>NC_044323.1:199804230-201130615 GCF_007399415.2 Gopherus evgoodei
CCTGCTGCCTGCCCTTTCTGCCCTGGGACGCCCCGTCTCTGTCATCAGCCCTCTCCCCTTGGGCTGCAAGGACCCCGCCCTCCGTCATGTTCTCTCGTTCCGCCGGCAAGTGCAGCTTCAACTGCCGCCGGCGGCGCGTGGCGGCGAGGCGCTCGAGGGGTCCTTTCTGGTCCCTTACCAGGGAGCCCACTACCGGGTGCATTATTCAACGGGGGAGGCCCGGTGCTACCTCTGCCGGGCGATGGGGCACGTCCGGAGGGACTGTCCCTTGGCCCAGCACGGAGGAGCGTCCGGGACCCCTGAGCCCCGGCAAGGCGCCGGCCCTGTCATCGCCGGTCCCCCTAGCTGCCCGGCACCCGAGGCTGCCCCTCCTCCACCTTCTCAGTCCACCTCTGTGGAGGAGGGTGTGGCGGGGCTACCGCCGGCCGTGGGAGAGGGCTCGTCCCAGGGGGAATCCTCCCCGGTTTCTGCTGTCCCACCACTGCCTCCTCGAGTCCCTGAGCCATTGCCCTTGCCCCCCGAGCCGATCCCTGTTAGCCAGCCCCCGGATGATGCCATGGAGGGCTGGTCCTTAGTGCAGGGGAAGCGGGGCAAGCGGAAGGCTCGAGTTTCTTTACATACTTCGGATTCGGAGGCCCCTCGGAAGAGCAGGAAGGGGGGCGCCGATGTCGAGTCTTCCGCCTTGTCCCCTGATGACTCCCAGTTTGTGGTGCCGGCTGGGGATGCCGTGGCAGCACCGGAGGGTGACACCGCCCCTCCTCCAGGGTCCCTTCCCGTGGATGCCCCCGAGGGAGCTTCTCTCGCCCCCTTCCCACTTGGCGCCTCTGAGAGTGCTGCGGTGGGTATCGCCTCGGGTGCTGGCGGGGAGGGCCCTGGGGTGGTGGACTGTGATCTCCCTCCCATCTACGCAGAAATCGAGGCCCTGGGTTTGACCCCGGTCACGCAGGGGGAGGACGACCCTCTGCCGGCGGGCCTCGATCTGGGCGACCTCACTACATCCCCCCTGTCCCTGGGTTCCCTTCCCCTACCCGCTGTTTCTGCTCCCACCTCTGAGGGTCCCCTGGAATCTTCCCTCGACTCGGCTGTGGGTGGCACTCTGTTGGCAGCTGCCGAGCCCCTTGGGGCGACGGCCAGTGCCCCGCTGCCGAGCCCCGCTTCCCAGGGGGTGTCCCTCTTTGGTGTGGAGGACCCGCCCTCCTTCCCCAGCGGGGTCCCCATTGACCACCATCTCTCTCTGGATGCCGAGGCTGCCGCACGTGCCACAGTGGCTGAGCCCGGCATCGTTAGGAGTCCTCTTCCCACTTCCCAGATCCTTGAGCCTGGCCAGGAGGAGCCACCTTCCGGCGTCTCACCTATGAGGGCTCCGGATCCTGCCTCTACCTCCTTCCCGGATTCTCTCCCTGATCCCCGCCCTACTCCTGTTGGCTCTGTCCTTGTCCCCCCCACTTCCTGTGATGCCAGTGCCGCCCCTGGCAATCCTTCCCAGGGAGTGGGTTCACTAGTTCTTGCCTGTCCCGACCCCCCAGGGGCTGCTGTTCCCCTTCCACCGCCCCTTCTTGATTCTGGGAGCGGGGCGGGTCGTGTGGCGTCGGTCCATCTGCTGCCACGTTGGGGATCTGCCCCCTGCCTACCCGCCTCAGTGGGCCACGGGGCTGTGACGGGGGCCCCACTGGGGGCCAGTCATCGATCAGTGACCCCACCCCCCCATGCGCTGAGGGAGGAGCTGCGGGAGTTCCTCGAGGACGTCCGTGGCTCCCGGAACAAAGTCCATCTTGTGCTCCAGCGGTGGGGGGATTTCCATCAGGTCCTCCGGGCCGCGAGGGCCCTCATGGGGGAGGGTAAGAGGACCGGGCAGCAGACTGCCGCGGCCTACCGGCGGGTCCGTGTCTTCCGTGACTCCTTACTCACCTTCGGGGTTGGTCACGGATTGCTGCACGGCCTGCCGGAGGCCGTGGGCGTGTCTGCCAGCGAGGATCACCCCCTGCCCTCCTCATGGCGCCGATCATCCTTGCCACCTTAAACACCCGAGGCTGTAGGATGGGTCTCCGCAGGAGCCAGGTGCTCTCCTTCCTCCGGGAGGGGGGGTACTCTGTGGTTTTCCTGCAGGAGACCCATACGGATCCTGCCGCTGAAGCTAGCTGGCGGCTGGAGTGGGGGGACGGGGCCTATTTTAGCCACATCTCTGTCTGCGCGGCTGGAGTGGCGACCCTGTTCTCCCCCGACCTACGGCCCGAGGTGCTAGGGGTCGCCGAGGCTGTGCCGGGTCGCCTGCTGCACCTCCGGGTCCGTGTGGAGGGGCTTGTGGTTAATCTCGTCAACGTTTATGCCCCGACATCGGCCCCGGAGAGGCTACATTTTTATCAGCAGGCGTCCGCCTTCCTTGGCTCCCTGGATCCTCATGAGTGCCTGGTCCTGGGAGGGGATTTTAACACCACCCTCGAGGAACGGGACCGCTCGGGGACCGAGCAGTGCCCAGCAGCTGCGGATGTCCTCCGGGAGATTGTCGACCGCCACTCCCTGGTGGACGTCTGGCGCAACCACCACCCAGACGACGTCTCGACGTTCACCTTCGTCCGGGTGGAGGCCCATCGGTCGTGCCACTCCCGGCTGGACCGTATTTACCTGTCACGTTTCCACCTTTCACGGGCCCACTCCTCCAGCGTTCGGCCGGCCCCCTTTTCGGATCACCACCTTGCCACCGTGACGGCCTCTCTCTGCGCGGAGAGGCCGGGGCCGGCCTATTGGCACTTTAATAATAGTTTGCTGGAGGATGCAGGCTTTGTGGCGTCCTTCCGGGAGTTCTGGCTGGCCTGGCAAGGGCAGAGGCGCGCCTTTTCCTCAGCGCGGCGGTGGTGGGATCTGGGGAAGGTGCGCGCCCGGCTCTTCTGCCGTGACTACACTCGGGGTGCCAGCCGACGGAGGGATGCGGCGATAGGGCAGTTGGAGCGGGAGGTCTTGGAGCTGGAGAGGCGTCTGGCCGTCAACCCCGAGGATCCATCCCTCTGCGGAGCGTGCCGGGAGAAGCAGGAGGAGCTCCGGGCCCTCGACGACCATCGGGCCCGAGGTGCTTTTGTTCGATCCCGCATCCACCTCCTTCGGGAGATGGATCGTGGCTCCCGCTTCTTCTACGCCCTGGAGAAAAGGAGGGGGGCCAAGAAGCACATCACCTGCCTCCTGGCGGAGGACGGCACCCCCCTCACAGATCCGGCGGAGATGTGCCAGAGGGCCAGGGCCTTCTACGCCACTCTTTTCTCCCCGGATCCGACCGATCCTAACGCTTGCAGGGTGCTCTGGGACGGGCTACCGACGGTCAGCACGGGCGACCGGGACCGGCTAGAGCTGCCTCTCACTCTGGCCGAGTTCTCGGAGGCCCTCCGTCACATGCCCACCAATAAATCTCCGGGCTTGGACGGGCTGACCGTGGAGTTCTACCGCGTGTTCTGGGACGTCCTCGGCCCAGACTTGGTCACCGTCTGGGCCGAGGCTTTGCAGAGCGGGGTCCTCCCTCTCTCGTGCAGGCGAGCCGTGCTGGCCTTATTGCCGAAGAGGGGGGACCTCCGCGACTTACGGAATTGGCGTCCCGTCTCGCTCCTCAGCACGGACTACAAAATTGTTGCGAAGGCCATCTCGATGCGGCTAGGGTCCGTGCTGGCGGACGTGGTCCATCCAGACCAGACCTACACTGTCCCGGGCCGCACCATCTTTGATAACTTGTATCTGGTCCGGGACCTTCTGGAATTGGGGTGTAGGGATGGCCTGTTGTTCGCCCTCTTGTCCCTGAATCAGGAGAAGGCGTTCGACCGGATGGATCACGGGTATCTCCTGGGCACTCTGCGAGGTTCGGCTTCGGACCCCTGTTTGTGGGTTTTCTCCAGGTGCTGTACGCTTCTACGGAGTGTCTGGTCAGGCTCAACTGGACCCTGACCGAGCCGGTCAGCTTCGGGCGGGGAGTGCGGCAGGGGTGCCCCCTCTCAGGCCAGCTGTACACTCTGGCGATCGAGCCCTTCCTCTGTCTCCTCCGCAAGAGGTTGACGGGGTTGGTGCTTCGGGAGCTGGGGCTGTGGCTGGTCCTGTCGGCATACGCCGACGATGTGCTCCTCGTGGTCCAGGACCCGGGCGACTTGGCGCGGGTGGAGGCTTGCCAGGCTGTGTACTCGGCGGCCTCCTCCGCCCGGGTCAACTGGGTCAAGAGCTCTGGCCTGGTGGTCGGGGACGGGTGGCAGGCGAGCTCCCTCCCACCTGCGCTTCAGGCCATCAGGTGGAGCGCGGGTCCGCTGCTCTATCTCGGCGTTTACCTTTCTGCCACGCATCCGTCTCCGCCGGAGAACTGGCAGGATTTGCAGGGCAGGGTGACGGAGCGGCTCCGGAAATGGACAGGACTACTCCGGTGCCTCTCCCTTAGGGGGAGGGCACTGGTGCTTAATCAACTGGTCCTGTCCATGCTCTGGTACCGACTCAACACCCTGGTCCCGGCCCCGGGTTTCCTGGCCAACCTCCGGACTGTGATTCTGGAGTTCTTTTGGCCAGGGACGCACTGGGTCTCTGCAGGGGTCCTCCACCTGCCCCTGGAGGAGGGGGGGCAGGGCCTGAAGTGCTTACGCGCTCAGGTCCATGTCTTCCGCCTCCAGGCCCTGCAGAGGCTCCTGTTTGGTGCGGGTAGTCCGGCGTGGAGCGTATTGGCGCACGCCTTCCTCCGCCGCTTCCGAGGGCTCCGATACGACCGACAGCTCTTTTACCTCCATCCGAGAGGTCTTTCGCGAGACCTCTCCGGGCTGCCGGTCTTCTACCAAGACCTTCTACGGACCTGGAAGCTCTTTTCAACGACCAGGTCCGTGGCGGCCACCGTGGGGGTTGACCTCCTCGCGGAGCCCCTGCTACACAATCCCCAGCTTCGTGTGCAGGTGGCGGAGTCCCCCACGGTGTGCCAGAGGTTGGTTTTGGCGGGAGTCACCAGGGTCGGAGACCTCCTGGACTACGACCGGGGAGACTGGCTGGATCCCCTGACGCTCGCTCAGCGCATGGGGCTCTCCAGACCTCGTACTCCCCAGCGCGTACTTCAGAAGTTGAAGGCAGCTTTACTGCCCGCTGCTCGGGCTTACCTCGACCGGGTCCTGCGAGAGGGCACGCCCCGCCCACCCTCCACTCCATGCCCCGTGGACATTTTTATCGGGCCCCTGCCCCGTGGACCCAATCGGCCCCCTCACCCTTTCACTGCCAGCCGGCTGCATGATCAGCAGCCGGTTTTGTTCCAGACCGCGCCACGGAAACATCTGTACTCGCTCGTGCTCCATACCCTTCACTACCTCACCCTCGCATCCCGTCCCGATACCAAATGGCGGGACCTCCTGCCACCTCTCGAGGGTGAGGAGCCCCGGTGGGCCAGCTTGTACTCTGCCCTGGTCCCGAGGCCTGCCGGGGATATCAGTTGGAGGCTCCTTCACGGAGCCGTGAGTACGGGCGTGTACTTGGCGCGGTTCACATCTGTCCCTAGCACCTGCCCTTTCTGTGGTGAGAAGGAGACCTTGGCGCACGTTTATCTGGAGTGTGCCAGGTTGCAGCCCCTGTTCCGGCTCCTCCTGAATATTTTCCTGCGTTTTTGGTTGCACTTTTCCCCTCACCTTTTTATCTACACGCTCCCCATCCGTGGCCCCACGAAGTCGCGGGATCTCCTTCTCAACCTCCTCTTGGCCCTGGCCAAACTGGCCATCTACAACACCAGGGAGAGGAGGTTGGCCGACGGGATTTCCTGCGACTGTAGGGCCTATTTCCGTTCCTCCGTCTGCTCACGCATCCGGGCAGAGTTCCTCTGGGCGGCGTCCACTGGCTCCCTTGACGTCTTCGAGGAGCAGTGGGCGTTGTCTGGGGTTCTCTGCTCGGTGTCCCCATCGGGTTCTCTTCGTTTAGCCCTATGACCTCACTCCCGTTCCTGTTTTTTTTCATTAGTTGTCCCCCATAATTATTTGGTGTCCCAGACCTGTGGGTCCTCCCCTTAGGCTGGGGGGAGGCCCTTTAGAAGTGGGCGGGCTTTGCCCACCCACCCCCGCTGGATGCCAATAGGACCAGTATATTTGCCCTCTACCAGGCTCCTGTACCCCACTGGTCTGGGTCTGTCACACTAGGTACTGTATATGCTGAAAGCACAAAATGATAATCATATTAATATGAAAGAAACCATGATGGCCACTTAGAAAAGGAGCATAAGAAAAATACTACCATCCTTTCCTGTTGTTGCACATTTTGATGGCACTACTGTCCATGAATTTTTACAGCCATTAACAGAGTTACTCCATTTTGAGCTTGGAGGAGCATTGGGAGCTTGAAGGAGCCCTTTGAAATGCCGGCCCCAGACTGGCCACCGGAGCTGGCTGGGGCTGGGATTTAAAGGGCTCCTCCGAGTTCCCCGCTGCCTGGGATTTAAAGAGTTCCTCTGGGCTTCCTGCCGCAGCGGAGAGCTTGGAGGAGCCCTTTAAATCCCGGCCCCAGTCCAGCCGCCAGAGCTGCGGACCGTGATTTAAAGGGCTTGGGGCTCCCCGCAGAGCCCTTTAAATCCCCGCCGCAGAAGCCGATGCAGTCCGGCCCGGCATACTGGCTCTTGCCGGTACGCTGTACCGGACTGGACCGGCTTACTTTCACCTCTGGGTGATATGGGCTTCTTGTGGATCTGCCAGATTTTTAAGCAAAGCTTGTTGCTTTTTCATCCCATTGGAATGGTATGTTTGGGATCTCTATGGTGGGGTCTTTCTGGAGATATCCTCCCACAGAGCTGTCTCTCATAGTTTCCATCACTGGAGGAGATGCTATGGTACTTGAATTGAAGCTTAAGGGAGTCTATGTTGTTGCAATTTACATTTTCTAACATCCTCCTCAGTATGTAAGTTGCATTAACTCAGATATCGTTCTACCCATACCCACTTACAAGTATGTAATTTACATCCCACTATTCATCACCTCTGTCTTTTTATCACTGAGGCTAAGGGAGCTGACAAAACTGATGCTTCAAAGTCCATGAGAGTATAATAGGGGGAGGGGGAGGGGATAAATAGCAAGAGGTCATAAGCAGCTGTAAATTAATGAGGCCATCTCACAGTTTTTAAAATATATTTGTTTTAAATAGTCTAAAACCAAAACAATCAGTGTATCTGCTGAAAATGTAAATGGTTGATCCATCCCTATGACACACAAACCAAGCATTGGTCAACAAGGACAGATTTGGGGAGAAGCTCAATCAAGCACCCAATGGAAACAAGTGTGACTTACTTTCTGATATGTCGCAGCCCACACTTCCTGGGCCTTCCTTCAATACAGGCACATCAACAGAAGCGGCTGTACCAGAGCAGCCTTCCTCATCATTTTCAGAATCTTAACAACTGCAAAGTGCATTGTGCCATCTGTTTGTGCTTCTTGACGTGCATTACTGTTTAAATGGTTTCTGTTCGGTGCTACTACCAACACCAGTTCATTTGCTGTTGATGCTGCTTTGGTTTTGGAGGAACGAGTTGAAAGAACTGAGTTAGTAAACACATGATATTAAAAACCACCACCATTAGTGAAGAGTTCAATAGAAAAAAAATGGACCACTGACCACTGAAAGACAATGTAATTAAATTAGATCCAGTAAATTCAGCAATTAATTGAGGGTACTGTAAGGTTCAATGGAAGAAAGGGTTTGACAAAAAACTTGTCGAAATAGAGCAACTCTGTTAATGGCTGTACAAATTCATGGGCAGTAGTGCCATCAAAATGTGCAGTAACGGGAAAGGATGGTAGTATTTTTCTCATGCGGTTAAAGAGGAAGAAACATACAAATTAAATTAAGGGAAAACTCACTTTTGAAATATGCTATACAACAAAGTCACAATGTTAGCATTAGTATAAAAAGCTGGGCAGATATGATAACACCATCTGATCAACTGGTTGCCTTAGTAACCCAGGCATAAATGTGTAGCTGCAGGTGCATGGAACATGCAGAAGGACCAAGACCGCCATTTAGAGATCCCAGGAAAAATATCATAAAGTTGTTCTGTTGGTTAAAGCAGAATAAACAGAAAGGTAGATGAGCCCAGTTATTGCAAAAATTGATCTGGAGAGGAACAGACATATTTATAGTGTGCCCATGCTGTTTGCAATTTTTAATTTCTGTTTATGAATTTGGGAGACAAACATATTTCTGCATCTTTTTTCTTAGAATTTTAACTGCTGTGGCTTTTGAAGATAAAATTGTGAATCTTTTTTGTGCAAGAATTGTAAGAGGTCACTGGATGTCTGTCTCTTGTTGATTTCTGCTGCATGAGTGCCTTGCAGAATTATTTCTACTCTCTTTTGCTTGAAGTATATTAAAACCTTGAGCCTTATTGTAAATAAAATCTTTTTTATTCCAAGATACAAAATAGAGATTAAAATAATAATATATCAAAATAAAGACTTTATTTTATATAAATAATATTTGACTTAAATAAATATTAAATATCTTTCAAAAGACCCTGGGTCATAGATCACATTTTTCTATGTCTTCTATGAATTACTGAGCACACTCTTGGGCATTCAGAAATAATGAATCATGATATACATATAGTTTAAAACACATCCTAGTAAAAAGTAATTTGTGTGAATGGATCTTGGAAACTTCCATTCCTCTCATTTTTCCTTGAAACTGTGTTTGTTTCCCACATAGTCTGCCTTATTTAAACAATGGAATATTAAAATAGGAAATATATATATTTTCCCCAGTTGACTGTGGATGTCCTATTAGTACAGGTTTATTTCTAAACTATATTATTTATATTATGGTAGTGCTTAGAGGCCACGATTAGGTTTCATATGTATAATGTAAAGATGGTTCCTGCCCCAGTGGGCATACAGTGTGGTGTAGGACTGACCTGCCTAAGCGTATGTGTCTCTTTCTCTATAACATAGTGTTACAGCTGAGATCAGCAGAGGTGCTTGATCTGTAGTCATGTTAATAAAAATAGTAGTGTTTAGCTAGGGCTCTTAAGTGCTATGGTAATACAAGTAATAAATAATGAACTGTTGGCTAGGAATTCCTTGAAGGAGCCCCCTGGCTTTGGAATTTGCTCTGCACTTTGTTACTGTCATAAACAGATAGCTAAGGGTTAATGTCTCTTTCACCTGAAGCACCTGACCAGAGGACCAATCAGGAAACCGGATTTTTTCAACTCTGGGTGGAGGGAAGTTTGTGTCTGGGTCTTTGTTTTCTGTCTGCCTGCTCTCTCTGAGCTTTGGAGAAGTAGTTTCTGTTTTCTAATCTTCTGTTTCTAAGTGTAAGGACAAAGAGATCAGATAGTAAGTTATATGGTTTCTTTTCTTTGGTATTTGCATGAA
The DNA here is from genome assembly GCF_007399415.2 of Gopherus evgoodei. Taxonomy (NCBI): domain Eukaryota; kingdom Metazoa; phylum Chordata; order Testudines; family Testudinidae; genus Gopherus; species Gopherus evgoodei. Next base: position 199,813,570 of record NC_044323.1, read on the forward strand.
TATAAGTGCTGGAGTGCTTTGATTTGTATTCTTTTTGAATAAGGCTGTTTATTCATATTTCTTTTAAGCAATTAACCCTGTATTTTGTCACCTTAATACAGAGAGACCATTTGTATGTATTTTTCTTTCTTTTTTATATAAAGCTTTCTTTTAAGACCTGGTGGAGTTTTTCTTTACTTCAGGGAATTGGTGGGAGGAAGAAATCAGGGGGAGATCTGTGTGTGTTGGATTTGCTAGCCTGATTTTACATTCCCTCTGGGTGAAGAGGAAAGTGCTTTTGTTTCCAGGACTGGGAACGGAGAGGGGGAGTCACTCTGTTTGGATTCCCAGAGCTTGTATCTGTGTATCTCTCCAGGAGCACCTGGAGGGGGGGAAGGGAAAAAGGATTATTTCCCTTTGTTGTGAGACTCAAGGGATTTGGGTCTTGGGGTCCCCAGGGAAGGTTTTCCAGGGGGATCAGAGTGCCCCAAAACACTCTAATTTTTTGGGTGGTGGCAGCAAGTACCAGGTCCAAACTGGTAGCTAAGCTTGGAGGTTTTCATGCTAACCCCCATATTTTGGATGCTAAGGTCCAAATCTGGGACTAAAGGTATGATAGTTACAAAGTAACTTTGAAATCTGTTGACCTTCAGGGCACACTGACAGGCATTTTAAAATAATGCAGAATTGTGAGGTGGTGGATTATTGAAGGGAGAGTTTGACTTTAGCTTTTAATTTTCATGACTTTTTTAATTGTAGGTCATATTGGATGGCATTGCTGCAGTCCAGTTAAGTTGGTGTTCTCACTTTTGTGAGTTTTTTTTAACATTGCTTCAGTACTTCTGCTAATGCCTAGGTAATGGTGATCTACTGAAAAGAAACATTTAATTCTTTGGGGGACAAATTGGGGAATGAGCAAGTCTGCTACTGCAGATTCTCTCTGAAATGAGTTATTCTTGACAACTTAAAAAAAAGTTGATTGTGGAGCTAGAATTTCCTGTGAACACATACAAACAACTTTTGTTCATATATACATTTGAGAAATGTGACTGACACTGACCCTGTTTAAGCTGCCTGGATATAGTGCAATGTTATAATCAGTTGTGACAATAATGTCAAACTACTCCAGAGCAGCCATGCAGATGAGTGAATAAATCAACCATCTTGAGGTTTGGCGAGGATGATTCCTATGGTAGTGACAGTACACCTTGTGGAGTCAAAGGGTTTTTGACGTGTAAAAAGATTTCACTTCAAACCCTGGAGCAGTTTTAATCCACATCTGAACCCTTATGCCCATTTTTATTTACAATTGTTTTTGTTGATCAGGTTACCAACCATTTCTTCCTGTAATATAAAATCATGTTTTGATTAAAAAAAATTTAAAAAACCCAGTGAATAGTTTTCTACTTAGAACATCTATTCCTTCACCAAAATCAAGGCCTGTGCAAGTGTTTTATGTATATGTACAGTATCTATATTTTTCATCATCAGTTTTTTCATTCTCCTGCTCTGTTTCCCTCCCCCAACACACACACACAAGCAGAGCCTATCCAGTATAAGAACTTAATTACAGTTAAAGTTTTCTAACTGACGTGTTTGGAAACAGGCTAAAAAACTCATCCTGCAAAGGATTATGGGGAAGATTGAGTGTTTAGAATTGCAACTAAGCTTAAGTAAGCACATCAGATACCACTATGGAAAAATCTGCAGAAGCTTTGGAAAATCAGTTTTTCAGAAGCACAAAGAATTATCACTGCCCCAGTTGAGTTGATAGCAGCCAACGATCAACCTGTATCTATTGTAGAGGATTAGTAGAGCTGCTCAGAAAACATATAGTGTCTTGTTAACAGCTCCCCGAGGAAGGCTGGCAAGATTTTTGGTAACAGTTATTCCTCATATTGGATTTATGAATATGTTCAGAAGCAAGAAATAATTTGGGGGTTTTGGGGCTGGGCTTTTTAAAAATTAAATGGCTATTAAATTTTAGAATGAAAAAGGAAGAGAGATTTAAATAACATCAAATAATGGCTTTCAAAAATATCACTTAAAGGTAAAGAAAGCCCCTGACTTATACAGAGAGTATGGGATAAATTGACTTTATAAATCAGAGATCATTACGTTACAATTATAATTATTGCAGCAAAGAGTGAACTTGCAGGAGTCTGCAACAGGGGTTCTCAGATAACATAGCACAACAACAAAGGAAAACAAATTAAAGCAAAAATGAAAGCCCAGAGGAAGCAGGGAGAAATGAGAGAATCATTACAATTTACCTTCCCACTTCCAGCCAACACTGATAGCCACGGCTGCAGGCAAGTCCTAGGCTGTTTAATTTTAGTGCCTTACGCTTGCAAAATATTTCTAGGAATAGCTTCCAAATTAGTAGTAAAATGTGCATGATACTTTAAAGACACGTACGAAGATAAGAACCATGCCTCAAAAAGTTTGCAGTGTAAGGGCTTGATGTAACATTCACTGACTTAAGTGAGCATTGGGCTGGCAGCTAAATGGATACTTTTGCCCCTTTTTGGCCAGAGCAGTTACCCAGTATTTGGAACCTTGATGGGTTGTCTCAGTTAGGAGGATGGATGAATGTACGTATCTTTGGTGCAGTCCTGTATATTTACAAAAAATATACACAAGTCCTGTTCCCCTAAAGACAGTAGAAACAAATAGGTGAGGCAGTTTCCTTGTTCAGAAATTTATGGCTGTCTTTCCAGTGAATGACTGTTCCTTTTGGCTTCCTCACAGGGCCATGTTCACCACTGCTTGTCAATCTTTTTGCAGACTTTCTCCTGTCTTTCTGCCTCACACACATGCAGACCCATTCAGCTGTGACCAATGAATCTCCTCCAACCACAGCATTTGCAATCATTCCTCAGGAAACTTCTCCACCCCACATGGTTTAGCTCAGGAGTTTTCAAACTGGGGGTCAGGACTCCTCAGGGGGTTGCAAGGTTATTACATGGGGGAGGTCACAAGTGGTCAGCCTTCACTCCAGTACAAAAGCCTGAGAACCACTGGTTTAGCTTCTGCTTAGTCTTGACATGTGGCACCTTGGTTTGGGAGGTGACTTCCAATTCCTTCAGCTATCACTATACAAAGACAGGATGGGTGAGGTAATACCTTTTATTGGACCAACTTCTGTTGGTGAGACAGACATGCTTTTGAGTTTACACAGAGCTGAAGCTGAAGAAGAGCTCCAGATAAGCTTGAAAGTTTGTCTATCTCACCAACAGAAGTTGGTCCAATAAAAAGTATTACCTCACCCACCTTGTCTCTAAAATCTGGTGACTGACATGGCTACACCAGTGCTGCATATAGCACTATACAAAGAGACGTTTAATTGTTCCTTGTATTTAGCCTGAATGAAAGTGGTTAATTCAACCACTGACTTTAACCAGGTCTGTGACTGATCAACATCTCAATGACACACTTAATAGCAACCATTAATACCTTCCAGCATAATAATACAAAATACAGGCAAAGAATGACAAGACAAGATGCAAATTAAAGCAAAGTGATTGTGCAGGTACATGAGGGCTTGGCTAAACTTGCAAGTTACCGCACAATAAAGGAGCCTTGGGCACCCTAGTTCACTACCCGTCCACACTGGCAAGGCACATAGAGCACTCTGACTCCATGGCTACAGCACTGCTGGTACTCCACCTCAGCAAGTGGAATAACATTTGCTGCATCCCCGCTGGAGCGCTGCGGTGCCAGTGTGGATGAGGTGTTGCATTACTGCGCTCTGATCAGTCTCTGGAAATGTCCCATAATCCCCTTAAGTCAAGTGGCCACTCTTGCCATTGTTTTGAACTCGCTGTAGGAATGAGGATATGCTGTTTTTTGAAAGCTCAGTTTCTGACAGCTGCTGCTTATCTGCTCCAGGACAGATTAGTGTGGAATGTTGTGTGTGAGAGAGTTGTTTTTGTGTGTCAGTTTGCCTGGATGAAGGGAATGTCTTAGCAGCTGGCCATAAAGAAAAGACCAAAAACCCATGTATCTTTTTTAATTGTAGCTTTACTTTTTCACTTAATTAGTAGAATGTTTGCCAAGCAAAAAGAAGCTTTTACTCCATTTGTCCAGAGCACAAAACAGTCATTTCCCGAAGTCAGGATTAGAAAAGGCTTGTCTTCATGTACAATGCTACAGTGGCATAGCTGCACCAGTGTCATGCTGTATTGAAGATGCTCCTGCACTGATGGAGGAACTTGTCCCATTGGTGTAGTTAATCCACCTCCCCAAGAGGCAGTAGCTATGTTGGAGGGGAAAATTCTCCCATCAACATAATGCAGTCTACACAGCAGGTTAGGCCTGTATAACTACGTAACTCAGGGGTGTAGATTTTTCACATTCCTCAGCGACAGTATAGGATTGTAGTGAAGACCTGTCCTAAATCCCTTTCAGTGTTAATTTTCCAAGATAGAGCTATCTAGTTGCTGTGTGCTGTGTTAGCACATAGTTGCTAGAAGAGATGTGAAAGGGAAAATCATCTGGGTTCCAAAACTTGGGGTGGAAATATGGGATGTTTGGGGGTGAGTTTAAAGGTTGTGGTTCTCCCGTGCACCAGTGGGAAGTTTGTATTATGAGGCAAACATCAGTAAGTGAACAAGGAGAGTCCATTTCATGTGGCTCCCAAAGCATTAACCATGCAAGACTCTCACACTAATTTAATGTAATGATAAAAACGAGGAACCTCCCTCTCAGGCCTGAGGTAAAAATTGATTTAAGTGATTCTTGTTACTATATTTGTATTTCTGTATATTTTAGTAAGGGAGAAGTTCAAAACAGACCCACAAGCACAGTCAGATGTCATTCCAGAAGAAGAAAATCAATGAAGTAATCCAGAAAAAGTACATGGGCTGTCATGAAAATAAAGCAGACAGAGCTGTCTGCAAATTAAGAAAGCTGCATTCCGGCAAGTCGTGCTCTTCCTGTGCAGACTCAAAGACGTGTAGTTGTATGAATTACATCGCAGAATACATTTAAAATTGATACTTAGATTGAACTACAGTGAAGTAGTAATTAGCGTTTCAGATATGGCTGTCAAAATGAATAAGGAATTGCATTCTAATTAATCAGGAGTGAAAAATACTGAATTTTTTTCATGGATAGACAAAGATGAAATATCTAATCACCGATGGAGAATGATGGGGAATTACAGACAATTTGACATAGAACAGAAATGGAATTCTTCTAGTGGAACACTTAATCAAGATTCAAGTATCAGAGGGGTAGTCGTGTCAGTCTAGATCTGTAAAAGCAGCAAAGAGTTCTATGGCACCTTATAGACTAACATACCTATTGGAGCATGAACTTCGTGGGTGAATACCCACTTCATCAGATGCATGCATCTGATGAACTGGGTATTCATCCATGAAAGCCTATGCTCCAATACGTCTGTTAGTTTATAAGGTGCCATAGGACTCTTTGCTGCTTTTAATCAAGATTGTGATAATTGTATCTGTATTTGTACACTGCACAATGTGTACTAGGCACTTTGAAAAATATTTTGAAATTGCAGTTTTATGGCACCAAAAACAGTACAATAATTAGCTAGACAAAGTCCATTTTAGGAAGGTCCTGAAAAAAACTCTAACGAGTTCACAATTCATAGGAATTTGTAAGATTTGTGTAAGAATGCGATATACAAGTGTCCCAAAGTTTGGAAGTACCTAAATTCCTCCAGACAAATTCAGCTCATCAATCACTGACACAACAGTAAAATGAAGTATAATGATTAGTGATGAGAATTGATGGTGACTAAATTGATAGATTTAGTCTGTCACTTATAGAAAGAAATTTTTTTTGTAATCTGTTATTTTATTTTTATTTTTTTGTTAAGCTAATGCTTATAAAAGCTGCTTGACTGACAATTCTAGTCAACAGTCATCTGTTTATCCACATAAAAGATAACCCTGGGCCCCTGTTTGTGTGCCACAACGCTTACCATGAAGTGAGAACAACTGCCTCTATGCCTGTTTAGATCTCCTCCTCTCTGGTAAGAATGACAAATGGAGTTGGTCAAAAATCAAGAAAAATGACTCACAAAAACTTTGTCAATATTTAAGGGGATTATGGGGGTTGAAAAAAAAGTTACTTTTTTTTTCAAAAAATGTCCCCCAGCTCTGACAGTAACGATGCCTATTATATTAAGGATCACTGTCGGTCAGGAACCGGATGGAGACTGGTCATTCATTTCATACAGCTCAATGAACAGTCATACAATGGTAACAATTTTTTAATTGCTGCTGAGGTGAATTCAAACTGGTGATCTAGAAGTGAGAATCTGAACTCTGTAGCCAGTCCTTTGATCTATGTAATCCTTCAATAAATTATTCTTTTACTTCTCAAGGAGGAAGCTCTGAGGTTACCATATGAGATAGGGGAGCTTGTCAATCCACTGCCATGGAGGCCAACTGGACTCTGAAGTCTTCAAGGCACCTTGGGCTAGTATTTGGATTGTTATGAACATACATGAAATATCATTTAGCCAAATGCAGCATCTTTATGTATACGTATGTATGTGTGTGTGTGTGTGTGTGTGTGTGTGTGTATATATATATATATATTTTGCTCAAGCTGTGTTTTCCTCAGTTTCATTGAAAAGATCAGGTGAGTGCAGTGTGTGGCAGTTACTGTTCATTGTTTAAAGGTGACAGTGTGTTTGATTTTTCTTTCAAAAGAAATTGTCACAGAGTGGCTGACCCCTGTAACTGAAGTATGTCCAGCTCCCCTGTACCAAATCAGATGCCATTAGCTGGGCCAACTGAGGGGGCAGGGCTGCATCTGGGAGTATAAATGGTGAGAGAGAGACCCAGTGAGGGGGAAGTGGGGAACTGGTAGAGAGAGTGCATGCTACAAAGCTGAAAGAAACAGGAGCAGCAGGACTGCAAGGGTACATCTTCACAGCAACTAAACACCCACAGATGGCTGTGTCAGCTGACTTGTGCTCGTGGGACTGTAAACTTGCTGTGTAAGTGTTCAGGCACTGACTGGAACCTGAACTCTTGGACCCTGTGATGGAGGAGGGTCCCAGAGCCCAGGCTGCAGCCCGAGCCCAAAATCTACCCTGCAATTTTTAGCCCTGCAAGACTGAGTCAGTTGACCTAGGCCAGCTGTGGCTGTGCCCCAGTTGTTTTATTCCAGGGTGGATGTGTACTTGGGAAAGGAGGCAGTGAGAGCCTGAAATGTAAAGGATGAGCTAAGGAACTGGTTGTTTCATTAGTTTAAGTCGGGACAATATACCTGCCTGAGACTGTGGCTATGGGTCCTTAACAAGTTGGGGAGAAGCTCTATCTAATGAGGAGGGCTTTAAGCTAGGTTCACTGGGGGAAGGTGACCAAAGCCCTGAGGTAAGTATGGAAGTGGGATACTGAGAGGAAGCACGAGCAGGGGAGCACAAGAGGGGAGGACTCCTGCCTCATACTGAGAAAGCGGGACAATCAGTGAGTTATCTTTAGTGCCTATACACAAATGCAAGAAGCCTGGGAAATGAGCAGGGAGAACTGGAAGTCCTGGAACAGTCAAGGAATTATGATGTGATTTAGAATAACAGAGACTTGGTGGGATAACTCACATGACTGGAGTACTGTCATGGATGGGTATAAACTATTCAGGAACGACAGGCAAGGCAGAAAAGGTGGGAGAGTTGCACTGTATGTGAGAGCAATACAATACTGCTCAGAGCTCCAGTATGAAACTGCAGAAAAACCTGAGAGTCTCTGGATTAAGTTTAGAAGTGTGAGCAACAAGGGTGATGTCATGGTGGGAGTATGCTATAGACCACCAAACCAGGGGGATGAGGTGGATGAGGCTTTTTTCCGGCAGCTAACAGAAGTTACTAGATCACAGGCCCTGGTTCTCATGGGGGACTTCAATCACCTCAATATCTGATGGGAGAGAAATACAGTGGTGCACAGACAATCCAGGAAGTTTTTGGAAAGTGTAGGGGACAATTTCCTGGTGCAAGTGTTGGAGGAACCAACTAGGAGCAGAGCTCTTCTTGGCCTGCTGTTCACAAGGGAAGAATTAGTAGGGGAAGCAAAAGTGGATGGGAACCTGGGAGGCAGTGACCATGAGATGGCCGAGTTCAGGATCCTGACACAAGGAAGACAGGAGACAGGGCGACTCTAACATTTTTGGCACCCCAAGCAAAAAAAAAAGAGTGCCACCGTGCGATAACACCCCCACCCCGAGCGCTGCACCACCAAACTCCACCCTGAGCGCTGTGCTGCCCAAGCCCCTGCCCCCCAAACGCCACACCGCACTGCCCAAGTCCCCCACCCCCCACTGAGCACCGCGCCACCCAAGTCCCCCACCCCCCACTGAGCGCTGCGCCGCCCAAGCGCCCCTCCCACCCCCGAGCACCACCCGGCCGAAACAAAAACAAGCAAACCAAAAAAACCCTCCAGCGTCACCCAGCCGAACCAAAAAAAAAAATCCTGAGCGCCACCCCGCCCCAAGGTGCCGCCCCAAGCACATGCTTGGTCAGCTGGTGCCTGGAGCCGGCCCTGAAAGGAGAACAGCAGAATACGGACCATGGACTTCAGAAAAGCAGACTTTGACTCCCTCAGGGAACTGATGGGCAGGATCTTCTGGGAGAATAACATGAGGGGGAAAGGAGTCCAGAGAGAGATTTTAAGGAATCCTTATTGAGGTTGCAGGAACAAACAATCCTGATGTGTAGAAAGAATAGTAAATATGGCAGGCAACCAGCTTGGCTTAACAGTGAAATCCTTGCTGATCTTAAACACAAAAAAGAAACTTAGAAGAAGCGGAAGATTGGACAAATGGTCAGGGAGGAGTATAAAAATATTGCTCGGGCATGCAGGAGTGAAATCAGGAAGGCCAAATAACACTTGGAGTTGCTGCTAGCAAGGGATGTTAAGAGTAACAAGCAGGGTTTCTCAGGTATGTTAGCAACAAGAAGACGGTCAAGGAAAGTGTGGGACCCTTACTGAATGAGGGAGGCAACCTAGTGACAGAGGAGGGGGAAAAAGCTAATGTACTCAATGCTTTTTTGCCCTCTGTCTTCACGAACAAGGTCAGCTCCTAGACTACTGCACTGGGCAGCACAGTATGGGGAGGAGGTGACCAGCCCTCAGTGGAGAAAGAAGTGGTTCAGGACTATCTAGAAAAGCTGGACGAACACAAGTCCATGGGGCCGGATACGCTGCATCCAAGGGTGCTAAAGTAGTTAGCGGATGTGATTGCAGAGCCATTGGCCAGTATCTTTGAAAACTGATGGGGATTGAGGGAGGTCCTAGATGACTGGAAAAAGGCTAATGTAGTGCCCATCTTTAAAAATAGGAAGAAGGAGGATCTGGGGAACTACAGGCCAGTCAGCTTCACCTCAGTCCCTGGAAAAATCATGGAGCAGATCCTCAAGAAATCGCACTTCAAGGAGAGGAAAGTGATCAGGAACAGTCAGCATGGATTCACCAAGGGCAAGTCATGCCTGATAACCTAACTGCCTTCTGTGATGAGATAACTGGCTCTGTAGATGAGGGGAAAGCAGTGGATGTGTTGTTCCTTGACTTTAACAAAGTTTTTGATACAGTCTCCACAGTATTCTTGCCAGCAAGTTAAAGTAGTATGGGCTGGATGAATGGACTATAATGTGGATAGAAAGCTGGCTAGATCATTGGGCTCAGCAGGTTGTGATCAATGGCTCCATGTCTAGTTGGGCAACCAGTATCAAGTGAAGTGCCCCAAAGGGTCGGTCCTGGGGCCAGTTTTGTTCAATATCTTCATTAATGATATGGAGGATGGTGTGGACTGCACCCTCTTCAAGTTTGCAGATGACACTAAACTGGGAGGAGTGGTAGATATGCTGGAGGATAGGGATAGGATACAGAGGGGCCTAGACAAATTAGAGGATTTGGCCAAAAGAAATCTGATGAGGTTCAGCAAGGACAAGTGCAGAGTCCTGCACTTAGGATGGAAGAATCCCATGCACTGCTATAGATGAGGGACCGAATGGCTAGGCAGCAGTTCTGCAGAAAAGGACCTACAGGGTTACAGTGGACAAGAAGCTGGATATGAGTCAACAGTGTGCCCTTGTTGCCAAGAAGCATAACAGTATTTTGGGCTGTGTAAGTAGGGGTATTGCGAGCAGATCGAGGGACATAATCATTCCCCTCTATTTGGCATTGGTGAGGCCTCATCTGGAGTACTGTGTCCAGTTTTGGGCCCCACACTACAAGAAGGATGTGGAAAAATTGGAGAGAGTCCAGTGGAGGGCAACAAAAATGATGAGGGGGCTGGGGTACATGATTTATGAGAGGCTGAGGGAACAGGGATTGTTTAGTCTGCAGCAGAGAAGAATGAGAGGGGATTTGTTAGCTGCTTTCAACTACCTGAAAGGGGGTTCCAAAGAGTGTGTATCTAGACTGTTCTCAGTGGTACCAGATGACAGAAAAAGGAGTAATGGTCTCAAGTTGCAGTGGGGGAGATTTAGTTGGATGTTAGGACAAACTTTTTTACTAGGAGGGTGGTGGAGCACTGGAATGGGTTACCTAGGGAAGTGGTGGAACCTCCTTCCTTGGAGGTTTTTAAGGTCAGGCTTGACAAAGACCTGGCTGGGATGCTTTAGTTGGGGATTAGTCCTGCTTTGAGCAGGGGGTTGGACTAGATGACCTCATGAGGTCCCTTCCAACCCTGATATTCTATGATTCTGTGAAGGGTTTACATTACTGTGAGAGCATATATTTATTTGTAAGAGAATTTCCATAGTCTGCTCCATCAACCTGCTATTTATATTTCACACCATGACTTGCACTAGCACATTTGTTTCTCGAAAACTTAAAACTGCTGTAAAACTGTTACCATTCAAACAACATAGACTCTCAAAGCTAGTTTTGTTTTCCTGTTACCTTCTCAAAAATGTGTTCTTCTGAAAAATATTGAACTTGCAACTTCTGGCATATGTCTGATTAGCCTGATTAATGATGTTTTTACATCTAGCAACCTACCATCATACTGTTTCCAAATACAAAAGATTTACAACACTGTCTTACTCTTAACTTTATCAGAATGAAAACACAGTGTTATATGGTTTTAGAACAGAATCACATAATTAAAATATATTTGGGGGATGGGAGAGGAAAATAACACACTGTATTACTCTGGAATTAAGGTTCAGAACAAATATTAGAAACTCAAGTGTTATAATAAATACAATATTTGTATAAGATTTTAAAACAACTCATATTCAGATAATTTTTTTAAAGTTAAGTATTGATATTCACGCTTAGCCATTCAAATTACCTTAATCCTTCCAAACTTTCATCTCGTAAATGGCCACTGAAAACCAGTACACCTTCCTCTTAATCATCTGGTGGTTGCAATGATTTCAGCCTATGGTGTAGCCAAGATAGTCTATGGAAAAAAGGGCTTTAAATGTCCCTGATTGGACAAAAGAGATTTGATCTGAGATTGAGTTTGATTAGACTGGAGCTGGAGATACTTCAATATGAATGACAGGTAGGTGCTCTCCATATGGGATCCTCAATTTTGAAAATGTTTTCACTTTCCTTAGTCTAAAATAGCCTAAATTTGGAGATTTTCAGAGCACACTGCAAGGTCCAGCTCTTTCCCTAGGCTAGTAATTAATAATTTGTTACAATAGCTCTTTAAATTTGCCAAAAGCTCCTAGAGCTTAGGAATAGGTGCTTTTAAATTTGTTATAAATAAATAAAATAACAATCAGTAACCAGGTGAATGTCCTAAGGATAAGCCTTAGGTAGTTGACAAGATTCTGATCATATTAGGAGTGCTACTTCAGGACTGGATAACTTTTAGTTATAAATGTCAAAGTGTTGGATTTTGGATGTTGTATCGCAATAATATTTTTTTTTCAAGTAAACCTCAGCTAAAATGTCTGCAGATAGTTGTTTTGTATCTGGGATATGGCAAAAGATGTGCGTTTTTTTTATTTGTTTTTTAAAACTATGATTAGCATTTGGTGGGGCTATCCCAGAACAACAAATCCTGGAATCATAGCAGTCCAAGCAGCTTATCAGGTGAGCAGGCAAGAATCAGGCAATGTAAACCTGCCTGTAGTTTATGGAAACATCATTGAACCCAGCATATTTTCATGAAACATTTTGGTTTTCATGAATCAGTATTTTCCAACTAAAAAGAACAAGAGTACTTGTGTTGAAAAATTCCTGACCAACTCTAGTCTCATTGAAATAGGGCCAGTCAGAACCTACAATTCCATTCCATGTGAAATTCTGAAATTAAAAAAATAAAACAGTCTTCATCAGAAAACTTGCAATTTTACCATTTCCCATGGACCAGGGAGTGGGTGAGAGGCCAGGGAAAATGGAAATTTTCATTTTGAAAAATCCAAATGGTTTTGACTTTTTCACATGAAATTGACTAAGCTGCCCAGAGCTCAAGCTGCTACTGAGAAGTCGGGAGCCTGGAAGCCTTGACCACCCAGCCTTGAACTGAGGATTTCAGGGCTGTCCAGCTCATGGCCAGCCATGGCTGTGCAGAGGCCTGTAAGGCCTGCTAGCTGGCAGGAAATCAGATGAGTTTCCTTAGAGCCAGTGTAATTGACACATCCCTGCAAAATGTTTAGATTTTGATGAATTGGCAGTTTTTTTCTCTGTTTATATTTAAACAAATGCTATATACAAGACACATTTTGCTTATAGTATGTTTGTACACAGAAAGCAACATTTCATAAAACAAGTTAAAAACTTCCAGGCAGGCAGAGGGCTGGTATTTGTGGGTGGGTAGGTTACAGTTTCGGTTTTGATTTTACTTATCTAGTTTTGGAGATCAGGTGTTACTGCTTCTTTCAATCTTGCTTGTATGATTGGCTTTTTTTTAAAAAACAAATCTCAAGAGTGCCTGGATTCTTGGATAGGTGTATTTTTATCTGTCACCAATCAATATAAATCAGAATGCTGAAAGCAATATTTTAGGGCCATTCAAGTTCATAGAAGTTGTGGGCACATAACCACCAGCAAAATTGTGTGTGTGAGAAAGATTGATCGGGTTTCACAGACTTCCTCTGTAAGCTTAGACAAGTCACATTTGTCTCTCTTGCCTCTTTTCTCTCTGTGTACTGTGGGAATAATTGTACTTTCCTACCTGACGGGGCTGTTGTGAGGATAAATATATTACAGATTGCGACGCGCGCACATACTTTAGTAATGGGGGCCATAGAAGTAAACCTTTGAGAAAAGGGAAACAGACAGAAGCAAACCGTGACAGGGCTGGCTACAACCTGAATACCCCCTTGTGGCCCGGGGTGCCTTTTTGGTGTTCTGCTAAAAATTACTCCCTCGAAGATATCCTTATGCACACTGCACTCACTTTATCTGAGGTTAAAATATCATTCCTTGGGGGATAGGTTTATTCACAGAAAATAACTATAAGTCCCAAATTAAAGTCCCACAAAAATTTCTCTTCCCACTCCCAGGTCTCTTTGACATCTTTTGCACTCTTTCCCTTGCTTGCCCAGGGTCTCTACTGCCTTAACAGGCTACTTGCAGCCTTTTCTAGCTGGAATCTTAGGGCCTGTTGATGCTTAAAAGGCTACAGCTGAACCACCGCAGTGCTGCAGTAAGACAGTACCTATGCCAATGAGAGGGAGACTCTCATTGGCATAGGTAATCCATGTCCCTGAGAGGCAGTACCTAGGTCAACAGAAGAATCCTTCCCTTGACCTAGTGCTGTTGAAATGGGGAACTTTGATCAGCTCAACAACGCCACTCAGTTTGTCTACACTATGGGATTATTCCGATTTTACAGAAACCGTTTTTTAAAAACAGATTGTATAGAGTCCAGTGCACACTAAGCACATTAATTTGGCGGTGTGCATCCATGTACCGAGGCTAGCATCGATTTCTGGAGAGTTGCACTGTGGGTAGCTATCCCGTAGCTATCCCATAGTTCCCATAGTCTCCCCCGCCCATTGGAATTCTGGGTTGAGATCCCAGTGCATGAGATCCCAGTGCATGAGATCCCAGGGCAAAAACAGTGTCGCGGGTGATTCTGGGTAAATGTCGTCACTCATTCCCTCCTCCGTGAAAGCAACTGCAGACAATCATTTTGCACCCTTTTTCCCTGGATTGCCCTGGCAGATGCCATAGCATGGCAACCGTGCAGCCTGTTTTGCCTTTTGTCACTGTCACCGTATGTATACTGGATGCTGCTGACAGACACGGTACTGCAGTGCTACACAGCAGCATTCATTCATCTTTGCAAGGTAGCAGAGACGTTTACCATCCCTGTTGCACCGTTGGCGATTGTAAATTGGTGATGAGATTATGGTTATCAGTCATTTTGCACCGTTTGCATTTGGAAATTGGCAATGACGGTTATCAATCCTTTTGTAGCGTCTGCTGCTGGCATGGGTGCTCCTGGCTGGCCTCACTGAGGTCGTCCAGGGGCGCATGGACAAAAATGGGAATGACTCCCCGGGTCATTCTCTTTTTTTATGTTTTGTCTAAAAATAGAGTCAGTCCTGCCTAGAATATGGGGCAAGTGTACTAGAGAACCAGAGAGCACAGCTGCTCCGCGTCAGAGCCCCAGAGATCCCGCAGAAATGATGAGCTGCATGCCATTCTAGGGGGTGCCCTGCAACAACCCCACCCGTTGCTTCCCTTCTCCCCAACCCTCCTGGGCTACCGTGGCAGTGTCCCTCCATTTGTGTGATGAAGTAATAAAGAATGCAGGAATAAGAAACACTGACTTTTTAGTGAGATAAAATGAGGAGGAGGCAGCTTCCAGCTGCTATGATAGTCCAGGCAGGACATTAAAGGGTGAGGGGGAGAGAAACGCAGCCTCCAGCTGCTATGATGAGGACGGTTACCAAGCCTTCTGTACCATCTGCCTGGAATGACCGGGAGTCATTCCCATTTTTACCCAGGCTTCCCCGTCCGACCTCACCGAGGCCAGCCAGGAGCACTCACGGGCTGATGATGACGATGGATACCAGTCATTTTGCACCGTCTGCCACTGGAAAGGGGATGCTGGTGTTCAGCACTGCAGCATGTCGTCTACCAGCAGCATGTTTAGAGCAGGAGCTGAAATAAACATTATTAAACACAAACAAAAGTGCCTCTTCTATGTCTGTGATTGAAGTGTCAACTCACAAAGCAAAATTAGTGGAGAGATGTAGTAACAGATCACCAGGAAAAAAAAATTATATGAGGAGTGCAGATCAGAACACTAATTCTGAATGGAGGCATTACTTCCATGAAAGACTGTGTAGCAAAGCTGTTTTTGAATGGTGAGAGACAGCAGTTTAAGAGATTATTAAAATAGTGCCAGAGGATAATCAGGATCTGTCTGAAAAAGTCAAGATAAAAAATCAATAATTTATGGGTAGACTGCACAATGTCACAGCTATCAGTGTACAAGCTGACATGAACTGGTAGGAGTAGGTTTGAACGATCATAAATTTGCTGTTCAGAAATTACACAAAAGCATTCAAGTTTCTTACTTGAACTGCACTCTTTTTACAACTGCTGATTGACTGGAAAAATGATATATTTCATAAACTCATAGACTTTAAGGTCAGAAGGGACCATTATGATCATCTAGTCTAACCTCCTGCACAATGCAGGCCAAAGAATCTCACCCACCCACTCCTGTACTCCCTAACCTATGTCTGAGTTACTGAAGGCCTCAAATTGCAGTTTGAAGACCTCAAGCTACAGAGAATCCTCCAGCAAGTGACCCCATGCCCCATGCTGCAGAGGAAGGCGAAAAACCTCCAGGGCCTCTGCCAATCTGCCCTGGAGGAAAATTCCTTCCCGACCCCAAATATGGCAATCAGTTAAACCCTGAGCATGTGGGCAAGACTCACCAGCCAGCACCCAGGAAAGAATTCTCTGTAGTAACTCAAATCCCACCCCATCTAACATCCTGTCACAGACCACTGGGCATACTTGCCTGCTGATAATCAAATATCAATTGCCAAATGAATTGCCAAAATTAGGCTATCCCATCATACCATCCCCTCCATAGACTTATCAAGCTTAGTCTTAAAGCCAAATATGTCTTTTGCCCCACTACTCCCCTTGGAAGGCTGTTCCAGAACTTCAGTCCTCTAATGGTTAGAAACCTTCATCTAATTTCAAGTCTAAACTTCCTAGTGTCCAGTTTATATTCATTTGTTCTTGTGTCCACATTGGTACTAAGCTTAAATAATTCCTCTCCCTCCCTAGTATTTATCCCTTTGATATATTTATAAAGAACAATCATATCCCCCCTCAGCCTTCTTTTGGTTCGGCTAAACAAGCCAAACTCTTTAAGTCTCCTTTCATAAGATAGGTTTCCATTCCTCGGATCATCCTTGTAGCCCTTCTCTGTACCTGTTCCAGTTTGAATTCATCCTTCTTAAACATGGGAGACCAGAACTGTACACAATATTCCAGATGAGGCCTCACAAGTGCCTTGTATAATGGTACTAACAGCTCCTTATCTTTGCTGGAAATACCTCACCCTAATGCATCCTAAAACTGCATTAGCTTTTTTAACGGCCATATCACATTGGCGGCTCATAGTCATCCTATGATCAACTAATACTCCGAGGTCCTTCTCCTCCTCTATTACTTCTAACTGATGTGACCCCAATTTATAACTAAAATTCTTGTTATTAATCCCTAAATGCATGACCTTGTACTTTTCACTATTAAATTTCATCCTATTACTATTACTCCAATTTACAAGGTCATCAGATCTTCCTATATGATATCCCGGTCCTTCTCTGTGTTAGCAATACTTCTCAGCTTTGCATCATCTGCAGACTTTATTAGCACATTCCCACTTTTTGTGCCAAGGTCAGTAATAAAGATATTAAATGAGATTGGTCCCAGAACTGATCCCTGAGGAACTCCACTAGTAACCTCCTTCCAGCCTGACAGTTCACCTTTCAGTACGACCCATTGTAATCTCCCCTTTAACTAGTTCATTATCCACTTTTCAATTTTCATATTGATCCCCATCCTTTCCAATTTAACTAGTAATTACTCATATGGAACCATATCAAATGCCTTACTGAAATCAAGGTAAATTAGATCCACTGCGTTTCCTTTGTCTAAAAAATCTGTTACCTTCTCAAAGAAGGAGATCAGGTTGGTTTGGCACGATCTACCTTTTGTAAAACCATGTTGTATTTTGTCCCAATTACGATTGACCTCAATGTCCTTAATTACTTTCTCCTTCAACATTTTTTCCAAGACCTTAAATACTACAGATGTCAAACTAACAGGCCTATAGTTACTAGGATCACTTTTTTTCCTTTTCTTAAAAATAGGAACTATGTTAGCAATTCTCCAATCATACGGTACAACCCTTGAGTTTACTGATTCATTAACTGATTCATTGCAATTTCATGTGCCAGTTCCTTTAACATTCTTGGATGAAGATTATCTGGGCCTTCCAATTTAGTCCCATTAAGATGTTCGAGTTTGGCTTCTACCTTGGATGTGGTAATATCTACCTCCATATCCTCGTTCCCATTTGTCATCCTACCATTATCCCTAAGCGCCTCATTAGCCTCATTAAAGACTGAGGCAAAGTATTTGTTTAGATATTGGGCCATACCTAGATTATCCTTAATCTCCATTCCATCCTCAGTGTTTAGCGGTCCCACTTCTTCTTTCTTTGTTTTCTTCTTATTTATATGGCTATAGAATCTTTTACTATTGGTTTTAATTCCCTTTGCAAGGTCCAACTCTACTTGGCTTTTGGCCTTTCTCACTTTATCCCTACACGTTCTGACCTCACTAAGGTAGCGTTCTTTGCTAATCCCTCCTATCTTCCACTCTTTGTAAGCTTTCTGCTTTTTCTTAGTCACCTTTCTAAGATGCTTGCTCATCCAGCTTGGTCTACAACTCCTACCTATGAATTTTTTCCCCTTTCTTGGGATGCAGGCTTCTGATAGTTTCTGCAACTTTGACTTGAAGTAATTCCAGGCCTTCTCTTCCTTTAGATCCACAAGTTCTTCAGTCCAATCCACTTCCCTAACTAATTTCCTTAATTCTTTAAAGTTAGCCCTTTTGAAATAAAAAACCCTAGTCCCAGATCTATTTTTGTTTATCCTTCCATCTAGTTTGAACTGAATTAGCTCATGATCACTCGAACCAAGGTTGTCCCCTACAACCATTTCTTCTATGAGGTCCTCACTACTCACCAAAACCAAATCTAAAATGGCATCCCCTCTTGTTGGTTCTTCAGCTACTTGGTGAAGAAATCCATCAGCTATCACATCCAGAAAAATCTGAGCTCTATTATTATTATTAGCACTTGTCCTCCAGTCTATATCTGGGAAGTTAAAATCTCCCATAATCACACAATTCCCATTAGTGTTTACTTCATTAAAAACATTAAAGAGGTCTCTACTCATATCCAAATCAGATCCCAGAGGTCTGTAGCACACCGCAAGCACTATCCCAGGGGACGCTCTAGTCGCTATCTTTCCCAAAGTGATTTTTGCCCAGACAGACTCTGTCTTATCTATTCCATCACTTCTTATTTCTTTACAGTTAACCTCATCATTGATATACAATGCTATTTCACCACTTTTGCCTTTATTTCCCTTGTGTCAGTTTTTCTGTTCTGGTATTAAATTTACAGACATGCACTATTTAGAATACATCCTATATTTAAAACATGAGCTCCCTCTGTGCATCTATGCACGATTTTCTCTTTAAAGATTGTGATTAGATTTAACTGAAAACCAACTCACCACCTCAAATGTGCTATTTTTTTGTTGAGCATTCAGCATATGGAAGAATTCAAGTATTGGTCATAAAACAGAAATGCATTTGAAAAGCATTTTTAGTTCCAAATATTTTAGCTCATTTTCTTGAGAAGTTTTAAAATGATAAATAACTACTTTTTTGGAGCTACAGCACATGATTCACTCTCTACCAACAAACTACCTCCCCTCCCCCTGCTCTTTTTTTTTTTGGATGAGTTGTTATTCTAAGTAATTTGAATCTTCTTTATGGATAGTCTGCCTCTGACTATGGTTACTGTG
This sequence comes from Gopherus evgoodei, assembly GCF_007399415.2. Lineage (NCBI taxonomy): Eukaryota > Metazoa > Chordata > Testudines > Testudinidae > Gopherus > Gopherus evgoodei. The sequence continues at coordinate 199,832,567 of NC_044323.1, forward strand.
CCAGAATTCTTGGGAAATCTTAGATTATTTTCTCCCTTTCATGTTGATGTGAATTCCTGAAGCACTGCAAACAAGTTTTGCCTATTTAATCTTTACCCTGTTACTCACAAAATTAGAATCCAACTCTCTTAACTTATGTTACCAGCATTTATAGGATGTATAGGATCAAGAGCCTATTTTCTTTTTGATCCGCCTGAATTTGAAAAAAGAGCACATTCTGATCCATTAATCTTAGCAAGTAAGCAGTTTTTTCTAGTGATGAATTACCTGATCGTTTTATGGCTAAACCCTGATTACATTTTTTTAGACTCTCTATATGTCTGTTAGGAATCTGTATTGTACCCCACACCTATCACCAGGGGTGAAAGTAACTTAAATGACTTACCGGTACGCTAGCATCTTGAGCAGGGTGTGCGGCCTCAACCGGAAGAGGCGGGGCCTTTAAATTCCCGGGCTCTTTAAATCAAGATTTAAAGGGTTCAGGGCTACGGCTGCTGCGGGGAGCCCCAGGCCCTTTAAATCACCGCCTGAGCCCCAGGGGCTCTCAGACACCACTGCTACCACGGGGCTCCGCAGCGGGCTTGTGCAGCGATCTAAAGGCCCGGGACTCTGGCCACTGCTACTGCAGCAGAGCCCTAGGCCCTTTGAATCACCGCTGGAGCACCGGGGCTCCAGGCCAGTGCTGCTTCCCGGGCGTTCTGGCAGCAGGGCTCTGGCAGCATTGTAAAGGGCTGGCCTGGGGAAGTTGCTCCTGGCCGGTACGGTCAGCAATGTACTGGCTCTTGCTGGTACACTGGATTGGACCAGCTTACTTTCACCTCTGCCTACCGCACAGGTAGTTTCCAACCTCTTGTGCCCTTCTGGGGTTGGTCTTTTTATTAGTATTTATTTATTTATTAACTTAAGGCATTACATCAGCATTTTGTATTGTAAAGTTGGAGCTAGAGAGACGCACCTGGTGTGGCTGCCAAGGTAAGTCAGTAGAAAAGCTCTGCAGGCAACTTCCTTTCAAGGACCTGATCACAAGACATGATTTAATAGTAGCGACTTAGAGATGGGTCCTATGGGAAGATCTGTACCAGACTTAAACTTTTTAGTGTGCAGAGCTAAAACCCTGTATCTGAACTGCCACCAACCCCAAACATTTGTCAAGTGACTTTTAACTCCACAATCAGAATTTGTAGCAGTTCCAAGTAAATGCTTCAATAGATAAGTGCACAGATAAGATGTTCAAGGTATTACCTGATTGTGCTGTCTCTGAAGGATGTTGTCATGTTTTCTGATATGCAGGGAAGGATTTTTGTTCTCATTAAAGTTAGAAACATGAGGTCAAAATGTGTCCTGTGTCAGAGTCCCCATGGAAATTTTGTGAGTTTCTACTCACTGAGTTTTTTCCTAATTCTGTTGTTGCGAGGATGAGGTGAAGTCCATAGAAATAGTGGTGATAGGAGAGTGAAGAATGTATCTGATATTTCAAGATCTTCATGAACCTTGAGACACTCATGACCAGTACTGGATTTACCATGGTGCCAATGGCTCCATAGTGCTGGGCCCAAGCTCAGAAGGGGCCCCATAACACTCACTTCCTCCCCTCTCTCAGTGCTGCAGAAGCACAGGCCCTGAGAGCGAGCCTCAGAGCAGCAGGGATCCAGCATGGGAGCTGAGAACCCAAGGGGCCCTGGGAGCTGTAGTTCCTTGGCCAGTTCCCTGTCTATAGAGCAGGCCCTGGAGCAGGGAAGGAACTACATTTCCCAGCATTCCCTTGGCAGCTATCAACAGGAAAGGGAGTGAGGAAGCTGAGACCCCATGTACTGCAGCTTGCTGTGAATGGAGAGCTGGCTGCCAGAAGAGGGTGGGTCTGTGAATGGCGAACAAATGTGCCCAAGGAGTAGAAGGCTTTGGCCCAGATATCACCCTCAGAAGACTTCCCCAAACTGGATTAGGGATGCTGGTGTGACCTTGCCTGGTAGCCCCCATAGAAGGAATTGAGCGGACTAAATGAACAGTGCCCCTCTCTAACTGAAACCTAGCAGGGGAGGTATGTGGATCCCTGTCATAACATTTTTCCCAGATCTGGACCTTAGCGTCCAAAATATGGGTGTTAGCATGAAAACCTCCAAGCTTAGTTACCAGCTTGGACCTGATAACGGTGCCACCAGCCAGGGATTTATACAGTGCCTAGCTCACTGTGGTCTCCCCAAAACCTTCCCTGGGGGACCCCAAGACTCAGATTCCTTGAGTCTCACAACAAAGGGGAATAAACCATTTCCCTTCCCCCTCCTCCCCTCCAGGTGTTCCCTCCCTAGGTTCCTGGAGAGATATACAGAAGCAAGCTCCGTGAATCTAAACAGAGGGACTCCACCCTCCCTGTTTCCAGTCCTGGAAAACACAAGTACCGAGAGGGCTAATCTCTCTTCCCCCCTTTTCACCCAGAGGGTATGCAAAATCAGGCTAGTAAATCTAACACAAAGAGATTTTCCCCCTGACTTCTTCCTCCCACCAATTCCCTGGTGAGCTGCAGACTCAATTCCCTGGAGTCCCCACTAAAGAAAAACTCCAACAGGTCTTAAAAAGAAAGCTTTATATAAAAAGAAAGAAAAGGACATAAAAATGGTCTCTCTGTATTAAGGTGACAAATACAGGGTCATTAGCTTAAAAGAAAAAAATGAATAAACAGCCTTATCCAAAAAAGAATACAATTTAAACATTCCAGCAACTACACACATGTAAATACAAAAGAAAACAATATAAACCTATTATTGTCTACTATTCTTGTACTTACAACTTGGAAACAGAAGATTAGAAAGCTAGGAGATAGAGAGAGAGCACTCTCAGAGCCGAGAGGGCACAGACACAAGACAAAGAACAAAGAACTCACACCCAAAACTTCCCTCCACCCAGATTTGAAAAAGTCTTGTTTCCTGATTGGTCCTCTGGTCAGGTGTTTCAGGTTACTGGTGTTACCCCTTTACAGATAAAAGAACATTAACTCTTAGCTATCTGTTTATGACAATCCCACAGAAGTTAAAATGATAAGTAAGAGAGGGAAAACTCTACTAGAGGACCTAGGCAGCTTTAGAATACAGTACAGAAGGATTTCTACTTCTGAGCCATGAAAATAGAAATTGACTTTTCCAGATTTATCTAATATTCAGAAAGGGAATCTAGCACCTGCCTTTCAGATTTGAACACTCAAAATTCAGGAGTGCTCTTGCTCAATTTGGACAGCTGTTACTTCATTTCTCCCAAATCAAATATACTGATCCACTGTAACTTGCTGTAGAAAAAGTAGGATAAAATTGAGCAACAAATGCTGGCATCTCCCCAGTGCTAACTAGGACTGGAATGGCTGTTGAAAATAGCAATTACTATTTTTTTTAGTTTTATTTGTTTAAAAGGAAGACAGTAATATTGCATTGGCAAATTCCCCATAGAAACAGAGTGGAACAAAAGAATAAAAAAGGCACCTCAACTTTTCCTCATTTATGGAGGACAGTCTTATAATATGTATTCAGATATCCTTCAATCACACAAGCTGAAAATTGTTCCACTGTTTACTGCAGTTCTGTAACCATGTGGGAATCAGTCCTGTCTGTGTTCTGTGCACATCCAAAATTCTACCAAATTCAGAAGTGCCTTGTTTTTGTGACCATACTACCTGATATTTTTAGCCCTTTTAAGCAAAGCAGGTTTACATTTAGTAATTGGGTGGGAAGCCTCGCAGAAAAAAATTAGGTGCTGTAGGAGGTGTTGCTTATGCACTAAGTAATGTGAAACCTTCCTGTTACAATAGTAAACCAGTGCAGCATAGAATGCACTTTGCTCCTAGAATCTAGAATGGGGTCCTTTGCTTCTATACTCACCCATTAAAGATAATGAAAAGATTCCCACTCACTTCAACAGGCTTTGGACAAAACTGGTTATACACAGGGTAACTCCACTGTCTTCACAGGGTCCTGGTCCCACAGCGGAGGGTGGGCATGTGAGCTTGTTGCAGAGCTGCTGCTCAGGGATGGGAACCTCTTGGCACCCCAGCCTCCAAAATCATTCAGGCTGCACTTTCTGCATGACTATGAGCTAGCTGAGGGGGTGTGTGGGACTTGGTGATCTCTGCTGCAGGTGATGGACATATCAGGTACTTATAGGGTTACCATTCGTCCAGATTGTCCTGGACATGCGGGAAGTGGGAGGGAGTGAATGGGCTCGGTGTAGCCTGATTTAGAGTGTACTAATAATATTAATTTGGATAATATGATTTAATTTATGTATTTAACTGTAATTTTATTTGTATTTAATTTAAGTAATATTAATAATAATTAATCATTAATATTTATAGTATGGATTTTAGGCTCGCCAATCTGTTTGATCAGAAGATAAAAGTTCTTGTCCTGAATCAGACTCCACGGAATTTACAAAGGACCCTGGGGGGCATGACAGGAAGCTCACACTGAGACAGATATAGCCTTAAAGACTTTTTATTAAAATCAATAATAGTAAGTAAATGGTAAAATAACCAGAGTTACAAAGTTACAGTTGCATTACTGCTCTTCAAAAGATATACATGATAATATAGTATTATATGCAACAAAGCTTTGGTTAATATACTCACACCCTTCTTTGATAACCTGGTGGAAAGAGACACAGGACCAGCCTTGCAGTTCAGGTTTCTCAATTCTTGAGTGAAGGATGCAGTGCTTAGAAGAAACTAATGCTACAAGCTATTAAAGCGAACTTAGGGTTTACTTGACTAATTTAAACATAAAATCAAAACCTAATAAACAAAGAATAAAACTTAGGGAAACCGAGCTTAGCATAGTTCCCTTGAAACTTAAAGTTTAAGAAGAACAAATATAGCCTACTAATAGTAGTAGTCATCGTAGATAGATAGAATAGAGTGGAGGAAGTAAGTGAGAATTGAGAAATGGAGTAAGTGAGGATCAAGAGCTCTATTGAAGTGGGTTATCTCTTTTAAAGGGTAAATGCCGGAAATCCTCCCTCTTATGCCCAAATTTCATTCCTAACCCACAGAAGTGTTAGGGTACACTTACCTCACAGGCTAATATGTATGTGCTTATTGATGACAGATATATGTACGCACATCTGTCTCATGTGGCGTACCTAAGTCTGTGGATACATTGAAAACTCCACTATGCCATTCTCCATTGTCTGTTAGTCTAGATAAAAGGTCATAGGCATAGGTACTTTATCTATTTGGGTAAAGATAAAGATCAGCTTTACTTTCTGGGTCACAGGGCCCTATATAGATATGCTAACTTTGCTTTAGCTTAACATACAAGATATGGCCTGTAGGTCTCTTGCATTATGGCCAAACTTACTTTAATATAAATCTACAAACCTATTCCAATAAACCAAATTCTTAAACTATAAGACAAGATATATATATGCAAGCAATTTAGTCCTATAGAATACACTGGGGGCAGGGCTAGGGCGGAGCTCCCCCGTCCTCTGTTTTGATTGTTGAAATATAGTACTTAAAGTCAATGCCTAGAGGAGGGAAGCACTTAACTGCAGAGTCTGCAGCGCCCTAGGGCCAGCGCTGAGGATTTAGAGTCCCTAGTGCTGTCATTGCAAGGTTCAAGCTTGCTCAGCCTTGGAACTGCCACCCCTCCCTTGACTAGTAGCTGCAGCTATCTAAGGCTGGCCTCTGGCAATTGCCCCCATGGCTATATTCAGAGAAGCTGCAAGTGGCTCTGTGACTACTGGGGGCAATTAAACTAAAGCAGATAAAGAAACTGGAATTAACCTCAAGGAACAGAGGACAACAGTAGGAAAGGAATATTAGGGAAGCAGGGAAAGAGGAAGCAGGTCAGACTTGCAGTGGGAGAATAGCCCCAGCTGGTTGGGGAGCATGTCCAAAGTAGAAACGAAACAAGTATGGGAAGAGGTGGTGGTGATCAGGTAGTAAACTAGCATGTAGATGGAAGCATAAGGAGAGGCTGATGTCTTCAAATTCCCAAGGCCTGAGTCCTCACTTTGGGCAAATGGTGTTTGGAAGTGGCTTGGCAGGATGGGTGCTGGGGGATTTGTCAAAATTGATCAGGTATCTGCTGGCTTTGGAACTTTGAGGTGAGACTAGGACCACATGCAGTGATGGGTGACATAGGGTGGTACTGCAGACATGGCTATAGAAGGTTTGAATGAGGAAGGAGATAAATCTGTGGGGAGTTTCCCTTATAACTGTGAAAGTTCTACTCACTGTGGACACTGGTAAACCCACATGGCTGTACAGCTCCATGCGAAAAATTGGGGCCTGAGGGAGCTGTGTATGGCAATGCATATAGTCATGTAGAGGTGTATGATCAAAATCTGAGATTCAGTACCGAGTATAGTATGGCACCAATGGCAATGACACACTAGGCCCACACTCAAAGCCCACAATGACTACATAGGAGACCACAAATATGTTTGGTGCTGGGGCCCACAAAAGGTTAATCCAGTCCTGCTCACGACAGAGGCATCCATATCAAAATCCAAGGCTAACAGTTTCCCTGGTTCCTTGCTATCATACATCAGCATGGTTCCCTCTAGAATCAAGCTCTCACTTCAAACTGAGTGAACCAGACCTCAGTGTAGATTTCAGTTACAAAAGTGTAGATACTGCTAGTTGGATGAGCAGCAAGTTACTGGATTTAAAGTGGCTGATTCTTCCCATCTTTGGCCACTCTCCCCTAGAGCAATAAAACTTCAATCCCATGACTTTCTGAAGTTCTGGGGACCAGAAAGGAGAAAAAATGGTGTTACTGCTTTTCTCATACCATAGGTTTTGTCTCTAAATTAGTACATTTTGTTACCCTCCACTCTACATAGTGAAGGCAGTCTGTGGCCTTTGCCTAAGAATATTAACTCTCCTTCAACACTGACTGTACTCTAGTGTATTATCTTCTCTTCTGTAGAAAAACAACTGCAATAGCTGATGCTTTTGCATTGCAGATTTCAAAGATTTGGAACCTGATAAATGTATGGACTTTATTTGGGATTATTTTCCTATTTGTTCTAAATGATTTAGTGAGTGAATCTAAAAAAAGACTTGTGAAGTATGGAAAAGAGGAGTGTTAGCAAACCAAAAGCCAAATGAAAATATCTACATATACTATGCAGGAGGATTATTAGTGGAGAAAAATAAAGAATAGACTAGATTTGAGAGAAACATGAAAACAAATCAGGCACTGAGTTTCTGTGGATAATCTGTAAACAATGTTAATAATGTGACCAAGATAAATATTGTATGTTCCTAGGAAACCAGAAGGCAAAGAAGCAACAGATTAATTGGTTTCAGAGAGAAGTTACACCACTGTCATATTTAGCAAATGGAACATAATTACATCTGAAAGTGAGTGAGAGGGATTCATACAATAGGTGACAGCAGATGTTAGACCATTGCTGAAGCATGTGACATTGACATAGTCATCCAGTGCCAGTGACTTGTTAGAAATGGATCTTCAGCCTTAGGAAACTATCATCAGAGTCTGAAATGAGGGATGCTCTCTTGGGATGTCATAACTAAAGGATGGCAAAAATGAAACAGCTTGCCAAAGTATGACAATATCATGCATCCTTCCCATTGCAATGGGACAAGAGCAGAATTTGGCTTAGATGTGCATGAAGTTTTCACTAAAGACAATGGGAAAGGAATGAGTTAGATTTTATGTAAAAGCAGCAAAGAATCCTGTGGCACCTCATAGTCTAACAGACATTTTGGAGCATGAGCGTTCGTGGGTGAATACCCACTTCGTTAGATCCATGTAGTAGAAATTTCCAGGGGCAGGTATATATAAGCAAGCAAGATAGAGATTACAAGGTTAGTTCAATCAGGGAGGATGAGGCCCTGTTCTAGCAGTTGAGGTGTGAAAACCAAGGGAGGAGAAACTGGTTTTGTAGTTGGAAAACTATTCAGTTTCTGTTTAATCCTGAGCTGATGGTGTCAAATTTGCAGATGAACTGAAGCTCAGCAGTTTCTCTTTGAAGTCTGGTCCTGAAGTTTTTTTGCTACAGGATGTCCACCTTAAGGTCTGCTATAGTGTGGTCAGGGAGGTTGAAGTGTTCTCCTAGAGGTTTTTGTATATTGCCATTCCTAATATCTCATTTGTGTCCATTTATCCTTTTCCGTAGAGACTGTCCAGTTTGGCCGATGTACATAGAGGAGGGGCATTGCTGGCATATGATGGTGTATATTACATTGGTGGATGGGCAGGTGAATGAACCGGTGATAGTGTGGCTGATCTAGTTAGGTCCTGTGATGGTGTCGCTGGTGTAGATATGTGGGCAGAGTTGGCATCGAGGTTTGTTGCATGGATTGGTTCCTGAGCTAGAGTTGCTATGGTGCGGTGTGCAGTTACTGGTGAGAATATGTTTCAGATTGGCAGGTTGTCTGTGGGCTTGGACTGGCCTGCCACCCAAGGCCTGTGAAAGTGTGGGATCATTGTCCAGGATGGGTTGTAGATCCCTGATGATGCATTGGAGGGGTTTTAGCTGGGGACTGTATGTGATGGCCAGTGGAATCCTGTTGGTTGGCATAGCGGTCGGTAGGTTTTTGGTATAGGGTGGTGTTAATGTGACCATCAGTTATTTGCACCGTGATGTCTAGGAAGTGGACCTCCCATGTAGATTGGTCCAGGCTGAGGTTGATGGTGGGGTGGAAGCTGTTGAAATCATGGTGGATTTTAATGGATACTTTGATGAGAAGGATCAAGAAAGCTAGTCCCTAAAAACATAGGCCATAATCCTTAACAAGAGAACAAAGCTCAGAGTACTTTACTTGAAACTAAACTGTAAGCCAGGAGAGCTGAAGGAAGACCTGTTTAACTGACCTGGGACTGGTTACTGCTGAATATAGGGGTAAAAGTGTAGCAGATAAGGGTCACTGCTCTAGCAGCATGGAGTTTAGAACATGTAGACTCAATTGCGATGTTCCTCTTCCTTTGCCTTGTTCCCCTATGAAGGCCAGTTGGAAATTGCTTGTGTAGTGCATAGAATTAGACAGTGTCCCTACATGAGTTCTCCACACACTACTTTCCAGTGGAAAACACATTCCACTGTGTCTGCGTGGCAGTCTGTACCACTATGTTCATCTCTTTTATAGGACTATACATTTTGTACAAACTTTGCCTCGTGAAGGTTCATTTGAAAACTCAGAATTTGCTGATCATTTTTATCCTAGTTAAAGATATGTGGCAAGATTGTCTGTGAAATTATAAGATTCTACTGTATGATATTACTAAAATACATTCTAAATCTGGAGAGCACACACAAACTGGTTTGCCAGAGATAAAAGGCTAGCTGACACCATAGACAGATATCAGTGAAGTCAAATGGACCATCACCTGGTTAAATGGCCACTCTTTTATCCACTTAAAATCGTTAATTAATAAATTTGTTTTATCTAAACGAGTGAGCTTGGATTGACATGTTTGGGAAAATCCATTTGAGATTACAGGATTAGTTCATATCATTTTCCATTAATAAAATAACAGACTTTCTATGAGCTTCTGTTGTCCAGATGAGAAGTATAAGATTCACATTGCTGGGGAAAAGTCTGGGACTGGGAATTTTCTGGCGTTACTCTGCAGTGTAATTCATGAGTGACTGACTAGAATCCTCATATACTAAAACTGGGGGTAATTTACATGCTGGAGGCAGCGATTAGGAGACCAGGAGTGGTAGCTTACACAGTGAAACAGTGTAAAAAGCCACGCAGGTTGAACTGAGGGGACACAGCTGTTTATCGGTCCAGATTGTACCCTGGGTAATAGCACAGTCTGGTCCTGGGGTATCCATACTGCACACTTGAATCTTGTTCATAGATTTAATTAATCCTTATAACATTAATATAAACAGAAAAAGAGCGTGAGACAGGATATCGGGCAAGTTTTGAATTTCCTATGAGTATGGTGGGAGAAGGTTTCTCCTTTCTCCAAAGAACAGGTCTTCTCCCTATATTTGAGGCTGCATTAAGGTCTGTGCAGATCATGGAATACCCACAGATGACAGGGGCATCCACACTGGTCCATTGGCTCCTCCTACCCCAAGATAGCGCAGCTGCTCCAAGGATAATGCTACTCTTGAGGACTTCGTTGTTTAGATGAGTTAGTGGTGGGTTCAGCCAACAACTGTTTCTGGAACGATTTCAATCAGCAATCTATAGTATGTGAGGGGAGTCTGATATGAGAAGGTCCACTTCTTGCTGTCAACTCTAACTCCTTAGAGATCTTGAGCACCTACCATACAGAGGAGTTTCAGTCATGTCTGGAAGCTTATGTGAATGAGATGTGGTGCTGCTATTCTCTTCACACCATGACATTAGCCCTGCATCTGTTATATTCTGCTATCCTCAGTAACACACATCTGAGGGAAGAATGTGATCCTAAATCATAACATTAGACCAGACACTTACCAAAAACAACTGAAAATGAAAGTGATGGGAACCAATATTTAATTGAATAATTTTGATGTATTGTGTTAAATTTCTGTCTCATGCCCTGGGTGATTCTCTATGTAGTTATATGCAGATTCATGAATTTAGATGTAGTAGCTTAATCAGCATTAAAACAGAGCAGCACAGGAGGCCTAATGTAGTATTTTGTCAGAGCAGTATGGATACTGCAGTATGTTTTTTTTTCTACTTTTATTAAAATCATTTCTAGGGCAGGGAGAGGAGAATGTGTCTCTAGCTTGTTTCAGCTGAGAGCTCAGCATGGAAAACCTGTGAATTGTTAAATGGTATCAATTCTGCCAGTCAATGAGGTGTTGTGTGCTTTGTTTCATAATATTGTACTTTAACATTGGTTTACAGGATATAGTGTGTTAAATGTGACTCCACCCACAGTTGGGAATTGTAGGACACACAGTTACATACTAAGGATACAGGTCAAGGTTAGATTAAGGCACTCTAGGGGCCACACAGGTGGATCAGAACACAGTGGCACTGCCCCCCAATTGTGGTGGTGGTGTGGTAGGGAGAACTCTCTGTTCTCGCTGAGAGAGGCAAAGTCATCAGCATCAGAGGACACCTCACTATCCTTTGGAGCAGCTGGGGCAGCAACAGGGATTTCTCTGGCCCCTGTGGAGGCAGGGGTGGCAGCAGAGCTGTCTTAATACTTACCCCAGCAGTCAGGTTATAGGAGTCTGGGTGGATGAGTGGTTGCTGCACATGGTTTCTCCAGTCACATACAACGTCCTCCTCTGTATGGTGTTGGTCAGTCCCCTAAAGCAGTAAGTCTTCATGTTAATATTGACATGTTAAATTGAGAGGAATGAAGCCATTCATCAAGCTATTGTTTCCTGCAGTATGCACACTCGGGGACATTACTGCATCTATATCACACTCGGTTTCAAAATGTTCTTCATAACCTTAAGGACTTATATTTAAAAACCTGAGATTGTGACATAATGGCATGACATGAGAAGCTAGAGCCTTAGGCCCAGGCCTGTGGTAGACCTGTGCCTTACTCCAGCCTTGGGTAAGGGAAACCTTGGAGTGATGGCTCTGATTCTGCTGATGAAAGTCCTGACTGTGGTGGAAATAGAAATCTATCTAAAAGAACAAACCAATCACAATCCTCTGTAGAGACACACAAATCTTATACCACTGGCAACTTTCTGGCCCTAGAAGTTGTCAAAACAGCTCACCAGCCCTGGAATTTTATTTATTATACTGTTGCACACAATTCATTTATTTGTCAAGCAGCGCAGAGGCAGCAGATGAGCTATTGCAGTTGACGACACATGCTGTTTGGAGTGGTGAATATATCGTAAGAAATGTGTATGAGCCTTCTTGCACAAACTATGGGTGCAGGCTTGTGATTGTTTCATTACTTTATTTTATTACATTTTTTCATATAAAAGTTTGTAATTCACCTGAAGCCTGTGATAGGCACAAAATGATATGAATAAAAAAAATGCTATTGAACAACCTAAAGCAAACTCTGTGAAACTGTGAGAAACTGTATACTGTGCCCCAAGTATCATGTAGAAGTAACATAACTAACTCTCATATTACTTCTATAACCTGTAAGACTATTCTTGAAATACAAACTTAAACCCTGGTGCATTTTCTGAACTCTTCTGCCTCAATCCCTCGAAGAATTACACATTAGCATGAGAGAAGCACTACTTTAGCAATTGGGGGTACTCATGTGCTTAACGTTAAATATTTGTAAGTCTCTGCAGGATTGGACCTTAAAACAAAAGTGGCCAAATTCATCCTGTTGTATCTTATGAAAGAGTAGAACTATGGGTTTGTGTTGAACATAAATAATTGTTTTTTAATGGAGAAAATGTAACTGGTCCCCTTAGGCTTGTTCCAGCTGCCATCCAACAACCCTGATACACTCTCTCCTCCCCTCACTCTCTCCTCCCCTGCCTCTGCTGTCAGCCCATTCCACTCTTCTTATTTTAAAGTAGCCTTACAGAAGCACAGGATGTAACCTGACCCAACTCTATTGACTCCAGTGGAGTTATGCCAAGGATGAATCTGGGCTCAAGCTTTCTCCTTGAACATTAATCTTTGTAGTCCAAATAGGTGCTTAATTTTAAAGGCCAACTTTAATATATGGTCTAGAAACTTCACTTTTAGAATGGGAAGGCCTCCCAGATTTCCAGACATTAGGGAAAATCTTTCTTGAAAATAATCCTTGGTGATACTTTCCATTAGGTGCCCCGCCAACATCTCTCAAAAATAACTGATTGGTTTAAGTATATTATATTGGACTATGAATTTCATAGCTGTTCCTTGATTGAAAGCTCACATCAAACCTGTCCACTGTCAGAATACAAGATATATATTCTAAAATGGCACTTTACTGAGCACTGTCTTCAATCCACTTTCAAAACGTTTGATAATGCTGAGCAAGTGAATGTTTAAAGCAAATTCTATTCAATTATGCTCACCTTCATGCATTGTTCTGTACAGTAGTTAATGCAAATTCATTAGATAGAGGATATCACATATAAATTGTTCCATTGCAGATCAGTAGTCTTATCTCGCACAAGCCCATATATTTGACTAATAACAGTATAATACCAGTGTACTATGCAAACCAATTAATATGTTAAATATGCATGGACCAGTTTAGGTTATGGAATCTAATCTAATCTATTTCACTAAACTGGTTAATGTAGCTCTCAATGTGAGTTGTAAAATGTCTGAGAATTATTGTTAAATGTGCTACCTAAAATCTCTAGGAGGTTTGTGTAAAACAAAAGGAACTAAAAGAAACATTTGCAGGTTTGATTTTGGGCTGTTATATATTTAGAAGTCTCTACCATTCATAAACTAATACATAACAATCTTGCACAGAAATACAAATACAAAATCTGATTCCATCTTTTGGAATATTCTGAGCTACTAGTTCAGCAACTTTATTTGCTAAATTATCTTAGATGGTGTATAGTGCAGACTAAGTGGTGATCTCCTACAATCATGAGAAAGAAATTGCATGAATTAGTATAAAATGGCAAGTAGAACTTCTTCAGTATGGCTGCTAAAACTATCAGTGCTGCCAGTTTTGATACCCAAGCAGTTCATTTGTGCTTTCAGTGCCAGAGCTCACTATTGGGAGTCACGACAGGAGCATACTCTGGATGTTCTTATTCCAAGATGAGGAGGTCTTGAGTAATCAGGTGAAGTATGCTGTACTTTATCATTGAGATTCTGTATAATTGCTATGTTACTGCTCACGGATTCAGTCCTAACATCTTATAGTCCTCTGTTTCTTTACAGATGATTCTCAGATCTTCCTTTATATTCCTGTCCTCTTTCCCACTGTCCAATCTCAAAGCCCAAATCATTCTCGGACATCTCTTGTGTGTCCCATTGCTATTTTAAATGCCTTCTTCCCAGAGCTAAACTTATCTTTCCTTCTGATTGTCACAGGATAGTTGGAAGCAGGTCTAGCTGACCTTGTGGTAGAACAGGTGATCCTGGTTTGGCCAATTAAGGGACTGTGGCAGCACCTCCAGCAGAAAATGTCAGACCATCAGTAAGGAAGGAGGAAGCAAAAGCGGCAGGGAGTCCCCTGGAAGTGGAGGCAGTGGGAACCTGCTGGGGAGAGGAGGGGCCTCCAGCAGAAAGCCCTGGGAGGAGGTGCTCAGTTCAAGAAATGAGGAAGAATCCTGCAGTAGGCCCTGAAGCAGGAAGGACTGAGAAAGCCAAAGAGAAAATCCCCAGAGAGCTGTAGTACAGGTTGTCTGAGGAACTGTTTGTGTGTTTGTTGGCTTATGTTTGGGAAATAAAACTGTCCCTGGAAAGAGACTCTCCATGGACTGAGGACAAGCCACAGACCTTCTTCTTTCTCTGTTCCACAGCATTTGGTGATATTTCCAGTGTCCTTCCCATCTCCTGAACTGACTATATCGGCTATAGTTTGAACTATTTTTTCTCTTCCACCTTATCCAGTCTTTGACTAAGGCTTGTTACTTCTTTTCCTTTAACATCTTCAACATCCACCTTTTCCTTTGTATATCTACTTCTAAAATTTTTGTCTGTGGTTGGGGTTAGCAGTTCTGATTATTTTTTTGTTTCTGGTATATGCTTAGCTCTAGTTTCTACTCAGTTTTTAATAAAATTTCTGTTGGCTTCTCTGGAAGCTTGAGTAAGTATTGAATAAAATCTGAGCAAGGGCTTCAGGATTTTGCTGAATAAGTATAAGCCAGGCCAATTTTATCTGAATTTCTTGAATATACTAAAACCATGAAATGAGGACGGACACAAATACTAGACACATTAGTTACTAATTTGAATGTTGTCAGTGATTGCAATTATCCACATATAAAGCCAAGTAACAAAGGTGTAATACACGAGCAAAATTGCATTGCAAAAATATTCTTAACAGTAAATATTGCTTATGCATTCTAGTGTTCATTTGTATGTTACGGATAAACATCAATATGCATGAACAATACTTAATCACAAAAACTGTTATGCATGGATCATTGGTATAGATGACAACTCAGATAGCATAGATAAATAGTGTATCCAACACTTAATTGCAGCATGCCCATATGTAGAAACCATATGCTAGTATATAACATTTATGCATTGCATTAGAATGAGGCTCAACAAAATCAACATACAGTATTTAATGGCAAAATATAAATACTATATGTGGCCATGGGAACTAAATATTTGTATCACTTCTGACTTAACTTGTCTCTTGGGCTTGCTTAAAGGTATTTGCTGAACATTAAAATGACCTCCATATATCTTTAGAGGATGTGGAATAAATGAGTATTCATTGATTGATTAGCCAATTACCACAAACCACTGTAGCTTTTATACCTGCATATTAACAAGCTGGTTATTAGGAGATGGAAAGAATTAAAGAGCTATAAATAAATCAAATAGGATAAGTTCACAACGTTAAATAAAATAATTTCTAAAAAGCCACATTATTTAATTTGGCATATAGATCTTTTTACTTTTAGGATTTTTTTTAATGAAAGCGTCCTTTACTTTCATTTCATCGTCTCATTCTTCTTTGCAGCTTTTCCCATTTGTTTTGCAACTTTGCATCAGTGCCTATCCTGGTGGTAATAATAATGCTAGTGCCTGGTTTCATATAACAGGATGCTAAAAGATGTAGCATGCCAATTGAAAGATCTTTTCCTTTGTCAGTGTACTGAGTCTTATTCATAAGGGTGAAACTCTTTACAGTAATTACCCATATCAACTTACAGTTCCAAATGCAACAGAAGCTATGACATTTGCAACGCTCATTATTATGAGACAGATATACATTATGGATGGTTAATTAGATTGGTTAAGACTTAATGTGCTCCATCACCCAACTCCAATCCTAATCAAAACTTTTAGGGGACTTGAAATGTCTTGTTAACCTTTCAATGTGTTTGGTTTTGTTAAAAAAATCTCTATGCACAGTCTGCAGTTCCTGGGCCAAATATTCATCTGGTATCACTTGGCATAGCTCTATTAAAATTGCTGAAGTCAACAGTTACATCAAGCTACAACAGCTGGCAATCTGGCTCCATGATGGTTGGCCCAAGAGAATGACCTATTTTTATTTTATGCCTTCTTTTCATAGTAATTATTGCCTAGCCAAAACCGGAATATCCTGGAAATCTTGTAATGAAGCCAGATTTCATTAGATTTTCAGACTAATTTCTAGATCAAAGCAATAGATTCAGCCAAACATTTTGAGATTTGCCCCCATTAAATTAATTGTCCTATCAGAATTAAAACCAAAAAATATATGGGTTACTATTATTCAGCTATCTAAATCATACAGTCGTACTTTTCTTTCTTTGAGATAGTCCCATAAAATGGCAGTGGCAACAGGTGATATTTACACATATTTATAGAGATTTATCTAAAAGTCAGGACAATAATAAACTAGATTTATTTTACTTTTACTTATTATTTAGAAACCCTGCCCCTGTGTCTTTAAACCTTTGCTTTGATTTTTTAAAAAAATCAACTTACTGTTTTTGATTTAGTGACAGCACTACATTTCTATTACATATGATTAACTTTTAAGTCAGGGAAGGAATTTACAAATACAGGAAGATACAAATAGAAGCCCCCCAAATAAAAATAGTATCACTATTAAGCTTGATTTACATATCTGTTCTTGGGATAGAAGGAACTGGTTTATATGGCAAGGATCTGAAGCACTGTCATGATCAGGCATAAAAAAGTGGGTTTTTTTTTGTTTGGTTCTTACAGGTTTTTATTGAACTTTTGATTCTCCAAAAGCAATCCAAGTTCTGGAACATATACAAAGCACAAGGATAAGAATTTATCTCACAGTCACTAAGTGAAAGGCAAAATATTTCAAATGTTACAAGGTCATGCTGCAGAAGTATTACAGTAAAAAATGTGGAAAATGCCAGTTTTACCTCATGGGAATATATTTGTCATCCCAGAAAAGGAAGATAGAAGTTCAAAAGAAGCTTCAACTTAAGCTCAATAAGTCTTGAAAGCAAAGTAAAACCTAGATTAGTAAGTGAATTATTATGAAGAAAAAGACACTCTACACTAGCAATTGCAGTAAAAAAAGAGAATATTATTTGTGCAAGCATAGAACTGTACAAATACTTTACTTCCATATTAACTAGCTCTCTCACACCACCTACTGGCTAACTATGACTATATGCTCCTTTCCACAATTAGTGTGAAAAATCGGGACAGGATGGGGGGTAATAGGAGCTTATATAAGAAAAATACCAAAAATCAGGACTGTCCCTATAAAATCGGGATATCTGGTTACCCTATCCATGATATATGCCACAAATTAAAAAAAAAATCAATAAGATCCATTAAGATATAAGCCAAAGTTTGGCTAGTGATATGGGTTGCCTCCATTTTACCTGAGACTAGAGCTGGCCAGGAATTTCCTGACTTAAACATCTTTTTGTAGGAAAATGACTGCTCTGCACTGAAAGCAGGAGGGGGGACATTGTCCAGACTTACCAGAGTAAGATAGTAGTGCTTTATGATGGGGAGGGGTGGAAACAAGGTCAGAAACTGCTGCAAAAAGGTGGGTGTTGGTCAGCTTTGCAGCACTGACTCACCCCTGGAATATAAGAGTGGAAGACTTCAAAGGTGCAAGCTCTGTCATTTGAAACCCCTTTCTCATCCCAGCCCTGCTTTTGCCAGAGGCCTGGGGAATCAGATTTCACTGCATTCTTGCTGTGGCCGCATTAGCACTGGGAGAAATTTACCTTCCCTATGAGTGGGGGTAGCAAACACTGCACAGAGCAGTTCTGGTGGGGGTAAATGGTGGCCCAGGGCTTGGCTCACCACACCACAGGCAAGGGCTTGTTCAGGACAGGGGTTGAGGAAACCCATAGTGGTGATCACTAAGGGTAGCCTCATGCACTGGTGAAAGAGGATGCTCCAGGGAAAGCAACCACACATGCAGGTGATCAAACTGTGTTTGATGGTGGGTTAGTCAGCAGCCAATTGCGGCAAGTGGTCAGAGAGGTTGTTTCCACAGCACTGCTGGGCTTCCAAAGTGTACTGGGCTGCCCCCAACTAGGATGTTCTTCTACACTCAACCTAGAAGATAGGAGTGAGGCTGATTCCAGAGCTGAGTGTGCTTTGCAACAGACAGAGGTTGTGGGGAGAGGTGGCACAGGTAATATCCTGCCTTGTAATGTGACAAAGCAGTTGCACAGGCTTAAGGGAGGTGTAGGATACTGGCTCAACTTGTCCATCTCACAAGGTACTTGAGGGGGATGAAAGTGAGTCTTGCGGGGTAACAAATAAACTAGAGCCAGGAATGGGAGTTCTGGAATCCATATCAGACCCACCTGGAGGGTGCACTGGTGCTGCAAGCTACGGTGTGATTGCTTCAGGCATCTGTGGATGATGGGTCTGGCCTGGGTTCCAGGAGAGGCCCAGCAAGGGCATGAGTTTTGGAGACCCCCCACATGGAGAGGAGGGCAGCAGTGTGGTTGAAACCCCTGGGCACATGTCAACTCACCGGTCGCTAAGACAGATAACCTTCTGGAATAGAGTTGAGCTTCCTGGGGGTACTGTGGGGGAACAGGGCACCGAGGAGGCACTGTACATCAGTCCCAAGTATGGTTATACTGGGGTGTGTGACCCAATGGGAGTTCACCTGCCCAGTACAACTAAGGATAAAATCCTGAGAGAGGGGTACATGGATATATTATCCCTCATCACAGGGAGGTGTTGACAGAAAGTAACCATGCACAGAGCACACAGAATAAGGATCAGAGGGGTAGCCGTTTTAGTCTGGATCTGTAAAAGCGGCAAAGAGTTCTGTGGCACCTTATAGATTAACAAATGTATTGGAGCATGAGCTTTCGTGAGTGAATACCCACTTTGTTGGATGCGTCTTTGCCGCTTTTACAGAATAAGGAGTTTCCCAAGCTGCCATGGATGCCTAGAACAAGGGGAAATTGGGAGGCTGCCTTCCTTATCTATGCAGGTGTTATAATAAACTTTACCCAGAGAGAAGCTCAGCCTTCTTTAAGTATATGGATATAATCAGAAGGGCATACAATACATTTGGGGGCATGTCTTGGTTTAATTATGACGAGCACTTTCGATTAAGTGCAGCAACACAACCTGGGATCCGGTGGGTCATACCACTTCACACACTGTGGTTAGAGTGGATGACTCTGCGGGGACCAGGAGTTCACGCGGATAGTAGCCTGTTCTTTCCACTGCAAGCTCAGAAGGGGCATGAGTCACATAATAATATTTCCTAGGCATTTAATAACAATGGTTGCTTTTGCAGCCCCTGTAGATTCAAGCACGTATGTGAGATATGCTTTGGGACCCATTCGACTCGCTCTTGCTGGAACGGTAGGGGATTGCAAGGGGTAAATAGCATTGGGGTGGGTGGAGTGCCAACCGCAGGTTTGGCTCAGCTGAAGCAGGTCATGAGGTGCAGAACACAGGCAGGGCAGGGGGGCAAGCTGGGGGTGGTCTAATGAGCACAGGCACCATTGCCAATTAGGCTTAAAGTGTTCAGGGTTTCCTATGGTATTATCTTAATAAAGCCAGGGTTCTCAAACTGAGGGTTGAGACCCCTCAGGGGGTCGTGAGGATATTACATGGGGGGGTCACAAGCTGTCAACCTCCACCCCAAATCCTGCTTTGCCTCCAGCATTTATAATGGTGTTAAATATTTTAAAAAGTGTTTGTAATTTATAAGGGGCAGTCGCACTCAGAGGCATGGTATGAGTCACCAGTAAAAAAGTTTGAGAGCCACTGTAATAAAGCATATGTGGCATATCTGTGTGAGAGTGGGGATTAACTGTGGAATTTCATGCATCTGACGAAGTGGGTATTCACCCACGAAAGCTCATGCTCCAAAACGTCTGTTAGTCTATAAGGTGCCACAGGATTCTTTGCTGCTTTTGCAGATCCAGACTAACACGGCCACCCCTCTGATATGTGGGATTTCAGTTCCCCTTTTTGGGGAGTAACACTCATGTAAGGTCCACACACACAAACACACAAAAATTAAATTGCCTATAGGGAACCTAAGGGTTTCCTCCCCAGGGTTTGATCCCCAGCCACCGTCCAAGGGAATATTAAGTAATATATCACCTTTCATACCCACAAGCTGGCTCTGTTAATACTACAATGAACCAGTTCATATCTTCATCTTGGGCTTTAAAGTCTTTAGCATATGCTTCTCAGTGAAACAGTTATTTTTAATGTGGGCAAAACATATTTTCCCTGTTCTCATTCTGAGAAGCAGATGAATCATTTTAGCTTTAAACTTTTAAAATAATCATAACTATTAATAATCATCAGCTTGGGGCAGATACCTGACATGGACAATTTCAGCTCTAATGGTTACATTTGGCAGCTAAAACCAGGATCTTATAATGTGAAGTGTAGAATAACTTTGTAGGTGTCATTGGATGTAATTTCTGATGGACTCTAGGCCTTCTTTCTCAAGTCTTTTAATATAATGTATTCTGGCTAAAATCTAGTTAGTAATACTGTGTCTGGTTCACATTTTGCTGAAGCATTTGTTACTTGCTCTAAACTAGTGACAATATTTTCAAAGACACCTTAGTCCTATTTTCAGAGGTGACTTTAAGGTAGAGCTACACTGCAAAGAAAAACTTACAGCTCTGAGTCTCAGAGCCCGGTTCAATTAACTCAGACCCTGGGGTCTCAGGCTATGGAGCTAAAAACAGCAGTGTAGACATTAAGTATCGCACTGGAGCTTGGGCTCTGAAACCCAGAGAAGAGAGATGGTATTGGAGCCTGAGCTCCAGCCCAAACAGGAACATCTGCCCTGCTGCTTTTAGCCCCACAGCCGAGTCCTGTGACCGCCAAATCAATTGACCTTGGCTAGAAGACTTGTTGCCACAGGTTTTTCTTTGCCACGTAGGCATACCCTTTGGCAGTTAGCAGCTTGTGTCATTTTAAATCCATAGGACTTGGCTCCTAACTGCCTAAATCGATTTTAAAAATTGGATTTAGGCTTCTAAGTCATTCAGGGCTTATTGTAATTTTGCCAAAGATATCTCCAGTGCCTAGTCTCGCATGACATTTACATCTGTAAGAAACTTCTTTAATATGATATCGATCCATCCATCATATTAGTCATAGTAAGATTTACAAGTTATTTGAAATTAACAAAGAAATCAGAATTTTGTGATTTACTTAGAGCTTGTCTAGATACACAATACTAGTATAATTAGTGTTACAGCCCACTCAGTCCCCAACCCCCTTTGTGGAGACAGCATAAAGTACCAGTATAAAGGTGCTTATTAGAGCTCTGTAGAAACTGAATTTTTCATTTTGGGGAGAGCTTTGCTATTCTGAAGTTTCTTCATTCTGGAATAGAATTATTTAAATTGAAATTTCTTGTGTACAGAAATTCTGACAAAAATATGCATTTCAAGTTGATCAAAATACGTCATTCTGGTTTTCATTTTTTAAATTTTATGTTAATTTTTATAACATTCTAAAAAATGTAACAAAAAGTTGTTTAAAAACAGAAAATTAAAGCATTCACACCTGTTTGGCAGCCACTGAGCCACATGATCTATCTATAATGTCTCCTCTGAACCCCTGGTTGTCTCTGTAACAGCATTGCTTGCAAACCAAAGAATAAATCTTCACTACATACTCACAGCTTGGTTCTCCTTAATAATGCAAAACTCTCATTAATTTGGGAATTTTGCTTGTATCAGAGCAAAACAATCAGTCCCCTGATCATTCTGAAGATTATAGGGAAAGCTAAAACTGATGCTGCCCTCAATTTTTTCCCTTGAACTCATTAAATACTTATTGCTCTCCCCAAAGCATTGATCCTTTCCATTTTAAAGGGTTTGTTATCTGAGCTAAATATGCTAATACAATGAATTGGTTCAATGATCATGATACTTCAGTACAGTTTGTGCTTGTGCTTCTACAGAAGTCTGTAGGTTATTGGCTCAGTTCCGATACAGCTCATAAGGTGTCTTAGAAACCACATAGTCTTTTGAGTATGACCTTTATTGCAAAAAAAAAAAAAAATGGCAATGACAGATGCTTTAACTTATTTAAGAATCTCAAATTGTCTTGTCTGTTATGAATTTCTGGGGATTTACCTGAAATATTCATCTAACAAATCACCTCTTTTAATCCTTAAAGTAAGAATAGTATTTTCAGGGGCAGATGATAGCATAAGTCGGAGATGATTAAGACAACCTGGTTCAAATGTCCTAATAAATGTTAAACCTCAGTCTATTGATAATGGCATTTGTTGATAGCCTTACTTTTGCTTCCTGATTAAAAAAAAACACCTTAGCATTCCCATGTTACTTGAAGCTGGTTCACTGAGTATAGGATATATTTTACCCCTCAGACTTCTCTGATTCAGTCAAATCAAAGAATGGTGTACAGATCTTAATCTTGACTCTCATGTACATTAAGGGTCTTTTACGCCAGCGGAACACAGCTGTTTCATTATATAGGGGCCTTAAGGTGAATGTAAAAGTAACTTACTGGTTTAAAAGGGCCTTTCTGTTAATGAGAATCAGGCCTCTTGGCTTATTCTGTTAATTTTAGGGCCAGCACAACATGGAAACAACAATCTGTAGGGTCATCCACTGGTGTCTTTATCAATTCTAAGTTGTTAATTTTCTGGAGTTATTCTTTCCATTTTTAGGAGAAATGGCAGCAGAATACATCAAACTAAATTCATGTCATTTTTTTGGCAATACGTTTCAGTTTTATAGGATATTCATACACAATTTTATTTAAAGCTTTGCTTAGTTTAAGGAAGCTGTTTACCGTATTTGCCTCCATCTAGCAACAAAACATTTAGATCTTTGATTGTGAGGAACCCAGACAAGATGTCACTCCTGCAGTGAATCATAAAAAGATCTTACTTGAATGGCATCGTTATCAGACAGAGCCCCTTAATGCTGCTCGAATACATTCGATGTATTTTGTCCAGGATCACAAAGAGCTTTGCTTCTTTTTTTCCAATAAGGACTATCACTTGTTTGTTTATGTACGATTTGGGGAGATAATGGTCTGTTCAGGATTTCCACACCCAAGTGTGCCCTAAAATATGACCAAAAAAGATTACTATTGCCTGCTTGAGCACCATTATAAATCCATGCACGCTGCCAATTTTCAGTTTGAAAGCCTAAATTAGTTGCCTAAATGGGCACTTACATCTGAATTTTAGTTACCAGGATGAACAGGAGTATGTGTTTGAAGTGATAACTGAGATGACCCAAAGCCCGATGCCAGCTCTGTCCACATATCTATTCAAGTGACACCATCATAGGACCTAACCACATCAGCCATGCCATCAGGGGCTCATTCACCAGCACATCTATCAACGTGATATATGCCATCATGTGCCAGCAATGCCCCTCTGCCATGTACATTGGCCAAATGGGACAGTCTCTATGCAAAAGAATAAATGGACACAAATCTGACATCAGGAATCATAACATTCAAAAACCAATGGGGAACACTTCAGCCTCTCTAACTACTCAGTGACAGACTTGAAGGTGGCAATTTTGCAACAAAAAAACTTCAAAAACAGACTCCAAAGAGAGACTGCTGAATTCGAAATAATATGCAAATTAGATACAATTAACTTAGGTTTAAACAGAGACTGGGATTGGTTGGGTCATTACACTAATTGATTCTATTTCCCTATGTTAAGTTCTCACACCTTCTATGGATCATCTCAATTATCACTTCAAAGGTTTTTTTTCTCCTGCTGACGAAAGTTCATCTCAATTGATTGGACTCTTCCAGTTGGTATGCATACTTTCATCTTTTCATGTTCTCTGTATGTATAAATATCTCCTGTCTGTGTGTTCCATTCTATGCATCTGAAGAAGTGAGCTGTAGCCCACGAATGCTTATGCTGAAATAAATTTGTTAGTCTCTAAGGTGCCACAAATACTCCTGTTCTTTTTACGGATTACAGACTAACACTGCTGCTACTCTGAAACCAGTCACCAGGATGTTGATTTAGCTTTCTAAAGCAGGTATTTAGGGTCCAGATTTTTAGAGGTATTTAGGCATTTAAAGATGCAGATGGGTATCTAGTGAGATTTTCAAAAGCACCTGGGCACTGGAGTTAGGCATTTAGGCACCTACCTGAATTTTCAATAGCTCCTATCTACATCTTTAGGCACTTAAACACTTTTTCAGAATCTGTCCTTACATGCTACTCAAACCGCCCAAGTTTGAAAATAAAGCCAAATAATAGGAAGAAGTGTTCCAAGTCTGTCTGGATTTTAACTCAGCTCCTATATCACAACATGTTTGTAGATTTTAGAAAATGTAGGACTATATAGCATGCCCTCATTTTTTTGGTCTAACTAGAACTCCCAGTTGAAGCCAATGGGAAATTCAGCATAAAAATTGATAGCACTACCGTATGTTACCCTATTGCTACAATTTGCTGGAATAGTTTATGTATGTGTTTTAAAATCTCAGGACAATATATAAAGCCATTCAATAATGCAGTTGAATAAGAGGAGAATTTAGATTAAACTGATCTTTATAATAAAGACATTCTAAATCAAAATTGTATTGAGAATTTACTAGATTAATACTGCAGGGTTTACTACAGATTTACTTTAGTAGAAGATCCAGATGTCATATATTATACTATTCATCACTCACTGTTAGCGGTGTCTTACTCCAATAATAATGCAGTGCAATGTTGGCAGGGATACCTAATCTCAAATGTTACAGAACATCTAACTTTTTTCTGAAATATTTTAATAGATAATTGTTTGCCTAGGCATGTTCCACAAGCACCTGTAGTTTGCTTTTGACCATTACTCAATGTACCCGTAGAATTCACTTCTATTAATTTCAATTCAGTGACAATTTTTGAGCATTGAAATTTGATGAACAAAAGTAAAACATTATCCTTTATGCCTCTGTGAGAAGAGAAACCGGCTTTACTGGAAATGGTCTATCTTATTACTGAGGTCATATTTTATCTCTCTTGGTTTCAAGTCATTAGATCATATATCCCATAGCTAAACCTCATGATCTTCTAGTCTTTCAGAGAAAAATATGGATTATCTTCTTTAGAGGCTCAGATGTGGAGTAAACAACTCTCTGAAATTTTTGCCCTTTTTAAATTAATTCATTATTTTTATATAAAAATATGAAATAGATTTTTGAAGATGCCTCTGTAGCTGCTGGCAGAGACAGATGTTTTGATAATTCTCAGATCTCTTACTTCAAGAAGATGGATCAGTGCTGTTTTTACTGAGGTTAAATTATATTTGCTTCAAGTACAGTATATTTTCACACCTTAGTATGTAACTAATGGAACTGAAGTTTCATTAAGTACTAAAATCTACCACTAATATAAAGCTTTTAGTTTATCTTTAGCACAGACAAAACCCCTGAATTTTTATACTTAACAGTTCCAACAACTCAGATTCTGCTCCCTATGTAGCAGTTGCTAAATGATGATAGCTGAAATGCCTTTGGGCTCCATAATACAAACCCTTTACATTCAGAACTGCTACTGTATCAATGATATCTCCCTAGAGGATCATTTCAGGATCAGGCTCTTAATATATATGCGCAATGTAGCAAAGTAGTGGTTGCTGTGGGAAACATAACTTTCAAAGTACTACCTTTTGTGTAAAATATCAACTACATTTTAATGCCAAGATATGAATGGAATTTAACCTTTTTGAGATAGGAAAAAAGAGGCGATTCACACATTAGCTGTAATATATAATTAAAATAATTATATTAATGCATTCAGCATGCAGATGATACCCAAATCTACTATACGTCTGTATTTCTTCAGACCTACACACTGTAGTTAAACTGCTTTTCCCAGCCTCAAGCCATGATAAGATGTGAGCTAGCTGGCTGATGATCTCGCTCAATCGATGAACTTCAGGAAATGGAAAAGCTTATAGGAACTGAATGAGTTTGCTCATTTGTTGTTAACTCAGATTTGTTTAGGAGGGGCAGGGAGGATTGGAGAGTGTTTGGATCATTAGGTACTTTTAAATATCTACTTAGGAAAAGTGGCCAGGAGTGTTGTGGTTTTTGCCCATCTGCAATTTGCAAGAAAACTGTGACCTTTCTTTCCAGATGTAGATAGCTGTTATGCCTTTGTTCCCTTCAAAATGGTGATCTCCACTGGCTTCCAGTTCATTTCAGGTGCAATTTAAGATGTTGGGTTTGACTTATATGGTCTGGGTTTTGGCATCCTCAGTAATGTTCTCTCTTCCTGGGTTCACCTCACCATGCTTGAGATAAGATAAGACTCAGAACATCCATGTGAGCGTGAAATGATTATCCCTATTATGTGGTTTACCCAAGAATAAAGAGTTAAGCAGTGAAAGAATTGGAAACAGAGTCCAGGACTTCTCTTCCTGTTTTCTGACCGTAAGATCAAACTTTCAACTTTGTTTTAATATTTTTCATTAGTGATCAACATTACTTCATTCAACTTGTGTGTTATCCAAAATGAAGCTGAGGATTTTGATTATTTTGGTTACATTTGTTTAAAATAATGGTATTCAGCTTCTCTTCTAAATATTTACATAGACAGATGCATAAAAAAGTGATGTTAAACTAGTGTTAGAGTGCATGGAATAAATAAAATTCTCCAGATTCTCATGTGCAGCGGTGGGGAAGAAATAATTACTTGGATCCAAAGAATGAAAAAATCAGTTTCAATAGGATTACTTTGTTTGGAGCAAAGCTTCCTCTTAGGTGAAATATTTTGTATAATTTATGATAATATATAACTATATATATATATATGAAATAGACAAAATAAAATAATTAGTAAATATTTAGATTTTACGATATTTAGATTTTTAAATTTACATAATATCCTCAGATTTTATGATCTATCCATTTAATTTCAAAGTCCTTTTTCATAGTACCTTATATTCGGCCCATTATCCTCTTCATGAAGTTAAAGTAATTTTTACTGGCAAAAGCTGGCCTTCACTTCTGGCAAAAATATCTACACAGGCCTCCCTCCTGCTAGAATTTTGCAAAGACGCAAGTTCTCTCTTTCCCCCCTGAATACACACAGCTCTAGTGAAAATCAGCATCAGTATTGGAAAATCAGAAAATCGGTATTGGAAAATTAAAACATTTGTTTGAAAATATTTATTAATTATGAGAAATGTTTCAACTGAATAAGGAAATTCATTGCAAAATATTGCAAGTACACTTGCATGTTATCTCTAAGCTAATCATTTTTAGAAAGGGTATTAGACTGGCTCAGTGAACAAAGAATATTATCGTCTTTGACAGATGGTTATGAATACTATATCTAGTGAATGTGTAGGCTTTTGAACCAAGTAGTATTTATGTCATCATTTTAACTATAAAGCAAAATGTAGCCAACAAGACATTTGCTCTCACTTCTTGTCTATTAGTTTGGTATAATATATCTATTTTCTTGTCCAATAAAGATTGTTTAATTCAGCTAATTGTGACACTGCCACTAATATATACAAATGCATACAAGCAAAGTGCGTCCATGTTGGGGTGGGTATAATTGCAGTAGGCAACAGATAAACTAATACAGGTGCTTTGGAGAGTATCACAATATCAAGCAGGCACTTATCTGAAGCTACTGCAGACAGGAAACACAAAATACTCATATCTATAAGATCAACAAACACTTTTCATCTCTTTTTCAGGTCCATCATTGTGGATCTAGGAAAAATCTGAGATCCTGGAGCTCTTCAATGGAAATCACATTGTTCCAGAACAGAGATTGCCACTGTCATCCAACAAAATAATTCCTGTGCTTGACACAGAAGCAGAAATTGTCATGGTGTGCTGTGGAATTACCAAGCTAATAGAAAAAAAGAAAACTAGACGTTTGAGAATTTAGATTCATTCCTTTAGAAGATAATTTTTTTCTCCAAGTTAGATCTGATTTCAGTAGGTATGCAGAAGACCAGGACACACTGAAACCCTGTATCTCAGTCATTTATACATACCAGAAGGAGTTATCTTCCAATTATTAATTTGTCTTGCATCTTTACTTTTTGGAAAAAGGGTTGTGCCCACCATTTAAATGCTAGTATTTACCAAAAGTTACCACACAGTGGTATTGCAGGTACCACAGCCTCCCTCTACATTTGGTTCCATTTTAACTGTGGCCACTTCACTCTGGCAGAGTAAAACAGCATAAATGAGATTATAGCCCCAAGTCTCAAGTGGGGTTCCGCAGGGGTCTGTTTTGGGACTGGCTCTGTTCAATACCTTCATCAACGATTTAGATGTTGGCATAGAAAGTACATTTATTAAGTTTGCGGGTGATACCAAACTGGGAGGGATTGCAACTGCTTTGGAGGACAGGGTCAAAATTCAAAATGATCTGGACAAATTGGAGAAATGGTCTGAGGTAAACAGGATGAAGTTCAATAAAGATAAATGCAAAGTGTTCCACTTAGGAAGGAACAATCAGTTTCACACATACAGAATGGGAAGAGACTGTCTAGGAAGGAGTATGGCAGAAAGAGATCTAGGGGTCATAGTGGACCACAAGCTTAATATGAGTCAACAGTGTGATATTGTTGCAAAAAAAGCAAACGTGATTCTGGGATGCATTACCAGGTGTGTTGTAAATAAGACACGAGAAGTCATTCTTCCGCTTTACTCTGCACTGGTTAGGCCTCAACTGGAGTATTGTGTCCATTTCAAGAAAGATGTGGAGAAATTGGAGAGGGTCCAGAGAAGAGCAACAAGAATGATTAAAGGTCTTGAGAACATGACCTATGAAGGAAGGCTGAAGGAATTGGGTTTGTTTAGTTTGGAAAAGAGAAGACTGAGAGGGGACATGATAGCAGTTTTCAGGTATCTAAAAGGGTGTCATCAGGAGGAGGGAGAAAACTTGTTCACCTTAGCCTCCAATGATAGAACAAGAAGCAATGGGCTTAAACTGCAGCCAGGGAGATTTAGGTTGGACATTAGGAAAAAGTTCCTAACTGTCAGGGTAGTTAAACACTGGAATGGATTGCCTAGGGAAGTTGTGGAATCTCCATCTCTGGAGATATTTAAGAGTAGGTTAGATAAATGTCTTTTAGGGATGGTCTAGACAGTATTTGGTCCTGCCATGAGGGCAGGGGACTGGACTCGATGACCTCTCGAGGTCCCTTCCAGTCCTAGAGTCTATGAGTCTATGAGTCTCAGTCTGGATTCAAAATATGCTAGTTAGCAGTGTGAATGAACTTCAGCTGATTTTAGGTTTGGGTCAATGGTCATTTTGATTACACTAGACTTCTAAGCAGCTTTTGAAGACAGGGGTGATAAGTTGTTTGGTGACTATGGAACCATTCTCCAGACTTTCCAGTCACATATGGAAGGCAGAAGTTAACTGGTGGCAGTGAGAATAGTGTGTCTTCTCCAAGAGATTTGAAATGTGTTTCCCCTCACAGGTTATATTTTATGCCTACGCCTAACATATGCTGCCTGTTGGCAGTAACCTATCTGAATGCAAGCTGTACGTACATTGCCACATGGAGCTTAGCACATTGGTCTCTATTATGAAGAGATATTTGGATGGTATCTTTGACTGGATGTTTCACAGCTAATTGTGTTAAACTTGTGAAATGTATAATGGATCATTGTTAGAAGAAGGCTTTCTCCCTTCTTGTTTCCAGATGTGCCCGTTATTTATTTTACTTCATCCTCTCCACAAAGAGTATAATTTATCCAGGATGAATTTTTATTTATTCTTCAATAAGTTTGAAACCCATATACCTATCACTGTAACCACAGGGCTCAACTGTTGTAATTCCCACTTAGGAAAGGTTCCAGTAGGGTGTCTTAGCTATTTACACCCAGTCCATAACACAGCAGCTTGCCTGCTTTTGCAGCTGAGCTGCTGAAATCCTATTACACTCACCCTGAGTTCTATATACTGGCTGCCTACTCAATGACTTTAATGGGCAAAGGACCTGGCTATGTTAGAGATTGATTTCATCTGGTGCATATCTGCATTCTGGCACCATCCACTGCATACTCCTACTTATAGTTACTGTACTCCTTGCAGTGCCTTGTGGTAGAACCCTCTTCTAGCAGTTGTCAGCTACAGTGTTCTCATACCCCAGCCCCTCCCCTTAGCATCCTGACACATTGAGGATAAGGCTATATAGGAGTGGAGCACCTCTCCACCTCAGATCCTTCCAACAACATGCCACAACAGATGTGGTTTCTTTGAAGCGGGAGTCTTGCTTTCTTCTAGTTAATGTGTTAGAGTTAGTTTATATAGTCAACAAGTAATTAGGTTCTGGGATATGGCAGACCCATAGAAAAAAAAAAAAGCTGAGGTTTAAGAGGTCCACTTCCCATCTTTCTATCTTCCTAGTATCAGAAGACAAAGTGCAGTGCCTGGAGTGTCTGGGAGAAGGCCACTCATCATCTAGTTGTTCAATCTGATGAAGCTTCACACACACATACACACCGAGCCTGCAAGGACAGAGAGACTTGTCTGTAGCTCTTTCCACTCAAGGAAGCTCTCAAGGCTAAACCATCTGGACCCATTCAGGCTTTGGCTCCAAAGTCCTAAGAAGTTAGCTTCAACCCCAGTGGCCTCAGTTCCAGTTGACTTCAACCTTCCAAGAAACCACATTCCCTATTAGGGCCAGGCTTGGTTCCTGAAGCTCCCTTAGTCGAGCCCATAAAGTGCTAGGTGTCCAAGCAAAGGGCTGTGTGGTTGGATCCCACTGCCTGGTTCTGTAAGAAAAGTTGAGCACCAGTTCAGTGTCTGTTATTGGTTCTATACCTCATCTCCCAGGGTGATCCAACCTTGATGTCACTCCTGCGGCTGCAAGACCAGGGTCATTAGGGAGAGTGACTGCGCCTTCCGGATCCCAGAAGAGGGATAAAAGCAGTGCCTCTGAGTGAGGGCCACCAGCACCTTCAACCTCAGAGGCTGTAGCACTGAGAAAAAAGAAGTGTAAGAACAAAACAGCCAGTGTTATCAATGCCCATTCTTGCACTTCAGAATTCTCTGATCCATCTGATTTGGATAGGAATTCTACTGTTCCAAAGAAGAGACTTGTTCTGATTACAGTTTCAATAAGGAAGGAAATTAGTCATGTATTTTTTGATCCAATGATGTTTGAATCTTTGGACCCACTATTGTTACCTCATCCAGCCTCTGTTCTACCTCTTCAGTTCCAGAGAGTTCTGTCATTATGGCAGGCTAAGCCCAGCATTCAGCTCTGGGGCATCTCAAATCCAGATGTGATGCATACAGTACATAAAAGGAGGCAGGCATCCTTGGTTCCAGAGTCTCCTTCATCATCTCCTGCTAGGAAGAAGAGACCAGATACTGCTTCTGTCTCTTTCTGGAATGCTTCCTCCAAGGACTGTATCAGGGTCTCCACAAACCACAGGTTTCCCATTCTCATCTCATCTCATTTAATCTCATATCCATTACTTCTTTCTTGGATCTGGACCCTGGAGGAGAATAGAGGAAGAAAGTGAAAATCTGTAACAAAGTTTGCCCCTCCCCCTGCTGATATGTTTGGGAAGACTGGCAGTTAGAGAGACTGGCAGTTCTTAGGCCTGTGGGGGACTACCTCAGGAATTATTCAATTACCTCCCCTGCCCCCATAGATGGATAGGTGGTATTTCATCTGAAAAGAATGTGGAAAGCCAAAAGATACTTGGATTTGACCCCTTCAGATCCAGTGACATTACAGAGTGTGGTATAAGATGTTCTGTCCGAGGAAGAGGATGGAGAGAGAGCTCCTAATTTTGATAAGGGCTGCTAGAAACTGACCTCAAGCCTGATCTGTCAGTAGATGAGCATATGATGGTGGCTTCAGTCTCCTCCCCTTTCAAAGATGCTGTGCAGTTCCACTATCTGTTGGATTGCATGATGTCCACCTTGAATCTCCCTCTCTCTTGAAGAGATTTCCCACCTGCTAATCAATATCCCAAGTGCTTCTGCCAAGAGTATGATATCACTGCCCATTCTGGATGGGTATTACAGCCAGGCAAAGTGTTGTGGTCCAACCCCGTGTCTCTTGTCAACCTATCTCTAAGAAGGTGAACAAACTACATCAGATATCCTCTGAAGGGTTCTCCTACTTCCATACCCAGCCTCTGGCCAACTTGGTGGTGGTGGCCTCTGCCAGCAACATAATTAGTTCCAGACAACCACGTTCCATCCCAGATGATAAAGAAGGGGAAAAGATTGACTTCTTGTGGAGAAAGATGTTCTCCTTATCCCTAAGTATCAGGTTAGTGTATTATCAGGCAATAATGGCCTGTTAACAATTCCATCTATAAGAGAAAATGTTGTCCTTCCTCCAAAATTTGCCTGATGGCAGGATAAGGTTGGCAAACACCATCCTATTGGAGGGTCATAAGTAGCTAAACTTTACCTCAGGGCATGCTGGAAGAGTCCCCCTTTGAAGAGGAGGGTCTTTTTAGTGAATAAAACTGATGAATTAGAAAAATTCAGTGACACAAGATCAACATCCCTATCTCAGGGGTTTATCCCTTCTGCTCAAAAGAGGCCCTCCACTCCCTCTTTCAGGTATTAAAGGCATCAGTACCCCAAGCCCTCAATGTCTCACGTTCCTTCCAGTCAAAGACGTCAACAATATCAACATCCAAAGCCTCACAGAGTCATTGCAAGAGAAAGCTTTCAATCAGGGTGCCAAACAATCCTTATCGGCATTCTCTACCAAAACACCAAGCCTCATTTTGGATGAGATGATTGAGAGTCCAGAGCGAGACAACCAGTGTCTTTCTTTCCCTTCCTTTGGAGATAAGCTAGCACACTTCAGCAACACATGGAGGCAGATTACATTAGATCAGTGGTTCTTAGAGATCATGGAAAAGGGCTGTACTGAACAATTCAAAACATTGTCTCCTTCCAACTCTCCCTACCCATTCCTCTTTAGGGACTCCTCTCATGAGGCAATTCTCACAGAAGTACAGAAGTTGCTTCTGATAGAACAATCAAGGAAGTTCCTAGTTACCCAAAGGGTTAGGATTTTTACTCCCAATATTTTCTGGTCCAAAAGAAGGATGGTGAGTTTCTACCCAATATTAGACCTGAGAGAATTTAAACTGGTATATCTGTAATCTGGTTTCATGTACTAATTCTGTCCTCCATAATCTCTTTGCAGTCACCCTGGAATTGCCTTCTATAGTGTGAGCTGGGTTTTGCAAGATGGTGCTTCAGTCTGTATTCAGTGAAGACTCCAAGTTAGTCTCAGTACCGCTTATCAATCTACACTTTAAATAGGAATATACAGAGCCACTCAAAGAAGAAATGACTGTTATTTAGCTGTAATTAGAGTTTTCAAGATGTGTCTGCATATTTACACTTTCCCCATCTATGTCAGAGTGCTCATATTGTCTCTGGCTTTGAGGTGGAAGAAACTGACATGCAGAGGGTGCTACATCTCTATAGGGTTTAGCTCTCCATGCCATGTGTGAAGATGCTGAGAGAAGGAGCTGAGGTGCAAGAGCCCTCTAACTGACACTGCTAGAAGAGGATTCTACCACAAGGAACCACAAGGTGGTGCAGAACCCAAAAGTGTAAATGTGCAGGTCCATCTTGAAGACTCTGGTTACTGGTAAGTAACCTTCATTTTTATAGGAGTTTCATCATTATTATACCAGTATAACTGGAATAATCTCCCATGTAAGCAAGCCATTAGAGAGGGCTGCCTCTTTCTTTCCTTAGGAGTGTGTGTTGAAATGGTCTTATCCAATTTTAGAGGTTAAGCTCATAATCACATTTTGGAATACAGGTTGAAATATGCAATTGATTCAGATATTTGTGGTCATATTTTGTCACAGTGTATTAACTGATTACTCAGCATCTCCAAGCATTTCAGGGGTAATGGGCTGCATTTTATGAGCGCTAGGTGTTTTACACTTAAATGATTCTTAGTTCTGGGGCTGTCTATAAGGACAAATGCGGGGGGGGGGATCAAATCTCAGGGAACATTGAGAAAATAGGGATGGCTTTTTGTCATAAGAAAAATGAATATCTGAACAATTTCTGGATGACTGACCATCTCTCCAATAACCTCCATTTATGTCTTTCTTAGAGCCAAATCTTAAATCCTGACTCACTCCATACTGAGGCAAAACTCTCGTTGAGTTAAGTGGGAGTTTTGTGTGGCAAGGGTCCAGATTATTCCATCCCATGGAAATCCCACAGGATAGGTCTCACAGAAAGGAGATCATCATATGTGGAGGTCCCCTTATTACTGAAGGGGAAGGGAATTTTTCACCTCCTTGCTGAAAATGGGGTCAGGGCTGACCCACAGTCATAGCAGATCCTTAGGGAGCCACAGGAATTTAAGGCCACCTAGGCACCTCTTTTGGCTCCTTGTCAAGATGGCTCTATTGGCTTCATATGCATATCTGCCCCTTCTTCTGCCCTTTCTGCACAGAAGGAGAGGCTCAGCCACTTCCATTCACCTGCAGCCCCAGGAAGTATCCCCACGGCTGCAAGGGCACAGTCTCCAAGAGTAGGCACGATGGGGCAGAGATCAGTCTCCCTCTTCAGCCCTGTAGCAGTTAGCCAGAAAGATGATATTTGGGGATATATCATCTTTTTCATGGGTTACCTTTTCCCTGCCTCTGAACCTCAGATGGTCAGCTGTTATCAGGGGGTGGTCCTGATAGCACAATTCTGAGGGAGCCATCCTCCTAGGGAACCAGAGGGGCTGCTGAGTGCAGGAGTCAGTGTTGTAGCACACTGTGTTTCTTGCAGGTTACCCTGAGCTCCTGTATATATAATCTGGAATTTTCCAGTCGTGTCTCTCTCTGAAGGCAAGCCCCACCCTCTAGATGTAGTGATTTAGGGGATCTCAATCCTCAGAGATTTCTTCCCCAAAGCAGCTTCCATTGTGTTTTACCTCAGAAGGGGATGATATAGTCTGCCTAAGGATTTTGTCATTTAGGTACTGTTTGAGTGTATTTTCAAAGGTGATTAAGGAGCTAATGTCACATTGGAAGTCAATCAGACTCATCCTCCATAGCCTCGTAGGTATTCCAGAAAATCTCACTTCTTATTCTTGAATAAAACAATATTGAGAAATAAGTCAATAAGCTTCTGACACATCTTCTATTTCTGAAGACACTCAACTACTAAACTCTACTAGTATGTTAAAATTCAACATACTTTATATAGATGTGTATATAGAAGTATACCCATACTCATGGTACTGTTGTTATTTTAGGCCATATCAGAATATAAACAGAAAATAGAACCAGACATTTAAATCAGTGGACTTCTAGCTGCCCAGGAACTGACTACTTCCTCACAGACCAGTGGAAATAAATACATTAGATGCTGAGCTCCAGCTGTGCTTGTATCTAGTATATTCATTTTCTCATTAGATATAGTCTCTGCTGTGTTTTTTTCTTATGTGTTTTACATGATTCAGTAAGCCAGAGAAAGGATCTGTGTCAAGGTCCCGCCCCACCACCACTCTGAATTCTAGGGTACAGATGTGGGGACCCACATGAAAGACCTACTACGCTTATATACTACCAGCTTAGGTTAAAACTTCCCCCAGGCAGAAATTCCTTTCCTTGTCCTTGGACGGTATTGCTGCCACCATCAAGTGATTTAAACAAAAATTCAGGGAAGGGTCACTTGGAGCCTGATCTCCCCTCCTCCCCCCCAAAAAATATCCCCCAAGCTCCTTCACCCCCTTTCCTGGGCAGGCTTGAGAATAATACACCAACCAATTCATTAGCAAACTAAGCACAGACCAAACCTTTTATTTTTAGGACACTAAAATCATTCAGGTTCTAAAAAGAAGAAATTTATTATAAAGAAAAGAATAAAAGAATCACACCTGCAAAATCGGGATGGAAGGTAACTTTACAGGGTAATAAAAAGTTACAAAAACAGGAATAAAACTACCTTTTAGCATAGGGAAAATTCACAAGCTAAAGCAAAAGATAATCCAATATATTTTCTTGCCTTACTTACAATTTGTGTAATCTTAGATGAATCATTTCAGGTATGTTTTCAGGAGATGTTATCCCTGCCTGGTCTCTTCCTCCATCCTGAGAGGGAACAACAAAAAGAGCACAAACAAAACCTCTCCCCCTCCCACCTTCAGATTTGAAAGTATCTTCTTTCCTTACTGGTCCTTTTGGTCAGGTGCCAACCAGGTTATTTAACTCAACCCCTTACAGGTAAAGATTCAGTACAGCTGCCCAGGAGGGATTTTATGCTACCCTTATCTGTATGTTTATGACAATCTGTTTCTAAGGAGTGCTGTATGTAAGACATAGGAGGTAACTGTCCCATTGTATTTGGCACCATGAGGCCTCAGCTGGAGTACTGTGTCCAGTTTTGAGCACCACAGTTTAGAAAAGATGTGGACCAAAAAGGAGGAGAGAAGAGCAATGAAAATGATAAAAGATTTAGAAAACCCTATATAAGGAAAGGTTAAAAAAAGGGTGGGGGACATGTTTAGTTGTTAGTAAAGAAGACTGGGTGAGATCTGATAACAGCTTTCAAATATTTTCAGAGCTGTTATAAAGTGGATGGTGATCAATTGTTCTCCATGTCCACTGAGGGTAGGACAAGAAGTAATAGGCTTAATCTGCAGCAAGGGAGATTTAGATTAAATATTAGGAAAAAATTTTAAAACTATAAAGGATAAGTTAAGCTCTGGAATAGGCTTCCAAAGGAAGTTGTAGAATCCCTGTCACTGGAATTTTTTAAGAATAGATTGCACAGAA
The DNA here is from genome assembly GCF_007399415.2 of Gopherus evgoodei. Classification (NCBI taxonomy): domain Eukaryota; kingdom Metazoa; phylum Chordata; order Testudines; family Testudinidae; genus Gopherus; species Gopherus evgoodei. The sequence continues at coordinate 199,869,264 of NC_044323.1, forward strand.
ACCTGTCAGGGATGGTCTAGATATACTTGGTCCTGCCTCAGCACAGGCAGCTGGATTAGATGGTCCCTTCCAACTCTGCATTTCTATGAGTTTATGATTTTTTGTATTTAGATGTTAATTTGCATCCTGTTTTGCAGAAAAAATAAGGAATTTCCAGATAACTTTCCCTGCATAATCTCCAAGAAATGCACTTGCATAAAGCTTGTCATTTTCAGCAAAAGGAATTTATTTGGGGACGGGGGTAGGTGTCAGCCATGAAGGAGATTTTGTTATAAACCTAAGATAACCATTGGTTAAATTATAAAGAACTTATTCATACAATCCCAGAATCATAGGAAAGATTCCCCTTCTGAATTATCCAGGGTCAGATAGTTCAGTGAGAAAATCCTCTCTTAATTCTGGTCCTCCAATGTATTGTAATCCTTCCAAGACATTAAACAGTACAGGATTAATCACTGTTAGACTAAGGCTTTGCTACAGAGCACCATTTGTGTTAGACAATGATATAAAATGTCTCCATGTAGATGTCAGGAATGGGTAACTGGAAAGCCAGAGTTTGTCTTTGAACAACAAAACAAGGGTTGTGCAATGTATTAGAATCTGTCTCAGCTTTTCTCCAAGAGGAATACAGCAATTGCTGTACCAGTTTGCACTAGTGTCTGTCTAGTCTAGTGTTCTGCTTTGATACTGGCCTGTTCCAATTGCTTCATGGGGAGGAACACAGCTGGGGAAATAGGATGTATGCATCCCATTCTTATAGAAATAGCAGGCAAAAAGGGGAAAAAAGAAAGATACCACCTTTTGGTAGTGTCAGATATGCCATAGAAGACCAGTTAGAATGATAACATGTTAAGGTTATGAACTGACAGAAAGCAACACTCATGAGCACATGCAAATCCTTTAAAAGCATTGTTACCACAAAAAAATGAAACAAAACAAAAAATAAACAAACAAGCACCTCCCCTCCACACAAGCATCCAATAACAGATGGAAGACATATTTTTCCCAAGCAAATTCAAAACAAATAAATGCATTTTTCAGGGCATTGAAGCTATTTGAGAATTTGGCAAATAGCTTTAGATAGTAAATAAATTAAAAAACAAATCAGAACTGTTGAAACATTTTGTTTTTACAGTGGTTTAAGCAAACAATTCCAATGGTCATTTTGGAAACATTTTGAAAACTAAATGCCGGCTCAAATCAGCATTTAACACATTTTCTTTAACTCAAATTATTATTTTTTTTAATTTTGGCAAGAAAATACTGAAATTCAGTGTTCGTTAGAAACCAATTTTTTTTAGATTTTTCAGTTCCGCCACCACACCAAAAAATCAATTATTCACTCTGTTCTACTGATGAATTCAACAACACTGGTAAGAAAAACAGTTTTAACATCTTTATGCTAGCCCCAAAATTGTCTATTTTCCTTTTGGGTCGGGGGGATCAGCACTTTCTAACTGCTGGCTAATAATGTATGAGATCCAGGACAAGAGGTCCAGAATCAACTTCTCTTTGTCTGACAGGATGCCTCCCTATTCCATGCCTTGGTAGTAGCTAGTCAGACCACTCCTTCCACTAACTGCTTTTGCCTATGTTCGTAATGATTGATTACATATGATGCACAAGTCCTTTGTGCCTCACTTGCTACTGATTGGCTGTCTTCCACCAGCACTAGTCCTCCTGGCTGCTCTCCTCTTAGCCATGCTCACAGCCTGCATCATTCTGCAGTCATTTAGGTGTGGTCTTTTGTGATCTTGGCTCTTCTTGGGTCTCTTTGCAGGACCTATTGGGTCCTGCTGCCTGGTCTCCGCTTTGTAGCCAGCTGCTGACTCCAGACTGTTGCTTAAATATACTGCCTTTTCTCTGTATTTCCTTTGCCTGGTCCCCGTATAGATGTACTAATCTGGGTCCTTGCTTGTTCTAGGTTGACCTTTCGCTCAACTCTTGATCTCAGTAAGAGGTGCCCGATAAGGAGCCATTAAGCTTATTACAGCACCAATCTTTTAACCTAGTTGCTAATGTGAAACATACACCACTAAAATGCAGAAGGGATAGCAATGGAAGCACATGAGCATGGTTGATTTTTTTAATTTTTTTTGCCCCTAAACCTTTCACTCCTGCTAGACTGTGCATTTGTCTTGGCATCACTATTTAAAGTAATCCTCTCACAAGCTACCATACCACTAACTTTATGCCACCCTAAACATATGTCTGCATTGCAATTAGGTGGTGCAATTGCAGCTTGCATAGGCATAGGCCGATAACCTAGCTCCAGGAACATTAGCAGTGTAGCCACAGAAGCAGGTGTGGTGGCATAGGATAGCCACTTGAGTATGGGCGAACGTCCTGAGCAGGTTCTACTCAGAAGTCTAGCTTGTACTCCCACCTCTGCTTCTGCAGCTACACGGTAATGGTTACTTGATCAAAGCTAGGATGGATATACCTATGCAAGCTGCAATCACGCTTCCCGATTGCAGTGAAGACATACCTTAAAATAAATCATTTTCTTGGTATATGTGGCATTGGAGACTGTGCTTTTTAAGGATTGAGCTTTCAAGAAAAAAAATCTGGGTAGGGTGCTTTGAAGTGCTTGTTCTTATTCACAGCCAGTTGGAACCAGATGTAGAATAAAGGAGATTGTTTGTTTGTTTGTTTGTTTGCAATCACCATAAGCATTGCATGATCACTGAATACCAGAGTATATCTGACAGTATTAAATGTGTTAAGGAGATCATAAATATAACTGTCATGCAGCATTTTCTTATATGAAAATATGTCTCATTTTGGAGTTCATTTTAAAAAAAAGTGAGAAAATGTTATGGATGATCATTTCTACGGTCTCAGCCATAGTAAAATTAGGTAACAAATATTGCAATTGCCAGGCAAAGCTCTTCACATAATTCCATTACAGAATGCATATTATTAAACTGAATCTGTATACTTATCTAATATTAGCTTTCACCTGCCATCCTCCCATAATTTATTATTGAATGTTGTATCTATAACACAATAATGAAATTAAGGTCAGTGTGTATCTGATGTTCAATTATGCTACATTCCGCATTTTCATAAGGTACTTGTTTTTTCCCAGTGAAAAAGGGTAACGATGAATCAACTTTTAGAAAAATCAATGAAGAAGCATCTTAAAGACAAGGAACAGAAATCATCATCAAACTTGTGTCATGGATAATAGAATAAATTCACATTTTGATGCCCATTTTGTGGTTGCGATGACTTGAGCTCTCTCATTTACATGAATATAATAATTGTAATCAATAAGTTCATTTAAAATTAATGCAATACAATAAAGCTTCTGTAATGGTTTATTAGAAAACTTGATTAGAGTTGTTACCTGCTGACAGTATAATGCATCCTCTAATTATTTTTTTGAAGGCCATGTCATGTATTATGATAACCTTTCCACAATGGAGTTTGCTTTAAATAAAATGACCACCCTTACTATTTTCATAAATTTCATGAAACGTATCCCATCCTTTTACACTGGCAGACAATGTGCTCAGGTGGATCTAGACTGAAACCTAGCCCTATATATTTCTCACTGGAGCTGGAAAAAGTACAGCAGAAATCTGATTCATCTGCAACATTTTAGAGATTTAGAAGAACGTGAACAGCATTGGAAAGAGTTTCCTCAATCAGAGGGGAAGTCAGACTTCCTTCTTATTCATTAGCAAACCCTCACTCTTACTGTTCTAGGAGACTGTCTTCTGTCTTTTGTTCACTACTCTGACTCATTCCTGGAAATCCTTCCCCAATTCCAGAATCCTTTCCTCTTCCTACCCCACTTTGGTTACCTTCTTCCACCCTTCATGACTTTATCTCCGCCCTTGCCCCCACAATGGTTCAGCCATCTTATCTCATCATGGTTCCAACACTGACTTCCATTCTATTCAACAGGCTCAGCATCCTGCTGCTGTCCTCCCCATTTTTCAGTTTTTTTGCTAAATAGCAAGTCACTCTAGTGAAATTTGGATTTTGTCACATTTCTGAAAGCATTTAACAGACTATTGCTGAACCAGTGCTTAGCTTGATTGGACATTCAAATGATAAAGGAATATAGTTTATTTCAATGTGAAATCAGCCTCTTTTCAGCATATTTTTCTACCCTAGACCAAGAATAAAAATTACACTTCAAAATCTGTATAATCATGATTCAAGTGAGAGATTTTATGATGCAAAGAGGGTTTTAGCTCAGTCAATCAACAGTCAATTTCTAGGTAAAATAGGAGAAATAATCATTTGTTCTTCAAATGGAACACACATCATCACTTAGAAACTCAAGTTAACTGTGCTTTCACCTCCAAAGATAGGGCCATGAATACAGAAATCAGGAATATCACTGACAGCAAGCAGCGTCTGTATTATTAAAGAAGCAACCTCAGAAAGAACATGGCAGTTCCAGAAATGTTTTGTGCTGCATCTCTGTCAGGAAACTCCAGTTTGGGTTTGGTTTATACTTGTTATAAGATTATAAAAGCAAATGAATTATTGTAAGTCTTCTCTTCTGCATTCTGAAGCAGAATGTTGAATTTAGTATCTTCATTATTGTCAGCTGGAGGTGAAAATTCTAGGTTTCACTAAGCAAAGTGTTGTTAATTCAAATGAAAAAAAATAGCTATAGCCACTCAATATTTTCACCATTTTGTTCACACATCACAAATGCATTGTCAATTTACAGATTTCTTGAACATCCTATGACAATTAAGTCTCTGATCTTGCAAAAACATGTGTGTGTTTAACTTTTACTCTCTGAGAGTAGTTCCATTAAAACGACAGAATTACTCAGACTGCGGATTAAATCCCTGCTCCATCAAAGTCTGTGGGAAAACTCCAATTCACTTCAGTGTTGTCAGAATTTCACCCATTATATGGAAATTAAAACTCAAGCATGATTTTTATCCTTGCTAGTAATGTCTGTTCAGTTATACCAATAACTGCACTAAAGTGTGTAGTAGTTGTGTGGGTTGGGTTTGGGTTCTTTTTTGTCTTTCTTTGTTTTTTGCTCTTCCTTTTTATGAAAATACCAAGAGGCCATAATCTGAAACTTTTTTTTCTCTTTTAGCATAAAACCTTTCATATAGTTTTGAGACCTGATCCTGTACCAAGAGCTCTGCCCTTGGATGGAAATTCTCTGGTTCCAATTGCACTCTGCATGGAAGCCTGTGCTGGTGGATCCCAGTGCAGGTCTCCATGCACAATCCAAATGGAATCAGGGTGTTGGTGAATCCCAATGTAGGATCAGAGCCTAAAACTGTATGGAAGTTTCTAGTTTTTTATTCCAGAGATATAATATGGCTGATGCATGACAAACATGCATAGTGAAGTCTTGGCCAAACGGTGATTATTTCCACAGTACGTCTAGTATTTTAAACATGACTTTGAATTGAGTTTTCAGTGTTTCTGACACAATATTTGCTTTTTTTTTAAATAAGTGTCTACATTTATGAAAAAAATTTACTGAATGCTCTTTTTTCAGTAAGAATACAATTGTTGTTCCTGATATTTAAGCCTCTGACTAGTGCTAGATTGTAAATGTTTTAGAAAGAATCTTCCTACAAATGAACCTCAGCATCTTTGTCAATCATGTGAGAAGTGTTGTGTTGCACAGAAATAGTACCAGCTACCACGGACCGTTCTGGAAAAGGACATTTCCTGGAATTGTATGATGAGAGGCATAATAGCCTTTTTAAGGCTCTCAGTGTAATTTATCATAGCACTCTTTCACATGATGGTACTTTTGTGGTAAGTAACCTTTCTAAAGTACTGAAAATGGTGGATATGGAGTAGCAGTCCTTCGTGGACCGTAAATGTAAGATATAGATCAAAGAGAAATATGGGCAGCTACAGTAAAAGAGAGCGAGAAAGTAGTAAAATTCAAGACTAAAAATAAATATATAAAACCAACATTATATCAGCTTGTCTGAATGCTCTTAACTTCCTTAACTGTAGAAATAATTATTTGCAAAATCAAAAATTACACACAGCCCTCCATTTTTGTTGTCTCACTGAGCAAGGTTCCAATAGAATCTTGTAAAAGAGCAAGTCAGATACGAGATAAATAGATAATGTTGAGGTAATACACAATACACATTTTATGACATCATCACTAATCTGAGAATTTCTTTCTCACTAGCCTGGAGTGAATAATTTACAGCATACAGTTCATTCAGCAAATTTAGATGCTCTTTCTGCTCCTGTAGTATCCATTATTAGATAAGTTTCCTCTAATGTGTGTGTTATCTGAGTATACTTGATTGAAGATCTTGATTTTTTTTTCTTTTACTCTGTGGATTGATTATTCACAATCTACATTTATTTTGTCTTGCTTAGATGCAACTGATTCATTATATCACATGCTATTGTTTCTTTGCCCTGATTGGATGAGTATACAAGTCATACTCAAATATGTTCTGGCATTTACTTTCCATGAACATTGTGCCAGCAGAATGGGTCACTCAAATATTCACAAAAAATAACCAGGAAGGCCCTGATACAATGTCCATTGAAGTCAATTAAAAGATATCTGTTGACATCAATGGTTATAGTTTATTCTGTAACAGGACACTATGTGGCTGAAGCCAAAAGTCAGGACACTAATTAAAAATGTTTGCATTATCCATCCCTCTTTAATGCTCATTTTCCCATAATTCCGCCCATAGGCTCATTACACATTTATTGGCAATACCTCAAACGAATGTTTCAGAACACTCTGTGAAAAATTTCTAAGCAATGAGTAGTATAAGTCCTTGCTTCCTGCTGAGCGCGTTTCCACTAATTTGGCACTGCCTGGATATAAAAGCATCTATGTTCTGCATGCTTTTTGGATATTGCACTTTCATCAATTAATCCAAGGTCATTATTATCAAACAACAGCATGTGCTCTACATAGATCAAACATATCTCCTACAAGAAACAATGACATCATGTACAGAAACAATTAAGAGTTTGAAGTCCAAATAAACCAGTGACCAAAACAGAGGCATATTATCCAAAATTTACTCTGTTTTTACTTAAAAAGCAAGATCCACATATCAATATCAATTTAAATAATCTTTGCAGTATTAAAAAAGACCTATTTGATACTCAATGAAAATTTGTTTTCTTCAGTTCTAAAATGTGTTTCTAAATTACTAGTATATATATTTTTTATTTGAAATAATAATAATAAAAATAATAAAAAACTAGTAATTTAGAAATGATTTAGAACTGAAGGAAACACAAATTTTCATTGAGTATCAAATAGGTCTTTTTTTAATACTGCAAAGATTATTTAAATCGAGGAGCAATAAAACAGATCTCTGCTGGAAATGTAACTCAGTATCTTTCTAAACCTTTGTGGCTGGTTTGCCCTTGTAGTCAGACACTTCAGGTAATAAACAAACAAAATATTCACTCCTGTGCAAATTAATATTGCTTTACCTGGAGTAGAAAATAATCACACAACAATAAAAGTGCACTGCCTTCTGTACTTTATGCTGGTTTCCTGCTACATTTGTTATTGCAGCCCAAAGGCGAAAGTGTATTCCCACTGTGGTCAACTGGTATTGTTACCCTCCCTGCACCCTATTGTTCTAGTTTCCCACCATATCCCAGCTCTTCCTGCTGTTGACAAGACACACACCAATTCACTCCTTGGGGAAGGGGATGAATCAAGAATTAAAGGGTAAAGAAGGGAATGGCTCAGAAAAAGTTCCATAATGATTGGTCAGCAGAAGGTGTGACCTCATTTTGAGAGCGACTGAAGGAAAGTAGTTAGTGAGTTCAGAGAAGTACGCTGGAGCAAGTCCATGGAGACTTGAAAGCAAATTAGAACCTAAAGGAAGCTGATGAATGATGGAGGTTTATTTGCTCCCACTCTCCAGTGTGAGAGAGTAGCTTGACCACAACATTCTGGACCTCCTGAACTTTTGAGATAAGTTGTGTTAGCAAGAGGGGTCTTAAAGAATCGTGGTAGGAGTAGAAATAGCAAAGTTAAAGTCCAAAGGAAAAATGGAACTAAATTTAAAGCTTGAGATCAAGGACGTCTTAAAAAAAGTGGCTTTGGAAACAAAATGAAGTTCTAAATTAAGAAGAGTAGCAGAAGAATATAAAGTTTGGAACAAAGAAGACTTTTCTCTAGGACGAAGACTTCAATCTTTTGAGGCATTCAGAAGTTATATCAAGAAGTTGACAGGCAGATATTTGACAAATAATGGGTGGTAGAACTGGAATATAGAACTGTGTGGCATCTGCAAAAGTCAGCCTAACCTAGCTTTTTATACTATGCCCATCACCATGACCTATGTGTGCTTTAGGAAGCTGATGCAAATCCCATTTCAGTCAGTGGGATTCTTTCCATTAACTTCAATGGACTTTTGATCAGGCCATAAAAAGATGTCCAACGTTAATATTAATGAAGAAGTAATTTAGAGGGGAAAGGTAAAAGAAGAGGTAAAGAGGTAGCAAGGTAGGATGGTCTATAGTAGGATTAAGAAATTATATAAACTCTCCAGCAGATATGAATAAGAAGTAGTTAATGACTTAATCGGCATTGCTGGGTTAAGGCTGGCAGAAAATGTCTTGTGCTTGAATTTTTTTCCCTGAGTTTCTAAGACGGAAAGACAAAAAATGAACAAGAAAACGAACACACACAGAGACACCCCATAGATAATGTATGGGTATATGTTTGCATCGTTGTGTATATGTTTTATTGACATTTCAGCAGCAATCAAGAGATTGATAAAGACAACAACATTACCTTTTGGATCTCAGCTAATAGGAAGTACGATATCTCTGTCTTCCTGTTCTTTAGTAATTCTTTTTACTGGTTTTGTCTCCAGAGACTAATCACAGCATGGTCCAGCTTTGGATCCTTGCTTGGTTCCTCAACTCAGATATCACAGTCAGCAGTAAACTGTTCTGCAGATACACCTCCAGGCTTTGTGCCTTCAATGATATTCACTTTGCCATCCTAGCTGTGTTGATGCCTTATAGCTATTGGTTTAAAAAACATATTTTTTATGATCTTCAAGCTACCTAAATATATTTTTCTTGCTTAATCCATATCTGCAGTAGCTGGAATCAATTAGCATGTTTATTATTCTTTCCTTTAAATAGCTTTTCATGTTTTTGTGTGCTGTCACACATATTTGACACCATTATGTTATTTTTACACTAACTTCCGTTGTTTTAATGCTTTCCACTCTCAAGTTTAACAGAAAGAAAATGACTAATAGCAAGAGTGGTAATGGTTCAGCATACTTAAAAAGATTTAAATGTTTGGTTTGTATGAGCACCCTAGATTTCAGCTGTTTAGCCAAGCCTTAAATTATTTTACACAAACTTCTTGGATCTAAAAATTGGGCTGGAAAATTCATGGAATTGCAATGTTTCCTGGTTCTGGTGAGGCTGTGAAAACCTCCCACAACTGACTTTCTCATGGTACATTGCTAATGACCTTCCTAGTCCAGTCTGAAATCAGGAAATGGTTTGAAACACAACTCTCATAAAAACAAAAAACATCTGAGCTTTTGTGACCCAAAACAATGGCTAACTTTGACCTTTGCATTGATCCTTTGCTTATCTGATCTCAGTGATTCACTAGTGTAAGGTTTTTAGCTTTCTAGGAGCCCTTTTCTGAAGCTTCCTCACTAAACAGAATGGAAGACTGAAGTGGTTATCCTGTCTCTGAAGGTTCTCATGCCTCTTGGGATATTGCTAATCCATTCCTTCTAGAGGCCACTTATCCCTAGGGCTCAGAAGAGATCTAAGGAATGTTTTATTTTTTTCCTGACTCATGTTTAAAGTATGTCCTTGGGAATATACTCCCTAACCTTCCCACACTATCACAATCATTTCAACAGATAAAATCTGAGTTCCATCCTACACCATCTTTTCATTTGGTACATTTTTCATTTAATTAACATTTCCAGCAAAAGGCAGCATAATAAAACTGTGTTGCTTCCTTTCTTACTCATGGCTGTGAGACTGCTTTTTTATTTAAGTGAGAAAACGAAAATGATTTCCCAGCCCTTAATCCTTCTGTCTTCAAGCACATACAGCCATGAAATTATAGGGTTTATTATAGACTAAGGGTTAAATTTTGTCAGAGATGCTCATTATCAATAGCACAACATTGTCTGGTCTGAGCCTTTCATTCCTGCTTCCCTCCTATGGGTGTTCTGAACATTTGCAAACCTTCATAATTTAAACTCTAAGATGTAGGGGATGAGACCTATTCTTTAGTAATGAACTAGCACTAAACAATCCTATGTTGATAAAGGGTGATTTTCACCATTTCTGAAACTAATTTGAACTGCTCTCTGAAATGACAGTTATAGACTGGATTATGCATCTTTTATTTCTTTGACACTAATCACAGTATCTTTATGGAGTCTTCAATGTAACCTACAATGGATCAACATTAGGAATACATTTAAAATACATTATGCAATTTGAATAATGAATTAGAAGGAAAAAAATGGTATCAAGTCCTATTATAAATCACCATGTGAATGCAAAACTGTCCTTATTTTTCTTTTTAATAGTTATTAGAATAAACTGTCATGGCTCTGGTTAAACGGGCAGAGCCCCAGAGGTGAGGCAGTGTTAGGAATGGCTTGCATCATTAATGTTAAATTACTTGAGGATAAAGAATGCTGATTAATGAATTAATTTGTAATTCTGTGAATTCATAATTTAGTGGTACATAGGTGAGCATTTGCATTGTGTCTTACCAGGTATTTGCAAGTTAAAAAAAACCAGTCAGGGGTATTGTTACATGGAGAAACATGTTTTGTCGGCCTTACTTTCTAACATCATGAAGAACCTAAAATCTTCAGTGGTGCTTCTCCTATGAGTAAGTACTACATAATGTAAAAAAAAGTTGCAGCTCTAGCAGTAGGACAGTCACAGCTTTGTTGTTAACTGAAAAGAAAGAAATTGATATAACCTAATCAGGTGGATGGACAATTTCTCTTTACATGCCAGGTAAACAAAAGTAAAACTTACGGTCACAAACAAACCTTTCATAAAATTGCACAGTAAGGGCCTAATCCAAAGCCCACAGAAGTTGATAGATCAGGCCTTAATACTTCCCCCCAGGCTCTAGCCTTACCCCTAAATTAGTCTCATCAGAAAACAAGCCATTTCTCTTAGTCCAACTGAATACACATTTATTCGTAATGCTCTGGGGCCTGATCCAGCCCATTGAAGATCAATGGAAAGCCTTGGATCAGCCTTCACAGTGAATTTCAAGTTTTTTACAATTAGACCAGGGTATTTTCTCTAATTTTCTTTCTTTATCTTTTGAAACTCAGCGTCATTAAAGAGCAACTGATATAGCAGATCTGGACCAACACATAAAGCATAACCCGCACTACAGGTTGAAAGTAGGATGGAGGGAAAATTGGAATGTTCCGTATAATGAGTGTACATGATACCATATAATTAGTGAATTATGTGATACCATGTATATTCATTATATATTCATTATATATATAAACCATCCCACACATAACTAGCTAGTTTCATGCTCTTTATTGTCTATAGAAAGTTTGAGCAAGTTAAAGAAATTAATCCTATCCTTTAGGATAAATCACTTTTAATTTGGAGGTCTGAATGACAAAATAGAAGGATGTATTGCTCATTGAAATGGATGATAGAACAAGGAGCAGTAGTCTGAAGTTGCAATGGGGGAGTTCTAGATTGGATGTTAGAAGACACTGTTTCACTAAGAGGGTGGTGAAGCACTGGAATGTTACCTAGGGAGGTGGTGGAATCTCCATCCTTAGAGGTTTTTTAAGGCCTGGCTTGACACAGACCTGGCTGGGATGATTTAGTTGGTGTTGGTCCTGCTTTGAGCAGGGGATTGGACTAGATGACCTCTTGAGGTCTCTTCCAACCCTAATCATCTATAATTCTATGATTATAGGGATCAGAATGGATACTTTTTTCCTCCATGTTTTAAGAAGTCCTGATGTTTTAAAGAATATAATGTTGCTCTGAATTTTCCAAACAGTACTTAAATATAAAAATCAGAATGTCAAATAATACAGTCAAACTCTACAAAATTAAGGAAAAAATCATGGCTAATCCTATAGCATTATGCAGGGGAGAAATAGGGTGAAAACTGCCCCCCATAGTGTCCTGTGCAGGCTACCTGCATCATGGTTTACAGCACTGGTAAGGGGAAAGCAACTGCTTTATAGCTTCTTCTCCCACTCAGGTGGGCAGTTCAGAGTTGGGAGGAAGTACAATCTGGCCTCAAACACACCACTCAGCAGAGCAGATGCAAGGGATAAGGGGAGACTGATATGCCCCAAATAAAGGGTGAATACAGATTGCTTCCCCTCTGAGTGGTTCTCTGAATCAAACTTGGGCTGCTTCTGAAGCATCACACTTATGTGCTGTCCCTTACTTATAGGTTATGGGTAATTCCACAATTGGTGTCTAAATGATAAAGTAACCAGAACATCTTAACCCCCTGGTATTGGTATTGTAAATTATAAAATAATCATACCACTGAAGAAAATTTTATCACTCTCAGTGCTTTTCAATCACAAGTTCTTTACTTGTTTGGTCTAATTTTAGTTTCAGATTCTCAATCTGTTTTAATTGTCCATCTAATCCTTTCTTATTCATAGAAAGAGTTGATTGCATTGAAAAAAACAAAACTAAAAGCCTCAAACAACCCCATCTGATTAGTGAATATTTTCATGAATGAAATCACTGACTTTAGTGTGCTATTCTTTGTGGAATCATATACTCATTATTTGCATATATTCAAACAGAGGCCTGGTAGTGATGAGATATCTTGGCAATTCTTAAGAGTTTCACAATAGCACAAATGATGGGTGGGTCTAAAAATACATACCAGAGCTATTGGCTATTCACTCATCTCAAAAGAATACATTTGAAGAATATTGGCATCAAGTCAGGAAAAAGTTGCTAATCATAAAAAAGAGAATATATTGATAAAAAATATAGTGCCAAATGCTCAAACACAGCTGGCCAGAAACTGGAATTCTCATTTGGTGGTAAAATTGAAAAAAAAAATCTGAAATGGAGGAAAACAAGAAATTTCCCACAGAACAAGAATTCCAGAAATCTTAAACAACATTTCATTGTGGCATTATCGAAAGTTTTCCTTGACTCCCCAAGCTGCCCAAAGCATACCAGGAGGGAATCTGGATAGCTCGGCATCTGGAAGCACTGTCTCCTCAATTCCTTGCCTGGCTGGATGCCCTGGAGTAAAAAACCTGGGAGACCTGACTGCTAAGAACCCATGAGCCTCGGAGCTTGGGAGCTGGTTCATCTAGGCTGCAAGCTACCCATAAGCTCACCGGCCAGTTTGGAGGAGCCAGGCAGACAGGCTGGCAGGAAACCAAGCAGATTTCTAATCTAAACCTGATCTCTTCCATCAGAAACCTGCCTGGTTTCCACAGGAATTTAATCAAAATCAACACCTTTCCCATGAAACATTTTTGTTTTTGACAAATCAGCATTTTCTAATAAGAAATAAATGTTCAGTTAGAAAATTTCCGACCAGTTCTGGTACTAAGCATGAGAAAGGGAGGCAAAATTTAGCCCTTCGTTGGTAAGTGTGATAGAGAGAGTAAGTAAATGTACATTTTGCTGTGGGGACTTTCAAAGAAGCCTCAGGGAGTTAGTTACCCAAATTTCATTGAAATTTACAGGAGTTGGTCAACTAACTCCCTTATACACCTTTGAGAACTGAAGTCTTGAAATATAGCAGCTTAGTGACGCAACTTCAATTAAATGCCTCTTTTGTTGGAATGCTCATCACCCTTGTGTTGATGAGGATTCTGTACTACTACATTCAAAGGACTTTAGAAGTGCAAATTGTTGGGAATTATTTACTCAGCACCACTCTGACTTTTACTGACATTTTATGATTGTACCAAATTAACTGTAACTCAAGTATATGCATAAAGTGGAGCATATGTGACATGTTAGAAAACACAGAGGTCACAATGACGTCCTTTAATGTTGTGTAGTCGATGCCTACAATACTTTGCAACATTTTGTTCCCTGAATGTGAGGCCTAAAAAGAGAGTGCACCCTGTACCCTGGTCTTATAAGGGCAGTTTACCAACATAGAGGTGAGAAAGCCATGTGATACCAAAAGCATACATTAAATTACGCTGTTTGCAGTGCTGTTTTCCTTTCTTGCACTACTTACCTCAAACAGGCTAGAATATAGCAAGAAGAATATCGGCAGGAAGAATATAAATAGAACCATGTCACTTTCAAAATAAAGAATGATGAAAAATGAAGGTGACTCAAAGGAGTGGATTATCCTAGATAATACCTTACTGTGTGACACATAATCACTGGGAGGCTTTCCATAGATGTTATAATGTTTTGTGAGTAATATAAAAAGGATTTTTAAATGCATCTTTGAATTTCACTCTCACAAATTGAATCTCAGATTGCACCAAATCACATTCTATCTGTCTGTCCACCTTAGGATGTTTATAAGAAGCCTATTACTGGGGTACCTGAGTGCCAACAAAATTATGAAGAAGCAGAAAAAGCAGAACACATTGAGAATGAATGGTGTTTTTTTCTCTCTCTATTCCCAAAGAGTGTGAGAATTTATGCACTGAAGGATATTTCATTTATGAGCATCATTCCTTTGAAAGGTTTATCAAAAAAGGTGTGTTCTGCACTTTGGATTTGATGCTGCCAGGGTTAGAGTCAATCAGATTTTCTCCCTCCAACAGTTTCATAGCTGGGATCCTGCTGAGAATGCTCTAGCTTAATACAATATAGCTATCTTGACGTCTGTGGCATCTCACGAAGCATGTAGATTTTACAGAGGAGAAATAATATGTAGCCCTGCAGGATACTGTGTTACAGGAGTCTTGGGGAGAACAAGCAAAGTGCCTATCATGCTTCTCTGGAATCTATCTGATGGGAAAGGGTGGATCTAGATGAATGCTTTTCCATTTATTCTTACAATACATTGTATTGTTTGTCATCAGCACCTTATGATGAATGGTGTCAAACTTCTAAAATGAAATAGTATAGGATTATTAGCATACAAGGTTATTTCCTGTCCAAAAGTAGGAGAACGTTATCTACAAGTGCCAAGTGATCCATATTTCTGCCATGAAATCTGAATGTGGAAGTTAAAGGATGCAGACAGAGAATAGCTGCTGTAAGAGATTGGATGACATCATCTTCTCTCTAACCTCCTCAAAAAGAACGAGTGTGATAACTATGCTGATAGTTTGCAAGGCACTTTCCATTGCCCATAGGCTTCTTCTATATTGGCTAGAGCAATATATTCTTTAGCATGCCTAGTAATTTCCCTTTTTAAGGAGGCATTGGTGATCCCAGTATCAGGAGAGTCAGATACTCTTCCCTAGACTCACCAGCCATGAACGACAGGGTTGGTAGGTGAGACATTCTTCAGGGCTTCTGATTGGGTAATTGCTCTAAATGTTGCCACCGCAAATTGGTTGGGTTTCATTCCTGGATAGAGTGTGGCTACCTCTATCTCAGTGAGTCTATTCTTAGGCGCCAGGCAGTAGGTGCTTCAGGGCTGGAGCATTCACGGAAAAAAATTAGTAGGTGCTTAACATCCACTGGCAGCCAGCTTCCCACCTCTCTGTCAGTGCATCTCGTCCACTGGCACCCCACTGATCAACTCTTCACTCCCTCCCAGCATCTCCTGGCCACCATGATCAGCTCTTCTGCGGTGTGCAGGAGGTACTGGGCAGAGATGGAGGAGTGGGGACAAGGCATGCTCAGGGGAGGGCACAGAACTGGGTGGGAAGAGGAGAGGTGGGTTGGGGTGGGCCCTGAGGGGAAGGGGAAGAGTGGGGGCGGGGTCTGGGGCTGAGCAGGGGTTGATCACTCCAGGGCAAAAGAAAAGGCCAGTGCCTGTGGGCTATTCTAACTTAGTTGAATGTCTGCACAGTTGTGGAGGAGCTCTTTGAAATGAAAGGGCTTGGTATTTAAGAGTTTGTCTATATGTTCTCAGACAGTTAGCTGTTTTACTGCACAAAATAGTTCTGCTTGTTCTGAATGGGTGGATGCAGTTGTGACTGTAAGGAAGGTTCATTTAGTTTCCTTTGTGGCTGCAGCATGTCTGTAAGTGGACCTTGGTCTTGTTCATTCTCTGCACCTGAGTGGGTTTTTACTACATCAATCTAATACAATAACTTTATCATGTGGTGGTGCAAGGAGCTCACAGCAGTCTATATGGCTTCAGCAAGGTGAAGTGCTTTATTAGAGACAACCTGGAAGTGATACAGAGCATTGACACTACTCTGGGCGGAGTGATTGTGACAGAATATACCCCTGTGTTCACACACTACACACTATGGTAATATTTTTTGTAAAAGGCCTGTCTTGTAAGATATCATTCAGAAACTCATAATTTGCTGGGCAGTACTGTCCTGATAAAATATGTGTAGCAACTTTATATACAAAGTTATAAGATTTCCTTGCATCATGCTATTAACACATATTCCAGCCCCCACAGTCTTGTCCAAACTGAGGCTGGCAAACAGGTCTGTCCTAAATAAAGGAATGTGTGCTCTTCTTAATTTGCATTTAAGCAGTAAACAGAATCATCAAGCAGGAAGGGAAACGAAGCTCAAACAGGTAAGAAAAAGCTAGCAGGGAACATCCTTATTTTCATAGACTCATAGATTCATAGACTCTAGGACTGGAAGGGACCTCAAGAGGTCATCGAGTCCAGTCCCCTGCCCTCATGGCAGGACCAAATACTGTCTAGACCATCCCTGATAGACATTTATCTAACCTACTCTTAAATATCTCCAGAGCTGGAGATTCCACAACCTCCCTAGGCAATTTATTCCAGTGTTTAACTACCCTGACAGTTAGGAACTTTTTCCTAATGTCCAACCTAAATCTCCCTTGCTGCAGTTTAAGCCCATTGCTTCTTGTTCTATCATTAGAGGCTAAGCTGAACAAGTTTTCTCCCTCCTCCCTCCCTATCCTTCCACATAGACTCTTTGTCTTGTGCCCAGCTGGAAATGTTTTTGAAGAGAGTGACTGAAATTATAAAAAGGAGGCAAAAACACCCCCAAGGACCTCCCCTTCCCTGCCCATCATATTCACTGCAGCTGAAGTGACAAAGGAGATGTTCATTGAACCCTGGGGGAGGGGTCCTGATCTACAGGGTTTGGTCAGTAAGACTGCTGAAATCATATGGTGAGAAACTTTGTGTGAATCGGATATGCTTTGCTAACTTAGGTATTAGTAAATGTCTTATCTTTATTTTTCCTTGTAACTATTTCTGACTTTTATGCCTCATTACTTGCACTCATGCAAAATCTATCTCTGCATAGTTAATAAACTTATATTACTGTTTTATCTGATCCAATGTGTTTAAATTGAAGTGTCTGGATAACTATTAAGATAATCAGATGGCATATTATTCCATTAAAGGAATAAAGGATTTTAAATATTTTGTATTTTCCAGGAGAGGGCTGGGACTGAGGGTGTGTTGGGGTCACCCTGCACTATAGCCAAGGCTGGTGAGAGCCACAGTGTAACCCAAGTGTGGCTGGCAGGCTGCAGCAGACAGTTACACACAGACACTCAAGGTGTGGCTTGCATGCTGGAAGGCTGTTTGTGACCAGCCTCGTTGGAAGCTATTTTCAACTGGAAGGCACCCAAGGTTTCAGGTCAGGGATGACATAGCTACTTATTAGTCTGGATTGTACCCAAGTATGTCAAACATAATGTGCCTACCAGAACAAATTTTAATTATTCATCTTTGCATCACAGGTATCTGATATCCCTACATTGTATATCAGCAAGATATCTTTGTAATCCCTCTTGACTCTGAGATCCTGAGCTGGTGGCAAAATTTGTTAGGGCATTGTTTTTTTATTTTTGTTCTTTAGCTCTCAGTTAAAATTCCTGTTTATGATCGTGGCTGGCATAATTTGGTCTCGTTTATGATGAAGACTATGATTTCTGCTCGGAGGATGGATAAGTAGCTTTGTTAGAGTGTTTAATATTTTTCCCTTCTGCCCTCCACTTGTGTAACAGCCAAGTTCAACAGCTAATGATTTTGAAGTTCTTCAACTGTATATGCTTACCAGAAGTAATGACCAAACGAAAGGTCACTTGCTGTGCTTTCCGTTCATGTTGTTTGGAAAGTTTCAACAAAGGTAATTAAAGACCTTCTGAACAACACATAGCCAACATGGTGTGCACATCTTGAAATGTTTTGACACTAATTAGCAAAGCAAATATCACCTGTTTATCTGGTTTCTGCTCTTGCAGAGAGTTAGTGGGATGCTTGTTAATTGGGTTAACTCTGAGGGAAACTGTCTTACTAAAGGTTTCAGAATAGCAGTTGTGTTAGTCTGTATCCACAAAAAGAACAGGAGTACTTGTGGCACCTTAGAGACTAACAAATTTATTTCAGCATAAGCTTTCGTGGGCTACAGCCCACTTCTTCAGATGCATAGAATGGAACACAGAGACAGGAGATATAAATATCTGTGTCTTCCATTCTATGCATCTGAAGAAGTGAGCCGTAGCCCACGAAAGCTTATGCTGAAATAAATTTGTTAGTCTCTAAGGTGCCACAAGTACTCCTGTTCCTTTTGTCTTACTAAAAGAAGTGAAGTAGTGAATTTTTTCAGAGTAATATATCACTGTCAGGATGTATCACTGATAGATTATACACGCTAGTGTATCAAAACCAAACTTAGGTCCTGCTCCTGTTAGTCACTCTGCAAGGGCAGAACCCTCAACCTATTTGGAGTTCCATTGAAGTGAAGGCTCTGAAAGCATGGAGCAGTTTACAAGATCAAGATTTATACAACAAATCCAAGAAATATGACAGTTTAAGTCAGAAAGTGAGGAGTGTTGTATCTAGTTGAATCTTACTGAATGATCAACCCAGTTCTGTGCATGCTAACTGGATCTCTGACTCAGTTATCTAATGCACCTATTCTTTCAGAGCACAGGAATCATAAGAGACAGCCTGACAGAGAGGCATTTGTCTTGTAAATGTGAGATAACACTTCAGGAGCAACAATGTAGAGTGGTATATGATTAAATCAGTGAGCACCCACACAGACTAGCAAAGCCAAATAAAATTTTTAAAAAAGCGTAAGAACTGGACGTTGTCCCCTCAAAAAGTTCTCTCCGTGCTTTTCTGTTGAACTGAGGATTGGAATCTTGGGTCTGCTCCATGCGGTTTCTGAACTGTACCGTTAACAAGCATTCAAAGCATTACATCCGTTTCTCATCCAAGTGCCTCTATTCTCCCGCTAAGCTATTAACTGCGTCACTTAATTGTGTTTTTGTTGCATTTTGTATTTGTATTTAGCTATTTTTTTCATATTTCAAATAGATTCTGAAACATGCCAACTATAAATGGTCTGCACTGATAATGAAAACCAGCTTTCCTGACTGATGCAAAATGCAATTACTCATCCAAATTTCAAAAAAAGCAGTTATTTAACTCTGCAAGTGTCTAGAAAGTAGTGTTTAATTCATTGTACCATCAGTCCTTTGGCAGCATATGATGCACATGTTTATTGACGATTACCACTGTGATAACAAGAAAGAGATAACTTCATATTAATAGTACATTGGATGATTGGTTAAACATTGTGTTCTCTCTCTTTCTCTTTGTTTTGTTTTGTTTTTTGTTTTTGCTTTTGCTTCACTCCTTGCTGCATTTCTTTTCTCTGACATGCAGTAAAATGGTGGTATTTGAAACATCTGAATTTAAGGCTATGATGTATTATTAGTATGTTTAAGTGTATTTTTGTAAGGTTGCACAGGATAAAAATACAATTATCAAGTGTGATGGGAGTACTTCCCTTGAACATTGAAAATCTAAGGACTGTCCTGCTAGAGCTTAAACAAATGTTTTATGTAGATGAAAGCAAATGCAGTAAACCAGTCCATCAATAGAACTGTATTTGCCCCTGCCCCATGGAAAGTATTAGATATGTATTGCTGTGAGTTACAGTATGTAAAAATAAATACATAAATAGGATCCTGATTCTGGCACCTTTACTCATAGGACTACCCTCAGATTGAGGTAACACTTGCCAGGAAATACTTGTGTAATAAGGTGCTACTCAATGTAAGTAAGGGTTGCAGAATCTCATCCTCAAAGAAAAGTTTAAGGAAAAAAACTAAAGAGTACTTCTCTGCATATGTGTTGATGAATGCCCCCTGTTTAGCAATATGAGGCATCTTCAGCCATTCAGGACCTTTTTAATGCATGGTGCATTTATTTACTAGTTACATTTCCACTACTACTGTCATTTCTTATGCTTCAGGAAGTAAATAAAAGGAGATAAATATTTGAGGGTGCTCTCATGATTCATTTCATCAATAAAGCTTCTTCAGCTAAAAGTGCACTGAATAAATGGGTTGGTTATAAGATCCAGATTAGCACCTGTACTTTACCTGTGCAAACTTCAGCTGGTCAAAAATGTAGTTTATTTTGGGTGAGGAACTTCAAAGATAAATTATTTCAGTTATAAATATTTGTTGCAGAATTTTTGTTTTTTCATCAGAAACCCCAAAATTTTATCGAATAACCAAACAGTTCACATTTCTTAATTTTTTACAACTGAAAACTTTTTTTTAACAAAGCCCCTGAAAATAACTCCTAAAAACTTGAGATTTTCTTGGGAAGAGTTCCACTTAGTCAAAAACACAATTTGAGGTGAGGCGTGTGTGTGAAAAAATTGATGAAATATTTTCAATGAACTCTAGCTAAAAGATAAAATTGTCTTATTTTTTGACTTGATGGAGAGACCTGTAGTCTTCAGATGTTCTAGACATTGTTTTACTGTGCTCATGGCACTTCCACAGGCAAGGCAGTACCATGTTTCATAGAAGGTGTTTTTACACAAGCAAGGGTGAAAGCAGAGCTATGAAAGAAGCAGAAGCATCCAATGATGATGTCCATATAAAATATATTGATCAAAAGCATTCTGAATACTTTTTAAAAAAGAAGGCCTCCATTAATGCCCTGTATTTTTGCAAAAGGTCTGCAGGTGAGATAGTGAAGATCTAGGTTTAAAACTATGGCATCTTTGCATCACTATCTTTTCAGTGCTGAGATTAACAGTTCCAATTTCTCCTGCTGTTCACAGCTTGCAGTATTCTGTCAGTTAAAACTCATAAAGAGCAAAAAGCATGCTGTGTTATCTTTCAGTAAGGTTATTCTAACATGCTATCCAATTTTGAGTGAAATAGGGGTAGCCCAGTGGTTTACAGATCTAAATACAACTTATATACATAGCGATAGTACAAGGCTGTAAACATAACATTTCAATCATTAAGAAATATTGATTGACAAAAATATTAAATTAATAACTCAAAAATAAATAATGTTGTTACTGGTACTCGCCTCTCCTAAATCCTCTGAATTGTGTAGTTGGCAAATTATTCTGCAGTCTAGCTTCATGCATAGTTTCTCCTGTGGTTGGAATCAGAAAGTACTATGAGTCTTGAATATGAATGTGTATCTAGCCAGTGTACATCTGCATAACTGAATGACTTGGGTTTAAGACACTTTTTAAAAAAAATCTATTTGGAGAAATCCTTTCCTCCTAATAGGAATTACTCTTCACATACCTTTAGGTTGACTTTTGTAAATATCTAAAATCAGACTCTTCTGTAGAGTAGACAAGAGATAGCTAAATAATAGCTGTGATGTTATTATAAATTTTCATACCAAGTATTTATTATAATATTTAATAAACCATATCATGTGTGTTATCACTAAATTTAGAGTAGGCAGTCTCAGAGTTTCACTTCCTGTTGCCAATACAGATATTGTAGCTGAGTTGTCTTACAACAGAAGTTATGAGGCTATAACATATTAGAGCAAATAAGCCATATAGCATTTCTCAGCTCTACAAACTCAGCTCCATAATTAACCCTCTGCAATAAAGGCTTCAGATTCTTATCACACTAGATTATATTTTGCTTGTGATACATTTTCCAGTGCAAATGGCATGCATCTGATATCTTGCAGACCAAACTCCTAGAGGAAAAGAGTGTTTACACTAGAGCTGTGTGAAGAATAGAAATTCCATTTTGCGAAGTATTCTGGGCTTACAAGAGGAGAGCAGATGAGAAACTTCAATTTCTGTGACAGGAGAACGAGGTGAGAGTTGTAGGAGGGGAAGGGAAAATTAACTGAGATGAGGGTGAAAGATACAATGTATTTTGTCAACTTCTCATGGAAGAAATTGGTGAGATCCTGTGCAAAGAGAGAAGTGGAGGCAGGAGGACCAGAAGGTTTGAGGAGTGAGATAAAAGGTGGCCTTGACTGAGGACGTGGGATTCAATTATGTTGGAGAAGTAGAGTTGTTCAGCTAGCAAGATGGGAGAACTGAAGGAGAACAGAACAAGTTTGTAGAGGGGGAGTCATCCTGGTCATGGGATTTCCACCCAAAATACTCCATAGTGTGAGAGCAGGAACAAAGAAAGTTGTTGGAAGTGAGCCAGGACTGGGGGTTGAGAGGGTGTACCATGTGATGAGAGAGAGGGGCAGAAGTGTCAAGGATGGAGGCAACTGAACCATAGAAAGAGACTCAAAATCATATAACTAAAAGAAAGGGTAGGAAGGAGAGGGCTGAAAGTAGATAAGGAGTCATCAATGCTGATGACCTTGAAGTCACAAAAAGGCTAAAAGGCAGGGTCTGACAGGGGGGCATCAGAGAGAGAGAGAGAGTACTGCTTGGTGATGTGATGACTAAGTCAAATTAACAGCACTTTTGATGAGTGGGAGAGTTGAACCAGGGCTGCAGGTCAAACAAAGAGGTGAGAGTGAGGGAACATGCAGTTAAGAGGGTTAATAGGCATCAATATGGAGGCAGAAGTTCCTGAGAATGAATGTGGTTGATTGTGAAGAGAGGAAGAGAGACATGGGAGTTGAAATCAGAGAGCTAGGCTGGTGGAGATGAGTTAGTTGGACAGTAGATGACAGCAACATTAAGGAGACGAGAAAGGAAAGATTGATGCAGTGCTGATCAAAAGAAGGGAAAGGATTGGAAGAGGTAGGTTGGAAACAGCGGGAATGGGAGAGAAGCCACCACGGTCAAATCCAGAGTAGGGGGTGTTGAAAAGGGAGGCATCTGTAAGAGAGGGCAGTTGCAGAGGCATCCCGGTCTCTGACAGCCAGGAGCTGGAGGGAGCAAGATATGAAGAAGTTGTGGAAGGTTGTTTTCTTTTTAGAGATAGTGTGGGCATTCCACAGACAGCAAAAGAAGGAGGGAGGGGGCAGAGGAGAAGAGGGATGGATGTGAGCTTAGCCATGGTGGCAGGGATGGGTGTAGCAGGTACAGAGGTTGAGGATGAAGAGAAGCCAAGGGTTGGGGCAAATGTCACCAGAGATGATGAGGAGGGAGTGGATTTGGGATCTGGATTTTTGATAGTGGGAAGAGAGAGGAGATTGGGATGGAGAGAGGAACAAGAACAGGAAGATCTCGTGGGAATGGTAGAGGGGTGAGGGAAACAAGGATGGGGAAATGAAACCAGTGGGAGAAGGGCAAGAGAAGGAGAATGACAGATGATTTGATAAAGAAGAAAGATGTGGTGAGAGCCATGGAGGAATGGCAGATATGGACAAGAGTACAGGGAGCATTACAAATAGGCACGCAGTAAGTCCACTGCTAAGCAGCTAGCATGTGTTGCCCCACCATAATTTGGAGGGGGAAGAAGACAGCTGGACTCCAGCACTGGGGGGACCTGGGTGGGAGGTGGGGAGGAAAATTGAGTCAGAAATGTCACTTCATTTTTTGCAGAAGTTTCCCCTGCTACGCAGCTAAAGTGCATTGACCCACCGTGCATGCACAGACAATATGTTAAACATACTAAATGTGGCTCAAACAGTGGGGGACACCTTGCTATTGCAAAACCTCTCCCACTAGTGGGGACTTGCAGAAGTATGCTCCACTTCTAATAAATGCAAGATTCATAATCAAGACACATTCTAAGGAAATTGCTAGTTATGGATATTGCTACCAGGGCTTAATTCTGATCCAAAATCTAATCCTCTCATTAATGGTGGTGTTCTTCTTGTACACGATCAAGGATGACATCTGATCTAGTCACACAGTTTGGAAATCACTTTGGATGACAACATTTAAAGAGTGATATAATATACTGGTATTGAATTCTGAGTCTAAATAATTGATTTAATAAAGTCTGTTTGTTTCAAGAAAGGGGAGAAGTTATAAGAATGTATCTGAACCCTAAGTCTGCAGTTCAGAACTCACTTTTCGGTGTTGCTGCAGAGATCTTTTTCTGAATTGATTTGTAGCAGAAATTTCTTTCCTTCTTTTTTAACAGAGAAATATTACAATACACTTGGTGCTCTGGACTTCTCTTTCTACAAACCAGAGAATAGCAATAAGGGTAATTTTTTTCAATCTATTAGTTCAGGGACGAGCTGTAAAATAGTGAAAGAGCTCCATCTGGTGGAAAAGCAGGACACTTACAGCATAGTTAGAATTATCCCAGAGAACTGAACTTGTCATTAATTTCTTAATGACAAGGTTAAGACAATGTTAGCCACACAAGAATGAATGCACTACAAAGCCTCTGTAAATCATTGAGATGTATATCCAGTTATGGAGACCAGAGTACCTGAAAAAAAAACACAGTACTTAATAGTTGCATGAACATTTGTATTAAGATGGGAAATGATAGTGATACCAAGGATGCTATAATCTGGACTTTTATATCTACAGTATTGAGCACCTCCTGGACTTTTTATATTTGCATTTGTTAATGGCTCATAGTAATCATATTATTATGGGACAAGTTATTCACATTCCATTTGTACTGTAGAAAACATATCAATACACAATCTTCTTGATCAGCAAGTACAGTAGAACTTCAGAGTTAGTTATTAACTGACCAGTCAACCACACACCTCGTTTGGAACTGGAAATATGCAATCAAGAAGCAGCAAAGACCAAAAAAGAAAAGAAGAAGACATACAGTAAAGTACTGTGTTAAATGTAAACTAGTAAAAAAAAATGAAGGGAAAGTTTAAAAAAAAATTGACAAGGTAAGGAAACTTTCTGTGCTTGTTTCATTTAAATTAAGATGGTTAAAAGCACATTTTTTCTTCTGCATAGTAAAGTTTCAAGGCTATATTAAGTCAATGTTCAGTTGTAAACTTTAGAAAGAACAGCCATAATGTTTTGTTCAGGGTTATGAACATTTCAGAGAAAAAAACAACCTCCATTCCTGAGGTGTTCATAACTCTGAGGTTCTACTGTAAAATCATTCACACACATGCAGACAGGCAATCTAAATCCTGAATTTTAGTGCCTTTGTAAACTAAAGTTTTTTTAAACATCTCAAGTGAAGACTGTCAATACAAAAGAGAACTTGAGAGGTGGGGAGGGGAATCATGTATTTTTGTTGCATGTCACACTCTTAAACAGGTACTCCGTGCCGCTGCCCAAGCTTTCTGAAGGCTGTCATCTGCTTCCTGCTCAGTCTGGAACTGTTCCCTTGAAGTTGGAGACACCAGTTCTTCCTTAGACTGTGGACTTGGGCTTGGTCCCTCTGGAAGCGATGTAGGTGATAGGGTTGTTTCCACTGCTGGTGAACCGCTCTCCGCTGGTGCACCAGGGGGTATTTCAGCCTCTGGCTGAGCCTCTTGGATATGGTTGTCTGCTGCTTCTGCCAGTTCAGGCTCGCTGGCGCCCCCTGGCGTTGGGGTTGAAGATGAGTTTGCAAGCGCTGGCGTCAGTGCTGGCAACGGTTCTGGTGCTGGCTGCTTTCCCAGTTCCTGGTCTGGGACTGGAGTCACTGTGGTTGTTCCAGTTGTTGGCAGGGGATCCGGGTCCACTACCTCTGTCTGGGTCTCTGGTAACACAGACGGGGCCTCTGTGGATGGCTCAGGAACAGGAATGGGTCTGGAAGCTTGCCTGGTTTGGCTACGGGTAACCATTCCCACTTTCTTGGCCCGCTTCACCTGGTTGGCCAAATCTTCCCCCAGTAGCATGGGGATGGAATAATTGTCATAGACTGCAAAAGTCCACATTCCTGACCAGCCTTTGTACTGGACAGGCAGTTGAGCTGTAGGCAAGTCTACAGCTTGTGACATGAAGGGGTAAATGATCACTTGGGCCTTTGGGTTGATGAAGTTGGGGTCGACGAAGGATTGGTGGATAGCTGACACTTGTGCCCCTGTGTCTTTCCACGTGGTAACCTTCTTTCCGCCCACTCTCAAAATTTCCCTTCACTCCAAGGGTATTTGAGAGGCATCTGGGCCTGGGGATCTTTGGTGTGATGGTGGTGTAATGACTTGCACTTGGTTTGGGTTCTTTGGGCAGTTGGCCTTTATATGTCCCAGTTCATTACACTTGAAACATCTTCCAGCTGACTGGTCACTGGGTCGAGGTGGGTTACTGGAGACTGGTGAGGTGGGAGAATAGGCGTCTGTGGCTTTCCTTGGGTTGTAGGTGGGGTATTTGGTTGCCCTTGGTTGTAGGGTTTATTGTCGGTGTGCCCTCTGGGGTATTCATTCCCCTTGACAGTAGCTTTTTTCTTTTCTGCGACTTCCATCCATTTGGCTCCAATCTCTCCCGCCTCGATTACCGTTTTGGGTTTTCCATCTAGGATGTACCTTTCTATTTCCTCAGGAACACCATCTAAGAACTGCTCCATTTGTATCAGGAGGTGCAGCTCATCCAGATTGTTAACCTTTGTTCCTGATATCCAGGCCTCATAATTCTTTGCAAGGTGGTAGGCGTGTCGGGGGAATGACACATCTTGTTTCCATTTTAGGGTTCTGAACCACCGACGGGCATGTTCAGGTGTTATCCCCATTGTGTATCTGGCCTTGGTTTGAAAAATTTTATAATCGTTCATGTTCTCCTTAGGCATTTCATCCACCACCTCTGCTAAGGGTCCACTGAGTTGTGGCCTCAGTTCTACCATGTACTAGTCTTCAGAGATGCTGTACCCAAGGCAGGCCCTTTCAAAATTTTCTAAGAAGGCCTCAGTGTCATCACCTGCCTTGTAGGTGGGAAATTTCTTATGATGTGGAACAATCATTGGCGCAGGGTTGTTAGGACTGGCTGGAGCATCCTGCCTGGCCTACGCCAAGTCCATTTCATGCTTTCTCTCTTTTTCCCTCTCTTCACTCTGTTTTTGTTGCTTTTCCATTTCTTGTTGGTGTTTCTCCCTCTCTCGTTGGTGGGCTGCATCTTTGGCTGCTTGTTCTCTTTTGTAGGCTGCCAGTTTGATGTTTTCTTCCCTTTCTTTCAGCTCCACCTCTTTTTCTTTTTTTTCCATTTGTCGCCTGTGGTCTGCTTCTTTGATTTGTGCCTCTGCCTCCAGTTTTGTCCTGGAAGTCATGGTTCCTGTTTTCTTGTGTCGGGGTGCCCTCTGGTGTTTATTGTCTGAACTGCTGGCTCTCTGTTGTCTCCTGGGGTTGGCTTAGCAACCGAGTCTTTTTTAAGTCCTTTCTTGATAACTTAGAAACAAAAAAACCTTTTAATTTGCATATATGTTCTGCTGGTGTAGTTGACTCACAGCTAGATTTCTATTGTTTAACAAATGACCCTCGTTAAAATTAATGGCCCTGCCTGAGGCAATTTCTATGCACAGCCAAAAAGGAGCAAGGAGAAAAAAATTCTCTGGCTGTAGGTTTAAAAAAAACCACCCTTCTCTCTGCTTACAAGCAGCTAACAGAGAAAAGAAAATTAATAATTTTACTGGCTTTTGGATTCTACTATCCCACCCGCTGCCACCATGTCATAGTATAATTCCCAAATCTGGACCTTAGCGTCCAAAATATGGGTACTAGCATGAATTCCCCTAAGCTTAATTACCAGCTTAGATCTGATAGGCTGCCACCAATCAGGACTTAAGTAGAGCGCCTGATAGACTCTGGTGTCCCCAAACCCTTCCCTGGGGACCCCCAAGACCCAGATTCCTTGAGTCTCACAACAAAGGGAAATAAACCATTCCCTTCCCCCTCTTTACCTCCTCCCAGATCTTTCCCACCCTGAGTACCCTAGGAGATCACCATAAATCAAATCCTTGAATCACCACTCCCCCATCCCTTCTTCCCCGGAGAGAGATACACAGATAAACGCCGAAAGTAGATTTTTCTTCCCTCTTCTCCCAGAGGCAATACAGATTCAAGTTCCGTGAATGACACAAAGAGGAAATTTACCTTTCCCTCCCTGCTCTCTTTCCCTTCCCCCCACCAATTCCCTGGTGAGTGCAGACTCCCTTCCTTCGAGCCTTAACTAGGAGAAAAAAATCAGACAGGTCCTAAAAGCAAAACTTTTAATAAAAAAAGAAAGAAAAAATAAAAAGTTTATCTCTGCAATTTAGATGGTAAACAGTTACATGGTCTTTTAGCTTATAGAAAATGGATAAACAACCTTATCCAGAAAAAATACAATTTAAACTATTTCCAGCAGACTACATATTTGCAAATACAGAAAAACAATGTAAAAGCCTATATTGTCCTTCTACCGTTGTACTTACAAATTGGAAACAGAAGATTAGAGAGCCTGGAGATTCTTGTGGTCCCTCTCAGAGCCCAGAGAGAGAACAGTCCAAGAACAAAGGACCCACACCCAAACTTGAAAGTATCTTGTCTCCTGATTGGTCCTCTGGTCAGGTGTTTCAGCTCACTGTTAGTTAACCCTTTACAGGTGAAAGAGACATTAACCCTTAGCTATCTGTTTATGATAAGCCACAATATGTTACAATAGCAAAAGCTCCTCTTAAGAGCTTCAAGGAGCATACAAAAAAACTATGCACTGCTGAAAAACTCCCAAAGATAAAAATACATGAGTTTGTTCTCCCTGCTCTTCCTCCTCTCGCACTTTCTTCTTTAATGTTTAGATGTCTAATGATGCAGATAGGTGTGTAATGGCCAGATTTTAAAAATGCATTTATATTTCATTTTTACCCACAAAAATCTCCCACTTATGAAAATCTCCTAACTTTAAGCACCCAGAGTGGTATTTTCAAAATTTCCTAAGTGAATTTCAGTGGGATTTGTGCTCAGAAATAATGTCCCCAACAGAATTTACTCTTTCCCTGCAGAAAAACTGATTCATGTGCCTCTCCTGGGCAGTGGTCTGGAGGGCAGGGACGGCTCCACGCACCAGCACACCAAGCGCGTGCCTGGGGTGGCAAGCCACTGGGGGCTCTTTGCTGGTCGCCGCGAGGGCGGCAGGCAGGTTGCCTTCGGCGGCTTGCCTGCGGAGGGTCCGCTGGTCCCGTGGCTTCAGCAGACCTCCCGCGGGCACTCCGCCAAATCCGCAGGACCAGGGACCTCCCTCAGGCAAACCGCCAAAGGCAGCCTGGCTGCTGTGCTTGGGGCAGCAAAATACCTAGAGACGCTCCTGCCAGAGGTGGGAGGGATGTCAGGTTCAGGTGTAGGAAGTGGCCAGAGAAGATAAAAATCACCGCTTCAGGGTGCAGAGCTTGGTTATTTCTGTCTCTCCTGCTCACTATTGTGGTGTGCCTGGAGCCAGGGAGGGGCTGGGGAGGCGCTGGCCGGTGGCTCCTACCATGCACTGGGCTCCCGCTGCTAGTCCCAGCTGGGCTGTGGCCCAGAGTATGGGACGACTTCTTCTCCTGCATGGGCCCTGCTGGAGCTGGAGATAAGTCAGACCCATCCCCCAAAACCTCCCCCTGCTGAAGGAAGCTCCTCACCCTCCAACCACTTCCTACCACCATCGCTCCCTCGCCACCGGGGGGAAGGTCACTGCATGCCCCCCTATTTGTCCAACCCCCAGGCATCTGGATCCCTCATGCCAAGTCCCTGCCTCCACTAAGCCCCACTCTCCTGCATCCAGACCCCGCACTCCTTCACCCACGCCATTCCCCACTGAGCCCCCACACTCAAAATCTCCACCCCACCAAACCCCACCCCCTGCACTTGGACGAACCCACCAAGTGCCCCACACCTGGATTCCCACCCCTCTGAGACCCAATCAACTGCACTCAGACCACTACCCCACCAAACTCCTCTCTTTCAGCATCTGGACACACACACATCCCCCACTGAGCCCCCTGATTGCCAGTGCTGATCTCCAGCCACTTTCACCTGGACCTCTCCATAAGTCCCATATCCTCTGCACCAGGTACCTTCCAACAAGCCCCTGTGCATCCAGATTGCTCCCACACCTGGAGCCCCACCAAGTCATGCACATCCAGATTGCCCCACTCAGAACCCTCTCATCCCACATCTAGATATCCCCACACTAAGCCCCTTAACACTTGGATCCTGCTGGGCTGAGCCTGCCTGGATCCGGGTGGCAGGACTAGGCATGCATGTGAGACTGTCCCACTTGGTCACTGGGACGCCATATAAATGTGCTAATATGCTTAGTAAGGAATATATTTGTCAACAACCATTTCCTGAATCTTTTAGTTGTCTGTATTTTTACAGACAAACTTGCTGTCAGGGGTTTTGGAATAAATTACCAAAATAATTGAAATGATGTGATTATATTATGTTGTTTTGACAAATTAAATATGCAGAAATTTGCAGAATTTTAAAATATTGTATGCAGAATTTTTATATTTTGGCACAGAATTACCTCACAAGTTCTAGTATGTATTGCATTAATTTACCCACTCATCGGTTAGCATGAGATGCAACATCTGCTTTCTCAATGTTGCAGTGCAAATTCAGTGTTAGAATCAGAATCATAGAGTTAAAAGATGCCATAATGGTCATCCCTGCAGGATTTGTTGTCTAAACCATCCAGGACAGATGGCTATCCAGCCTCTTTTTGAAAAATCTCCATTGAAGGAGCTTCCACAACCTCCATAGGCAGTCTGTTCCACTGTCCTACTGTTCTTACAGTTAGGAAGTTTTCCCTGAGATTTAATATATTCTACTATGCTATAGTTTGAACCCATTTTCTCTTTTCTTGCCCTCTGTGGTAAGAAAGAACTATTATCTTTTTTATGGCAGCCTTTCAAATATTTGAAGACAGCTATCATGTCCCCCCTTAAACATACCCAGTTCCTTTAGCCTTTGTTCATATGGCTCGTGTTCCATCCCTTTGATCATCTTTGTCACTTGCCTCTGGATCCTTTCTAGTTTTTCTACATCCTTTTTATATATTGATGAGCAAATTTGGACACAGTACTCTCGTTGAGGCCTAACCACTGCCAAATAGAGCAGAACCATCACCATTGTAGAACTGATAAATGAAATTGTTTTTAATTGTTCACTTTATTAATGTAACTTCTGTTCACCATTCACTACACTTGCCTACACTGTAACTTCTGTTCTATATTGAATTCAAACCCCATTTTAAAACACTCACTCCATTTTGTAAAAGCTTCCTCCAACCTTCATTTTTGCAAACCCTGCTGTAATCTTATTAGTTTAGTTTAGATTTGTGAATGAGGTATGTATGAATGATGGAATCAACCTCCAGCCCCAGCCTGTCCTGATGAGATAAAGTTCAAATACCAACGGCTGAAGACCTAGACAACTGCCCTAAACAAAGTAAGAAGCATCCACCCTAAAAAGAAAAGGACAACAGAACAACAGAAGGAAGATCAAAGCCAGGTTCAAGGCTGAAAGTCACGCCTGCAATTGATGGGTGATCAATCTAAACCCAGAGGCAGCGTGACACAGCAAGACCTATAGACTTTGAATCCAAACTAAAAGCTTATAAAAAAGAAGGGTGAGATGAGAGACTCTGGGTAACATTCTGCTGCCAACATGGAAGAACATCGGTGCCTGCCAAACAGAGATCCAGCTCGGCCTTGTGCCCGGCTTTCCTGGCCAGTTAGCCGCCACAAGCTACAAACTCAAGCTGCAAAATCAAGCCATGAACTTCAGCTATCTTCAGGACTGGTAACTATGCAGCAGCTGCAGAACACCTGATGAATGTGGGTGTGTGTGTAAATATGTGTGTATGTGTGTGTATAGGTATTAAGTATAATGTGAATGTGTGTGTAAATATGTGTGTATAGGTATTAGGTATAATGTGTGTGTGTGTGTATAAGAATTAAGTTATTAGTTATTAGTCATAAATCAAATTGTTATCATAATAAATGTGGCATCTTTGTCTTGTTCCCTTTAATAAGATCCTGCTGGTTTTTACTGGTCTAATATAATTGGTATAACACTATCTGTGATATGCATGCTATGCCTCTGTTAATGCAACCTCAAATTGCATTTGCTTTTTGTGCAACAGCATTGCATTGTTGACCCACGTTGAGGTTGTGATCCACCACAACCCCCATATCCTTCTTAGCAGTGCTGCTGCCAAGTCAATTATCCCCTATTCTGTATTTGTACATTTGGTTTTTTCTTCCCTAAGTGTAGCACCTTACATTTGTCTGTTAAATTTCATTTTCTTGTCTGTAGCTCAATTCTCCAATTTATCAAGATCTCTTTGATTTTTAGCTCTATCTTCCAAACTGTTGGCAAGCCCGCCTAGCTTTGTGTCATCTGAAATTTGATCAGTATGTGCTCTATTCCTATATCCAGGTCATTAATAAAGCTGTTAAACAACACCAGATCCAGAACAGATCCCTGTGGAACCTCACTTAAGATCTTCCTCCAATATGACATCATTCCATTAATTGTTACTCTTTGTGGTCGTTTAACCAATTCTGTGTCCACTTAATGGTAGTTCTGTTGATCTCACCTTTCTCCAGCTTACTTATCAGAATGTCATATGGGACTGTATCAAAAGCCTTGCTGCAGTCCAGGTACATTATGTCCACTGCGTTTCTGCTATCCATCAAACCAGTGACCCTGTCAAAGAAGGAAATCAAGCTGGTTTGGCATGATTTGTTCTTAGTAAATCCATACTGCTTGCTAGTTATTACCCCTTCATCCTCCAGGCATTTACAAACTGAATGTTTTATAGATTGCTCTACTAGCTTCCCAGGTATTGAAGTCAGGCTGACTGGTGTATAGTTCCCTAGCTCTTTCTTTTTCCCCATTTAAAGATTGGTACTATGTTAGCCCTTTTCCAGTCTTCTGGGACCTCTCTTTTAATTTGATGAAAAAATCTCACCTGTTAGTATGGCAGGATGGTTTCCTCTTGTAAAAGTCTTCCTTTTCCCTTTCATAATTTTGTTTGCCATTCAGAACCACGGACTGGTTCTGGCCTTTTGCAGACCATATAAACTGCTATTTGTCTTTGACCTAACTGACCTATTTTAGTGTCTGTATGATTCCCTTTTCTGCTTAACAACCAGGTAGTCTCTCTTCAATCAAACTGGGTTTGCGAGGCTTGATTACCATCCCTTAGTGACCTGCATTTCTTTCACCAAGCATCCAAACATCTTTACTTCCTTTATAAAAAATCACTCTGAATGTCATTTGTGTGCCATTGCCTGCTGTGACGATGCTTTGTCATTATTTCTCCAGCTCTCCTGGAATTCCAATTCACTTTCTGTCTCTCTTGTTCTGTCTGTAAATTATATAAACTTCTTTCATTTTTGTTTCTAGAAGTTCTGAGGTTGTATTCCTTGTTAATGGGCACCACTACTCCTGGCAAGCTAGGAGAATACAGAGGTATTCTAATTTAGCTGTGCTGGTAACTTATATGTTCTGATTGTGTCTAGTGATTGCAAATCAGTACTGAGGCAAAAAATAATAATAAAACATTTCTTAAATAAACACAATTTATAAAAATCACATTAGCCCAACTTAAAACTTGCTCCCTATATCTATTATTTATACAATAGCTGCAAACAGTTTAGTTTTGGCAAATGACAAAATCATATACTATGAGAATCCTTCAGAACAGAGGAGAAAATCAGACTTCTACTGCTCGAAGCAGAAGGGCATGGGCTCCTCAATGAGACATTAGTTCCTGAAAATTGTAGCCACGTATCTTAAAATGCCTAGGAAACCTCAATGCTGATTTAAATTACACTATTCGGGCTGTGCCGAACATCTTTTCATAAATATATCCAAACAATTAAATACTATCAGCACAGTTTCAGATGAAATAAGGTATGCAGCATACAGGGGACATTGGACCAAGACTCAAGAGACTTGGTTCTATTTCCGGATCTTCCATTGACCTGCTGTCTGATCATAAGCAAGCCACATTGCCATTCTGTAGCACCGTTTCCCCTCACATCCTCTGTTAGTCTTGTTTATTTCAGCTTAAATGTTGGCTAGTGAAAGTCACTTATCCAGCAGATGGGTCTAACAAATCTTGAATAAGGCAAAACTGTAAGTAATGCTCAATTTCTCACAAATGGGGAAGCTCATCTGAATGATTTCATCGCAGTTGCCTCCAACACTGGACAATAAAGCTTCAGCTTCTTTTTCTTACACAGACTTATCTCCATGTTACCTCTCCTCTCCTGTAAGTACATGTTTTGTGTTAGTTCAAAGCAATTTCTTCTAGATGTTTGGCTACTTTATCTTAGTGAGCAGCAAAGAGTCCTGTGGCACTTTATAGACTAACAGACGTTTTGGAGCATGAGCTTTCGTGGGTGAATATCCACTTTATCTTAATGATTACTCTGCATCTTTCTTACACATGGACAGTTCTACAAAAGTTTAACCTACTAAACATTATCAGGACATGCATTCAAGGAAGTGGGTATTCACCCATGAAAGCTCATGCTCCAATACGTCTGTTAGTCTAAAAGGTGCCACAGGACTCTTTGCTACTATTATCAGAACAGACTCTTAAAAATCACAGCATGCTTCTCATCAGGCCTAAAAATGTCTTTGCTCTCAACAGTGAAGTCCACGTTTTTACAGATGTTTCCCATTAGACACAAGTTCGGGAGGGGAGGGGGCAAAGAACACAATCCTGCTTCGGTTCAAATCTTGGGCAAAACTCCTACAGACTTAAGTGGCCTCAATATGGGCACCTAAATGCTTTAAAGTCAGAGTCAAATATTTTCAAACCTGAATGCTTAAAATTAAGTTCTTAAGCATCATATTTTACAAAATTCCCAAATGATTTGAGAACACAACATTTTCAAACATAGGTGCTGACTTCGTGGATGCTTCTGGGCTGCAGCACACACAGAAAAAAAATATTGAGTGCTTAGCCCCATGGATCAGTACCTCCTCCTCACCCCCAGCACATCCCGCCTGCCGGTGGCCCCACCAAACAGCTTCCCACCCTTCCTCCCAGCACCTTCTACCTGCTGCCATCAGCTGTTCAACAGTGTGCAGGAGGTGCTGGGGGGAAGAGTAGAGGAGGTGGGAAAAGGTGCGGGGGGCTTGTGGGAAGTAGTTGCATGGAGGTGGGGCCTGGCATGGAGCAGGGGCAGGAAGAGGCAGGGAGGGAGAGAGGACTTGGGGGAAAGGATGGAGTGGGGGTGGGGGTCAATCAACCTCCAGGAACAGAGGAAGTAAACACCTATATTTTCAAACCTAAATACACAAGTCATATTCTTAAATCTATATTTAAGCATCTAAATATAATTAGCCATTTTTTTTCCTGAGGTCCTGACGAATCCCATTGAAATCAATGGAAGCTGCAGGTTTACCGTACCTCTAAAAATTGGGCCATTTTTTCTGGAGTTGCTGAATATGGGAAAGAGCCTAAGTGAATCTGGAGCATAATTTCCATTGTTTTTCAAGTAGGATGTTATAAGAGGAACAAGAATTCAGTGAATGAAGAATTCTTGATAAGTCAGTTTAAGTATGTATATTTGTTCAGATTTTCATATTAATTCTGTTTATTCAGACAGGTAGCATGGAAACAGATATTATTCAAATAGAGACTGATTCTGAGACCCTTAGTCCAAGTGTATAGCAGTTTATTCCCTGCGTTCTCTCACTGAAGTCAATGGGACTATGTGAGGCATATAGATTAAGGGTTTCAGAATCTATCCCATGTATTTTTGAATTTTCTGTTTCTGTTTCACTTTTCTTCCAGTCAATTGCTTTTTAAAAATATTTTTCTTAATAGAAAATCCCATATAACATTTGTGGTTCTTTTGTTACTATATGGATAACAGGGATTTCTTTTTTCCCCCCTAAGTTAGCTTTGGATTTTGAAGGTTTCAGTGAATATTTCTATTTTTAAAAAACTCCAAGCAAGTCCTGAATGATCAGCTATTTAAAATATTTAACATGGCTTTTATAAATACTCAGTACTGCCACATAGGGGCAGGAAATCTCACTACAGCCTTGAACTGTTGAATAGGGCTGATGTGAGCTTTCACAGAGTTGCCAGATTTTACTATAGAGATTATTACATTTCTGGTGAAATAAAAGATATAGGTCCTGGTCACGTACTTCTTACTCTTGGAATGGTCCCATTGACTAGAGAAGGAAAAGGATGAGTGCAAACACTCTGAATGTGATTACCACTAAATGAAGCTAAACAATGATTCCTTACACTATATAGAATCTTTGGTTTATGACCCATGCTTTACCATCCAATGGCCTGATCCTGTTCCATTGTTGTGAAGTGGAAATGTTGCCTTTACTTCAGTGGTAACAGGATTAGATCATGAGGTACAAGGTGTGAACCTGATGCTTATTCATGTTAGAAGGTACAGTCATCTCTTATTTGAGTCAGATATAGTTGCATTTCAGTGTCCAGTGAAGTGATTCCTTTATATAGAGACAGATCTCACAACCACTATTTATGTAAGTAGTCCCCCTAAAGCCTAGCTGACACCTCAGATAAATAAGAACTATCAGGGTAACTAAAATATGTGAGATTAGTTACATAGGGTCAGGTCCAAATCCTGCCATCGACAGCTGTGTGAAGGGGTGTATAGACCACACACAGTAGCAGCTGCAAAAGGGTTAATAGATACAGCTATTAGCTCACTACCTGCAACTAAATGGCTGTCTGATGATTGCTGGAATAAAAGGCAATAGCTGAGGTAGGGAAAGATGGCTGGGAGTTACTTTGAAGAAACTCCCCAGCAACTGACTAGGAGAAACCCGCCCAAGGAGCCAGACTTCCAGGGGGAGAGAACCAGAGAGTACAGCTCAGTGAACAAAGGGTATGTCTACTCTGTAATTAAGTGTAAATCTGCACTGCAGTGTCAGCCGTGTCGGACTCAGAGGGCATGGGCTGCAGGGCTGTTTAATTGCAGTGTAGAAGTCTGGGTTTGTACTGGAGCCTGGGCTTTAGGATCCTCTTCCACCATGGGTTCCCAGAACCTGGGCTCCAGCTTGAGTCCAGAAGTCTATGCTGCTGTTTTATAGCCCATCAGCCTTAGCCCCACGAGCCCAAATCAGCTGACACGGGCCATCTGCAAGTGTTTATTTGCAGTGTAGACAAACCCAAAGTCTTCAAGCAGGCAAGAGGTAGGAGGAGCCTAGGGATCTTAAGAAGCAGCTGCCTAAAGACAAGGTCCCTGGGCTGGAACCTGAAAGGCCTGAGATCTCGTTCCAACTTCCACAGGAGTGGAAGTGCATGTTCCTGAGCACTATGGGGTAAGTACTATCAAGCTTCAGGTTGGCGCTGAAAACCTAAGCTAAGCATGGGTGCTGGAAGTACGGGTGCTGTGCTGCCACACCCCTAGCCTGAAGTGGTTTCCATTATATACAGGGTTTACAGTTTGGTTCAATGGCTCTCAGCCCCCTCCTCGCCCCACACACACTATACCAATTGTTCTAGCACCACTGAACCAAAGGACATTTGATTCTGTTTGAACTTCTTTAGGTACCCCTGAAGGGGAAAGATGATAAGCGACCCAATTGTAGAGATGAGTCTGAAGAAGTAGTAGACTACTGTGAGCCTGTGGAGAACAAATACTGGCAGGGGGTGACTGACACAGAAGCAGTACATTGGGTTTGGCACCAAGCGAGTGCTCTGGCCAGTGAGTGACCCCACCATGGGGATTCTTTATAGTTGAAAAATCAATTCCCATCTGAAGTTAGTGGAGAAGTTCCCTCTAAAAATGTAGTAGGAGTAGGACAGAGCTGTTTGATTGTAAAGAACATTTCCTTCTAAATATTAACTGATCAGTATTTCTCTTTGGTTAATAATAATCAGATTCAAATTGTGTTTTCTCTCTTTTTTCTTTAAGCAGACCATTGGCGCTAATACATTTTGCAAAAATTTGTTCTAATTTTCTGTTTTCTCCATTATGTGTAGATGTTGTGGTGTTTTTTTAGCCTTTTGAAGAGTGAGGAATTTGCAGAAACTCTCTGAGAATATTTCTTTTCACCTTTTATTTCTGAGGAGAAATAACAGTTATAATTTTTGGGGGGAGGGGGGAGAAGGGGGATTGTACTAGAGAAGCTGCCGTGTATTTGTTATAGCTTTAATAATTTTATGATATAGTCTTAGACAATTTCTCAAATACAGTATTGCAGTATTGTCATAAACAGAAAGACCCTATAACTTTTTACCATCTAAATTGCAGAAATAAACCTTTTACTTTTTTCTTTCTTTTTTTATTAAAAATTTTGCTTTTAAAAAAAAAGAAAGAAAAAAGTAAAAGGTTTATCTCTGCAGTTTAGATGGCAAAAAGTTACAGGGTCTTTTAACTTATAGAAAATGGATAAACAGCCTTATGCAGAACAAATACAATTTAAACTATTTCCAGCAAACTACACATTTGCAAATACAGAAAAACAATGTAAAAACCTATATTGTCTTTCTACCGTTGTACTTACAAATTGGAAACAGAAGATTAGAGAGCCTGGAGATTCGTGTGGTCACTTTCAGAGCCCAGAGAGAGAACAGCCCAAGAACAAAGGACCCACACCCAAACTTTCCTCCACCCAGATTTGAAAGTATCTTGTCTCCTGATTGGTCCTCTGGTCAGGTGTTGCTGGTCACTGTTTGTTAACCCTTTACAGGTGAAAGAGACATTAACCCTTAGCTATCTGTTTATGACAGGTATAATATAAATACAATTCTTCTAGGTTTTATATGAACCATAACAGAGAAGGTTAGCCACATTCTGAACTTATTAATCTAGCTGTCTAGAGAAAAGAACAAATCACGTCCTATCCGTGCTTCCTGCTTTCTTCATGATAGCCTAAACCTTTGCATGGTCTCTTTATCTAAGAGTTTGTAAATAAAATATTAGATGTTTATTACATCCTGTTATTTACTTTTATCACAATATATATGAAATAACCTTTAGAATGGGAAACACCATCTGCATCCTAGCAAATTTGAATCACTGCAAATGGTAAAAGATGTCACTAAGGAAGACAGTAAACAGAATATACGTATTTATTTTGGTGCTTTTGTGCTTGCTTTTTAGAAATGGTCAAATATTGGAAAACATTATTTTTACAAATATTAGTCTGAATTCCCAATGGCTCTACAGTTCACTCACTTTATGCCACTTATTTATCATTCATAAATATTCCTGCAGCCTGTTTCAACTATTTTTCATAATACTGGTTGGAAACAATTCTGTCATCCAATCAGAAAGTAGAAATCATACCATGTGACTTATGTGACCAATCATAGAGACTGAAAAAATAAGTATTTGTATGAATAATTGAGTAATAATAGTAAATATTAAAAGAACAAACAATTTTGAAAGAGATATAAACCTTGCATTAGGGCATAAACTAACCTTTACCTATTGGGGATTAGAAGAAATCTTTCTGTTGAGGCAGGATATCCCATAATTACCTACTGAAGTGTTTCTGAAACCTTCTTCCTATGAAGCATCAGGTGCTGATCACAGACAGTGAAGAAGCACTAGAATAAATGTTCTGGTCCAGTACCATCATTTGTTTGTTAACATGTGCCAGTCACTCACTATGAATAGCAAATATTCAAGGTGAACAGTTTAAGTCAATCAATAAATCATCTGGATTAATGTCCAAAAATATATCCATGAGGGACATTTTTGCATCAGTTCTTTCAATAATCTCACGCACAACTAAGTATACTCCTCAGTTTTCTTAATATCTCATATTTCAGCCATGCATCCTAGAGTCCCCAAATGCAAGGCCAAGTCCCATTTATTTTTTACTGTCCCCATCAGTGTAAGGAAGGTGTTTAGTATCTCATATGCTTGTCCATGCTCACAGGATTCCCTTGAACTGGACTACCATAAATAGTTCTTAGTCTGCTGCAGTGATTCTGCAGCCAACATTTTAAAAAGGGACTCCCACACAGATGTCTTCCTTTGACAGCGATTACAAACCAAATGCTCAGATGTGTGTGGGTGTGCCTATCAGAAAAAAAATCACAATGGACTGTGAAATCTTTTTTTTTTAACCTTTGAACAAAAACTGCTCATACCTGTAATGAAAGTGGAAAGGAAAATCATTGGTTAAAAATGTATATCAACCATGTATATTAGCTGAAATGTTTGTTTTTGAAAAAACATGAGGGCCAGATTCTTACTTAGTATACTTGGGCATAGCATCCCAGCTGGTGCAAATCAGCACATCTCCAAACACTTCAGATGAAGTTGCCGTTCATCAGTGGAGTGAAGCCAATTTACACCAGCTAAAGATCTGGACCACTGAGTATATTGACAACAATGTTGAACTAAACAAGTTCTAGTGATCTGGACTGAGTGAGGGAATTGAGAATATCCTTCCTGAAAAATGTGTGTCCACTTCTTCTACAAGCAATTTCCATTTTCTTTCATGCCATGCTGTATGCATGGAACATCTCACTGAACTACTCAATAAAGCTACTTCCATATCCTTCAAATTTCTCTTGAAGACCCATTCTTACCATGATGCCTACAGTGAACTGCCAACTGATGGAAGGTGATCAGTCGGGAATAGTAATATCAATATTATTTTATATTGATATCATAATATAAGAAACAAAAAACTGATGTCCTGAAACCACTGAATTGCAAACATAGCTGGTATATGTAGCCATATGTATCTATTATTGCAATACTTCTCTGTCTCTCTCATAGCTTCCATTTTCTTGTTAAATCCACTTATTGCACTTGGCTTAAATTAGCTTGAAAGATCTTTGGAACAGAGGTTGTCTTTTATCATGTAAGTGTTCCACGCTCCTGCAAACTCCTGACTGGGGTTTCTCAGCACTGTTGTAATACTAATACAAATTACTTGGAGTAGTAATATATGAAAGCTAGAATTATCATTATTTATTATTACTGAAGTAGTATTAAAATAAAATACCTATTGGTGAGGGGGATTTTATCCATTTAAAGGCAAAAATAAGACTTTTGAGGAGAGTTTTTATAAGCCCCAGGATACTGTCCCTGGCAGAGATGATTTGGCAGTATCCAGGGAAGGGGATCCTAATCTGTCCTTCATTTAGGTTGCAGAATTCTAACAAGAACCCATGCACCTTCTCTAATGTATCATGGGTTTGTTGTGTAACTTAAAGGCAATATGCCAAATGTTATATTCAAAGCATATGTTTGAATTACCTACAAACTTACACAGAGGCTGAGAGCAGAATGTGATGAAATGCAGTCCTCATGGGTATTTGTTCAGCATTAGCTGCTCTGTCAGGTTTTTAAGCTGCTGATGTTTGACAGATGTGACACTAACTGCACAAGTCCAGCACTTAAGTCGTAGCATCTGGGCAGTATTCAAGAGAAAGAGAGTGCTCTTATATTTACTGGATACTTGGCAGGCTTAGGCTGTAAAAATGAAATTGTTCAGTTAATCCTCTGAGACACAGAGCTGTCTACCAGCAACGAAGATGATAAGGATTTGGGTCCTTATCAGACTCAGGCAGGATTATCTCTTCTAATTTAACATCAGTCACTCCTTAGTTAGCACTTTTTTAACTGAATGGTTTCACAATTCAGCCTGAGCATGATTAACTCTTTTTCTGCAAATAATTGGGATTTTTTCTATAAAGCAAGACCCCAAAGACCTCAGACTTGGAGTTATCTCCTGTGCAGGATGAGGCATAGCCACTCTAGTGCTCTTATGTAAACTCAACTGCAGTATACATCAAAGAAAGGAAATTAGTTATACTTCAGTTCTAGCAGCCTGCCAGAGCGGATCCTGTACGTTAGAGACTATATGTGGGGGATATGGAGGGGAGCACTCATTCCCTCACATTACATGATCTCTTCTTGCCACAGTTCCCCTCCCCACCATTTCCCACCATTTCTTCCTTCTCACAATCTTTTATGCCTTCCTCATCCCAGTTCCTTTGCCTTTCTTCCTATTCCTTGTGGAAGAAGTCCTCTAGAATTTACTAGGAATGAAACCAAAAATATATTGCAGCATGATGGTGTTGCCAGTTGTGATGTTTATGGTGAATTTTGTGATATTGTGTGACTCTTCAAGCCTCAGTAGCTCAGTTCAGATGATTACATGAGAATCTCAATTTTCTTTAAAAAACAAAGCCTCTAGCCAGCTAGTTTCTAAGGACTCAGAAACCAAAAGATAAAGAGAACACCAAAATTATTATTGTAAGAAAGTCTCATATTTTTAAAACCAATATCTAGATTTTTGGAGACCTGACTTACGATTTTTTAATGTCTGAAGTTTCCAATATTGTCACGATGAACTTTCTATAGGGTTTTTGAAAAAAAACAAAACAAAACTGGATTTCTATACCAAGGATGATGTTATCCACTATTACATTTTATAGGATGGTTTTTAAAAAGAAGATATTATTTATTAAATTCTATGGGCATACTCCATGAGGACCTTCTCAAAGGCTTCTCTGCTTTCTCCTTGGGGCTATACTGCTCCCCTCCCCCACTGGGAGAGTTGCTGCAACTGGGCTAATGACTACATTCCTGGCCCTGAATAGTGAGAAACAACAGCTGGGAGTGGGAGGATGTAGAAGGCGGCAGCTACTGATGCTGCTACTTGACAGTAGGGAGAAGATGCTGCAGTAGGCAGATGGGTGCTGCTACTGGAACTGAATTTCCATTGTTCACTAGTCTTTCATAAAGGTACCATCTATGACCTCAGTGTTTGCACATCTCTGACTGCCTTTGTGTCCTTCTCAAACCAACTGTAAAGCAAATAATGGGAAACAAGTGAAGTTTTTAAGATTTGAAGTTGCTTTTGGAGATGAGAGGGTACAGTGGAAAAAGAAAGAGTGTAGAGATGAGCAAAGGAACTGATCCAAGGTGTGGCATAATTTCAATTTGAGGAGAGAGTGAAGAGATTAGGACTCCTAGACACAAGGCAAATAAGTATGATAAAGATGTCATAATAATGTATGGGGTAGAGGAGGTAAATCAGATGCTCCTAAATACCCTTCCTCTTGATACAAAAACATGGGGTAACCCAATGACCTCAAAAGACAACACATTTAAAGCTGACGAAAAATAAATACTTTTTTAACCTAATGCATAATTGCCTGTGGAATTCCAGGATTGCTGGGTGATAGAGATGAGTGGGGTTAGATGCTGTTGGAGCTGTTAGGACTTTAGGGATGAAGGGCAGCTATGCAATAGTCCCCTGTCTGCTTCCCTCCTTTGCTGCCAGAGAGGCACATTCAGACACTTAAAATACTTTAAAGTTATTTGTTGTTTGATGTTGCTGTTCTAAATTATTTATCCTTGCCCCTGATTTACTGTGGGAGGGGGATGTGTATTTGGGAGCAGGGAATTAGGGACATGGGGGATAAGACTTAGGACATTACTGCAGTGGATCAGTAAGAGGAAATTTGAGGGTTGGGGAAAGAGGAAGATAAGCTTTGCATAAAAAATCATAGATTTATCCAGATGTGATCCTCAATCCCTTTGCTTGCTTGTTCCTCCCCTTTCCACTGTACCTTGTGTGCTGTGTATTTAGACTATCTGAGATTAGGAAGAAAGTTCTCTGTCAGCAATTTTTTTCATAATTAGTAACGATCATCCCCCTTATGTACTATTTCTCAGGTACTGGACACTGTCAGAGACTAGACTAGATAAATCAGTGATCTTGTAACTCATTTGAGAGTGTATGTTACAGACTTCCTCTGTCTCAGTCCACAGATAATCTGAATTGTTAGAAAGCATT
Source organism: Gopherus evgoodei (assembly GCF_007399415.2). Lineage (NCBI taxonomy): Eukaryota > Metazoa > Chordata > Testudines > Testudinidae > Gopherus > Gopherus evgoodei. The sequence continues at coordinate 199,913,128 of NC_044323.1, forward strand.
GGGTCAAGCTGTAACAGCTCATGTTTTTAGCTGTGAGGATCCTTTGTTCAATCCAGGGTGAGGTGAACAAGAGGATCATCCTGGAATGGCAGTTCCTGTGATTCAATCCTATGCCAAAAACCAAGAACTAGAGTGCATCCTGCATTGAACATTGAGGTACAAACTACCCAGTATAGTTCTATGAGGAGTTGAATGACCTACAAATGTCAGCATCTGCATGGACATTTAAATCACACAGGACAATAAGCTTTAGCAATCCAGTATCTGACTGAATGACAACTTGTTGAGGTCAACCCAAAGTTCCATGGGGCTTTGTTGAAGATGACAACTTAGTAAATATTATGGTAGATGCCTTATTTGATAATTTATGTAAAGTCTTACAGTTAGTACTCACTCCTTAGGCAGAACTTCTATTGATGACTAAATATTAATTTATTTTTAGGATCAGATTGTGGCTTTTAAGCCAAAAAGATATAAGAGTGTAGTAGATGCCAATTGTGGCTCACAGAATCATTCTGCCTGCAAATAAGTTGAAGTCAATAGGAATTGATCAAAGTAAACAATGAGGAATGGACCTTCTGGGAGTTAGGGGGGGAAGGAATAGCATCTCACTGAGTTAAGGATCTTGAAATTATCAAGATGCACATATTCACACTCTAATACTAGTGAAATTGCCCTCCCCCTCCAAGATTATAAACACTGTACTGGATTATATAACAATCTGGAATTCCTTAAAAATCTAGATTATTTTCTGTATAACTGCCTGTAAATAAGAGCTAAATTCTGTTCTGGGTCATTTGCCCTGGTGATATAACTCAATAAAGTGAAGAGAATTCTCAATTTAAATCAGAGTAAGTCAGAATTGAAAACTGATGCTAATGAAGACCTCAAGTGACAAAATATAAATCTCATCTATTGAGTATCTTTCTAAGGAAATCTACATTTTATGTCTTTTTTTTTGGTTTAAATTACTTATTCATTTTATTCAAAAGTGATTTATTATGGCCTAACCCAAATCCTAATCCTTGCTGTAACATGCTTTCATGTACTGAGATTTTGCTGTTTTATTCTAAACAATTTAGCATACAGTTTCAAATTCAAATATGGATGCAGGCTATTGGAATTTGAAACATTACTAACAAGAGTCAACCAAACTCTCCTTGCCACCTTATATTGCGAAGCATAATGTTGTAATATATATTTTAATATTTTTAATGTATTTTAATATATTAGGAAAATAAATACTGTAGACTTCTTTTTTAACAAAATATACAATATGCTACCATGTATCTGAAAACAGTGCTTGTTTTCCCACAGCATTTAAGGTGAGAGGCCATTAACTGATGATTGGTTGATTGATTGACTAGAAAAGCATTTTTTATGACTGGTGATTTAAAAAAAATCCCTGACATTATTGGGCAAGTTTGAATAATATTTTCATCTTTAAATTGAGAAGAAATGCTGAGAAATTAACTATGCAAATATAAGCCAGTTCATTTGGAAGAAAGATGTGGATGACTATGAATGTTTGGATCACCATCACCAAATAAAATGAATACTCAAAGTGTTGTTAAAAACAAAACAAAAATATTAAATTGATCATAGCTAAGCAGCGATATACTACATTTCATCATCATAATTGGGGAAGAAGAAGCATTAAAGGATGATTAATCTACTTTGGAAACCAAATGCTCCTTGCTTAGAAACATTTTTTTATTGGATGTTTTATGTTTTAGCCATTAATTGTTCATTACAGTAAATTAGACACTCAGATGTTTATCCTAGTAATATGTAATGTCAAAAACAAAACCATCCTTTCCCTTAATTGTTAAAATGCTGTAATTTGTCTCTACATATTCTCAATATGGCCTAAAACAATCTTTATTTTTGTTTGAAAGTTCACAAAAATTTGTGCCAGATGAATTGCATAGGAATTGCTATGTGTTTGGAATCCACATTCCAACAGTTAATCTGCTCTGACAGCCCCACCTATCCTAAAACAAATAAAAAAATAAAAACAAAATTATTTGAGCCAGATTCTACTAGCCATTGTGCAGTGCCTGATCAAGAGTCTGTTGAAATTAATGGGAAAACTTCTTTTTTTTTAAATTGGAAATATACCTTTTTCCTAGAACTGTAAGGGACCTTGAGGTCATCAAGTCCAGTTCTCTGCCTTCACTAGCAGGACCAAGTACTGATTTTTGCCTAGATCCCTAAGTGCCTTCCTCAAGGATTGAGCTCATAATGTTGGGTTTAGTAGGCTAATGCTCAAACTACTGAGCTATCAATTGATTTTAATAGGCATTAGATCAAGCCTCAAGTGCACAAGCAGAGGAGAGGCTGCAGGGAGTTTGCCACTATGCATGTGCTCTTGAGCAAAAGGCAAAAAAATCTTGATGCTTGCAGTCCCTCATTGCAGTCTCTAGGTGACTGTTAATGCCTACAGCAAACTAGTCACCTCAAAGAGGCCGGGGTGTTGACCCCCTTATGAGGTATACCTACAGTTGACTGCTCTTTGCAAGCAGACTGGGAACCCATATGGATTCTAGTTACTTCCCCACCCCCACTTGAATGGACGTGGCTTTAAAAAACACTCTGCCCTTTAAATTATTTCATAGTCTAGTAAATATATAGTATTATTGGACAGGATTAATCCAAATCTGTTTGGAAATGTACTTTTTTATTACTATTTTTCTGTTTAAACACACTTTTAACATACAAACTGCCATAATGGGTCAGACCAATGGTCCATCTAGTCCATCATCCTGTCTATGATAGTAGCCAGTACCAGGGCTTTAAGAGGATTGTACAGAGCAGTGAAGCTGGAGAGACTGAACCTGTCTTCCTATCCTGGTGTCTGGCAATCAGTGGTTTAGGGTTGCGCCAGCATGTGGTTGCATCTCTGACCATCTTGGCTAATAGCCATTGATGGACCTATCCTCCATAAACTTATCTAGTTCTTTTTGAACCCACCTATATTTATACTTTTGGCTTTCACAACATCCCATGGCAATGAGTTCCATAGATTAATTGTGTGCTGTGTGAAAAAGTGCTTCCTCTTTTTTGTATTAATCCTGCAGCCTATTAATTTCATCATGTGGCCCCTGGTTTTTTATTGTGGGAAAGGGTAAATAATACTTCTCTATTCACATTAACTTTTTCCACATCATTCATGATTTTACAGACATCTAACATTCTCCTCCCCCCCTTACCTGATTTGGGCTTGTTTTAGTACCTGATAAAGGAAGATCCTCTTCCTCCGTCCCAGTCTTAGGTCCAAATTCAGAAAAACACTGAAACACATGCTTACCTTCTCTGAGAGTATTTCTGACTAGAGAAGGAATTACACACATGCTCAAACCCTCAAGGCTTAAGTAGCTATTTACAGCAGCTTAAGTGTTTTTTTTGTACAGAGGTATGTTTACACTGGAATAAAACATCTGTGCCATGGCCATGGCTGGCCACGGTCAATTGACTCAGTCTTGCGAGACTGTAAAATTGCTGTGTATGAATTTAGGCTCAGGCTGGAACCTGAGCTCTGGGACCCTACAAGAGGAAAGGATCCCAGATAGGGTGACCAGATGTCCCAATAAAATCAGGACTGTCCTAATATTCAGGCATTTGTCCCACATCCCGACTGATGTTAGGTCGGGATGCAATTTGGCCTGATATTTCTGTTTTTTTTTTTTTTTTTGCTCTACCAGCAACCCCCATGTGTTCCAATATTTTCTTCCTCTCATCTGGTCACCCTAATCCCAGATCTCAGGCTCCAGTGAGAGCCGAAATGCCAACACAGCAAGTTTACAGACCTGGAGACGGAGCCAGTTACAGGTACTTGCTTAATTGTTGTGTAGACATACTCACAGAGACCTCTCATGTGCTCCAGAATCTTCCCTCTTCGGGATGGAAGCAGCTCAGTTCTCTTTTCTCACAGGAATTTGTAGAAGGATTCTTTATTTCTCTTCCATATGCAGGATGGATGATTTCTGATTCTCTTTCTCTTACCTCTGAGGAGTTGAGCAATGTTTTCTCTTTCCCCAGGGATGAAAAATCTCTTTTCTCTTCCCTACCCCAGGCAGGGGTTTTCTCTCTCAAGCCCTCTCCTGCAGACATGCATTCCCCCTACTAGGGGCATGTGCTCCGCTCACCCCATTAAGGGTATGTCTACACAGTGATTAAACACCCATGGCTGGCCTATATCAGCTGACTCACGCTTGAGGGGCTCAAGAGATGGGGATATAAAATAGAGGTACAGACATTTGGGCTGTCACTGGAGCTCGGGCTCTGGGATCCTCCCCCATCTCAGGCAAGTCACTTCACCTCTCTTTCCTCTACACATGTTGCCTGCCTTGCTGGGTTAGGTTGCAATATCTTCAGGGCAGGGACTGTGTTTGTGCAATACTTAGCACCATGAGGCTGTGATCTAATTTGAGGTCACTGTGTGCTACTATAATAAAAATGTAATACTACTTCTTGTCCATTTCTAGGAAAAAAGAGAGAAGTAAAATCTTTACTGACATTATAGCTCTATTAGAAATTCAGATATCGTGTGCTTTTAATGAGTCTCAATGCATGTTTGACCGCTTCTAAAATGAAATGCCACTAAATTATTAAAACATAAATTATCTTCAGTGCAATTTAACTGGCAAGTGAAACTGCAGCTAAAGTTGTTGTTGCAGTTCTGTAGCCATGTGACAATACTTTGATAAATAGACTAGTATTCTGAATGAACCTTTTCTATTTTCAGTGTTTTCTGAGGTTGAACATCAATAAATCATGAGGAAGATCTGCTTTACATTCACTTCGGTGTTGGGAACCATTATGAACGGTAAATACTTCTGGTTTCTGCTTCATTCTTTTTCAGTTTTGTTGCATATTACTTTAGTTTCACAGTACAGCAGTTCTTACTTAAATGTGTCCACCATAAAAATATAAATCAACATCAATGGAAAATCTTACATTTAAACAAATGCAGCTTGAATAGCATTAATCAACGTTAGAGGTGGTGTATGCTTATGAGTCCAAAGTGAGAGAAAGCATAGACATGCAGTTAAATAAAAGCACTTGGAGTCATGAGATCTAGGGTGAAATCCCCCAGTGAGGAATCTTGTGGTCAGGATTTCACTCCTGCATTCTAATCCTCGTGCTTCCATTGGCTTGTTTTGTGGGCAAGTTTCTTAACTTCTCTGTACCTCTCCAAAACCAGGATAATTATACTTCTGTTCCTCATAATGATGTGCTGAAGCTTAATTCATTAATGTTTGTAAAGCGATTAGAAATCCTTTTTTTGGAAGGCACTGTATAATGCCAAAATATTATTTATGGTTTGGTTGGGGGAGGATTAGCTAATTTCAATAATAATTTAAACATCTGAAATATAACACTTACAGCATAGTAGTCATTACAAAATTTAAGGCTAAGTTATTGAACTGTAAAGGATTTGGCCAAAGTATTCCAGTCCTGAGCCTTTGATGTGAATAGATATTGTGTCACTGAATTTCATTGAGATCAGCCCCTTAATCAGCAATAATTTACAGATGGACTGAGAAAATCATGTTCAGTTATGATTCCAAATTGGGTTTAGGGCAGGGCTATTGGTATAGGTTTCTGGCCAAATTGGAATGGTCTGGATTTACATTCAGTGATGCTGAAATCTGGTGAAATGGTGTAAATGGTAAAATCAGCAGTTCTTGTAAGAGTTCAGCTATCTTTAACCAAAATTTCATAAGAGCAACTCTTCTTAAAAGATGTCATTTTCAGGACTGCGATTAGAACGGGTCCCATCCCAAAAATGTACAAGCAAGTATGACTTTAGATACCCAAATTTTGAATCCTCTCAAAATCTGATGCGTTTCATATTCAAGGTTGTGGCTTTGGCTCCTCTCTACTAATGATCACACATATTTGGTATCAGTTGTGGTAAGACAGGACTTAAAAGGTTTTTAAGGTAAGGATACTGCATGCATGTGAAATCCATACAGGGAAAAATTGGTGCCCCACTGAACTTTGTAGAAGAATTTCTTACAGTTAGGAAGTGGCCAAACCATTGCAAACTCTAGTTTTCTTTCAATATTAGTATGTTTCATGTGTCTTTATCCCATTGAATAACTGATTTAGATTCTTTATTCCAAGATGTAAAATAATCTTAAATAAAAAACCCCAACAACTAAAAACTCACTACCAATAAGGTCTCATAAACAAAAAACATTTTAAGGCAGCCCTCATCTGTTTGCAAAGTAAGACTTGCATCTCTCAAATGAATCTAGATTTGCATTCTGGGATCAAATATTAGCTTTCAAATTGGTATGACTGTTGGTTTATTATGGATTAACTTCAGTGTTTAGGTTGAGATTATGACTGGCCCTTGTATGGGTGATGCAGCAGGCAAGGAGCCTGCATCCTCCTTGTGCATCCTGTGAAAGAGTGAGCATAACATTCTTTGTGATCTGGGATTGCTTGGTCCCTCTGGTTAGCAAATAGTGGGAAGATATGGGGCCATTGCTCTGCCTCTTTTCCACTGGTCTGCAAAGCAGGGCCTGGGCACCAGAAATCGTAATTTACAGCATCCTAATTGTTCAGGGATGAACAATGACTATAGAGATTTTCTCCTAAGGCACAATCTCTCCAGGAACTTCCCTCTCACAGGCCCTTATACAAATAGCACACTCTAGCCATTGGGGAGATCTTGCCTTCAATCCGTTTGTATACCCCTAACTGACTCTAATGGCCAGTTGTGTCCAGAAAATAGGTCTGTGTCTATATAATCAAAGTATTCTTCATACTAGAAAAGGGCAAAATATATGTAGCAAATAATATATTTAAATTAATTTAGCCTTTTCTCCCCATTCATGAAGTGTCTGAAACTAGACTTAGACTTTGTTTTCTATATCATCCTATGGATTGCTTGCCAGCTATTTCCTGTGGATCTTGAGCATTTGAATTCCTTAACTTGCTGTAAATCCCATGGCATTATTTCTGCTCCTCTATTAGAGTGCTGAAACTTTAAAAAGCAGGTGTAGACCTGCTTATGCAAGTTACAAATTAGCTGTGTCAGCACTTCTGGCATGAACCGTCAGAGAAACACATATTTGCCCGGCCTGCTTCAAGAGTGTACAATTTGTTAACCATTTCATATACCTTATTAACTCATTTCTTATTTAATGAATGGCAACTGTCATGTTTGCAACAGCACTTGAAACTAGAATGCACCCTGCAATAGCCAGCTTACTTTTGCTACTTTTTGCTAACATGGAGGGAGGGAAAGAGAGCCTGTTCAGGTGTAATTAAAAACCCTTCATTAGGTTGATCCACTGAAATGTGTTTTAGTGGCATTTAATCCTTTTAATTCTATTGTTTTGTGTGTGCAAAGGGTACCGTGTGCATTTTCTACCATCAACTTGCAAGTCGTTGCTCTATTTCTGTACAATGTGATATTTGGTTGATTGATGTGTAATGAAATCTTACCTAATCTTTAAAGCAAACTATTGATTGAACAATTACACTTCATTTAAAGTGAAGTGTTATCTGTTCCTTCATTCAGCACCCCCCCATTCCTTTATCTGACATTCTATAGAGTCTTGTTATAACTCTGTTTAGAAGAGCTGACACGTTTAGACTGTAAATCAATTTTCCATTTTCATTGTATTGGAGAAATTGCTCTTCAATAGGATTCTGCTCCCTCAAAGGACAGATTCCATGTAGCACTTGCATTTAATTGATTTGCTAGGTTTGCTATTGAAGTATTTGTCAAGGTTATATAGGTGGAGGACTTTGTAGTATTCTTATTGCTGCAAAAGCTATTTCAATTTCAAATTAATGTTGAACTCTCTCTACTAGAAAATGAACACCTATTAGACTACTTTGTGTGATATCAAAATCATTTCCTGAGCTCAACACCATATTGTACTTGTACATCCCAGTTGATTTCCTGCCCTTCCCCCCACCACACACATTCTAGATTAAGACTATTGGGATTAGTCACCTCCCAGAAGATGGATAGTATTTCTAGTTGTTGTTGTTATTATCATTTTATGATTTTATATTAATATCTGGAAATTTTAATAAGATAAAGATCCTGCCCTGAAGCACTTACAATCTCTTGAAGTCTTTCTATAAATCACAATTGAATTCCCTTCTCGGTATACAAGTTTCCTAAGCAGTATTAATAATGTCCAGAATATCCCCTGGAAGAATCTGCATCAGTAAAAGGAGAAGAAATAACCTCTAATTCCTTATTGTTTTATGCAAGGTGCCAAAGATGTAGAAAGGATCTCCCAAAACCAGATATTTACAGGCAAGGAAAAAAATCTATTTAGCATATTATACCTGCTTGAAATCCATTTTGGTGCAGAAGGTTTAACAGCTTGGTCTGACTCTTTGTAAGGCAGTCAATTGCACACTCATTGGCCCCAATTGTGCATTGACAACCATGTGGGCAGACCCCTGCACCCACATGAAGATGAGCAGACTTCAGTGGAGCTCTGATCACGCAGAGGGATTTCCCTGTGCAGTTCCCAATGAAGGGTCAACACCATTGACTTTTATTTATTTATTTATTTATTCTTAAACCTCTGTGTCTTATGTTTACCTGGAAATTGTTTTGCACACTTGTCGTAGCATTTTTCTTCAATATCTCCTGTTACTAATAACTTGACGTTGTTCCCTGTCCTACAAGCCTATATGTGAACAGGAGAAAAAGTTTTGCTCAAAACTCTCCATGTGCTTCCAATTAATTCCCTTTTTTAGATCATGGTGTTATTTGCAACTGTAAAACTTTGCTTGGATCAGTATGTTATCATCTTTGAAATCTTAAAAGCTTTAATTAGGACACTGTGAGTTTCTTCTTTTCCAGTGAGAATAAGTCCAGCTTTCTTAATCTTTCTTCATGACAAATCTTTGAAGCTTGGTGTTTGTCTGATTGTGCTATGCTGCATTAATGATGGCATAAAAGGCATGAATAAACATTAAGATGCTTGGATCTGAAAGTTTCAACTTTACCTCATTAATTTTGATGTCCTAAAAACTATATATATTTACTACTTAGATTTTTTAAATATTTTCTCTGAGAAGTGTACTAGGCATTCCGAGTTAAAATTCTCTGCTGATCTTAAATGAATGGGATGGATGAATCGGTTTGGATAAAATAAGAACAGGACTGAGTCTCCTGTTGGAATTTGAACCAAACTAAATTCAAATCGTTTTGTCAGTTAAAACATTATATTAAACTTCTTTAAAAAAATAATCAAACTCACAATGTTTTGTGTCTCTATATTTCATGATTTCATCTGGGACTGGAATTACCACCAAATGATTATGGGGAAAGAGGTAATTATGCGGTTTTTGTTTTGATCTGATATTTCGTTTTGTTTTCTTGTCTTTTGTTTTTGTTTTCTACCTCAGCAAAACTCCAGTCCTAGAGCCTTAAAATTCAACTTACCCTTACCTGAGATTTCCTCCCCTGCAGGGTGAATTTTACTGAGTAACACTGAGTTCCTGAAAAAATAGGCAGTCCTTTCCTTTAGGACAGATAGGATATTAAGACTATGCAACTATAGTACAGGAAAACACTTGAAAAAGTCTGATCCTAGAGTGTCATACCCTGTTTTCTAGAAAAAGGGATTCCATTAATTTTGAGCAAAGCTTGGGAGCAATCTGAAATTCTGATCCTTTTGTCATTTCCCTATCACTGGTTCAGAGGTCTGTGGTATTTTCCTGGGGCAATTTCATTTTTCTTTCTTTTTACAATGAACTTGAAAAAAGATGGAGCACTTAAGGGAATCTAGAATTGCTTACTTTGAAGTATTAAGGGGATATCTGCCCATCTTGCTCCACTGTTTCTGACTTCATAGCCACTTTCTAAACTGTAGAAATGCAACAAGTTATATGGCTAATCTGATATAGTTCCATTTTTTAAAAAGTGAAATTCGTAACTCTTGTCAGCCACACATACTTTCACTTGGAATATCAGTATGTCTTCTAAGTTCAGTATGGATCTGTTGAGACCATTCCACAAAAATATAATAGTATTCTTCCAGAAAATATGTCAAAACACAGAAAGCCTAGTGGTAGTGGGCGGCTCTAGACACCAGCACGCCAAGCGCGTGCTTGGGGCGGCAAGCCACTGGGGGCACTCTGCTGGTCACCATGAGGGTGGCAGGCTGGCTGCCTTCAGCAGCATGCCTGCAGAGGGTCCGCTGGTCCTGCGGCTGACCCTCCAAAGGCAGCCTGCCTGCTGTGCTTGGGGCCGCAAAATGCCTAGAGCCTTCCAAGGGGAGTAGTGGGGGCAAAAGACATATCTGGCTTTAAGACTAAGCTTGATAAGTTTATGGAAGGGATGGTATGATGGGATAGCCTAATTTTGGCAATTAATTTTGGCAATTGATCTTTGATTATCAGCAGGTAAGTATGCCCAGTTGTCTGTGATCAGTTGTTATATGGGATGGGATCTGAGTTACTACAGAGATTTCTTTCCTGGGTGCTGGCTGGTGAGTCTTGCCCACATGCTCAGGGTTTAGCTGATGGCCATATCTGGGGCTGGGAAGGAATTTTCCTCCGGAGCAGATTGGCAGAGGCCCTGGAGGTTTTTCGCCTTCCTCTGCAGTGTGGGGTGTGGGTCACTTGCTGGAGGATTCTCTGCAGCTTGAGGTCTTCAAACCACAATTTGAAGACTTCAATAACTCAGACATAGGTTAGGGGTTTGTTATAGAAATGGATGGGTAGGATTCTGTGGCCTGCTTTGTGCAGGAGGTCAGACTAGATGATCATAATGGTCCCTTCTGACCTTAAAGTCTATGAGTCTAGAGCCGCCCCTGAGTGGTAAGACAGGCCAGGGGACTGGATCCATAAAAGAGGTGGAAGTGCCCAATAAACACACTTGAAGCATTCTCCGTCTGCAAAAAGAAAGCATAAACAAATTCTTGGAGCAAGGTAGGGCTGACCTTTACCTTTACTACCTCACAGTCACATAAAACCAATTTATAGTAATCTCAGGTATTGGAAATAGGATAAAGCTTTGAAATTATTTCAATGAATTAATGTGCAAATTGGAATTCCAATTACAGAGTGAATCTGCCTGAGAGTTAACTCAGTCTGAGGGTAAAAAAAATGAATTAACTATAATAATAGGACTTCATTGTATTACTGGTGTTAGAAGGGCAGGATATGCATAGTACTAATTTCTGTGTACATTCTTTAATTTCTAAAGGTGCATAGAATATCTGCAAGGGATTATAGCAAAAAAGAATTTCTTCTGCTGCTATGCCTTTCATTCAGGATATTTGAAAAAAGTTAATGAATTTAGCTTTGCAATACTCCATGGTGGGAGCGGCAGCGAAAAAGTATTTTTCTCCAAATATTACAGATCAGTAAGCTACTAAGAGAGAAATGTAGGGCAAAGAACACCTATGAACCGATAATTCTCCTGGGAACCTGTGATGGGAAATTCACCCCTCACTGCCCTGGAGGGGTTAATATAGGTAAGAGAGGCCAATTAGCCATAGGCTGCATGTGGAGGGAGTTAGGATGCTATGAGGTTTAATTGGGGACGAAGCTCACTTGGGCAAAAAATGGTGAGGCTTCTATAAAGCCAAGGAGCTGGCAATAAAGAAGAGGGGAAGGTAGTGAGGAAATGTGCAGTCAGACTTCCTGATAAAAGAATGGGGGAAAGAGCCTTTAATAGGAGTGTAGGAAGCAGTCCAGGACAGCTGCAGTATGGGCTGAGAACATACACCTGAATTTCTGGATTGGAACTTGGTGTAGAGGGTGGGCCTGGGTTCTCCTACAAGCCGCTGTGGAAGTGGTACAGTCGGCAAGGTGGAGCCTGCTTTAGACTGTGTGAAGAGAGAGTCTAGTGACACTCCAGAAGGGAGGATGATTGGAGGGTAGGCCATGAATGAGAGGTACTGCAGCTCCTGAGCAGTGAGAAAGGGGCTATAGAGTGAGTTATTGAGGCAATGGGTTGAGCAACCACCAGATGGGGAATGGACAATGGCAAGCTAATGCCCCAGATGAGGCACCACCAAATGGTGAGTAGCATGTGCTCATTACAGGACTCAGCCCAGAACAGAAGAAATGTGGATTTTCTTTTGTTTTGTTTATGTTCCTCTCTCTCCCTGCGGCGTTTCCATCCATGGAGAAGTTGTGAGCAAATTATGGAGTCATGCCAAATTTCAGCATGGCTGTGCCCATGTCTGCAGGGGTTAGGAGTGGCAAGGAAGATCGAGGAGACCAAGAAAAAACAGCGAATGAGGCCTCTAGCCGTGTGATGAGGGATTACAAGGGAGGCTATTGTGAGTGAGGGAGTCAATAGCTTGTACACTGAATAGGAGCAGGTTGGGGGAGGTAGTATGAAAATCTGAGCAGACCTAGCACTGTGGATTCAGGAATGTAGTCAGCGCAAAGCTGAACCCCAATCAATCTGTGAAAAGTGGCAGTGCAGGGATAGGGGAGTCTGTGAGGCTAGAAGCCATTTTGTGACGTAGAGCTTCAGCATATTACAGAAAATGAACACACTGTGCTCTCTCCCAGAGACATTTTTCTTTTATTGTTTCCCTTAATCCAAAGTAAAAATTATTCAGACTGAAAATATGACTATTTTTACCCAAAAAAATAGTAACAGTGGGGTGTGACTAGTATCCCTCATTTCCAGGAAAGCTCGTCTTAGGACTCAAGCAACATTCAAGTTCTAAGATGATTCATTTAGGTCCTGATTTAAAGCTAATTGAAGTAAATGGAGAGATTCTTGTTGACTTCATTAGGTTTTGGATCCTGTCCTTAATACATAAGTATCCCACAGTGAGTTTCTATGCAGTCAAAAAGGTAGAGCATAATAGTCTGTCATCAAAAATAACCTAAAGCCAGAGAAGTGAGCAATAAAGGTACACTGTTTTTTAAAAGTAATGTCTTTAACTTTAGCTATTATTTTGGAATGATTTATGCACACAATGTATGAGAGTAAAGTTAAAATAAAAAATTCCCAGTAATGTAATAAAATGTTAGACTAGACTTCTGATGTGCTCAAAGTAGTTAAATTTCAAGTGATTATTTACTGTTTTATTAATATTAAAATTTATTTATATAACAACTTTTATCCGCAGGGGTCCAAAAGCAGCAGATAACTATAGGTCTGATCCAAAGGTCATGGAAGTCAAAAGAAATTTCCACTGACTTCAACTCAGGTCTTAAATACATATAGCTCCACTGAAACACAGCCATCCCTAGCATAAAGGTGAGGAACCAACTGACATACAACACACTTCACAACACTGTGAGGAGGGAAAAGTGTCATGGAATATTTAGAGTCTACCCAAAGTCAACAGAAATCTCATTTATAGTGGAAAAAAAACCCCAAACCTAAAATGAGTATCATGATTCCCCCAAACTAAATCTACTATTGGAAAGATGAATGGATGAGGTGAGCCTGGTAGAATAAGAACATACTCTTTCAATAGATTTTTTTTAACTTTAAACATGATGTAAGTCACAGCTCCAGCTACTAACAGTAGAACAAAAAAATTACAGTAATGAATAGAAAGATGAACACGGACTGAATTGGCATTAACAGCCTCTCAAGATTGGAAATTCTCATGCACTCGGGGAACATGTGGAGAAACTTAGGCCCAGATCCTCAAATCAGTTGGAGTTTGGTGCCTAATTAACTTTGAGGATCTGTGCCTTAGACTTATTTTGATTTAGGAAGTTTTTGGGGAAAATTTTTGGTCCATTTCTTTTTAGATGAACGCTGAAGTAGAGAACCTAGTCTCTCTTCTTTGTATATACAGTAGGTTAGATGTACAGTACATGAGGCATAACATGCTTGGTTGTTGGCGGGAAGAGAAAGCTGTTAAATTAAAATATGCATCACACCAGGCGACTTGTAAATGCCAACAATGAATGAAGAGTTAAACCTAGTAATTTCATGACAGAGTAAATGTTAAGAGTTAATTCCAGAGAGAAGGGCCTACATGGCATATAAATGTGTGCATTTCCACAGTGAAATGCAGTAGTCTAATGGCAGGTATGAAAAACAAGATGTGCTAATTGTTGTCATTTACAAATTAGTACAGTGAACCATTTGGGTTGTGATATGAATCTCATTTATTCATTTTCAGTTCTGGTTTGGGAAACTATAGGGCTGAGAATTTGACTGTTTTATTTGAATGTGGAATATTTGATAGCACTGGAATATGAGTGAGGCTTCTGAGGAAGTCTCAGTGTCCCTAGTGGGACGGTGTGGTGTGCTTCTTCCTGTATGCCAACAGAAAGCTGCCAGTGGAATAGCAACAATACTGAAGAATTTTAAGGCCCTGAATCCCCAGATTAGAATGTGCCTGATTGTTTGATTAGATTTTGTTAGAATGACCATATTCTGAAAACCAGAAAGAACTTGACAAGAGAGACAAATGAGATTGTATTATTATTTATTCAAACCTCAAGTGAGGCAGGCCGACAGGGGCCATGTGGGAACAGGAGGAGAGGAAACTGCTCACACATATAACTGCCACCGATAAAAGTGGTTTCAAACTACAATTCAATACAATTCAAGCTACAATTCATTTGCAAACTTAACACTATCAATTTGGGCATGAATAGGGACTGGGAGTGGCTGGCTCACTACAAAAGCAATTTTCCCTCTCATGGTATTGACACCTCCTCATCAATTATTGGGAGTGGACCACATCCACCCTGACTGAACTGGCCTTCAACACTGGTTTTCCACTTGTAAGGTAACTCCCTTCTCTTCATGTGCCAATATATATTTATACCTGTATCTGTAATTTTCACTCCTTGCATCTGAAGAAGTGGGTTTTTTACTCATGAAAGCTTATGCCCAAATAAATCTGTTAGTCTTTAAGATGCGACCAGACTCCTTGTTGTTTTTGTGGATAGGACTAACATGGCTACCCCTCTGATACTTCAAACTCTTAAATGGCTCACTGATTTAAAAACAAACAATTCTACTGCCACAGTCTATGACTACAGAGCTGGGAGGCATTATATTAATTCAGATGGAACATAGAGGCCAAAGAGTTAAAGGAGTTAACATGACCTTGTCACTGTCCAACACTAAATTTTGTTTAACAAGGTTTGGGGTTTGTGTTAAGATAAGTTCCTGTCTGCATCCTAAAAACTTGCCCATAGCGGTATTGCCCTGGTCTCTTCTTTTGTCATTCAGTGTTAAACGCATTCTAAACTATATGCATTTCTTCACCTTTTGGGGGCGAAGCCAGACTTTTAGGCACCTGCTCCCCTACTTGGTGTAAACTTTGCTTGTACCAATCAGAAACGAACACACACAGTTTTTGGGCCCCGTCCCCTATGACACTTCTATGATGTCATAGTGGGTATTTTAGGCTGGTCTGCCATGTGCAGGCAGAAGAGGAGAAAGAAAAACGAATCCTGTGTACCTTGTGCGCACCCGTAACCGAGCCTGATCACCTCGAAGCCTTTCTCAGCTCACATGTTTTAAGCAGAGTTTCTACGTTTGCCGGTCGTTATGAGTTGGTTTGTATTCGTAAGTATTGGTTATTACTAAATGCTGCATCTGTGTTTATAAATATTGTTTACTGCATCTTTGTTTATAAATATTGTTTGATAGTAAATACTTTAGCCATTGTATGTTTTAAGTTCCATTAAGCCTATTAGCTAATCATACGCTGCTCCCCTACCCCTTGTAACTATCCCTAATAAAACTTTAAATTAATTAATTTTAGTTGTGTGCGTGCCTGCAGTTTGCATCGTGACCCATACCCTCCTTGCATCCCTTACCTATACAGTCTATTGCCACGTGCAGCCTGGTAAATAACAGGTCTGCATTTTTCTTTCGCCCCTAAAAGTACGTGGCAATCTACAGTTTGGTATCCAGAGACTTCAGCATGCTAAGTACCGTTGCACAAACACCATTTTTAAAAAAATGTATTTTTAGTAAAGATAGAGAAAAGGAGAAACAAGTTAAAACATTTCAAATGTAAATTATTAAATAAGGCTCTTACAATAACAACATCCCTTGTTCCCTTTCCCATTATCTGGAGAGGGATTTTTAGAAAGTTGAGGGGAGAACCTTGTTTGACAGTCTCTTAGATGGTATTAAAGTTGGAAAGGAGAAGATAGGTTGAAACTGTTGATGCTGTTGTTGTTGAAGTCTGATCCTATTTCCTGGAAAATAAAACAAGACAAATGACACAAGAACAACAAAAAGCAAAACCACAATTTCTGTCTCTGGTATTGATTTTCACTTGCAGCCTCACATCTGGAGAAGCACAGTCACAGCATGTGGTTTTATCTGCCACTCTGAGAACTGGCACACTTGTCCAAGCATCTGGCTGTTCAGGGCATGGCTTTTAGTAGCCTCTTTGGTCACAGGCTCAGAGCAGTGTTTCAAAAATATGCAGTCGTGGCTAGCTAAGCTAAACCTTCCTAGACAAATGGAAAAAGGACAGTGCCATGAAAGAGAAGAAATAAGATGGGGAAGGAAAGAACACACAAAGGTGTGTGTCTGGGGAGGTGACAAAGTCTCACATCCCAGGTGGTATTCGGGCTTTCACCTATGCCAGTGGAGGTCATTTGGCTTCCTTTCTCTGGCCTGGTCAGGACATTTCCACAATTAGGATGAAGAAGGTCTAGGGTCCTAGAGGCAGTGGGGGTTGAGCCCATGATATTGAAGTCTGCTTCTTCCCCTTCTTTGAGTCAGCCAGTATATCAGTAGCCGTCATTTATTCTATATTTCCCTCAAGCTCTCACCCACCCATGAACCCAAAAAGGGTGTGCTGAGTAGACTTGCTCATCCTCTCATTATTTGTCCACCAATTAGTACTAATTTCCAAGACACCAATTTTGGCTCACTGAGTTTTTCTGATTCCACACTTTTCTTGTTTGCCAGGCATGGTTTTAAGACAGTCTTTGAATTATATTAGTAGGACTTTTTCTTTGTATTAATTTAGTTTTTCTGCCTTGCTTCTGCACTTTTTTCCCATTAATATTTCTTGTTATAGGTAATTGTGACATTTTATGAACTTTCACTTTTTACTGTGGAGCTCACAATTAAAGTAAATTTGTAGACCCAATACAGCAACCAATTCCGCCTAGGATTAGATGTTGGTTCATAGCATTACGATTATAAACCTAACCCTTTCTTTATTTGAAGTGCATAGGACAACAAAAAGGAATTTGGATATATTCTAAGGTTTACAATGTTTATATATACATTGAGATTTGCAAATTTTAGAGTTGGTTATATATTAGAAAAATTACAGTTAAACTATTAAGAAAGCTAAGAAATTACAAGGGTTTTTTTGTAGCTAAAACAAAACTCAAAACTGATTTTCTATATGTGTAAGATTTTTAAAAACAAACCAGCTTTTATTCCTTTTTGGCTATATGCCCAGAATGGGTAAAGATAGGGGAGAAAAAATGTTTTCTCTCTTTTATTGCTTATACTTTCAAAGCTATGCCTTTACACAAACTGTGGAAATTCTGTGCATAACTGGTTAAACTTACTTGGAGGAAAAAAAATAGCTCTCACAACTCTTTTTTTATTAACCCAAGTATGTTGCCTCTTTAAAAAGAAGCTACAAGATGTTTTCTTGGACCCACGTTTGCATTCATGAGTCATTTGCAACACCTAAATTCAGTAAAAATTTTCATGCATTTTTAATCTCTGACAGGTTCTTGCCCACCTGTTTCACTACCAACATTGAGAGATCAACCTGGCCCCCCATTATGCCAGCTTAGCCCATTATGGGGATTTTAACTTGGAACTTGAGCACAGAACAACAACAAAATCTAGCATTTTGTTAACAAAGGGGTTACCCAAGTCTACTTTAACAACTTAAACTTTAACAAATTAAAGCATTTTAATTTTGCTACTTTTGCTTTTTTAAAAAATTAGTACCAATTATAGAAATCACAAACCTTAAAATAAGAGAGAAAACAAAGCATTTGTTAATTTATTAAAAATTATCAATTGCTATAAAACAGTTGTTAACTGTCTTATTAAAACAGGAAGATTAACAGTTTGCTTTGCATGTTTCTAAATTGCTTTTTAATATTTGTGTTCCACCCCCCCATATCTCCTGTTTAAATACTGATCTTTTTCTTTTTTAACACATTGATTTGGCAATAGAAATTGTTACACTTAATTCCTTAATTCCTTTTGACAAATACCTTTTATGCCTTCTTTAAAATTTTCTTTATAAAACTCAACTTCTTTTTGCAACTTTTTTATACCATTTGGAATGTATTCACACTTTTCTTTAACTTATACATATTCTTCAATACACTGTTTAACTTTTGCATTGGATCAAGAAATTATTTTTATGCTTTAATTTTTTAATGATCTTACATTAAACCCTTGGTTTTTAAACCAATCTTAAAACAAGTACCAGCTTCTAAGTATGAGCTGAACCCTTTAATCTAACATTTCTGGCATCCCTCAGTAGGCTTAATTTTTTTAAAAAAAGTTCAAGTTCTGTCACCAAAAAAAATCCTAAAATTGTTGCTGTGGTATTGACTGTAAAATCATCCATAAAAGATAATGGATAAACTTTTATTTTATGCACAAATCTCAAGCTAAAAGTAAAAACAAATAAAGACATTTCTTCTTGGTCTGTCTTCCTACTGGACATGATAGTGAGTTTCTAAATGCTAAAGGTAAACATGTCAAACACTTTAATTTATGCTTTTGGACCAGTTGATTTATTGTTTTAATTAATTTAACCATTTATTTAAAGATAAAGGATACATGATAAATGGGCAAAACTGCCTATAATAATCAGGCTAATACATTGGCTAAAGTTGTACCAAATAAAGTGCCATAAAGATTTGCATTATCTAACTAGACTGTAAAATCCCAAATAAAAGTACTGAACCAAGGTCAGACCGAAAAGGACAAGCTCCATCTGCTAAAAGAGCTGCTGCTTCTACATCTGCAAATGTCAGTCAGTCAGTCAGTCAAAGCTGGAAGTAATCTTTATTAAAAATACCCCCCAAAAACATAGTCTAAAACCTTTTAAATAATCCACATGTATGTAAACTTTATCATGTCCAAAATATTGTATAATATTCCATCATAAAAAAAATCTTAAACAAAACCCAAAACTGCAATAATGCTTATTTAAAACCAGACTCAGCATAAAGGGGAAAAAAAGCTGCTGGCCTTTAAAAACAAAGGTAACAAACACCATAAATTGGTGGTTCCAATACCTTATTTTTTTAAAAAAAACCATGCTGCAACACAGCCATATTAAAGTAATAAATACAAAAAATCCCCGCCTTAAAGGGCTGCCCATCTTAAACAGATCTACAGGTAAATGAAATTAAACTCTTCCAACATCTCAACAACAAACCCTAAAAATATTAACCAAGTGTAACATGTCTTTTCACAAAATGAGTGAAGAGCTTTGCAGGCCCCAATGACACTGCTGTCACTACAGCATTTCTTCTGGTAAATAATGTTTTTACGAGCTGGGATTATCCCCTGAGGACTGAGTCTGACAGAGGCCCTGGTTTCATCCCTAAATTAATTGTTTCAAATGTACAAACTAGTTGGAATTAAAAGGAAGCTGCACATTGCCTATCACCCCGAGTCCTCAGAGTTGGTTAAAAACACCAATAAAACAATTACCACCATGTTGTATAAAAGCCTCCAAAATAATCCAAAACTAGAACATAAAAGTAATTTAAATTTTATGGGCCATATGTTTGACACTGAGCCAGACAACTTGTTACATCCCCTTTAAACTTATAACTAGAAATCCATTGTATTGGTAACACATCTTTTGTTCCAGGATTTAGCAAAAAAGTAATCTGGACCCTGTCTTAACCTACAAAGAGTAGATAAAATAATTAAAATGCTTACCAAAAAACCTTTGCCTTTATACAGCAAAATATAAATAAGTATGCTCAAAAAAGTCATATTAGTATAAGAAAATTAACCCTAACAAAATCAAGTAAAAAAGCAATTTTTTTAAATAGTTCAAGTAAAAGGGAAGGGTGTGGAGTTCAAAGCTAGCTAAAACAGTCCATTTAAAATGACCAAAACCCAACAACAACCAAAATAAAATAAAATAAAATTGTAACCTACTGAATGAAAATGATCATAATTAAATGGGTTCACCTCAATAACAATAAATCTATTTTTAAAAATAAAAAATAAATAGAAAATGCAAAAGCAGACTATACAATTTTTTTCTCCTCCTCAAGCCACTGCTAATTTTGTAATTAAATACAAATGTTTTCGCTATTCTATATATACCAATTCCAAATTACCAGCAGAAATACAAAAAGTGTAATTCCGAAGTTGAATTCTAACTTTGTACTAATAAAAATACCAAAAAAGCCAATCACTCACACTAAAGTTCTAATTCAATGTTTTTACATATCAATGAATGGAAAAACTTTTCTAGCAAATATGAAATAAAATGTTAAAATCACTTTTAAAAGTGGAGTTCCTTTATGCCAATCGGACCACTCCAGACTTCCAAAGTATGTCACCCAGCTAAAAAGTTGTTTTTAAATTCAGGTAGCTTACATGGAAATCGAAAAATAGCTATAATTTTCAAAATGTAATTGTGAAAAAACAAAACAAGCAAACCCAAAACATCATAAGTAGTACTGCCACAAAAGTAGCAAACTCCTAGGGATGGTCTAGACAGTATTTGGTCCTGCCATGAGGGCAGGGGACTGGACTCGATGACCTCTCGAGGTCCCTTCCAGTCCTAGAGTCTATGAGTCTATAAATTAAATAATGCCATCAACAAAATAACCCATAAATACTCACACATATAAATAAAATAAATAAAAGCTTAACAAACTTAATAAAACAAACTAGCACTAGTATAAACAAATAAAAAGTAACCAAATACCGCTATATTAAGTACCAAGTAAAATAATAATAATAAAAAGTTTGTAAACAAACAGTTATAGCCTGTAGGCTATAAAAAATGTAATGCCAATTTATATACATAGTACAAAGTTAAAAGATGTGTCTTGTCAATATGCCATATATTTAAAAAAAATCTATTCTTTCTAAAAGGTTCATACTGTAAACATGTGGCAGCGTCTTGTGCGTATTTAAATGGTTACCTCAAAAATAATTGCCCACTGTAAAAATACTAAGAATTTAGTTCCTAATATACACTTGCATAAGCAAATAAATCCAATACATTAAATAATTCATTTATTAAAAATTTAGCAAATTTGTTTTGGAGCCTTAGATCTCCAATAATCATTTAAAAATGTTGTGTAAGTTTGGCTAAATGTCTTTTAAAAAGTATGTGTGTGGCAGGGAGCAGGGATAATAACTTTATTCATGTTTAGAAAATAGCTAGATAGCACCACTCTAAAAAAAGCGCATAAAAATAAAGCAATAGCAAAAAAGTAATATTTTCTGGCCATATACGTTGTGTATGGTTATGGTCCCAAAATGGTCTGTACTATTTTTTTTAAAATAAAAAAGGTTTTTACATCTCCTAGGACCAAACCAATAACAGCCAAAATGAAACTTTTTAATATTATTAAAAAACAGAAGTTACTGATCAGTTCTAACTGGCAAACTTTGCTGGGTTCAAAAAATTCCCATGCAGTAACTTTTTTTATAAAGTCTAATCAAATTAAATCCATAAATCTTAAACAGTTATTTTTTTCATTAAAAATGTCCGCAGTTGTTTTCACTGTTCTTTTTTTTTTAAAGTAATTTAATGTGCAAGTCAAGATGCAAGCAAACACAGCTAAAAGTATTACCACCAGCAATGCCTCCTACAAGTTCAGTGCCTTGAATACCTCCAAGTTTCAAAGCTCTAAGTCAGGATTCTCAAAAATCATTGCACTGTGACCCCCTTCTGACAATAAAAATTGCTACATGATCCCAGGAGGGAGGACTGAACCCTACCACCCTGAGTGAGGTTGGGAGCCAAAGCTGAAGCCTAAGTTCTTCATCTCCAGGTGCAGGGGCCTGTAGCCTAAGCCCTGCCACACAGGGCTAAAGCCATTGGGCTTCAGCCCCAGGCAGTGGGGCTCAGACTTTAGCCCTGGGCCCCAGTAAGTCTATCACCAGCCCTGGGACCCCATTAAAATAGGGTTGGAATCCATTTTGGCATCTCAACCCACAGTTTGAGAACTACATCTCTAATTCATCCCTGTAGCAGTGGTTTATCTAAGGTACATAGCTTCCCAAAAAAATCAATAACCAAAATACCTGTTTTCTTTTAACCTTTTTCAAAAATGTCTAAATCCTAAGTCTAAGTGCCACAAATTGTTTTAAATCTATATATATTAAAACAACTTCTGACACTTTTTACCAGAAGTATCCACCCATAATTGTCAGAAGCATAAATATTCTAGGAAATTAGTAAATGCACGGGGAGGGAGGAGCAGGCCCTCAGGTCCTCAAAGTCCACATTTCTGACCTATTCTTGAAATGCCACTCATCAAACAGGTATGTCAGGGTCCCCCCCCCGAACTCTGGGCTACAGATGTGGGGACCTGAATGAAACACCTCCTAAGCTTATATTCTACCATCTTAGGTTAAAACTTATCTAAGGCACTAATTCCTTAGAGTGGTATTGCTGCCACCACCAAGTGATTTACACAAAATATTCAGGGAAGGGTCACTTGGAATCCCCATCCCTCCAAACTCCTTCACCCCCTTTCCTAGAGAGGCTTGAGAATACTATACCAACCAGTTGCATTAGCAATGTGAGCACAGACCACACCCTTTGTCTTCAGGACACTGAAATCAATCAGGTTCTTAAAAGAACTTTTTTTAATAAAGAAAAAAAGTAAAAGAATCACACCTGCAAAATCAGGATATAAGGTAACTTTTACAGAGCA
This sequence comes from Gopherus evgoodei, assembly GCF_007399415.2. Taxonomy (NCBI): domain Eukaryota; kingdom Metazoa; phylum Chordata; order Testudines; family Testudinidae; genus Gopherus; species Gopherus evgoodei. Next base: position 199,935,952 of record NC_044323.1, read on the forward strand.
ATAAAAAGATTTAAAACACAGAGGAATCCCCTCTGGGCTCAGCTTCACAGTTACAAAACAGGAATGAAACTACCTCTTTAACATAGGAAAATTCACAAGCTAAAACAAAAAATAACCTAATGCATTTTCTTGCCCTTCTTACAGTTTCTGTGGTTTTAGTTGAATTATTCCAGGTATGTTTTTTGGGAGGTAGTGTACCTGATGGCTTTTCCCTCTGTCCAGAGAGAGAACAAACCACAGAACAACAAAACAAATCCTTTTCCCCTCCAGATTTGAAAATATCATCTTTCCTCATTGGTCCTTCTGTTCAGGTGCCAACCAGGTTATTTGAAAGCATTGGCCTGCTAAACCTGGTGTTGTGAGTTCAGTCCTTGAGGGGGCCTCTTAAGGATCTGGGGCAAAAATTGGTCCTGCTAATGAAGGTGGGGGACTGGACTTGATGACCTTTCAAGGTCCCTTCTAGTTCTAGGAGATTGGTATGTCTCCAATTATTATTTATTATAACTGCTTAACCCTTTACAGGTAAGGCAATCTAGTACAGCTGTCAAGCATACATAAAGGTTGCTACCTTTTCCCCTATATTCATGACAAGGTATTTCATAAATTGGGGTGGGAGGTCGGGGAGAAGGAAAGGGATGCAAAACAACCTACCTCTAAAGGTGGTAGTCTGGTTTAAGCACATCTAAAAAATACAAGTATCTAAAACAAAATGGTTTAACCTGTAAAATTTAAGAAGTGCTCGGTTTAGTAATATTTCAATGAACAATTAAGGTCAAAATATACCATCTCAATGTACGTGAAATGAAATAGCTCAGTGTTTTGAGCATTGGCCTGCTAAACCCAGGGTTGTGAGTTCAGTCCTTGAGGGGGTCACTTAAGGATCTGGGGTAAAAAAATCAGTGCTTGTTCTTGTTACCAAAGGCAGGGGGCTGGATTCAATGACCCTTTGGGGTCCTTTCCAGTTCTAGGAGGTAGGTATTTTTCCATTATTAAAGTACCTACCATTGGCTATGCTTGATGCAACACATCCAAATTTACTTTATTCTATTTAATTGTATCAAAATGCAAGTAGTTATACCAATAAAACTTGAATTATACAAATTCACATTGGCTTTGGCATTATTTTTAGATATTAATATGTAATAAATATTAAGTCAAAATGTATTTTTTTTGTTTAGTCTTGTAATTTTAATTGGTTCATTAATGTCCAATCCTAGATGGAATTGTTAGAATTAGGTTTTCAGAATCAATAATTGTAAATTCAAAACAACAACAAAAAATATTTCCCACAAATCCTCTTCAACAGTCAATTAAAATTTCCTCCTTTAAAGCAAACATTTCTAACAGTGTACTCGTTCACTACATTATTGACAATAGGCAAAACCAAAGAGGGCAAAACCACTACAGAAATAAATTCATTGAAAAACTTGGGCAAATTTTCCTAACACTTTTTCTGCCCCTAAAATTCTCCTAACTCCAACTGGTAGAAAACAATACTAGAGAGACAAAAGTTAGACCATATGTGCCATGGGCGAATAATATAATGTAAAGCTTCTGTGGGAAAAGACTTGGAGATAGTGATGGTAATTACTGCCGCAGAATTGCTAGTCCCAGAAATGTACTATTGGAAAAAGAACGTGTAAAAACTCAGGACTGTGGTGTGTAGTGATGACCATGAGGCAATATGCTGTATAAACACTGAGTAAATAATGATTTATTATATTGCAAAAGTCAAGAACAATATTGATCCAAACCAATGTAGAACAAGGTAATCGGGGGAAGAGGCATGTCAAATTATATTAGTATCTTATCTCCAGTAGCTAAATATTGTTATCCTCATATCCAATACTTTGTTGGTAGGCTTCAAATTAATAAACTACAACTTACACAATCAAATAAATGGAAAAATTAAAATTACCTTTATAGTTAATTCAACTTTCAATGTAGAATTGTTTAGCCACAGTAAAATAGTTTTTATCAGCTTTTCCTTATTAAGTCTTCTGTAATAGTCAATTCTGTAAAAGTCAATCTGTCTTTAAAAAAACAACAGCAGCAACAACAACAAAAATAAAATAAAAACACCCACCTGGAATCTCTGTGATATAACATTGGCAAACAAACATTAACGAAGTGAATTGTAACTCAGCTTTGAAGTACAGTGTTAAGAAGGCATTGGCCAGAACTTGGGGAAAAAATGGTTTCTTGGCTATCTGAATTTTATAAGAGCTCTATTCTTTAATCACATTAACCTGAAATAGCAAAAAGACTCTGGGTTTAATTTCTTCTGAACTTCAACCATCTTCCTAGATTTATTGAAATTCTTCCTCTCAGGCTCATTATAGATGAAAGAAACATGTTCTTGCCTTTTCTTCAGACAGTTTTCAGAAATCTAAATGATATTTACAAGAGTATGCGTTAATATTAACTTTTTGATCACTGCTGAAATTAAAGCATGACATTTATTCTAATTCTTTACTGTGCCACCAGTTAGACTTTCACAGGAGAAATATTGTTATTGGCAAGGTAAATGAATTACTCTGAAAACTATTTCTGTTCAAAAGATTAAATCAGATTATAGGCTTCCTTTCTGGGTACAAAATAAAGGATGATATCTATAAATGTATTCACAAAACCATAAATATTAACCTCTGACTTTTAAATTAAACTTCACGTATGCCATTCTTCCCAAGAAGCACTGACTCTTTCTATTCATTGGATGTGAGCTTTCTTTTAACATATTTTTAATGGAAGAGAAAAACAGCTTTAGAATAATCATAGTGGAGTAATTTTGCACTTCTAAAGGGGCTTTGGAAGCAGTTTTGAAACACAGAGGGGTTTTCAAAACCACTCAGTGCTGTCCCAATTCAGCTCCCAATTAAGTCAATGGTAAAATTCCTATTGACTTTAATAAGAATGGAGTTAGACCAGTGCTGAGTGGTTTTGAAAATCCCATCTAAATTAAGACTCAAATGGATGTTACGTCCATTTTATGGATGGGTAAACTAAAGCATAGCAAAGCTGTATGGGGATAGGCATAGCTCAGTGGTTTGAGTATTAGCCTGCTAAACCCAGGATTGTGAGTTTAGTTCTCCAGGGGGCGCATTTAGGGATCTGAAACAAAAATCTGTCTGGGGATTAGTCTCCCTTTGAGCAGGGGGTTGGACTATATGAGGACCCTTCCAAGACTGGTATTCTATGAATAGTGATTTACCATACAGCCAGTTTGTAACATAGCCACTAAGCCCCTGGGCTTTAAGTCCTTTCCTTGAAGCTCAAAAGAGCATTGAAACATTTTTCTGAAATACTATAGCAGGGAGTATCCATAGGCCCAAATCAGATTATGACCCCATTGTTCATATTTTAGGGGGAGATTTTCAAAAGTACCAGTAGGAGTCAGGCATCCAATTTCTTATGACTTTCCCTGAGAATTGGGCACCTAATTGCTCACACTCTGTCAAGACATAAACAGGAGGGCAAGACAAAGAGAAATGGAGGGGCATGAGAGCATGAGGATGATGAGGTAACAGTGAACCAAGCCAGTGTTGCACAGTAAACAGTAGTTATTACTCACTACCAGCAAAACTAGGAAAATTCAGAGATGGGCATACACTAAAAAGGGTTGCAGTGCTCACAATCGAGAATGTATGCCTACCCATGAAGATTTTGTAAACAGGCAACCTGACCCACTTGTTGTTCAACAAGTACTAGATATTTTTCCATAGCATCCTTCTGTGGTTGTAAATGTTGGGCTGTGATGGGATAGGCACAAGGGGACCATATTCTCTATGCTTTATAGTACTTTCAGTACTATATTAGCTCTGGATATTTTAAGCTTTTTCCATGGAGAAGGAAGTGACAGAAGTCCTTAAATGTTCCTGAAATAACATCACTACTTTTTTTTCTCAGGTCTTCAAACAATGAAATATTGAAAGGGACGTATGTTTAAGAATGGGTTGTTCTGTATTCTAGATTTACCATCAATCAGTTTTCAAGTTCAAAGGTTGAAAATGACCTTGGATAAATCTGCTCTGATGAGAGGAAAAGGTCCTTCACTTCAATTAGAAGTTATCACCATCAGGATTTCGACTGAAAATTTTCCCACTGAAAAATGGAATTTTGTTGAAGGTTAATTTTTTCATGTGAAAATGACAGTTTTGATTTTTTTTCAATGGGAAATTTTGAAACAAACATTTTTCATTCAGCTTGTTTCTCCACTCTGCCCCTCTCCCCACAACATATTTTAACTTTACATTTTCTACTCTAGTGCTACAAAGCTTCTCTACCTTTGGAAAGGTTAGAATGGAAAAAGGAAACTGTAAATCACTTAATTGCAAAGTTAAGTATGGTAATAACTGATATGAGTGAAAGTGTAAACACTTATGTGAGGAACTGATCAGAGTGGCATAGTTGCAATCTAGTCCTTATTTAAAAGATGTGGGCAAAACATAATTTTAATTAATAAAAACCCTAACTTATTTTTCATTAATTTCATTTTCCTTTGATTTTTTTTCTAAATAGATATACATTTAATATACTAATATATAAACTGAAGTGATCATGTATGGATTACCTTTTTTGTCTTAAGGTGTGTGTTTAAGTAAACAGAACTCTCATAGGTTAATTTTGTTGTCTATGTTTAAAAAAGCAAGCAAAGAAAATGCATTACCAATGAAGACTATAATCAACATCTATGCTCCTCTTGCACAGTGGAATGCTCTACAATGAGGGTAAAGCTTGGGGGGTGGTCCGAGACTGTGGAATGGACTTCTCCAGGAACTAAGGACCACCACAAAGCTCACTACCTTCCACTCCAGATGCAATGCACATTTATTGCACATGGGTTCTTTAAGATAAATGCATAGAAACATTATATTTTAAAAAATAAAACATAAAAATCCTACCAAAACAAAATATTCCTCTGCATGTGCTTCTCTCCCTGGGGAAGAGGATGAAAGAACAAATGTGAGATAGTTGTTTGTCATATTTCTTAATTCTGGAGGTATGCAGAAGCTACAGTGATGAGCGTGTTCTAAGAGTAGAATAGAAAACATTACTCCTGGACTGTAATCTTGCTTAGCTGACACTGTATACCTTCCTATTCCTGCATCTTAAAAAAAACCCAACAACAACAACAAAATAAAACACCTCATATAAGCAGACTTTAAAAGTTAGCAAGACCCTTTCATTTTCATTACCTGCCACAGATAATTTGGTGGTACAGTATTGGTAGATAGCAACATAATTCATTCCCTGTCCACTTTAAACTAATTGACAGTATGTACAATTTTCCTATCATTCTTTTTGGTAATACTGCCTGTGAGTCTCATAAATGAACCATGAGCTTTGAAAAATAAAATGTACCAGTATATGATTAAACTGTAATCCTTACACCACTAGATGTCCCTGTAAAACAAACTTAGAAAAGAAACAAAAGATTTGCTATAGAATGCCATGTAATTTGCAGAAATGGAGTACCAGTGGCAGAGCATCCAAGCAATAATAATAATATTGGATCGAGTGGAACCTTGCTATTTTTTTAGATAATTGCAATCACTAGAGACAGAACACTGAAACTTATCCATTATGCACCAAATATTATTATTCATTGGCACAAATATAAGGTCCATGGCATATTGTTGACAGCCTGCATTATTAAAGTGCCTGTGTAATATTTTCTCACATGTGTGAAAATTGTGTCGAAACCAGTCTATAATGATTATCTCTCTTACTAGCTCATCCAATAAACTTTGAATGAACTCTGTGTTATACACAGTAGGGTAAACTTAAAGCAACAACAACAACAGCAGCTATGCAGTGGGAGGATGAAAGGACAATGATTCTAAATTAATTAAAACAAATATTAAAATCATAGTGACCTCATCTTCTTACTAACATAAACCAAAAGTTATCCTCAAAGAACTGACCCTATAAATTAATATTTTACAAAGGTTACATTTCTATAGAGCCAAGAAAACTTTTCTTAAATAAATTACGGTTGTTTAAGGAGTTGAAATATGTCAAATGGCTGTAAAGTAATTTGGATGGTGGCATCTTGCAGGGTTGCTCATGTGTTTGAGGAGGAGCTAGAAAATTGATCTGTAATAATTATTTTTTTGTCTCCTTTGGGTACTGAACTGAGTCTTGAAATCACTAAATAAAATCAAACATATTAGTTGTCTGCATAATGTAGGCACAGTTAAAATTGTCTTTGCTGAAGAAGGTCTTAACGTTTGGCTGTCTTTACAAATGATGATATATTGTCTTGTCCGACATGTTTCATTGATTCCTACTTCACAAGTATCAGGTTGGGAGATAGGTGATAACCAGGGGCAAGTTTACACTGCTGTTTCATTCACAAAAATACAGATTTTGTATCTGTATTGCTGTGTACTTTGGCTCAGTTTCACTCTCAGTTCTGTTTAGACCTCATATACTTCTTGGTGACTTTCTGTATTATCCACCTCTCTGTTATTACAACGCATCTCATTATGTAAGTCTGCTACCATTCTCTATCTCTAGTTTTCTTCTAAAGGAGATGTACTCATCCGTTAGTAATGTCTCCTCTGCTACGAACGCTGCTTTGAACTAGTTTTCTGGGCACTTCCTATGAAGCACCACAGTTACTGTCTCAAAGGATACCGGTACATATGAGAGGAAGGTCATCTGAAAGTGGGCAAATGTTGGGTCATCCTATGAAAAAAGCTGAAAACCCTGTGATATAGCCATTTAATACTACACACTGGAACTGCATTTCCTGCAACCAGAGATTATTTTTTATGTTGATGTCTGTTTTTCTTTTGTGAAGCTTTTTTTAAGCAGTAGGGTATGGTGAACTCATTCTATCTAATTTGAACCCTGTGATTTTTAAAGTTTCAAAAATCATTGTGTTATCACTCTGTCCCCATACTTCAACACTTTCTCTGTTCAATTGGGGTTGACAACCAGACTTATTTGTTTGAAGGGCTCCAGAATTCTGCAGGGCTACGGCAAAGAACATTTTTATTGTGGCAAAGGGAACACTGATGTAATCCAAGTTCTCAAAACTGACTTTGCTTATGATTGGGGTCTGTGTAGGTTGCAAGCATTGCATAATCGACCTGTGTTATAGCCCAATCATCCCATGACCTGTGTTTCAAGTGGAAAACATTATATAATCAGTGTCTTTAACCCCCACCAAATCTTCTTACCCTAACTCAGGTCTGTTAAAAACACATTGTGTAATCAAATGGGCATTATCAAAATGTAGGCTTTAGCCAGACAGCCTGTGTGTATTTTAAGATAGCTATGTCAAATCTGCATGTTCCAAGAATGAAATACAAAAAATGTTCTTTATATATATTTATTTGGAGTAGATGGAAACTGAAGCTAGGAGAGGAACCAGCCAGATGACCACCTCTCCCCTGGACCTAAGTAGGGGTAAAATTACTTTGTTGGGATTGTAAACTGATTGCTGTGCTTAGCTAAAGATTGTTAAGTATTGGCTCTTCTTGTCAGCAGATGGTAAAGTTGGAATTCAAACTTATTTTCTTTTCCTGGGTGACACTGATGACTATAGAAATACTAATTAGTGGGTAGTTTGTTTCTACCAATCTGGTTAGCCTGCAGAGGAATACAATGTTTCAGGGTTTGACCTGCCTCCCAGACAACACTCCAGAGAACCAAAGATTTCACCCCGTCTGATGTTATATGATTGAAACATGACCATTTATATCATTAATATTGCCACTGTTAGACAATTGCAACAAATCTTGTACAAAGTATGTCATGCAAGGTGTCAGTGGAAAAGTTATCATTTGCTGAATATGATTATACTGTTTATATGCATGTATTTTTTTTCTATACAAAGTTATAAATATTGACTGTGTACTACTATTTCAACTGTGTTTGTTCCTGGGGTAAACCACAAAGTAGTTTTCATCCAGTGTACCCAGCACCTTGTGGCTGGACCATTCGAGTTGATGGCCCATTAAAGGACACAGGCCATAGAAGAAGTTTGTTCCTGTGGACACTTTATCCAAAATATGGGTAATGGCTGCTCCTATGAGTCACCAAAGCATGCAAGGGGATGTGACTTACTCATGTGACCCTGAAATCCATCTTGTGCCAGTAATTTTTCACAAACTAAGACAGAGCATTCCCTCCACATGGGAGAAGGTATAAAAGACCCTGGAAGCATCTCCACTTTCCCTCTTTCCTGCTCTGATCTCTGGATCCAGCCCATGGACTGATGACTGTCCAATCTTGGTAGTTACCAGAGATTGTGCAAGCCAGCAGTTTCTTCCATGCTGTTTCAAACCTGATACAAGAACTTTGCAAGGAGTCTATGAATTTGATTTCCTTAACCATTTTAACTTTTTCCTCTTTCTTTCTTTTCTCTTAAACCTTTAGATATTAGATACTTAAGGATTGGCAAAAGCATGATTATTACGTAGAGGCGACCCATGCCTTCCAATAGTGGGGGGAAGGGGGAGTGAGAGTGAAGGCAGCCTGCTTCAGCAGTGTCACTGAGAATGCTCAGTCCATGAGAACATGCCATCACACTCAAAGGATTTGATATGTGGCTTCCTTTCTGCTGCTTGTACCAAGCTATTTTTCCTCTTTAATGAAAGATGGTTTATTATATTATTTTATTATTGATTTTACTTGTTTGTAAGTTAAAGAAAACAATGCACTGATTTCAAAACGGTCACTTTTTTTTTTAACTAGGAATGGACTGAAACCAAATCCTTCTGGATCAGAACACGCTTAGGCTTTGGGAAGGATATTAAGATCTAGGTCCACTTCTGCAGCTCAGGCCCATTGCTGATCTTAACACACGTGCATAAAACCAGACTAAAGACACCATTTACCCACCACTGTAATGTAGTCACCACCAAAGTGAAACATAACAACTGTTCAATAGTTTTGCAGCAAAACCACACAGATCAGGAGAAGACTAGCAAATATGGGTGAAACTTAAGAGGGAATTTTAGGTAGGCAGGAGGTAATTACCCCAAATTAGTCTGACCACTGTATAGGCACTAATGCCTCAAATCCTGTGAAAATGTCTTGAGAATTTTAATAACTAAAGTGATCAAAACAGCAATTTGACATCACATCCAGAAGCTGTCACCTCTAACAGCACAGTGCTAGCTTACTGATCTATTACTTAGGAAGAATGCCACATATTGAATCATCAGCATCACTTCCTGCAGTATCTGCTTTTTCTTTGTTAAGAGAAATGCCAAAACTCCCTAATATGAGGGAGGGGGGAGTATTTTCTTGGCCGACTGAAAAATCAGCAATGTAGAAAGATGCTTGAAGGTGCCTCACCTGTGCTCTTCCCTACTAAAAATTCCATTCCGGCTGTTGGGGAGAGCAAAGAAGTCCAAAAGTCACTCTAAACTGAAGCACCAATCCACTCAGATCTGTCCAACAACTGGGGAAAATCTACAAAGACTCCTAGATATTTAAAAACTAAATATCGTATACCTCCATACTGCTATGATGGAGTTAATACAGCCATATATCTGTATGGACAACTTTTGTGGGCTATAGGAACACAGGTGTAAAGTTAAAACATTGAAGGTAAGCAAGGCTAGAGGAGAATGGGATTGTTCAACTGCATCATCTCTTCTTCAAGCAGCTTGTTCTACAGCTTGAGCTGAAGCCATAACCTAGTTTTTATGTTAAAGGGAGGGCATGGAATATGAGGGATTCTTTCCAGCACACTAACTCCTTCATCTAAATAGTTTGCCATGAGATCAGGGTTGGTTTTCTTTCAATGTTTGCACTGAAGTTAGGAATAGTTACTGCTGGGCTCAGTATTATGCTTTTTCTTTAATTTCTTAAACTTATTTCTTATGTCACAAACACAGTTTTAAGGGCAATATAATCAAGATACATGAACACCCCTCCATTTTTTTGCATACACTTTCCATGCCTGTTTTTGCACATGCAAAGTCATGTGTTTTTCTATGCAAACAGCATTTGCACACATGAACCTTGCAACCACATATCTAAAAACTGTGTACTGGAAACTGAGAGCACAGTTGTAGAAGCTGTTTTCAAAACTTGGTTTTTGACTATCCAATCTGGTTAGCAGAGAGATCTGAAAGATAATAGTAGTAGGCATTCTTCAGTCTCAAGAGACTGTGGGTATGCACCCCTGAGAGGTAAAGAATTTAGTCAGTTTTATGGCAGCCAGGAATGTGGCTGAAGAGACCCACTCGAGAGAGACAATCTCTGTCACAACTGTCATATTTAAAGGTGATGTTTTGACCCTTTGGGCTCTGCTTTTTGCAAGCTCTTTTCTCCTCTGCTAAGCTGAACTGCTTCCTCTTGTAACTCCGGTGACCTTTGTTAAGCTCTTGTTTCCAAAGGCTGCGGTCTTGAGTGTGATCTTCCCATTTGCCTATGTCCATTTCTTTGAAGTCTCACTTGCACACATCTTTGAAACACAATTTTTGGTGTCATTTGGATCTTTTTCCAGATGCCAGTTCGCCATAGAGGATGTCCTTTAGGATGCGCCTATCATTCATTTGGCACACATGCCCATGCCAATGGAGGGGTCTCTGTTTGAGGCGTGTTTGCATGCTGGGTATGTTGGCCCATTCGAGCACCTCAGTGTTGGTGACTCTATCCCTCCGGGAGAGTCCAAAGATTCAACAAAGGCAACACATATGAAAGCTATTGAGCCTCTTTTCCTGATGAGAGTATAAGGTCCAGGTCTCTTCCCCATGCAAAAGTGTGCTCATAACACATGCACGATACACACAGATCTTTGTGAGTTCTGTCAGTTTGTTGTTTTGCTATACCCTCTTGTTCAGTCTAGGCACTGTTGTGGCCGATTTTCCAATGCAAATGTTGAGTTCTGTTTCAAGTGAGAGGTTGACTGCAGTAGAGGACCCCAGGTATGTGAACTCATTCACCATTTCAAGTTTATAGTTGTTGATCTTGATGGAGGGCAGGGGGCTGGACTCGATGACCTCTCGAGGTCCCTTCCAGTCCTAGAGTCTATGAGTCTATGAGGGTGCTTCTTCAACTCGGTGGCACATTGTCAGTTGTTTTAGGCTTATAGTAAGCCCAAAGTCTTGGCAGGCTTTGAAAAAACTATCCATTAGGCTTTGAAGATGAGCTTCCATGTGGGTTATCACTGCTATATCATCGGCAAAGAGAAGGTGTTGGATAAGGGCCTCCCAAGTCTTGGTTTTAGATCTGAGTCTTGCAAGATTGAATAGCTTTCCATCAGATCTTGTATGCAAGAAGATTGCCTCAGTTGAGGAACAAAAAGCTTGTTTCTGTAGCAGGGAGAACAAGATCCTAAATAGAGTTGGGGCAAGTACACAACATTGCTTAACTCTGTTACGAATCCAGAAAGCCTCAGAGACTGAGCCATCATATTGGACTGTGCCATTCATGTTTTCATGGAAGGATTGAAACATGCTTAAGAGCTTGAGGGGACATCCAATCTTTTCTAGAAGCACAAATAGTCCACTTTTACTGAAAAAAGCAAAAGCCTTTCTGAGATTGATGAAGACCATGTAAGGGGTTTTTGTTGTTGTTGTTGTTGTTTTATGTTCTCTTGTAGTTGTCTCAGCAAGGAGGTCATGTTGATAGTAGACCTTTCAGCTCAGAAGCCGCACTGTCATTCAGGATAGATTCTGTCTGCAAGGGTCTGAAGTCTGTTCAGGACAACTCGGGCAGAGGCTTTTCCCATAATACTAAGAAGGGAAATGCTATAATAGTTGTTACAGTCACTCCTGTCACCCTTGTTTTTATAGAGATTGATGATGTTGGCATCTCTCACTTCTTATGGTACTTCGCCTTCTTTCCTGCACAGGCAGAGCAACTCGTGAAGATATTGCAGTACAATAGATTTTCTGCACTTTATGACCTCGGATGGTATGCAGCCTTTTCCGGGGTCCTTTCCATTAGGGAGACCATCTCTGGCAAGGCTAAGCTCCTCGACAGTCAGTTCATCATTGAGTTGGTTCATAACATAACAGGCAGGTTTTTTATGGCATTGATGGCTGTGTCAGTAACAATATTTTCATGAGAGTAAAGCTCAGAATAGTGTTCTACCTAGCAATCCATCTGCTTGGTGCAGTCATTGATTGTTTCCCTTGTTCTTGATTCCAATGGGGCTGTCTTATTTGAAGTTGGACCCAAGGCTTTCTTGATCCCGTCATACATATTTCTGATGTTGCCTGCATCAGTTGCTATTTGGATGCTTTCACATAAGTGCAGCCAATAATTATTGCAGTGCAACATTGAGTAGTTTGTTGTACCTTGGTTCTTGCCACTCTCAATGCTTGTAAAGTTTTTTCATTGGGATCTCTCCTGTAGTTGGTTGGGCTGTGAGTATGGCCTCTATGACTGGTGTCAACACACCAGAATATGAGTCAAACCAGTCATTGGTCTTGTTTTCCTTCTTCCTAAAGACTGACAGAGCTGAATCATAGATTGTGTTCTTCAGTTGCTCCCACTTCAACTAGGCACTTGTGGCACAATCATTGATGTCAAGGGCTTGTTGTAGTATGTTCTTGTACTGTTGTGACTTTTCTTGATCTGCTCTGGCACTGAGGTGGATACGAAGATATCCTTTTAATTTAGATCTGTGTATTTTCTTTGGTTTAAATATGATCTTCCTGCATACCAGAGAGTGGTCTGTATCACAATCAGCACTTTGATAACTGTGGGTAATGAGGACAATGTTAAGGTTGGCACACCTTGTGATGATAAGTTCCAGTTGGTGTCAGTGGTGAGATCTGGGATGTTTCCAAGACACTTTGTGTTGCGACTTTGTCTGGAAGAATTCTTTTTTACACAGAGGTCATAATAGGAACAAAATTATAGCAGTCCCTGACCATTTCTGAGAGACATATGGCTAGTATTTGTCAAAAGCACCCATTGATTTTGAGTGTCTCCATTTTTAGGGGTTCAACCTGCACCACTTTAAAGTGGTCTGTTTTTCAGGTGCTCAGCACTTCCTGAAAACCCAGCCCCTTTCAAGTGTCTCAAGTTGTGCATCCAAAACTTGAGGCACCCAGTTCACACTTTATATATGTAGTGAATGAACTTTCTGTATGCATGAAATACATTATATACTTTAATCTTGGTCACTTTTACCTTCCTGTTTGGGCTTTTATCTTCCTGTTTGGGCTTTTACCTTCCTGTTTTGACTTCCTATGGGTAGGGCTTTCTGCCCTAGGTTAAGGTTTCCTAAGGGTAGGGCACTTGGAGCTAGGTTTAGGGTTCCTATGGATAGGGCTATTGGCTCTACATTTAGGGTTCCTAAGGGTAGGGCACTTGCTGCTGAAGTTAGGGTTCCTAGGGGTAGGGATTCCTGCCCTAGGGTTAGGGTTCCTAAGGGTAGGGCACTTGGAGCTAGGATTAAGGTGCATATGGGTAGGGCTTCCTTTTCTAGGGTTAAGGTTCCTACTGGTAGGGAACTTGGAGCTAGGATTATGGTTATATGCGTAGGGCGCGCCACCCTAGGGTTAGGGTTCCTACAAGTAGAGCACTTGGAGCTAATGTTAGGGTTCCTACTGGTAGGGTGCCCCGCTCTAGGGTTAGCATTCCAACAGTTAAAGCACATAGAATGACTATTATAGTTCCTATGGGTAGGGCTTCCCGCCCTAGGGTTAGAGTTCCTAAGGGTAGGGCATTTGAATTTAGGGTTTCAGTTCCTATGGGTAGGGCTTCCAGCTCTAGGGTTACGATTCCTAAGTGTAGGGCACTTGTAACTAGGTTTAGAGTTCCTAAGAGTATGGCACTTGGAGCAAGGATTATGGTTCCTATCAGTCGAGATTCCCGCCCTATGGTTAGAGTTCCTACAGGTAGGGCACATGGAGCTAGGGTTAGAGTTCCTATGGGTAGGACACTGGGAACTAGTGTTAGGGCTCCTATATGTAGGGCACTTGGAGCTAGGGTTAAGTTTCCTATGTGTACGGCTTCCTGCCCTAGGGTTAGGGTTCCTAAGGATAGGGCACTTGGAGCTAAGGTTATGATTCCTATGGGTAGGGCTTCCCGCGCTAGGGTTAGGGTTCCTGAGGATAGTGCACTTGGAGCTAGGGTTACAGTTCCTATGTGTAGGGCACTTGGAGCTAGTGTCAGGGTTCCTATGGGCAGGGCTTTCTGGCCTATCTTTAGGCTTCCTAAGGATACGGAACTTGGAGCTAGGTTCTGGGTTCCTATGGGTAGGGATTCCCACCCTAGGGTTAGGGTTCCTAGGGGTAGTGCTTTTTGAGCTATGGTTAGGGTTCCTACGGGTCGGGCGCCCCGCCCTAGTGGGTAGAGTACTTGGAGCTAGGATTAGGGTTCCTATGGGTAGGGCTTCTCATCCTAGTTTTAGAGATTCCTAAGGGTATTGCATTTAGAGCTAGGGTTAGGGTTCCTATGGGTAGAGCTTCTCGCCCTATGCTTAAGGTTCCTAAGGGTAGGGCACTTAGAGCTAGGGTTAGGATTCCTATGGGTAGGGCTCCCCTCCCTAGGGTTAAGGTTCCTAAGGGTAGGGCACTTAGAGCTAGGGTAAGGGTTCCTATGGGTAGGGCTTCCCGCCCTAGGGTTTGGATTCCTAAGGTCAGGGCCGGCTTTAGGAAGTACAGGGCCTAATTAAAACAGTGTCGTCAGGGCTCTGGCAGAGATGACTTTAAACAAAAACACATGTATAGAAACACGTGGGGCTTGTATTCACCGGGCGGTGCTCTGAGTCTTTGGCGGCACTTCGTCAGTGGGTCCTTCACTCGCTCCAAGTCTTCAGCGGCATTAAAGGACCAACTGCCGAAATGTTGCCGAAAACCCAGAGTAAGCGAAGGACCCACAGCTGAAGTGCCGTCGAAGACCCAAAGCGCTGCCAGGTGGGTATAAATTAAAAAGCACCTCTAGCCAGGGAAGGGGGCCTCGCTGGGCATGGGGGCCTCTTAGGCGCAGGGCCCGATTCGGGGGAATTGGTGGAATAGGCCTAAAGCCAGCCCTGCCCATACGTCTCACATTTGTATATAGGCATCTAAGATACTGATTTGATCTTGCCTCCCAGTTTTGCCCTGACCCTCCTTTGTCTCTGCCATTATAGCCCATGCTCCCTCCTGTTTCTGACCCATCTCCCAGGTCTCCATGTTCTCCAGTTACCTGTGTAACTTACCTGTGTGCTTTGCTCACCTTTCCCCGTCAAACCTAGTTGTTGAGTAGTACCTTATTCAGGCACTTCCATACATTTCAGTGGGACTGTAGGCCTGATTGTGCATCACTCAAGTGAATGTGAGTTTCGCTAGGAGCTTCAGTGACTACAGCATCGAGTCTTATTTAAAGAGTAAGGTCCTTTTCATTGTAAGGAAGGGTGATACACTGTAAGAGAAAGGATGGACTAGTTGTCTGAAATTTAAACTGATACATTCTGAAATATATATAGACGTGAGCTATGTAGCTTTTCTATACATATAAAAATCATGATCCGTAAAGGGCCTCCTAGAACTAGAAGGAAATGCTAGGTACTACTACACCGGGAAGCTGGAAGTGTCTCATTTGAGTCTTTGTTGCTTTCAGGTTTAGAATGTTTGCAGAGATGCTGGGGAAATGAATCAGTGGGCAAAAAGGGCAGGTGCAGCAATCAGAGGTGCATGATAAATAACATTTATCATATGACTCTTTGATTTATCAGATATATATAGTCTCCACAAATTGTGGTGACAATCACATGCATGGACGTACATATCCCCAGAGGAAACTTAGAAATTTAGAGAACTTTCCAACATTTATTCTGAAGTGGATCATCATTGCATGGTTATATATTAAAAAAGAAGAAAAATCAGCTCCCAAGGATCTATATTAACATTCTGAATCACTGAACAGCAGGGAAAATTTCAGCTTCCCAGTGAGATATACAGCAAGTGGTTTAATGTCAGCACTTATGGATTTTGTTATGGCTATGCAGTTCTGTGTGTACTGTGTCGCCTACCTCACTGCCCCAAATGATTTAAATAAGATTCTGCTGTCTAGTCTGTGGCCAAGAAGTCTTGCATAATTTGAACTCCACAGAGATTAAACACAGTTCTTTCTGTTTTCGATGTAGTGAAGCATAGAGATGATATGGAATTTTTCAACAAATCTTTTTTTTTTTTGGTCATAAAATGCTGATCATGTCAAAATGGAAACTGTTTGAAAAACAGGATCAAGGTAGATTGAATTTTCCAACTTGAATAAAATGTTGAGAGAAAACATTTAGAAATTTGAAATAAAGATTTTCTTGTTCAAATTTTTTATTTTAAAAAAAGTATGCAAATTAGACTGGAAAAGGGTTGGTTTGTTTTTTTAAAAACTTGTACTAAATTTGAAATGAAATGGTTTGAAAGTTTTCATAACAAAATACTTTGGCCTGAATAAAAAATAAGTGCACAAATATTTTTCTAGAGCTTCCACCAGTACCATCTCCCATCAAAGGGTCCAATGACTCAGTTGTGGGTCAAGGAGACGGCCCGTGTGGTGCTGTGGCTACTGCAGAACAGCACTTGGCCCTGCTCCCCACCTGTACTCAGAAGTTGGGGCAGCCTATCACTGCTGAAGTAAGGCATCTTGGAGTTTGTGGCCGTTGCAACTGCTGGCTTTTCAGCAGCCCAGCTCTTAACAGCTTCAGCAGGAGTTGGTGATTCCAGGGAAGGAAGGGCACAGGCACAATCAAGGGCTATAGAAATCATGTCCTGTTTTGTGCCTTGGAGGGCCCCAATCTGGAGATCATGGATGCTTGAAGTCTGGGAGCCTCATAGATAGGGGAGGATTCCTTTATGCAGCTTTGCAGGGGAATCATGGGGCAAGGATCACCACCCTGCTGGGGGAGAGATTCTCAGTTTTCACTGTCTTTGGAGTGGATGAGAATATGGGAGACCAGCTTGTTCCTCTCAGGTTCAGTTCATGGACTCTCCCTGGCCCAGAGCCATCACACGCGAAGTCCAGCTTCATCCGTGTATTGCTGGACTAGAGCATGCTCAGTAACTCTGGTGGTACGGTGCACTCATAGTCTTGTCATACATAGGAGTGATGAAGGGACAGAACATACTCAGTCATTCTCTGGGGATGGAACACAGAGACTTATCAGCCCAGGAACTGAGGAGATAGAGCTTATTCAGTACGTCTCAGTCTTCAGAGATTTTAGTTGCTAAACTGTAAGAAGGGTCTATTGAGCTGTGAGAAATGCGATTCCCCAAAGGTTTATAACTTGGCCAAATTGCTGTGGATTTTCACAGAACAACTAAAGATACTTCTCTGGCACAGAGGCTATCAGATTTCTCATCTTGCCTCCAAAAACACTAGAGTTTCTCTGTCATAAACAGATAGTTAAGAGTTAATTCCTCTTTTACCTGTAAAGGGTTAAGAAGCTCACAAAACCTAGCTGAGACCTGACCAGAAGGATCAAAAAGAAGATAAGATACTTTCAAAGAGGGACAGGGAAAAAGTCTTTTTGTGTCTGTTCTGTGTGTGCTTTTGCCGGAGTCAGAGATCCAGAAAACAACCACCTAACCCTTGTTTAAATTAGTGAGTATTTAGATAAGAATGTGGTAGATTTCTTTATTTTTCTCTTTGTCATTTCTTTTGCAAACATAGAGGGAGACTCAAATTGGGTTTTTGTGTAACTTTAAGGTTTTGCCCAGAGGGAAATCCTCTGTTTTGAATCTGTTGTCTGTGAGATCATCTTGCTTTCTAATCTCACAGAGGTACTCCTTTCCCCCTTTTTCTTTAAAGTCTTTTTTTAAGAACCTGATTGATTTTTCCTTGTCTTAAGATCCAAAGATTTTGGATCTGGGCTCACCAGGAATTGATGGGGAAATTTTCTTGAGTCTACTCAGGACAAAGCGTATAAATACTTGGGGAAAGGTAGAGTTCCAGGTGGCTCTCCCCTAAGATTTGGAACACGCTTGGTGGTGGCAGTGACTGTTTTGCCTAAGCTGGTAAAAATAAGCTTAGGGGTTATTCATGCAGGTCCCCACTTCTATACCCTAAAGTTCAGAATGGGAGGGACACCTTTACATTCTCAAAGAAAGGTCACCTGAATTTTTTTAAAGGCAAAATAATGTCCCCACCCCATGTCTTTCTTGGAAATGGATGAACTGTTTTCACTGAAATTTTCCAGTTTCCACCAGTCACATACAGGAGAAAGTATCACATTTGAAAAGAAGTACAAGATGGTAGGTTATCCATCGGAACTTCCTGATCTTTGAGTGCAAAAAAGTTCTGTTGGATTTTTCACAGACTTTACTGTCACAGTTCAGGGTAGTATTTCCCCTCCATGGTTCAGCAAGGGCAGCCACTCTAGGTTCCCTCCTCCTCAGATGTCACCTCTATAGGGTGAAGACCCCTGTGTCTCTCCGTCCTGATCAGTTTTTTTTTTCTAGGCTGCACAGTTCCCTGGCTGCATAGTTCCCTACCTAAACCTCCCAATAACCCAGTCTGCTTAAACAAAGCAGCATCTATGCTTTGCTTTCTTCTCAGAGGCGTAATTCCCCACAGTTATAAATTACCACACATCTCTCTTTAAACAAACCCATTCATTCTTAAGGTGAAAGCATTACAGAGAAAATATATTTAAATCAATAAAATTTCCTATATACATGCTAAAAGCCTACCAGTGGTCACCCATCAGTCTTATGGGGACTTCCATAGGCCAATGTCCTTCCAAACCTTCCCAGGAAGGATTGGGGGCCCTTTGGACAGAAGGTGCTCTCCAGTTGCTGGACCAGAAAGACAGCCCTGAGTCAGTTTAAACTGAGACTATTTATCCAAAAATCCTTTCTTTGTCTGTTAGGTCTCTAGAGAATCCCATCTGAGCCAGTATCTGTGAGCCACTTAAGATGATGGTATCTCTCTGGCAGTGTTCAACGTGAGTGAATTTACCTACTCACAGCCATAGTTCTTAGTTTCTGGAAGGCAATGGTCATTCTCCGCCACTGAATTACATACATTCTCTGCCCCACAATGACATAGAAACTTAATACAGTAAGATCTCCCAAATATATTGTAGGAAATTGCCGTATCTGTCATAGTTACAGACACAACTCCTTGATATTTACAAACACAGATTACTGGTCTATGCATATAAATATGGTAGATGCACATCTTGTATGCATGTATAAGAAACTATAACTTTACAATCTGCCCCAGATAAAGGGTAGCGGGAAGTCACCCTATTTCAGGAGCAAGCCAGGGAATGAATTGTGATTTGAAGTCACAATATCATTCCCTGATTCTCCCATATACCTTGTCTGATGATAAAAAAAAATGTAGAGAATTGTTTAAAATCAAAGTGCATTGTTTCAGTCAGCAGTTCCAACCATTTTCAGGGGGTAGGGGTAGGGAAGAAGCAGTAAGCAAATAAATAGCCTGTATTTTAAGATAAGATAATGCCTAATTACACTTAACTGTTGAAATATAGCATCTCTGCTCCCATTTCAAATTAAAAGTGCAGACTGGATGTTCCTTATAAATTCTCCTGACAGTGCTACAGGGCTTCAGAGACATAGGTAGCTCCCATCTTCTTCATTTATTAAGGATGTTTCTCTATATCTGCATTGATTAATAAAGATTGCATTGACAAGAAGTGCTGCTGTGACACAAAGAGGTTGCAGGGTAATTTACAAAAAAATCTTTCTTATACACCTAATTTCTTAGTTTTCATTGTCTTATCTACTGCTACTTTCAGCCAATCTGCAGCAGCTGACTGAGTCAGTGAAATACTGTGGCTTAATTTACCAGAAGGAATTAAAATAATTCACCAAACTGGAAAATGCATATAGTCCACATACAGTAACTGGAATACATCTTGCAGATGGAGAGATTCTATCATAGTTTCAATTATCTTTTTGAATTATGTAGACTCAATGTTTGCAGTGCATTCATGAAAGTTTGCAGGGTCTTTAAAGAATGAATGTTCATCCTGCATGAGTTGCTCGCAAACCAGACTACTAGGGTCTGATCTTACGCTCATTGAAGTCAGTGATAAAATCCCCATCTACATCAATGGGAGCAACAGCTGGTCCTTAAATTCTTCAATATCCTTTGGTATTCTCTAGAGCCCTGCTCCTGCACCCATTGACATCAAAGGGAGCTTTCTTACTGGCTTCAGCAGGTGCAGGAGCAGGCTTTAGATGCTCAGTGATGTTCTGAGCCATCAGAGTGATAAAGACAGATGTGCTTGCTTAAAATATGTGAGTATTACCACAGTATGTACTGAAGTACTTTACTGGACTAGAGCAGGCCTGAGTGCTCAGTCCTGTGAGGTTCTAAGCACTCTTGATTCCTAGGCCTGGTCCACACTACGCAGTTAAACCGATTTTTACAGCATTAAATCAATTTAATGCTGTACCCGTCCACACTACAATGCACTTTATATCGATTTAAAGGGCTCTTTAAATCAATTTCTGTACTCCTCCCCAACGAGAGGAGTAACTCTAAAATCGAAATTAACATATCGATTTAGGGTTAGTGTGGCCACAAATCGAAGTCATTGGCCTCCGGGCGGTATCCCACAGTGCACCACTGGCTGCTCTGGACAGGAATCTGAACTCTAATGCACTGGCCAGGTATACAGGAAAAGCCCCGCGAACTTTTGAATTGCATTTCCTGTTTGGTCAGCGTGGAGCTCTCATTAGCACAGTGACCACACAGAGCTCATCAGCACAGGTAACAATGCAGTCTCCTGAGAATCGAAAAAGAGCTCCAGCATGGACCGCACAGGAAGTACTGGATCTGATGGCTATATGGGGAGAGGACTCAGTGCTAACAGAACTCTGTTCCAAAAGACGAAATGAAAAAATATTTGAAAAAATTTCCAAGGCTATGATGGGAAAAGGCCACACCAGAGACTCAGTGCAGTGGAGAGTGAAAGTGAAGGAGCTCAGACAAGCCTACCAGAAAACCAAAGCAGCAAAGGGAAGATCAGGGTCAGGGCCAAAAACATGCCGCTTCTACACTGAGCTGCATGCAATTTTAGGGGGCTGCGCCACCACTACCACCCATTGTCCGTGGATTCCGAGGTGGGGGTTATAATCTCAACCATGAATGAGGATTCAGCGGAGGGGGAAGATGAGGAGGAGGAAGAGGAGGATGAGCTTGCAGAGAGCACACAGCACTCCATTCTCTCCAACAGCCAGGAGCTTTTTGTGACCCAGACGGAATTACCATCCCAGCCCTCCCAAGCCACTAGCCCAGATAGTGAAGCCATGGAAGCGACCTCTGGTGAGTGTACCTTTGTAAATATAAAACATGGTTTAAAAGCAAGCGTTTTTTAATGATTGATTTGCCATGTGGGCTTGGGATGCATTCGCTGCCAGTAAAGTTACTGGAAAAGTTTGTTAACATGTCTGGGGATGGAGCGGAAATCCTCCAGGGACATCTCCATGAAGCGCTCCTGGAGGTACTCCAAAAGCCTTTGCAGAAGGTTTCTGGGCAAGGCAACCTTGTTCCGTCCACCATGGTAGGTCACTTTACCACGCCATGCATGTAGCAAGTAATCGGGTATCATTGCATGACAAAGCATAGCTGCGTATGGTCCCGGTGATTGCTGGCATTCAAGAAACATCCATTCTTTATCTCGCTCTGTTATCCTCAGCAGAGTGATATCGTTCATGGTAACCTGGTTGAAATTAAGGAATTTAAGTAAGGGGACAGAGAGATGAGAGAGGGGAGGAAGGATAGCGCTGAGCTTTTTAGCATTTGGCCAGCAGGAATCTTCCCAGCTACCAGCCACGCGGTGGGGGGGGGGAGAAAGGGGGGTGATTAGCAGTGATCTTCCATGATACCAGCCATGCTGTGGCGGGAGGGGTAAAGCAATTCTAGAGAATTGGATTGGGGAGGAGAGGGGTTGGCATCTGCTGCTCCTTGTTAACAGGAAAGAAGCAGCAAAAGGAACTGTGTATATCAAGGCTGGAGAAGCTGTGCCTTACCATGACTGCATGCAAGCTGAATTGTGATGCCCAGACCTGCGTCTGTGAGATCTGTAACACCAGAGCCGCAGGCACTCAATATTAAGATGCAAAATGCTACCTTGTAGTGAAATCACATGTGCTATGTAAGGTGAATAGTGTTGTTCACTGTGAAAGAGTATAAGCTTTGTTCTGTAAAATGTATCTTTTTAAATCCTTCTCTCCCTATTTTCTCCCCCTCATGCAGCTGCACATTTTTCAAGCCTTCCTACTCCATCCCAAAGGCTAGCTCAGATAAGGCGGAGGAAGAAGAGGACGCGAGATGAAATGTTCTCAGAAATCATGGAAGTAACTTGCAATGAAAGAGCTCATCTGAGGGAATGGAAGGACGTGGTACCAAATTACAGGAAAGATGCCAGTGAACGTGAGGGCAGGAGGGACCAACGTGAGGACAGGAGGGACCAACGTGAGGATAGGAGAGACGCTCAAGATGAGAGGTGTAGGCAGGAAGATCAACAGTGGCGGGTTGCAACGTTGGAGCTGCTGCGTGATCAAACTGACATCCTCCGACATCTGGTGGATCTTCAGGAGGAGCAGCGGGGTCACAGAGTGCCGCTGCAGCCCATGTTTAACCACCCTCAGTACTCACCATGTTCCATGTCTTCCTCACCCAGACGTGTAAGAACGCGTGAGGTAAGGCTTTGTGCACCAGCCCACTTCACCCCCGTGGACAGTCCAACCAAAAGGCTGTCATTACATTGAAATGTGCTTAATGGCCTTTTCCTTCCCTCCTATCCTCCTCCCAAACCACTCCCGGGATACCTTGTTAATTAACTTCCTCTTTTTATAATTACATACTTTTTAAATGAAGGGGGAGGGTGGGTTGCTTACAGGGAATGACTTTTAATAAAGAATACATGCTTTTTAAACGATAGTGACTTTATTTCCTTAAGCAAGCTGTAATCGAAGGGGGAGGGTGGGTTGCTTACAGGAGGAGTCAATAAAGGGGGGGAATTTCATGAAGGGGAAACAAACACAGCAGTCACACCGTACCCTGGCCCGTGATGAAACTCATTTTCAAGGCTTCTCTGATGCGCACCACTTCCTGGTGAGCTCTTCTAATCGCCCTGGTGTCTGGCTGCACGTAATCAGCGGCCAGGTGATTTGCCTCTGCCTCCCACCCCGCCATAAAGGTCTCCCCCTTTCTCTCACAGAGATTGTGGAGCACACAGCAAGCAGCAATAACAAAGGGGACATTGGTTTGGCTGAGGTCTGAGCGAGTGAGTAATGTGCGCCAGCGGGCTTTTAAACGGCCAAATGCACATTCTACCACCATCCTGCACTTGCTTAGCCTGTAGTTGAACAGCTCCTGACCACTGTCCAGGCTGCCTGTGTATGGCTTCATAAGCCATGGCATCAAGGGGTAGGCTGGGTCACCCAGGATAACGACAGGCATTTCAACATCCCCAACTGTTATTTTCTGGTCCGGGAAGTAAGTCCCTTGCTGCAGCCGTTTAAACAGAACAGTGCTTCTGAAGACGCGAGCGTCATGAACACTTCCTGGCCATCCCACGTGGATGTTGGTGAAACGTCCCTTGTGATCCACCAGTGCTTGCAGCACAATTGAAAAGTACTTCTTGCAGTTTATGTACTGGGTGCCCTGGTGCTCCGGTGCCAAGATAGGGATATGGGTTCCATCTATCGCTCCCCCACAGTTAGGGAATCCCATTGCAGCAAAGCCATCCACTATGACCTGCACGTTTCCCAGAGTCACAACCTTTCGTAGCAGCAGCTTAATGATTGCTTTGGCTACTTGCAACACAGCAGCCCCCACAGTAGATTTTCCCACTCCAAATTGATTCCCGACTGACCGGTAGCTGTCTGGCATTGCAAGCTTCCAAAGGGCTATTGCCACTCGCTTCTCCACTGTGAGGGCTGCTTGGTATTATGGCGTTTCAGGGCGTTATCTTGGTATTATGGCGTTTCAGGGCAGGGGAAAGCAAGTCACAAAGTTCAAAAAAAGTGCTCTTATGCATGCGAAAGTTTTGCTGCCACTGCAAATCGTCCCACACCTGCAAAACTATGCGGTCCCAGCAGTCTGTACTTGTTTCCCTGGCCCAAAATCGGTGTTCAATGGGTAGAACCTCCCCCATTACCAGCAGGAGCTCCAAATCGCAGGGGCACGCGGTTAGGGAGAAATGAGTGTCCATGTCCTCATCACTCTCGTCGCCGCGCTGCCATAGCTGCCTCCTCCTCGCCTGCCTTTGCAGTTCATGGTTCACCATATACTGCACGAGAATGCGCGAGGTGTTTACAACGTCCACGATTGCGCTATTGATCTGAGCAGGGTCCATGCTTGCTGTGCTATGGCATTTGCTTTCAGTTCACCCAGGAAAAAAGGCGCGAAATGGTTGTCTGCTGCTTTCAGGAAGGGAGGGGTGAGGCTGTACCCAGAACCACCCGCGACAATGATTTTTGCCCCATCAGGCACTGGGATCTCAACCCAGAATTCCAAGGGGCAGGGGAGACTGCGGGAACTATGGGATAGCTACAGAATAGCTACTCACAGTGCAACGCTCCAGAAATCGATGCTAACCTCGGACCATGGATGCACACCACCAAATTAATGTGCCTAGTGTGGCCGCTTGCAATCGACTTTATAATATCTGTTTTATAAAACCGGTTTCTGTTAATTTGAAATTACCCTGTAGTGTAGACGTACCCCTACTGACTTTAATGGGATTTGGGCGTGCTCAGCGCCTGGCATGACCAAGAGCTAAAGTTTGTTTTTGCCTCAGTGTCATCTCAGGTGATACTCCCATTTTCTATGAAGTTTTCCTATTATGTTTAAAAGTGAATCAAAATGTTTTTATAAATAATTCTCCTTCCTGAAATACTGTTTAAAGTCTTAAATCCATACATAGAATTAGTGTTGCTGTTTTTAAATTAAACAAAATAAATAAGTAGCTTTTCTTCACCCTAGTAAGATCTGAGTTTAGGGGGTCTGCTTTCTGTTTGAACAGAGACTGGGAATGGTTGGGCCATTACACTAATTGAATCTATTTCCCCATGTTAAGTATCCTCACACCTTCTATAGGTCATCTCAATTATCACTTCAAAAGTTTTTTTTCTCCTGCTGATGATAGCTTATCTCAATTGATTAACCTTTTACAGGTGGTGTGGCTACTTCCACCTTTTCATGTTCTCTGTATGTATAAATATCTTCTTGCTGTATGTTCCAGTCTGTGCATCTGATGAAGTGAGCTGTAGCTCACAAAAGCTTATGCTGAAATAAATTTGTTAGTCTCTAAGGTGCCACTCCTGTTCTTTTTTCGGATACAGACTAACACGGCTGCTACTCTGAAACCTGTGTTTCACCTGTAAGTTGCTGCTTTCTTTGCTCTACGTAAGTGCTTCTGCTGTCATCTTTAGCACAAGCAACACAGATCTCAAACTCTGATTTTTACCCTCTTGGGCAGTGTCCTACTCCTCTCTCTTTAGAAGCAACAAACTGCTTAGAGACCTTCTAGTTTTATTTCACTTTGTTCTCCCCACCACCTATACAAACTCTGTATTTATAATATGATATAATGCTTTGCTCACTTGGCCAAGGAAGGGGGAGACAGAAAGTATCTTCCTCCTAGAGATCTCTCCTGGCTCTAACTCTGAAAAGCTTGCTCTCTCTGCCCCAGAACACTTCCTTCTTATATCTTTTTCTCCCTTTTGGGTAATGGGCTAATTAGCCTTTGGGGCTCTCCTCAGCCCGTCTCAATCCACTAGCTAGGCACAGCTCTTCCTAATCAGGGCTACTCTTGAGAAACTACTTGTAATTGTGGTGACTGGAGTGCTGCATCACTTGCTGTTTCCCAACACTTTCACAGTCAGGTAAGTAAAATGAGAAGTGATTTTCAAATATAGGTTTAAAATTTGTTTGTAACTTTTTACTCTATCCATGTCCTCCATTAGTGATTAGGAACATAAGAATTGTCAGACTGGATCAGACTGAAGTCCATCTAGAACAGGGTCCCTTCTTCAATAGTGGCTAGCACCAGATGCTTCAGAGAAACAATGCTGGAATAGGCAGATGGGATATCAGCTGCCTCCCCATTATATCTAATAGTTAGCTATTAGTTTAAGCTCTGAACATAAGGTTTGGTATTTCTTCCTATTTTTGTCACTAATTATGATAATATCTTGAGATATAAATCTCAAATCCCTTTTTGAATCTTTCTAAATTCTTCCTATGGTGAAGCGTCCATTATGTAAAAATACTGAACTCTTCTGTGTTTATCTTAAAAAAAAAAAAAAAGCTTTAATTGACTTCCAAGATTACTGTTCCATTACTATAGACCTGTTTGGTTTTGGTCTGTTAGGAAATGCTGCCACTCGCCAATTACTAGAAAAAAATACTTTAAACATTTTTAATGATTTTTCAAATCAGCATATGTGATAATTAATACAAACATGTCAATTTCTTCAAGATCAGTAAGGATTCCTCTTCCATAAATACCTGAGAGATTTGCATGCAGTATTCATCTTGATGTCTTTCGTCTGGTCAATTTAATAGTAGTAACTAAAATGCAGCATCCCCCTGCAAAAAAAAATCCACCCACCAAGTGCAAACATAGCTGAAATACCAGACTAAACATTGGTTCAAAATACTTTTATATTCATACTATGGCTTACATGAAATCTGAAAGTATTTGATGCTACTGTTAGTCATATGTTGGGTTCTTTTTTATTGTATATTTAGTTTAGTTTTCACAGTTGACCATTCTGCATAAAATATAATTTGCATTTGTTATCCAAAAATGGGCAAGCAATTACATCAAACTCTATGGATTTGTATGATTCATAGTACTTCTGGTGTATGATCCAGAAAATAATTTAAATCTGTGCTAGGTAGTTTAAGTGTGATTTAGGGAAAAGATAGTTGAAGTATTTTCCACTGAAAACTGTTCTAGATTAATGTTCTAGAGATTTCTAACTCATATGCTGGACCTCCCCACACAATCATATACATTATAAATATTTACAGTTACAGACTTTTTTTTCTTCATATGCCCAACTCTGCTCTTTTTCATCCTCCCCTGCTGACCACACACATCTTAGGGAGTGACACGGCCCAAGATCTCCCTTGGGCACTCTTGGGTTGTGTACAATTGGGTGGAGGCATGATATGGAAGGCATTACCTTAACCGTATTTCCTGGTTTTCAGAGGCTTAAGTTTAAACATTGTCTACATTCTGGAAGGAGATTAGGCATTGCTGGGCAACCTCTGTGGTGTTAATAGTTCTTGATAGTGAATAACATTTATGTTCTGCATTTATGTCCTGATCCTACAAATACTTACATGTATACTCAAGTTTAAATATTTGAGTAGTCCCATATAATTAGTGAAACTACTTTTGCTCTTTTACTTATTCTCCTTTCAGCAATTTTGTTCAGCAATTTTGTTCAGCAATTTTGCATTAGCATTGACATTTTAAGCAGTTTCCTTTTAATGGCTTTTCAGGTTCCTTGCATTTTATGGTGGACACTGAAGTAAGTCCATACACATCTATACTTTTCAACCTGCCCTTTCATTTCACTTATACATATGTTTGTGAGCAATATTTCTCTCAAAGGGCAATGCATATTTTGTAATAAACAATATCTGAAACCCAGTTCTTAGTAACAGCAACTATCAGAATCCTTATCAATTTGCTGTTTAGCTGTGACAAGCTAGCTGATTGTCAGGCATTCAGGATTGTATGTGATTTTTAGATTGGTTTCAGTTTTAAAAGAACAATCCTATACATCCCCACAGTATACGCTTAATGATGATTGGGGGCTTAGTTAACTGAAAGAGCAAAACTTTAAAGGCTGTTGATTTTTTCCCCTATAAATTTAGATGTCTTTTTAAGTGAACAAGCCACAGCACGTACAAAAAAGTAAATGAGAAATCAAATATATAAATAATAATTAAACTTGATATTAAAATAAAGGTTATGATTTTCAGTAAATACCATCGTAGTCAAAGTGTGGATCTTTTTTCCCCATTTTCATGTTAAAATGAACAAATTTCAAGGAAAATTTATATTGACTGCTAGAGAAAATAATCTATTTGATACTAGTCAAAAATATCTAATGATTGGTATTTGGCAAGCTATAGGCTTGTTGAATATTGGCTAAAAGATTATTTAACTAATATCAGTGAAATTTGCCAAACATTTCTTAAACACTATTGGACTACTAGGACTGCTGTAAGCTCTTGTCAGAAATTAAAAATGAAACCAATTATTTATTTGAAAGTGGTCCTTTTTCACCTAGGACATTTTAATGATTCCTTCCTCTACTCCATCTCTTTCCTTTCCTCCCTTTATCATTTCCACACTGAAAATGCTGTAATTCCAGTTGTTTTTCCATTTCTTTTTGTTGTTTTTCCATTTCTTTTTGTTGTTTTTCCATGTCTCGGCGGTGGGCCGCCTCTTCTTCTTCTTGCTTCCTTCTGTGGGCCACCTCTTTGGCTGCCTGTTCTCTTTGGTAGGCTGCCTGTTCTCTTTGGCAGGCTGCCTCTCTGATCTGTTCTTCTCTTTCTTTCATCTCCATCTCTTTTTGTTTTATTTCCAGTTGTCGCCTGTGTTCAGCTTCTCTGAATTGTGCTTCGGCCTCAATTTTTGCCTTAGAAGTCATGGTTCCTGTTTTCTTGTGTTGGGGTGCCCTCCGGTGTTTATCTTCTGAACTGCAGGCTCTGTTGCCTCCTGGGGTCTGCCTAGCAACAATTTTTTTTTTCTTTCTCCCTCTAGCGTAAACTAGAAAAACCACTTTATTTGCATGATATAGTGCTGGTACCTGCTTCCTAATGGGAGGGCTATTGCATGACAAAAGACCTGTAACAGCTCCTTAATGGCTTCTTGCTTAATATGCAAGCCACAAACTGCCAGAGAGAGCAGAACAAAAAATTCTCTCTGGTTCCCTTTTAAAACCAAACTGTTTCTCTCTGCTAAAAAGCCCCTAGCAGAGAAAAGAAAAATAAAATATTTCTACTGGCTTCTGGATTCTGTCTATCCCGTAACCACTGCACACCATGTCATAACTTTAGTCCCAGATTTGGACCTTAGCGTCCAAAATATGGGGGTTAGCATGAAAACCTCCAAGCTTAGCTACCAGCTTGGACCTGGTACTTGCTGCCACCACCCAAAAAATTAGAGTGTTTTGGGGCACTCTGGTCCCCCTGAAAAACCTTCCCTGGGGACCCCAAATCCCTTGAGTCTCACAACAAAGGGAAATAATCCTTTTCCCCTTCCCCCCTCCAGGTGCTCCGGGAGAGATACACAGACACAAGCTCTGTGAATCCAAACAGAGTGACTCCCCCTCTCCGTTCCCAGTCCTGGAAACAAAAGCACTTTCCTCTTCACCCAGAGGGAATGCAAAATCAGGCTAGCAAATCCAACACACACAGATCTCCCCCTGATTTCTTCCTCCCACCAGAGTACAGACTCAATTTCCCTGAAGTAAAGAAAAACTCCAACAGGTCTTAAAAGAAAGCTTTATATAAAAAAGAAAGAAAAATACATACAAATGGTCTCTCTGTATTAAGGTGACAAAATACAGGGTATATTGCTTAAAAGAATATTGAATAAACAGCCTTATTCAAAAAGAATACAAATCAAAGCACTCCAGCACTTATATTCATGCAAATACCAAAGAAAAGAAACCATATAACTTACTATCTGATCTCTTTGTCCTTACACTTAGAAACAGATTAGAAAGCAGAAACTACTTCTCCAAAGCTCAGAGAAAGCAGGCAGACAGAAAACAAAGACCTCAGACACAAAATTTCCTCCATCCTAAGTTGAAAAAATCTGGTTTCCTGATTGGTCCTCTGGTCAGGTGCTTCAGGTGAAAGAGACATTAACCCTTAGCTATCTGTTTATGACACCAGTGTAGGCCACAAAGTGCATAAGGGAGAAAACTGTCAAAAACTGCTCATAGAAAGTCAAGCACATTGTATGTCTGTAGGATGAGTGTAGATCCATGCAGATAGAGATGGCAGTGCAAGACAAAGTGCTGTGGAACACCCCATATATAGGTGAACACGGCTAGAGAAACAATCCAGCCAATCATTGTGCTGTTTATAATCATCCACATTTCGTTAAGATTAGTGAGAAAATGACAAATGATCTTTGCTATATGAAGATCTGGTGTTCATGATAATATTAAATTTGTCAGCTGTCTTCTGTGTCATTGACTACAAGGTGCTATTGAGTCATCTGAAGAGACTATACTAGGTATATATGAGACCGATCATGGGTCTGAGACCATGTCATACTTGTTGAGTGGTTTCAAAGCATAAAATATGAGTGATTGCTTCTTCCTGAGGACACACTCATGTAGCATTCTGCAGGTGTCTATCTACTTTCCCCTCAAAATGTATGTTGGATCATTTGGAGGGTCAGTGAGGAGACATGGGTTGTATAGTGTTGTCAGACTGTTGATGACACTCAGGTATTTATCTCCATTTCATCTGACCTAGCCAAAGCTGTCAGTTGCCATATCCACTGTTTAGCTGAGAGAGTCTAACTGACGCTGGAGGAAAGCTGGCTAAGTCTCAAACAGCAATTAGCTGATGTTCATTGGTTGGTGGAAACTACCAGAAATTACAATGAGGATAATAAGTGCTTCTGTGACAGAGAGTGTGTGACTGCCTTTTATTGCTTGAATTTGCAATCTAGAGGCTTAGTTAGATTACCAGCTAATGTTTAGGGGATCATATAGCAGCACTGGGTAGAAATTTTTTTTTCCCCATCCACATCAGGCTACAAGGTTGTGACTGTTTCTTTTGGATTCAGATTTGGATTATTTTGTTAGTCATCAATGCCGTTGTCATCTCTACCTTAGATTATTGTAATGTACTCTACAGCCCCTCCAGCTACTGTAAGATACAGACTCAGGCAGATGTACAGCAGGTTGTTGGCATCTCTCTACAGATACCATCCTACAGGATACTGTGAGCACTAGGGGTGCTGAACTCCGTCAGCTTAGAGCTGGTCTGCCAGGAGTGCTGACATCTGGACTGAGACCTCTGAGCATTTCTGGGGCACACGTTATGGCCAAAATGCTTTCACAGAGGCACTGTGGTATTGTTTCTGCTTATTGGGCACAGTTACTGTCTAGCATCTATTGGGTTGTCTTGTCTCCGGTCTTTGGAATTGCGTCTCAAATCACCAGATGCTCTGCGAACCACTCACTCTCAACTTTAAAAGTCTGTTTGGCTGCACATCTTCTGGCTGGAATACCCACGTTCTAAGGGACAGCCTGCAGCACTGCCTCTGTTCTTGTAGAGTTTCCCTAATTTGCATTTTGACATGATCTGGATACAATAGCCATGCTCAGTGGGCTGTACTAGATTTTTGCCTTGGGATCAGTAAAAGCCACCATGGTTGTGTGGGGCTTGCTTACTTTTAATGGGAGAAATTGCATTTTTTTAATACCTGCTCAACCTCCATGTTGCCACACAATGGAGTGTCTTCCAATCCTAATCTTCTGTGATTCTATTACAACATGGTTTAAGCTGCTTTCACTTATTTAAATTGTTTAAAACCCTGCTCTTTAAAATCTGTGTTTACCTTGGAAATGTGGATTCTCTTATCTTCCTCTTCCTCTTGAAAAAAATATTTTGGAAATGAGGCACTTATGGAAATTTATTTAAAAGGAGCATTTTCTGGTTTATTAAACTTAAACCTTTTGACTTTGCTTAGAATCTGTTACCCTTTTAACAAAACATATTATAATCATAATATTTAACTGGAGGGAAAAACCCTCTGATAACAGAGACAAATATAGGTGGGGTTCTCACAACAAAAATTTTGGTGGCCTCAGAGTATGGACACCAACTCTTGCTGGTGGCTGCTCTGACAAACCCGTCTCTGCCCCTATCTCTCAC
Source organism: Gopherus evgoodei (assembly GCF_007399415.2). Classification (NCBI taxonomy): domain Eukaryota; kingdom Metazoa; phylum Chordata; order Testudines; family Testudinidae; genus Gopherus; species Gopherus evgoodei. The sequence goes on from NC_044323.1 coordinate 199,967,770, forward strand.
AGCCCTTCAGCAAAAGCCCATCCCAGAGAAGGCTGGGAACTCATGGGCCATCTGTAGGCAGCCCAGGCTCCTCATGTCCCAGCCTGGTAGGAGTAGGGGAGCCTCCCAGGGGAGCATCCTGGCAACCGAATGCCCCAGCGAGTGAGCGCCACAACCACCTTCACTGACAAGAGCCATCTCAGGTATCTTGCACACCGGCACCCTGTGTCTCCAGAAGCGCTGCCCAGAGCCCCTGAGGAAGCTGTGTGTGGTGGATAGCATTGATCCCTGTTGGCAGTGCCAGCACAAATACCAATGTGGCACATCTCACTGCTATTCAAGAGCAACAGCTGCAGGGAGGGGATGCTGCTTTACCCCCTGCTCCCAATCTCTGCCCATGCTCTGGATGATCCCATGGCCACAAAAAAAATCCTCCTGTGGCTGCATGAGGCCATGGTGGCTGTATTTGAGAAATGCTGGTCTACGACCTGTATACCATAGTATATTTGTCCTATGGTCAGTCATCCTGCCTTCAGCAGCAGTCAGTACCTGAAACTTCAAAGGCTACTGAAAACAACCATCAGGCATGTAGCAGACTGTGTAATGTTGCACCATGGAGAAAAAAATCCCTTATGATCCCTGTGGCAGTCAGTAGGATGAAGCATTAAATCTGATCTCGTTACCCCGATCTGATCATGCCGAACTAGAAGCATTGGTGTGAGTACACACTACACTGTTGAGTATTTAAATACCAAGAAAAAACATCGAAAATGTACTTAAAATGAAACTTGCTGCAACTCTAGCTTTCAGTGCATTCCATTTTGTAGATCATCGTTACCCTTATTAGCATTTTGTTTGCTAATTAAAATGAAAATATTAACTTTTTCCTACCCCAGGAGTTCCAGTTAAACAAGCACAAGTCTTTGAAGAGTACCTTTTGCTAATCTTTATTCATAAGAACGAAGCCCTTGCACCTGCAAGATATAAATTATCTTTTTGACATAGAAAACAGTCCTTAGGGCCCAGGCATGCTGTAAAGGGTCTCATTATCCTAAAGATTTACTCGTCATGCAACTCCATACAGAAGAAGTCTTGATCGAAACAAAGATAAATTCTTCCCCCTAGTCCCATCAAATGGCAGATTGTACTGAGTCCTTCTCCATAGCCACACATGGATTCATTAATTAAAGGCATTTTTTAAAAAGTGTTCCTTAATCCTCTACTGTGAATGCTATGCTGTTAAATTATAGTACTGAGAAACCATGTGATGCATACTTTGGCAGCCCCTGCTAAAACATGAGCTGCACGTTCATGGCGACTTGAACAGTTTCCCTGCACAGACACTTCATATGCAAAAGTTAAGTTGTTAATTTACCAGCTGTGAAGTGCAATGACAGTTCATTTGTTGTTGTGTGCAATGTTATAGCTGTGGTGGTCCCAAGATATTAGAGACACAAGATGGGTGATGTAGTATCTTTTTTTAATAATTTTTTTAACAACTTCTGTTGGTGAGAGAGACAAGTTTTTGAGTTTATATAGAGCTCTTCTTCAGGTCTGGGAAAGGTAACCAATGTCACAGATAAATAAAAGGTGGAACAGGTTGTTTAGCATAAGTAGTTAACAGATTTCAAGGTGAACTTGCCTGTTAACACCTAGTCATGGAGCAGGAAGGAGATAAAATCTGGGGAGAGGCAAGGATTAATTGGGTTATAGATTGTAGTAATAAACCATAAATCCAGTGTCAATCTTCAGGTCATGATTTTTAGTATCTAAAAGGTTATGAATTTAAGGGCCCAGGCTCATCTTTTGAAGGCGTTGTGCAGGTTTGCATTGAGGATGAGGACTGAGAGGTCGCATACAGAGAGATCTCTTTGTGAAAAGTGTTCACCCACAAGCGACAGGGTGTTTTTGTCTTTTATTGTTTTTCTGTGAGAGTTCATGAGCAGCAGAAGCTCCATGAAAGTGTGGGATGAGGCTTCAGCCCCTGAACAGTGGCCAAATCCCCACACACCACCTCTTCCCCCAAAGCCTTCACCCCCGCTTTCTCCTCTCCGCCCCCTTCCCCATTGCTTGCCCTTGTAGATGGTTAAAAAGTGGGAGGGGATAACTAGGCCCCCTCGCCCCTCCTTTCCAGTACCCCTGTGAGTTCATTCAAGAAAGTACCGATTGATTTCACTCATGTAGTTGTTACTGGGACGGTTAGTAAACTGGATGAGGTACACCACATGTTGTGATAGGCAAGGATGTTAAAGTGTGCTATGGGTGGTGGTGATCATTGTAGCATTGGAGATATGTCTACTGGTTTGGCATATGTTGTTCCCCACTTCTACGATGGTCAACACACTTTTCAAGATCCAAAAGCTTGTCTCTTTCACCAACAGTTAGTTCATTTATTATCCTTTAATATGACTTTTTGTCATTTTTTTTCTCTAGATATTTACACAATGCCTTGCAGGTGCAAAAGCAATATTAGAAGCATAGCTATCTATTGTCACTGTTGTGTCTGTGGCATCCATCAACCATCAGACAAGATGGTTTGGGAGTTAGCTTGTTCCTGATTTCCAGAAAGATAGTTAAATTCCTCTTCTAACATTTAAGCTCCAAATGACCCCATTAATTTTACTTGAATTAATGAACAGACCAAACTGTAAGGCTAATTTTCAATTGTACTTTGCTCATTTTTGCTCTGACAACATGCTACTTGCACAGTGGACTCTGGCTTAGCTACAGTTTAAGGCCAGGTCCTTTGTTGGTGTAAATTAGTATAGTTTCAGTAACTGCAATGGAGCTGCACCTATTTACGCCAGCTATGAATTTGACTGCATAAACTTGAATTTTCATCCACATGTACTAGGTGTCAGGAACAAGGGCCTGCAGCAGAGCTAATTTCCAGGCAGCAAACACAGTCAGCCTTCTATTATGGTCACCAGGCATCTGGTTTTTGGCTGGAACACCCAGTCGAAAAGGGACCCATTAAAAGTTCGGTCAGCAGTGCAGAGCGGCTAAGGCAGGATCCTTGCCTGCCCTGATTGTGCAGCTTCTGGAAGTGGCTGGCATGTCCCTGCAGCCCCAAGGCACAGTTGCAATCAGGGAACTCTGTGTGCTGCCTCCACCCCAAGCACTGGCTTTGCAGCTCCAATTTGCCAGGAACTGCGGGCAATGGGAGCTGCAGGGATGGTGCCTGTGGGCGCGGGCAGTATGTACTGTGCAGAGCCGCCTGGCCGTGCCTCTGCCTAGGGGATGGACATGTCATCTGCTTCTGGTAGCAGCACGGAGCCAGGGCAGGTAGAGAGCCTGCCTTAGGCCCACTGCGCCAGCAACCAGGGGCTGCCTGAGGTAAGCACCACCTGGCTGGATCCTGAACCCTGAACCTCCTCCCACACCCAACCCCCCTGCCCCAGGTTGGAACCCCCTCCTTCCCCTTAACTCCCTCCCAGAGCCTGCACCCCAACACCCTGCCCCAGCCCTGAGCCTCATCCTGCACCCCAACACCCTGCCTCATTCCTTAGTCTCATCCCAGAGCCTGCTCCCCCTCCCACACCCAAACTCCCTCCCAGAGCCTACATCCTGACCCCTGCCCCAGCCCTGGGCCCCATCCTGCCCTCCCACACCCCAACCTTCTGCCCCAACCCTGAGTTTGCCCGACACTCCAAACCCCTTGGCCCCAGCATGGATCCCCCTCCTTCACCCAGAGCCCCTCATTTCTGATCCCACCCCAGAGCCTGTACCCCAGCTAGAGCCCTTACCCCCTCCTGCACCCAACCCCCTGCCCCAGCCCAGTGAAAGTGAGTGAAGGAGGGAGGGATGGAGTGCTTGAGGGCAGGGCCTCAGAGAAGGGGTGTGTCATAACATTTCTTCTCAGATCTGGACCTTAGCGTCCAAAATATGGGTGTTAGCATGAAAACCTCCAAGCTTAGTTACCAGCTTGGACCTGGTATCGCTGCCACCAGCTAGGAATTATACAGTGCCTAGCTCACTGTGGTCTCCCCAAAACCTTCCCTGGGGGACCCCCAGACTCAGATGCCTTGAGTCTCACAAAAAAGGGAAATAACCCCCTCCCCTTGTTTCCTTGTTACTTCCTCCCAGGCTCCCCTCCCTGGATGGCCCTAGGAGATTCCCTGCTTCCAGTCCTGGAAACACAAGTACTGAATCTCTCTTCCCCCTCACCCAGAGGGTATGCAAAGTCAGGCTTAGTAAATCTAACACAAAGAGATTTTCCACCTGACTTCTTCCTCCCACCAATTCCCTGGTGAGCTGCAGACTCAATTCCCTGGAGTCCCCACTAAAGAAAAACTCCAACAAGTATTAAAAAGAAAGCTTTATATAAAAAGAAAGAAAAAGACATTAAATATAGTCTCTGTATTACGGTGACAATATACAGGGTCAATTGCTTAAAGGAAAAAAATGAATAAACAGCCTTATCCAAATAGAATACAATTTAAAACATTCCAGCAACTACACACATGTAAATACAAAAGAAAACAATATAAACCTATTGTCTTACTATCCTTGTACTTACAACTTGGAAACAGAAGATTAGAAAGCCAGGAGATAGAAAAATCACTCTCAGAGCCGAGAAAAGAACAGACCAAGAACAAAGGACTCACACCCAAAACTTCCCTCCACCCAGATTTGAAGAAGTCTTGTTTCCTGACTGGTCCTCTGGTCAGGTGTTTGGTTCCCTATGTTAACCCTTTACAGGTAAAAGAACATTAATCCTTAGCTATCTGTTTATGACACGCCCCCAAAATTGCAGACAGTGGGGAACCTCACTGGCGGCAATTTCCTCCTAGAACTTTAAAATAAACAGATTAATACAACACATGCACCTTTACATATACCACTAAGTATATAACTAACAGACTTTTACATTTTAAGAACACTTTTTAACTACTGGATTCTGGGAAACTTTCACGAGAGAGTGCATCAGCTACTTTGTTAGAAGCTCCTGAGATATGCTGAATTTCAAAATCAAAATCTTGGAGAGCTAAACTCCAACGAAGAAGTTTCTTGTTGTTCCCCTTGGCAGTATGAAGCCATTTTAGAGCAGCGTGGTCAGTTTGTAGCTGGAACCGCGGTCCTCAAACATATGGGCATAGCTTTTCCAGGGCGTACACAATAGCATAGCATTCCTTTTCACTGACTGAACAGTGACTTTCCCTCTCAGACAGTTTCTTGCTGAGAAACACGACAGGATGGAAGTTGTGTTCCTGCATGAGAACTGCTCCTATACCACACTCAGATGCATCTGTGGTTACTAGGAATGGCTTGTCAAAGTCCGGGACCCTGAGCACAGGGTGGAGCAGGGAATGGGGCAAGGGTGTTCAGTTTTGTGCGATTAGAAAGTTGACAACCCTACCTTCAGTAGACTACCTGATTAGTGGGAAGAGTCAGAAAACCTGCTCTGAAGCCCAGCAGCAGCAGTTCAGCTGCTGCTCAAAGTATTCACCCAGGGCTGTGACAGCACCTGCTTGTTCCTAGCCCTGCTCCTTCTGAGGCAAAACTAGAAAACACAGTTGTATAACTATCACAAGGACACAACCAAGAGTTTAGAACAGTGGTACACTGACTGAAATCAAGCAAATTGTTGTTTGGTTTATCAGAATAATCCATTATAACTGTACTGATTTAAAATGCAAGGTTCAAGTACTTCTGAGTCTTGAGTGTGGTGAGCTAAGTCTTAAAGTTTGAGAATCCCTGCTTCCTAAGCCATTTGCTTTTCTTGACCTTATTTCTGACACCAATACAGGAAAATATCTGTACTTCAGAAATTGTGATTAGTGCATCTTTAGCTGTAATAATTGATCCTCATTATTTGACAGATTACAGTTCTTACGGTTTTCATTTTGGCATATACCATACCATACATCTTAGCAAAGGATATGTGGCAGAAGTTTGAACAGTGGTTAAAAGTTGTTTGCTTTCCCTTCAGGTTCAAGTCCTTAAAATCATTATGTCATTTGCAACTCTAGCTATATGCTATTTTTTCCACATTGCTAAAGCAGCTGCATTGCAGAACATTAAGAGGTTGAGCTGACCTAAGTAAAATTGATTTATATGTGAGTACATACTGAATGACAGATGGCAGCAGTAAGTCAGTAAGTCAAACATGGTTTGCAATAGGGTCTCCTTGTTCCTTCTAGTGGTCGTTCACAATACACTGTCTAATTAGAGTTTCTCTGATCAATCCTATTCTTTATTAATCATGTGATTCCAGCCAAGTGTCCCTATATTCATATCACACAATACTGTTATAATTGTTTCTATAATTGTTTCCAGCATCATTCTGTAGTTAGCTTTTCAAATCCCTTGTAATGCCCAATACCTTTAAACAGAACACTACAGATGATTCACGTTTACTTTTGTTCATTTTACCCTGTTTACTACCAATGGAAAGTTCTCAGAAGGTTCAAGTGCACAATGCTGCAAAACTTTTTTTTTTTTTTTTTGGTAATTTATCTTCTAGAACTGGGAGGGACCTTGAAAGGTCACTGAGTCCAGTCCCTTGTCTTTACAGCAGGGCTAAGTACCATTTTTGCCCCAGATCCCTAAATGGTCCCCTTAAGAATTGGGCTCACAACACTGGGTTTAACAAGCCAATGCTCAAACCATTGAGCTAGTCCTCCTACCCACTGAGCTATTCTTCCCACTCGGCATAGCTTCAGCAAACAGAACTAGAAATGTTTGTTTCACCGAGGTTCAAAGCACTGTCATACAGATAACACATCCAGGGTAAAAACCTTCAGTGGAGCAGACTGCCTACTTGCACCCAGAAAGTGAAAGGAGATTGGAATACAGCTGGGCGAGTAGTAGATTTTTTTGGTTGGGTCAACAAACCAAAAAATCTGGAGAAATATTTGGCTTGGTTCTGAAATTGTTTGAAATTTGTCAGCAAATTGGAAAAGTTCACTTTAGGTCAAGAGCCTGTGTGTGTGTCAGTCCATCCCCTATAAACTTTAACTCCATGGTTAGGGCACTCGCCAGGGACGCAGGAGACCCAGGATTGAATCCCCACTATAGAGCAGGAACTTGAACTCAGATCATCCTACATCTGGACTGGGGGAAGGGTTGTTCTCCATTTCTCCTCGTGAAGCTCTTCTACTTTGTAGCAATACTTAAATGTTCACTGGGCCAAGCAGAGAGAGTGAGTGAGAACAAGCTTATAGCCTGGTGATTAGGGCACTCATCCCTGGGGTACAATATGGATTTTAATAATCTCTCTCCCTCAGCTCTAGGCTTGAGAATTGTGTAGGGGAATAGTGAGATGCACAATATGAGCTATGACTGGAGGGAGGATTCTGGGCCCTGTTTGGGAATGTCAGGTTATGTGAGCAGAAAAGAAGGAATTTAGGTCAGCCAAGGTTTGCCAGACTCCACTGAGTTGCAGATTTGCATCATAACTTTCTGTCCTTCTCTTCTGGAAAAGAAATATATAGAATTGTAGAGCACTGAAACTGGCAGGTTTATGTAGATATTAATAGCTGAAACCATGTGTAGCAGTTATCGACCATCTGTGCTGTCTTCCTCATATAACCAATTAAATTGTTGCTTTCACATTAGCTGCAGACTAAGAGTGGTGATTGGTTGATTTGCCTCCAACATCACGACGGTCTAGGTCAGGAATCTTGCCATGGCATAGATACATGCCTTACAATAGCTGTACACTGCATGGATGTAATTTGTAAAGCCAAAATTCCTGAGAACTTAAAAATTGGATGGTAACAGACTGCGAATCCCAGTGATGATTGAACCTGGTGATATTCTGAACCAAAAGAGCTCTTAAACATGCCTGTAGCTGTTTCTGTCTCTGATTCAGACATTCTAGTCTTCAAAGTGATACACAGAATGACAATCCTGGAAATGAACTCTACAGATTAAATTCTACAGATATCAAGGATACAATTCTCTGCACTATTTTGTAGGATAGTTCAAAAACCCATAAAGTTACCACTTCCTATTCAAGTATCAGAGGGGTAGCCGTGTTAGTCTGGATCTGTAAAAGCAGCAAAGAATCCTGTGGCACCTTATAGACTAACAGACGTTTTGGAGCATGAGCTTTCGTGGGTGAATACCCACTTCGTCAGTTCTTTGCTACTTCCTATTCAGTTATGTTGGAATTTTCCATAATGCTTCAACCATCCACTCAACAAACCAGCTGAAATTGTTCCATCTTCTTGAGATTTGTCTGAGCTCATCTCACTCTCATCCAAGACCCTAGTACAACGAGATATTGGGTAAACTGAGATACTCTACCATCTATGTCAAATGAAAAGTCAATGTAGAGCTGTGTCTCAGCTGCAAATTTATGGTATAGCAACCTGTGACACAACTTGTTACCAGACTCTGTGAAGGATCCAACCACTGAATCCTGTGGGATTTAAAGCAGACATGCCAAACTCATGGAAAAAAATGCAGAAATTGGGCCTGGTTTTGACTTAATTGCTTGTGAGTTGCTTGTTGGCTAGTTTTTTGGCTTGTAGATTGTTGTTCTAATTTTATTTTATTTTATTTATTTATTTATTTGATCGGCTCCTAGCAAGCATGAAAGTTGGCAACTGTGCTCCAGAGTCTGAACAGCGTCTAGGCATTTCCCCTGGCTTGGGGCCTCTAGACACATTCCAAGTGCAGATCCTCTATTTAGCTTCCCCTTCTGAGAGCTGCAGCTCCACAGTCCAACTGCCCTAAGGTCCTGGGACCAGCGCTGACCCCTGAGACTCCCGCACAGTTTAAACACACCCTCTCCCAGAATTCCACCCTTATGAGCACGCTGGATTCACAGGTTAACTCTTCAGGGGCACATAACAGATGTAACACACAATACATAGGCTTTGCACAGGATTCTAGAGCATTTTATTTAATGGCATGACAGATACATTAATCTAGACAAAATGATGTACACATTTTCCCTGACTCGGTTTCTTCACCATCCTGGAGAGTTCTCTGGCATTGCAGAGTAGTCCTCTGAAGGATCCAGGATCCTCCCCTGGCAGCTGCAGGACTTCTCTTTAGAAACATGGAGCCCCTTTCTAGGTCAGTTAGCGTTCTCTGACCTTGGCTGGTCTGCAGTAAAACTAGCACCTCTTGCTATGAGCCTTCTTGTCTCTTTCTGTCTCCTGCCCAAAGCTTCCTATGTGGCTCTATGAATCTTTCCCCTCCTATCTAGCCTCTGTGGTTGTTAAAAGCTAAATTAAACACCTTGATTTCTTTGTCCTGCGTCTGGGGATTTTCCACTCTCCAATCAACAGCTCCCTGAGGAGGAGTAGGATCAAAGTGTGTTCTCATAGGCTTAAGCTTACCTATTTTTTCCAAGGTGCTTCCTTCTGAGAAGGCTACCATTAAATTCTAATGATCCACCTTGTACCTGGTGTGAGAGGGACATGTCAAAGACAGCAAAGGGTTGATTCCAAATACATATGTAGGTATTCCAAAATACAGCAATTTCACAGTAATCGCATCAATCAGGATTCATTAGTTCTACAGACAGATTCCCCAAATCATCACACATCTCATCAGTGATTCACAGAGACAAGGGCATTGGACAGGGAGAGTGACATGATCAGTAATTAGCCAGAACTATTTTCTGTAATATTTCAGATAGCAACCAACGGAACTGCTCAGCTGATAGATCCCATCTGGGGCAGATGCTAAGGCAGCTCAACAAAACCTGGTTCACACTACCAAAGGGTGCTGACAACTCTAATAGAATCAATGTAGACAGCTGACCTTTATCCATCATTAGAAAGAACCCAGCAACCAACAAGGCTATACCCTGGCCTAAAGTCAAATGGAAAGAGATTGAGGGCTTCAGATGATAGTAAAGGAATAAGCTATGTTATTTTTTTAAAACCCTCTTTTTTCATAAAAGAAGCACGTCATGCCATCCAATTGGTCAATAAGGACTGGATTAGAATTGGATATTTATATTTTAGGTGAGAAACTGGTGGTCACAGGCACAAAACTAATACGTTGTCCAAGTCTTTTTATTTATATTTGAAATCTTTGAGATAATGGTTCATAACTGCTATCTATTTATTATATAACGGTATTAAACTGTGTCCTTCACTTGACATTGCAACCACCATTTGGAATAATGTAACTTGCATTTTGAGTGTGAACTGTGACTGCCTAGAGATGCCAAGGACAGATAAAGGCAGGTTATTGTTAATGCTTGACATCTCCCTAAAGTAACTAACACAAAGGTCAGCAACATTGCTTGTCAGAACAATGGGTTGCTAAGGAGAGTGGCCATGCTAAAGAAGACTGGTTCTTCCAGTTTGTGACTAGAGGGACTGCGACTGTAATCACCAGGAATTTAGAAGCGGACCAGTGCGTCACACGAGAGCAGGTCCTGAAATCTTATTTAAGGGCAGGATCTGCGTTTTTGCTGACTTCTGTCACAGACTAACAAAACTAACTGCAGAAGCCAGAGGATAGGAGAGGGGTCTATCCACCTGACACACAGACTAAGCCTAAGGACTCTCAAGGAGATGTGATATAGATCCTGCAGCAGAGAAAGTTTATAAGTTTTCATTGAATCGTAGGACTGGAAGGGACCTTGAGAGGTCATCTAGTCCAGTCCCTGCACTCACGGCAGGGCTAAGTATTATGTAGACCATCCCTGACAGATATTTTTCTAACGTGCTATTAAAAATCTCCAATGATGGAGATTTCACAATCTCTCTGGGCAATTTATTCCAGTGCTTTACCACCCTGACAGTTAGGAAGTTGCTCCTAATGTCTGCTCTTACTGCAAATTAAGCCCATTGCTTCTTTTCCTATCCTCAGAGGTTAAGGAGAACAATTTTTCTCCTTCTTCCTTGTAACAACATTTTATGTACTTGAAAACTGTTATCATGTTCCCTCTGTCTTCTCTTCTCTGGGCTAAACTAACCCAATTTTTTCAATCTTCCCTCATACATCATGTTTTCTAGAACATTAATCATTTTTGTTGTTCTTCTCTGGACTTTCTCCAATTTGTCCACATCTTTCCTAAAATGCGGCTCCCAGAACTGGACACAGTACTTTAGTTGAGGCCTCATCAATGCAGAAAACTTACTTCTGGTGTCTTGCTTACTATTCTCCTACTAATACAGGGTTTCTCAAACAGGGGTCATTGCTCATGTAGGGAAAGCCCCTGGCAGGTCGGGCCGGTGTGTTTACCTGCCCCGTCCACAGATCCGGCCGATCGCAGCTTCCACTGGCCACAGATTGCTGCTCCAGGCCAATGGGAGTTACTGGAAGCAGCGACCTGTAAGTCCCTCGGCCTGCGCCGCTTCCAGCAGCTCCCATTGACCTGGAGCAGCGATCCACAGCCAGTGGGAGCCGCGATGGACCGGACCTGCGGACGGGGCAGGTAAACACACTGGCCAGGCCCACCAGGGGCTTTCCCTACAGAAGCAGTGACCCCTGTTTGAGAAACCCTGTACTAATATATCCCAGAATGATGCTTGCTTTTTTTTTTCCCAGTGGTATTACACTGTTCACTCATATTTAGTTTATGATGCACCTTGATCTCCAGATCCCTTTCCACAGTACTCAGTGCTAGGCAGTCATGTCCCATTTTGTATGTGTGCAACTGATTGCTCCTTCCTAAGTGGAGTACTTTGCATTTGTTCTTATTTAATTTCATCCTATTTACTTCAGACCATTTCTCCAGTTTGTCCAGATAATTTTGAATTTTAATCCTACCCTCCAAAGCACTTGCAACTCCTCCCAACTTGGTATCATCCTCAAACTTTGAAAGTGTGCTCTCTATATCATTATCTAAATCATTGAACAGAACTGGACCCAGAACTGATCCCTGCAGGACCCCACTTGATTTATCTAAAGATTTATTATTCTTCTATGCTTTGAGAGTAAATGTTACTTGTTTTCTGTAAGTCCTTTGCACAACCTCCATTCTTCCTTTTACCTGTTATGTGGTCCTTGAAGAGTTAAATTATAATTCAGATCATTCATGGTGGTAGACACAAGGAGCATACACAAGCAATTGAGGAGGTCAAAGCACTTTTTTCAGAGCCTAGGGCAATTGTACTGCGGAATCCCAGGTCCCAAGGCAGAAGGCCAGACAGGATGGCTGCACAGGAATTGTGTGCCTTGGAGGCACAGAGTTAGAAACAGGAACTTTACTTTGCCCAAAGTCCCTGACTTGGAAGCACATGGGATCCAGTGGTTTGGTCCAATTATAACAGACTGGCAGACTGGTGACTAAAGATGGTTGGGAATTTTTCAGCTAAACCTTTTATTTTCAGTGCTTTTGTGGGATTTTTCAACACAGGAAATATTGGGAAAAAGTGTCAATTGTCAAAAATTTTGTTTCAATATTCGCAAAACAAAATCCTGTTTCCCAGGTTGAAATGATCTTTCATTTCAAAATTTAAGCTAATTATAAAAATGGTTGAAATCAAAACAAAGCGTTTTGGAAATATTGAAATGAAAACATTGTTTAAGGCAAACTAAAAAAAAAATCAATTTTTGGTTTGCAAAAATATGGAAGACTTAGGATTGAAAAAAATTGAAAACTTGATGCTTTTTGTGGGATGGAAAAACTGTTTTCTCCCCTGGTCTACTGGTACCTGGCACAAAGGGGACTCAGATAGGTGTGTAACAATAAAGTACTTAAGTGCATACTTAGCTTTAAGTAAATAGATAGTTTAATCCTAGTGAAGAAATTGCACATACTTATATAATCTTGTCTGTGTCCATCAATTTATCTCCTAAAATCAAACTCACCAGTACATAGGCTGTCAATACTGCTGGTTAGACCAGGCACCTAGAGTCAGAACCAGTGTCAGAAGTCAGGAATCAGACAAGGCTCGGAACCAGGATGCCTGTAGTGAGGCAAGGCAGGGGAAGGAGCTATCACAGTCACAGGCAGGGTGACCAGATGTCCTGATTTTACAGGGACGCTCTTGATTTTTGGGTCTTATATAGGATCCTATTACCCCCCCACCTCCATCCCGATTTTTCACACTTGCTCTCTGGTCACCCTAGTCACAGGCAAACGTGCAGTCTGACCCTTCCAACCAATCCGGCAGTGTAGCCAAACAGGCAGCCTATTACAGACCAGCTGTGCATGTTACAGTGCTAAAGAAATCATCTGCTGCAGGGTCTGCTTTCAGACTGCCCCTGCTGCAATCCCTGATTCCTGACACACAAAATGCACTTCAATCCCAAACTTTCTGATGTTCTCTGCTCCTTTTGTAAAAGAGAAATTGCGATTTGAGGTCAGTTGTCTGAGTCCTTAAGTGTTTTTCTGGATCCAGACCATATAGAATAGCCCCTGGTGGTGATGTTTCTCATAAAAGTGTAACATTCACCCTCAGACTGGTTTTTGTCTTGCTTACACAAGTCCGGAAGCTAAACTTTTTTCAGTACTAGTTAAAATGGAGCAGGGCCAACATGTAAACATCAGTCAGCAATGGGTCATTATCACAGGTTTCTTTCTATCAACTTAATTATACTGAGGCCATGGCTACACTTACAGTTCTGCAGCGCTGATAGTTACAGCTGTGTTCGTACAGCTGTGTAGGGACAGCGCTGCAGTGTGGCCACACTGACAGCTACCAGCGCTGCAGTGTGGCCACATTTGCAGCATTTTCAGAGCTGTTCGGAGTGGTGCATTGTGGGCAGCTATCCCAGCATTCAAGTGGCTGCAACGTGCTTTTCAAAAGAGGGGGGTGGGGTGGAATGTGACAGGGAGCGTGGGGGAGACAGAGAGAGTGGATTTTTGGAGCTGACACTGTTCTCAGCTCCCTGCCTTGCAAGTTCTAAGGACTGGAAGATACACAGTGCCTACCTTCAATCATTTTAAAAGTTCTGACCCCTTCCATCACCCCTCTCTTATTCACTAAATGCAAATTATGCACTCCTAAATAGCCGTCAGACCAGATAAGCATCTTCTCAACACGGACTTCCCCCTCCCCCTTTGCCGTGTGAGCGTGCTGTTTCTCTCTTCAAGCAAACAGCTGTGAACATTTCAAAGTAATTCCCCTGCCTGCCTCCGCTCGCTCAGCAAACAAGAGCTGTGTTTGTTTTCTAAATAAGCAGTTTGGCTGAACTCCGAGCTCCCGCTTTCTTCCGGTTTGTTGTGGACAGGAATTCTGGGATACCTCCTTATACCCCGGAGGCCAATAAAAGCGCTGGTGGTGTCCACACTTGCTGACCAGCGCTGCATCACCAGCACTGGAATCGCTACACCTGAGGCACGACCGGGTGTACAGCCAGCGCTGCAACCAGGGAGTTGCAGCGCTGGCTGTGCTTTGCAAGTGTGGCCACATCCTGAGTTGCAGCGCTGTAACCCCCTCACCAGCACTGCAACTCTCCAGTGTAGCCAAGCTCTGAGTGTGTAGTTAAGACTCACATATGTTCAGGATATGAGTGGACAAACTCACCTTTCTAACCACTGCTGGCTCTAGAATCTTTTCTGTTTAGTGTTGTTTTACTACCTAAAACGGATCCAGTTGTCAAGATATATTACATCACCTTTCATCTGTTTAGTTACTCTCTGCTTTGCCTTCATTAAGGCTGCCTGGGACACACTATAGTAGAAGTTGCAAGAGCATGACTGTAAAATGTGACAACTCCATAAGAAAATGTCTGATTAAGTGCACGCTAGCTGAGGCTAACAGTCTTTCAGTTGGGACCACTTAAAACAGTTTGAAATTTTTTTTTTGGAAGACTACTTTAGAATCTTGGATAAAAATTGTTTGATATCAGCCAAAATATTATGCAGTATTTTTGTTCATTTAGGAAAACAATGATGCAGATGACTATGCAAACCTATTCAAATTAGATGTACTCATAAGTCAGGTTCTGAATAGTACTAAGAAAAGAGTCTGTTTTGTTCTTTTGTAGCAATCCTATTAAGTCATGTAGAACTCTATTCTGGGAATCAAAGACATGTTTAGCTGATATAATGCTTTTTGGGATTTCGCTACAGGTGTAACTTTCTGTAAAATGACATCAAAATCAGTGTTCATTGTACTAATGGGCTGAGATGCTGCAACGCTTATTAACAATGACAAAAATGTTTTTCTTCTTTTGTTTATTTCCTAAGTGTATGTGACTTTATGAAAGCGCAGGGCAGTATAAATTAAATCAAATGGCTGTGTCCCATGTGCTCTGAAATGCTATAAGAATTTTAAACTATTACACAAAATTATACTCCCTTTCTCCTTGATTCAATTTGTGTTAATATAATATATGCTGACTAAATAAGATCATGTAAGTGCAAGCTGTAAATAAAGTAAGATAATTATTTTTAACGTTCCTTTTGGATTGTGTACTCTTTAATGTACTGCTATAGACAACATTCCACACATTGTATGGAGCCCAAAATGTAACAAGAAAAGCCTTCCACATGGTCTCTTATTGTTAACTAATCTGGGCAAATAAACTGTTTTACCCTCTTCTGGAGTTGAGAGAAAAATATATTTTTCTTTAATTCTTACGGTATATAGGATGGTCTGACTATTAAATTGCACTTATCAGTAGATCTCAGAGCTCTTCACAAAGGAGCGCAATAGCCTCATTCCCATTTTACACACAAGAAAACTCAGGCACAGAAGTTAAATAACTTGCCCAAGGCCAGTGGCAGAGCCAAAAAGAGAATCCAGGTTTCCAGAGTCCCAGGCCAGTTCTCTATCTAGTAGCCACATGGCCCAGATAGGATACCCTAGTGCAGTGATATTCCAACTGAAGCTTGGGAGCCACAAGTGGCTCAATCTGTCTCCTGTGGCTCTTTGCAGCACACGTTTAAAAAGTGTGTGATTTAATTAACAAAACAGGATGCTTTTAATATGCTATTAACCAATCATTGATGAAATAATAGCTTTTATTATTAATCATTTTGCTTTGAGAATAATAAATAAAAACTAAATATTTCCCGTCAAACGGTTTAAATATGAATATATAGTACTATAGTAAATGTAACAATGAATTCACACTAGGTAATGTTGATTGTTAATTTGGCTCCTGAACCACCAAGGTCTGAGTATAACTAGTCTAGTGGATAGGACAATGGACTGAAATTCTGCAGATCTATGTTTAGTTCCCTTCTGTGTGACCTTGGCAAGTGTTCTTCCCTGTGTCTCACTTCTCCAGCTATAAAATAGGGATGGTACTTCCTACTACAGAGGGATGGTATATATAAGTACATTGAGGGTATGGCTACACTTGGAGATGTGCAGCGCTGGGAGTTACAGCTGTGTTTGTACACCTGTGTAGGGAAAGCGCTGCAGTGTGGCCACTACCAGTGCTGCAGTGTGGCCGCATTTGCAGCGCTGTTGGGAGTGGTGCATTGTGGGCAGCTATCCCAGCATTCAAGTGGCTGCAACGTGCTTTTCAAAAGAGGGGGGTGGGGTGGAGTGTGACAGGGAGTGTGGGGGAGACAGAGAGAGTGGATTTTTGGAGCTGACACTGTTCTCAGCTCCCTGCCTTGCAAGTTCTAAGAACTGGAAGATATACAGTGCCTATCTTCAATCATTTTAAAAGTTTTGACCTTTCCCCCACCTGTCTCTTATTTACTAAATGCAAATTATGCACTCCTAAATAGTCTTTAGACCATATAAGCAGCTGCTCAACACTACCCCTCCCCTCTCTCCTCAAGCAAACAGCTGTGAACATTCCAAAGCAATTCCCCTGCCTCCGCTCGCTCGCTGGAGCAAAGAGCAGCTGTGTTTGCTTTTTAGCTAAGTAGCTACGGGGAGATAGGAGTTCAGCCATTCTTCCGGTTTGTTGTGGACAGGAATTCTGGGATACCTCCTAATACCCTGAAGGCCAATAACAGCGCTTTTGGTGCCTACATTTGATGACCAGCGCTGCATCACTAGCGCTAGAATCGCTACACTCCAAGCAAACCAGGTGTACAGCCAGCACTGCAACCAGGGAGTTCCAGCGCTGGCCGTGCTTTGCAAGTGTGGACACAGAGTGAGTTGCAGCCCTGTAACCCCATCACCAGCGCTGCAACTCTCCAGTGTAGCCATGCCCTGAGTGTAAGTTGCTCAAGTATTGTGATGATTGAGGCCACAATTACATAGATCGATCCCTTCTCTGCTCCTAAACTTCTGCATCTAATTAACTGGAGCACTCTTCCTACACAACCTTCCAACAAGCTATTAACAGTTAAAACAAAATGTGTGGATTTAAACTATTTGTGTTGGATTCTGCAATTCCTTTTGCTGTGTGGTGTCTATCCAAGGTACTGCTCTGCAGCACCCCACATGTACAAAAACATGAAACTGCCTGCTTTAAAACAGATTCCAAGAAGCAGAGCCACAGAAGCCTGTCCTAAAATGACACTGGCTCAGCATTCAATTAAAAGTAGATTTAGGATTGGAAGAAACCTCAGGTGGTCATCTAGTTCCACCCCCTGCTCAAAGCAGGACCAACACCAACTAAATCATCCCAGCCAGGGCTTTGTCAAGCCAGGCCTTAAAAATCTCTAAGGATGGAGATTTCACCACCTCCCTAGGAAACTCCAGTTACTTCCAGTACTTCACTACCCTCCTATTGAAATAGTGTTTCCTAATATTCAACCTAGACCTCCTCCACTGCAATTTGAGACCATTGCTCCTTGTTCTGTAATATGCTACCACTAGAACAGCCGAGCTCCATCCTCTTTGGAACCCTCCTTCAGGTAGTTGAAGGCTGCTATCAAATCCCCCCTCACTCTTCTCTTCTGCAGACTAAACAAACCCAGTTCCTTCAGCCTCTCCTTGTAAGTCACGTGCCCCAGCCCCCTGGTCATTTTTGTTGCCCTCCGCTGGATTCTCTCCAATTTGTCCACATCCTTTCTATAGTGGGGGGCCCAAAACTGGACGCAATACTCCACATATGGCCTCACCAGTGCCGAATAGAGGGGAATAATCACTTCCCTAGATCTGCTGGCAATTATCCTGCTAATTCAGCCAAATATGCTGTTACCCTTCTTGGCAACAAGGGCACACTGCTGACTCATATCCAGCTTCGAAACCGCTGTAATCCACAGGTCCTTTTCTGCAGAACTGCTGCTTAGCCAGTCGGTCCCCAGCCTGTAGTGGTGCACGGGATTCTTCCTTCCTAAGTGCAGAACTCTGCACTTGTCCTTGTTGAACCTCATCAGATTTCTTTTGGTCCAATCCTCCAATTCGTCTAGGTCACTCTATATCCTATCCCTACCATCCAGCATATCTACCTCTCCCCCAAGCTTAGTGTAATCTGTAAACTTGGTGAGGGTGCAATCCATCCCATCAGCTAGATCTTTAATAAAGATGTTGAACAAAACTGGCCCCAGGACCGACCCCTGGGGCACTGTGCTTGATACCGGCTGCCAACTAGCCATCGAGCCATTGATCACTACCCATTGAGCCCAACAATCTAGCCAGCTTTCTATCCACTTTATAGTGCATTCATCCAATCCATACTTTTTTAACTTGCTGGCAAAAGTACTGTGGGAGACCGTATCAGAAGGTTTGCTAAAGTCAAGATATATCATGTCCACTGCTTTCCCCATATCCACAGAATCACTTATCTCATCATAGAAGGCAATCAGGTTGGTCAGGCATGACCTGCCTATGATGAATCCATGTTGACTGTTCTTGATCACCTTCTTCTCCTCTAAGTGCTTCAAAATGGTTTCTTTGAGGAGCTGCTCCATGATTTTTCCAGGCACTGAGGTGAGGCTGACCCATATGTAGATCTCCGGGTTCTCCTTCTTTCCACTTTTAAAGACAGGCACTACATTTGCCTTTTTCCAGTTGTCCGGGACCTCCGCCGATCGCCACAAGTTTTCAAAGATAATGGCCAATAGCTCTGCAATCACATCAGCCAATTCCCCCAGCACCCTCGGATGCATTAGAGCTGGACCCATGGACTTGTGCATGTCCAGCTTTTCTAAATAGTCCTTAATCTGTTCTTTCACCACTGAGGGCTGCTCACCTCCTCCCTATATTGTGTTGCGCAGGACAGCAGTCTGGGAGCTGACCTTGTCTGTGAAGACTGAGGCAAAAAAAGCATTAGTACTTCAGCTTTTTCCACATCATATGTCACTAGGTTACCTCCCCCATTTTTTAAGGTTCCCACACTTTCCCTGACCTTTTTCTTGTTGCTAACATACCTGTAGAAACCCTTCTTGTTACCCTTCACATCTCTTGCTAGCTGCATCTCCAGTTGTGTTTTTGCTTTCCTGATTACACCCCTGCATGCTCAAGCAATATTTTTATACTCCTCAAAGTCTGCCTTTCTGAATTCCAGGGTCCATATTTTGCTACTCTCCTTTCTTCCTTTTGTGAGGGTCCTAAACTCAACCATCTCATGGTCACTGCTGCCCAGGTTGCCACCCACTTCTACTTCCCCTACCAATTCTTCCCTGTTTGTAAGCAACAGGTCAAGAGGAGAATGGACCCTGGTTGGTTCCTCCAGTAGTTGCAACAGGAAGTTGTCCCCAACACTCTCCAAGAACTTCTTGGATTGTCTGTGCACTGCTATATTACTCTCCCAGAAGATGTCAGGGTGATTGAAGTCCCTTGTTAGAACCAGGGCCTGTGTTCTTCAGTTAATTGTCTGAATATAGCCTCATCTACCTCATCCTCCTGGGCTGGTGGTCCATAGCACACGCCCACCACGACATCACCCTTGTTGTTCTCGGTTCTAAACTTAACCCAAAGACTCTCAACAAGCTTTTCTCTAGTTTCATACTGGAGCTTTGAGCAATTATACTGCTCTCTTACATACAGTGCTATTCCTCCACCTTTTCTTCCCTGCCAGTCCTTCCTGAACAGTTTATACCCATCCATGACAGTGCTCCAGTCATATGAGTTACCCCACCAAGTCTCTGCTATTCCAATCACATCACAGTGACTTGTTAATATACAGACTTAAGATACACACATAACAGACTTGTTAATATTCTCCATGGATATGCTTCCTCCTAGCTCAGAGAACCTGGGTCCAGTCCTGCTCCCATTGAAGCCAATGATGAAACTCCATTCAGCTTCTGTGGGAGCAGATTGCAGAATAGGGTCATTTTGTTGTCTTCTCACCTCTTTGCTTATTCAGCACAAACCTTGTCTCTGTTCTCCTAAATATGAGAACCTTCTCCTCTACTGCACCTGCCATCTAGAAATGCTTTCATGTATCCCTGCATGTATAGTTTTCTCTATTTTCAGATGAAACCTCAAATATATATCCCTTGCCTAGATCTCTTGACTGCTGTTTCTCTCAGCTATCAGTTCATATTTTTAACTTTCAGACCAATACCAGGTACAGAATCCTGTCTCATAGCTAAAGTCAAAGTGCAATGGCTGCCAGCAATCATGCCAAGAAGCCATCAAGAGCTCCTGTGCTCCAAGAATTGGCGTGTGATCTGACCAACACTGATCATCTTCCTAAATACCCATGGTTAGAATTTTGCCTGTGCAAGATGGGAAGAGGGTGCAATAAGCAATAATACTCCTGTACATCCATGCAGGTGGCAGCCAGAATACCACTGCTTGTGTTTCTTGAGTGCAAAGTCTATGGGGGAAATAGCATCAAAGTTGCTTTGCTGCCATGGTTTTGTTGGAGCATAATTATGCACCTGTCCTTCTATGCTCCAATTCTGGGTTAGAAAACAGCACTGGGAATGTATGCTGAACAGTTTGATAAGGTGTAATAGTTGTCACTTGTGTATGTACTCAATCAGGACTCGAGAACATGCCTCAGGCTCCACAGCAGAATGCCTTGGACAACTACCATGGGGATGAAAAATCTCTGAATGCTTTGTAGCACACTGTTAACCAAGGAGCTAGCATATGGCTAGAGGATCTAAACCTCTCCCTGATGCGAGTCACTGGGCTAGACTCATGGAGGAATGTACGGGGATGGGGGTTGGGGTCACGTGAAGTACACACAGGAAATCAGGATGAACCTAGAGGTTGGTTGTGGTTTTATGGAAGGGAGGCAGGAAGAATAATAAAATCTGGGTGAGGATATGGGGTGCATAAATGATATGAAAAGGAAGGCAGTGGTTGGAAGAGGGAAGGAAGAGCAGCTTGTCTTTTGTCCTGTCAATCTCCTTTCTCTGCACTCTTTATTGCTTGTTTTGTCTATTCACATTATTTTTCATTCCGGGTGCTTGATTTGCCTTGTCATTCCCTGAGAAGTGCTGACAATGACTCATTTATATGATTTTTTTTTAACAGTCAAATTTATAGAAATGTGAAACTTCCTGTCTATTGATTGGATTTCTGATTGTTTATAGATTAAAGCCTGATTTTTCTCCCCATCTCACCAAGCATTTTAATCAAAGTCATTGTTAAACAAGAAAGCCATAGTATGTGGTGTTTTCAGCTATTATATTGATTGCCTTTATAATTTTCATTTTTTTTCACCTCTATAAAAAATTTTATTTTTACTAGATTTACATTTGTATTGTGATTGGTTCTATCTGCTTTCACACTGACTTTCTAAGAGCAAACATAATTTGTAATCTGAAGGGAATTATGTATTTTCTCCAATATTAAAAAAAAATTAAAATCTCTTTTGCAAATCGTATTTTCTGAAGAATGTGTTCATATTTGAAGTTTTCTGGGTTTGGTTAATAATTTTAATGTTTTTGGTGATAAAACATGATTTTGTGTCTCACTTTTTCTGATTAAATTCATGGATTTGATTGTGCCCCTGTTGAAGATAATGATAAAACTATTTTTGGCTTCAGTGGAAGGAGAACGAGCCCCTTTTGAGCTAAATCCTCAGCTAGTGGAAATTTGCTTAGTTCAAAGTCTCTGAACCTTTATTTCTTAAAAGTCTGATCTTGTTTCCTACCCTGCTATTTGAATAGTCTGGACACCGAAGCCACAGCAGGAATGCCTTCATTTGCTAATTTCACTGCTTTGGTCATCTTCATTGTTCTCTGTGTTGAACTTAGCGCTTTTTCATTCTTTATTGACTATGACAGCGAGTTTCTTAAAATCCTAGTTTAAAATATATTTGAGAAGTAGGATTTACAATAGGATTTAGACTTCATCTCTGTCAATCCTCACCTATCATCTCCCTTAAAAAATATAATGCAATTTTTGAGGAATTAAGAAAGTAATCCTTATTATACCAGACACCAATTATCCACATTAGTTTCACTTGCTCATCAACAACATGTTGTAGTCGTTACCTTTGTAACTATCATGCAGAACATAACAATTGTTTTAAAGCAATCTCTCTCTAAATGGAAGAATCTCTAAAAATGGTAGAGAATTGAAGTGCAACCAATGTAATTAGAAATAAAGCAAAACACATATATTGAAAAATATTAGTAGCACTGCTAATATTGCTCAGTCTGATAGAAAATGTTAAGCATAGTAGCTGCATGTCTATTCAATATAATTTGTGATGTCTAAATATTAAGATTTTAGGACTCTGGGTAAGCCTTGGGTAAAACCACCCAAGGCTTATTTGAACAACAATATCCAAAACATTTAATAATGAACATGGCCATATACACATACAGAGATGATGAATGCTAATGTGAACTGAACCCAGAATTTTCAGCACCAGGCTCTATCATTTAGGTATACTAGAGCCACTAGAGGGAGACATGATTACACAAACTAAACCATTACACTCTAAATAATTTAGTTCCTATCCTTTGCATCTGTTGTAAATGATTATTGTGCAGAAAGTGCTATATGAATGTACATTCCTGCATTATAAATTACATCTTATGGTTTATCTATGTCCTTCTCCCCCCCTACCCCCGAAAGCTGTGTCTTTTGAATGCTGGGTATTGCAATCATGCCTTGGAAAAGAAAAAAAAGTGAAGTGAAAATGACAAATTTTGCTGTGCCACCCTTTTTACAAAACAGTGAAAAATTTCCTTTTCCTAGGTGGAAAGCTTTTGCAATGAAGGAAATCATAATTCATGTGTAAACCAAACAATAATTGTATTTGGTGGCTGGAAATTATTCCATACAGAATCTTATATTTAGCAAACACTTAACGTGTCCTCTTTTTTAACTTACTTTTTAAAAGGTGTCATTTCACAAACAATTTGTTTTTTGTACATGTATAGGGTTTTTTTTAATATTTAAATGAAAATCACATGGGTGGAAATAAATTAAGAGCCAGAATCTTCTATCCTTCTTTACACAGAGTAGTATCTAAACTCCACAAGCAGCTCCTTGATTTCTGTGGGACTTTTCACAGAAGTGAAATGCTACTCTATATGAGTAAGGGTGAGAATCAATCCCTAAATACCAGTAAAAGTCTGAAATCATCTATTTCTTTTTCCTTCTGCTCAAATTTTCCTTTTTATCAGAAATGTTGGCTTCCCAAATGTCTGGCTTCTGTTGCTTATTTTTTTTTTATAATAAGATTTATATAAACATATATTTAGACAATGAGACAAGAATAAGTGCTCTAAGAAAAACAACTGGTCTTTAATATATATTTAAATATCAGCTTTGTTAATATCATTAGTAATACATATTAAGTCTAATTTGCTTGTATCTTTTATTAATAAAGTCTCCAGACTAGGCAATATTCCATAAGGCAATACACAATAAGGCAAACTCCATTCTAAGGAGATTAAAATTGAAGTCTTCTCTTTCCTATAAAGAATTTGTTGTTCATTAATTTCAGGAACGTCTTTGATATAAATACTTATATCTTGCTCAGAGTTGGGTCAATGAGCCAAGATTAAACCCTACTGAGACAAAGACTTCACTAAGACTAAATGACATGATGCTCAACATCTTTGGCCTTGTCTACTCTGACTAGTAAGTCGAGGTCAGCATCCATCAGCTCAAGTGACTTCTCACAATTGTGTTTAATTTGAACATGTTAAAGTCTAATAAGACCTGGGTGTGGTCTGTTTTTTGAGATGCTTGACAGACTAGGATATTTAAATGTGACGGTGTTGCTGTCCCAAAATTGTCCCCTCACATCCAGGGGTCAGAACATCCAAATGAAATCAGTAGGCAGTAACTTTAGTGGAAGTGGGTTTTAACCTCAAAGCAGCACAATCAGGGAGGAACAGGGAACCCTGCTGAGCACCACCAATAACAGCACACGTGATTGTTGGAGAATTCTGATATTTTGATCACTTCTTTTCCATTAGAAACCAGTGAGAGAGAGAGAGAGAGAGAGAGAGAGAGAGAGAGAGAGAGAGAGAGAGCGCCAGTGCAAAATTGACTGTAAGGAGGCACCCTGGCTCCCCGCCGCGCCTGAGAGGGATGAGCCAGAGCAGGTGCCTCAGCAGGCGGAGTCAGCACTGCCTGTCCCCGCCCCCCGGAAGTCAAGGGGCGGGACAGGAAGTATAAAAGCCCGGCCCCAGCGCTCAGTTGGAGGCAGGCTGCCGGAGAGGACAGACGCTGGTGCCCGGGCTCCCACCGGGCCCAACCTGCCCCGCGCCCACTATCCAGAGGAGCGCTGGCCAGACCTGCCCCGTGCCCACTATCCAGAGGAGCGCTGGCCGGACCTGCCCCGCGCCCACTATCCAGAGGAGCGCTGGCTGGACTTGCCTCAGACCCGGTACCCGGAGGAACGTCGGCCTGACCTGCCGTGTGCCCGATACCTCGAGGAGTGGCCTGAGCTTCCCCACGACCGGTACCCAGAGGAGCCCATGGTCTGGGACTCCCCAGATGACGCTGGCAAGGACCAGGTACCCAGAGAGGGGGAGGTTGGAAGTGGCCCGGGGGTAGCCGACCCTGGTTTGGCTCCTGAAGAGCCCGAACCCATGTCAGTGTGTTGCGGCCAGGATCCCCACTGACGGCAGCGGGTCTTGACCGCTGCTAGGGCCCCGGGCTGGAACGCAGTGGAGTGGGAGGGCCTGCATTCCCCCTGCCACCCGTGGCAGACTCCTCATCTTCCCGCCTATTGCCACTGCTCTGCCCTGATCCAGAGGGCCAGAGCTACCTAGACCTGTGTTTGGTGCCCCATCCGAACCAAGGGCTGGGCCCCTTTGACTTTGCCACTGCTCTGCCCTGATCCAGAGGGCCAGAGCTAACTAGACTTGTGTTTGGTGCCCCGCCCGAACCAAGGGCTCGGCCCCGTTGACTTTGCCACTGCTCTTCCCTGATCCAGAGGGCCAGAGCTAACTAGACTTATGTTTGGTGCCCCTCCCGAACCAAGGGCTGGGCCCCTTTGACTCTGCCACTGCTCTGTCCTGATCCAGAGGACCAGAGCTAACTAAACTTGTGTTTGGTGCCCCGCCCGAACCAAGGGCTGGGCCCCCTTTGACTTTGCCACTGCTCTGCCCTGATCCAAAGGGCCAGGGCTAACTAGAACTTTTACTGCCCCGCCCTGCCAAGGGCCTGGGCTGATATTGTGTTTGCTCAGCCCCTGCTAGAGGCCTGAGCTTGAACTGCTACTGCCCCGCCCTGCCCAAGGGCTGGGGCTTATTTACTTTGAGAGCCCCGACCCCGGCCAGAGGGCCGGCGCTCTACCTTGTTTGCAGACACTGTACCCTCCTCAGCACCTGCAGAGGGGCTAAGCCTACCCGGACTGCGGCATGCTAGGAGGCGTCCTGGCTCCCCGCTGCGCCTGAGAGGGATGAGCCCCGACGCGACCGGCTTACAATGACATTTTAGTGTTTGTTTTCCAATTATGCATTGATTATAAAATTAAGCCTTCACTAAACTGAAAAGCTTGAGAAATTTTAATTGAGAGAGAAAGTTTGTTCACCAGGCTGGAGGTTTTACCAGGATTTCTCGACTCTATTTTTAATTCTAATGAATTCTATTAAACTTATAACTGCACTATCATATCACAGCTAATGCCTTTCCTGTGCAATGATGCAGTTCCACCCCCTACCTCCATCACAAAAATGAATAGCTTTTAAGATTGTTACATGAATACTAAATTAATCTAGAAGCATGCATGATCAATATGGAGAAGATAAATCTATGTTAACAATATAGCTTAGCTGAATCTGCTATTCTGCATTTGAATGTGACAACTTCATCTTCTTGCAGTTCAAAAAACAGTGTATTCGCCCATAAAATCAAAACTTTTTACACTTCCAAAATGGCAAAATTGGGGACTGATGTTGCACAGAATAATTCCATTCCTGATGGACAAAAGAGCCATTGTTGTGCCACAAAATATGTTGAGAGAGTCTATCCTTGAAATGTCATTATTTCATAGTTCTTTCTCCTTGTGATGGAGCACGTAGGAATTAGAGAGTATTTGTTGTTGTTTTTTTCTAATATCACAGATGTTCTTTTTTATCATTCATTCTTCGCTCCTTTTTTTGTCAGTATGAGAGAAATGTGAGACGTGTACTCAGAGCATTAAACAAAACAGCTGTTTAAAATCCCAGATTTAATATATGGATGCTAAAAACTCACACAGAGTTTAATATGAGTATCATTTTATCTGAGACAGGAGGCTCTGCATAAAAGGCTCTGATTTGGCCCTTCCTCTTCTTTTAAGCGTGATTTTCATTTTTATTGTGCAAGAGAGGAGAGAATGAGGGACTATGAATTTAGTGACACAGGGCCAGATTGTAATCCCCTTAATCATACCTTACCCTATGAGTAGTTCTATTGAAGAAGATATTACTCTGTCCAAGCAAGGGGATCACAATCTTGCCCACACTATGTAAATGACAACCACTGATGAGAAAAATAATTTCACAATTTGCTTTTTTTCTTCTCCCTGTTCCGTGTTGTCCTGGAAAGGTTGGGGAAATGAGGCTTGGACATATGTATTTGTAAGATCTTGTGTATACTACACATTTTGTCAAGCAGAAGTAGTGGGTACAAAGTTTATGGAGCAGTTGAAAAAGGGCACAAAACGCAGTCGTAAGCCCTAGGAATTATGGGACAAAGAAAACTGCATCATCGGACAGTGATTCTGTCCCCATGTTGCACTACGATCCATTCCTAGAACTCCTAGTGGGAAAAGGGGACAATTTGCACAGTGGGATAGTTACCCATGGTGCACTTCTCTCTTTGGCTAGAGCACCAACAGTGGGCATGCACCACTGACACAAGGAACATTGTGTGCACATGTACAAGCGATGTAATTAAAGCAGTTTATGAGCATTGATGTAACTTAAGTCAACTTAACTTGGCAGTGTACACATGGCCTAAGTCTCAAACCAAATACTTTCTCAGATTTAAGTTTCTTGAGCCACTTTTTTTTTTCTTTTTTTCTTTTCTTTTTTTTTTTTACTGGAGCAATGTTGTGCTGTGTGGAATAATGTACAGTTTGGGAGCCAGCAAAGTGAGTTTTTCAAAAGTTCTTCCTTGATCAATTATGCTCTACACACCCACTTACCTGTTAAAAATTATACATCCAATTCCCAGTTATAGTGCTGTCTAATTAAAAGTATAGAAACTGTTGATTTAAATTGTTTCCTTTTCTCACTGCTATGGTATTGGGGCCAACTCTGAGAAGGATTCAGTGATGGCATCCTTTCGTCTGTGAGAGATGGTGGGAACTGAACCCTGTGATGTAGATGGCTTGCAATGTCTCATGTGACTGGATAGTCCAATCTGAGATTTGCATGATCTTTGGCAGTTATTGCAAATGTATGCATCTTGGTTGGGAATTGCTTACATCCTACAGGCTCTTTTCTCTTCAAGCTCTCTTCAAGCTCTTCTGCATGGGCACTTTTTAAAGACACCATAATAGAGGCCCAACTTCAGTGTATACCCCAAATTAAAAAACACAGTAAAAGAACTAAAAAAAGAGCCATCGTGGCTTAACAACCATATAAAATAGCAGTGAGAGAGGAAAAGGCATCTTTTAAAAAGTGGAAGTAAAATCCTAGTGAGGTAAATAAAAAGGAGCATAAACACTGCCAAATTAAGTGTAAAAATGTAGTAAGAAAAGCCAAAGAGGAGTTTGAAGAACAGCTAGCCAAAAACTCCAAAGGTAATAACAAAATGTTTTTTAAGTACATCAGAAGCAGGAAGCCTGCTAAACAACCAATGGGGCCCCAGACGATTGAGATACAAAAGGAATGCTTAAAGACGATAAAGTCAGTGTGGAGAAACTAAATGGATTCTTTGCTTCAGTCTTCACGGCTGAGGATGTTAGGGAGATTCCGAAGCCTGAGCCAGCTTTTGTAGGTGACAAATCTTAGAAACCGTCACAGATTGACGTGTCACTAGAGAAGGTTTTGGAATTAATTGATAAACTTAATATTAATAAGTCACCAGGATGAGATGGCATTCACCCAAGAGTTCTGAAAGAACTCAAATGTGAAGTTGAGGAACTATTAACTATGGTTTGCAACCTGTCCTTTAAATTGGCTTCTGAACCCAATGATTGGAAGATAGCTAATGTAATGCCAATATTTAAAAAGGGCTCTAGAAGTGATCCCAGTAATTACAGACTGGTAAGTCTAATGTCAGTACCAGACAAATTAGTTGAAACAATAGTAAAGAATAAAATTATCAGACATATAGAAAAACATAAATTGTTGGGCAAAAGTCAACATGGTTTCTGTAAAGGGAAATCATGTCTTACTAATCTATTAGAGTTCTTTAATGGGGTCAACAAACATGTGAACAACGGGGATCCAGTGGACATGGTATACTTATATTTCCAGAAAGCCTTTTGACAAGGTCCCTCACCAAAGGCTCTTATGTAAATTAAGTTGTCATGGGATAAAAGGGAAGGTCCTTTCATGGATTGAGAACTGGTTAAAAAACAGGGAACAAAGGGTAGGAATTAATGGTAAATTCTCAGAATGGAGAGGGGTAACTAGTGGTGTTTCCCAAGGGTCAGTCCTAGGACCAATCCTGTTCAACTTACTCATAAATGATCTGCAGAAAAGGATAAAAAGTGAGGTGGCAAAGTTTGCAGATGATACTAAACTGCTCAAGATAGTTAAGACCGAAGCAGACTGTAAAGAACTTCAAAAAGATCTCACAAAACTAAATGATTGGGCAACAAAATGGCAAATGAAATTTAATGTGGATAAATGTAAATTAATGCACATTGGAAAAAATAGCCCCAACTATACATACAATATGATGGGGGCTAATTTAGCTACAGGAAGTCAGGAAAAAGATCTTGGAGTTAACATGGATGGTTCTTTGAAGACGTCCACACAGTGTGCAGAGGCAGTCAAAAAAGCAAACAGGATGTTAGGAATCATTAAAAAGGGGATAGAGAATAAGACTGAGAATATATTATTGCCCTTATATAAATCTATGGTATGCCCACTTCTTGAATACTGCATACAGATGTAGTCTCCTCATCTTGAAAAAGATTTACTGGCACTAGAAAAGGTTTAGAGAAAGGCAACTAAAATGACTAGGGGTTTGAAACGGGTCCCGTATGAGGAGAGATTAAAGAGGCTAGGACTTTTCAGCTTGGAAAAGAGGAGACTAAGGGAGGCTATTATAGAGGTATATAAAATCATGAATGATGTGGCGAAAGTAGATAAGAAAAAGTTATTTACTTATTCCCCAATACAAGAAGTAGGGGTCACCAAATGAAATTAATGGGCACGAGGTTTAAAACAAATAAAAGGAAGTTATTCTTCATACAGAGCACAGTCAACTTGTGGAACTCCTTGCCTGAGGAGGTTGTGAAGGCTAGGACTATAACAGTGATTAAAAGAGAACTGGATAAATGCATGGAGGTTAAGTCCATTAATGGCTATTAGCCAGGATGGGATGGTAAGAAATGGTGTCCCTAGCCTCTGTTTGTCAGAGGGTGGAGATGGATGTCAGGAGAGAGATCACTTGATCATTACCTGTTAGGTTCACTCCCTCTGGGACACCTGGCATTGTCCACTGTTGGTGGACAGGATACTGGGATGGATGGACCTTTGGTCTGACCCAGTTCGGCCATTCTTATGTTCTTTTGTAAGCTGTAGGAGTCAACTTCTGTCATGATTTTGATACCCTGATGGAGACGATGGTGCCACTTGTAACAATCACTTGCCAAGATTTCCTGTTGGTCAGGATCAATTCCAAATTCCTTCATAGAGAAGGATAATAAACAATACACCATACAGTGTGAGTCACAGTAGCATTATCTTCCATGTCTGCAGTTTTAACTTGAACTTATTCAAGGTCTCTGGAGATCAATGAAAAGACCCCTCATTAACTTTAAGAGGCTTTGAATCAGGCCCTAAATAAATGCAAAGCAAATGAATACAATGCGTCTTGTGAACAGTAGAATTACACTGGACTACATGTTCCCTCCTAATGTAATGAAAGAAGGGGAACAAAATAGGAATGAATAGGCCCCAAACAGCTGTATTATATGGGTATTGGTATGCTCCCTCCTAGCTCAGGAGACTAAGGAAGCTCCTCCCTTTGGGAATTACATGGTTCCACATATATGAAAGTAACAAGCCATATGTTTTGTATGGTGAGGGGTATAGTGAGAAGAAAGCGAGAGGAGTGGGCATTCTCTGTGACACTTTTTTCTCTCAGAAATTCATAGGGCTTACCCAAGTTACATTCTGCAGATCACCCTTTTCAGTGAGGTGTTTATTTGCAGTATATTGTTCATCCACTAGATGTCTCTTTGTGATGTATAATGTTCCAGACTGGATGCAGTCTTTGGTTAAGAAAGGAACCAAAGTTGGAACCCTGAGCTTTGTGGAAGCTCATTTTTTTTATCTGTATTTCTAGTTGTTTTCTTTAGCAACGCTACATCTCCTATGAAAGAGACCCTGGTTTAATCTGTTGTGACACTCCTTTTGGTGCTTTTGCTGAGAAGGGGCTGGAGATAAAGAGTACAAGAGAGGGGCAAACATCTAGGCTATAACATAATAGTTCCTGTAGTCAAGCAGCCATGGGCCGGGTGAGACTGGGAGCCAGTGAAGTGTGTCTGGTGGGCGTCCTGACATCTGGGCACATCCAACAATAGCTACAAGTTTAGGGCATTCTGGAGGAGGCAATTCCTATCACAACACATGAAAAATGAGGGTGATTAGCTGTGAATAGAGACAAAAGGGGCCAAATTCTTTGCTCACTTACCAGTGATGTCAATGAGACTGCAAATGACATAAACCAGTTCGCAATTTGGCTCGTGCAGTCTCCTGTTCCCTACACAGGTCCTTTTGAGAAGCAAATTTGGTCCCATGTAATTAACTTCTTTTACAGTATAAAGGATCAAAGGAAGGTGTGTTTTCTTTTTGTTCCTCATGGTTACAAAGGAGCAGAAGGTATTTGTGATCCAGCCCATCTGTAACCAGGAATTTGTGAAACTTTCATGTTACTCTTGAAAATGTGCTTATTGTTTAAATAGAAGTAATTATTTTTCTTCTCCTGCTGGAAGCTTCAACTTGAGCCAAATGCCTTTAGCATTCTGTAGCAGATATAACAGTTTATAATAGTGCACATATGTTCAATTGTTTTTATGGAAGAGATGGCAGGTAGTAAAAGTGCTGGTTGCTTAAAATACGTAGATTCGGCTTCTAGAGAAAAATCTGCTAAGCAGCAGTATGATGATTATATAAGCAAATGTTCAATAAAAGCTATTTTAAAAAGTACCACTTTCATACTAAGCGTTACTTTATGGTTATGAATCCCCAGCTTTGCTTTTTCTCAAATTGTTTGGCTGATCCTCCATTGACACAAGTGCTCTTGTAGTTCAAATTCTGCCCTCAGAACTATACTCACTCACCACTGAACTTAGACAATTATAGGCATGTATAAAAGGGAAGAATGTGTCTCTGTGTGAGGTCAATGGAGTGCTGAAAATATTTTAAAAGGCAGTGTTACCCACACTTACAGCTAAACATTGCAGTGACTGTACCACCTTGTTATGGAATACATCCCTGGGTTCACATTTTTTTGTCATGGTCTAAATTTCATGGTCAAGGTATAGCCAAGGTCCAGACACCAAATAAAATAATAATAAAATGATGATAAATAAATAATTAAATTCAGGATCTGTTTAAAAGCATCTGGTGATCTAGATTTAACCCACAGTCTGTCAGTTGACTACTTGTAGTAATGTACACTACACTATTGTAATAATGTTTGCGCAAAGTATGCCTTGTGAGGTATCATTTAAAACCTCAACTTGCTGATCAACATTCAAATAGCAACATAATAGGTAAAGTTATAAATATAAGCTGAAATCATGACTGAAGTGACTAACCTGACTAAAGTTGTTTCTCAGAGACAAAGAGCAAGCTGATGCCTCAGCCAGGTGTCAAAAAGGCTAATTAACCATTACCTGCTAAGTGGCCAATTTTTGGCAACAATAGGGTCAGGGACAAAAATCTACATCTTAACAAAGAAACAGCATGAAATTTCCTTTCTTCACTAGACTGCCTGTCACCTTGTTCCCTGGTAGAAATGCTTCTCAAAGGAGGTATAGGATTATAAAAAATGGTGCAGATACCCCAACACAACCTCTTCTCTCTCCCTGTCTGTCTCTGCCATCACACCAAAGAAGACAAAGGAAAACAGCTGTTGGACTCTGGGTGGGTGAGGTCCTGACCTGAAGAATTTGGTCAATAACCTAAGCATGTAGTGAGAAAGTTTGCTTTGCAACTAAGATTATTTCTGAAGAAGATACTACTGAATATTTTATCTTTATTTTTCTTGTCATCATGTCTGACTTTTCTGCCTCATTACTTATACTCACTTAAAATCTATCTTTTTGTAGTTGAGGCACATGTAAAACGTTGCATTGGCGCAGCTGTACTTATGTAGCCAGGCTGCTGTAGCGCTTTAATGATGATGCACTAAGCCAGTGACTATCAATCTTTCCAGTCTGCAATACCCTTTTCAGGAGTCTGATTTGTCTTGCATACACCAAGTTTCACCTCACTTAAAAACTATTTGCCTACAAAATCAGACATAAAAGTACAAAAGTGTCACAGCACACTAGTACTGAAATACTGCTTACTTTCTCATTTTTACCATATAATTAAAAACTAAATCAATTGGAATATAAATATTGTACTTACATTTCAGTAATAGTGTATAGAGCAGTATAAACAAGTCATCTCCTGTATGAAATTTGAGTTTGTACTGACTTTGCTAGTGCTTTTTTGTGTAGCCTGTTGTAAAACCAGCCAAATATCTAGATGAGCTGATGTATCCCCTGGAGTACCTCTGCATACCCCTAGGGGTACGCATACTTCTGGTTGAGAACCACTGCTCCAAGCTGATGGGAGAGAGCTCTCCCAGTGATGTCGTTAATCCAGTTCCCTGAAAGGTGGTAAGTATGTCATTGGGAGAAGCTCTCCCACCAGTAATAGTGCTGTCTATAAAGGGGGTGAGGTTGGTTTAACTATGTCGCTCAGATATGTGGATTTTTAACACCCCTGACCTAGTTATGCTGATATAGTATGGAGTTGTAGACTAGACTTTTAAAATCTTGTTTTACTGTTTCATCTAATCCAGTATGTTTAAATTGAAGTGTTTGGATAACTATTTAAGGTAATAAACTGGCATATTATTCCGTTAAAGGAATAATGAACTGAATATATCGTACTGTCCAGAAGAGGGCTGGGCAGTGCAGGACCTATATTTCTGGGGGAAGATCTGGGTCTGAGGGTGTATACTCTGCAGTATAACCGAGGTGGGTGAGAACCAGGATGAAGCTGGCAGACTGCACTTACACACAGACATTTGGGGTGTGGCTTGCATGCTGGCAGGCTATTTGTGAGCTACCCAGGTGAGGGCCGTTACAGCAAGGCACTGTAAGGCACCCAACATTGCACGGCAGTGGTGACACAGACACCTGACTAGTCTGGATTGTGCCCTGGTATGTCTCAGCGTGCAACCTTTAAAGGTTAAGTGCCTGCACCTGTGCTCATTTAAATTAATGACTATCCCCCATTGACAATTGCAACAAAATGCATACAAAGTATATCATGTCAAGTGTCAACGGAAAAGTTATGATTTGCTAATAGTGCTATCTGTTTAAATCCATGTATCATCAGTATCTGAGTTTTGATATTGCCTATGTATCTGTATCACAAATGTGTCTTGTTCTGGGTAATACACAGCTAAAATCGACATTGAAACAGGCAGCCTATTAAAGGCAATTAGCCAGGCTTGTGAGTTCAGTCCTTGAGGGGTACACTTAGAGATCTGGGGCAAAAATCAGTACTTGGTCCTCCTACTGAAGGCAGAGGGCTAGATCCAATGACCTTTCAGGGTCCCTTCAGTTTATGAGAGAGGTATATCTCCATATATTAACTCTCACAATGGGCACAGAAGAAGCTCATCCCACCCGATGAGCCTTCATGGGACACCAGAATATGGGTAATGGCTGTCCCCATGAGCCAGCATGCCATGTAAGGGCCAAGGCTTGCTCTCTATGGCCATAGACTTCTTCTTGTGCTTGTGATTTTTTGACAAACTGAGACTATGAGCTTTGTTTGAAACAGAAAATTCCAGGCACATGGCAAAGGGTATAAAAGACCCTGGAAACATCTCTATCATGCCTGTTTCCTGCTCGGATTCTCTGCATTATGGATTTACAACTCTGTGGACTGAGAACCTTCCATTCTTTTGGAAGTTTACTAGAGACTTTACAAGCCAGCCGTCGATAACATCACGGCTTCAACCTGATGTAAGAACTTTGCAAGGTTTATTGCATATTGTATATGATCAATTTTAACTCTCTTCTTTACTGTCATAAATAAACCTTTCAATTTTAATTACTAGAGGATTGGCAATAGTGTGATTATTGGGTAAGATCTGAGTTATATATTGACCTGGCTATGTGGCTGCTCTCCTGAGATCAGAAGAACCCTTTGTTTGATTAAATTGGCTGTCAGTAACTACTCATCTAAAGTCTGGTGTATGAGTGGTGAAACAAGGGTGGGATGCCTAAGCAGACTGCATTTATGAATTTCTTGTGCACCATTCTTGTGGTGAGAGAGAAGTTTACTTTGTTATGGTTTGGTATCTCTAATGATAGAATAACCGTCAGTCTAGGGTGAGTTGCCCTATTTCTCAGCAGTTTGTCCTGAATCTGGCATCCTCAGCTGTGACCCACTGAGTCACAGTGACCCAACTAGCTACCACCTCCCAGAGACATGGATTATCGTGCTGATGGAAGAATCCCTCCTGTAAGCATGGGTAGGTCTGCACTGCAGAGCTGAAGTTGAGCTGCTGTAATGTTTTAAGTGTAGATCAGCCCCTGAGAGAAAGGGATCTATTGAAGAGAGAAAAGGCAGAGCAATATCCTTAGCCTTTTACTTTTTCTGGTCTTGTAACTAATGTCTCTTTCCTCTTTTTCTGAAAAGAATGGCAATTTTGTCTTCTGAACTTTAATCCTTGGTTTAATTGTTTCTTAATCTCATCTGTGTGAAGTTATTATTTGTGTCTAGATTGTACCTAGAGGCCCTGATTGAGACGGGCTTCATTGTGCAAGGTTACTGTGCAAACCAAGGAAGAAACAGTTGCCTGTCCTCAAAGGACTTACAATCTAGATAGACAAGACAGACAAAAAGTGGGAGAGAAATGAATATTCTATTGCCATTTTTGGATAGAGAAACAGGCATGGAGAAACCAAGACACAAAGATCACAGAAAATGTTTGTAGTAGAGCTGCGAGTTAAACCCAGATCTCCTGAGTCCCAGTCAAGTGCTTCAACCACAAATCCATGCTCACTGACAGCACAGTCGGACTATTTATCCAGCAGATTCTTGAGGTCTCTGCTCTGGAACTTCTCTCTACCCTTTCTTTGGGAAGGAGGATGCAAGAAAAATTATGTGAGGAAAACCTCAAAGTTGGCTTTGGAATTTTTCTCCTGACAGTTTTTCTGAGGTGATCCATTGGGTCACATGTCTGACATATTTTAATCTCCCTGTTTGGAATGACTACAAATATCTCATCTATCGTGATTTTCAACTTCATTCTGTTTGTAATGTGTTTGGCTAGCCCCAGTTGCCTAATTAGAAATTACCCTAAGGAACTGCACAGCTCAGCCAAACCTGAGAATTGGGCTCATTATCTCTGTCTATCTTAAGGGTGAAACTCCATGGTAGTTTTGCAGTTGAGTTCAGGGGATCCTGGATTTCACTCTGTGTTTTGTTGATGTCACTACCACTCATAATACTTCCAAAGAACTGGTCAAATTCCTCATCCATTTGACTGATCTCCTTTATGATCTCCAGTCCTCTGTCAAAAATACTAATGGCCCAGCTTCTCTGTTGATGTAAATTGAAACAACATTGACTCAACATTGCTCCAATTTATGCCAGCAGAGAAGTTGGACCAGTGTCTTCACTGTTGTGTGTAAACTGCCTGCATGGAGTCTGGCTCTACTGTCCTGTTCCTCACTTGGAAATGAATTATGCTGCCTGTTAAGCCAAAATATCTTTCTTTAGGACATACTTTGTTTCAGTTTCTAAGGTTTAGCATCAGGAAGTTCCACGTGCCTACAGTGAGCATTTGATTTTACAGATCATTTTCACTTTTCAAAGGTTGGTTGAAGACATTGTTTTTCTGTCCAAAGTCTTCAGATAGTTATTAGATTGTGTAAAACTTTAAAGTCTCTCTAGACAGCCAGCCTCAAAGATGTAAAGATTACTATCTCCCATGTCAGTTTCCCAGCAAACATAAGTCATTTTTAAATGATTGTAGAAAATTACAATTCAGAGTCTCCCAAGACTTTCCTAGCAAGGAAAACGATGATTTGGGGCTTTTTCATACTCCTTCCTTGATTATTTAATATTACTACTGAATCCAGTGTCTTGCTGTTCAGGTTTCTCTATATAGAAGACCCAATTTAGCTGGAGATTTTTAACTGTAGTCTCTTGAAAATTAAATTCTTTCCTCTTATCCCCACCATCCATTTAGATGCATGTCCTACCTGTTTAATTTTGCCTACATAGTGAATGGAGACAGTAATTAGTCCCTCACAGGAAATTAAATGTCATTTTTTTTTTGGAAAATTATAGACCATGGATATCCTGGACTAATATGAAAGCAAACACTTTATGCTATCATTCTGTCCGATTCACAAGATTGCTGGCATCTCGACCTGTTAACTCTACTTCATCAACTGTCTTAGGTTTCTCCACGTGGATAGTTCTCTGAAGATGTCCACGCAGTGTGCAGAGGCGGTCAAAAAAGCAAACAGGATGTTAGGAATCATTAAAAAGGGGATAGAGAATAAGACTGAGAATATATTATTGCCCTTATATACATCCATGGTACGCCCACATCTTGAATACTGTATATAGATGTGGTCTCCTCACCTCAAAAAAAGATATTCTAGCACTAGAAAAGGTTCAGAAAAGGGCAACTAAAATGTTTAGGGGGTTGGAGAGGGTCCCATGATGAGGAAAGATTAAAGAGGCTATGTCTTTCAGCTTGCAAAAGAGGAGACTACGGGGGGATATGATAGAGGTATATAAAATCATGAGTGATGTGGAGAAAGTGGATAAGGAAAAGTTATTTACTTATTCCTATAATACAGGCAGCAGGTTTAAAAGAAATAAAAGGAAGTTCTTCTTCATGCAACGCACAGTCAACTTGTGGAACTCCTTGCCTGAGGAGGTTCTGAAGGCTAGGACTATAACAGTGTTTAAAAGAGAACTGGATACATTCATGATGGTGAAGTCCATAAATGGCTATTTGCCAGGATGGGTAAAGAATGGTGTCCCTAGCCTCTGTTCATCAGAGGATGGAGATGGAATGTCAGGAGAGAGATCACTTGATCATTGCCTGTTAGGTTCACTCCCTCTTGGGCACCTGGCATTGGCCACTGTCGGTAGACAGATACTGGGCTAGATGGACCTTTGGTCTGACCCGGTACGGCCGTTCTTATGTTAGAAATAGTCATGAATAAGTCTTGCGAGTGTCCTTTTAGCCGCTCCACCAATGTTTTTTTCTTCTTTGCCTCTTTCATTCTGTTTCCCCTTCCTCTTCACCTCTTTCCTTTAACTTTCTAGGCCATTTACAATAGCTCTAAAAACCTAATGTGATCTTTGCTACCTTACTCTGTTCTTTATTTTATTATTTTTCTCCCCTCTATTTTCTTGTGACAATGGGTCTTCTCCCCTATATATATTCTGTCATGATCACCTATTGGTCATAGAGGAGAATTGTATTCAGTGTAGTTGTAGCCTATCAGGCCCAGGATAGAGAAGAATTGGTATTTACATGACTCTGCTACTCCCATAACTGACCAGAAAATAAGGATGAAACTCTTGTATGGCTAGAAGTCCCTTCTGCTCTTCAGACATTCATTCATTACAGAAAAGGTTGAAGTCAGTGTTCGGGATGTTATGTGCATCCAGGCTGAGTACGGGGCTATTGTTTAATTGGCTGGTTGTCATCACTCTGTGGTTTAAATCCTGCATGGAGAAATTATGTCATACATGTAAAAATTAAGGGCCATCCCATTTGGGGTGGTGTGTAAACTGTCGCTCTGAGAAGATCTGTTACTCAAAGAGTCAGAATTCTCCACTGCTCCTTTCTTGTATGTCATTTACTGGAGCCAATAAATGATGCAGCCTAAGATACAGGAAATAGATTTTTATTAATCATGCTGAGAGACTAGAGGCCAGTGTTCCATACTGGGGCCCTATTTTGCCCTACTTATCTTGTTGACTCCCACTCACAGGACAGTCTTTCCTGAAACCTGGCCTTACTTCTCCAAGTCTACTCATCCTATTATACAGGGTTGTAGTTTCCTTTTCCCTGCATGACCTGCCAGCTCCATTGGCTGGAACAAAGGTGGAGGAATACATCGACTCCAGCTGCCTCTCCTCACCATCTCCTTGTCACTTTCTCTCCAGGGGGAGCAGCTCAAGTTCACTTCCCGCACTCTATTACAGAACCCAGTCCCAGAATCTGAGTGCCCTAATGCAGGTGCGCAAAGGAGGCTATCTAATATAGCTTCCCAGAGGATAGTTGTTACACTATGGGACTGGAGGTGCCCTGAGTTTAATCCCAGCTCTGCACTTGCCTTGCTGAGTGACTTTAGGGATGCTCCTAAGCATGCAATGCCCATCACTGCCAAATCTGCACATCTGAAAATAGTATTCGTTGAAGAGGTATCATGAGGCTCAATTCATTAATGCGTGTAAACAACCTTGAGATAACCATTTGAAAGTTGCTCTATAAAGCACAACTATTTTTTTATTATAAGTGCTGGAAGTACCACTTCCAGAAAATGTGTGCTGCTGACGATATACTGTAAGGCACAGAGATGTACATTATGGCCAAGATTTTCAAAATTAGGCTCCTAAAAAAAGCAGCCTCTTTTTTCAATGAGACTGAGTAACCCGATACAAATGGCGACGTCAATGGAAAGCTGGCACTCAGCACTTGTTAAAATTAGGCCACTTAGGTGGGAGCTTTAAATAATGAGGGTTAACACCTAACCTTAGGCTCTATCTTTGAAAATCTTGGCTGTTCTCATTTCCTGGTGCCAGTAGCATCGTTAACCTTAATGTAATGCTTTTAGAGGGGTCCTGAGTAAAGAAGATGAACTCATGTTGCTAAGTAAAAAAGACCATGAATAAAGTAAAAGAGAGGTTGCAGAAGAAAAAATCCAATGGAAAAAATTACAAGAATGTAAAGTGTGAACAGGGTGAAAAATAAGTTGTCAAGAAACTTCAGAACAAGGACAAAAGTGGCAGAGGGAGAGAGAAATTTAACGGAAAAAAAATAGATATTCTGCATATACTGTATATAAACCACTATATTTGTGCGGCTTAGGTTTGTGCAAGAGGCATTTGGGTATGGGGACAATGTTCTTTTATTCCAAGTGTATAGCACAAGTTTCTTTTGCCTAGAAAAAATAACAATCTTCTTTTAAAAAAAATATCAAATCTCCCTTTAAAATAATGTTGGGGAAAAGATTTATGATCTCAAATTAGTAGTGTTATTTCTGAGAACCCCAAAAGCAGGCATTGTTGAGCACCTCTGTAAAGTGCTGAATGCCTTCCCATTGGGTTAACTGTCCAATAAAATCAGGGACATATTTTGTGAGACCTCAGACTCCATAGAGCTCACTTGCTGCTTCTTTTGAGGTTTGCTTTTTGCATGCAAAGCTTCTCCTATTGATATCAGCTGAAATCAATGGCAAACACCCTTTGACTTCATTAGAGTAAGATCAGTAGCAGGTTGGTATGCAGCTGATGGTGCAATGACCATCAGTTTCTAATTTGTTGTTTAGTGCTGTAACCACAAAAACATCTGTTGGCAAAATTCCTCTCTAAGTGAAATCATTCTGCTTTGTTGCCCAAGTATTAGAGAGAGCAGAATTTAGCCCTTTTATCTTATACTTTTCCAGAACCAGAAAAAAAGGCAGGTTGTAAATAGAACTATACATTTTCGAGTAGAGACGGATGTTTGTTTAGCTAATTGTTTATTGCTTGGTCCTAGTGTTGTTTTAGTGTGAGCTTATCGAATTAAGTATTTCCATACTACCTAGACTATACATCTTAATGCTCCAAGTTAAATTATTATGGAGTCATGGTAGAAAGCAGACTAATGATGATTATAAAAAAGTCTATATGAATTGTTAAACCACAAAATAAGATCTTGGATTCCAACAGGATTCTTGCCTCTTCTTTATTCTAGTTGGTTGGCAAGATATGCAGAACCCTGGGCAGGAAAATCTATTTCTGTATGCTCATTATAAGTAAGTGCACTGAAGCAACATCATATTTTAAAAATCTAGACAGCAAATGACACCTAAGGAAAGACTACAGGAATTGTCAAGTCAAGTAAATGAAAAATGTTCCTAATAATACAGACACAAACACTTTGAAAATAGTAACAGATATATCTATAGTGTTTTCTATTTTTAATTTTATTTTAATGAGGGATGTAATAGAAAACCCACCAGTGCAAGTAACAGATTTTTTGTTTTCTACTAGCTAAGCTTGACTGGTGATGAAAAATTGTGTTGGAAATTGATAGTTTAGAACGAAATGTGCATAAATAATTGCTCAAGTAAACTAAGTTATGGTTGTAATGGCTAAGGCAAAAGAGCTGTAGGCTAGAAAGATTACAGTATCCTGAAGTCTCATTCCCTAGAAATGATTATTTCAGCAACGAAAACAAGCAGTTGTTGTTTACTGTGGCAAACATAGATTTCTAGTGATGATAGGTTCTAAAACTCTGGAGATCAATGCAAACTATAAAACACTTTTTTTAAAGGGTAATATATGATCTCACATTTAAAATGTGCTCCATATATTTCCCAAATATAATATTACCTCAAAACATTACTGAAGCATTAATTTGACTAATACCTACCCTGATGTGTGATCTTTTCAATTTTCAGACATAGTCACTACCTTTTCCAAGTGTTAATATAACAAGCATGTATGTTAAAAAAGATGGATAGTTTCCCAAAGTATCTCAAGAAAAGGAGGTTATGATGATTGTTTTTAATTCAATATATGCTGCATAATATGCTATATTATGCAGAAAGAAGACACCTACTATCAGTTATTATTTCTATGTCAAAGCATTGGTGAGTTATCAGGAAACCGGACAGCAATTGGGGATTTTGAACAAGAGGTGAATACACTAGTTGCTATACAGTGAACTATTAACTAATATTGAAATAACGTTGCATTTATATTAAGGGCTTGATCTGCTTTCTCATACATGTTCACACATAGAAATGTGTTTTGTAAGATCAAATGTTAATGCACGTAAATACTACAGTACATTTTACAATCCGTACAGGAATGTGAATCTATTTATTGTGTCTGAGAACAGAATTGACCTCTAAATGTTGAGTTTCACTTTGGCAGTAATTATATTAGTTGGGAGGCTAAAGAGGAATACAGTATGTATTGAGCAAGCTACATTGCATTGTCTAACCAAGTCTTTATGAGTGGGAGACCTGGAATTTATTTTTTTCTTTATTTTTAGTCACACAGGAAACATGATAGATCTTGGGTAGTCACTAAAGCCTACATTTTTGAAAAGTGGCACTCCTGTTTTGTGTGCCTCACATTTTGAATGTCTTAAGCTGGTCCAGAAAATACTGAGTCTACCAACATTAGAGGTGAATTTTGAAAATACCCTTTGCCTATATGCCTGAGTTTCTAGTCTTTAAATTCGGTTAGTACTTTACATCACGGAACAAACTGACTAATAAATAAAACACACTTTAGGAGACTCACAGGGGATTACATATTTACAAAGCATTAATACAAATATTAAGTATTAATTGTATTACAATACCTCAAATAGTTAAGGTAACTCAGAGCTCCAAAACTCATCCAGATAAAGACAAGCTAAGGTTAAAAAAATTCTGTTAAATAGTTTTAAAATATGAACATATAGGGTAAGAATGGGTATGCAGGGACATAGATTTGTACATTTTCATTTGTGTTTCATAAAATAGTGATTAAAATGCCTGAAATTGAAACAACACATGTTGTTCAACCCAAAATAATCTTGGTGTGTATGTTTCCCCAGGAAACAGATTTTTGTTTTTTAATTATTGGTTTTTTTTTGTTTTGCTTACTTTAATTTGAACGGAGAATGGGAGGGAAAAAAACCTATATTTACAGAACTCTACGCCAAAGCAGGTGAATATGGCTTTTTTCCCCCAAAACCCCTTACTATGAACACCTACAAGAGGACATTTAAATTGAGGCCTCGGATGATTTTGTTCAGGCCCCAATACAAAAAACATACATCTTTGAAAAACCTTCCCGAAGTAACAAACAATACAGAATTAAAGAGGAAGGACAGAGAGAGGGAGGGTAAATGGAATAAATGAAAAGAAAAGGGAGAAGAAACAAACCAAATGGAACTACCTTATCATGAGAAGAATTTGTTTTGACTACATTTAACAACAATTCTAAATTGTGTATTTGGTGCAGAGATTCCATGTTAATGGGCTCATTAGAAATGATAGAAATAGACATTAGGTAGATTAGACAATGACCATTTTCGGATCATTACTAGCTCTCTATCTAACGTAATTACTATATTCAGCCCTAATTCAGCAAACCAATTTGGTTTGCTGAAATGGGAACCTATCGCACTAGTAGCCATAGTGCCATATTTAGGCACTGACTTTACCACATTGTTTCACTGGGTTAGATCCTCTGCTGGGGTAAATCATTTTACA
This sequence comes from Gopherus evgoodei, assembly GCF_007399415.2. NCBI lineage: Eukaryota > Metazoa > Chordata > Testudines > Testudinidae > Gopherus > Gopherus evgoodei. Next base: position 200,010,712 of record NC_044323.1, read on the forward strand.
TCAGCCGAGCTGTGCTATGGATTACAATTTACCTGAGACCCAATATGTTTACCTTAGGAATTAGAAAATAGGAGTGCTGGCTTCAGGAAGGAGAAAAATCAAACAATTGAGCTAGATTCTTCCAAAATTAGGAGACTGAGTCACACGGGCAGAGTATTGTGACGGGATACTGAGGCTGTGGCAGGCCAGCATTATCGGAATGTTGCCAGGTTTATTACCAGCAGAGCTTTGAATGCTAATGCTTGCCGAAATATTTTAGAATGTCAAACCCTGACTGACAGCTTTACTCAGTGACTTCGCAGTTTGTGAGTATATGACAGTTTGGCAGGCATCCTTAGGGTTCGTTTCATTAATTTTGCAAGTCTCCTTTCTGAATAACATTAATGATCTTTTGCCTTCATACCACACAGTAGCTGCACATTTAAACTGCAAGATCAAATTCTCTCCTACCTCTTCTGCTTACAAAGCCATGGGCATTTTAGGTTTTTTCCTCCTGTCCCCTCCTTTCTGAAACAAAAACACATATATTTAAAGAAACATATAAACAAAAAGGTAACAAACGGAAGACTAGCATTTCAGCCTGTTTTCATAGAAATTAAAATTGCCATTCAAATGTTATGCTAAGGTTAAATCTCATATCAATTTAAGAGTGCTATACAGTCAGCATTCCTTTTTTTAGAATTGACATCAAAAGGAAATACCACAAATGGAGGCAACTTGCACTTGCTAAATTAACTTGCATAATTTCATTGCTAATTTGTTTTTTCTTAAGATTGCCCCCAGCAGGTTGCAAACGCACAACCATTTTTATGCCATTCTTTCCCCATGACCATTTCAATCTAGACGAATGCTGCATTTTTGCTCACTGTAGCAGGGTGTGTTCCCTTTTTTTCTGCTTAACATAATACAGACGTAACTGCATAGCGAGTGGAGGATGAGATTTACAGTATCATTAAACAGCTAACGCACTTTTGCAATGCTCATTAACTGTGTCTCAGATAAGGTATGTGGAAGTTTTATATCTATTCTTGCTGAATAAAAATGGTTGATGTCCTTTTCACTGAAGGCCTGGTTTTCCTTCTGCACTTCTGCATAATATGTGCCATTTTTTACTGCAACATCTCAGAGAAGAGGAAAGTCTGTAGTTTAGAAATGCAAAAGAATTAAACTATCATATCAAGGATCCATCTTATCTGGTATCCTGCTTCCAAAGTAGCCATGAGTCTGTGGCTCAGAGGTATATATTAACCTTCTTACAGATGATCCTTACTCCCTTCGTCCAAAGATTTTACACTCAAGTCATATCAGGAATATGAAATAGGTCAAACTAAGTATACATCCAATATTGTCCTAGGATTGGTAAGAATATTTCATACATTTCTGTTCTTTCTTTTACTATTCTAAGGAAAGCCCAAATCAATGCATGTATAAAGTAGCTGTTTGCAAAACAAAAAATAATAGCACATATATCAACATATGTTTTAGAGAATATAAAACTGATAACTATTTCCACTTCAAGAGACAAGCAGAAAATCTGGAAATAACTTCAATATAACCTCTATACCTCATATACAAAAATCACTCTTCTTTAAAAAAAAAAAAAAAGGCATTTAGCCAGATACTAGAGATTTAAAGATTGAGCATCTCCAGAGAAAGAGGCAAAATTGAGACTGTTTATCTAACATAATGAAATATGTATTTCTGGCCACATACATTGTGTCTACACTGCATTGTAATCCCAGGTCTGTGGGACGCAGGCTTGGGGAGTTGGTGTTTTTCAAGCCTGCACTTGAACATCCAGACTATATTGTAAACCCATAGTCACAATTGCTGGACCCAGGTCCAACAGTCATGCTAGTTGTCCATATTGCACTACGCAGGCCTTCCGATAGGCCTGTGGTTGACCTGTGCCCACACTGCAAAATGACTGGGCTTGGACTCGAACCTCAGCAGGACTCAGGCTCTTACCTAGCCCTCTAGCAGAGGATTCTGGGACTCTGATCTTCCGTGCTTGCTAACCCAAGTCAGAATAATTTGTGAACCTGGGCCTTAGTGTGTAATGTAGGCGTACTCATAAAGGTCTGTGTTCCTTTCCTGACTATGGGTGTGATCTTGCTCTCATTGTAATCAATAGGAATACTATCTTACTCTTGTGGCTAGGACATGGAATAACAGCCTACCCCTGCTGGCAGATCCAACTCCAGTGGTAGAAATCTGTGTTGTACTGCTGATGCTCCCATTTCATTACATGAGATGACTAGTACTCAGTGAATGAATAGGATGATGGCATGAATGAGGTCATTGGCTATGAACTCTGCTTCATTTGTTGCAGAAGTTGGAAGGTATGTAGTGAATGAGGCAGGAGATTGCAAGAAAAGATAGTTTGTGATTCAGGCAGTTGAATATCACTCAGGAATTCAGTTCTATCCTTGGCTCAGATTTGAGTTCTGGACAAGTCACTGAAGCAAGTTGCTACTAACTGTATGTTCACTGCTTTATGAGTAAAGCAGTCCTGAGATGCTTAGGGTGGAACTCCATGGAGTCTGGTGTTGCAAAACTGAGAATCAGGGTGCCTAGAATATCACATAACAACTCTTTGATCCACAAAGCCTGAAGTTCAGTGCTTAGGCTCCCAATACAATGAATTGGGGAAAGGAGAGGTGCCTAGTAATTTGATCTCCAAAAGCCATCATGCTAGATGAGGAACCAACTAAGCTGTCCAGTGGCGATGTCAGGGCTGCGGGACGGTGGGGGATTCTCCTAAACCTTTACTCTCTCTCTGAGACAAGCATCAAAATCTGGGCGCAGGGAGATGCCTAGCTCTTCTAGGGATCCATGAATGCAAACCTGCCCCTAGAGGCTTATCTGTATAAAGCATTTCTTGTGAGAATGAGTTAGGTGCCTGCCTTGCTCTATATAGTAGTAGAAAAAGAAGGAACTGCCACCATTCACCTTAGAACTTTTATTTCAGGTTCAATTACCCTCTCTCTGCCAGAGGCGGGGAGAGGATTTGAACAAGGTGTATCACACTCCTCTCAGGAGGGTGCTCTAACCTATAAGATATTTTGATGTGAGGCTCCCTCAGTGTCTCTTGTAGAAGTTGTTCCACTTGGGATAAATAATGAAAGAATTATTGGAGCAGAGAGACAAGACCTGAGGTCTCCTGCCTCCTGGATGGTAGTCCGGACTACAGTTTCATTTTTATACTCTCACTCTCTCTGACTGTTCCATTGTGAATAAATACTCAAAACATCATTGGGCTAATGACAGGAAATTTCTCTGTGTGGCTTCTACAGGAAGAGGAGAAGGTGATTGGACTCATAACCTATAACCTAGTAGTTTGAACACTTGCCTGGGATGTGGGAATTCTCCCTTTTAAATTCTTTCACCCCGCTACTTCTGGCAGAGAGAGGGGGAATTGAACCTGGTTTTTTTTATATCCCCAGCAAGTGCTCTAACCTTTGGGCTAAAGGTTATAAGGTTGCCGACACCACCAGCACCTTCTCTGAACAGATTATGAATGTGACCCAATCTGGTAGGCAGCTTCTGAGCACATCTACTGGACTGGGCCACACACACACACAACTTAGGTTGCTGAACGCCTATCTGCCTCCAGTTTGTGAATCACTCTGTGGCATAGGCAGGAGATAGTGTCTGAGCACCTATAAGAAAGCCTCGGTTGCATGCTTAGAGCAGAAACGTAGGTAGGTAGGGAACTTGCCCTCTGAAAAGTTAGGCACCAAGAGAACTTAGGCAGCTACCAGATTCAACAGGAGTTTTGTGGATTGTAGTGGAACCAGCATTGGGATGTAGGTGCCTAAGTACCTTTGTGTATCTGGGCCTTAGTTTTCAGAAGCTGTGAGCACTCAAAGTTGCAACTGAAGCTGTGGGTGCTCAGCATCTTCAGCAGTAAGGCAATGTGGCCTGAAAGCATGAGCAAAGCGCTGGGAATCAGAAAATCCCGAGTTACAATCTTAGTTCTGCCACAGACTCATAGTGTAGTCTTGGACAAGTCACATTTACTCCTGAGGGAATTCTGCACCACTGTGCATGCACAGAATTTATTTCCCCTGCAGATTTCTTTGCTTCCTCACAGAAAATGACTTTCTGAGGAGGAAGCAAAGGAAGCAACAAGAGCGGTCATATGACCCTCCTCAGCAGTATGTTTTGGGTGCCCTGGGCAGCTGGCAGAGAAGTAAATATCTGTGGAGCAGGGGGCAGGACTGGAAAAGACCCAGCTGGGGGCTCCTACCCTGTTCTGGGCTCAGTTGCTAGTCCCATCTGGGCTGGGGAGGATGGGACTTCCTCTTCCCCTGCACGGCATCTGGGGCCAGGTCAGACCCACCCCCAGATTTCTCCCCTGGCTGTAGGAAGCTCTGTAACCATCCCTCCCCACCCATGCTTACTGCACCCATCACTTCTCAGCTGCAGATGGAGGGATCACTATACAGGAAACTGCTCCTTCATCCATCCAGACCTCCCACACCCGACTCTCCCTCAAGCCTCACTCTCTACACAGCCAAACTCCCCCCATGAGCCCCCACTCCCCCTGCACCTGGACCACCCTACAAGCCACCTACACCCAGATCCCCACCCTATCAACCCCCAAACAGATGACATGGATCTCCAACCCATTTAGCCCCACTCTCCCAGCATCTGGAACCTCCCCACTGAGCCCACCGCACCCAGACTCCCTGCCAAGCTCTATTCCCCCCACACCCAGACACATCCCCTGCTGAGCCCCAACCACTTTCACCTGGACCCCCTGCAGAGTCCCATTACCATTTCTACCAGAACTCCCAACAAGCCCATGAGCATCCAGATCACTCCCCACACCCAGATCGCCCACTGAGCGTCCCTCACCCAGATTGCCCCACACAGAGCCCTCTCAACCCACACCTGGATCCCTCCACACTAAGCCTCTCCACACTTGGACCCTACATTGCTGAGCCTGCCTACCCACCTGATATACCTGGCATAGAGAGGCAAGGCCCTGAGGTGTTTCTGAAGCAGACCCGGTCCTTACGCTGTCTTAAGGTTGGGTACAGCCTCACCGCTGAGTCCATGTCTGAGGTGGGGAGGAGCTGCACGGTGACCTCCTACCTCTGGTCAGCTGGTGGCCAGTGCTCCCGAATGCCATGCTGGTGTTAGAGATTTCACTGCCCAGGTTATTCAATACCTAGGGCCTTTGCAATGTATCACCTGGCTTCTACATACTCCTTGAAAACCACCATCTTCTGGGCAAATAAAAAGAATAAACTAAACTTTAAAGCTTAAGCTCTCCAAATATGTGCACAGACTGGGTTTAAAATGGCTTCAGGCTCTGCCTTTGGCCCTCTTGGCAGTTTAAAACTGCTCCTAGGGGTCGGTTTTGTCTCTCACCTTTTAAACTTTTATTCGGCAGACCATACACCGGATTTGCTGACCCAGAACCTGTGACTGATTTAGCCACTTGGAGGGACAAAAAGTTAACCAAATACGTTGTTTCTCTCCAAAATACTCTCATGTTTCTTCACAGGTATGCAGCCCAATTTCAGTTCTTACCTGCTAATGTAGCTGCTCACCAGGATCCAGCCAGGAAATTGGATCTATGTAAAAAAGTGAAAAATCAAGCCTCTCCAACCCTGGTGGGCTGGCCCTTTTCAAGTCCTTCTTACCTCCCACACTGCAATTTGAGTAAGGGAATGGAATACCTAAATCCACCACACCCAAATCAAGCTAGCCCCTAGGACGGGGCTAGAAGCAAACAACATGAGACAACACCGCCAGCTCTTCCCACCGCAACCCAAAAGGGCCAAAAGCAGACATTACCTGAAAAGCTGAACCTCTCAAGGAACTAAAGCTTTTGTTCCAACGAACAAAATCCTAAACCTTTGTAACTATGGGTTCTCAGACGGTGCTGCGGTGGCTATTATTTCTAAGCCTGCCCCTTGTACAAGCTAACCCGCACCCAGTGGCTAAACGTCTTCAGCAACTGTCCATGTTGGAACACTTGTATAACTGTTGGTTGTGTCACCAAACTCGTTCTAAAAAAGGCATAAAACTGTGGGCTGTATCTTTTAAACCTCTCAAACTCTCTCCCCACAAGTGAGGCGAAAAGCTAAGTGGTGGTGGAAAGGAGAATACCGATCCAATAAGTATAAAAAAAGTCTAAGGTTTGGCATCATAGTTGGGAGGCCCAAGGGGTCCCTTTTTTCAGTATCCTTGGGTCTGGGTATAAGCTGGCCCTATGTTTTGAGGCTGTTAACGGAACTGGAAGGAACTGAATTACGTCCCCTTAAAAGCCTGCAATCAAACCCTTAAGTTTAGTCTTAAAAATAAAACCTTTTCCCCCTTAAAAATTGGTGTAAACACCCAAAAACCTCCCTGCCAGTTTCAAAAGGCCTATATTGCAAAATTAACAGGCAAGCGTTATCAAGGGGAGTGGTTTCCTTCATTCCTTCCCTTGTGTCCCATAAATAAAACCTGTGCATATTATATGGACGTCTCCTCTGGCATTTTGTCACCTCACTCATCCCTTGTAAAAATTTCTGAATGCCAGGGGGCGCTAGTAAGCTTTACATCACATTTGTTTGCTGTTACATACTGCGGGGGTATCTTAAACAACACCCATGCCATGAAACATTTAAATGCATCCCATTTGCGGTGCCGAGGCAGAGTATTTGGCAACTCCAGACATCAAAATGTTAAGGAAGCTTGGCACCACCAAATAGCAGGAAGCTCCCTCACTTTTTATTTACAAAGCCCCAGTCTGTATTTTATTTGTGGCCATAATGCTTATAAAGCTCTCCCGCCGGGTTGGCATGGCTGGTGTGGTGTGGCCAAAGTATTACCAAATGTTCAAGTAAACACCACACTGAACTCCCGCCAAATCCTCAACCTGGAAACGTATTTTCACAAGCTCTTTACACCCTTAAAAGGCGCTCGGGTTAAACGTGCCAACAACCCCCTTGTCATAAACAGATAGCTAAGGGTTAATGTCTCTTTCACCTGAAGCACCTGACCAGAGGACCAATCAGGAAAACGAATTTTTTTCAACTCTGGGTGGAGGGAAGTTTGTGTCTGAGTCTTTGTTTTCTGTCTGCCTGCTTTCTCTGAGCTTTGGAGAAGTAGTTCTGCTTTCTAGTCTTCTGTTTCTAAGTGTAAGGACAAAGAGATCAGATAGTAAGTTACATGGTTTCTTTTCTTTGGTATTTGCATGAATATAAGTGCTGGAGTGCTTTGATTTGTATTCTTTTTGAATAAGGCTGTTTATTCAATATTTCTTCTAAGCAATTGACCCTGTATTTTGTCACCTTAATACAGAGAGACCATTTGTATGTATTTTCTTTCTTTTTATATAAAGCTTTCTTTTTGAGACCTGTTGGAGTTTTCTTTTCTGGGAAATTTCAGGGAAATTGAGTCTGTACTCACCAGGGAATTGGTGGGAGGAAGAAATCAGGGGGAGATCTGTGTGTGTTGGATTTGCTAGCCTGATTTTGCATTCCCTCTGGGTGAGAGGAAAGTGCTTTTGTTTCCAGGACTGGAAACGGAGAGGGGGAGTCACTCTGTTTGGATTCACAGAGCTTGTGTCTGTGTATCTCTCCAGGAGCACCTGGAGGGGGGAAGGGAAAAAGGATTATTTCCCTTTGTTGTGAGACTCAAGGGATTTGGTCTTGGGGTCCCCAGGGAAGGTTTTTCAGGGGGACCAGAGTGCCCAAAAACACTCTAATTTTTTGGGTGGTGGCAGCAAGTACCAGGTCCAAGCTGGTAACTAAGCTTGGAGGTTTTCATGCTAACCCCCATATTTTGGACGCTAAGGTCCAAAACTGGGACTAAAGTTATGACATGGTGTGCAGCGGTTACGGGATAGACAAAATCCAGAAGCCAGTAGGAATATATTTTTTTCTCTTCTCTGCTAAGGCTTTTTAGCAGAGAGAAACAGTTTGGGGTTAAAAGAGAATTTTTTTTCTGCTCTCTCTGGCAGTTTGTGGCTTGCATAATAAGCAAGAGACCATTAAGCTGTGACAAAGAATCTTTTGTGACAATAGCTCTCCCATTGAGAGTCATTACCAGCACTATATACATGCAAATAAAGTGGTTTTTCAGGTTTACTTAACATTGAAGATTAGCTAAAAGCATTGTTGCTAGGCAGACCCCAGGAGGCAACAGAGCCTGCAGTTCAGAAGAGAAACACCAGAGGGCACCCCAACACAAGAAAACAGGAATCATGACTTCTAAGGCAAAAATTGAGCCCGAAGCACAATTCAGAGAAGCTGAACACAGGCGACAATTGGAAATAAAACAAAAAGAGATGGAGATGAAAGAAAGAGAAGAACAGATCAGAGAAGCAGCCTACCAAAGAGAACAGGCAGCCTACCAAAGAGAACAGGCAGCCAAAGAGGCAGCACACAAAAGAAAACTAGAAGAAGAAGAGGTGGCCCACCGCCGAGACATGGAAAAACAACAAAAAGAAATGGAAAAACAACAAAAAGAAAATGAAGAGAAGGAAAAACAGAGAAAACATGAACTGGACTTGGCAAAAGCTGGGCTGCATGTGCCAGCCAACCCTAACAACCCGGCACCAATTATTGCTCCACAGCACAGGAAATTTCCCACCTACAAGGCAGGGGATGACATCGAGGCCTTCTTGGACAATTTTGAAAGAGCCTGTCTTGGTACAGCATCCCCGAAGACCAGTACATGGTAGAATTCAGGTCACAGCTCAGTGGACTTTTAGCAGAGGTGGCAGCTGAAATGCCTAAGCAGCAAATGAATGACTATAAACTTTTTCAAACCAAGGCCAGATACAGAATGGGGATAACCCCAGATCATGCCCGTTGGTGTTCCAGAACCCAAAAGTGGAAACCAGATGTGTCATTTCCCAAACATGCCTACTACGTTGCAAAAAACTATGAGGCCTGGATAACAGGACACAACGTTCAAACCTTGGAAGAACTGCACCTCCTCATACAAATGGAGCAGTTCTTGGATGGTGTTCCTGAAGACATCACACGGTACAGACAAGATGGAAAACCCAAAGATCTCGCTGAGGTGGGGGAGATTGGAGCCAAATGGATGGAAGTGGCAGAAAGCCAGAAGCTACTGTCAAGGGGAACGAATACCCCAGGGAGCACACCGACCATAAACCCTACAACCGAGGACAGCCAAAGACCCCACATACAACCCAAGTAAAGCCACAGACGCCCTACTCTTCCACCTCACCAGTCTCCAGTAACGCACCTCGGCCCAGTGGACCCATCAGATGGAAGATGCTTTAAGTGTAATGAACTGGGACATATCAAGGCCAACTGTCCAAAGAACACCATGCGAGTGCAAATTCATTACACCACCATCACACCAAAGATCCCCAGGCCCGGATGCCTCTCAAATACCCTCGGAGCGAAGGGAAAATTTGAGAGTGGGGCGGAAAGAAGGTACTGCGTGGAGAGACACGGGGCACAAGTGTCAGCTATCCACCAATCCTTCGTTGACCCCAAATTCATTCAACCCAAAGGCCAAAGTACAATTTACCCTTCATGTCACAAGCTGTAGACTTGCCTACAGCTCAACTGCCTGTCCAGTACAAAGGCTGGTCAGGAATGTGGACTTTTGCAGTCTATGACAATTATCCTATCCCCATGCTACTGGGGGAAGACTTGGCCAACGAGGTGAGGCGGGCCAAGAGAGTGGGAATGGTTACACGTAGCCAAACCAGGCAAGCTTCCAGACCCATTCCTGTTCCTGAACCGTCCACAGACGCCCCGTCTGGGTTACCAGAGACCCAGACAGAGGTAGTGGACCCGGATTCCAGGCCAACCACTGAAACAGCCACAGCAGCTCCAGTCCCAGGCCCGGAACTGGAACAGCAACCAGCACCAGCAATTGCAACCCCATCTTCAAACTCAACGCCAGAGGGCGCCAGCGAGCCAGAACTGGGCAGAAACACAGACAGCTACCAGAAGGCTCAGCCAGAGCCTGAAATACCCTCAGGTGCACAGCGGAGAAGCGGTTCACCAGCACCGGAAACAAACCCATCACCTACATCGCTTCCAGAGGACCAAGCCCAAGTCCACAGTCTGAGGAAGAACTGGTGACCCCAGCCTCAAGAGAACAGTTTCCGACTGAGCAGAAGCAGATGACAGCCTTCACGAAAGCTTTGGCGGCGGCACCGGAGCACCCCACGCCTCTCAGCTCTTCTAATCGATCCCGGTTTGTTATAGACCAAGGACTTTTATACAAGGAAATTCTTTCTGGTGGACACACGGGAAGAATGGCAGCCGCAAAAACAGTTGGTGGTTCCAACTAGTACCGGGGGAAGCTCTTAAGCTTAGCCCATGATCATCCCAGTGGCCATGCTGGGGTGAACAGAACCAATAGGACCGGTTGGGGAAGTCCTTCCACTGGGAGGGGATGGGCAAGGACGTTGCCAAGTATGTCCGTCTTGTGAGGTATGCCAAGAGTGGGAAAGCCTCAAGACCAGGTCAGGCCCTCTCCAGCACTCCCCATAATTGAGGTCCCATTTCAGCGAGTAGCTGTGGAATATTCTGGGTCCTTTCCCAAAAAATACACCCAGAGGAAAAGCAGTACATACTGACTTTAGTGGACTTTGCTACCCGATGGCCGGAAGCAGTAGCTCTAGGCAACACCAGGGCTAACACTGTGTGCCTGGCCCTAACAGACATCTTTGCCAGGTAGTTGGCCCTCCGACATCCTTACAGATTCAGGGTCTAATTTCCTGGCAGGGACCATGGAAAAACTGTGGGAAACTCATGGGGTGAATCACTTGGTTGCCACCCCGTACCACCATCAAACCAATGGCCTGGTGGAAGGTGTCAATGGAACTTTGGGGCCATGATACGAAAATTCATCAACAAATTCTCCAGTAATTGGGACCTAGTGTTGCAGCAGTTGCTGTTTGCTACAGGGCTGTACCACATCCCAGTTTAGGGTTTTCACCATTTGAACTTGTGTATGGACAAGAGGTTAAGGGGGGCCATTACAGTTGGTGAAGCAGCAATTGTGAGGGGTTTACACCTTCGCCAGGAAACTACACATTCTGGACTTTGTAAGCAACCTACAAGCACCCTCCAACACTCTTTAGCCCTTGCTAGAGAGAACCTAATGGATGCTCAAGAAGAGCAAAAGGCCCTGGTATGACAGACATGCCAGAGAACTTCCTTCAAGGTAGGACGACCAGGATGGATATGTCTTGAAGGCGCAACAGGCCCATAAGATTGGAAGCATCATGGGAAGGGCCAATTACACGGTCCAAGAGCGCCTGGAACTGTAAACTACCTCATATAGCATTTTCCCAATTCCTCACTAAAGCCTAAAGTGTATCCATGTTAATTCTCTCAAAGCCTGTCTATTCCCAGAGACTTACAGCATTTGTCAGTTGACAGACCCAGGGAGATGAGGCTGAGTGGACCTGACGGTGTCTACTACGACGGGAGAAAAAAGACGGTGGCGTGGAAGAGGTGAACCTCTCAACCACCCTGGAAACGTCTGCAGCGGTGACAAATCAAGGAAGCTGTGTACTAGCTCTTCGCCCCATTGTTCTCAGCCACCCCAGGACACGGACTGGAACGGGGCCATACCACTCCATTGATACAGGTAATGCTCACCCAATCAGAACCCACCCCTACCGGGTGTCTCCTCATGCCCCAAGCTGCTATATGACAGCGGGAGATCCAGAACATGCTAGAGATGGGTATACATCCGCTCATCTACCAGTGCTATGGGCATCTCCAGTGGTTCTGGTACCCAAACCAGATGGGGAATACGCTTTTGCGTGACTACCGTAAGCTAAATGTGGTAACTCGTCCAGGACAACTATCCAATGCCACGCACCGATGAGCTATTGGAGAAATTGGGACATGCCCAGTTCATCTCTACAATAGATTTAACCAAGGGGTACTGGCAAGTACCGCTAGATGAACCTGCCAAGGAGAGGTCAGCATTTGTCACCCATGCGGGGTTGTATGAATTCAATGTCCTTCCTTTTGGCCTTTGAAATGCACCCGCCACCTTCAGAGGCTGGTAGATGGTCTGCTAGCAGGACCGGGAGATTTGCAGTTGTATCATAACCTTATTCCCAGATCTGGACCTTAGCGTCCAAAAATTGGGGGTTAGCATGAAAGCCTCCAAGCTTAGTCACCAGCTTGGACCTGGTACCTGCTGCCACCACCCAAAAAATTAGAGTGTTTTGGGGCACTCTGGTCCCCCTGAAAAAACCTTCCCTGGGGACCCCAAGACCCAAATCCCTTGAGTCTCACAACAAAGGGAAATAATCCTGTTTCCCTTCCCCCCTCCAGGTGCTCCTGGAGAGATACACAGACACAAGCTCCGTGAAACTACACAGAGTGATTCCCCCCTCTCCGTTCCCCAGTCCTGGGAACAAAAAGGACTTTCCTATTCCCAGAGGGAATGCAAAATCAGGCTAGCCAATTCACACACACACAGACCTCCCCTGATTTCTTTCCTCCACCCAATTCCCTGGGGGAGTACAGACTCAATTTCCCTGAGTAAAGAAAACTCCAACAGGTCTAAAAGAAAGCTTTATATAAAAAGAAAGAAAAAATACAATACAGATGTGCTCTCTGTATTAAGATGAACAAACACAGGGTCAATTGCTTAAAAAATATTGAAAAACTAGCCTATTCAAAAAGAAGACCAAATCAAAGCACTCCAGCACTTATATTCATGCAAATACCAAAGAAAGGAACCATAGAACTTACTATCTGATCTCTTTGTCCTTACACTTAGAAACAGCAGACTAGAAAGTAGAAAGTACTTCTCCAAAGCTCAGAGGAAACAGGCAGACAGACAAAAGACTCAGACACACAATTCCCTCCACCCAAAGTTGAAAAAATCCGGTTTCCTGATTGGTTCTCTGGTCAGGTGGTTCAGGTGAAAGAGACATTAACCCTTAGCTATCTGTTTATGACAAGTTGCCTACCTCGATGATGTGGCCATTTTTTCAGACTCCTGGCCCGAACACCTACTACACCTGGAAAAGGTCTTTGAGCGCATCAGGCAGGCCTGGACTAACTGTTAAGGCCAAAAAGTGTCAAATAGGCCAAAACACAGTGACTTACCTGGGGCACCGGGTGGGTCGAGGAACCATAAACCCCCTACAGGCCACGGTGGATGCTATCCAAAAGTGGCCTGTCCCACGGTCCAAGAAGCAGGTCCAATCCTTCTTAGGCTTGGCCGGATACTACAGGCAAATTGTACCCACACTACAGCCAAATCGCTGCCCCATTGACCGACCTGACCCAAAAGACCCAGCCAACTGCAGTTAAGTGGACTGAGGAGGTCAAAAGGCCTTTACCCACTTAAGGCAATGCTCATGTCTGACCCTGTACTCAGGGCCCCGGATTTTGACAAACCATTCCTAGTAACCACGGATGCATCTGAGCGTGGTATAGGAGCAGTGCTCATGCAGGAAGCAACAGATCACAACTTCCATCCTGTTGTGTTTCTCAGCAAGAAACTGTCTGAGAGGGAAAGTCACTGGTCAGTCAGTGAAAAGGAATGCTATGCCATTGTGTACGCTCTGGAAAGCTACGCCCATATGTTTGGGATGGCGGGTTCCAACTACAAACTGACCATGCTGCACTAAAGTGGCTTCATACTGCCAAGGGGAACAACAAGAAACTTCTTCATTGAGTTTAGCTCTCCAAGATTTTGATTTTGAAATTCAACACATCACAGGAGCTTCTAACAAAGTTGCTGCTGCTCTCTCCCGTGAGAGTTTCCCAGAATTCAGTAGTTAAAAAAGTGTTCTTAAAATGTAGAAGTCTGTTACTTATATACTTAGTAGTATATGTAAAGGTGCATGTGTGTAGTAATCTGTTATTTTAAAGTTCTAGAAGGAAATCACCGCCAGTGAGCTTCCCCACTGTCTGCAATTTTGGGGGGCGTGTCAATAAACAGATAGCTAAGGGTTAATGTCTCTTTCAACCTGAAGCACCTGACCAGAGGACCAATCAGGAAACCGAATTTTTTTCAACTCTGGGTGGAGGGAAGTTTGTGTCTGAGTCTTTGTTTTCTGTCTGCCTGCTTTCTCTGAGCTTTGGAGAAGTAGTTTCTGCTTTCTAGTCTTCTGTTTCTAAGTGTAAGGGCAAAGAGATCAGATAGTAAGTTATATGGTTTCTTTTCTTTGGTATTTGCATGAATATAAGTGCTGGAGTGCTTTGATTTGTATTCTTTTTGAATAAGGCTGTTTATTCAATATTTCTTCTAAGCAATTGACCCTGTATTTTGTCACCTTAATACAGAGAGACCATTTGTATGTATTTTCTTCTTTTTATATAAGCTTTCTTTTTGAGACTGTTGGAGTTTTCTTTTCTGGGAAATTTCAGGGAAATTGAGTCTGTACTCACAGGGAATTGGTGGGAGGAAGAAATCAGGGGAGATCTGTGTGTGTTGGATGTGCTAGCCTGATTTTGCATTCCCTCTGGGGTTGAAGAGGAAAGTGCTTTTGTTTCCAGGACTGGAAACGGAGAGGGGGAGTCACTCTGTTGGATTCACAGAGCTTGTGTCTGTGTATCTCTACAGGAGCACCTGGAGGGGGGAGGGAACAAGGATATTCCCCTTTGTTGTGAGACTCAAGGGATTGGTCTTGGGGTCCCCAGGGAAGGTTTATTCAGGGGGACCATGAGTGCCCAAAAACACTCTAATTTTTGGGTGGTGGCAGCAAGTACCAGGTCCAAGTGGTAACTACGCTTGGAGGTTTTCATGCTAACCCCCATATTTTGGACGCTAAGGTCCAAAACTGGACTAAAGTTATGACACCCCTAGTAATCAGGCAAACCGGATTTCATTCCTTTATACTGTGGACTAATTCTTAGGCTGGGGTGGGTGGCAGAGCTGGAAAGGGCAGTGGTAAACATTTCTGCAAAACTTAAAAAGCAGCTAAGTTCCTTAAACGCGTTCCATAAGTTACAACAAAAATTAATGATATAGCGAAAGTAACACTGCAAAATAGGCTTGTGCTAAAGCCATAAATGCTGAAGTGGGGGGGGGCCTGTGCTCGCACTGGAAAAAAATGCTGTTTTTATGTTAATCTCTCTGGTTTAATTAAAAAGAATTTGCAGGCCATCAAGAATGCAGCTGTTGTTTTCCACTCTGTATCTCTTAATCATACCCTTAATTTTGAGAACCTCCTCCCAGACCTTGGGTCATGGTTTACTGGCCTTTTCCGTACAATTGTCAAATGGATTATTTTCTTTCTTCTCTTTCTCTGTGTTGTTTGGGTAATGTTGCAACGTGCAAAAGGTTTGTGCAGTGCTGTTACTAAGGGCTCTAACGTCCATAGGAGAACACAATATTTCTCCTGCCAGCTTAATCGCAAATTTTGTAATGGGCCTGTCAAAAATAGCAGCCCCCACTACAGCTAGTAGTCTTATAATAGCTGGCAACCATTAGGAAAAATTAAATGACTCATGGACACAGTACCCTAAACTTTTAAACTGTCTCCTCTTACCAGTTTTAAGGCAGTTAAAGCTGGTCCTTAGCCGGTTTTTGCTGAGCAGGTTGCAAAAGTGCAGGGTTTGCTAACCACCAGTCAAATGCTAGCACAACCAAAGCCCGTGTGTAAGTGTGTATAAAAAATTCTTGGTTTTTGTATAGAGTAGAGTTTTTTGTACCAAGATACAAGGCTCTCCTTTCTTCTGCAGAATAAAGCAACCTTTCCTTATCCCTGTCTGGCTGTCATTGGCTGTCAGCTATGCGGACCCAACATTTCGGTAACACTGGAGTCTCCACATTTATTTGACAAATAAAATTTGCAGAATTTTAAAATATTGGATGCAGAATTTTTAATTCTTTGGCATAGAATTTTTTATTTTGTGGTGCAGAAAGACCTCAGGGGTACACTTTGCTTACTTCACAATTAGTATAGCCTTTGTAATTTCTGGCCACAATCTCCCTGTGCCTCCATTTATTATCAGTTAGGAAAAAACAAAACAAAAAAACCCTTTCTTCCCACTTCCCTGCTAAGTGTATTAAGATTTGTGACACTCAGATGGACAGTGAGGGACACTATTGAAATGCCCATGAAAAAATGAATAATATCATGGTCAGTGCAGGTTGGATGGTATATAGTAAATTAGATATGGGGACACACAGAGCATATTCAACAGTTTACTTTAATCCCTGAACCCTGCCTTGTGAGCTCACTGACTGAGGCAGGGGTCCTTTAGAAATAACATATGTAGTCATGAAATTAAAGACTTTGAGCTAGATCCTCAACTAGTGTAAATCGGTGTAGCTCCATTAACTTTGATATACCAGCTGAGGATCTGGACCTGTATCATAATGCATATGCGCAAGGAGGCTGAATTAAGGCTGTGCAAGTAATATTAATTCTGGCATTTCTTAACTTTGGAATGATCAACTATAACCTTAATAATTTTTAGCATAAATTTGTGGGTGCAATATCATATTCTGTGATAACAAAAGTGACTCTGTTACAAGAAGGTCCCCAACTTAAGCTCAAAAATGTCTTGCTTTGACTCATTTCCCACTTCATATTTTCTTATGTTAGTAATAGTAGAAATGGCCTTAATTTTAGTGAAGGGTAATGTTGCTTGATGACTACTGTCCTGAGATCACTATAACCATCAGTGAAGTAAAACAGTAATGTGATAATGGTACTTAGAGCAAATAGAAGGCTAGCACCTTTTACATGCTCTCTGGATAAACAGGGAATTTGCCAATTGGCTTCATGATTTAGTGCTGTAGATTTATATATTCCCAGTCTGAAAGGTGTTTGAGGAAATTGAGAACAGCCTTTGTGCATATGAGATTTTACTCCTGGAACATCTCTCTACCTGTAGTTTGCTGTTTAAAAAACTATGATTTTGTGTACATGTGACCTGAAAAGAAAATAGTATGTGGTATTATGAGGCAAATCATTTCTTTGCCTCACAGAAGCAGAATGCTCGCTGGCAGCAAAATAGATGCAATTCGATTTGAGAGGGGAGGGGAACATGTAATGCTTGGTAGAAATCCTTTGCATGGTAACATTTCCAAAGTATATTAGGAGTTGGTTTGAGGCAGGTGAATGAAGTCAGGACTGGAGGATCACATGCTGCAGGCTGGAACAATTCTGGCTTCCATGGCAAGCAGAGATTTCCCCTTGCAGAAGCAAATTTTCTGGATGTGCAAAAGCAGAAAAGCTGTATCCTGAGCCAGCCACACCCAAATCTCAGTGTAGGGCATGTGTCAAGGGAAGTGTGTGGGGGGGGGATCTGTACACTCTGACTACTTTTTGGATCTTGTACATTGGCACAACTGCTGTAACAGTTCTGATGATGTTCAGCACTGAATCTTTGGAGGCTACTGTATATCATTTTTAAAATGAATCCACTAGGCCTGCCCTATTTATAATACCAATTGTGGAAGTCAAGCATTTTGAGTATTGTTATATGCTTGTTACCAAGGATCAGTAACCTTAGTTCACAGACTGCCTTTGAAGTAAAAGGATAGCACATCTCAAATTCTTTGGGCATGACTCTTGAAGTTGGTGAGAACCAGCAGCACCCATTGTTGGAGACATCAGAGTCTCACAGGACCAGGCCCATTTTGTACATGTTCTGTAAGTATAAACACATTTTACAGTGTTTAATATGAAGAATGCAAGATAATGAATCAGAACTGCAATACTTAGGCTTAAAGGTGCAGATAAAGTGGTAGATGCTTACCCTGCTTCAAAAGGGGAAATCACTCACTAGCATTCTTCCCCTGGCCTTCCCAATTAAAGTATTGCAGCAAAGTTACTGCGGTTTGTATATGTTGCAGTAATATAAAAAATAATAATAAATAAAATGCTTTGGCTTTCCCTCTTAAAGTTTTGCAGCAAAATGCAACTGTACTAGTGTTGCAAGTTTCCACAATTTGAAGCCTAAGGAATGGATTTCACTGGCATATAAAATAATCTATCAACTGAATAGTGGATATTCAACTGTTAGTATATAGGTCCGTTTGTTAGCCTGGGATAGAATTTTCGGTTTGACTTTTTGATTTTTTTTTTATACTAAAATGTGTAAACAAGGGACAAAGAAACTGTGTTGTTACTTCTGCCTAGTTAGCTAGTACAATGGGAACAGATAAGAGCAGTTAAAGTGTTACTGGAGAGCACACTTTAAGGTCTTATCTATGCTACCCACCAGATAGGTGGGCAGCAATCGATCCAGCCGGGGTCGATTTATCATGACTAGTATAGATGCAATCAATGGACTGCTGAGTGCTCTTCTGTCGACTCTGGTACTCCACCAGAACGAGGAGTGTAAGCGAAGTCAACGAGAGAGTGTCAGCTGTCGACTTACCACAGCAAAGACACTGCAGTGAGTAGATCTAAGTACGTTGACTGCATGTAGCTGAAGTTGCCTATCTTAACTAGACCCTGTGCAGTAGTGTAGACAAGCCCTAAGATTGCCTCAACCCCTATATCAAGACAAAGTCAGGCAACCTGTTGGGAGGGGCAAAGGGGCTGGGGGAGAGAGAAGGAGGAGAAGAAGTAAAAATACTAAAAGACCAAGGAAATACCTGTCCCTGACCGGACAACAACCTCACACCATACCCCTCCCATGTGGTACAAAAGGGGTGGGATGAAGCCCTCAGACCCAAAATGGAACATGACCCTAAATTGTAAGGAGTGGGACTGTGGGCATGCATTACAGGTATATTTGGGCCTGCTAAGAAGGAGGAGGAATAGGGAATGGGAACACTGGCAAGGCTCTGCGGCATCAGAGCTGGGAATGGAACACTGGGAAACACTCCGCTGGTGTGCAGAGCTATGGATATGCTTGTTTGGAACTGTCATAAACAGATAAGTAAGAGTTAATAGAACAGAAGTGCTTCATATCTCTTTTGCCTGTAAAGGTTTAACAAGATCAGTGAGCCTGACTGTCACCTGACCAGATGACCAATCAGGGGATAGGATTCTTTCAAATCTTGAGGGAGGGAAGTTTTTGTGTGTGCTGTTAGATTTTGGTTGTTGTTCACTCTGGGGGCTCAGAGAGACCAGACGTGCAACCAGGTTTCTCTCCAATCTCTCCGATACAGGCTCTTATAAGTTCAGAATAGTAAGTATTAGGTAGATAATACGAGCTAGGCTTATGTTTGTTTTCTTTATTTGCAAATATGTATTTGGCTGGGAAGAGTTCAAATGTATATTTGGCTGGAAGGAGTTCAAATCTGTATTTTTCTGAAAGGATTTTAATTTGTACTTGTATACTTAGGCTGGGAGGGTATTCCCAGTGTCTATAGCTGAACGACCCTGCAACATATTCCATCTTAAATTTACAAAGATAATTTTTACTGTTTTTTTTTAATTAAAAGCTTTCCTTGTTTAAGAACCAGATTGTTTTTTTTATTTTGGTGAGACCCCAGGGGGTTGGGGCTGGATTCACCAGGGAATCAATGGGGAGAAAGGAGGGAAGGGAGAGAGAGAGATTAATTTTCTCTCTGTGTTAGGATTACTTTCTCTCTCAGGGAGAGTCTGGGAGGGGGAGAGAGAAGGAGGGGGAAAGGTGGATTTTCCTCTCTGTTTTAAGATTCAAGGAGCTTAAATCACAGTGATCTTCCAGGGTAACCCAGGGAGGGGAAGCCTGGGAGAGGCAACGGTGGGGGAAAGGGTTTACTTTCCTTGTGTTAAGATCCAGAGGGACTGGGTCTTGGGGGTCCCCGGGCAAGGTTTTGTGGGGACCAGAGTATACCAGACACTAGAATTCCTGGTTGGTGGCAGCCCTACAAGTACTAAGCTGGTAATTGAGCTTAGAGGAATTCATGCTGGTACCCCATCTTTTGGACGCTAAGGTTCAGAGTGGGGGATTATATCATGACAGGAACTAACCCCAATAAACATCACATTGTCTACACTTCAGACTTCTGGTCTTTTGCTGCTTGCTGTCTGTGTAACAAGAACCAGGGAAGTGGGAAGGTGAAGGGAAAACCCTCTAACCTCAATTGTCAAGACTGTAATTACATCTGTGCATTGACTATATTATTATTTTTAGTTTAAGTATGTGGCAACCTTTGTTACTCAATACAAGTTGAACAAACCTTCCAGAAGGCCAAAGCACCAGCTGAAGAAAAGGAAGCAGTAGTAACAGTGGTTCATTCCATCTCCTGCTTGGTAGCACAAGGTTGCATGAAACATGCTGATCAGCATTGGATAATAAGAACTGGAGGTGAAAAGAGCTACTTCAATACCATTGTCCTTGAAAAATGACCTTCTACCCTCTGTTTTGTCCCTTGTCCTCCCTTCTGGAGAAAATACATAATTTGTGTGAAAATAATGGATTATGCAAATTATTCATTATAAACATCACATTTTCAGGGCCTCCCTGACAACTCCCATCTTGTGATTATGTTGTATGGAGGTAAAAATGTCTGCTGAATTAATGACAAATCTGTCAGCACCTTTAACCAGTGCTCTGTTTGAAATGATTAAACTCATAGACTCATAGACTCATAGACTCTAGGACTGGAAGGGACCTCGAGAGGTCATCGAGTCCAGTCCCCTGCCCTCATGGCAGGACCAAATACTGTCTAGACCATCCCTGATAGACATTTATCTAACCTACTCTTAAATATCTCCAGCGATGGAGATTCCACAACTTCCCTAGGCAATCTATTCCAGTGTTTAACTACCCTGACAGTTAGGAACTTTTTCCTAATGTCCAACCTAAATCTCCCTTGCTGCAGTTTAAGCCCATTGTTTCTTGTTCTATCATTAGAGGCTAACGTGAACAAGTTTTCTCCCTCCTCCTGATGACACCCTTTTAGATACCTGAAAACTGCTATCAGGTCCCCTCTCAGTCTTCTCTTTTCCAAACTAAACAAACCCAATTCCTTCAGCCTTCCTTCATAGGTCATGTTCTCAAGACCTTTAATCATTCTTGTTGCTCTTCTCTGGACCCTCTCCAATTTCTCCACATCTTTCTTGAAATGCGGTGCCCAGAACTGGACACAATACTCCAGTTGAGGCCTAACCAGCGCAGAGTAAAGCGGAAGAATGACTTCTCTTGTCTTGTTTACAACACACCTGTTTATGCATCCCAGAATCACGTTTGCTTTTTTTGCAACAGTATCACACTGTTGACTCATATTAAGCTTGTGGTCCACTATGACCCCTAGATCTCTTTCTGCCATACTTCTTCCTAGACAGTCTCTTCCCATTCTGTATGTGTGAAACTGATTGTTCCTTCCTAAGTGGAGCACTTTGCATTTATCTTTATTGAACTTCATCCTGTTTACCTCAGACCATTTCTCCAACTTGTCCAGATCATTTTGAATTTTGACCCTGTCCTCCAAAGCAGTTGCAATCCCTCCCAGTTTGGTATCATCCGCAAACTTAATAAGCGTACTTTCTATGCCAACATCTAAATCGTTGATGAAGATATTGAACAGAACCGGCCCCAAAACAGACCCCTGCGGAACCCCACTTGTTATACCTTTCCAGCAGGATTGGGAGCCATTAACAACTACTCTCTGAGTACGGTTATCCAGCCAGTTATGCACCCACCTTATAGTAGCCCCATCTAAGTTGTACTTTCCTAGCTTATCTATAAGAATATCATGCGAGACCGTATCAAATGCCTTACTAAAGTCTAGGTATATCACATCCACCGCTTCTCCCTTATCCACAAGGCTCGTTATCCTATCAAAGAACGCTATCAGATTGGTTTGACACGATTTGTTCTTTACAAATCCATGCTGGCTATTCCCTATTACCTTACCACCTTCCAAGTGTTTGCAGATGATGCCTTTGATTACCTGCTCCATTATCTTCCCTGGCACAGAAGTTAAACTAACAGGTCTGTAATTTCCTGGGTTGTTTTTATTTCCCTTTTTATAGATGGGCACTATATTTGCCCCCTTCCAGTCTTCTGGAATCTCCCCCGTCTCCCATGATTTCCCAAAGATAATAGCTAGAGGCTCAGATACCTCTTCTATTAACTCCTTGAGTATTCTAGGATGCATTTCATCAGGCCCTGGTGACTTGCAGGCATCTAACTTTTCTAAGTGATTTTTTACTTGCTCTTTCGTTATTTTCTCTTCTAAACCTACCCTCTTCTCGTAAGCATTCACTATACTAGACATTCCTTCAGACTTCTCAGTGAAGACCGAAACAAAGAAGTCATTAAGCATCTCTGCCATTTCCAAGTCTCCCGTTACTGTTCCCCCCTCCTCATTGAGCAGTGGGCCTACCCTGTCCTTAGTCTTCCTCTTGCTTCTAATGTATTGATAAAAAGTCTTCTTGTTTCCCTTTATTCCCATAGCTAGTTTGAGCTCATTTTGTGCCTTTGCTTGTCTAATCTTGCCTTTGCATTCCTGGGTTATTTGCCTATATTCATCCTTCGTGATCTGACCTAGTTTCCATTTTTTATATGACGCCTTTTTATTTTGTAGGTCCCGCAAGATCTCAAGGGTAAGCCAAGGTGGTCTTTTGCCACATTTTCTATCTTTCCTAACCATCGGAATAACTTGCTTTTGGGCCCTTAATAGCGTCCCTTTGAAAAACTGCCAACTTTCCTCAGTTGTTTTTCCCCTCAGTCTTAATTCCCATGGGACCTTGCCTATCAGCTCTCTGAGCTTACCAAAATCCGCCTTCCTGAAATCCATGGTCTCTATTCTGCTGTACTCCCTTCTACCTTTCCTTAGAACTGCAAATTCTATGAGTTCATGATCACTTTCACCCAAGCTTCCTTCTACTTTCAAATTCTCAACAAGTTCCTCCCTATTAGTTAAGATCAAGTCTAGAACAGCTTCCCCCCTAGTAGCTTTTTCAACTTTCTGAAATAAAAAGTTGTCTGCAATGCAGTCCAGGAACTTATTGGATAGTCTGTGCCCCGCGGTGTTATTTTCCCAACATATATCTGGGTAGTTGAAGTCCCCCATCACCACCAAATCTTGGGCTTTGGATGATTTTGTTAATTGTTTGAAAAAAGCCTCATCCACCTCTTCCGCCTGCTTAGGTGGCCTGTAGTAGACTCCCAGCACGACATCACCTGTGTTTTTTACCCCTTTTAGCCTAACCCAGAGACTCTCCACCCTTCTGTCTCCTATGTCCATCTCCACCTCAGACCAAGTGTGTACATTTTTAATATATAAGGCAACACCTCCTCCCTTTTTCCCCTGTCTATCCTTCCTGAGCAAACTATACCCATCCACACCAACATTCCAGTCGTGTGTATTATCCCACCAAGTTTCAGTAATGCCAATAATGTCATAGTTGTATTTATTTATTAGCACTTCCAGTTCTTCCTGCTTATTACCCATACTTCTTGCATTTGTATAAAGGCATCTAAGATACTGGTTTGATCTCGCCTCCCAGCTTTGCCCTGACCCTCCTTCCTCTCTGCCATTATAGCCCGTGCTCCCTCCTGTTTCCAACCCATCTCCCAGGTCTTGTTCCCCACTTACCTGTGGGCTTTGCTCACCTGTCCCCGTCAAACCTAGTTTAAAGCCCTCCTTACTAGGTTAGCCAGTCTGTGCACAAATAAGGCCTTTCCCCGCTTCGAAAGGTGAACGCCATCTGTTCCTAGCAGTCCTTCCTCAAATAGCATCCCGTGGTCGAGGAAGCCAAAGCCCTCCTGGCGACACCATCTTCGCAGCCAGGCATTCACCTCCACGATGCATCTGTTTCTGCCCGGACCCCTACCTTCAACAGGAAGAATCGAAGAGAATACCACCTGCGCTCCAAACTCCTTAACCCGTACTCCCAGAGCCCTGTAGTCACTCTTGATCTGCTCAGCATCACACCTCGCAGTATCATTTGTGCCTACATGGATGAGTAGCATGGGATAGTAGTCAGAAGGCCGGATAATCCTCGACAAAGCCTCTGTAACATCTCGGATACGGGCCCCTGGCAGGCAGCATACCTCCCGGGATGAACGGTCAGGGCGACAGTTGGGTGTCTCCGTCCCCCTCAGCAGAGAGTCTCCAACCACCACTACCCTACGTTTCTTAGCAGTGGTGGCAGCAGTCCTCCCAGCCTTAGGGGTACGAGGCTTCACCCCCTTAACTACTTGGGGTGATTTCTTCTCTCCTGTATCAAGAAGAGCATAATGGTTATCTTTTACCACAACAGGAGGGTTCGCAGCAGCGGTGGAGCACTGCCTGCTGCTAGAAGTAACCAGCTGGCTGTGTCCACCCTGAGCCTCCTCCTCCACTGGAGTGTGAAGCATCTCCTCCACTGGAGTGTCAGTAGTCCTGTCAACAGGGACAGCACCATCAGCTGTCTCCACATGGATACTGTCCAGGAATTGCTCATGGACATGGATGTTCCTCAGCCTGGCCACCTCCTCCTGTAGCTCTCCCACCTGCTGCCTGAGAGATTCCACCAGCAGGCACCTTTCACATTGGATGCCACCCCCAGCCTGGATATCAGTAAGTGGAAATTGCAAATTACAGTCTTTGCAAGCCCACACCAGAATCTGGGTAAAAGCATCCATGCTTTGGTGCTCTGTCTGGCTACAGGCGCAGGTGGAGGAGACAGAAGTAGTGCTAGCACAGGTGTTGCGGGTCCTCCTCACCATTGTAAGCCTCCCTCTGTCAAACTCTCTCAAAGTCCTCTCTGCCCACAGATGCTGTAGGTGCTTCTCCTTCACCTGGAGAACTCCCTTGCAAAACTCCCTGTTAGCAGCTCCTGTTCGCTCATTGAGTGTTTGCTTAATCTATTTTACTTTTTCATATACCATACTCTCTGCCTGAGGCAAGCCCATCTAATAATTTTCAATAGAATAAAACCATAACTCATGACCCAATAAATTATTAAGGCACCCTACATTATATCTGATTAATCATTCATCCTACCACAATGGCAGAAAGCCTACAGAATTCTTTAACAGTTCTTGCTGTGATAAATAGTTCTATTAAAATTTATGAATACAATAGTATATGTTAACACACATTTTGTTCCTGCATTATCTGTCATACTATTTTTTTCTGTCAGAAACATGTTGCATTAGTAACTTCGTTGGTCTGGAAAACTCACGATCAACTCACATCGTTAGTGGTTTTTTATCCCCGCTCCTTCAACCTCTATGCTCAGAATCACTTTGAGAAGTGTTACAAGATGACTATTCTGGAATGAACCCCTTTTTCCCATGCTTTCAATGAAAACTGTTAAATACTAACTGCATCCAAGTAAAAACATTAATTGTGACATAATATTAGAGCACATTAATAGTAAGGATAAGTGACGGTCAAATAAAAAGCTACCATAATGACTGTTCTATGAAATATATTAGGACATGGCACAAGGATAAGATTTTGTCATAGAAGTAATGGATTCTGTGACTTTCAGAGACCTCCATGACAGGTTCTTAAGCTACAGCCTTGAAGAGGTGGGACCAGAGCTATTAGCCACTAGGGGTGGGGGCCTCGGAGCTCTCAGGTGCTGCGGGCATGGCGGGCCCCAGAGCTGTCAGCAGCCACTGTGCTGGAGGGAGCTGGAGCTGTCATTCCCCCACTTCCAACTGCAGTCAGCCCCCCACCCTCATTTTTAGTAAAAGACAGGTCATTGGCTTCCATTAATTTTTGTTTATTGCCCTCAACCTGTCCGTTACTTTTACTAAAAATAACCGTGACAAAATAATAACTTTCAACATGGGACACATGTTTCTTCATTTGGCTACATCGAAGTTGAAGATTTTCAAAGGTAGGAGCTATTATTATTTTTAAAATGGGTTCTTTATATAGCAGTAATTTGTTGGGCTGATAGCTTTTTTTTTTCTTCCCTTTGTGTGTGTGTGTGTGTACATATGTATACACTAAAATATTACAGAAAATGGCTTTTTTTCATCAAAATGGAAATTTTAACAAGTCCATATCTTTGAAAAATTATTTGAATATTATTAAAAAACCCTAATTTTTTCAATTGCCAAAACCAGCTACTTCGAGTTTTTCAAGAAAAAAATTGAGGGAGAAAAATGTTGATGAAAATGAAGTGGGGGAGGGGAGGAGGAAAGGAAGCAGGATGAGGTAGTTTCCTGACTAGTTCCATTATTTATCTTAGGGGTCAACTTGAGGGACTGATCAGAGACCAAGCATCCTAAACAAATTTACTCATGCACAAAAGCACATTGGTATTTAGGGTATGAATCCAGTACAGACTGTGCACTACTTCCAGGCTGACAAAGGGCCAAGGCACAGATGCAAGAAGCATAGATTGTAGCTGAGTGCCTGAGATTCCCGTGGACTTTGCAATGGTGTGTTTGGGGCAGCAGGGTTGGGGAGATGGGTCTGTCTAGTCTACTGAGGAGCAAGTCCAGTCCCAATAGAACAATCTTGGGAAAACTCTGTGAGAGAAACCTTAGAATTTTCACCCTTGCCTACCAGCTTCCTCCCACATCATTATCCCTTGGAAGGAGTGCTCTATTAGTTCTCACTGTGTACTGCATCTATAAAGGAACTGTTTGGCCATAAAGGAACTATATAATTAATGCACATAGATCTGTTAGAGAAGAACCCTCCCCTGTCTCCATCAGGTCTGGACTGTTCTAAATGCTTGTTTTCTGGTCTCTTTTCAGCCATACACCTTGTTTTCAAAACTGGTTTCATGATTTTACATAACAGTAACAGTATGTGTTTTTGGAAGGGTTTTAAAAATCACGGCACTTGAATGCAGATAAATCAGCTATGTCATTTACTAGAGAGCTAAGCAATAAGCTATGCCTGTGTGACCTACTGATAGCCGGTCATAAAAAATGTATAGTATTAATTGACTCTTAAGAATGTTTGGCCGTGGATATAAATAGCTAAAATGGCTAGTGGCATTGCTGGTTATTATGACTCAATACTGGATCGTTTGGAAAGTACACAATGTGCTTTCTTGTTTTCATGATTGTACATGTCTTATGAAGTAGAATTTTAATGACAAAGCAAGAATATATGATAGAAAAATTCCATCAGAAATTTATCAGTGCTTTCAGTTTACTATACTAAGAAGCTGGTATCAATGCAGAATGGATGATGGCAGCTTCACTAAAAGCCACAATTCCCAGGGAATGAGAACTGGAGAATATACAGAATAAGTTGTTTTTTTCTTTAGCACAGGGCGGGGAGAGATGGAAGTGAAAGTAACTCCTGCTCAGCTTGAAACCTCATTGGATTGTTTATAATTTACATAGTTTTTAAAGACCTCCTGATGGTGCCCTGTGCCCGTGCAGAAGCAATGCTTCTTGTTTGCTGATGGATGGGAAGACTCAGCAGCAGCAGTAACACCAGGACCGTAGCAACAAAGAATGTGGCCCCCTCCGAACATATGTCCGGGGCCCCTTACAATGCAGAAACTGGAATGCGGTATTTATTTTATACAATATACAGGGTTCATATTATGTATACATAGGCCTACAATGTAAATGTATTCCGTATTTATGCAAAGCGCTTCTTTCGAGCCTTGTTCTCTGCAAATTGATTAATCAATGTGTCATAGTCCAGAGATCTGGCAATCTTGTTTTCGATTGAGATAACTGCAAGCGCAGAAAGCCTGTCATCTGTCATGGTTGAGCGCAGGATATTCTTGATCAGTTTCATTCTGCTGAAGGTCCTTTCAGCACCAGCGACAGTAACTGGTGTGGTCAGAAGAATTCTGATGCAAATGCAAAGATTCGGATATATCTCCTGAAGGCTGTTCTTGTATATGTACGTTAAAAAATTGTTTGCCGTGACAAGTACTCTCTCTTTCTCGATGACATAAATAAAATGATTCAATTCCATTATGAGTTCGTTGGCATCAATGTCTCCCATTTTTCTTTCAAAATTTTTGCTGTGCTTCTCTAGTTCATTTTCTCTGTGACACTGCTTCAGGCTGTTAGCGTTGTACAGAAATCCAAACAACTTATACCACTCCACGAGTTGGTCAAATCGCGATGAAACAGAAGATATGGCCTGATCAGTGAGAACAAGAAAGAACTGCGATTTGAATTTTTCTTCAGCAGAAAGACGACTCGAATAATCAGCACATTCGTAATCAAACATTCTCTTCTTACATCACACCCTGGTTTCTGGAAACATCTGCTCAATACCCATATGCTCTGCTATTTCATGTGCATTTGTGACCACAGAGTTATATCCTGTATTTTGATAGTCTTCCAAAAACTTCATTGTAGCACCGACTTCTGCCTGCAGTACGTCAATTGACACATCTGGTGACTGAACTAATTTGCTGGTTTTATTGGCATGAAATAGTATATCGTACCACGTGTACACAGTCAGAACAAAAGGCCATGTAGTAACATGGTCTAAAAGCGCACCGGCTTCTGTTGCTGTATTGCCATCTTTCTTTTCGAGCGCATATTCTCGCAAAGATAACAAAGCATTGCACAATTTCTTCAAGGTGATAACAGCAATGGCTTCACAGCATCAATTCTTGACTCCCAACGAGTGTCCGATAACCCTTTAACAGATATTGGCATATGTTCTTGAAGTATATCCCAACGTGAAGGTGAAGAAGGAAAGATAACATATATTCTGTTAATCAGACCGAAAAAGTCCCATTGGCATATTTCGATGACTTTGCCGCATCTGAGATCACAAGATTCCAAGTGTGAGCTCCACATGGTACATACAAGGCACGGTCATTTATTTCTAGCATGCGGGCTTGAACTCCTTTATTCTTTCCTCTCATATTTGCGCCTAATATAAGCTTGGACCTCTCATGTCAGCAATGTCTATTCCTAAGTGGTTTGCCTTTTCAAGAAACTGCTTCCAATAAGCCCTCACCAGTTGTATCATGAACATTAAGAAAATCAACAAAACACTTCACAAATATGACACCATCTTCAACCGTTGCATTCAACAAAGCATAACACCACAGACATCTGTTCTTCATGTGACACCTCAGGAGTACAGTCCAAAATAACTGAATAATATTTTGCTTTTTTAAGCTGCGCTATGTTGGCCTCTTGAATGTTACTGGCAACAAGTTGAATCAGCTCGTTTTGGACTTGTGGACTGAGGTACTGAACATGTGTCTCTGCCTTCTTAATCCTCTGTAAAAGTTCGCTGAGGACACTATCATACTTTGCAAGCAATTCAAACAGTCCCAAAAAATTGCCATTCGAAGGATTGCTGAGCTTTTCATTACTTCCTCGAAATGCCAAGTTTCTTTCGGACAAGAAAATAACTACATCAACCATGCGTTTGACAACATTTCTCCAGAAATCTTTCTTTCAGAAAAGCCTGCAATTCGAGTTGGTCAATAGATGTACGGTTTACTATGCCTGACCGAAGGTCAAACCATTTCACCATACAGTCTGGATGACCTTTGCCTGTTTCATGCTGCTGAAGTCTTTTTGACAGTGCTTTCCAAGCAGATGTTCCACGACGTAGCGGTATGTCGCCAGTTCCAAATAATTTACAACAAAAACAAAAAATGGCATCTTTCTGAACTAAGTACATTAACCATGAACGTCTTATTTTCTCGCCATTTGCCATGGTTCGATAGAAATGAGTACTTGTGAACCTCCGTCTTTCCTCGTTAAATGGAAATTCGTAACTTTCATTCTGCTGTGGTGGGCCATGTGCAACAATGTCACACACTTGCCTGTCCGATATTATAGATGGCCAATCTCCTGGATCATCAGTCAGTGGTTCAGATTCAGATACTTCTTTCCCGGCAGCAGCTGGAATATCTGTCACAGTTTGTTTGGTAGAACAACTGGCTTCACCTTCGACCTCACTTGAAGCACTTCTGGATACTTCTGGATACGATTCTTCGCTGCTAGCGCTGTCCGTTTCATGTGCCTGTACCTGTTCGTTGGATTGCAGCACAAAATACGTTGACAACTTTGGAATTTTCTCAAGTTCCTTCTCGGCATCTTTTGCTGCCTTTCGTTTACTAGCTCCGCTC
The DNA here is from genome assembly GCF_007399415.2 of Gopherus evgoodei. Classification (NCBI taxonomy): domain Eukaryota; kingdom Metazoa; phylum Chordata; order Testudines; family Testudinidae; genus Gopherus; species Gopherus evgoodei. The sequence continues at coordinate 200,040,566 of NC_044323.1, forward strand.
TTATATATTCTCTTAGACATCACAAAGCATGCTTCTGCGTTGGAAACGATAAAAAACTAAACAACTAAATTAATAACATTTATCCGCTGACCGCCATTATGAACGCAAATACACATTCTTTGAATGGGTCCAACTAAAATTCGAAACTGATCGACAAACAACTGATGTAGCCAATAGCATTATGATGTATCATAATGACTTCACGGTTTTGTCAGTAAAACCGACATGGATTGTGCAATAGCGTCAATAAATGTCACTTACCTAGTTATACCTTACATTTTTTTTGCCACTTTTAGAGGCCCCCTTCCTTCGGGGCCCCCTCCGGTCGGAGGGTATGGAGGGCACTCACTACGCCTCTGAGTAACACCAGGGGGCAATTAAAATTCTCAGTTGATACATAATGGCACATTTAAGCCAGATGCCTTTTCTCAGGGCACGTAGGCAGAGGAAAACAAAACAAATAACTGGATGTTCATTGCTGGATGTTCCTTGAATGCAATTATCTGATCAAAAGGCGACTTTCACCTACAGGGACAGCGCAGCAAGAGTAACAAGTTACTGAGGCAGTACAGAAGAGCACGACTACAAAGCAGCAGACTCATTGCTCCAACCAGCTCCTTCCCCCACTTCTGACGTTATCTGATTTTCTCTCCCCCACACTCCCTCAATAAAACAACAACTTAAATCTGTCTGGTATGACTCACCAAAACAAAACATATGGCTCACGTGTAACAGTAATAACACTGCTTGTCATTCTTTGTTTTCAGATGCATGCTGCAATATTATTTAAACAAATAAAAAATGGCCATGGTTACCTCTCTGCTGGCCTTCACTAAGCAGGAGGGGCCTTACTCTACCTTACATGTCATAACCTGAATGCCACCAGCACCTCCAACATGAATGATATCAGCTGAAACTCAAGAAGAGAACAGTTGGGCTTATTCCTCTAATAAATGACTGCCATTATGAAGGCTGACAATGCAGCCTGCACTGGAAAAATCTTAGCTGCAAAGTAACTGGAAAATTATTCTCAGTGAGAAACACTTGACTCAGTCACCAGGTGGACACAATATGGATTGACCATCTTGTTATAACTGCCAATTATGATTCCTAGAAAACATTGATGTCTGGCAAAGACTAGGCAGATGGCAAAATGGGGCTGCTGTTTAATCTGCATATGTTCAATTTACTGTTCTCTTACCTGTCTTTTGTCTATTCCTTTTGTGTTGTTTCAAGGAAACAGGGATGATGAGTTTAAATCTTAAATTTTCACAAACCAAAAATCCCCCACAAAATTTTGGGGAAAGATTGTGATGGAGAAAAGCTGGGGGGCGTGGAGGAGCAAAACTGCTACACCAGTGGTGTAAGCTAGAGGAGGTCCTTAGAAACCTTGTGTTGATAGAGGTCAGATGTAGGGGAGAGTTGAATCCTAGAAATACAGATGGGTGAATGAAATATATTATAGGATACGGTGTCCTTGCAAATGTAACCTACCAGTGTTTGCTTCATTCTAGTTCCCAGCTTCCTTAATTTGCTTATTTGTGTGATCATTCAGGTAAGTGAGGGTTTATTTGCAAGCATATTTCCAGAAAGCAAAAGCTACCCTCCTCAACTCTGGTCTTTTCCTGAGCATTGCTCTGCTGCACCAGAATTGCTGGTCAGGCACAGTATGACATAAGCAATTTAGCTCTGAAATAAGAAAAACAAATGATTAGGGAGACATTATGCCTGTTGCTTTCTGAAGTGTGTATGTGGCAGCCCACACCATGGACAGTGATTTCTCAATCACTTTAACAGTGTAATAATAGAGAGAATAGGTCACTCTTTATCATGATAAACCCCTACTGGTGCAAGTTTAATTGTATTTTGTATACATCTAAGGATGTTAGCAGAATGTAGAAAGGAGAGCTAGAGGCTAATATTGTTAACATCCCAAACAATAATGTAATAGTGGTACTTATGGTTGGCCATAAGGGTATCGTACTTAGAATGCATGTTTGAATAACATGTCACTTAGAGCTATTATATATGAAGTCTCAAGTTTGCTGTCTGTAGCATTTTCTTTAGTAAAGCTTTAGTGCTTTGTAAACTTTTCAGTGTGTATGTAGGGCTGCTTTATTCCTATGAGGTTTGTCAAGCTGTGAAGGGACAGCAAAAAGGAACAGAGTTACCCCTTTCATACAACAGTAAGCAATTTCTTGTTTACAAACCATGCAGCATTGCATTAAGGTGGTGTTCCAAAAAATGGCACATGCAAAAACTGACAATCTTTCAGGGCACAAAGCATATTTACAGCAATATTGGTGACAAATGGAGGACAGAGACTAAGATTTTAGCAGGTCAAAGAGCTTGTCATGAAATTTGTTATATGTTTTCTGTTTAATGCTTTTTACCTTAAGAATAAAGTAAGCTTGCTTAGAAAGAACCATGTGGTAACCTTTGTAGCAATCCCTGGATCAGTTTCTGAAGAGAAAGCAAGCAGGTCTCTTTGGGTACACTGTCTTTGCTGGGAGTAACACAGTGAAGGTAGAGAACTGTTCAACCTGGATTCACACTGGTCAAAAGGGATCAAGAAACATGTCTCTGTCCAGGACAGGCAACACCTGCTCAGCTAATAGCCCAGGGGTCGGCAACCTCCGGCACGCGGCTCGCCAGGGCCAGTTTGTTTACCTGCCGTGTCGGCAGGATCAGCAGACCATGGCTCCCACTGGCCGCAGTTCACCATCCCAGGCCAATGCAGGAGGCGGGAAGCTGCAGCCAGCACATCCCTCAGCCCGTGGCACTTCCCGCCACCCCCACTGGCCTGGGACAGCAAACTGCAGCCAATGGGAGCCGCGGTCCGCCAAACCTGCTGACGCGGCAGGTAAACAAACTGGCCCGGCCTGCCAGGGTACCCTACCTGGGTCATTGAGAGGAAATACAGGTGCAGTTGCCCAGAACTGACACACATCCCTATTAGAAGATCACTTAATCATGTCCTGGTTTTCTCCGAATTTGAATGCCTTCAAGACAAGGTTCCCTTTGGCAAAATGAAGACTTTTGTTCTTTGTAGTCTGGGAACTCCACCTTCCCTTCTCAAAGCACCTGAAATTCTGCTATCAAAATGGACTGCAACTTTCTTACCAGCAATTTGTTGTGGACAGCAGAATGGTTTCTAACATATTTGATTGTCCTTCAGAGTAGTTAGGTTACCAGTGATAGGTAACCTTATCTCTTGGTTACTACACCCAACAGGTGGTGATGGTGTCTGAAAAGGTAATTTGCTACAGAGGTCAAATTGGCTGTGTCAAGAACATCCTATAAGTTTAATTTTTGACTGTCTTTCTTTGCCAACCCATCCCTAACTGTATCATTTATCAATTGTATAAATGTATAGATTTTGTTTTGTATGGATGTCATTATCTATACTAGTGTCTATCTGGTTTTGGTTCTTAGGGATATTTGGCTGAATTCATCTAACTGATTCACTGGAGTCACACCAAGAATGAATATGGCTCAATTTTTTTCACTACATTGATACTTTTTTTAACAAGTAAGCAACTATGTTGCTGTTGACTATTAAATTTAATGAAACATACTCCGCATATAGCATGATTCTTTCGAGATGCTTGAAAATAGCAGTTGCTTTTATGGGTGTCAATGAGCCAGCCTAAGATTTCTTTCTCTTCCTGGTTGGAAAACAATAAATACTCCCCATTAATATTTACTTTGCCATAGAAGAAGATGATGCTGTTTTAGAGACTCTGAGAACCTGCTGTTTCTCATTGGCATGTAACTTACTCCATGTCCTGCTCATTAGTGTGCTCCAAGTCCACACGTTACCTGATAACAAAGAAAGATCTCACTAATACAAATTTTATTAGGAATGACCAGCACCTCAGTGCTGTCTGTCTCATATTCTATTTGATCAATTCCCATGGGAGCTCAATGTGAACTTTTTTTTAGCAAGATTAGCAAACATACCATAAATTGTAATACCCCCAACCATCATTTTTAATGCTGTACTTGAATATGTATTACAAATAAGTAGTATAAATGTAATATACACACAAATGAATGTGATACCAATTATTTAAATTGTAAGCACTATAAATTAAAAGCTGTATTTGAACAACCCCTAGCACAGTGATGCTCTGATCTCCACTGGGGTCTCTAGGCCTACAGTAATAAAATAAATACAAATTATAATAATTAATAATAAATGGTACTAGTGACTAATGAATGCATTTTCATTTTTAAATTAAAAAAAAAAGTGACCCAATGAAAAAAAAAAAGTAGGGCAAACTCATATTTCCATATGATTCTTTCTTTTTAGCTGAACAGACACCCTCTCCTTCAGGCAGTACTCAGGCATTCCCTCCTCCCCTATTCTCTGGTTTACCCTGTCTTTACTTCCCAGTTCATTTCCAGTTAAAACAGAGGGGGACACAAATAAATGAAAAAGTCTGTCTTTAGACAAGCAGCAGAAGTGAAATTCACCAGCACCGTTTGCTTGTTTTGTACCTAATATATATATTTTTATGTGACTTATGTCTGCTAACCAAGCATACTAGTTGGCATGATATTTCAAGAGCAAGTGTAAATCTTGTGGCACACAGCATTACATTTATTTTGTCAGTTATTCTATTAAATATAAATAATCTTTATCTTATTAATGAGTTTCCAACAGAATTTTGTCAGTCCTGCTAAATGACAAATCATAATCTGTGTTTTAGGAAAAATAAATAAATTGCAGCATCATAAGTAGGGCTGTGAGTTGTTTATTACAAATATTGTCCTAGAATAAATCTCCTTTAAACCTGAAAAGTGAAAGAAAAACTAAATGATCACGCTTAAAAATAATCATGCTAGTTTAATAAATGTTACAGTTCAAAAAGAGGATAAAATAAGTCCTTCAAGTACTTTCTGAAATTCTGCACAGAGCAATATTTGGACTATATTTCATTTACAAGCACATACAGTCATGAAGTGTCTCATTTTGCATGTCAACTCTGCTGCATTTCTACCCACACTTTACTTTCGCCATATAATGTCACTTTTATGATTTTGCTTAACATAATAGCTATAGTCTGAAGATAAAAGAAAATGGTGGTTTCTACCTCTGCTAATTATACTTTTGGCTTTGAAAATAGATAGTGATGTTTTACTATAATGTTAATTCAATAATTTGTATATCAAAAATATCTAACACACACACACACACACAATATTTATCTATATATAGCCACACACACAGTATATGCACAATATTATTTATATACTGCTTCTTTAAGCCAAGGGAGATGATCATTTTCAAACTACATTAGTCTCATTTATCTCCATGATGTCTTTAATGTTATAAGATGTTGCAGCAACATTACTATCCTCCTGCAGGCCTGTATCAGCCTTTAGCTACTCAGGCGCATTATTAGATTGTCAACATAATTCAGATATCTCATATAAGAGAGCCAAACCACTGGCTCCAGCCCTTTGTAAATGTATTTGCTCGTTATAATAGCTTTAAATTTATTGAGTGTTCTGAGGTTTTTTGTATACATAGGCTGCTTGGAGAACATGTTTGTGACTGCTACAAATAATAATAAAAAAGAACTTAACCCTAATGCTTGTTATAGGTGCATATTATATTATTTTGTGTATCATCTAATAGTAAGTAAAGGAGGAAAAAAGCAGTAAAATATTCTGAAACAATTATTTATTTAAGAAATGTTCCCACTGTCTAAGGGAAAAAGAGAGATCAGGAGAGTTGGCACTTTTTATTTATTAAGTGCACAAGAGAAAACTATCCTACATACAGAAAGGATAGGAAGTATAGTAAGAGACCACCCTGGCTTAACCAGGCGATCTTCAATGACATGAAACTTTAAAAAAAAAAATCATACACAAAGTGGAAACTAGGTGAAATTACAAAGGATGGATAAATTGAAAAAACCCCACAAGCATGTAGGGACAAAAATAGAAAGGCAAAGGAACAAAACAAGAGTAAACTAGCTAGGGACATAAAAAGCAACAAGAAAACACTTTACAAATGCATTGGAAGCAAGAGGAAAACCAAGGACAGGGTAATCCCATTACTCAATGAGGAGGGAAAGACAATAACAGAAAATACAGCAATGGCCAAAGTGTTAAAATGTCTTGTTTGTTTCAGTTTTTTCCCAAAAGGTTAGCAATGATCAGATGACTAACACAGTGAACATCAGCATAAATGGGGTAGAATCTGAGGGTTAAAACACAAAACAAACAAGCTAAAAAATACTTAGAAAAGCTAGGTTATTGCTTAGACCTCTCCTGTTGGCTTAATTACTCCAACTTGTGCAAGCAGTGGTAGCTATGTGAGCGGGGAGAAGCTCTCCATTGACATAGCACGGTCCACACCAGCACTTAAATTGGCATAAATTACATCAAGCGGGGAGGGGAAGGTGGCTAATTCACATCCAGCAACCTAACTTATGTTGACTTAAACTGTAGTATAGCTATAGCCTTAGATGGCTTCAAGTTGTCAGGAGCTGATTAAATACATCCTAGAATACTTAAGGAACTGGTAGAGCCATTAGCAATTATCTTTGAGAACTAGTGGAAGATGGAAGAGATCCTAGAGGAATAGAAAAGGGCAAATATAGTGCCTAGCTATATATGTATATGGGAATAAGAACAATTTAGGAAAATTATAGGCCAGTCAGTTTAACTTCAGTACCAGATAAGATAATGGAGCAAATAATCAATTTCTATGCATCTAGAAGATAAGGTGATAAGTAGCAGTCACATGGATTTGTTAAGAACAAGTATGTCAAACCAAGATAATAGCCTTCTTTGACATGGTAAGAAGCTTTGTGAATGAGGGGACTTAATCGATGTGCTATATCTCTACAGTAGTAAGGCTTTTGATACTTTCTCACATGACTTTCTCATAAGCAAATTAGAAAAATATAACCTAGATCAGTGGGTCTCAGCTAGGGGTATGTGTACCCCTGAGGGTACACAGAGGTCTTCCAGGGGATACATCAACTCATTTAGATATTTGCCTAGTTTTACAATAGGCTACATAAAAAGCACTAGTTGGGAGTGGGAAGAGGCGGGCCATTGGGAAGGGTGGAGTGGGATATGCAGCTGAGGGGGCAGGAGTATGCCCCAGCACAATAGAAAGTCAGCACCTATGGCTGGAGCCTTTAACAGCAGTGGGGAAAAGTTCTAGCAGGGGACAATACAATACTACAATAGCAGTGTAGTTGTAGGAGGCACTGCCTGGGTGTGTAGAGAGAGGTGTAGGGTATTTAACTCTAAGCTTTTTGCACGTCTGTACTGCATGCACCCTCGACCATGCCTCACCATCTACACTGCTAGTTATACCCATGCTAGCAGGGCTTGCAGTGTCTGTGCTCTACGCACTGCCATAAGTATAGACATATTCCAAGTTGTACTCACCAATTCCTTCTATGTAACAAAAGTAAAGAAAGAAATCACCAGAAGCCAAAGGCAACAATGGGCATAGAAACAGGGATATATATATAAATGTAAAACTTAAAATAAAGACCTCCCTCAGGAGGGCTAAACCACATTATAGATCTCATCCAAGTGTGATAAATAGGGCTACCTTCTGCAATTTCTGTGGGATACTGTATTGTATTAAGTGTATGAATGGTTTACCTATTGTTGTGTCCAGGTATTGTATGCCCTCCATGAGGGAGGGTTAACACAGTTCCTTCAGGAAGTGAAACCAGTAGGAGATTATTGGTTATAACACCTCCAGAGAGGTACTACCACCTTGAGAGGCTCTCATATTCTGATTCAAATTGGATTCTATAGAGGCAAACAGACAAGGAAAGACTGGGATAAACTTACTGAGCTTAAACTGACGCAGGGCCTTCCTTCTGATTCCAGATTGAAAAACTGGTGTGAACGTGGAAAAAGTAATTGTGGCATTTGAAGGACTGACACCTACCAGAGCTCTGTCTTGGAGTTACCTTTGGCAAACGTGTTAGCATGCGGGTAGGTTCTTTCGTTGTTTTTAATCTGCTTTTCTCTGTAATGCTTTTAGTTTAAGAATAATGTGCTTGCTTAGAAAAAGCCATGTGGTAACTTGTAACTGCTGGTATATACCGGTCATAGCTCTTGGAGAGAAAAGTAAGTACATGTGCTGGTCTTTTAGGAGGATGATCTTACAGAGGATATCTCATTGTAGATCAGGGGACTGTGGAGCCTCAAAACCTCTGGTGAGAAGGAAGCGAGATGCAGCTCTCCACCAGGGGAGATGATGGCTTGGATCTGGAAACCTTTAAGTGGGCGACTTGAGGGAACACAAAGGGGGACATACAGGTACAATTGTCCTGAAACTGTGACATGTCTGTTTCATTTTGCTTTGCAGTAAACGTCTTTCCCCTTCCCAAAATGACCTGAACTCCTGTAGAGAGTCCTAGTAAAACTGCTCTAGTATAAAATGAAAAGAGCTAGCTATAGGCAACAGAAGGAGAGTCTGCCTCTGGTCAGTATCTTTGAAAAGTAGTTGAGTTTTCTGCATTGGGCTAATTCATAGAACTCATTCACACTAATTTGCTCTACACATGTACACACAAAATTTTATAAATACATCTCTACTGAAATTTTGCACAAAATATTTATTGTCAGTTTTGTTAATCAATATAATTTCTGGGACTGGATTAGTTTTTGAAAGTGAGTGAGTACTTTAGAGCTGGATGAATAATGTGGATGTATTATATATTAGTTACACATGCATACAAATTATTCACCAATCTCTGAAATACTCATTCACCTTCAAAAACTCATCTAGTTCCAAAAATTAGGGATGAGTAGATCAATCATAGGACATAATTGAGTGGATACTCAAAATCCATCTAGCTTCAGCACCTGGAACTGAAGTGTGTGTGGCTAGTTTCAACAGAAGATGAATGTGCACAGAATCTTAAAAACAGCAAGCAGGAGCTAAGTACAACCGGCTAAAGCAAATCAGAATCCATTTCAAGAGTTGGAGCCGTTTTTTCTGAGCATTAATGTGTTTCCCTGGATCTTCCAAACACTGTAATCCAGAATTTTTGACTCCTGCTACAATAGTATAGTGTGTCAAGAAGCCCTACCAATGAGGTGAGGAACAGGGGAATACATCAAAGGTTTTATCTGAATATATTTTCAAAGAAAAGTTGAGTGATTTTAACTGAGTTTGTGCCCCTTTGGTTCACTTTTGCATGTATTCTAGCAACCAGTTCACTGGAAAGGAAAATGGGCAAAGTAAATTTTAAATGAACATTTAAATAATCATTCATCCAGCATTACCTATGCTATTCAGTTGGACTTTATCTCTCATGAATGATGCTGCTGTCCTAAACTCATGGTGAGGAACTTTTACATGCATCATACTCTTTCTCTCTCTCAAATAGTGACAAATGTGTATTTTACCCCAGCTATTGGAGAAATGAAAACATCTGGTGTAGTTATTAATTCAATAAGACCCTGATTCAGCAAGATACTTAATCACATAGGTAGTCCTTATTGACTTGATGGGACAACTCACATGCTTAAAGTTGGACACTAGCTTCAGTATTTGGCTGACTCGGGGCCTATGTGAGAAGATTCTATTGACCTGTTCCTTAGCTCACCAGGTAGAGGTCTATATTCTCAAAGCTGAAAAACATGAGTTTTCTTTCTGATGGAGAATATATGAAGACTTAGCTGGCCAGTGTGGAGTCTATCATATGTCACCCGTGTAAGGCATGGGTTTGTGTGTGTGTAGATTTTTTTTAAATTAGTATATTAAGAAGTCCTCTGGATTTTTTTTAAAAATGAAGCCTTCTGGAAGGCTAGATCCCCAGTTTTTAGAAACTGACATACCTCCACTGAAGTCCAAGTCGCTATGCTGATTTACAACAGCTGTGGATCTGACCCTTTAACTTTTCCTGCATTTTACTAATGACCTTTTTTTTTTGTGAAGAAAAGCCTTTCCTCGGTCTTCTAATCCTGACTACAAGTGAGTGATTAATTCTCAGCAAATAATATTCTTGATTAATTCAGCCTTTTCCTGCTGCTGAAGTGATCACAGACAGATTGCGAATTCCCTGAGTGTATTAATTATTCAACTGTATTCAGTTTTTCAGTTAGCACTGGTGTACTTAATGGTTGACTTTCAGCAACAAAACAGATTGATCTGCTTAGCTCTAATTGCAGGTTGGTACCTGAAATGGCCAAAATGATCAAATGCTTTACAGTATGAGACTTTGGGGTCAGAGACCATTTCTTTTAAACTTCTGTAAAGTATCATGCAACCTATGGTGCTATGATAAATAAATAGGACTTAGGGGAGAGACAACAAGGAGAAGGTAATATCTTTTAATGGACCCACTCCTGCTGGTGGAAGAGCTAAGCTCTCCTCTGTGCAGTTTGAAAGATTGGCTCTTCCACCATGGAAGTGGGTCTATTAAAACCACTGGCTCTCAACCTATCGAGACTATCATACCCCTTTCAGGAGTCTGATTTGTCTTGCATACACCAAGTTTCACCTCACTAAAAACTATTTATTTGCAAAATCATACATAAAAATACAAAAGTATCACAGCACATTATTACTGAAAAAGTGCTTAATTTCTCATTTTTATCATTTAATTATAAAATAAATCAATTGGAATATAAATATTGTACTTATATTTCAGTGTATAATATATAAGCTATATAAACAAGTAATTTTCTATATGAAATTTTTGTTTGTAGTGACTTCACTAGTGCTTTTAATGTAACCTGTTGTAAAATTAGGTAAATATCTAGATGAGTTGCTGTACCCCAGGAAGACCTCTGTGTATGAGTATCCCTGAGAACCTCTGCAGTAAAACATATTAGCACACCCAACTCTGTCTCATATCCTAGCATGAGGATGATTACAACAACACTGCAAACAAATAGACATTTACTTTTCTCTGTAAAGCTTGTGGTATAGTGGATTATCATCCTATCACTTTTATGAGAAACTAGGATCCTGCATACAGCAACTCACTTTGTTGCTTTTTCTTCTGTTAGGTCATCTGACATTTATCCATGAATTTGACTGCTCAGGTTCATGTAAGCATGTAAAAGTTCCATTGAGGTCACTTTTTGCATCTGCCAGAATCCATGGTGATTTTGGTTTAAAGTATTTTAGTAAAAAGTAAAAAGCATGTGTACTGAGGACAATTATAATTCATACATTTTCCATTATCACCAAAACAAGAAACACCATCAGTGTTAATAAGCTTCTTTCGAGAGCCAATAGCAGCAGAACAGCTTGAAGATCTCTTCCTCTCAATAGCAGATTGTAGGGTGACCAGATCAGAGGAAGAAAATATCAGGACACATAGGAGGGGGGTCATCTGCTCGCCCTAGCAGATTGTGATGGGTTGGGTCACAAAAACCCCCTTGGGACTGCCACCTGATGTGCTGGGACTAGCTTTGAGCCCATTTTCCCTGCCATCTTGGGACTTCAGTACATTGCCTTGTTTGAGCCAGACACACTTGTGTTAGGGTTCCTTCCCCGCTTTGAACTCTAGGGTAGAGACTCATAGACTCATAGACTCTAGGACTGGAAGGGACCTCGAGAGGTCATCGAGTCCAGTCCCCTGCCCTCATGGCAGGACCAAATACTGTCTAAACCATCCCTAATAGACATTTATCTAACCCTACTCTAAATATCTCCAGCGATGGAGATTCCACAACTTCCCTAGGCAATCTATTCCAGTGTTTAACTACCCTGACAGTTAGGAACTTTTTCCTTATGTCCAACCTAAATCTCCCTTGCTGCAGTTTAAGCCCATTGCTTCTTGTTCTATCATTGGAGGCTAAGGGTGAACAAGTTTTCTCCCTCCTCCTGATGACACCCTTTTAGATACCTGAAAACTGATATCAGGTCCCCTCTCAGTCTTCTCTTTTCCAAACTAAATAAACCCAATTCCTTCAGCCTTCCTTCATAGGTCATGTCCTCAAGACCTTTAATCATCTTGTTGTCTTCTCTGAACCCTCTCCAATTTCTCCCACATCTTTCTTGAAATGCGGTGCCCAGAACTGGACACAATACTCCAGTTGAGGCCTAACCAGCGCAGAGTAAAAGCGAGAAAGAATGACTTCTCGTGTCTTGTTTACAACACACCTGTTAATTGCATCCCAGAATCATGTTTGCTTTTTTGCAACAGTATCACACTGTTGAATCATATTAAGCTTGTGGTCCACTATGACCCTAGATCTCTTTCTGCCATAGTCCTTCCTAGACAGTCCTCTTCCATTCTGTTATGTGAAACTGATTGTTCCTTCCTAAGTGGAGCACTTTGCATTTATCTTTATTGAACTTCATCCGGTTTACCTCAGACCATTTCTCCAACTTGTCCAGATCATTTTGAATTTTGACCCTGTCCTCCAAGCAGTTGCAGTCCCTCCCAGTTTGTACGTCCGCAAAACTTAATAAGCTTACTTTCGTATACCAACATCTAAATCGTTGATGAAGATATTGAACAGAACCGGTCTCAAAACAGAACCCTGCGGAAACCCCACTTGTTATACCTTTCCAGCAGGATTGGGAGCCATTAACAACTACTACTCTGAGTACGGTTTATCCAGCCAGTTATGCACCCACCTTATAGTAGCCCCATCTAAATTGTACTTTCCTAGCTTATCTATAAGAAATGTCATGAGAGACCTGTATCAAATGCCTTACTAAAGTCTAGGTATATCACATCCACCGCTTCTCCACAACTTATCCACAAGGCTCGTTATCTCTATCAAAGACGTTATCAGATAGTTTGACACGATTTGTTCTTTACAAATCCATGCTGGCTCTTCCTATCACCTTCCCACCTTCCAAGTGTTGCAGATGATTTCTTGATTACCTGCTCCATTATCTTCCCTGGCACAGAAGTTAATCTAACTGGTCTGTAGTTTCCTGGGTTGTTTTTATTTCCCTTTTCTATAGATGGGGCATATATTTGTCCCCCTTCCAGTCTCTGAAATCTCCCCCGTCCCATGATTCCCATAGATAATAGCTAGAGGCTCAGATACCTCTCCATTAACCTCCTTGAGTATTCTAGGAATGCATTTCATCAGGCCTGGTGACTTGCAGGCATCTAAGCTTTTCTAAGTGCTTTTTTACTTGCTCTTTCCTTATTTTCTCTTCTAAACCTACCCTCTTCCCGTAGCATTCACTATACTAGACATTCCTTCAGACTTCTCAGTGAAGACCGAAACAAAGAAGTCATTAAGCATCTCTGCCATTTCCAAGTCTCCCGTTACTGTACCCCCTCCTCATTGAGCAGTGGGCCTACCTGTCCTTAGTCTTCCTCTTGCTTCTAATGTATTGATAAAAAAGTCTTCTTGTTTCCCTTTATTCCATAGCTAGTTTGAGTTTCATTTTGTGCCTTTGCTTTTCTAACTTTGCCTCTGCAGTCCTGTGTTATTTGCTATATTCATCCTTCGTGATCTGCCTAGTTTCCATTTTTTATATGCCGCCTTTTTACTTTTGTAGGTCACGCAAGATCTCAAGGTAAGCCAAGGGGTCTTTTGCCACATTTTCTATCTTTCCTAACCATTGGAATACTTGCTTTTGGGCCTTAATAGCATCCCTTTGAAAAACTGCCAACTTTCCTCAGTTGTTTTTCCTCTCAGTCTTAATTCCCATGGGACCTTGCCTATCAGCTCTCTGAGCTTACCAAAATCCGCCCTTCCTGAAATCCATTGCTCTATTCTGCTGTACCTCCCTTCTACCCTCCTTAGAATTGAAGATTCTATGATTTCATGATCACTTTCACCCAAACTTCCTTCTACTTTTCAAATTCTCAACAAGTTCCTCCCTATTTGTTAAAATCAGTCTAGAACAGCTTCACCCCCTAGTAGCTTTTTCAACTTTTTGCAATAAAAAGTTGTCTGCAATGCAGTCCAGGAACTTATTGGATCGTCTGTGCCCCGCGGTGTTATTTTCCCAACATATATCTGGATAGTTGAAGTCCCCCATCACCACCAAATCTTGGGCTTTGGATGATTTTGTTAGTTGTTTGAAAAAGCCTCATCCACCTCTTCCGCCTGATTAGGTGGCCTGTAGTAGACTCCCAGCACGACATCACCTGTGTTTTTTACCCCTTTTAGCCTAACCCAGAGACTCTCCACACTTCCGTCTCCTATGTCCATCTCCACCTCAGTCCAAGTGTGTACATTTTTAATATATAAGGCAACACCTCCTCCCTTTTTCCCCTGTCTATCCTTCCTGAGCAAACTATACCCATCCACACCAACATTCCAGTCGTGTGTATTATCCCACCAAGTTTCAGTAATGCCAATAATGTCATAGTTGTATTTATTTATTAGCACTTCCAGTTCTTCCTGCTTATTACCCATACTTCTTGCATTTGTATAAAGGCATCTAAGATACTGGTTTGATCTTGCCTCCCAGCTTCGCCCTGACCCTCCTTTCTCTCTGCCATTATAGCCCGTGCTCCCTCCTGTTTCCAACCCATCTCCCAGGTCTTGTTCCCCACTTACCTGTGGGCTTTGCTCACCTGTCCCTGTCGAACCTAGTTTAAAGCCCTCCTTACTAGGTTAGCCAGTCTGTGCGCAAATAAGGCCTTTCCCCGCTTTGACAGGTGAATGCCATCTGTTCCACGCAGTCCTTCCTCAAATAGCATCCCGTGGTCGAGGAAGCCAAAGCCCTCCTGGCGACACCATCTTCGCAGCCAGGCATTCACCTCCACAATGCATCTGTTTCTGCCCGGACCCCTACCTTCAACAGGAAGAATCGAAGAGAATACCACCTGCGCTCCAAACTCCTTAACCCGTACTCCCAGAGCCCTGTAGTCACTCTTGATCTGCTCAGCGTCACACCTCGCAGTATCATTTGTGCCCACATGGATGAGTAGCATGGGATAGTAGTCAGAAGGCCGGATAATCCTCGACAAAGCCTCTGTAACATCTCGGATACGGGCCCCTGGCAGGCAGCATACCTCCCGGGATGAACGGTCAGGGCGACAGATGGGTGTCTCCGTCCCCCTCAGCAGAGAGTCTCCAACCACCACTACCCTACGTTTCTTAGCAGTGGTGGCAGCAGTCCTCCCAGCCTTAGGGGTACGAGGCTTCACCCCCTTAACTGCTGGGGGTGATTTCTTCTCTCCTGTATCAAGAAGAGCATAATGGTTATCTTTTACCACAACAGGATGGTTCGCAGCAGCGGTGGAGCACTGCCTGCTGCTAGAAGTAACCAGCTGGCTGTGTCCACCCTGAGCCTCCTCCTCCACTGGTGTGTCAGATACACCCTCAGGCATCTCCTCCTTCACTGGTGTGTCGGTAGTCCTGTCAACTGGGACAGCACCATCAGCTGTCTCCACATGAATACTGTCCAGGAATTGCTCATGGACATAGATGTTCCTCAGCCTGGCCACCTCCTCCTGTAGCTCTCCCACCTGCTGCCTGAGAGATTCCACCAGCAGGCACCTTTCACATTGGATGCCACCCCCAGCCTGGATATCAGTAAGTGGAAATTGCAAATTACAGTCTTTGCAAGCCCACACCAGAATCTGGGTAAAAGCATCCATGCTTTGGTGCTCTGTCTGGCTACAGGCGCAGGTGGAGGAGACAGAAGCAGTGCTGGCACAGGTGTTGCGGGTCCTCCTCACCATTGTAAGCTTCCCTCTGTCAAACTCTCGCAAATTCCCGTCTACAGTTCCCTGTCCGCTCCTCTCTGCTGTAAACAGAAAGGTTTTTGATGTGGCTCAGATTATGGGTTCAGGGGACCAATGGGTCACAGATGAGACCGACAAGGGACCCCCCCTCCCTTCCTACTCCCCTTCCAAACTCCCTTGCAAAACTCCCTGTTAGCAGCTCCTGTTCGCTACATGGGAATCTGCAGACATGGGAATCTGCATGAAAGACCCCCTAAGCTTATTTTTACTAGCTTAGGTTAAAAACTCCCTAAGGCACAATTTTTTTTTTATACCTTGGATTAAGTAACACTGCCACCACCAAGTGATTTAAACAAACATTTAGGGAGGGCCACTTGAAGCCCTATCTTTCCCAAATATCCCCCCAAGCCCGTACACCGGTTTTCCTGGGCAGGCTTGAGCATAATTCTCCAAACTCCTACACCCCCTTTCCTGGGGAAGCTTGAGAATAAGATAGGCTACTTTTCGATAGCATTTACTTTGGCCTGTAGGGGGTTGATAGTTCCTTGACCCACCTGGTGTCCAAGGTAAGTCACTCTGTTTAGGCCTATTTGACACTTTTTAGCCTTAACAGTTAGTCCTGCCTTCCTTATGCACTCGAAGACTTTTTGTAGATGCTCCAGGTGTTTTGCCCATGAATTAGAAAAAAATGGCCACATTATCAAGGTAGGTGACAGCAGATTTTTCTAATTCTGCTAGAAGACCATTTACAAGTTTCTCGAAGGTGGCGGGTGCATTTCACAGCCCGAAAGGGAGCACATTAAATTCACACACCCCTGCATGGGTGATGAAGGCTGACCTTTCCTTGGCGAGTACCCCTTGGTTAAATTTAAGGTAGAGGTGAACTGGGCACATCCCAGTTTCTCCAATAGCATATCTATGCATGAGTTGGATAGTTGTCTGGGCGAATTACAGCATTTAGCTTATGGTAGTCCATGCAAAAGTGTATCTCCCCATTTGGTTTGGGAACTAGAACCACTAGCGATGCCCATGCACTGCTACAGGGGTGGATTACACCCATCTGGAGCATGTCCTGGATCTCCCATTTTATAGCAGTTTAGGCTTGAGGAGACATCCAGTAAGGTTGGGCTCTAATTGGGCAAGCATTACCTGTGTCAATGGAGTGGTATGCCCGTTCGGTTCATCCTGGGGTGGCTGAGCACATCGGTGCAAAGCTAGTGCATAGCTCCTCGATTTCCTGTCGCTGCATATGTCCAAGGGTCATGGAGATGTTTACCTCTTCCATGCCACTGTCACTTTTTCCTTTGTAGTAGACACTTCAGGCCACTAAGCGTCCTCTTCTTCCTCAGCTGTAAACTGACAAACTCTTAATTCTCTGGGGGAAAAAAGGTTTTAGAGAATTTACACGGTACACCTTAAGCTTTAAGTTTGAGGTGGGGGAGGCCAAGAGATAATTAACAGCTCCCAGGCACTCTTGGACTGTGAATGACCCTTCCCATGATGCTTCCATCTTATGGACCTGGAGCGCCTTCAAGACCATGACCTGGTCCCCTACTTTGAAGGAACGTTTCTGGCATGTGTATTATACCAGGCTTTTTGCTCTTTTTGAGCATCTTATAGGTTTTCTCTAGCAAAGGTTAAAGAGGTTCGAGGGTGTTTTGTAGATCGTTTACAAAGTTCAGAATGTTAGTTTCTGGAGAAGGCATAAAACCTTCCCATTGCTGCTTCACCAACTGTAATGGCCCCTTAACCTCGTGGCCATACACAAATTTAAATGGTGAAAATCCTAAACTGGGATGTGGTACAGCTCTGTAGGCAAAGAGCAACTGCTGCAACACTAGGTTCCAATTATTGGAGTGCTTATTTACGAATTTACGTATTATGGCCCCCAAAGTTTCATTAAACTTCTCCACTAGGCCATTTGTTTCAACCAAGTGATTCACTCCATGAGCTTTTCAAAGGCTTTCCATGGTTTCTGTCAGGAAAATAGTTCCTGAATCTGTAAGGATGTTGGAGGGCCAATCTACCCTGGCAAAAATGTCTGTTAATGCCTGGCACACACTTTTAGTCCTGGTGTTGCTTAGAGCTACTGCTTCTGGCCATCTGGTGGCAAAATTCATGAAACTCAGTATGTACTGCTTTCCTCTGGGTGTTTTTTTCGGAAAGGACCCAGAATATCCACAGCTACTTGCTGAAATGGAACCTTAATTATGGGGAGTGGCTGGAGAGGGGTTTTGACCTGGTTTTGAGGTTTTCCCACTTGTCATAAACAGATAGTTAAGAGTTAATGTCTCTTTTACCTGTAAAGGGTTAACAAGCTCAGTGAACCTGGCTGATACCTGACCAAAGGACCAATCGGGGGACAAGATACTTTCAAATCTTGGTGGAGGGAAGTCTTTGTTTTGTGCTTTATTCTCTCTGGGGTTTGAGAAGGACCAGACATGCTCTCCAATCTTTCTGAAAAGTCTCTTCTATTCAATATTGTAAGTACTAGATAGCAGGCGGATTAGGCATTTGTTTGTTTTCTTTATTGCAAATATTTTGCTGGAAGGATTTGTATTTTGCTGGAAGGATTTTAACTTTGTTTGCTGTAACTTGTATACTTAGGCTGGGAGGGGAAATGCCTCTGGTCTAGGTGAAGCTGAAAGGCCCTGTAACATTTTTCCATCTTGAGTTTACAGAGATAATTTTCACTTTTTTCTTTCTTTAATTAAAAGCTTTTCTTTTTAAGAACCTGATTGATTTTTTTTTATTCTTGTGTAAGACCAGGGATTGGTGGGGGAAAGGAGAGAAGGGGGAGGGAAAGGTTAATCTCTCTGTGTTAGGATCAGTGTCTCTCTCTCAGCGAGAGTCTGGGAGGGGGAGAAGGTGAATTTCCTCTCTGTTTTAAGATTCAAGGAGTTTGAATCACAGTGATCTCCCAGAGGAACCCAGGGAGGGGAGAATCTGGGAGGAAGAAAGGAGAGGGGAATGGTTTATTTCCCTTTGTTTTGAGACCCAGGGGATTTGGGTCTTGAGTTCCCCAGGAAAGCTTTTGGGGGACAGAGTGTACCCAAACACTATATTTTGGGCTGGTGGCAGTGTGATAAGATCTAAGCTAGGAATTAAACTTAGAAGGGAATAAGCAGGTCCCCATTTTCTGGACACGAAAGTTTAAAGTGGAAAAGAGACGCCTGACACCACTCTTTGGCATACCTCACAAGACCGGACATAGGTAGAAATATTCTTGCCCATTCCCTCCCAGTGGAAGGACTTTCTCAAACGGTCTTTGGTTCTGTTTACCCCAGCATGGCCACTAGGATGATGGTGGGCTAAGCTCAAAAACTTTATCCGGTACTTAGTTGGAACTACCAATTGTTTTTAAGGATGCCAGTCTTTCCAGTGTCCACCGGAAAGAGTCTCCTTGTATAAAAGTTCTCTTTTTACAATAAACCTGGATCAATTGGAAGAGCTGAGAGGCAGTGGGTTGCTTCGTGCCACCATCCAAGCTCTCTGGAAGCTTTTATCTGCTTCCTGTTCATCCTGGAAGAACTGTTCCCCTGATGCTGGAGGCATCAGTTCCTCATTGGATTGTGGACTCGGGCTTGGTCCCTCTGGAAGCGATGTAAGTGATAGGGCTGTTTCCGTTGACTGTGGACTGCTTTTCTCTGGTGCAATATGTGGTATCTTAGGCTCTGGCTGAGCCTCTTGTCTAGGGTTATCTGCTGCTGCCAGTGAAGGCTTGGTGGTGCCCTCTGGTGTTGGAGCTGTAGATAGGGTTGCAAACGCTGGATTCAGTGCTGGCAATGATTCTGATGCTCGTTGCTCTGCTTGTTCGGGTTCTGGGACTGGCTTTGGCTGTGTCTCTGGGACTGGATCCACTACTAGTGTCACAGATGTTGGCATGGGGTCCAGTTCCACCACCTGAGTCTGAGTCTCTGGTAACACGGAGTGGGCCCTTGTAGAGGGGGGAGGGATAGCTCAGTGGTTTGAGCATTGGCCTGCTAAACCCAGGCTTGTGAGTTCAGTCCTTTAGGAGGCCACTTAGAGATCTGGGGCAAAAATCTGTCTGGTGATTGGTCCTGCTTTGAGCAGGGGGTTGGACTAGATGACCTCCTGAGGTCCCTTCCAATCCTGATAGTCTATTGTTCTATGATAGAAGTCTCAGGAACAGAGCTAGGTGTGAAGGCTTGCTTAACCTGGCTGTGGGTGACCATTTCCACCCTCTTGGCTAGCTTCACATGACTTGCCAAGTCTTCCCCCAGCAGCATGGGAATGGGATAGTTATCAATTAAACCTTTCAACCAGGCCATTGGTGTGATGGTGGTACGCGGTGGCAACCAAGTGATTCACTCCATGAGTTTCCCACAGTTCTTTCATGGTTCCTGCCAGGAAATTAGATCCTGAATCTGTAAGGATGTCTGAGGGCCAACCTACCCTGGCAAAAATGTCTGTTAGGACCAGGCACGTAGCTTTAGCCCTGGTGTTGCCTAGAGCTACTGCTTCCGGCCATCGGGTAGCAAAGTCCACGACAGTCAGTACATACTGCTTTCCTCTGGGTGTCTTTTTTGGGAAAGGACCCAGAATATCCACAGCTACTCGCTGAAATGGGACCTTAATTATGGGGAGTGGCTGGAGAGGGGCCTTGACCTGGTCTTTGGGCTTTCCCACTCTTTGGCACACCTCACAAGACCGGACATACTTGGCAACGTCCTTGCCCATCTCCTCCCAGTGGAAGGACTTCCCCAACCAGTCTTTGGTTCTGTTCACCCCAGCATGGCCACTGGGATGATCATGGGCTAAGCTTAAGAGCTTTTCCCGGTACTTAGTGGGAACCACCAACTGTTTTGCAGATGCCAGTCTTCCTGGTGTCCACCAGAAAGAGTTTCCTTGTACAAAAGTCCTTGTTCTACAACAAACCGGGATCGATTAGAAGAGCTGAGAGGCGGTGGGGTGCTCCTTGCCACCGCCCAAGCTTTTTGAAGGTTGTCATCTGCTTCCTGCTCAGTCTGAAACTGTTCCCTTGAAGCTGGAGACACCAGTTCTTCCTTAGACTGTGGACTTGGGCTTGGTCCCTCTGGAAGCGATATAGGTGATGGGGTTGTTTCCGTTGCTGGTGAACCGCTCTCTGCTGGTGCACCAGGGGGTATTTCAGGCTCTGGCTGAGCCTCTTGGGTGTGGTTGTCTGCTGCTTCTGCCAGTTCAGGCTCGCTGGCGCCCTCTGGCGTTGGGGTTGAAGATGGATTTGCAAGCACTGTCGTCAGTGCTGGCAACGGTTCTGGTGCTGGCTGCTTTTCCAGTTCCTGGTCTGGGACTGGAAGCACTGTGGCTGTTTTCGTTGTTGGCATGGGATCCGGGTCCACTACCTCTGTCTGGGTCTCTTGTAACACAGACGGGGCCTCTGTGGACGGCTCAGGAACAGGAATGGATCTGGAAGCTTGCCTGGTTTGGCTGCGGGTAGCCATTCCCACTCTCTTGGCCCGCTTCACCTGGTTGGCCAAGTCTTTCCCCAGTAGGATGAGGATGGAATAATTGTCATAGACTGCAAAAGTCCACATTCCTGACCAGCCTTTGTACTGGACAGGCAGTTCAGCTGTAGGCAAGTCTACAGCTTGTGACATGAAGGGGTAAATGGTCACTTGGGCCTTTGGGTTGATGAATTTGGGGTCGACGAAGGATTGGTGGATAGCTGACACTTGTGACCCGGTGTCTCTCCACGCAGTAACCTTCTTTCCGCCCACTCTCAAAATTTCCCTTCGCTCCAAGGGTATTTGAGAGGCAGCTGGGCCTGGGGATCTTTGGTGTGATGGTGGTGTAATGAACTGCACTCGGTTGGGGTTCTTTGGGCAGTTGGCCTTTATATGTCCCAGTTCATTACACTTAAAGCATCTTCCAGCTGACTGGTCACTGGGTTGAGGTGGGTTACTGGAGACTGGTGAGGTGGAAGAACAGGGAGTCTGTGGCTTTCCTCGGGTTGTAGGTGGGGTCTTTGGCTGCCCTCGGTTGTAAGGTTTATTGTCGGAGTGCCCTCTGGGGTATTCGTTCCCCTTGACAGTAGCTTTTTTCTTTTCTGCCACTTCCATCCATTTGGCTCCAATCTCCCCCGCCTCGATTATCATTTTGGGTTTCCCATCTAGGATGTACCTCTCTATTTCCTCAGGAATACCATCTAAGAACTTCTCCATTTGGATCAGGAGATGCAGCTCGTCCATATTGTTAACCTTTGTTCCTGATATCCAGGCTTCATAATTCTTTGCAATGTGGTAGGCGTGTCTCATAGACTCATAGACTCATAGGTCAGAAGGGACCAATATGATCATCTAGTCTGACCTCCTGCACAAGGCAGGCCACAGAACGCTACCTATCCACTTTTATAACAACCCCTAACCCAGGACTGAGTTATGGAAATCCTCAAAACTGGTTTGAAGACCTCAAGCTGCAGAGAATCCACCAGCAAGCGACCCATGCCCCACGCTGCAGAGGAAGGCGAAAAACCTCCAGGGCCCCTGCCAATCCGCCCTGGAGGAAAATTCCTTCCCGACCCCAAATATGGCGATCAGCTAAACCCTGAGCATGTGGGCAAGACTCACCAGCCGGCACCCAAGAAGGAATTCTCTGCAGTAACTCAGTTCCCATCCCATCCAACATCTCCCCGCAGACCATTGAGCAGACTTATTTGGTGATAATCTAAGATCAATAGCCCAAATTAAACTATCCTATCATAACATCCCCTCCATATACTTATCAAGCTTAGTCTTGAAGCCAGATAAGTCTTTTGCCCCCACTACTTCCCTCGTAAGGCTGTTCCAAAACTTAACTCCCCTAATGGTTAGAAACCTTCATCTAATTTCAAGTCTAAACTTCCTAATATCCAGTTTGTATCCATTTGTCCTCGTGCCTACATTAGTACTAAACTTAAATAATTCCTCTCCCTCCCTAACGTTAACCCCCCTGATATATTTATATAGAGCAAGCATATCCCCCCGCAGCCTTCTTTTCACCAGGCTAAACAAGTCAAGCTCTTTGAGTCTCCTTTCATAAGGCAGGTTTTCCATTCCTCGGATCATCCTAGTAGCCCGTCTCTGGACCTGTTCCAGTTTGAATTCATCCTTCTTGAACATGGGACACCAGAACTGCACACAATATTCCAGATGGGGTCTCACCAGCGCCTTATATAACGGTACTAACACCTCCTTATCCTTGATGGAAATACCTCGCCTAATGCATCCTAAAATCGCATTTGCTTTTTTAACAGCCGTATCACATTGGCGGCTCATAGTCATCCTGCTATCAACCAATACCCCAAGGTCCTTCTCCTCCTCTGTCGCTTCCAACTGATGCGTCCCCAACGTATATCTAAAATTCTTATTATTAATCCCTAAGTGCATGACCTTGCACTTTTCACTATTGCATTTCATCCTATTACTATTACTCCAGTTTACAAGGTGGTCCAGATCTTCCTGAATAGTATCCCTGTCCTTCTCCGTGTTAGCAATACCCCCCAACTTTGTGTCATCCGCAAACTTTATTAGCACATTCCCGCTCTTTGTGCCAAGGTCAGTAATAAAAAGGTTAAATAAGATCAGTCCCAAAACCGATCCTTGAGGGACTCCACTAGTAACCTCCTTCCAGCCTGACAGTTCACCCTTCAATACGACCCGCTGGAGTCTCCCCCTTAACCAGTTCCTTATCCACCTTACAACTTTCATATTCATCCCCATCTTTTCCAATTTAACTAACAGTTCCCCATGTGGAACCATGTCAAACAACTTACTGAAATCGAGGTAAATTAGATCTACCTTATTTCCTTTATCTAATTAATCCGTCACCTTCTCAAAGAAGGAGATCAGATTGGTTTGGCACGATCTACCTTTAGTAAATCCATGTTGCAATTCGTCCCAATTACCATTGACCTCTATGTCCTTAACTACTTTCTCCCTTAAAATTTTTTCCAAGACCTTACATACTACAGATGTCAAGCTAACAGGCCTATAATTACCCGGATCACTTTTATTCCCTTTCTTAAAAATAGGAACTACGTTAGCAATTCTCCAGTCGTACGGCACAACCCCCGAGTTTATCTATTGCTTAAAAATTCTCGCTAATGGGCTCGCAATTTCACGCACCAGTTCCTTTAATATCCTCAGATGGAGATTGTCCGGGCCCTCCGATTTTGTCCCATTAAGCTGTTCAAGTTTGGCCTCTACCTCAGTTGCGGTAATATCCACTTCCATATCCACATTCCCGTTTATCATCCCTCCATCATCGCTAAACTCCTCACTAGTCTTATTAAAAACTGAGGCAAAGTACTTATTTAGATATTGGGCCATGCCTAGGTTATCCTTAACCTCCATTCCATCCTCAGTGTATAGCGGCCCCACTTCTTCTTTCTTTGTTTTCTTCTTCTTTATGTGGCTGTAGAACCTTTTACTATTGGTTTTGATTCCCTTTGCAAGGTCCAGTTCAATGCGGCTTTTAGCCTTCCTCACTTTATCCCTACATGTTCTGACCTCACCAAGGTAGCTTCCCTTGCTAATCCCACCTTTCTTCCACTCCCTGTAAGCTTTCTGCTTTCTCCTAATCCCCTCTCTGAGTTGCTTGCTCATCCAGCTTGGCCTACAACTCCTGCCCATGGTTTTTTTCCCCTTTTTTGGGATGCAGGCTTCCGACAATTTCCACAGCTGCGACTTAAAGTAATTCCAGGCCTCCTCCGCATTTAAATCTTCAAGTTCCTCCGTCCAATCCACTTCCCTAACTAATTTCCTTAACTCTTTAAAATTAGCCCTCGAGAAGTCAAAAA
Organism: Gopherus evgoodei; assembly: GCF_007399415.2. Lineage (NCBI taxonomy): Eukaryota > Metazoa > Chordata > Testudines > Testudinidae > Gopherus > Gopherus evgoodei. The sequence goes on from NC_044323.1 coordinate 200,064,968, forward strand.
CCCTAATCCCAGATCTACATTTGTTTATCCTTCCATCTAGTTTGAACTGAATCAGCTCATGATCACTCGAACCAAAGTTATCCCCTACCACCATTTCTTCTACGAGGTCCTCACTGCTCACCAAAACCAAATCTAAAATGGCATCCCCTCTCGTAGGTACTTCATCTACTTGATGAAGAAATCCATCTGCTATCACATCCAGAAAAATCTGACCCCTATTTTTCTTGCAAGCACTCGTCCTCCAGTCTATATCCGGGAAGTTGAAGTCTCCCATAATCACACATTTCCCCTTTGTGTTTACTTCATTAAAGACATTAAAGAGGTCTCTATCCATATCCAAATCAGATCCCGGTGGTCTTAGCACACCCCAAGCACTATCTCAGGGGAAGCTCTAGTCGCTTTTTTACCCAGTGTGATTTTTGCCCAGACAGACTCTGTCTTATCCATTCCATTGCTTCTTATTTCATTACAGTTAATCTCATCATTGATGTACAAGGCTACTCCACCACCTTTGCCTTTCTTCCTGTCTTTTCTAAACAGCACATAGCCTTCAATACCTGTTCTCCAGTCATGAGTACTATTCCACCAGGTTTCAGTTATCCCTATAATATCCGGTTTCACTTCCTGCACCAGTAACTCCAGTTCCTCCATCTTGTTACCTAGGCTTCTCGCATTAGTGTACAGACATTTTAATTTTTGGCGTTTAGCGTCAATGACATTCTTTCCCCCATCGTGCACAGACCTTCTATCACCAGCATCACCCGTTAATCTGGTTTCTACTCCACTATTCCTCCTTGGATCAATTCTTTGGTCCGCAGGGTATCCCCTCTCACTTTGTTTACTTCCCTCTCCAGGTTATATTCCGGTGTGGAGATCTCCTGAACATCTCCCAACCATCTCCCCCAGCTTCCTAGTTTAAAGCTCTCTTGATTAGGTAGGCGAGTCTCCATCCTAGAATTCTATTTCCCTCCTTACTTAGATGAAGTCCATCCTGAGCGAACAGTTGTCTGTCCGTAAACGCTTCCCAATGACCGTACAACCCAAAGCCCTCCTTGTAACACCAATGCCTGAGCCATCTGTTGATCGCCATAATCTTGTCACTCCTTTGTCGCCCTGCTCTAAGAACCGGCAGAATCCCACTGAAGATCACCTGAGCCTCGATTTCTTTGAGCGTCTTCCCCAGTCTGGCATAATCCTCCTTGATACAGTCCAGCGAGTAACTAGCCGTATCATTCGTTCCCACATGAAGGACAATCAACGGATTCTTTCCCGCTCCCGCTAGGATCCTATTCAGCCTCAGGTCCACATCCTGTATCTTAGCCCCTGGCAGACAGCACACCGTTCTGTTCTCCAGATCAGGTCTAGTTACAGGCCTGTCTATTCTTCTCAGTAAAGAGTCTCCAATCATGTAGACTTGCCTTTTCCTGGCGACAGTGTGATTCTCCGGTCTATCCCGCACACCAGCTCGATTTGTATTCACCCTTACAATCCTCCTAGGGCTCATACTTGGTCCCGCCTCCATTGACTCCTCCCCTCCTTCTGCAGGACTAGCTGCTCGTCTCTTTTTCCTTGCCCTCTCTCCTTCAGCAGCCTGCTGTGCTCCATCTTCATTTTCCAACTCAGCAAACCTGTTCCTGAGTTCTATTTCTCCATCGCTGGCCCGTCTTTTCCTCTGCCTGGTTCTCCTAGTCACATGCTTCCACCGTCCACTTTCCTCACCCAGCAGCCCCTCCTCAGATTCTTTGGTCCTGCTTCTATCCGCTCGTCTGAGCTTATCCCCTGTGCCTCATCATGTCTGTGTTCCATCATCTGCTCAACCCCCCTTCTAAACTCAGCCAGAGTTTCCACCTGCATCTCCAGTCCTCTTATCTTCTCTTCCAGCAGCTCTATCAGGCGGCACTTCATGCAGACAAAACTCCTTTCAGGTGCCCCCTCCAGGACCATGTACATGCCACAGCTACTGCATCCGGTCATCCTCAGCGTGTCTCTACCTGCTGCCTCTGCCTCCATCATACCCTTCCAACTCTGTGCCTGGCAGTCCACGCCTCACACCGCACCACAGGCCACCAACAAGCACTGGACCCCTGCCCCTTCCCTTGTCTGACTTCCTGGTTTCTCTGCCTTGGTCTCCCCTGTAACCTCCCCCTGGGAACTCCCATTGGAACTCCCCTGTTAGCAGCTCTGTTTGCTGGCTCCTGTGCCACTGCAGCTGTCTGTGCCAGGGAATGACACATCTGGTTTCCATTTTTGGTTTCTGAACCACCAATGGGCATGTTCAGGTGTTATCCCCATTGTATATCTGGCCTTGGTTTGAAAAAGTTTATAATCATTCATTTTCTCCTTAGGCATTTCAGCCGCCACCTCTGCTAAGGGTCCACTGAGCAGTGGCCTCAATTCTACCATGTACTGGTCCTCAGAGATGCTGTACCCAAGGCAGGCTCTTTCAAAATTTTCTAAGAAGGCCCCAGTGTCATTACCTGCCTTGTAGGTGGGAAATTTCTTGTGATGTGGAACAATTATTGGCGAAGGGTTGTTAGGATTGGCTGGGTTCTGTTGCTTAGCCTTTTCTAATTCCAGGGCCTGCTGGTAGGTCTCCCTCTGGAGTTCCAGCTGTTCTTGGTGGTCTGCATCTTTGGCTGCTTGCTCTCTTTTGTAGGCTGCCTCTCTTTCTCTTTCTCTCAGCTCCATCTCTTGTAGTTTTTTTTCCATGTCTCGCCTGTGGTCTGCGTCTTTGATTTGTTTCTCTGCATCCACTTTTGCCCTGGAAGTCATGTTTCCTGCTTTCTTGTGCTGAGGCGCCCTCTGGTGTTTACTGCCTGAAATGCTGGTTCTCTGTTGGCTTCCTGGGGTTGCTTAGCAACAGAGTCCTTTTTAACTTACTAGCCTCTCCTGAAAGAGTTAAAAAGCAAAAGAAAACTCTTTCATTTACAAATGTGTCCTGGCTGGAGTGCATTGCTGACGACTTAAGGCTGCTTTGTTTAACAAATGACCGTCGTTAAACCTTAATAGCACGCCCTATGCACAGCTAGAATGGAGCAAGGAAGAAAAAAAAATTTCTCTGGCTGCAGTTTAAAAAAAATAAACCCCTTCCCTCTGCTTATAACCAGCTAGCAGAGAAGCAAATTAATAATCTTACTGGCTTTTGGATTCTTATCTATTCCACCACTGCCACCATGTCATAGCATTCCCTCTCAGATCTGAACCTTAGAGTTCAGAAAATGAGATACTAGCACCAGAATCCTCTAAGCTTAATTACCAGCTTAGATCTGATAGCACTGCCACCACCCAAAAATATAGTGTTTTGGGGCACTCTGACCTCCTCAACCTTCCCTGGGGACCCCAAGAACCCAGATCCCTTGGGTTCTTAAAACAAGGAGAAATAAACCATTCCCCCACCTTTCCCCCTCCCAGAATTTCCCTCCCTGGGCCATCCTGAGAGATACTGATCCAACCTCTTAATTCACCATACAGAGAAGCATCTCCCTTCCCTTCCACAAAGAGGCAAACAGATTCAAGGAAAACAGAGAGAGATTCTATCTCTCCCCCCATCCCGTCTCCCACACCTGTCCTGGTGAGTTATCCCAATCCCCTGGAATAAAACAAGGGAAACAAGAAAAAAACCCAATCAGGTTCTCTAAAAAGAAATCTTTTAATAAAAGAAAGGAAAAAGTAAATAATTATCTCTGTAACTTCAAGATGTAAATATTACAGGGTCCTATAGCTTACAGACATCAGAAAGAGACTTTCCCCCCAGTACCAATACAAATCAAAATTCCCAGCAACTACACATATAAAAGTTAACCAGCCAGATCCACAATTCCAAATAGAGTAAAACAATCAAAAAGCCTAAACCGCCTGTTTTTACTTACTATTTGAAAAGAAACTTAGAGGGCCTGTAGTAATGTCTGGTCTCTCTCAGACCCTCCGAGAGAAGAACACACAATGGACAAAAAACACACACAAAAGCTTCCCTCCACCCAAATTTAAAAGCATCTTGTCTTCTGATTGGTCTTCTGGTCAGGGGTCCAGTTCCCTGTTTGTAACCCTTTACAGGTAGAAGAGACATTAACCCTTAACAATCTGTTTATGACAGGGGGCCACTTAGAGATTTGGGGCAAAAATCTGTCTGGTGATTGGTCCTGCTTTGAGCAGGGGGTTGGACTAGATGACCTCCTGAGGTCCCTTCCAATCCTGATAGTCTATTATTCTATGATAGAAGTCTCAGGAACAGAGCTAGGTGTGAAGCCTTGCTTAGCCTGGCTGTGGGTGACCATTTCCACCCTCTTGGCTAGCTTCACATGACTTGTCAAGTCTTCCCCCAGCATCATGGGAATGGGATAGTTATCACAGACTGCAAAAGTCCACAATCCTGACCAGATCTTGTACTGGACAGGCAACTTGGCTGTAGGCACATCAAGGGAGTTTGACTTGAAGGATTGAATTGTCACTTGGACCTATGGGTCAATTAAGTTGGGGTCCACTAAGGATTGAAGTGCAAGTGTCAGCTATCCACCAGGGTTCCTCCATGCTGTAATCTTCTTCCCGTCCACACTCACAGTTTCCCTTCCCTCTGAGCGTATTTGGGAGGCATCTGGGCCTGAGGACCTTTGATGTGACCCTGGTGCAATGAACTGTAATCTGTTGGGGTTCTTGGGGCAGTTGGCCTTTATATGCCCCAGCTCATTACATTTAAAACATCGCCCAGCTGACTGGTCACTGGGGTGAGGTGGGTTTCTGCAGAATGGTGCAGTGGAACGATAAAATGTCTAGGGTTTTCCTTGGGGTGTAGTTGGGGCCTTGGGCTGCCCCTGGTTGTAGGGTATGGTCTGAGGTTGTCCCTTCTGGTCTCCGCTCAAACTGTGACCAGGGTTGTTCTTCTCTGCTTCCTCCACCTATTTTGTTCCCATTTGCCCCGCCTCTTAGGCGGTCTGGGACTGCTCGTATTGATCAGCATAAGAAGCAAGACTTTCTGCTGAGTCCATTTTCTTATCCCATAAACACTGTTTTATATCATCATTGGTCATATTCAGGAATTGTTCCTGAGTCATCAAATTGCACACTCCTTCAAAGCTAGTTACACCTCTTCCTTTGACCCATTTATCTAACAGATCCTTTATTTGGTTTACATAAGCCACATTACTTAATCCAGGCCCTCTTTTAAGTGCTCTAAATTTTAATCTGTAAGTAGTTTTAGGTGTAACTTGAAATTGTTTCAAAACCAAATCCTTAAATTTACCATAATCAGACACCTCCTCAATAGGCATCTTGTTGAATATGTCCAGAGCTCTTCCAGTCAATTTTGCTATCAATGTGGTTATCTTGTGGAATCACATAGAGTGTGCACAGTCTCTCAAAGGTGAGGAAATATTCAGCAATATCACTGGATTCATCATACTGTGGACATAGTGGCTCCCATTTGTGGATTTTTGGGGAAGGATTGTTAGGGTTATTCAGTGGACTCATCTTAGCTCTTTCCAGCTTTAACTCTGTCTCCAAGCATTTCACCTCCATCTCCTCCTCCAAGTGTTTTAAGGCTATCTGTCTGTCATATTCTTTTTGTTTCTCTTCAGCTTTAATTTTAGCTAATTTTAGTTTCTGTTGGACATTCTATTTCACCATTCTAGCTCCTGCTTGCTTAGCTGATGCGAGAGTAGAAAGAAAAAGAAAAACGGCTTGTGAATTCTGCTGTAGGAAATTAACTACCCTGCCCTCAGGCAGAGACAAAAATCTCCATCCCTTTCTTAAAAGAACCTGATACCTTTGCCTCCAGGCAAAGAGAGATAAGATTTCTATCTGCTTTCTAGACAGCCAAAAAGGGAAAAAAAATGTCCTTTGAAAATCTTACTAGCTGAAGGGTATGGTTGTGTTTATTTTAAATAAAATGTGGTTTACAGGGTGCTTATGCATAGGGAAGCATGCTGTGGCTCACCGGCCTAGCAACATTCTGGAGAAGGCCATGGGGAGGGGTGTGAGCTCGGCATGTGGACTGGAGCACAATGAGCATGTGATAAACAAACCCATATATGGGTTTGTTTAACTCTGATTGGTTAAGGTTCATGTTATGTAAGTTGTTATATAACTTGTTATATAAGCACCATGTGCTACAAAGTAGTGAGGGGAGGGGCTCCTTGCTGGAGGGACTCTGCCTGATTCTTTGTATCAGGGGCTCTCTTTGTGCACATGTTGAATAAAGCTTTATTGAATTAAATTGAATCGCATTGGATCAAAGTCCCATGATTTCTACCCAGCATCAGACTCACTGGGAACCACCAAATCCCAACAGGGCTTTTAGTTCAAAATGATCCCACTTCTTCCACCATGTCAGGATTCCTTCCTCACTCTGAACTCTAGGGTACAGATGTGGGGACCTGCATGAAAGACCCCCTAAGCTTATTTTTACCAGCTTAGGTTAAAAACTCCCCATGGCACAATTTCTCTCTTATACCTTGGATTAAGTACTGCTGCCACCATGTCAGGGTTCCTTCCTACATCTGTACCTATCATAACCTTATTCCCAGATTTGGACCTTAGCGTCCAAAATATGGGGGTTAGCATGAAAACCTCCAAGCTTAGTTACCAGCTTGGACCTGGTACTTGCTGCCACCACCCAAAAAATTAGAGTGTTTTGGGGCACTCTGGTCCCCCTGAAAAATCTTCCCTGGGGACCCCAAGACCCAAATCCCTTGAGTCTCACAACAAAGGGAAATAATCCTTTTTCCCTTCCCCCCTCCAGGTGCTCCTGGAGAGATACACAGACACAAGCTCTGTGAATCCAAACAGAGTGACTCCCCCTCTCCGTTCCCGGTCCTGGAAACAAAAAGGACTTTCCTATTCCCCCAGAGGGAATGCAAAATCAGGCTAGCCAATTCAACACACACCGATCTCCCCTGATGCGCCCCCAACGTATATCCAAAATTCTTATTATTAATTCCTAAATGCATAACCTTGCACTTTTCACTATTGTATTTCATCCTATTTTCTATTACTCCAGTTTACAAGGTGGTTCAGATCTTCCTGAATAGTATCCCTGTCCTTCTCCGTGTTAGCAATACCCCCCAGCTTCGTGTCATCCGCAAACTTTATTAGCACATTCCGCTCTTTGTGCCAAGGGTCAGTAATAAAAGGTTAAATAAGATCGGTCCCAAAACCGATCCTTGAGGGACTCCACTAGTGACCTCCTTCCAGCCTGACATTCACCTTTCAATACGACCCTCTGGAGTCTCCCCTTTAACCAATTCTTATCGAGCTTACAACTTTCATATTCATTCCCATCTTTTCCAATTTGACTAACAGTTCCCCGTGCGGAACCGTGTCGAACGCCTTACTGAAATCTAGGTAAAATTATATCTACCGCATTTCCTTTATCTAAGTAATCCGTCACCTTCTCAAAGAAGGAGATCAGATTGGTTTGGCACGATCCTACCTTTACTAAAGCCGTGTTGCAATTGTCCCAATTACCATTGACCTCTATGTCCTTGACTACCTTTCTCCCTTAAAATTTTTTCCAAGACCTTGCATACTACAGATGTCAAGCTAACAGGCCCTATAATTACCCGGATCCCTTTTATTTCCCTTTCTTAAAATAGGAACTACATTAGCAATCCTCCAATCATACGGCACAACCCCCGAGTTTACCGATTGCTTAAAATTTTCGCTAACGGGCTCGCAATTACACGCGCCAGTTCCTTTAATATCTCGGATGGAGATTGTCCGGGCCCTCCGACTTCGTCCCATCGAGCGTGTTCAAGTACGGGCCTCTACCTCAGTTGCGGTAATATCCACTTCCATATCCACATTCCGTTTATCATCCCTCCATCATCGCAAGGTTCACTAGTCTTATTAAAACTGAAGCAAAGTACTTGTTTAGATGTTGGGCCATGCCTAGGTTATCCTTAATCTCCATTCCATCCTCAGGTATAGCAGGCCCCCACTTCTTCTTTCTTTGTTTCTTCTTATTATGTGGCTGTAGAACCTTTTACTATGGTTTTGATTCCCTTTGCAAGGTCCAGCTCAATGCGGCTTTTAGCCTTCCTCACTTTATCCCTACATGTCTGACCTCACCAAGGTTAGCTTTCATTACTGATCCTGCCTTTTCTTCCACTCCCTGTAAGCTTTTCTGCTTTTGTCTAATCCCCTCTCTGAGTTGTTTGCTCATCCAGTTCGGCCTACAACTCCTGCCCATGGTTTTTTTTCCCCTTTCTCAAGATGCAGGCTTCCGACAGTCTCCGCAGCTGCGACTTAAAGTAATTCCAGGCCTCCTCCGCATTCAAATCCACTAATTCCTCCGTCCAATCCACTTCCCTAACTAATTTCCTTAACTTTTTAAAATTAGCCCTCGAGAAGTCAAAAACCCTAATCCCAGATCTACATTTGTTTATACTTCCATTTGGCTGGGTCTTTTTGGTTAGGTCGGTCAATGGGGCAGCGATTTGGCTGTAGTGTGGTACAAATCGCCTGTAGTATCCGGCCAAGCCTAAGAAGGATTGGACCTGTTTTTTTGACCTTGGGACAGGCCACTTTTGGATAGCATCCACCTTGGCCTGGAGGGGGTTTATGGTTCCTCGACCCACCTGGTGCCCCAGGTAAGTCACTCTGTTTTGGCCTATTTGACACTTTCTGGCCTTAACAGTTAGTCCTGCCTGCCTGATGCGCTCAAAGACCTTTTCCAGGTGTAGTAGGTGTTCGGGCCAGGAGTCTGAAAAAATGGCCACATCATCGAGGTAGGCAACTGCAAATTCTCCCAGTCCAGCTAGTAGACCATCTACCAGCCTCTGGAAGGTGGCGGGTGCATTTCGAAGGCCGAAAGGAAGGACATTGAATTCATACACCCCCGCATGGGTGACGAATGCTGACCTCTCCTTGGCAGGTTCATCTAGCGGTACTTGCCAGTACCCCTTGGTTAAGTCTATTGTAGAGATGAACTGAGCACATCCCAACTTCTCCAATAGCTCATCGGTGCGTGGCATTGGATAGTTGTCCGTACGAGTTACAGCATTTAGCTTACGGTAGTCCACGCAAAAGCGTATTTCCCCATCTGGTTTGGGTACCAGAACCACTGGAGATGCCCATGCACTGGTAGATGAGCAGATTATACCCATCTGTAGCATGTTCTGGATCTCCCGTTCTATAGCAGCTTGGGCATGAGGAGACACCCGGTAGGGTGGGGTTCTGATTGGGTGAGCATTACCTGTATCAATGGAGTGGTATGCCCGTTCAGTCCGTCCTGGGGTGGCTGAGAACAATGGGGCGAAGCTAGTGCACAGCTCCTTGATTTGTCGCCGCTGCAGACGTTCCAGGGTGGTTGAGAGGTTCACCTCTTCCACGCCACCGTCTTTTTCCCGTCATAGTAGACACCGTCAGGCCACTCAGCATCATCTCCCTGGACTGTAAACTGACAAACCTGTAAGTCTCTGGAATAGAAAGGCTTGAGAGAATTAACATGGTACACTTTAGGCTTTAGTGAGGAATTGGGAAATGCTATGAGGTAATTTACAGTTCCCAGGCGCTCTTGGACCATGAATGGCCCTTCCCATGATGCTTCCATCTTATGGGCCTGTTGCGCCTTCAAGACCATAACCTGGTCTCCTACCCTGAAGAACGTTCTCTGGCATGTCTGTCATACCAAGCCTTTTGCTCTTCTTGAGCATCCTTTAGGTTCTCTCTAGGCAAGGGCTAAAGAGTGTTGGAGGTGCTTTGTAGGTTGCTTACAAAGTCCAGAATGTTAGTTCCTGGAGAAGGCGTAAACCCCTCCCATTGCTGCTTCACAACTGTAATGGCCCTTAACCTCGTGACCATACACAAGTTCAAATGGTGAAAACCCTAAACTGGGATGTGGTACAGCCCTGTAGCAAACAGCAACTGCTGCACCACTAGGTCCCAATTATTGGCGAATTCGTTGATGAATTTTCGTATCATGGCCCCCAAAGTTCCATTGAACCTTTCCACCAGGCCATTGGTTTGATGGTGGTACGGGGTGGCAACGAAGTGATTCACCCCATGAGTTTCCCACAGTTTTTCCATGGTCCCTGCCAGGAAATTAGACCCTGAATCTGTAAGGATGTCGGAGGGCCAACCTACCCTGGCAAAGATGTCTGTTAGGGCCAGGCACACAGTGTTAGCCCTGGTGTTGCCTAGAGCTATTGCTTCTGGCCATCGGGTAGCAAGTCCACTAAAGTCAGTACGTACTGCTTTTCCTCTGGGCGTCTTTTTTGGAAAAGGGCCCAGAATATCCACAGCTACTCGCTGAAATGGGACCTCAATTATGGGAGTGGCTGGAGAGGGGCCTTGACCTGGTCTTGAGGCTTTCCCACTCTTTGGCATACCTCACAAGACCGGACATACTTGGCAACATCCTTGCCCACTCCCTCCCAGTGGAAGGACTTCCCCAACCGGGTCCTTGGTTCTGTTCACCCCAGCATGGCCACTGGGATGATCATGGGCTAAGCTTAAGAGCTTCCCCCTGTACTTAGTTGGAACCACCAACTGTTTTTGCGGCTGCCATTCTTCCCGGTGTCCACCAGAAAGAATTTCCTTGTATAAAAGTCCTTGGTCTATAACAACCGGGATCGATTAGAAGAGCTGAGATGGCGGTGGGGTGCTTCCGTGCCGCGCCCAAGCTTTCTGAAGGCTGTCATCTGTCTCTGCTCAGTCTGGAACTGTTCCCTTGAGGCTGGGGTCACCAGTTCTTCCTTAGACTGTGGACTTGGGCTTGGTCCCTCTGGAAGTGATGTAGGTGATGGGGTTGTTCCGTTGCTGGTGAACCGCTCTCCGCTGGTGTACCTGAGGTATTTCAGGCTCTGGCTGGCCTTTTGGGTATGGCTGTCTTGTGCTTCTGCCAGTTCTGGCTCGCTGGCACCCTCTGGCGTGAGTTTGAAGATGTGGTTGCACTTGCTGGTGCTGGTTGCTGTTCAGTTCCAGGCCTGGGACTGGAGGTGCTGTGGCTGTTTCAGTGGTAGGCATGGAATCCGGGTCCACTACCTCTGTCTGGGTCTCTGGTATCACAGACGGGGCCTCTGTGGAGGGCTCAGGAACAGGAATGGATCTGGAAGCTTGCCTGGTTTGGCTACGGGTAACCATTCCCACTCTCTTGGCCCGCCTCACCTGGTTGGCCAAGTCTTTCCCCAGTAGCATGGGGATAGGATAATTGTCATAGACTGCAAAAGTCCACATTCCGGACCAGCCTTTGTACTGGACAGGCAGTTGAGCTGTAGTCAAGTCTACAGCTTGTGACATGAAGGGGTACATTGTAACTTTGGCCTTTGGGTTGATGAATTTGGGGTCAACGAAGGATTGGTGGATAGCTGACACTTGTGCCCCCATGTCTCTCCACGCAGTAACCTTCTTTCCGCCCACTCTTAAATTTTCCCTTCGCTCCAAGGGTTTTGAGAGGCATCCAGGCCTGGGGATCTTGGTGTGATGGTGGTGTAATGAATTGCACTCGCATGGGTGTTCTTGGGACAGTTGGCCCTTTATATGTCCCAGTTCATTACACTTAAAGCCTCTTCCATCTGATGGGTCAGTGGGCCGAGGTGAGTTACTGGAGACTGGTGAGGTGGAAGGGTAGAGTGTCTGGCTTTACTTGGATGGTATGTGGGGTCTTTGGCTGTCCTCGGTTGTAGGGTTTATGGGTCTGTGTGCCCCCTGGGTAATCGTTCCCCTGACAGTAGCTTTCTTGCTTTCTGCCAGTTCCATCCATTTGGCTCCAATCTCCCCCGCCTCAGCGAGATCTTTGGGTTTTCCATCTTGTATGTAACCGTGTGATGTCTTCAGGAACACCATCCAAGATCTGCTCCATTTGTAGAGGAGGTTCAGTTCTTCCAAGGTTTGACTGTTGTTTCCTGTTATCCAGGCCTCATAGTTTTTTTGCAATTGTAGTAGGCGTGTTTGGGAAATGACACCTTGGTTTCCACTTTTGGGTTCTGAAGCGCGACGGGCATGATCTGGGTTATCCCCATTCTGTATTGGCCTTGGTTTGAAAAAGTTATAGTCATTCATTTGCTGCTTAGGCATTTCAGCTGCCACCTCTGCTAAAGGTCCACTGAGGTGTGGCCTTAATTCTACCATGTACTGGTCTTCGGGGATGCTGTACCCAAGACAGGCTCTTTCAAAATTTTCCAAGGCGGCTTCGGTGTCATCACCTGCCTTGTAGGTGGGAAATTTCCTGTGCTGTGGAGCAATAATTGGCGCCGGGTTGTTAGTGTTTGCTGGCACATGCAGCCCAGCTTTTGCCAAGTCCAGTTCATGTTTTCTCTGTTTTTCCTTCTCTTCATTTTCTTTTTGTTGTTTTTCCATGTCTCGGCGGTGGGCCGCCTCTTCTTCTTCGTGCTTCCTTCTGTGGGCCAACTCTTCTTCTGCTTGTTTCCTTCGGTAGGCCACCTCTTCTTCTTCTAGTTTTCTTTTGTGTGCTGCCTCTTTGGCTGCCTGTTCTCTTTGGTAGGCTGCCAGTTTGATGCTTTCTTCCTTTTCTTTTAGCTCCAGTTGTCGCCTATGTTCAGCTTCTTTGAATTGCTCTTCGGCCTCAATTTTTGCCTTAGTGGACATGGTTCCTGTTTTCTTGTGTTGGGGTGCCCTCCGGTGTTTATCTTCTGAACTGCAGGTTGTCTGTTGCCTCCTGAAGTCTGCCTAGCAACAGTGCCTTTAGCTAATCTTCAATGTTAAGTAAACCTGAAAAACCACTTTATTTGCATTTATATAGTGCTGGTATGACTCTCAATGGGAGTGCTATTGTGACAAAAGACCCTTAACAGTCTGGTAATGGCTTCTTGCTTAACATGCAAGCCACAAACTGCCAGAGAGAGCAGAGAAAAAAAATTCTCTCTGGTTCCCTTTTAAAACCAACCTGTTTCTCTCTGCTAAAAAGCCCTTAGCAGAGAAAAGAAAAATATAATATTCCTACTGGCTTCTGGATTCTGTCTATCCCACCACTGCACACCATATCATACCCTTATTCCCAGATTTGGACCTTAGCGTCCAAAATATGGGGGTTAGCATGAAAACCTCCAAGCTTAGTTACCAGCTTGGACCTGGTACTTGCTGCCACCACCCAAAAAATTAGAGTGTTTTGGGGCACTCTGGTCCCCCTGAAAAACCTTCCCTGGGGACCCCAAGACCCAAATCCCTTGAGTCTCACAACAAAGGGAAATAATCCTTTTTCCCTTCCCCCCTCCAGGTGTTCCTGGAGAGATACACAGACACAAGCTCTGTGAATCCAAACAGAGTGACTCCCCCTCTCCGTCCCGGTCCTGGAAACAAAAAGGACTTTCCTGTTCCCCCAGAGGGAATGCAAAATCAGGCTAGCCAATTCAACACACACCGATCTCCCCCTGATTTCTTCCTCCCACCAATTCCCTGGTGAGTACAGACTCAATTCCCTGAAGTAAAGAAAAACTCCAACAGGTCTTAAAAGAAAGCTTTATAAAAAAAAGAAAGAAAAAATACAAATGGTCCTCTCTGTATTAAGATGACGAATACAGGGTCAATTGCTTAAAAGAATATTGAATAAACAGCCTTATTCAAAAAGAATACAATCAAAGCACTCCAGCACTTATATTCATGCAAATACCAAAGAAAAGAAACCATATAACTTACTATCTGATCTCTTTGTCCTTACACTTAGAAACATAAGATTAGAAAACAGAACTACTTCTCCAAAGCTCAGAGAAAGCAGGCAGCCAGAAAACAAGACCTCAGACACAACTTCCCTCCACCCAAAGTTGAAAAAATCCGGTTTCCTGATTGGTCCTCTGGTCAGGTGCTTCAGGTGAAAGAGACATTAACCCTTAGCTATCTGTTTATGACAGTACCCCTAGAGTTCAGGGTGGGGAAGGAACCCTGACATTGCTTACTGCAACACAGATCCATAGTTCCAGCACATCAGGTGGCAGTCCCAAAGGGGTTTCTGTGATCCAACCCATCACACAGATATTTCAGCAAGCCATTATATTTATTTGGGAATAGCATGAACCAAGAAAAGAATACTAGGAAAAAGAGGCAAAAACTATTAGGTAACATTATTTTATTTATTGCTCCAGCTAAAAGTAATAAAATATTTATAGGATGTTAATTCAACTTGAATGTTTACTCTTAAATACCATTATCCAGCTTCAATAGTGTGACAGAGAAAACGCTGGCCCATGTCATTTTTCCATAAGAGTAACATGGGTCTGAATTTGACACAATTTGGACTTGTGGGGCAACTAGTATGTGCCCTTGAAAACAACCTGAGTTTTGGCTCATCTGCCATGGGGTACTACATGGAATGTCCACAGAGTAATATAGGGTAAGGACAGGGCAAATTGCAATGCTGCCCAGCACTGGTAATTTCTTGGGCTGGCATTTCTGGCCCTCGGAGAGGAAAATGTCTATCAGCTCACTGTCTTTCGCTGCTTAGTAGTTTAAGTAATGCCGGTTTTACCAGAAGGGGCGCTTCCATCAACCAAAAGTAGAACGCTTTCCACTTGTTTATGAAACTGCATTGATGTAGTGCCAATAATTCCAAGCCATAATTATTTTCATGTCACTGCTGCAATTAAGATGAGTGTCCTGACTTTCAGCCAGAAAAAATTGTTCCTTTATCAGTAGCAGATAGAGAGGTACCGGGAGTATAGTGAGTAAAACTGAAAGGGTGGAAAACAGTCTATTCATTACATGGAATCATATTTTCCATTTAGGACCTGATGGTTAGAAATGGAATGCAGTCTGAAGAGAGAGTCGTTGAGAGTAATACAGACACATAACTTCATATCAGAGATGGAAGTCTGCTTGATTAAAGATTTTTGTTGATAATGCAGTACTTATTGCAGGAAGAGGCGCCATGTGGACAGTGCCTAAGATGTTGCCAGTTGCTGAGACTTTAAAATGCCATTTCTAAATAAAAGTTTGACCTTCATAATTCTGCAGTACAAAGCAAACTTCAAAGCACATACCAATTCACAGAAAGACAGGACTCCTGTGGGAGATGTCAGAGCCTTCTCATGAAGTCTTTAAAACTTTTCATGAGAAACATGGCACACATTCTTCACAGTGAGGATAACCAGATAGTGAAACAAACCACCCAGGGAAGTAGTGGATTCTCTGTTTCTGGGAGTCTGCACATCAAGACTAGATGGAAGATATGCTTTAGCCATACATGAGTTATAGGGCTCAATATAGGAATAACTGGGTGAAAATTCTCTGCCTGTATCATACAGGCAGTCAGATTAAATGGTCTAACAGATCCTTAGTAGACCCTTAGCAGACTTTATGAAAAAAATTTATGAAAGAAAATTCGCCAATGGTGTGTGTCAGTTTTGGGTTTTTTTTTTAACTTAAGGAGACAATGGGATGCTTCTTGCTATCTTCCCCTGCTTGCATCAGCACTGCTCTCAGGCTTGTGTCAGATGCCTTGATACACAGACCAAACCCATGGAATCTCTGTAACCCAATGCACCATTATTCCCATTGCCATTTAGCACCAAGAGTTCCCTGGTGGTCCAGCTAGGGCACCCACTTTTAGGCTTCTAGTTCCCCAAGCATCACCTCTCTTGAGCACAGACCCACATCTCAGTTCCTCTTCACTGGAGTTTTTCCAGACTGACAGTTCCATGCTTACACTGCGCATTCCCCAGCAAGTCAGACTGCCTAAGCAGGCCTGTGTCTACACTTTGCTTTCACTCCAGAGGCTTTGAACAGCATAATTGCCCACAGTTAAGTTACCACACAACTCTTCTCTAATTTCCTTAAGAATAAATGGGGTTGCTTGGAAAAACAATCAAAGAACCTAGAGGCATGCTAACACCTTCATGTCCAAAAAGGGCTCTGGGAGATACTCAGTCCTTCAAACCCCGCAGGTTTTTCTGTGGTATTTCTGTGGTTAACATATTCATGACAGCTTTTAGCTCAGAACAAGAATTCCCAGGAATCTGAGAGTCACTCCTTTATACAGGATGAGTCTTTGATGCTGGGACTGTGGGGACAAGTAATCAGTTGACAATTGCCCTCTCCTTAGGACATGGCTTTAAAGGGCTGGGTTTTTGGATAAACTGGAGGCTGGAGGTGGGATATTTGCATTCAAATGCCCCTACTTTTTTCTCAGAAAATCCACTTCATACTTACTGTACAAAAAGACCATTCTTGTCTTCCATGTTGATCCAAGGACTATATTCAACATCCAGGGATACATAACCTTTCCATTTAACACAATGAACTCCAAAGATACTTACACTTATTTCAATTAGATCTTCCAAAGATATTGCAGGGACTTGGCATATCTGTCACAATACTATCCAAAGCCAAGACAAATCAGAATAGCTGTTAGCTAAGGATGTGCAGCAATAGGGTTAAAGATTATTGATGGCATGAATTGCAAAAAAATTAGAAAGAGATGAGTCTGAATAAGAAGCCTAGATCTGAACATCCCCAGATGTTGAAGAAGTTTGGCTCTGGGTTCATAGATGAACTGCACAATTTGGTCTCTTTTTAATTTGAAGGCCTGCTTCTGAATGCAGTTATAGTAGACTTTTGGGCAACCTTTGGATTGAATATATTTGCTATTGTAGAAATAAGGAAATGTCTGCAAATGACATTGCAATAGCTAAAATCATAGAATCATAGAATATCAGGGTTGGAAGGGACCTCAGGAGGTCATCTAGTCCAACCCCCTGCTCAAAGCAGGACCAATTCCCAAATAAATCATCCCTGCCAGGGCTTTGTCAAGCCTGACCTTAAAAACTTCTAAGGAAGGAGATTCCACCACTTCCCTAGGTAACCCATTCCAGTGCTTCACCACCCTCCCAGTGAAAAAGATTTTCCTAATATCCAACCTAGACTTCCCCCACTGCAACTTGAGACTATTACTCCTTGTTCTGTCATCTGCTACCACTGAGAACAGTCTAGATCCATCCTCTTTGGAACCCCCTTTCAGGTAGTTGAAAGCAGCTATCAAATCGCCCCTCATTCTTCTCTTCTGCAGACTAAACAATCCCAGTTCCCTCAGCTTCTCCTCATAAGTCATGTGCTCCAGCCCGCTAATCATTTTTGTTGCCCTCTGCTGGACTCTTTCCAATTTTTCCACATCCTCCTTGTAGTGTGAGGCCCAAAACTGGACACAATACTCCAGATGTCTCCACCAATACTCCAGATGTCTCCACCAATATTCCATATCTCACCAATGTCTAATAGAGGGGAATGGTCATGTCCATCGATCTGCTGGCAATGCCCCTACTTATAAAGCCCAAAATGCCGTTAGCCTTCTTGGCAACAAGGGCACACTGTTGACTCATATTCAGCTTCTCATCCACTGTAACCCCTAGGTCCTTTTCTGAAGAACTGCTTCGTAGCCATTCGGTCCCTAGTCTATAACAGTGAATGAGATTCTTCTGTCCTAAGTGCAGGACTCTGCACTTGTCCTTGTTGAACCTCATCAGGTTTCTTTTGGCCCAATCTTCCAATTTGTCTAGATCCCTCTGTATCCTATCCCTACCCTCCAGTGTATCTACCACTCCTCCCAGTTTAATGTCATCTGCAAACTTGCTGAGAGTGCAGTCCACACCATCCTCCAGATCATTAATGAAGATATTGAACAAAACCAGCCCCAGGACCGAGCCTTGGTGGACTCCGCTTGAAACCGGCTGCCAACTAGACATGGAGCCATTGATCATTAGCCATTGAGCCCGACGATCTAGCCAGCTCTCTATCCACCTTATAGTTCATTCATCCAGCCCATACTTCTTTAACTTGCCGGTAAGAATACTGTGGGAGACCATATCAAATGCTTTGCTAAAGTCCAGGAATAACACATCCACTCCTTTCCTCTCATCCACAGACCCAGTTATCTCCTCACAGAAGGCAATTAGGTTAGTCAGGCATGACTTTCCCTTGGTGAATCCATGCTGATTGTTCCTGATCATTTTCCTCTCCTCTAAGTGCTTCAGAATTGATTCCTTGAGGATTTGCTCCATGTTTTTCCAGGGACCGAGGTGAGGCTGACTGGTCTGTAGTTCCCCGCCTCCTCCTTCTTTCCTTTTTCAAAGATGGGCACTACATTAGCCTTTTTCCAGTCATCTGGGACCACCCCTTGATCGCCATGAGTTTTCAAAGATAATGGCCAATGGCTCTGCAATCACATCTGCCGATCCTTTAGCACCCTCGGATGCAGTGCATCTGGCCCCTTGGACTGTGCTCTTCTAGTTTTTCTAAATAGAGAATCCTGCCAACTAATACATCCATTATGGGCAACCAATAAGAGGAAAGCACTAAGGGTATGTCTACACTGTGACCAGGGCCGGCTCCAGGCCCCAACGCTCCAAACGCGTGCTTGGGGCAGCATGGCGCGGGGGGGGCGCTCTGCTGGTTGCCGGGAGGGCGGTAGGCGGCTCCGGTGGGCCTTCCATGGGCATGCCTGCGGAGGGTCTGCTGGTCCCTCGGCTCTGGTGGAGCATCCGCAGGCATGCCTGCAGGAGGTCCTCTGGAGCCGAGGGACCGGCGAGCGGCAGAGCACTCCCCGTGGCATGTCGCCATGCTTGGGGCAGCGAAATGGCTAGAGCCGGCCCTGACTGTGATAAAAGATTTGTAGCTGACCCAGGCACATGGACTCAGGCTAGGGCGCTAACAATAGCAGTGTAGACATTCAGGCTTCAGCTGGACCCCTGGTTCTGAGACCCTCCCCAATCTCAGGATTAGGGTGGCCACTGACACATCTCCAGAATGCAGGACATCCCCATCCCTGCAGGTGTGATTCTGCTCCTCCTGGCATGACCCTCTCTGCATCTTTCTGTTCTTGCCTATGTCACTTTGCATGGAGGAACTGCTTCCCATCCTGGCCTAAGCATCTTTCTGCATCCACAGTCTCCTCTCAGTTTCACTGGACAAAACCAAGTTGGGTGCTAAGTCACTGCCAGACAGAGACATTCCTGCACAAATCTAGGACTGTCCAGCTTTAAACCAGATGAATGGCCTTCCTACTTAGGGTCTCAGAGCCCGAGCCCAAACATCCACACTACTATTTTATAGCCTTGTAGCCCAAGTCTCATAAGCCCATGTCAGCAGACCTGGGCCAGCTGCAGCTGTGCCACAGGTCTTTTATTGCAGTGTAGCCATTACCTTACTGTTGACTGTTCCTGCTTATGGAGCTTAAACATATTGCTAGCATTCATTCTCAGTCTACTGGGATGTGTGTGCAAAAGAAGCATTATGTTTACATCATAGAAAACCTGGCTATTTTTTTTTAACCCAGTTAGCAGTCTGAGATTTTCTGACTGGGTAAAGGCAGCTATAAAAGAGGTGGTTAGCTTAAAAAATGGAGCCACAAGATCATGGCTGCAGTGCAGTATATTTCTAAGGCTGGACTGTATTTGTGCGGTATCCATTCACTGATTGCCCACACATGTGGACTAATAGCTCAGCATTGATAAGACTAATCACTTTGTTCTGTCCTTTTGTCTTGCTGCTCATTTCTGCAACTTGAAATCATGCTATTTCCTAGTAGACTCAGAGTATGCGGTTGAATCCCTATATGCGAATTTGAAATGACTCTAAGGGCTTGTCTACACTGGCAACGTTAAAGCACTGCTGCGGCAGCACTTTAATGTGGCTTGTGTGGTCATGGCAGAGCTCTCCTGGCACTTTACACTGCTGTAAATTGCTGAGCTCAGGGGAGTTTTTTTTTTTTACACCCCTGAGCATGAAAGTTACAGCACTGTAAAGTTCCAGTGTAGACAATTCCTTTTAAGTGTCCTGACCTAATCAGAGCCTTTGCTGCTACAGGAACAGATTTCGTTTAAAAATAGGGTTACTTTTCAAATTAGGAGACTGGTTTTAGTTTAATTTTATAGGGCATCATCACAATTGCACATGGGTGCATTGATATCATAGTCATGAACACTTTATAAATATGTACCACACCCAGATATCGTGTTTAGTTAGATCCACTAATTTTAATTGTAGAAATTAATTATGTGTGAGGCAAAGAGAAAAATAGACTCTTGGGAAATCAATATGAACATTACTGCTAGGCAGGTTTTCACATCATAGAAACACCAGAACACATTGACTCTTTTATTGGCAGGTCCTGCAGAGAAACCTGGGAATGAACAGACAGAAATCAAGTTACTCTCTCATCCTCTTAAAAAATTTGTTCCTCTAGATCAGGGTGAAAGAGGTTGTGAGGCAGTATGGGGACATTCTTATGCTCTGGAATGTGCTGCACTTATTCAGCAGGTAGACAGAAAACCACTTTCCAGCTCCATTTAACCTGTCACCAGCACTAATTGCCTGCTAATTTTAGACTGTAACTGGAGCCTGAAGAGGCAGCATGCAGCTACATTTCCCCAAGAGAAGGTTAAAGAGTCACAGTTCTTTCCCTGCTGGCATCCCCTTCCATATTTTCTCCCAGGGGAAAGTAATCTGCTATAGCCTTTTACTAGATGCAGATTTTTTTCACCCCATGCTGGTTCACCTTTGTTGATTGAAGTGTTGGGTGGGCAGAGCTATGGGGTGCAGACAAGGGTGGGGCTGGGGATGAGGGATTTCAGGTGTAGGTGGGTGCTCTGGTCTGGGACCGAGCTCAGAGGGCAGGAGGGGGATCAGGACTGGGGCAGATGGGGTGAGGTGTGTGTAGGTGTGAGGGCTCTGGCTGAGAGTGCTGGGGGTGTACCTCAGCTTCTGGGAGCTGCGCCAAGCCACATCAGGCAGAGATCCTGCTTTATCCTTGCTGTGCTGCTGACCAAACCTTTAATGGCCCAGTCAGCAGTGCTGACCGGAGCTGCCAGGGCATTCCAGTTGAAAACTGGACACCTGGCAACCCTAATGTGGAGAGGAATATGCACACTTATGGTAACCAAGCTGAGATTTTTTTCCCCAGACACTTCACTTAAAGGCACACTGGTTTAGGCTAAAATATAAACAAGTTTATTAACTACAAAACATAGATTTTAAGTGATTGCAAACAGCTCAAAGCAGGTTACCTAGTGAATAAACAAAACCACAAGCTAAGCCTAAAATACTAGAAAGATAGGATATGAATTAGCAAATTATCACCCTGGCTGATGATACAAGCAGGTTTAGAGATTCTTAAGGGACAAGCTGCATTTTGTTTGCAGCTTCAGATCCCCAGTGATACCAGTCAGCTCTCTGTACTTGGGGAACCAGAGTGCAGTATTCAGCCTGCCTGCCTCATGAAGGGCACTTCACCCCACTCCCCAACACCTCCCCAGCGTCTGCTTGAACCAAAACCGATCAGAGGAAAGACTTACAGAAAGCAATGAAAAGGCAGTGGGAGACACACCTGAACCTCTCCTGACAAGGGTGACAGGATTAAGGCAACTCCACTAGCCTCATGTACATCAAAGATGGGACAGGACGACATCTCCTTTAGCATACAGAATGGAGAACAGAGATTACCACACTGAAATCTGGGACCAGAAAAGCAGGGAAGCACTGAATCATGGGGGATCACTGCTCCAGATATTAATACCCATAGCCAGGAATGATCAGTTCCTATCGTCTAGCCTAAAGAAAACCCTTGAGTCATCAGTTTACCCATAAACAAATCTATTGTTTCCCTACAAAAACCTCTACCCACGCTCAAGTAAGGGTTCTAATGCCGGATGCCAAAATCTACATCAATTCCCTTGGGACTTCATCTTCTGACTGATCATGCTGGGAGCTCTGCCTGACTCCAGCGCTCTGGACCCTCAGCTACCACCACCACCTGGCAATCCCTACTGGGTCAAGCTTCACACAGTGGTGAGAACCCAACTCTCTCTCTCTTTTCTAATCCAGCTATAGCTTTCTAACCCTGAGTTGTGTGATCTGTTATAGTTTTCTAAACCTGACTTTTGTAATCAAATTTAAGCTAGATTTAATATTATTATTGTTTTGTTAGTTTGACTCTCCTTGTATGATTATTACCTTGCAATCTCTCTCTCTCTCTCTCTCTCTCTCTCTCTCTCATGGTTTTAGCTTTCCCATTTGCTCTGCAGCAACACTCCTCTTTCCTAAGCTAAAGATCCCTGTAGCACCCAAAAATGAGGTTTGAAAATCCAGTGGGTTACTATCTGAACAACTGTAATATGGAAGTGGGGATAGGGACCTGATGAACCTGTGGCATAGGAAGGTGGCAGCTTGGACATGCTGCTCGACACAGCCTGCTGAATCCAGGGACATATAAGGGGTCAGCTTGGGAGTGCTGATAGACCCTGTCCTCTCGGTTGCACTCTGTTAGTGTCTCTCTCTCTGTGTTCATCTGATTCTGGGGCTGGAGGAACCCAACCCTGGGGAACCTAGACCTTGCAGGAACCTCCCAAGTTCCATTGGGAGAGAACTTGCAGAAGGAAGAAGCAGAGCTCCATATGAAAACACAAAGGATACAAGCAGTATGTTGATAGATACAGCTTCAGAAATCCTCCCCACTCCAGAAGAGTAACCCTAATAAATGAGAGTACCCCGAACTAATGGGCAAATCTGGTAACAGATCCAAAATCTGGGTTTAGTTTACAATGCCCCTATGCTAGATTAATCAGCCAAGTTAAAAAAAATACATCCCACCTACAGTCATAGCCCCTTTGTCAGGACTTGCTTCATTTACAAAGTTACAAGCTGAAGCCCAGAACAAACTATTACGTAGCCAAGACGCTTCCTCTTCAACCACATTGTAGGAGAGAGGAGGCCTGATTCCCAGAAGATGGCCTTCTTTCCACCAGCTTCTCCTTTCCTTTTTGTAATCCCACCCAGATCAGCCACATGATAGGTGGGTACCCAGTAATCTCTGGCAGGCTGGAACACCTCTCTTGTTTGTCATAGAAACACTAATAATCAATAGGTACTTCAGAGAGGGCAAGATCCCAGTAAATTTTATCGTTTGGGGCAACTCCAGAATACATGATCTAATGATCCCTTCTGCTTTTAAAATGATACGAACATCTTCATATTAGTCAAAATATGATAAGCCTGATGATTGAAAGAGGATTCATTACTTTACAAAGAGATGAATACATATCCTGGACCACATTCAGTGGATGTTTTGCCTGAATAGAACTGTAAGAACAGCCCTTTAAATGGCAATCTCATTCCATTAAATTCAATTCCAACATGTATCATTTATACCAGTTGGGACAGCTCCAACAGGAAAGAGCTAGAGAGACCTACCTCAGAATGCATCATAGCCAGGGACCTCTCTTCTCAAGTACCTGCTCCACATCAGGCAGAAAGGGGAGTCAAATCCAAGCATCCTGCATTCTGCGTGAGTGCTAGACCGACTGGGCTAATGGGTGGATAGTACAACCACTTCCTGCTTTTTCCCAACTCCCCCGCTCCCCCCCAGTATAAAATACTAATGTGGGAGAGGAGTTTCGCAACTGTGAACTAAGCAGAGAGAGCTACATCCCTCTGGCCTGGAGTGAGGAGTCCAACTCTCTTTGAAGGGTGGTGTTCAGGCCATACACCTCTTCCGGGCATTTACTTTAGGCAGCTCTGAAGTCAGCATGTGAACTTTTGTGAATGTCTTTAAATACATAACTCTAGCCCTATATTGTATAGGGAAGCTGGGTGCTTAACTCAGGGTTACAAATTTCACTAGGCAATGCCAAAGTCCCTCCTTTGAATCTCACCCCACATGATCGGGTTGGTCCCTTCTGCTTTAAAACCTATGAATAATTATAAATGTTTGTTTATCGTCTCTGATAATTCTCCATCAAAGACATGTGTTTGAAAGGTTCAGGCTTCATGGTCCTTAGCTAACTCTTAGGGCAAAAACCCCTACCCATGCTCAAGTAAGTGTTCTGATGCCTGGATCCTAACTCTGAATCAGTTTCACTGGATCTTCACCTTCTCCCGTCTGAGCATGCTGTGGGCTCTGCCTGTCTCCAGCACGCAGGACTCTGAGCTACCACAGTGACCTGGGAATCCCAACCAGTTCAAGCTTCATGGAGTGGTGAGACCCCAGCTTCTGCACCCCAACTCCCTGCCCTAGCCCAGAGCCCCCTCCTCCACCTTGAGTGGGGGTGAGAAGAGTGAACAACAGAGTGGGCAGGATGGAGTGACTGGGAGTGGGGCCTTGGGGAAGGGGTGGAGAAGGGGCGGGTCCTTGAAGGAGGGGTGGGCAGGGGTGGGCAAGGGTGTTCGCTTTCATGTGAGTAGAAATTGGCAACCCTACTCCACATTGAGGAAGGTGCAGACATATAAATGAGCTAACACTGTACAGAGCTCTGTGCAGTGCATGAGGATATAATTTTGGGTTCTACACAGGAGTCTTCTCACTCCAGGTCCTTTCCTTATCTACCCCAAGACTGACTGTGTCACCTGATCCTCTTCTTTCTGCCCATCTGGCAAGGAGAGTTGGCCACATCAAAGGTTACAGGTACCAAATTTCTTCTGAAGTTTAAACAAAGTTTGGTTTATTTAGCTTTTCCACATGTCTGAAACTAATTGGATTTACTGGACATAGAAATGAAAATATTGTGGCTATATTTACATGTTATAAATGGCATTGATTCTTTTTTACGCACGCCAACTGTATTTCAATAGTGTGAGAAAACCCAGTGAATTTCACTTCTGACTTACAGTTAAGGAACCCTGGACACGTTTTATAAAAATATTGATCATATTGGTTCAGAAATGGCTGGATAGGCTTTGGAAACGTACCTAAGTATTTAGATGTTTGTACAAAATTAAACTTTCAAACTTTTTATTATGAATTGTAGTTATTATTTATTTGTATTCTGCTGGTGGCTAAAAGACCCAAACCAGAACTGGAATCCCCATTGTGCTGGACACTGTACAAATTGCCCTGAAGATCTCAATCAGGGCCGGCTTTAGGCCGATTCGCCCGATTCCCAGGAATCGGGCCCCGCACCTTAGACACTTTTTTTTTTTTTTAACTTACCCTGGTCCCTGGCTGAGATCTGCTCCGGGGTCTTCTGGGTGGTCCTGCTCCCTTGAGCGAAGCTCAGGCTGGAGCCCGGCAAGCCCCGCGGCCCCAGCTGGAGCCTCGGCTGGAGCGCGGCAAGCCCTGCAGCCCCGCTCTCCTGGCTGGAGCCCCAGCTGGAGCGCAGCAAGCCCCGCGGCCTCGCTCTCCTGACTGGAGCCCCGGCCGGAGCACGACAAGCCCCGAGGCCCCGCTCTCCCGGCTGGAGCTCCAGGCCTTTAGATAGCTTCCAGAGACCTTGGGTAGTGAGGGGCTCTGGGGGCTATTTAAAAGGCCAGGGCTCCAGCTGCCTCTGCCACCCTAGTCCTTTAAATAGCAGCCAGAGCCCCACCACCTCCATGCATTCCCCAGGGCTCCCGCAGCTATTTAAAAGGTCCAGGGTGGGGTAGAAGCTGGGGAACCCCGGGCCCTTTAAATAGCCCCCAAAGCCCTGGGATAGCAGGGAGCTTGGGGGCTATTTAAAGGGCTGGGGCTCCAACTGCCTCTGCTGCACCCCCTGCCCTACCCACACCAGCCCTGCTCCCCTTGCCTGCAGCCAGCTCTGCACCCTGTGCCCACAGCCAGTCCCTGTCAAACCCCCTGCCGTGTCTCCAGTCAACCCCTGCCACACACCCCTGTGACCCTGCCCAAAGCCAGCCAGCCCCACACACACTGCTGCCCACACCAGCCCTGCACACCCTACCCTGTCTCCAGCCAACCCCTGCTGCACCCCACTTCCTGAAGCCAGCCAGTCTCACACTCCTCTGTCTCCAGCCCTGCCAACCCCTGCTGCATCCTTCTGTGGCCCTGCCTGAAGCCACCCTGCCCCACACATCCCCTATCTCCAACCAGCCCCGCACCCCTTGCCCTGCCTGCAGCCAGACCCTACCTCCAGTCAGCCCCTGCCCTGCCTCCAGCCAGACCCATGTCCCCTTGTGCCCTGCAGGTCCCAGGGCAGTAACCTTGCACACCTGCCTCATTGAGGGGGGCAGAGAGCAGCTGGAACCCACACATGTGAAACGGCTGTCATTAATAACCAATCAACAGCATATATGATGCAATGTACATAATATATAATTTTATTATTTATATAGTTATGGAAAGTAAATAACACATGAAAGAAATGAAAGGCTTTATTTTTCAATTTTTTTTTTTAAGTCATCTCTGCCAGGGCCCAGCCGAAAATGTTCGAATTGGGCCCAGCACTTCCTAAAGCCGGCCCTGATCTCAATATTTAAGTCAGATTTGGGGGAGTAAAGGGCTGTAACATACACATACAGCTATCAGGAGGCTGGATGACAAATATAATAATTCCTTTTCGAAATACACAAACCTCTCTCTCATTCTCTCTCTCACACACACACAGTCTCTTACACACACACATACGCACACACACGGTGGGAACAGGGAGAGGAGGGCATGAATAAGAAGAAGACAAGTGGGAACAGGAAGAACAATACCAAAAGTGTAAGCAGGGCACAGAGAGTGAGGTTGCAGCAGGAGCGAGGAAGATGATGGAATTGAAGAGAACCATCACACATTCCAAGATGATAAAAATGTCCAGAAATAAAACATGAAAAATTGGACTGTGTCATGAAGTTCCAAAAATTGCTTCCTTGATTCGCAGCTCCTTCCATTTTAAGCTTTGTCCATTACTAGGTTGTGCCAATAAAAGACTGTAGAAATGAATACAAAATGCAGATACCATATATCTATAATAAAATGTGTGATAAAACCAAATAGCTACTCACGCAGAGTTTATCTCTGATTTTATACTGGCAAATCCTGATCCATTGACATCAGTGGGAGTTTTGCTGTGGATCAAGGGAAGTAACACAGCCCATTGTATGAGACTGATAGAAGAAGCAGTCAAAATGCTATTTAACCACAGGAGGGTATGCTTGTTATCTGAGAAGAAATAGCAATACAGGAAACAAGAGATACACGGGAACTATATTTATAAAATAAAATTGTTTATATGTAACACTTTATCAGTCATTTTAAAAATGGGATAGAAACTGGTTTCTGCTGAGTCTATTTGGGAAAAAAAAAATATTTAAATATTTATTGAGAAGTTGATCCAAGATCCATATTGTTTTAATTAAGAAATGAACAAATTCAATGGTGTGCTTATGCAGCTATATCCTCCCATGCAAGGACTCTTGATAATGTTACAATCTACCATGAATAAGGAGCAGCACATAGCTGTACTGCCCCAGCACAGACCCAGGAATGAATTGTGTCCCTCTGAAGTCACAGTTTCTCCCCTGCTCACTACTCTGAAAAGGGAATTGGGAAGGAAATCACTTTACTCTTATTCCCAAAGCAAGTTATTCACTCTGTGCTTGACTAGCTGCATAGCCAGGACTCCTATTTCCTACCCCTTCGCTATACATTTCCACACAGGGACAGTTATCAGGCGAGCTGCGCAGCTATCCCCCTCATGGCTGGAGTCACTAGCTCAACAAGGCCACGCAGCCAGGTAATCAGTCTTACTCCTCCTTACTCTCCCTACTGAGAGTAAAGGCTGTGACGCTGGAGCCCTTGAAGAACTACAAAAGTCCTGCAGAAGTGTTCACACACACACAGTCCACCAGATGCTGAACCTGACAAGGATCCCTTCAGTGAAAAGTCTGCTGGTGGGGCAGCCAAAATGAGCTAGTACTGCCCAAAACCTGGGTGGTGATGGCTGGGTGTCCTATGCCCAGGGTAGCTGTAGAAAGTATGACTTCACAGTCAAAAGCCAGAGACTCACAACTGAAGTGTCAGATATCTAACACAGACCACTGCCTTGTGTATTGAATACATCACTTTGCTATGGAAATGAAGCCATTGTTAATACAGTTTTTTTTTCTTTTCCTTTCGTTCCACACCTGCTGGTTCAACTCCTTCCTATGGCCTTTTTCTCTTTTCAGTTTATTTCTCCACATAACAGACTCTGTCAAGAGGGGCATTCCTGTCAATGAAACACCATTTTAGCTTTTCTGAGTGTGTAATGTTGATGATGATTAATGTCTATATTTGTGAGAAGGAACGAGCTGAATTTGTTGTCTATACTGTATACTGTACTATCATAAAGACAGCCCCAGCTGCCACATGATTGAAAATCTATCTTCTTAAGTGAGTAATGTGAGTATTGATGCACTCAGTGCCAAGGAGAGGCTAAATGACTCTGAGACAAAGTAGCTCAAAAGACAAGCACACCCTGTCCCTGTCCACTGCTTTCCTTACTACACTTTCCTAGGCCTACAGTAACCAATTATGGCAAGAAAGCAACTTTTTAATCAGCAAAATGCTGCAGAATCTGCAAACAACCAATAACGTCCCCCACTGAGAACCGTCTCAGCTTCAGTTGCAGGGGAAAGTGAAAAGTGACAGGGAACTGTAACTGAAAAGCAATTAGGAAGCCTGCCCTAACTGAAAAACTGGGGTGCAACTACTATAAGTATACAATGATAAACACTGTATCACCAGGCGACGCATGACAGCAATGTTTTCAATAGGTGTTCTGATTAATTAAAAACACCTCCAGCTATATATAAAATTATAAGCATACACACACTGGCACGCACATACACGCTACATTCATCTCTGGATTCCTAGATTTAAATTCTGCCTAAGCCACAAATAGAATTTAGTAATCTTAGGTTAAGAGATATTTGTGAACAGCTTAAAAACCCTGAAGGACTAAAGGAGTCTGAAAAGTAACTCTAAGAGAGAACAGAGAACCCCAACTGCAGAGTCTGGCCACAAACCATATGGCATGATGACGTCTCCTCATTATTACCCATTCTACATCCTTCTTTCACTTTCCTATAAATCTGTAGGTTCTGGAAAGCGACATATGGGATACATTTTGGAAGTTATCACCAGAATTTCCTCAGAGGTCAATATAAAACAATGACAAACTCACTCTTCATATGGGGTTCAGCACATCTAATTCCTGGCACTCTTAACACGTGCCAGTCCAGGGACTGGGAATAAAAATGAAAACTGAAGAAACCAGTTTAGGTCTTCTTCAGGGACATTAACAGAATTATTACGAGACGAGTTCCCAATCTTAATTCAAAGCTATTCTGGAGGGCAAAAAAAAAAACCCTAGACATTCCCTTAGTACGTCTATTTATTTGCTCCAGGAATCTGTTCTTGCCAGTTCAGTTATTCAGCAAGAATCTAAAATAAGCCAGATACAAGGTTTGACTTTTCTATTTAGTTGAAACAACTGTGAACAGTCCAATAACATAAAAAAAACCCCACTCTCAGTCCTACACCTATTGCTTTACTATGCCTGGAAGTACAAGCTGGTGAGGGCTTGGTCATTGTTTTACCTGCTGCAGTACCAGCAGTCTCAGTGACAATAGCAGTAATCATATAAGGAAGAGGACAGAAATAATTTACTCTTTCATCTATTTGTGGTCATCAGCTTGCCATATCAGTGTTTTCTGGTGACTGTGCTGTCAATATAGCACTAAGCATGTCATTTTAGGGACATAATGTACTGTATTTTGAAACAAATGTTAAATACCTGGATTTCAGCCATCAACTTTTTCCGTATAGCAAGCTCACTGAATACGTCCCTTCACAACATCATCTGAAAGCCAGTGCGTGTAACTGACCTGAGCATCCCAGCACTAGTACCCCCTCCACACCATCAGTCACAGCGTAACAAATTTTATATATATATCTATCTCCTGAGTGAATTCAGATAAGGTACTTTACAGGGCATTTTTTTTTCTTATTTCCCTGCTGACAGCTGTTTGGTGATAACAATATTAGGAAGACCATATTTCCCAAAGAGAAAATTGGATACCGCACTGGGTGGCCCGAGCCCTCTCCCAGTGTGCGGGGTTGGCGTCGCCACTTGCACCCCTCCAACTCCGGGAAGTTCCTCCACAGCGCATCTCCTTTTTTGACAAAAGTGGGCTTTTGTCCCATTTGCTCAGCCCGCACCACTTCCAGCAGCTCCCATTGGCCCAGAGCAGAGAACCACATCTAGTGGGAGCCGCGATCGGCCAGACCTGCGGATGTGGCAGGTAAACAAATCGGCCCAGCCCGCCAGGGGCTTTCCCTAAATAGGCAGCATCCCAAGTTTGGTAAACACTGCTTTCAGGAAATATGCTTATGATATGAATATGGCATAACTGAAACATAATTTATGCAAGATGAGTCTTGTAAAGTATCATTGGAAAGGTTCTAATTTACTAAATGTGATTATCCAATTTGTATGCATGTATCATTTCTGAATCTAAAGTTAGTAATATTGACTATGTAACAATTACAACTGGTTGTGTACTTTGGAAACACCACCCAGACAACAGGCCATCAGGCACGATGGGACATTAGGAAGAAACAATAAGACTTTGGAGATACTAATCTCTCTCATTCCTGAGAGGCATCCAGGGACGATGCTGTGACACGCAAGGTCATGTGGTCATGTCACTTGGTACTAAACACCATCTTGGACTTCTGATAATTTTCCACTAAGGGCATGGCTACATTTGCATATGTAGAGTGCTTTGAGTTAAACCAGCCGTTGTGGAGTGCAGATGGGAAAGCGCTGCAGTCTGTCCACACTGACAGCTGCAAGTGCACTGGCGTGTCCACATTTGCAGCACTTGCAGTGGCATTGGGAGTGTTGCATTGTGGGCAGCTATCCCAGAGCGCACTTCTTCCCATTCTGGTGTTGTGGCTTGTGGGATGGGGGCGGGGCATTCTGAGTCCTGTCCCAATGCGCCGTGATGCTTCAGTTCGCATCCCAGCAATCCCTCTACTTCTGTCCACAATTGGAGCAATCTTTCAATGCTTTTTGTACTGCACGATCTGTCTTCCCGTTCGGTGTGTGGGAATGGAGCCTGAACTGCTGAGGAATATGCTGACAAGTCTCGCCAGCACATCACCTTTGGCAGTCCAGTTATTCCTTAAGATCCAAAGCGACAGCGAGGACTCCTACGATGATATCAACTTGAGTAATGCATGTGACATGAGATTGCTTGTGGCATTCACAGACATGCTCACCACCATGGAACGGCACTTTTGGGCTCAGGAACCAAGCACTGAGTGATGGGATCACATCGTCATGCAAGTCTGGGATGATGAGCAGTGGCTGCAGAACTTTTGCATGGGAAAAGCCACTTTCATGGGACTGTGAAAGGAGCTTTCCCCCCACCCTGTTGCGCAAAGACACGATCTTGAGAGCTGCCCTGACAGTGGAGAAGCAGGTGGTTATTGCAGTCTGGAAGCTGCCAACTCCAGACAGCTACTGATTGTTCGCTAACCAGTTTGGAGTGGGGAAGTTGACTGTTGGAATCGTGTTGATACAAGTTTGCAGGGCCGTTGATCGCATCCTGCTCAGAAGAACTGTGACTCTGGGGAACATGCATGACATTGTGGCTGGCTTTGCATAAATGGGTTTCCCTACTGGGATGTATATTCGAATTCTGGCACCACCCCACCTAGCCTCCAAGTACATTAATCAGAAGAGCTATTTCTCTATGGTTCTCCAGGCACTTGTGGATCACTGTGGGCATTTCATTGACATTAACACAGGCTGGCCTGGAAAGATGCATGATGCACACATCTTTCAGACCACTGGCCTGTTCAGGAAGCTGGAATCCGGGACTTTTTTCCCGGACCAGAAGATCACCATGGGGAAGTCGAAATGCCCATTGTTATCCTTGGAGACCCCGCTTACCCTTTAATGCCGTGGCTCATGAAACCCTACACAGGGAGCTTTGACAGCAGGAAGGAATGGTTCAACAACAGGCTGAGCTGGTGCAGAATGACTGTGAAGTGTGCTTTTGGCCGTTTAAAGGGCCACTGGCACTCTCTGTATGGGAAGCTAGACCTGGCTGATAACAGCATCCCTGCAGTTATATCCACGTGCTGTACACTCCATAACATTTGTGAAGGAAAAGGTGAAAGATTCAGTCAGGTGTGGGACTTGGAGGTTCAACACCTGGAGGCTGAATTTGAACAGCCAGAGATCAGGGCTATTAGAGGGGCCCAGCGTGGAGCTGCAAGGATTAGGGATAACTTGAGGGAGAAAATTGAGGCTGAAAACCACCAGTAATGTCTGGTGCCCTGCACAGGAGTGAACTGCAGTGGTTCCAATGTGAGTATTAATCTGTGTTTGCTAAGTATGATACACTGACTTGCAGTGCCTGTTGCTTTCCTGGGTTAAGGTAGCTTTTACTTTATGTAATAATAAAGAATGTTTTCAAAGCCAAAAAATCCATTTATTGAAAAGAAACACAACTGCTTGGGAAACAGAAAGGGCAAGGGGGTGGAATGGGGAATGGTGCAATCATACTCAGCCTTCCTGTCTGGAGTGCTGTGCAATGACTGCTGCACTTCAGGAGGGCTATACTGCATGGTGTTGGGGTTTGAGTGCAGTGGGTAAGGGTTGTAGTTTTCAGGGCTGGGTGGTGAAGCTACAGGTTTTGGAGGCAGCTGGTGGTGATAAGAATCTGGATGTTGGGGAAAATGGGTTGGAGGTGACATGGGGGCACAAGGGAAAGAGTTTTGGGACAAGGGCTTTGGGGAGGGTGGCGGGGGGGGGCAGGCGCACTAGTGCTCCACCTGCATGGCTACAAGCACCTGGACCGAATCTCTTTGGTGCTCCATGATGCTTAGCAGCCTCTGTATGCTTTGGTGCTGGTGATCCGCATTCTGCTGGTGGACCCTCCTTTCACTCTCCCACCACTCCTGCACTTTTTGATTTTCATTAAGGGAGTGCTGCATGACTTCATGCTGCATGTCCTCTTTGCTTCTACGTGGTCTCTTTCTGATTCTTTTCAGCCTCTCGGCCAGTGATAACAGGGATGGCTGAGATCTCAAGATTGCATCTGAAAAGGCAAAATGCAACACTTAACAGAGGCAGCATTGTTCACAGCAGACAGAGCAATGATTCCCCCATACTTAAGGAGGGAAAGCACAGTCTACACAATAGCATAATTTGCCCATCCCAAAGCGAGCGCACATAACCCCCAGGAGCCCCAAAATGGTGAGTAAGCACAGGGTCAAGGGGGACGGATTCTTTCATGGCTGTACTGTTCTCTGGGTTTCTGTGTCTTGGGGAGAGCCAACAGCTGGAGGGGGCGCCTATACTGAACACTGTCCCCACATTTTCCACAGGAGTTCTTTCTGGGAGATATCTCAAGCTGAGGGTGACCTGGGAAGCAAGGGAAGATCTTCTACTGAAATGCAGCTTCTGCCTTGGCCCATATGCAGCTTGCCTGTGTGTAGCAATGGTCCCCCCGCCCCTCATGGCACAGTGGCGCATACATGTTAGTCTGACTGGGACAAGGACCACAGTGGCTCTCTCATGAAACCTGCGCAAGAGCATTACCGAACTTCTGGATGAGACATTTGAAGGGATTACTGAGGCCAATTACCACAATGTGAGAGAACACATCAACGCCCTATTCCGCATCTAGGCATGCATGCAGCCCTAACCCTCCTTGCCCCAAGAGCCTGCACTGAATAACTTCCTTCTCAAAATAAAAGCCGTTTACTGGGAACCTCCTCTGGTGTTTGTCCTTCCCCAAGCACCAGCCGCCACGACTGGCTATCTTCCCCCTGGCTCGAGAATAGCTCCTGGCTTCATGCATCTAGGGATGCCAGAGTGTCATCCTCCTCCTCAGCACCCTTGCTCCCACTTTGCTCCTCTTCCTCCTCCTCCTGCCTTGTTGAACTGGGCTCTGAAGTGTCCATGGTGGTACTCAGAGTGGAGGTGGAGTCACCCCCAAGTATTGCATCCAGCTCTTTGTAAAAATGGCAGGTCGCGGGGGCAGCACCAGAGCGGCTGTTTGCCTCACGGGCTTTGTGGTAGGCATTTTGCAGCACCTTCACTTTTATCCTGCACTGGGCCGTGGCCTCTTTCCATCATGTCCCTTGATATCTGCCCAAAGGTAACATAATTCCTATGACTTGAACGCAGCTGGGACTGGACAGCTTCCTCCCCCCAAACACTGATGAGGTCCAGCACCTCGCCATTGCTCTATACTGGGGATTGCCTGGAACGTGGAGGCATGGTCACCTGGAAAGATTCACTGAGAGCACTCCACGCCTGGCTGAGCAAACAGGAAGGGGATTTTCAAAATTCCCAGAGAATTTAAAGGGCAGGTCTGATGGTTGGTCAACCAAGGGCAGGGCAGTAGAGTTCAAACTGATGACCAGAGTGGCTAGAAAAGGCATTGTGGGACACGTCTGGAGGCCGATCAGACCAGGGCATCCACACTGGTGCTGCGGCGCTCCAGCGGGGGCACATCAAACTTTATTCCATTCACCGAGGTGGAGTACCAGGAGTGTTCTACATGCCTTGCCAGTGTGGACGCATTGTGAGTTAGAGTGCACTGGGCTGCTTTAGCCATGACCTAAAAGGAGAATGAGGTCAAGACCAGGAAACAAAAGATTCCCACCTTATGTAAATCTTATTTAAGACTGGGGACTAAGTTGATCTTGGTTCACTCTTCACTGAATCCTCACCCAGGATGATTGCTGGAAACACCTAATGAACAAGGACAAGCGAAAAGAGGGAGGAGTACTGAACCCAGGCTAGAAAAGGGATCTGGTCTCTGAATGACTAACTAGACTGTGGTAGGCCTGAAGGCTCCATGCCATAGCAGGACATATGTAGCATTTGGCCTTGAATGTCTGCCCCACAGTCCCATAAGGCTAACAACAATCATTCCCCAATATGTTCCAATATGTTTTGTAGTATAAAGTTTAGACATGTCATCGTAGCCCCATTGAAGTCAATGGCAAAAGTCCCATTCATTTCAGTGACATGAGGATTTCACCATAGCTGTATTATAATTTTTTATTCCAGGTATACTTAACAGAATTATAGTTAACCCTCTTCTTATTGAATCCCTCTATGAATAATGATGCATCACAAACCATGACATTTTCACGAATGGCCTCAGAGACAGCTATTATAAGTAATCCATCCTTAGGCAATCCACTTTTACAGATTGCCAATGCTTCCTTGCTTCACAAAAGAAACCCATTTACATAACTCTTGTTCTAACAGGAATAAGGTAATAGACACATGGAATAGGATTTTAAAAGCACTCACCATTGGCCTAATTCTTCTCCTGTTGAAGTCAGTGAGAGTTTTATCATTGACTTTAATGAAGGCAGAGTTAGGCCAAGGCTGAGTGCTTTAAAAATCCCACCCATGCTGTTTGTAATATCAGTGGAACTACATTGCATTCAATGTTGAGTGTAATAAGCGTTTAACACAATTATAATGCAAGTCTTCAAAAGCAGCTAGCAATAGTGCCCTTAGGGACCAGTTGTGTTTCTCCTCTAAATGACAACAATGGGACTTCTACATACAGAGCACTTGTAAAAGTGGGTCCTTGATCCACAGTATGGTCAGAGCGTTTGTCATCCATGTGGCACTGAAAGATGGAACATATATTTAGTGTTAAAAAGCCTTGTCAGATGGGCTAATGGCCCAACTATTTCTCAATATCTATAGACATTTTCTTTATGACATGAACTCTAATTTTTCATAATCTGGAGAGAATCAGATAAAGTGTTTTGAAATCACATGCACAGCCTGTTTCTTATATCACATGGATTTGAAAGGTGCAGAAACCAGTGGCAATGCTGGCATTTGATCCAGTCATTTATTAAGGCCACCAGTTCCTTTTACAGTTAAGCACTGAACATGATCTCTGCAGAGGCAGAACAGAAGAAAGGCAATGTAAACAATAAAAGATGTACAGAGCAAACATTTAAATACTCAGATACATTAAAATCTGTCCAATAAGTAACCATAATTATAAAAATCAAAGGACAAAGTGCCTACATCCAAAGACCACTGAAGTCAATTGATCTCCTTCCATTAACTTCAGTTGGCTTGTGATCAGCCCAAAAGAGAGTAATGATTGTGCTTGTTCTTAGAACTGGGCCAGGAGCCCCATTTGGAGAGCAACATGTTCAAAAATGGGATAAAAGATTTTGATGGATTTAAAATTCTATAAATTTGAGATTCAGCCCAGTCAAACAGATTAGGTCTAGTCAACAAAGCAAACTTGAACACAATTACAACTGTACCAAAGTTTTGACTCTTTTATAAGCAGTTTTAATTTGTCCTGCAAAAGCTCCTTCATTCATTCTATCATCACTAGGCCAGCAATGTGAAGAGCATGCAACATTAGTCATGTACACTGGGAAAAAGGGGTTGTAATAGAGGCATGCATGGAAGAATTACTCTGGGCTCAATTTTATTGCAAAAAGCAAATGTTACTGGAGTACTTATTCAAACTACCCACTGTTAAATCTCAGTAGGGAGCAGAACTCAGACAGATTAACATCAGATCCTTGTACACGCTACTGTACATGATAATCCAGTGCCAGCAATACCCCTGAAAATGCCCCTACACACTATTTTTCCTTCATCCCCTGCTCATTAACCTGCAGAGTTGATACAGAATCCTCCTCAGGATTTGTAAGAATGAGGAATGTTGCAGGTAGCAGTTTACTGTAAACATAGACTTCTCTGAAGATGTAAATGTACCATAATGCTTTATGATTGTATCTCAAGGTATTTCCAGTGCATTAAGAGGTTTCCTAGTAATCCACCTAAACCTGTGAGCACATCTCAGGAGTAGGAAGGTGGCTTTTGGCAAACTTCAGGCAAAGTCTACTTCTTTCATAGGACAGAGTGGCTCTCAACCTGTCCAGACTACTACACCCCTTTCAGGGGTCTGATTTGTCTTGCGTATCCCGAGTTTTCACCTCACTTAAAAACTACTTGCCTACAAAATCAGACATAAAAATACAAAGGTGTCACAGCATTCTATTATTGAAAAATTGCTTACTTTCTCATTTTTACCATATGATTATAACATAAATCAATTGGAATATAAATATTGTACTTACATTTCAATGTATAGTATATAGAGCAGTATAAACAAGTCATCGTCAGTATGAAATTTTAGTCTGTACTGACTTCACAGATTCTTTTCATGTAGCCTGTTGTGAAACTAGGCAAATATCTGGATGAGTTGATGTACCTCCGGAAGACCTCTGTGTACTTGAGACCCACTGGAATAGACAGATGACAGGAGTGGGATCGCTTAGCTAGGCATGTTGCTCCAATCCCTTCTTGGGTGGAGGGGATCTAGTCAGTGATATCATCAATGTTTTGCTGTTGTCCAAACGGGGGAAACAGAGGAAGGAGACTCTCATGTCACAGCAGCAGTGATATTTTATTTGTAATTTTACATTCACCCACAAAGGGTGAAGGTGTGGTGTTGTATTCTGAATTAGAAACAGATTCAGTGGGTAAAGTTTAGGGAAGGGGGAGAGACCCAACATTCAGTAAAATCAAATCTGCCAACTTTCGTTGGGTCTTTTGCTCAACATATGTATCCCCAGTCTGGGTCTATGCTGGTTATGTAATATGAATGTATCTTGTGACCCTTGTAACTGATACCTGTAATCCCTCATAACTCAAGCCTGACTCCAGATGTACAGTACCTTCCCTCTTAACTTGTGTATGTTTAATTTTAAACATTAACTTTAATAAAATTTTTAAAGGAAACACATGGGCACACAGGGGTCAAAATAACCATGTTTACTAACTAGTACACACAAGGCCTAGCCCAGGAGTTGTCAAACTTCATTGCACCATGACCCCCTCTGACAACAAAAATTACTACATGACCTCAGGAGGGGAGACTGAAGCCTGAGTCCACCCAAGGCCCAGCCCCACCACCCTGGGGCCAGGGAAGGGGACAAAGTCGAAGCCCAATGACGGGGCCTGAAACCTGAGCCCTGCCGCCCAGGACTCGTGCTTTGACTTTGGCTCTGGGGTTCAGCAAGTCTAAGTCAGCCCTGATGACCCCGTTAAAATGGGGTTGCAACCCACTTTGGGATCCTGACCCACAGCTGGAGAACCGCTGGCTAGCTATATCTACATGCTTCTGCACTGGCAGGTATCTTTTGGCTTCTGATCCACAGAAGACAGTGAGGACCACTCCAGGGCTTATTAAAAGTGATACTACACAATTCCTATATACTACATCATTAGAAAGCTATAATTAGGGACAACTATGAAAGGAGAAAAAAAATGACCACACATTTTAATACTGTAGGATGTGTGTAAAAAATAGATAAAGGCTAACATATTGCTAACAAGAATTAAATATTGTCCTTATTATACTGAGCATGTACTGTTGACATATATGGAAACTATTCCTTTCTGGCACTATGCTATGAAATGACATGAGAGAAGGTGGTGAAGGGAACAGGATGATGCAAGAGGAAGCAGTAGATTCTCTTAGTGGGTAGGCTGGTTAGAGAAAGCATTAGGTATTTTCCCCCACTCCGGTGATCAAAGAGTTCTCTAAAGAGCATGGTGCTCTACTTAAATTTTAGATATGAGCCCAACTCACAATTCTAACTAGATATAAACATCCCAAAACTTTATGTAGGATCTGAATTTTTCCATTTAGATTTCTACTTCTTTGCTGTCAGCATAAGAACAAGTATCCCATGTATGCTATGATCAACAATTTACAATTTCCTGATAATAACGTTTCACCTTCTATCCAGTATCACCACATACATGGACACTGGTAGCAATTAAATTTAGTGAGGATAATGAAGAAATTTGTGAGAAAGCTATGAGAACACCTATGAGCTCACAAGTGGACCCACAGCACTGGGAAATAGATGCTCATCAACAAAGTTCTCTGAGACAGAGTTTGGCTTGATACGCTGTCAGTCACCTTCCAACCAGTCTTAGGTTGTCCTCGACTATGGAACAGCGGCAGAATTATTTAATATATGTTTTTGAGGGATAAAGTTGAACTTTTAATATGTTGCACAGTAACCAGAACACCCCAGTAAGAAGAAAGAAGGATTGTTTTAAAAAAAGTCAAATTAACTATTATTTATTACTAATTATCATGGCTATTATCCCAGGATGTTATTAGACATTGCAAGATGTCTCTGTCTTGTTCTCACTTTTGACAAAATACACAGTAGAGAATGACAGAAAGCTATTAGTTGGTTAAACTCATGAAAGATGATGGGTCCCTTTTCAAAATGCACATGATCTGAAGCCTATTGAAGTCATTGGAAAGACTCTCATTTGCTTCAGTGAACTCTGGCTCAGGCACCATAACATATACTCATTCCTGTCCACTATTTTTACAAAATGGAGGACATGAGGGCTTTGAGGACCAAAGCCATCTCTGATGCTTCTGATCATTCCAGTGACATACACACAACTCAGTACACATTTACTTTCATCCAACTATTTGAGGAAGGAATTTGAATATTTACTGCCCCCCTCAGCTATTCTTACAAGCTTATTGACAACACCAGGGAAGCTATTTCAATATGTTCTCACATTTCCTTGCCACTCTGAACTTTTATCATCTGGCTTCCTCATTACTGGTTCAATTGCCAAGTTTTGCATCTTGCTTTTAAAAACCTCCCACTCGTTGTCCTCATTCCATTGTAATGGGGTGTTAATTTTTCAAATGCAGCTTCTCTGATGTCATACTCACTGGGTATAAGTTGCTCCAGGGATTCCTTGGATGTGTATTCCTTTATTGTGTTAATGTCACCATTAGTTCTGATTGCCTCCTTAAGTGCCTTCTTGTGTTCTGCTGAGGGTGTTACAGATTCTCATTGTTGTCTTCTTTTGGGCAATTTTACTTTAATGCTTTGTTTGTTTGCAATCTTTCTCTGATTTGTACAGGAGTTTTTGCCTCAATTTTCCTTCAAAGTGGATTCCAGTTGTGCTACTGGGTGGTGTTTAAAGTAGTTTTCCATCATTTGGGGATAGTTTTATACTTGCTTAATGAAGTTAAGTGTTTCTGTTTTGGGGATGTTTCTTGCCTTCTTTACTAGGTTTCAGTCATGCACACAACAAATAACTTTTGTCTGCTGAATCTTTTCTGTTTTTTTTCTGTGTATTTGATATTTCATGTAATATTGTTCAGAGTTATGGCTGAGGACTGTAGACAATTCTCCTTACCAATACTTTTTTTGGAAGTCTACCGAGCTACTTTCATTGTTGTATCTTATTAGGTAACAAAGTTCACTAAATCCCCAATATTGATGACGTTCACTTCAATATAACTTACCTGTGCATGCATGGGTAAGTGCCATTAAGTGGGAACTGTATGTAGGACTAGGAATTTTGAATTTATTCTATCTACTTTATTGCTTAGTTGGAAATTATTCTATACATTTTCATAAACTCATAATAAACTGTCATCCATTTTGTACAATCCTACATTTTAGATCACTGGATTGTCCATCCTTGAAGAACCTCATTATTTGAAACATTACACTTCGTCCTCTGAAAAGGAAAAAAAAAATTTCAATATCCTGAATCTGCTGAATTTTCCTCTTAGATGTGCTGTGACAGATGTAGTGTTAAAGCTGGGGTTGTGACTTTAAAAACTTGGGGCTAGATCTTAAGACACAGCGGACAGACATATCCCTTTTGTATTCAATGGAGCCTCATTTCCATATCATGACCCCAACTGGAGTCACCCTCTTGGCTGCCCCAGAAATGCATGGCTTTGCAGGACTGAACCAAATATGGGAACATTACTACTTGTTGCTTGGTGTGACTCCACCAGCTGTGGTCACTCTGGCTAATGCAACAGTCCTCATTAGACTATGTATGTTTTATGATGATGAGTAGTCAGTGAAACTATGCTGATTTGTACTAGCCGAGAACCTGGCCCATGGTTTTCTTAAAGTGCCACTGACCCTCCCGAACAGTCTCCCAAATACTATTAAAGAATAATGGACCTGATTCACTCTTAGGTTACGCTGGTTTCCAGCAGCAAAAAACTGGGCTCATATCCCCTACGAAAAAAGTGGGCAAAGTATCCACAATTCCTGCTCTGCCACAAGGCTTGGAACCGGCTAATGCTAGATCATGAGACTAGAGAGTTCAGAACTAGTGTATCCCCCAAATAGCTCTTCCATAGGTGCCCAACCATGTTGTAAAGATGAATGGCATCAGAAAGGCGGACAGGGAAGGGGAGAGCTTGTACCCTTTTTGGCTTCTTTGTGGTTTATAAACAGGACTGAAGAGGTTTATTTGTTTAAAACAAACCATGAGATTGGCCACTAAAAACATTAAAAATTGGTGTTCTTTTATTTCCCTTCTGAAATTTGAGCCTTTGGGTTGCACTTGAATCATGTTTTCAAGCTTTCCTTGGCAACCATGAAGGCTAGAAACTTATTTTTAAATGAAAACCAAGAGCTCACATAATCACATGATTCCAGCAGGGCGGAACTTCAGGAAAAGCATCAAACAGCAGGAGAGCAGGCAACACTATTGTAATGGTGTTCCCCTCCCTTGGGTTGCAGGAGAGTGTGATTTGAGAAAGAGGCTTGGGAAATGGGAATTGAAAATATTCTTATGTAGGTGGGGCTGCCTTTCATCCCTAGTGGAGATAAGCACTGTTGTATGTAAGGGTCCTGGCTGACCAAAGAATTCCAATAAACTTTAATGCAATCTGGTCTTGCCTCATTCCTTTGGATACCCCCAGTGTTAAAATAAAGTCATAAACTTTAAGGCCAGATGGGACCACTAGATTGTTTAGTCTGGCTTCCTGCATAATGTTGCAGATCACCGGCAGCAAACATGCATGCACACACACACATGCACACACACTCTCTCTCTCTCTCTCTAAATGCAACAACCACAATTAGACCAAGTATTACAGTTCACAGTGACTAAGCTATTTTGTGCCACGGGCAGTGAAAAGTTGGGACTTAGGTGCACCAATGCCTGAGGCTCCTACAATGACAGGGAATTGATTAAGTATGGTATACCCAGTTGATCCCAGCAAGTGATTCTCACCTCATGCTGCAGAGGAAAGTGAAAAAAAACAATCTCCAAGGTCATTGACAATCTGACCTGAGGGATGAAAATACTTCCCAACCACATATATGGTGAACAGTTAGACCTTAAGCATGTGCACAAAAAACAGCTAGGTAAGCACAACAGAGAGACAATGCTCGATTGCACCTGAGAGCACCATCTCAGTTCATCCAATGTCTCATCTCTAGCTGTGGCCATCTCTGATACGTCAAAGGAAGGGGGAGAGGAACAACAAAAATCTCAATATATTGGGTGAAAAAATTTCTTTCCTGATCACTGCAGGCAACCAGCTGAAGCCCTGAAGCAAGAGATTTTTTAAATATCTGACATAAACCAGGAGAGGACTCCCCAGATCAACATGAAAGATTCTTTCAGACAGTTTGAGAGCACTTTAGACAAACACATAAGAATGGCCATACTGGGTCAGACCAAAGGTCCAGCTAGCCCAGTATCCTGTCTTCTGACAGTGGCCGATGGGAATGAACAGAACAGGTAATCATCAAGTGATCCATCCCCTGCTGCTCATTCCCAGCTTCTGGCAAACAGAGACTAGGGATACCATCCCTGCCCATCCTGGCTAATAGCCATTGATGGACCTATCCTCCATTAATTTATCTATTTCTTTTTGAACAGTGTTATAGTCTTGTCCTTTACAACATCTTCTAGCAAAGAGTTCCATAGGCTGACTGTATATTATGTGAAGAAATTATTTTTGTTTCTTTTAAATCGGCTGCCTATTAATTTCATTTGGTGGCCCCTAGTTCTTGTGTTATGAGAAGGCATAAATAACACTTCATTATTTACTTTCTCCACATGAGTCATGATTTTATAGACCTCAATAATACTCCCCTTTAGTCATCTCTTTTCCAAGCTGAAAAATCCCAGCTGTAGTAATCTCTCCTCATACGGCAGCAGTTCCATACCCCAATCATTTTGTTGCCCTTTTCTGAACCTTTTCCAAGTCCAATATATCTTGCTGGAGGATTCTCTGCAGCTTGAGGTCTTCAAACCACAATTTGAGGACTTCAATAACTCAGACATAGGTTAGGGGTTTGTTATAGAAGTGGATGGGTGAGATTCTGTGGCCTGCATTGTGCAGAGGTCAGACTAGATGATCGTAATGGTCCCTTCTGACCTTAAAGTCTATGAGTCTATATCTTTTTTGAGCTGGGGGTCATCATATCTGCACACAGTATTCAAGATGTGGGTATACCATGGATTTATATAGAGGCAATATGATATTTTCTGTTTTATTATTTATCCCTTTAATGATGCCCAACATTCTGTTTGCTTTTTTGACTGCCACTGCACATTGAGGGGACGTTTTCAGAAAACTATCCACAATGACTCCAAGATCTCCTTTCTGAATGTAACAGCTAATTTAGACCCATCATTTTATATGCGTAGTTGGGATTATGTTTTCCAATTGGCAGTACTTTACATTTAGCAACGTTGAATTTCATCTGCCATTTTGTTGCCCAGTCACCTAGTTTTGAGAGATCTTTTTGTAGCTCTTTTCAGTCTGCCTGGGACTTAACTATCTTGAGTAGTTTTGTATCATCTACAAATT
The DNA here is from genome assembly GCF_007399415.2 of Gopherus evgoodei. Lineage (NCBI taxonomy): Eukaryota > Metazoa > Chordata > Testudines > Testudinidae > Gopherus > Gopherus evgoodei. The sequence goes on from NC_044323.1 coordinate 200,108,294, forward strand.
TTTCTACCTCACTGTTTACACCTTTTTCCAGATAATTTGTGAATATGTTGAATAGGACTGGTCCCAGTACAGACCCCTTAGGGACACCACTATTTACCTCTCTCCATTCTGAAAACTGACCATTTATTCCTACCCTTTTTTTTCCATCTTGTAACCAGTTACCAATCCATGAGACGAATCCCATGACTGCTTACTTTTCTTAAGAGCCTTTGCTGATGGACTTTGTCAAAGGCTTTCTGAAAATATAAGTACACTATATCCACTGGATACCCCTTGACCACATGCTTATTGACACCTTCGAATAATCTAGTAGTTTTGTGAGGCAAGATTTCCCTTTACAAAAACCATTTTGACTCTTCCTCAACAAATTATGTTCATCTATGTGTCTGACAATTTTGTCCTTTACTATAGTTTCAACCAGTTTGTCCAGTACTGAAGTCAGGCTTACTGGCCTGTAATTGCTGGGATCACCTCTAGAGACCTTTTTAAAAATTGGCATCACATTAGCTATCCTCCAGACATTTGGTATAGAAGCTGATTTAAATGATAGGTTACAGACTTCAGTTAGTAATTCTGCAATTTCACATTTGAGTTCCTTCAGAACTCTTGGGTGAATACCATCAGGTCCTGGTGACTTATTACTGTTTAGTTTATCAATTTGTTCCAAAATCTCCTCTTATGACACCTCAATCTGGGACAGTTCCTCAGATTTGTCACCTAAAAAGAATGGCTCAGGTTTGGGAATCTCCCTCACATCCTCAGCCAGGGCCGCCCTGAGGATTCAGGGAGCCTGGAGCAAAGCAATTTTGGGGGCCCCTTCCATAAAAAAAAAGTTGCAATATTATAGAATACTATATTCTTGTGGGGGCCTGGGGCAAATTGCCCCCCCAGGCAGCCCTGCCTCAGCCATGAAGACCGATGCAAAGAATTCATTTAGTTTTTGCGCAATGGCCTTATCATCCTTGAGTGCTCCTTTAGCATCTTGATCATGCAGTGGCCCCATTGCTTCCTGCTTCCGATGTACTTAAATTTCTTTTTGCTATAACTTTTTGAGTCTTTGTGTAGCTGTTCTTCAAATTCTTTTTTGGCCTTCCTAATTATATTTTTACACTTCATTTGCCAGAGTTTATGCTTCTTTCTATTTTCCTCACTAGGATTTAAATTCCACTTTTGAAAAGGATGCCTTTTTGCCTCTAGCTGCTTCTTTTACTTTGTTGTTTAGCCACAGTGGCATATGGTGTCTATTATGGTGTCCTGCGGCTTGCAGGAATTTTACTTTTTGTGCTGTACTTTTTAATTTCTGTATCACTAACTTCCTCATTTTTGTATAGTCCCCCTTTCTGAAATTAAGTGCTACTGTATTGGGCTGCTGTGGTGTTTTCTCCACCACAGGGATGTTAAATTTAATTATATTATGGTCACTATTACCAAGCAGTCCACCTATATTTACCTCTTGGACCTGATCCTGTGTTCCACTTAGGACTAAATTAAGAATTACTTCTCCTCTTGTGGTTCCAGGACATTTAAGGTGTCAAGAAACTTTATCTCTGCATCCCATCTTGAGACAACATGTACTCTGTCGATATGGGGGAGCTGAAATCCCATATTATTATTGAGTTTTTTATTTTAATGGCCTCTCTAATCTCCCTGAAGATTCACAGTTACTATCACCATCCTGGTTAGGTGGTTGGCAATAATTGCTATATTCTTATTATTCGAGCATGGAATTACTATCCATAGAGATTATATGGTACAGTTTGATTCATTTAAGATTTTTACTTCATTTGATTCTACGCTTTCACATATAGTGCCACTCCACCGCCAATATGACCTGTTATGTCCTTCTGATATATTTCATACCCTGATATTATTGTGTCCCATTGATTATTCTTATTCCACCAAGTTTCTGCGATGCCTATTATATCAATATCCTCATTTAATATGAGGCATGGTAGTTCATATACCTTATTATTTAGACTCCTTGCACTGGTATAAAAAGCACTTTAAAAACTTATAACTTTTTACCTGTCTGCCATTACATGATGTAATCTAATGGGATTTATTTTCATTTGACTGTTTCTTATCAGATCTTACCTGTATTTTATCATCTTCCTTCCTCTCCTCCTTACTGGAACATAGAGAATATCCATTAATATATCCTCCCCAAAGGGATGTCACTGTGAACCATGTGCTCCTCTGCACCTGTCAGCTTTCCCCAGCCCTTAGTTTAAAAAATGCTCAATGACCTTTTTAATTTTACATGCCAACAATCTGGTTCCATTTTGGTTTAGGTGGAGCCCATCCTTCCTGTATAAGCTCCCTTTTTTCCAAAAGTTTTCCAGTTCCTAATAAATCCGAACCCCTCCTCCCCACACCATCATCTCATCTGTACATTGAAGCCCTGTAGTTCTGCCTAACTGGCGCTGTGCATGGAACTGGAAGCATTTCAGAGAATGCGCCCACTGTAATCAATGTCTGTCCCCACATACAACACAGAGTGGACTATTTAAAGTCACCACCTGAGTTAAATTTTGTGGGCCAGGTTGTAGACTCTTTTTTGGAAGCATTATAAAGAGAAGTTTTTGTAATAGATGACAGTAAGGATTCTACCATCCCCATTCCTTGTCCCCACCCACCTTTCCAAAGTTAGTCCATCAATCAATGAGAACAACAAAGAAAGTGGCCTTATTTTTAACTCTTGTTGGGGTGTGTGCCTGAAATTTTGAAATCCCAGTTGTTACCCAGAGACATGGTTTGACTCTTGGACTGAGATTTTCAAAGCTGCCTGAGAAATGTGGATGCATGAGATTAATTTGCATGAAAATTGGGTATTCCAAACTGCCAGATTTTTTAGAAAATCTCAGACTTGCGGAATGAAAGGTCACGATGTATGAGGTTACCAAATCAGGCTGAGAGGTTAGGGTACGAAGACCTCTGAGTCAGTTTCTCACATTCCAGGGTGCAAATCCAGACCAGTCAGAAGTTGTGTCACTGCCTATCCCATAACCTTGGTTGCCTCACAATGCTTTGCTGCTGTAGCTCCCAACCTGGGCTGCTCACAAACAGTCTAACAACATGGAGGTCACACCCTGAGTGTCTGTGTGTAGCTTCAGGCCTGGTCCAACAACTCTGATCTCAGCAGCCTGTCAGCAACACACCAGATACACACTGGCTTCCTCCAGCCTTGGTTACTATTTGCAGGGTAGCCCCCAACACACTGCCAGTCCTGAATTTCCCCCCAAATGCACATTCTGCACTGTCTAGTCCTTGCCTGGGCAGTTCAGATATTAGTGGTCTGTTGCCCCATAAGGGGTCAATATTCAACAGTATTCAAGCAATTTTATTTGTTGCTGTCATCTTACTGTAATTAGATTGGAGTTACACTGGACTGGAGGGCTAGGTCATTTCATAACATTTTAATATATTTGTTCAAGATCTCTGTGCACAAGCTGTGTTGATTTTTTTATTGTTGTTATACTTGTTTACATTAGCCAGAGAAAAAGTGTGATACTTGATCTATTGGGAATGTCACACCCACCATTTTAAATTGTTCTCACCTGCTTTGGAAACAAAACCACAAAACCTTGCTAGCCGTAATCTGAAAGCACCCATGCAACTTCTTAGAAAAACAATGTAACCTGCCACACATAATTTTAATAATAGAATAAAATTTTCACATATCCAATTGCTGATGGTATTGAAACACCTCAGGAGATCAAATAATAAATTGTAGATTCTGCTGGAGTAAGCATAGGTTTGGATAGGATTGTTAAATCTAACACTTCTTATGGATAGCTTCACCCAATTGCCACAATGCAAGGCCACTACATTCTGAAAAGCAGGAGATGCGAGTCTACTGGGACTCTCATCAAGCTTATGATATTTAGACTAATATAAAGATGTTTGTATCATTTTAAAGGCAGAAGGGACCATTAGATCATGTATTCTGGAGTTGCCCCAAATGATAAAATTTACTGGGATCTTGCCCTCTTTGAAGTACCTATTGATTATTAGTGTTTCTGTGACAAACAAGAGAGGTGTTCCAGCCTGCCAGAGATTACTGGGTACCCACCTATCATGTGGCTGATCTGGGGAGATTACAAAAAGGAAAGGAGATGATGGTGGAAAGAAGGCCATCTTCTGAGAACGGGGTTCCTCTCTCCTACAATGTGGTTGAAGAGGAAACGTCTTGGCTACGTAATAGTTTGTTCTGGGCTTCAGCTTGTAACTTTGTAAATGAAGCAAGTCCTGACAAAGGGGCTATGACTGTATGACAAGAGGACAGGGTCAATCAGCACTCCCAAGCTGACCTCTTATATGCCCATGGACACAGCAGGCTGGGGCGAGCAGCACTTCCAAACTGCCACCCTCATATATGCCACAGGCACCATACCGGAATAGAGTATGCCTGAGTAGGCTGGGTCGAGCAGCAAGTCCCAGCTGCCATTCTCCTATGCCACAGGTTCATCAGGTCCTTATCCCCACTTTCACATTATAATTATTCTGGTAGTAACCCATTTGATGAGCAAACTCCATTTTGGGGCACTACAGGGATCTTTATCTTAGGTAAGAAGAGTGTTGCTGCAGAGCAAATGGGAAAGCTAAAATCATATGAGAGAGAGCGAGAGGGAGGGGGATGGTATTGCCAGGTAATAATCATACAAGGGGAGCCAAACTAACAAAACAGTGATAATATTAAATCTAGCTTAAATTTGATTACAAAAGTCAGGTTTAGAAAACTATAACAGATCACACAAGTCTGGGTTAGAAAGCTATAGCTGGAGTAGAAAAAAAAAAAGAGAGAGAGAGAGTTGGGTTCTCACCACTCTGTGAAGCTTGACCCAGCTGGAATTCCCAGGTGGTGGTGGTAGCTGAGCGTCCAGAGTGCTGGAGTCTGGGAGAGCCCTCAGCATGATCAGTCAGGAGAAGGTGAAGTCCCAATGGAACTGATACAGATTTTGGTATCCAGGCACCAGAACCCTCACTTGAGCATGGATAGGGGTTTTTGTAGAGAAACAACAATGGTTCAAAGGGAACACTAGATTTGTTTATGGGTAAACTGATGACTCAAGGGTTTTCTTTAGGCTAGACAATAGGAACTGATCATTCTTGGCTATGGGTGGTGTTCCTCAAGGGAGCTCACAATGCAATGAGGAAGCTTCAGTATTTTGGATACTAACAAAGGATTTATAAGTAGAATTGGTCTGATAACTATTGAGCTGGGTGTGTGCAGATGTGGGTTCATTAACCTCTGGAGTAGAAATCCCCCATCATGCAGTGCTTCCCTGCTTTTCTTGTCGCAGAGCTCACTGTGGTTCTTGCCTTGGAATCTCTGTTCTCCATTCTGTATGCTAATGGAGATGCCTCCTTGTCCCATCTCTGATGCAAATGAGGTTAGGGGAGCTGCTTAATCCTGTCACCCTTGATGAGAGGGGTTTAGGTGTGTCTCCCATTGCCTTTTCATTGCTTTTTGTAGGTCTTTCTTCTGATCAGTTTGGTTCAAGCAGAGTCCGGGGGAGGAGGGGCCTTTCTGAGTCAGATAGGCTGGTTACTGTGTCCTGGTTCTCCAAGAACACAGAGCTGACAGGTAACAGATCAGGAAATAAAATAGTGAATTTCCTCTAACCAGATGCAAAAAGTTTTATCCAAACCCATCTTTTCTTTAGTCAACCAAAAGTGTTCTGCTGCTATGCAGGATCTTGTAATAGGTACGTTGCATTCCATCAAGATGTTTTGATATTCAGTTTAAGAAATATCTAGGTGCTTACTGCCTTAGACTATGGCAGTGAAAGAGTTAGTAAGATTCCCCTCTTCCCCCGACAATGAAATACATAAAATATGTGGCAGCACAGCTTTAAAAAAAGCTAGATCATGCCCTTGCTCTCTATTTATCTCCTCACCATTCCTGAAGCCATTAATAAAGACAGCACTGACAGATTTCCTGCTGAGTAGGCAGATCTTGACATAGTTGTCAAACCTTTAGTCCCAGATTTGGACCTTAGCGTCCAAAATATGGGGGTTAGCATGAAAACCTCCAAGCTTAGCTACCAGCTTGGACCTGGTACTTGCTGCCACCACCCAAAAAATTAGAGTGTTTTGGGGCACTCTGGTCCCCCTGGAAAACCTTCCCTGGGGACCCCAAGACCCAAATCCCTTGAGTCTCACAACAAAGGGAAATAATCCTTTTTCCCATCCCCCCCTCCCCCTCCAGGTGATCCTGGAGAGATACACAGATACAAGCTCTGGGAATCCAAACAGAGTGACTCCCCCCCCTCTCCGTTCCCAGTCCTGGAAACAAAAGCACTTTCCTCTTCACCCAGAGGGAATGTAAAATCAGGCTAGCAAATCCAACACACACAGATCTCCCCCTGATTTCTTCCACCCACCAATTCCCTGGTGAGTGCAGACTCAATTTCCCTGAAGTAAAGAAAAACTCCACCAGGTCTTAAAAGAAAGCTTTATATAAAGAAGAAAGAAAACTACATACAAATGGTCTCTCTGTATTAAGGTGACAAAATACAGGGTTAATTGCTTAAAAGAATATTGAATAAACAGCCTTATTCAAAAAGAATACAAATCAAAGCACTCCAGCACTTATATTCATGCAAATACCAAAGAAAAGAAACCATATAACTTACTATCTGATCTCTTTGTCCTTACACTTAGAAACAGAAGATTAGAAAGCAGAAACTACTTCTCCAAAGCTCAGAGAAAACAGGCAGACAGACAACAAAGACCTCAGACACAAAATTCCCTCCACCCAAAGTTGAAAAAATCCGGTTTCCTGATTGGTCCTCTGGTCGGGTGCTTCAGGTGAAAGAGACATTAACCCTTAGCTATCTGTTTATGACAATAGTGAACTGAGTTGGAGATTTAATACAGTACTTAAAAGTTCTGTATATGTTTTGGTCACAAGAATGATCACAGAGATTGCAAAAGTAACTTTTTGAAATAGGAAAGAATGACTCTTCAAGGAGTTGAGGAAATAGTTCGGGATACTCCATGGTGAAAAATCTCAGTATCTCAAATCAAGATCAGCCAGTTGCAATTTAGAGGGAGGAAGGAATGTAACACTGCAATTTTTCAGGACTCAGAATTGATAGGCTCCTTAAACTAGGACAAACTGTACACATTTGTATGGCTACACAGCTGTGATGGATAACTGTTAATTGATACTATAGCTCACTTCAAGAGTCAAACTTTATATTAACTTTACTCTTGTACAGGAAGATCAACTGCCTATCAAACAAGTGTAAGCTGGCGGTTGCCTACTGCAATTGTAGTTATGGAGCACACTGAGATTATACTGGTATTTTGAACCATATTAATCTTGACCTACTCTTTTCATAACAGTTGTAAAATGAACTCATACTGACAGTAATCAAGCGTGATTTCCCTATGAAGATTTAGTGGTGATAATGGCAAAAAGCATGAATAGCAGTATACTTAATGATTAATACTCTATATCAGGAACAGAATTAGGATGATCCTTAACTCCTCTTTGTGACTGTTAATTTGGAGCACAGATGTGTCCAGCTGCAGAGTAATTTTATGTTTGAAATACATCACTTACCCAAGTTGTACAACCTGTAGTAAGCTCAAAAATGCAAGGTCTGTATAAGGTAAGGTCAAAATAGAGTAGGCAGTAGTGATCCAGGGCCTATAGTTCTAAAAATAATGTTAATATTAATTCAGCAATGGTTATACTATCTGAAAGGCTTATGTAGAAGTAATAAAATACATTGCATTGACATAGCACCTTTATTCCAAAGTTTCAAAGCACTTTATAAAATGTGGGCAAGTATAATTATTCACTATTTACAGGCAAGAATACTGAAGTTTTAATTGACTTGTCAAAGCTAATTAGCGGCAGATTATGAAATAGAACTAAGTACTAGTCCCCTCTTCTAGTCACTAGACAATTCTGCCAAATGGAGATTTGTCCTTGAACAAGAAGGGAAGTGAGGAACTGAATGTAGGTACAGTAGGAAATTCTTATTGGTAGGATCAATTGATGCTTTATCTGTTTACAACGATTATGCAGTAATAAAAAACTGAAGTTACACTTTTCAGTTTACTACCACAAAACATTTGTAAAACAAACCTTTAAAGAGTTTTTTCAAAACAAACCTTTAAAGAGTTTTTTCAAAACCTAAAATGGTGTCTTGAAGACAACGGAGATCAGAAGGAAAACAAGTGTTAGATTCAAAAATAAATTTTAAAGCATTAAATCTAACAAACCCCAATTCAATCTTTTCTCAATGAAAACTCTCACCAAAGCCTATTCTGAGTACATGCTTTATGCAAACTCAAATGCTGTAACCTTGTTGGGAAAGTTTGTGAACTCTGACTAATAAAGATCAGGTGAGTTGGTATGGAAATATCCAGCTACAGTAGCAATCACCTGAAAATCCATGCCCCTACCAGAAGAAAACATTATGGACTAGTTTAAGGAAATGACTTAGACTAGAAATGTTATGTGACAACCTTTTCAACTTGCAGTCTGCACCACAGGGAGAAGGTACAATTCTGGAAGCTCAACACTTACAGGTGCAAGGGGTATTGACCTTGCTATTGTGATGACTGATGTTCAGAAAGTAGCCACATACTGCTGGAATCAAAAGCCATCCCTGTCAGAACTGAATTCACTAGCTGATAGTGAGCACGGGTGGGAAACCTGTCTTCTCTTTAGAACACTTTGGGAGTCTCGGCTTTGAACTCCTCATAGCAGCTGCAGCCTGCCTTTGTTCATTTGGATCAGTGCATCCAAGGCAAGAGAAGGCTGACCAGTCAAGAAGACTTTCATGCACTTGGACACTGACCCTGAAGCCTGGGGAGGAGAAACAGTTCTTTCTGTGCTGAAAGTCTATTCCAAAACGCATTCCCAAACTCAGGCAGAATGTAAGGTTTGCTGAATTTTGTTTTCCCTGGAATTTTTTCATGGATAGAGTAGTTTCTCCACTACAGCTCTGTTGTCTTGTATATTTTACATTGGCTCAAATATGGTGATTTATTTTCTTCTTTGGTCTGACATATTAGAGAAATATCATTTTCATAGACTCAGATTGACCAATGGGTGAATATACTGGCCAACTGAAACATTCCCTTTTTTTGCTGATGTTCTTTCTCCAAAGAAAACGACAATCATGATAAATGTTTATACAGTAGAGTAAACTGGTACTTTAGTATTCAACAAAACAATAAGTCAGATTACAGTTAAAGTACTAATCAAAATGTGACTCGGGTAGAATTTTCTTTACAGAAAGGGAAGTTAAGAAACTTTAAATAAATTGCCAAGAAGGACATAGTAGTAATATTGATATTAAACCTAATATATGCCACTTCTCACAACTCAGAAACAATCTCAAAGCAAAATTCATCTTCAGTATGACTCAATTGACTTCACTATGTTTATAAACCAGAAATGAATTTGGGCCAGAGCCCTTATTAATGTAAAGTTTAATAAACAAATACAGTTGAGAGATATAGCCATATATATACACAGATCAGATGTGGGTTCATATTGTCACATGATCAACTACAATTAGCTACTGTGCACATCATGGTACTCAGAGATAAGGATCAAGATCCTTGACTAATATTCATTTTTTAAAAAATTATTTACCAGTACAGTCTGAAAAGATAAGACTTAATTGCATTTTTTTAAAACCACTATAAACTTCAAAATATTCTCTTGTTACAGTATTTGCAGAAGACACCATCCAGGTCACGCTTTCATGAGCTCAGCATTTTTCTTGGCAAACAGCATGACAAGCGGTTAATGGATGAATTATTCCCTTAATAATTGGGTATACTCAGCTTCAATACATCAGCATTCTAATTTTAGAAACACTTAGCAGAAGTCACCTTCTTGATGTTACTTTTATAGCAAATACAACCTACTAACCATCCAGTACATCACAGAACATTTTTTAGAAAACCTGTATGAAACTGGTTCCTGTCTCTGAATGCTGTATGTTACTGAAATCTGAAGCTATATCAATGCCAATTCTAGTCAGCCCTTTCATGGACACACACTTGGGCGGCAGGGGGGAGGAAAGGGAAGGGAAAGGAAAGCATTCCAAAGCCTAGTAGATTTTCACAGCCAGGAGCAAAATTGTAGCAATTCACTCAGGTTCAAGGTTGCTTCTGAGATAGTCCAAGGACATACAATATCCCAAATGGGGCAGCGAGATGGGTAAAGCAGACGGAGTTATTGCTCTGCTTTGCGAAGGGGCAAGGAGGAAGTCATGAGAGTCTGTACGAATATGTTCACCCCTTTTATAGGACTACGATATATTTTGTACAAAGCGTGCCTTGTGAGGTATAATTTAAAAACTCCATTTACTGAACATTATTGTACTGGTAAAATATGTGTGGCAACATTGTAAGTAAAGTTACGATATTCTGCTGTATGATATTACGAAGACATTGTGCGGCCAGCACATCCCTTACCCGCACCACTTTCCGCCACCCCCATTGGCCTGGGACGGCAAACCGCGGCCAGTGGGAGCCACTATTGGCCAAACCTGCTACACGGCAGATAAACAAACAGGCCCGGTTCACCAGGGTACTTACCTTGGCGAGCCACATGCCAGAGGTTGCTGACCCCTGGCTTAAACTTTGTGAAACTATGATTGAGAAAGTAAGAACAAGGGAAAGTTGACTCACAAGCTGAGCTAGTTGAAAGTCTGAGTTTCCTCAGAAAGTGCTGATTTGCCAAATCCAAAATGTTTTATGAAAACATCTTGGGTTCTGTCAATTTTGAGAAAAACCCACAAGAAAACTATGTCTGGTTACTTGGTAGACTGCTAGGTAGCTCAGGATTCCAGGGTCTACAATTCCAGGTAGGCCTGCCAAGTGAACTGTCTTGGGAACAGGGACCCCAGGAATTCTGGGCTCCCTGCCACAGAGCTGGGATCCATGGAGAAGTATTCCTTTCAGAAACACCAATGTCCGTGCACTAGCAGCTGAAATTGTCACCGTTCTTGTCAGTTTTGTGGCTGCCCACCACTGAATATTAGTGGTAAAACTGTCAGATTGCCTGGACATCAGTGAAACAGAAGAATCATGTCAATTTCATAGAACTGAAAGAGGAGAATGGAGAATTATTCCTTCCAGAAATACTGTGTTTCTGTGTTCCTGAAATTAACTTTTTTAGAAATTCTTCTAAGAAATTTCAAAATGTCAACATTTTCTGCAAACCTGAAATTTTGAGTTTCATGAGGTTCTACTCAGAAGCTTTCTTGATCCAGCATTAGTTCACAGAACAGGTTCATAGCTGTTTATATTTCAGGAAAGCAGATTGCTTAATTCCTCAATGTTGGTCCTCTCTTGTAACCACTAGTATCAATGACTGAACTCCCATTGACTTCATTGGGAGCAGGTTTGCCCATATTTTAACAAATGGAATTTACTTAATATGCTTTATTTAAGGTGCAATAGATTATAATTGCTCTAAATAAGAGGAATGAAAGGGGCAAAAAGGAGCCAGTGTGATTTAACAAGAGACTGCTGAACAATTTCAGGTTTTGAATACCCTGTATTGCAAATAGAAAAGCCAGGAGTCAACCAAACAAGAATGCATAGATTAAGTTAAGGATTGTTGAGGAAAAAAGAGAAATAGCTCAGAAAGTATAATGAGAAAGTGCTATTCAAAGGCTCACATGGAATAAGATCAGCTTGTATAGCTATGTTAGAGGAAAACTAAACAGAAAATAAGTTCATTAATAAAGGAGGAAGGGAATGAAATTAGTGATTCAACAATGGCTCAGAAAATAGATTTTTACAAAGTAGTCCATCTTCAATATAAATAAATAAAAGCAGTTTGGATCATCAGAAAGCACTAAGGTTCTGTATAAATAGTTATTTCTTTATAAAACAGGTAAAGGAATTCTTGCAAAATCTGAACATATTCAAATCAATGACATTCTTTCTAGGATACAGAAGAAATTAGCAAGTGTGCTCACTAAGATTATTTTGATAGTTATAATAAACTGAGTAGTGAGTAGATGGAGAGAAACAAGTATGGCACCAGTATTCAGCATGGAAAGAAGAGTGATCCCGGTAATTGCCATCTCTAGTAAGAAAGTTGAACAAGGGAGTTTAGCAAGGGCTGCAAGATCACTAGTAAGGGATTGAGATCAACTAGGTCTGTTATTTATATGTTATGTAGAAGTAATAATACCATGAAATAAGTAGTAATAATAATTTTTCTGTTTCTAGAGTACCTTTTATCCAAGGATTTCACTGTGGTGGGTTGCATTATTTAAAAAAGCCATCAGGCTACTATCGAAGAAGAACTGGGAGCTACAATTAGAATGTTTAGGAAGAAAAATTGCAACAAAGATATTTCTGGGTAGAACTTCACAATGTTATTAATCATGATGAAAACATTAGTTATATAGTAGGTAGTTTAAGATGAAATGATACAACTATACATCTTAACTCTAATTACAAAAAGTCATGCAATTATGACTTACTTTCCATTGTAATAAGCACTTGCAATTCATTTTCCATCACTTTTGGAAATCAGCTCTAAATGGTTCCAGTTAAGGTATGCACAATGAGATATGAATCACCTGTAAAAAAAAGTTACCCCATACAAAGAATACTAGCTACAGCATTATAAATACATCCACTGAGGCTGCCACAAGGTAAAAATTATTCTATACTGCATAAGGTGCAGAATTTGAGCAGCAGAAATAATGTCATCAGCATTCTTTATTTGACATTTAAAATGTAACCTTGGGGTAACAAGCAAGGATTACTGCTTGCCTGAGGAAAAATACATAAGATGTTATCCTACTGATTACAAGGGAGTATAGAAAATAGTACTGACGAACAGAAAGGAATGGTAGAATCAGGTGTTGAATTTTAAGGGGAAGGACAAGTTGAAGCTGAGAAGCAGGTTCTTGTCTTGAGCTATAAGTAGTATATAGGAATATGGTCCCAGAATACAGAGAAGTAACAGTCCCAGAAATATTTCAGTAATTGTAAGACATTCAATTTCTACAAAAGATTTGAAAAGTTAACTCTGGAGAGAAGCTAACAGATATTGAAAACAATCTGGAATATACATAGAAATGATAAAGGACATATGAACAGATGGATTTTCCTCCCCACCTCCAACTTTCTCAGCAATCCACCCTGGAATAATGGCACATCAATGGACATCAATGATAAGGAAAGAAAAAGAAAACGCTACCAGACATACTAAAAAAGTTCTGTCTTACAAAATTAGTCTGTATTTAATGAAAATCTCTTTTAAAATTGTTGAGACCACCAGGAAATAAACTAAGTGTATTTTTCCAATATATTTTGAATGTATATAGTTATTGGCATGAACCAGGATGAAATGCAATGAATCTGAGCTAGGTCCAAGTGAAGTGGAAGTACATGCCGATTGGCAGTGGGAAGGCTTTTCAATAAATGGCAAGAGCTATGATTTCTCACTCAGCTGTTCTTCATTTATTAAGGTAGGTTACATTTTGGGGGTTCTACCTTGTTCACTTATGCTCCCAGATACACAGATATGAGCAGTGGGCAGGAATATTCCCCTCCACACCCAGATCTTTGGCTAGCCAAGAGACTTTCCTTTCTGTTATAGACTTATTTATGTGAGCTATGAGCCTCTAGGTTAGACTTTTGGAGTGTATTCTACACCACGTTGGCCCTGGAGGCCATCTGGAAACGCCCATTGGTTCATAATTCTGTTCAATTTACCTAGCTCTCTGGTCCCTGATGGAGATTCCATCACTGACTATTTTCGTGGGTGTCTGATGAGGTGCTATCAGCAGCACCCTGATCACTGACATTGCTGCAGCCTGAAGACAACTGCAGGCCCAGCTGGAAGCAATTTCTGTTGGGGGATTGTGAGCACATGGGTGGCAATGATTGGACTAACAAGGTAATTGTGAGGATATAAATGAGAGGAACAGAACACAAGTGATAGCTCAGAAGGTAAGCATGGGCTAAGGTGTGAATATGGTATAGAAATCTGCATTATACTGTTACTTTGTAAGAAAAAAACTAAACATCCTTTCATGAAGTGTGTAATAAGCTGGTGTATGTTTGACACAATAATACCATGTGAACCTACACTGGCGTACACTGGGTAGTGACAAAAGCCCTGTGATGGTATTCAACAGGGATAGTCAAAATTTTGCCATCTAAATGAAAATGATTAATAGAATGCATTTTCTGCAGAAAATTAGATTGTTCTTTGAAGAAAAAAAATCAACTGACTAAAACCCCATTTTTATACAATTTGGATATGCTGCCATAGTGCCTCAGGTCTCATTCTCCTTTATTGGCTAAGGTCTCTTGTTAGACTATATAACCCATGACATACCAAGAACAGGGCCTCTCATAAACCCAAACCTTATTACCTTATTACCTTTAAGGTGCACAGCAAAACCTTAGGCCTTCTCCCAACGAACTTTGAAAATCACCTCAGCAATTTCCCCATTTGATTCTAAGTATATTGTTTTTTGTTGAGTGTTTGGGACCACTTTTCATTTAGGATTAATGTTAAGACATGAATGAAATAATAGCAGTCTCCAAGCATATAATAGGAATATGTGTCTGACAAAAAACAAAAGCAAATGCAAAGCTGCCCAGAAATTTAAATGACAAGGGTGGAAGTTTACTTGTATTGCTGACCATACGTAACTCCATCAGAACTAGCATGGGTATGTTTACCTGAGCTGAAAATTACATCTTCCAGCTCCAATGTAGTTGAACCCAGAGATAGCACACAGGAATTAGAGATACACAGCCTGGACAAGCATAGTGTTTGACCCTGAGAGAAGCATAGAGATAGGGCTTTTAGGTCTGGTGCTGAGGCTTGGGGCTGTAAACAAAGAAACCATCTTCTGTTCCTCCTGTGTTCAGGGAAACAGGACTTTGCACATTGCTTGTAAATAAAAAAAATTGCAACAAAGACAACACCAGACTCATTAATTTCTCCTGCTAAACAGAACAAACCACAACAGCCTAAATTTGGCTAGTCACTTGTGTCAAAAAGGGTAACACTGTATAAAGATGTCAGTATTAGAAATGGATCAGCCATTTAGGTTTCAGGTCTGGCGGTCCTTAAGCAAAACTGGCACTGAAATAAATAGGTGTTTAGGTAGGAAACTTCAAAGGAGCCCAAGGAATTCTGGTCAGTGCCCAAATCCTATTGAAAACCAATGGGAGTAAGGCACTGAACTCCCTAAAACTCCTTTGAAAAGCTCAGCCTTAGGTTGAGTGACAACTGAAAAATTGGCTGTAAATGGTTAAGCTGACATTGTTAAGATATATTGATTCTTTAAAAAAAGTATTAAAACAAAATATGCACTATATAGTGTCTATATAGAAAGGTTCACCCTTTGAAATGAAAAAGGATTTTTATTTCATATTGTGACAAAGTTCTTCCTCTACCTAAGTCCTGCGCTTATTGGCAGATTTGCACATCTCAATGATCTTCCCCTCTGGTGGAACCCACAGTCTGGTTCAGCTCCTCCTGTGTCTGATCAGGAGTTGAGAGGTTTGGGGGGAACCCAGACCCGCCCTCTACTCCCAGTTCCAGCCCAGGGCCCTGTGGATTGCAGCTGTCTGTAGTGCCTCCTGTAACAGCTGCATGACAGCTACAATGCCCTGGGCTACTTCCCCATGGCCTCCTCCAAACACCTTCTTTATCCTCACCACAGACTTTCCTTCTGGTATCTGATAACACTTGTACTCCTTAGTCCTCCAGAAGCATTCCCTCTCCCTCTCCCTCTCTCCCTCTCCCCTCTCCCTCTCAGCTCCTTGCTCCTCTTGCTCCCAGCTCCTCACATGCCCATCACAAACTGAAGTGATCTCCTTTTTAAACCCAGGTGCCCTGATTAGCCTGCCTTGATTGGCTGCAGCTGTTCCAATCAGCCTGCCTGCCTTAATTGGTTTTAGCAGGTTCCTGATTACTCTAGTGCAGCCCCTGCTCTGGTCATTCAGGGAACAGAAAACTACTCATCCAGTGACCAGTATATTTGCCCTCTACCAGACTCCTGTATCCCACTGCTCTGGGTCTGTCACAATATCAATTTAAATACCACATACAATTCTCATTAAAAGTCATAGGGTTAGAATTATTCAGCTACTTGAAGGATCTAACTATCCATGTCTCGAGTTCTCTCTCTGTAGTAGAGTATATTATTTGCTATTTCATTAATTTGTCAATACCATTTTGAAGATCTTACAAAATTAATTCCAAAGCCATTACCTTTATTTTATTGTGTCTATAGTTTTAGCGTGTCTATAGTTTTAGCATGGTTTGTTGTTTGCTTGCAGTTGTGTTACAGTAAATTTATATGGCAAAAAAATAATTAGATGATTCTGACAAATAACTGAGGGAAAGGAACTCTAATTGTTGATAATGCATTATTCCTGTACTGTCAGGTTGCATTAGTGGCTCTGCTTAGTTAGTATGCTCCAGAATTGTGGCTGAAAGAAACATGCACACACAAGAGGTTAAAAACCAACATCCTTTACTGTTAAAAAGTACTTCAGACTGACTTACAGTAATGCTCATGTGCTTGTTCTATTCCCTACACAACATGTCTCTCATCAAATTGCTTAAAATGAAGACAATAGATTTCCCAATACAAGTTGCTTGTATTCAGTACATATTTGTAAACAGTTAATGGAGTTATTAGTTGAACCATTTCCTATATAAATTGATGGAAATACATACATATCACACAACAACTACATAGAAATCCATGTGTGTAACTGGGTTAGCTATCCTTGAGACTGGTTAGTTAGTGAACTAATTGTTTTCAAAAGTTATGTGTTGGGTTTTGGATCCTGTTCACTTTTACAGAGCTGTGTTAGGAGCTGATTTTTCTTTATTCCTACAGGGATGTGCTTGCTAAAAAGGGAATAAATCAGGGTTTACTCTACAATTACAGTTAGGATTGAATTAAGAATGGATCCTGATATTGAATGATGATTCAATAGCAGTGCTAATCTGAACAAAAAGATAATTGTGGAGGATGTCTTCCAAAAACACTTGGTAAATGTAAACAAAAAAGCACAAGGATATGATTCAAATATCTTCCATATATATGTATTCAGAGAACTTGGAAATACCATATCACCATGAAGTTATGCTAATACGCTACTTGGATGGAAAGAGAGAAACTAAACGTTATTTAAATAGAGGAGAACTTCTAAAAAATAATATTATATGAGCTTGGAGACTGTGTATTAAATCTTAACATTGTAAAATATTTCTTCTTGAGGGCTAGATTCTGACACCCTTACCCAGATTGAGTAACACTGCATAAGTGGCCCCATAGCAATAAGTGTATGAGAAGTTGACTTCAGCAGCCTATAAAGGTCAACAATTTAAAATGTGTGGAAACAAACTGAATCCTGTTTCAGGTTCACAGGATTCAAAATAGACATAACTGAAGTCATGGCAACATCAGCTGAATAAGGGTTTGTAGGATCAGAGCCTAATTAGTTAGTTTGTTGACTATTTTGAAGATGAGAAGTGTTACAACAGTGCTATCAATATTTGAACCCCATAGTCTTTAATGCACATTGGATCAAACCCTAGGATTTGCTGAGTTCCGTCTACATCAGAATATGGTTACACGTAGGGCTGTAGCAACAAAGAATGTGGTCCCCTCCGAACATATGTCCGGGGCCCCTTACAATGCAGAAACTGGAATGCGGTATTTATTTTATACAATATATAGGGTTCATATTATGTATACATAGGCCTACAGTGTACATGTATTCCGTATTTATGCAAAGCGCTTCTTTCGAGCCTTGTTCTCCGCAAATTGGTTAATCAATGCGTTATAGTCCAGAGATCTGGCAATCTTGTTTTCGATTGAGATAACTGCAAGCGCAGAAAGCCTGTTCTCTGTCATGGTTGAGCGCAGGATATTCTTGATCAGTTTCATTCTGCTGAAGCTCCTTTCAGCACCAACGACAGTAACTGGTGTGGTCAGAAGAATTCTGATGCAAATGCAAAGATTTGGATATATCTCCTGAAGGCTGCTCTTGTATATGTATGTTAAAAAATTGTTTGCTGTGACAAGTCCTCTCTCTTTCTCGATGACATAAATAAAACAATTCAATTCCATTATGAGTTCGTTGGCATCAATGTCTCCCATTTTTCTTTCAATTTTTTTGCTGTGATTCTCCAGTTCATTTTCTCTGTGACACTGCTTCAGGCTGTTAGCCTTGTACAGAAATCCAAACAACTTATACCACTCCACGAGTTGGTCAAATCGAGATGAAACAGAACATATGGCCTGATCAGTGAGAACAAGAAAGAACTGCAATTTGAATTTTTCTTCGGCAGAAAGACGACTCGAATCATCAGCACATTCGTAATCAAACATTCTCTTCTTACGTCGCACCCTGGTTTCTGGAAACACCTGCTCAATACCCATATGTTCTGCTATTTCACGTGCATTTGTGACCACAGAGTTATATCCTGTACTTCGATAGTCTTCCAAAAACTTCATTGTAGCACCGACTTCTGCCTGCAGTACGTCAATTGACACATCTGGTGACTGAATTAAATTGCTGGTTTTATTGGTGTGAAATAGCATATCATACCACATGAACACAGTCAGAACAAAAGGCCACGTAGTAACATGGTCTAAAAGCGCACCGGCTTCTGTTGCTGTATTGCCATCTTGCTTTTCGAGCGCAAATTCTCGCAAAGATGACAAAGCATTGCATAATTCTTCAAGGTGATAATGCAATGGCTTCACAGCATCAATTCTCGACTCCCAATGAATGTCCGATAACCCTTTAACAGATATTGGCATATGTTCTTGAAGTATATCCCAACGTGAAGGTGAAGAAGAAAAGGTAATGTATATTCTGTTAATCAGACCGAAAAAGTCAACGGCATATTTCGATGACTTTGCCGCGTCTGAGATCACAAGATTCCAAGTGTGAGCTCCACATGGTACATACAAGGCACGGTCATTTATTTCTAGCATGCGGGCTTGAACTCCTTTATTCTTTCCTCTCATATTTGAGCCATTATCATAAGCTTGGCCTCTCATGTCAGCAATGTCTATTCCTAAGTTGTTTGCCTTTTCAAGAAACGCTTCCAATAAGCCCTCGCCAGTTGTATCATGAACATTAAGAAACCAACAAACGCTTCACGAATATTGACACCCATCTTCACCGTTGCATTCAGCAAAGCGTAACACCACAGACATCTGTTCTTCATGTGACACATCGGGAGTACAGTCCAAAATAACTGAATAATATTTTGCTTTTTTAAGCTGCGCTATGTTGGCCTCTTGAATGTTACTGGCAACAAGTTGAATCAGCTCATTTTGGATCTGTGGACTGAGGTACTGAACATGTGTCTCTGCCTTCTTAATCCTCTGTAAAAGTTCGCTGACGACAGTATCATACTTTGCAAGCAATTCAAACAGTCCCAAAAAGTTGCCATTCGAAGGATCACTGAGCTTTTCATTACTTCCTCGAAATGCCAAGTTTCTTTCGGACAAGAAAATAACGACATCAACCATGCGTTTGACAACATTTCTCCAGAAATCTCTTTCTTTCAGAAAAGCCTGCAATTCGAGTTGGTCAATAGATGTACGGTTTACTATGCCTGACCGAAGGTCAGACCATTTCACCATACAGTCTTGATGACCTTTGCCTGTTTCATGCTGCTGAAGTCTTTTTGACAGTGCTTTCCAAGCAGATGTTCCACGACGTAGCGATATGTCGCCAGTGCCAAATAATTTACAACAAAAACAAAAAATGGCATCTTTCTGAACTGAGTACATTAACAATGAACGTCTTATTTTCTCGCCATTTGCCATGGTTTGATAGAAATGAGTACTTGTGAACCTCCGTCTTTCCTCGTTAAATGGAAATTCATAACTTTCATTCTGCTGCGGTGGGCCACGTGCAACAATGTCACACACTTGCCTGTCCGATATTATAGACAGCCAATCTCCTGGATCATCAGTCAGTGGTTCAGATTCAGATACTTCTTTCCCGGCAGCAGCTGGAATATCTGTCACAGTTTGTTTGGTAGAACAACTGGCTTCACCTTCGACCTCACTTGAAGCACTTCTGGATACTTCTGGATACGATTCTTCGCTGCTAGCGCTGTCCGTTTCATGTGCCTGTACCTGTACGTTGGATTGCAACGCAAAATACGTTGACAACTTTGGAATTTTCTCAAGTTCCTTCTCGGCATCTTTTGCTGCCTTTCGTTTACTAGCTCCGCTCTTATACATTCTCTTAGACATCACAAAGCATGCTTCTGCGTTGGAAACGATAAAAAACTAAACAACTAAATCAATAACATTTATCCGCTGACCGCCATTATGAACGCAAATACACATTCTTTGAATGGGTCCAACTAAAATTCGAAACTGACTGACAGACAACTGATGTAGCCAATAGCATTATGATGTATCATAATGACTTCACGGTTTTGTCAGTAAAACCGACATGGATTGTGCAATAGCGTCAATAAATGTCACTTACTTAGTTATACCTTACATTTTTTTTGCCACTTTTAGGGGCCTCCTTCCTTGCGTGGCCCCCTCCGGTCGGAGGTACGGAGGGCGCTCGCTACACCTCTGGTTACACGGAGGTCTAAGTAGTAACAAAAATATAAGTGGCATACTAACATTTAGGCAAAATCATGGCAAGCCTTGCAATGGTGAATGGGAGATGAGAGAGTACAAGAAACACTTCCTTCTTACATAGGGACCAGATACAACATAGACTTTGCTCTGCCCTGAACATACAACAAGAATATAATGGCAGGGTGACCAGATGTCCTGATTTGACAGGGACAGTTTCAATTTTGGGGTCTTTTTCTTATATAAACTCCTATTACCCTCCCACCTCCTGTCTCAATTTTTCACATTTGCTGTCTGGTCACCCTGTATAACTGTGGTGCTTGCCTTTTGGAAAATTACCTGAGAAGGGGGTCAATAGAGCTCACCAAGTGAATGCTATACCTTCTGCCATGGGGTCCACTCATCACAGGTAGCACCTCCTCCTGGTCACTTTGGTGTGCACCCTGCTACCATTCTCTCTTTCACTTTCTGTGACTCAGGGTGCTCCCTCTTCATGACTTCACCCTCCAGCCAGGTCACTATGCATGTTTCCCCCTTCTAGGGTGTCAGAGTCTTTCTTTAACATCAGTCCTCTGATTCACTGCCACATGTCCCACTTCCCCAGTGGCTGGTAGTGAAACCCAGGCCCACTCTCTATTCTGGTTTCCAGCTTAGAGACCCTCTAATCAGTGGCCAAGGTTTGCACCCTCCTGAACCTTGCTGCCTTTTCCCTGAACTTTTCCTACTCCTTCTGGCTCCCCAGTTTTGCCAGCCCAAACTCCCTCCTGCTAAGGAGTAACTGCTGCCTACTTTCTATAGTCTCAAAACACACTTCCATTCCCCCAGGGAATGACTGACCACTACTTCCCTGCAACCCCCTTTCTGCTATCATCTCCCTGGCTTTATAGAAGCCCTACTTGTTCCTGCATAGGTGAGTTTCTGCTAATTGGGGCTTTCCTCTCAGCCTTAATTCCCTCAATTTGCAGCTTAATGAGTTAATTGGCCCCTTTGCCCTATGTTAACCCCTTCAGGGTGAGCATGGGGCTCATACCCTGTCACACCTTCTCAAAGGCCAAAATGCATCCCAAAGCTCCATATGGGGGAGGAGTGCATTGCCACATTACCCTTAGCAAAGGATGCCTTAAATTACAAAAAAAATATTAATGTGACCTACAATAATCTACTATATATTTTCACATCCACAATATAGCCCCATAGATCATGTGCCCTCATTTTGGCTCTCCTACACTATTGTGTATTGTGAAACCTGGTAAGCAAACTTTTCCACACACGTTGGACATTTTTATTAGTTTGTTAGTTTTTCCATTGCTGAAACAACTTATAAGGTATCAAGTGACCACAGCTGATTGACTAATTTGCCACAGATAATTTATCCAGAAAAGATAGCGCTTTTATTGGTTCATGAAAAGATTGAAAAATTCTCAAATGTGTTTGTTAATCAAAAATCATTTGTGCATTTCCTCCTCAGATAGTTTTTGGTCTGCATGTCGTTCATTAACTTGGAAATTAGCAGCATTTCCAATTAAAAAAATGTGCTCTATTGGTTAGTTACTTTCATAAGTCACATGGTATTCCTGCTATTGCCTAACTTGATGATTTATGTAACTAAACTGCATAGTGCATATTGCAATTACTTCTACTGAATATGTGATTCAAAATTAACTCTGAATCAGTGAACTACATTAATCACCCAGTCATGACCCGTGGGCCTTGGTTTATTTCTCGTAACTTCCATAACCTATTTCCTTCTCAATTGCATATCTGTGGCCTATTGAAAGCACTCAAGGGTCCAGAATGAGGGAGCACAGTGTTTCTGGATACAGACTCCCATCCATTCTGTCCCAGCCTCAGCATGAGGAGGGAGGGAAATCTACATGTTTCATCCCCCCTTGAGATTATCATGATTTTTATTTTATAGTAGGTAATGCCCATGAAAAAATGTGTAAAAACTGTAAAAGGCAACAAAAACAAATTAATGGAGCGAAATCTTCACTATGTCCTATAATGGCGAGTTCAATAGGATGTCTCTGAACTGCTTTATTTATGCATTCTGGTATAATTATAGAGAGAAGATAAACACTACATTGATTTTATCCTTACCTGTGGATTACCACCTATCACTGTTTGGTATTTTTTATTTTATTTTTTTTTATTTTGGTCATCAAAATCTTAATATTCTCTTATAGAGATTTAGTTCTTTGTTTTGTTAGAACATTTTGTCACTCTCATACAACTTCAGCAGGCAGCTGTCACATGACACTATATAAGACAGATTTTTTAAATAATTTAGGTCTAAATGTATATTATATTTTGAAAGGTAGAGCAATTTCAACATTCTGTACCATCTCTTGCACTATGCACTTGGCAACATATGTCTATAGTTGACAAGTGCATCCTTCACAAAGTTTTACATTGAAGACAGAATATTTCAAAAGAGGCTTTACCAATGTCTTTATTACTGCAAGACACCTAAATAACAACACATTTATTTTCAACAATACACTTTTTTTTACTGCAAGTGCACATTTGACACAAAGTGTTTCTGCAAGGTTGCAGAAGCAAAAGCCTGCTTTTTCTAACCTTCAAATACATAAAGAAAAAAATGCTAAGAAATTCTCTAAAGAAAATAATTACTTTGATAAACAACATATTGAAAATACTTGGAGGAATTTTTCTTCAGGGTACATTGCATTTGAGGAATAATTCAATGAAATTCATTAAAGCCCTGCTCAAACCACCTTTCTTTATTCACTAACTGAGTCATTTGTGGGCCAAAATAAAATCAAATTGAGTGTAAAACAGAATCAATTTATCTGTCAATGAAATCGTGAAAAACATAATTAATTGAGGAAACTTATTTTTTTATCTTGGATAAAGGACATGGTGGGTATGACGCAATAAATTGGCTAAGCAGAAAATGTCTGGAAACTTTGGTTCAGATTTGAACTAACCCACAATGAAATAGGTTGTTTTCATTTCCTTTGACATAGGTTAAAATATTTTATGTCCCTTTGTGCACTCTGTGCTCACATTAATTGCAACAGAAAGAATTGTTTGACCACAAATATTTGAACACCATTGGAGCACAATATCAAGCAAAACAACTTCAACACCTTGGAATTTAAAATTCAGTTCATTAGAGTTGCATACTAATATAGCTCTTTTCCAATGAAATAACTGAAAACAAAAAAAATGTATATCATGTCATATTTGAATGCACTATATTTTATTAAATTGATATCAAAGTAATATGAACCTGGGAGAAAATATACTGGTTAACATAATATTTAACACATAGTATTCCAACTGCACATTTGAGGACAACCAAGTCCATAAAGTTGATGAAGTTACAGACCTGCCAAAATAAATAGGATATTGAAAGAAAATAGTTGGATAGATACTAATGTAGCATTTATGTAGTAACATGCTTGATATGATGAAAATCAATATAAAATAATTCAAAAATCTCAGCATTAAAGAGAATGGGTTCCAGAGCTATGCTCTAGTCACTTTGGCCCAGAAGATCATCAAAGGTTTGTTGGAGCTTAACTCCCAATAGGAGAATCTCAGCCAGTATCTTCCCCTGGCCATGACCTCAGGAGCAACAATAGCATAGAGCCACTATACTGGCATTATACTGCCTAGGGATTTCCCTCATGCAAGGTAAATCTTCAGGAGGCTATTAAAATTGGTTTGTTATTGTTTTTTGTTTTTTTGTTTTGGCTGTTTGCCTCAAACTACTGCCATATTGAACAAAACAAAATTTTGATAGAACGAACTTGGCTTTAGAGAAAACTCCATACCCAGGAAAGAAAGATTCCTCCCTCACAGGCCTGGCATAAAGCCATCCTACTTGGCTTTAGAGGACTCTCCACAAGGCCTGGCATAGGAAATGTTTGCTGGGATAGGAGGAGAGGAGATGCATGCCTGTAACACATAACTCTACATTTCCAGCAGCATCACCATGTACAGTGCAACTTGGGGAGCCCCTCATGTCCATCACTGTCTAAATTATGCCAGGGGCCACTCCAGTCCTCAGAGCAGCCTAGAAACCTGGACACCTAGAGGTGGCTTAAAGGCCCCTCCCTTGTGTCTTGACTGCAAGAGGCACATCCCAGAATCTAACACCTTATAATTTTCTGACACAGCATTTTCTCATGCATGTGCTCAGATCACAGCTGAATTCTAGGGGGCAAAGTCTGGTAAAATTCCATCTGGCTGCTCTTGAGATATCCAAAAGTGACCAATCAGTGTTTTCTATCTTCCAAGACATTTTTTACACTCATTTTACTGAATCACTACGTTGTCACAAAGTATTGCAATATATGTCCATAAAATATTTTTTAAAATGCAGTGCCCCTGGAAAGGCCATACTCCAAGTATTCTCAGACACCAGCACACACACATCTAGAACATCTCTGGATGAAAAAAAAAAATGCAAGATGACAGACATTTATATAGCACTTGCCAGCTGAGAATGTCAAAGCAATTTATAATAATTAATTTAGTCTCATAGCCCTGACATAAGGTAGGTAAGCAAATACTCATTTGCAGATGGATAAACTGAGGGTAAATGAATTGCCTAAAGTTTCATAGTGAGTTACTGGAAAATCCAAGATTAGAAGCTAGGCCTTTCACTCCCAAATCCTTGCCAGAAAATGCTTCCATTATGACCTGAGTACAGACTTAGTTTGCATTCTAGAAAACCATCCCATTCTTACACATACTTGAATTCCCTTTATCACATTAGCTGAATTTGTGACCACTGTATTCTATAGGTTCCAGGTTATTTTTTATTACCCTGAAGTTTACTATTATAAGTAGTTAAGGATCCCCAACATTTCCCATTATAACATTCTATTTTCAATTCCTCATAACTTTGCCAGACTTTAATCATTTGAACTGAAATTTTCTATTCCACCTGTCTATCTCAGTCTGATTCCTGCACCCACCCCCACCTGTGGAAAATTTCAGCCAAATGATTCAGTGGTTTCCAAGAACAAGTCTCGGGAAAAATACGTTGTTTTGCTCCTCTTAAAAAAAAAATCTGATAACCTTTTTTTTTTTTTAACAGTGCTAGAGAACAGCACTATGCAGGGAGGGAGAGCTCAGTGGTTTAAGCATTGGCTTGCTAAATCCAGGTTTCTAAGTTCAATCCTTGAGGGGGCCACTTAGGGATCTGGGGTAAAAATCAGTACTTGGTCCTGCTAGTGAAGGTAGGGGGCTGGAATCAATGACCCTTTGGGGTCCTTTCCAATTCTAGGAGATAGGTATATCTCCATTAATTAACTAAAATTAATCCCAGGCTTTTGAGCAAAGATTCAACAAGGATGTGCCTTTTGCAGTCCCCATAACAATCACAGAAATGCCCTTGGGAACTGCCAACTGATGTGCCAAGACTACTTCTGCCCCTGCTTTCCCTGCCAGCCTGGGAATCCAGTACCCTGTCTTGCTGAGCCAGACATGCCCATCTGCTCCAACACAGACCCAGGGTCTGAACCATGTGCCCCAAAGCTGCAGGCTTAACTGAACGCAACTTACAGAAGTGTTCCTGTCTTTAACACTCAAATGGCCAACTCTCAATGGGGTCTAAACCTGAAATAAATCCGTTTTACCCTGTATAAAGCTTATACAGCATAAACGCATAAATTGTTCACCCTCTATAACACTGATAGAGAGATATGCACAGCTGTTTGCCCCCACTAGGTATTAATATACACTCTAGGTTAATTAATAAGTAAAAAGTGATTTTATTAAATATAGAAAGTAGGATTTAAGTGGTTCCAAGTAGTGACAGACAGAACAAAATGAATTACCAAGTAAAATAAAATAGAACATGCAAATCTATGTCGAAGAAAACTGAATGCAGATAAAACGTCACCAGTTCCAGTAAGCTTCCTTCTACAGACTAGTCTCCTGCTAGTCTGGGTCCAGCAATCACTCACCCCCCCTGTAGTTATTGTCCTTTGTTCCAGTCTCTTTCAGGTATCCTTGGAGATGGAGAGATTATCTCTTTAGCCAGCTGAAGACAAAATGGAGGGGCCTCTCAGAGGTTTAAGTAGACTTTCTCTTCTGGGTAGAGACCCCCTCCTCTCCCCTTTGCAAAGTCCAGCTCCAAGATGGAGTTTAGGAGTCATATGGGCAAGTCACATGTCCACACATGACTCAGTTTTTTACATGCAACAGCAATTGCTTACCTGCTCCCTTTAACGTCCTCATGTAGACTTTTTATGTGGATTGGAGCCTCCCAAGAGCCATTGTCCCTTAAATGCTTCCTGACTGGTTACTTAATTTGCACAGTCCTTTCTCAAGAAGCTGACCAAATGCTTTACAAAGGCTATTTAAAAATCAAGCCAGTGCCCAGCCAATATTCATAACTTTGAATACAAAAATGATACATGCATACGAATAGGATGATTAGATTCAGTCGATCATAACCTTTACAGAGATATGTTACATGGCATATGTAGCATAAAACATGTTCCATTTATATATACATTCATGAGCATATGCCCATGAAGCCTTATGGGGTACATAATCACATACTGTACAAACACATAACAAAAGGATGGACCCTATCGAAAAAGTCTGTGCTCTAACTAAGTTTAAGATGAAAGACCATAGGTGTATATGACAGACAGTGGGAGAAGAGTGGGGCATTTATGAACAATGGAAAAAAAGAAGCAGTTACAAGTTATCTGCTTCCCAGCCATATCAAATGTTTTGTAGGCATCATGGCATGGGTGGATTACTCCGAAGCTCTGAAGATTGGATATAGCTCCAGAATTCACATTTGGAACTTCATCACTCTCTAAGAGACTAAATCAGACAACCCACAGTCTACGGGTGTCATAAACAGATAGCTAAGGGTTAATGTTCTTTTACCTGTAAAGGGTTAACACAGGGAACCAAAAACCTGACCAGAGGACCAATCAGGAAATTAGACTTTTTCAAATCTGGGTGGAGGGAAGTTTTGGGTGTGAGTTTTTTGTCCTTTGTCTTGTGTCTGTGCCCTCTCGGCTCTGAGAGTGATTTTTCTATCTCCTGGCTTTCTAATCTTCTGTTTCCAAGTTGTAAGTACAAGGATAGTAAGACAACAGGATTATATTGTTTTCTTTTGTATTTACATGTGTGTAGTTCCTGGAATGTTTTAAATTGTATTCTTTTTTGATAAGGCTGTTTATTCATTTTTCTTTTAAGCAATCGACCCTGTATATTGTCAACTTGATACACAGCCTATTTTTAATGTCCTTTTTTCTTTCTTTTTATATAAAGCTTTCTTTTTAAGACCTGTTGGAGTTTTTCTTTAGTGGGGACTCCAGGGAATTGAGTCTGCAGCTCACCAGGGAATTGGTGGGAGGAAGAAGTCAAGGGGAAAATCTCTTTGTGTTAGATTTACTAAGCCTGACTTTGCATACCCTCTGGGTGAGGGGGAGAGATTAGATCTCTTGGTACTTGTCTTTCCAGGACTGGAAGCAGGGAATCTCCTAGGGTTGTCCAGGGAGGGGAGCCTGGGAGGAAGTAACAAGGAAACAAGGGGAGGGGGTTATTTCCCTTTGTTGTAACACTCAAGGCATCTGAGTCTGGGGGTCCCCCAGGGAAGGTTTTTGGGAGACCACAGTGAGCTAGGCACTGTATAATTCTTAGCTGGTGGCAGCGGTACCAGGTCCAAGCTGGTAATTAAGCTTGGAGGTTTTCATGTTAACACCCATATTTTGGATGCTAAGGTCCGGATCTGGGAAGAAATGTTATGACAATGGGAAAAATCAATTCTTACAGGAATTACCACAAAAAAAACGTATATTTATGGTTTTGATTCTCTAGCATGGTCAGGCAGCATTACATTAATCCATTCTGGTTACATGAAATGAAAAAAAAATCCATTTTATTTCTAGATCTTATGTTACACTATCCCTTCTCCTTAGGTGTAGGAAGCATGGCCAGTAATCCCCAGTCAGCAGGATGACACTGTTTCTATCAGTGTAACTTGTAGCTGCTCCAAGTTATGCCTGTGGAAAAATCTGCACTCCCAGCCAGCCTTAGAATTGCAGGAGTGCCTTAGAACCACCTTCCACATACTTCTTTCCACTCCTAACCCAGGCTCCTGGGCTAAGCACAGCTCAGCCAGCTTTAGGGATCCAGCTTTAGAATAGAGGCATCACATACCAGAGCCAGGGTCTAATGGTTTTAATTCCTAATTTGTTTTGATTTGTCATGGGATATGAAGCCAGTATGCCCCCAACCTGAGTCCCCCATCTCTAGGGGAATACCAACAAGAAAGTAGTAAGATAATATTGTCAGATTATGGTATAACATGAACCAAGGCCATAAAACCAAAGAACAAGCAACATTCATCTTAGTGCATCTCAGGACTCCTGGATGTTCAAGATCCATGGTTCTATTTCTGCAGAAAGCTAGGGAATATACCTACTAGCTATAATGTGCTGTATTTCATTTAAATTTTACACTTGCTCCATAATTTGAAAAAGTTTTCTTTAGCCAGGAACATTGAAGTGCCTTCATGTTAAAATCTTTTTCACTGGCCCAGATATCCAATGATCCCAAAAGATAAGTGACCAGATACTCAAGTGATCTAGAAAGAGAAGATACTTATGATGGATGACATGATGGATATTATTTTGAAATATATATTCTTGAAATATGCATTTCTCATATAAAGCTGTGTTAAAAAGTTTGTGGGAAGGTGATACTCCAGTTCCTCTCTTTCATGAGCACTGGTCAAATCATGTGAGCCATCTGAAATCACCTCTATTTGGAGATGATCTCTTTGAGATACACTTCACATTGTTTTGGTTTTGTTTGTTTCCACCCACATAGTTCCATACACATAACTTACATCCAAATCCCTCATGCATCATTACATGCTTCAACTGTGAGAATCCTAAACAAAATTTGTTTTTATGCTTTATATATGGAGTTGATCAACATCCAGAGATATGGCAAAATTTGGATGAGTCTTTAATGAATTATTTTCTAATGATCAATACATTGTTACATGTCAGCACAAATATACAGTCTGTATTTTTTATTGTAACACAGGTAATTACTCATTAGACACAATGTTCCAAATTTACTTCTGATGTATAACTATACTGAGTTCAATGGAGGCACACCGGAAGTGGATTTTAACATCTGGACTATAACAACAGCCACCCTCTGATTGTAGAGCATTGTGGAAAGAAGCATCCCCACAGAATGACTTTTTTTTTTTTGGAATAGGAAATGGGAGAGACCTCTATTAGCAATGTTTGACTTTAATTGCTTAATTGCATTTTTTTGTCTTCTTATTTCCATTATGTTCTTATTTCACTGTAAGCAATGGATTTACATTGCAGTTATTAAAATTTGCTGTTTTTTAGTAATTTCATACTTGTGTTCTACAGAATTCAATTTCCAAATATGATTTTTTTTTTCATTTCCAGATTGCAGATTTAAATCCATGAAAAATTAGAAATCACCAAATTACTATAATCTGTTGGCCAACATTAAATTAAGTAATGGTCTCTGTCCATCAGCCAGTGAACAGGCATCTATATCACAAAACCATCACTACAAGTGGGAAGAGAGGATATGTACCCTCCTAGAAATGACACTGCTATGTCTGAGTTAAGGTAATTTGGATCTCCTTCTTATAATCTAGAAATGATTTTACAGAACACATGTCTCCCGTGGTCAGCCATTTTCCTATGTGTCCAGTCCTCTCCTGCCAATCAAGGGTGTCAGAACCTTTGATGAAGTGGTGGGGTGGGGAGCAAAGCCAAAGTGCCCCCCTCCCTCTCCATGTCTGGCTGCTCTGGTGGTGAGCCAGATGCCCTCTCCTCTGGTGCAGCAGCAGCCACTGATGGGAGATAAGTATAATTGCAGCACTTCCCCAGCAGAATCTATTAATCTGCCGGGGGGGGGGGAATTCTGCGGGGGACATGAATTCTGCGCTTATGTTTCTTTTGTTAAAAAATGGGATGGGACATGTCCTTCCTACTTTTAAAAGTGGGGGGTATGGCCACTAACTCCCCCAGTTCGAGCACCAGTGCTGCCAATTATATTCAAGAAATGGATTCCCAGAAAGGAGGGTGCTGCAGATTTGTCACTGGGATGTTGTGTTGTGACACTGAGTCCATTGCAACGGAATGTATAACAGGTCAGGATTGTTGATGACACCTGAAAACAGTTGGTATGGAGAAGATCCATCTAGACCTGTCCACTTGTGCCTACAGCAAAGAAACAGTCTTCTTCAGTAGCTCTATCCTGTCCTCACTCATGAAGGAGTTTTTATGTGTTCTAAAGTGTACAAACCCAATTAATGAGACTGCAGCTGTGTTTTGCAAACCAAACCACCCACCATAATCTTTGTGCTGTCATCTAAAGAATAAGCAATTATATTGCTGTCACCTGGGATGAACATTTTTGACAGCTGACCCAGCTTCATTTTTATTTTTTATGGCTGCATTTTAAAACTTGCATTCAATTCATTGATATTTCAGAATTGTTCTCATTTAGAATGCATTATAAAATAACAATCACAGTAAAATATTATATAGAGTTACCATGTAACTCAGTTTTTTCCTATTACTAATGTGATTGAAATTCTACAAAATTCACCATAAGAGGTATGCTTTGCAGAAGGATCAAATCTTTACATGTGGACAGAATCTATTGTCTAGCTCCTAAAAATGCCAAGAGTTAACTCCAATGAACAAATTATTCTGAACTTAAAATTAGTAGACATAGAAGAAAAAGATTATACAAAATATCTCAATTAGAAAGACTACAGTTATCACCCAAAGCCCATACTGACCCACTTGCATATTAGTTCATATTAAAGATTAAAAAATAAATGGAATCTATTCATTGCAGAAAGTTCTATCATTTTTGTTTTATTTTTAAATCTGCTTCAACAGACTGCAAGTGGTCCTCTGAAGTACACTATCCTTTTAGCAGGTATTGGTGGTACTGGGAAAACATTAGGTAGGTTCTGATAAGTTACTGAGGCAGGTAACTCATTACACCTCCTGGATATGAAGGAGGAAGTTACTTTCTAGAGAGGCTCTACGATGTGGACTAAACACTGTCTTAAGGGAGGAACTGTAAGAACAACCAAGTCTGTGGAGAAGATCTGAACTGCTCTTTGTTAATAAATCCAAACCCAGGAAGGACTTGGCTTTATCAACAACACATAACTAAACAACAGAACTTGTGTGTGTTGTTTTAGTAGGGCAATGGGAAAGGTGTCTGTGTGTACTTGTATTAATTTTCACTTTCCTGGAATAATTCTTAAGGTCATAGGAAAAATGCATTCATGCTAGGGGCCCGAAAAGGGCGTAGCTCCCATCTTTTGTATTCCCAGCAAAAACTAATTAGAGATAGCCATAAAATATTTGTCCCTTCTCAATTAAGGCCCATACTTGTTACCAGTATTATTAAATACTAGGGTCTCTGTCAGAAATATGCCTTTATGGCTCCACAAAAAAAAATTTCACTGTGACTAATTTAACATACAGTTATTATTACATTAATTTTAAAGATGTGCATCACTTTACCATCTGGGCACCATTAATACAATTAAGAAGATTCAAAAATGGGGAAATATTGCCTTTTCTTTCAAGCCGCATCAACCAATATTGCTTTCTTAAAGACATCTTGTAGGGTTCACAAAGCATATGGCAGAGAGAAACAGATGATAAAAGTCCATATGCAATCATTTCTGTGTAAAGCTTTTAACATAGATTCCACATTGTGGAATAGTATTCTCCTCTTACCACATGGTACCCGTGAATCAGAAGGTGATTGAACATCACTGAGTTGATTGTACTCAGGTAATGAAAATGCTGGGTTTAAACCAGTATTTTGCAAAGTGTGGGGCATACCCTACTGGGAGGCATATAGGACTAGCTAGAACTTTGTCCACACGTACCCACAAATTGTTCTCCAGAGTCTCCACTTTTTTTTTTTTTTTTGTTGGTAAATGAAAGTCATGTTGTAGCCTCATAGACTTTAAGGCCAGAAGGGACCATCATGATAATCTAGTCTGGCCTCTCCCTCTTAAACATGGGAAACCAGAATTGGACACTATATTCCAGATAAGGTCTCACTAGTGCCTTGTATAATGTTACTAACTCTTCCTTATCTCTACTGAAAATATCTCATCTGAGGCATCATAGGATTGTATTAGACTTGTGCATGGCCACATCACATTGGCAGCTCATAGGCATTCTGTGATCAACCAATATACCCAGGTCTTTCTCCTCCTACTTCCTACTAAGCCTCCAGCTTATAGCAAAAATTCTTGCATTTGTCCCTAAGTGCACAACCTTGCATGTTGCACTATTATAGGGATAGGCAACCTTTGGCATGGGCATGGAAGGCGGCACGCGAGCTGATTTTCAATGGCACTCATACTGCCCGGGTCCTGTCCATCGGTCTCGGGGGCTCTGCATTTTAATTTAATTTTAAATGAAGGTTCTTAATCATTTTAAAACCCTTATTTACTTTACGTACAACAATAGTTTAGTTATACATTAGAGACCTATAGAAAGAGACCTTCTAAGAACGTTACAATGTATTACTGGCACGCGGAACCTTAAATTAGAGTGACTAAATGAAAACTCAGCACACCGCTTCCGAAAGGTTGCTGACCCCTGCACTATTACATTTCATCCCATTTCTATTACTCCAGTTTTCAAGCATCCAGATCTTCTTGTAGGATATTCTGGTCCTCCTCCATTTGTCAGTACCTCCCAACTTTGTGTCATCCACAAATTTTATTAGCACACTTCCACATCTTGTGCCAAGGTCATTAATGAAAATGTTAAATAAGATTGGTCCAGCCTGATGGTTCATTTTTCAGTATGACCCGTTTTAGTCTCCCCTTTAACCAGTTCCTTATTCATCTTTCAATTCTCATATTAATCTTCATTTTCTCCAATTTAACTAAAGTTTACACGTGGAAATGTATCAAATGCCTTACTGAAATCCAGACAGGTTAGATATACTGCATTTCCTTTCTCTAAAAAAATCAAAGAAACAGATCAAGTTGGTTTGGCACCATGTAGCTTTTGTAAAACTATGTTCTATTTTATCCCAGCTACCATTTACCTCTATGTCCTTAATTTCTTTCTCTTTCAATATTTGTTCCAAAAACCTTGCATACAATTGAGGTCAAACTGACAAGCCTGTGGTCTCCCAGATCACTTCCTCACCCCTCCTTAGAAATAGTATTTGTTGCAGCCCTAAAGCCTATGCTCAAACATGGCGTCTGTTTGGCCAATTGTCAGTCAAAAGGTCACATTAGTACCGTGTGCAACACCGTAGTACCGTGTGCCTATTCCCGCTCTTTTCCCTGGTCACCTAAGGGTCAGGCTAGTGCTGTGTGCAAAAATACCAATGTGCCTGTTCTCGAACCTTCTGTCAGTCAAAAGGTCAAGTTGGTGCTGTGTGCAAAAGCATAGGGCTATGTGCAAGAATAATGTGCTGGGTGCAGCTCCTATTGACGTAGAGGGTACCAGCTCGGAAGGTGGTTGGTGAAGGAGCTAGGGACCAATCAGACGCTGACACGAGTAAGAGTGTCCAAATAAAACTATCTCGCGCCAAAATCTGCAGGAGTATCCGCGTGTTAGCGGGAAGGCCTGATCACCCTTCCAGCCAGGGTCTCCTCCGGATTTAGCCAGCTCGTGTCTTGTCATTTTTTCTTTGGATTATTTCCCCTCCCCAATTCGCCATGTCCTTGGTGTCT
Source organism: Gopherus evgoodei (assembly GCF_007399415.2). NCBI lineage: Eukaryota > Metazoa > Chordata > Testudines > Testudinidae > Gopherus > Gopherus evgoodei. The sequence goes on from NC_044323.1 coordinate 200,142,659, forward strand.
GTACTGCTGGTCAGCTGCGCCTGGAGTGTGGTATGTGCATTTTAATTTCTGTAAATACTCTGTTTGTTTAACTTCTCCCCTTTTTCCCTTCCCTTACTTGGTACCAAGTTGTGTATATAGTATATGAGAGTCAAATTGTTGTATCAATTGCTGTTGTGGTTAGTTGGTGTATTTTTATAGTATTCAGTTAATGCGTGTACAGTTTACTTGGTTTGTGTATTTGCCCTGGTTTTTAGTGAGCAGTTGATTATAGACTGCTTGGTTTCCTGTTGTTGGATGTAACTAGACTGTTTCAAGCTGTGTGTATATTCTTGTTCTGATAGTATTGTTAGTTGGTAAAAGTGCTCCTCCCCAGCCCAAGTTGCAAGTCATTCCCCATTAATAAATAACCACTTGGTTTTGAATTGCAATCTGTTTTCGTTTTGATTTTCCTCTCTCAATCAAATCCTTACTCGAACCTGCATTGGTCTCGGACAGTATTACGTTAGCAATTCTCCAGTCATAGGGCAGGACCCCTACATTTATGGATTCAGTAAAAATCTTTGCTATTGGATTTGCAATTTCATGTGCCACTTCCTTTAATATTCCTGGATAGAGATTATCCACATTCCATGATTTGGTCCCATCAAGCTGTTTGAGTTTGACTTCCACCTCAGATGTTTGTTAAAAAAAAATATGTAAAACATGAAGCAAGAATGACCATTGTGCTGATATCTGCCTGAGTTTGCAGAGTGTTTAAAATAATAGCCCTGAGGTACAACATGTTCCATTTATTTCAATGAGTGTTGACTCAGATGTCTTAAATTCTCAATATTGTTAACTATTTCATGAAAACACTAGATCAAAGCATGAGCGAAATGTGAGGAATTCTCATATTATGAAACTACACAAAAGGTTACAAGAGTGGAAGGGTGTGCGATTGATTAACCGTGGGTAGGGTGTGGTGTGGCAATGCCAAAGGGATATACAGTAAAAGCTGTGTTATCTGGCACTTTACTAACTGGAAAATTCTATTAACCAGCATTTCTGATATCTCCCAATACAAATCTTCAATCTAGTAACTGGGACTACTGTACTGCCCAGGAGGTTATGCAATTGCACATTCTGCATTCTACTCTTATGCAAAAGAGGCAGAAGACAAGTAAGCAAGCTGACATCAAGGATTTATTAAAAAAAAAAAAAAGCTTCCAGGGTGTGTCACAGGATCATTACAGATTCAGCCAATCTCCTACACCTTCTAGATCTACAATGATAATTGATGTTGCTAATGATGATCCTGAGGCACTGCAAGATCCAGAAGTGCCTTCTGAATCATCAAAGAGATTAAATTATGTTCAATATAGTTTTAGTGTTAAGTGTAGATTTAGTGACTTGGGTGTACGCCATGCGCTGCCCATAGTGATATGTAGTGTCATAAGATAACCTACTGCATAGAAAACTTTACCTAGATACACCTAAGTGCTTCAAGAAACCAACCACTCTGCAGTGCAGTACTGGATTGGTGAGTATCTGTATACTATTTTATACTTCATTCTTTTTATTGTATTCTAATTCTTTGAAAATTGGTATTCCATTGGTAAGTGTAACTCTTAATTAACCAAAAACAATGAGGAGACCTTGTGGCACCTTAGAGACTAACACATTTATTCGGGCATAAGCTTTCATGGGCTATAACCCACTTCATCAGATACATGGAGTGAAAAAAAGTAGGCAGGTATAAATATACAGCACATGAAAAGATGGGAGTTGCCTTACCAAGTTGGGGGGTCAGTCTAACGAGGCCAATTCAATTAGGGTGAATGTGGCCCATTCTCAACAGTTGACAAGAAGGGATGAATATCAGCTGTGAGGGAAAATATGGTGGGCTTACAACTTTGGTCAGACTTTTAGGCCTAAACTTTGGATAAGCTTGTTTCTAGGCTGTGTTGAACTTTGGTTCAACTTGTCTTTGTGTATAAGGGGTAGAGAGGATGGGGACAGAGTGATGAAAGACTGGTGGAAAGTTGCTTCTGTGTGTCAAGGGGTAAAAGAAGTCACAGTGGAAAGTTCCCAAAATGGAACAATGGCTTTGTGTGTATAAAGGGCATGAGGGGGCAGAGTGATAAAGTCCCCAAGTAGCATAATTTGCAATGGCCAGGCTTATGAAATATATAGACTCATAGGTCAGAAGGGACCAATCTGATCATCTAGTCTGACCTCCTGCACAAGGCAGGCCACAGAACCCCACCCATCCAATTTTATAACAACCCCTATCCCAGGACCAAGTTATTGAAATCCTCAAAATTGGTTTGAAGACCTCAAGCTGCAGAGAAACCACCAGCAAGCGACCCGTGCCCCACGCTGCAGGGGAAGGCGAAAAACCTCCAGGGTCCCTGCCAATCCGCCCTGGAGGAAAATTCCTTCCCGACCCCAAATATGGCGATCAGCTAAACCCCGAGCATGTGGGCAAGAGTCACCAGCCAGCACCCAAGAAGGAATTCTCTGCAGTAACTCAGTTCCCATTCCATCCAACATCTCCCCGCAGACCATTGAGCAGACCTATCTGGTGGTAATCCAAGATCAGTTGCCCAAATTAATGATTCTATCATAACATCCCCTCCATATACTTATCAAGCTTTGTCTTAAAGCCAGGAAAGTCTTTTGCCCCCACTACTTCCCTCGGAAGGCTGTTCCAGAACTTCACTCCCCTAATGGTTAGAAACCTTCGTCTAATTTCAAGTCTAAACTTCCTAATATCCAGTTTATACCCATTCGTCCTCGTGCCTACATTAGTACTAAACTTAAATAATTCCTCTCCCTCCCTAACGTTAACCCCCCTGATATATTTATATAGAGCAAGCATATCCCCCCGCAGCCTTCTTTTGGCCAGGCTAAACAAGCCAAGCTCTTTGAGTCTCCTTTCATAAGGCAGGTTTTTCATTCCTCGGATCATCCTTGTAGCCCGTCTCTGAACCTGTTCCAGTTTGAATTCATCCTTCTTGAACATGGGACACCAGAACTGCACACAGTATTCCAGATGTGGTCTCACCAACGCCTTGTATAACGGTACTAACACCTCCTTATCCTTGCAGGAAATACCCCGCCTGATGCATCCCAAAATCGCATTTGCTTTTTTAACAGCCGTATCATATTGGCGACTCATAGTCATCCTGCTATCAACCAGTACCCCAAGGTCCTTCTCCTCCTCCGTCGCTTCCAGCTGATGCGCCCCCAACGTATATCCAAAATTCTTATTATTAATTCCTAAATGCATAACCTTGCACTTTTCACTATTGTATTTCATCCTATTTCTATTACTCCAGTTTACAAGGTGGTTCAGATCTTCCTGAATAGTATCCCTGTCCTTCTCCGTGTTAGCAATACCCCCCAGCTTGGTGTCATCCGCAAACTTTATTAGCACATTCCCGCTTTTTGTGCCAAGATCAGTAATAAAAAGGTTAAATAAGATCGGTCCCAAAACCGATCCTTGAGAGACTCCACTAGTGACCTCCTTCCAGCCTGACAATTCACCTTTCAATACGACCCTCTGGAGTCTCCCCTTTAACCAGTTCCTTATCCACCTTACAACTATCATATTCATTCTCATCTTTTCCAATTTGACTAACAGTTCCCCGTGCGGAACCGTGTCGAACGCCTTACTGAAATCTAGGTAAATTATATCTACCGCATTTCCTTTATATAAGTAATCCGTCACCTTCTCAAAGAAGGAGATCAGATTGGTTTGACACGATCTACCTTTACTAAATCCGTGTTGCAATTCGTCCCAATTACCATTGACCTCTATGTCCTTAACTACTTTCTCCCTTAAAATTTTTTCCAAGACCTTGCATACTACAGACGTCAAGCTAACAGGCCTATAATTACCCGGATCACTTTTATTCCCTTTCTTAAAAATAGGAACTACATTAGCAATCCTCCAGTCATACGGCACAACCCCCGAGTTTATCGATTGCTCAAAAATTCTCGCTAACGGGCTCGCAATTTCACGTGCCAGTTCCTTTAATATCCTCGGATGGAGATTGTCCGGGCCCTCCGACTTCGTCCCATCGAGCTGTTCAAGTACGGCCTCTACCTCAGTTGCGGTAATATCCACTTCCATATCCACATTCCCGTTTATCATCCCTCCATCATCGCAAGATTCCTCACTAGTCTTATTAAAAACTGAAGCAAAGTACTTGTTTAGATGTTGGGCCGTGCCTAGGTTATCCTTAACCTCCATTCCATCCTCAGTGTATAGCGGCCCCACTTCTTCTTTCTTTGTTTTCTTCTTCTTTATGTGGCTGTAGAACCTTTTACTATTGGTTTTGATTCCCTTTGCAAGGTCCAGTTCAATGCGGCTTTTAGCCTTCCTCACTTTATCCCTACATGTTCTGACCTCACCAAGGTAGCTTTCCTTACTGATCCTGCCTTTCTTCCACTCCCTGTAAGCTTTCTGCTTTTGTCTAATCCCCTCTCTGAGTTGCTTGCTCATCCAATTTGGCCTACAACTCTTGCCCATGGTTTTTTTCCCCTTTCTCGGGATGCAGGCTTCCGACAGTCTCCGCAGCTGCGACTTAAAGTAATTCCAGGCCTCCTCCGCATTTAAATCCACTAATTCCTCAGTCCAATCCACTTCCCTAACTAATTTCCTTAACTCTTTAAAATTAGCCCTCGAGAAGTCAAAAACCCTAATCCCAGATCTACATTTGTTTATCCTTCCATCTAGTTTGAACTGAATCAGCTCATGATCACTCGAACCAAGGTTGTCCCCTACCACCATTTCTTCTACGAGGTCCTCACTGCTCACCAACACCAAATCTAAAATGGCATCCCCTCTCGTTGGTACTTCAACTACTTGATGAAGAAATCCATCCGCTATCACATCCAGAAAAATCTGACCCCTATTATTCTTGCAGGTACTCGTCCTCCAGTCTATATCCGGGAAGTTGAAGTCCCCCATAATCACACATTTCCCCTATGTGTTTACTTCATTAAAGACATTAAAGAGGTCTCTATCCATATCCCAATCAGATCCCGGCGGTCTATAGCACACGCCAAGCACTATCTCAGGGGAAGCTCTAGTTGCTTTTTTACCCAGTGTGATTTTTGCCCAGACAGACTCTGTCTTATCCATTGCATCGCTTCTTATTTCACTACAGTTAATTTCATCATTGATGTACAAGGCTACTCCACCACCTTTGGCTTTCTTCCTGTCTTTTCTAAACAGCACATAGCCTTCAATACCCGTGCTCCAGTCATGAGTACTATTCCACCAGGTTTCAGTTATCCCTATAATATCCGGTTTCACTTCCTGCACCAGTAACTCCAGTTCCTCCATCTTGTTACCTAGGCTCCTCGCATTAGTGTACAGACCTTTTAATTTTCGGCATTTGGCATCAGTGACATTCTTTCCCCCGTCGTGCAGAGACCTTTTACCACCAGCATCACCCGTTATTCTGGTTTCTACTCCACTATTCCTCCTTGGATCAAATCTTGGGACCGCAAGGGTATCCCCTCTCACTTTGTTTACTTTCCTCTCCAGGTTATATTCCGGCGTGGAGATCTCCCGAACATCTCCCAACCATCTCCCCCAACTTCCTAGTTTAAAGCTCTCTTGATGAGGTCGGCGAGCCTCCATCCTAGAATTCTATTTCCCTCCTTGCTTAGATGAAGTCCATCCAGAGCGAACAGTCGTCTATCCGTAAATGCTTCCCAGTGACCGTACATCCCAAAGCCCTCCTTATAACACCACTCCCTAAGCCACAGTAGTTCTGTTAGAAAGGTCGCTGACCGCAAAAGAACAGACAGTGAGTAACGGGGGGGGGGAGGGAGGAGGGGGGCCTAGTGGGAAAGACGCTTGTTTTTGCTTTTGTCCTATATTAATTTTGTAATGTATTCCAAATAAGGTAATTAATACAGAAGTATGTATAATTTGTCTGTGGTTTTAATCTTTATAAGCTAGCTAAAATTTAAGGAGGGCAGAGCAGCTTGCCACTTTGCATGGGGCCATGCTGACTCTCCTTGCATATATGCTCGCATTAAATAAAGAAGCCTCAGGCTGTCCAATCCAAAATCAACCATGTGGTCAATTTTCCACAACACAACAGAGGGAAAATTGCTTTTTGTACTGCGAATGAGGCCAATTCAATCATGGTGGATTCCTAACTTCCCAGCAGTTGACAAGAAGGTGTGAGTATCAATTAATTAACCGGAATATTTGATTAATCATCACCCCTCATTCCCCCAGCATGCCAGATAACAGAGCTTTTATTTTACATTAAGTTGTGATGGTCTTTAACATATAGTGGAATTAAAGAAAAGGAGAGGATCCTGGGGCAAAAAGTTTCATTTTCCTGAAGCAGCATGCAACTTTCAAAAACTTGGTAAGTGCTTGTTGAAATGAATTCAGATACTCACAGCTGGAGGAAATGCAAGTTCCTTGAATGTACTTTATAAACATCTGGAGTCAAGTCCTGTATGATATACCATAGGCGCCGACTTCTAATGGTGCCAGTGGATGCTCAACCCCACTCTGCCCCCTCCCCGACTCCACTCCTGCCCCGCTCCCTCCTGCCCTCATGCCAACCCCTTCCCCAAAGTCCCTGCCCGAACTCCACCTCCTCCCTGCTCCTATTCGACTCCTTCCCCAAATCCCCACCCTGGCCCCACTGGGAGGCAGAGGAGCGGGGACATGGCGCACTCAGGGGAGGAAGAGGTGAGGCAGGAGAGGTGGGGCAGGGAGCTTGGCTGCTGGTGGGTGCAGAGTACCCACTAATTTTTCCCCATAGGTGCTCCAGCCCCAGGGCACCCACAGAGTCGGCACCTATGTGATATTCATGCAAATTCCTCACTGTGCAGGCCCTACTTGTTTCTTATGGTTCCTACTGTTATTTCCCTCACAAGGTAGCAAGAGGAGTCTGCATGTATACAAGCTCCACTGATTCCAACCTGTATCTCGGTTCAATATCTACTTCACAATATTTTCTTTATTGGGGCTGACCTCTTTCCACTAGGTGGAGTAATAGAGCTTAGCTTCCTTAAAGTTACAATGCCCTTCCTAAGGGAAAAAAGACTTGTCACAGTATGTGCATAACTTCCATTAGCATTAATGTGAGTACCCCAGGCACACCAAAAGGACGATGTACCCTCATACCCATATTAGCAAGCATCATCACTGCTCCACATAGATTGAGGCAATGCACCATAATGGCTCTGAAGGAGATGTTAAGATGAATCACATCAAATATTTTGTATTATTAATGCTTTCACTTTTTAAACACTGGCCAGTGATTCAAGGACATATCGAGGTGCCCTTTGCCACACATTGAAGCATCCTTGAAACCCCCATTTCATGGACTGACATGTACTATAGATGCCTGGAAGTAAAACAGAGTACAGAACAGCTATCAGTGGTCAGACTGTTTCCTTTTATATTAGACTTATGCATAAAAGGGAATTGCATACAAAATAGTGACTGTGATTTAATATAACAATGTTTCTGCCTGACACAAGCAATGTGACAGAGTCAAGTAGGACTAATAGCATTCCTAACATTTTTATTAGTATTTCTGGTAATTCCTTCCAATCTTCATCATTTATAGAAAACTAAACAGTAAATATAAAAAAATGGAGATAAAGAAATGTAATATGGCCAAGCTACATTTTTTTTTGTAAATAACATATCCTCATATTTCAATACTTTATATTAGAAGATGTAACTGTGCCTATATTTTCAGTTTGTTAATCTCTACAGTGGACCTAGTCAGCTAGACTACTGAACTTGAAGGAAAACTGCAGTCTTCTGTGTGCTCATATTCTTGTACCCAGGTAGTAACCTATACCATTCTCAAAGCACTTCATTTTCTTGGGATTGCTTGGAATTACTTGAGTATGTTTTCTCATGCACTGCTAGAAGCTTACATATGAGCAGCAAGTTTAATTTAGCTATCAATTAGATAAGACATATCAAGCAGCATTTTAAAAAGTGGAAGAGGTCGAGATCCTTGAGACAAACATAAATAAATATAGGGTCAGATTGTGATATACCTACACACATTGAAAGGTACCTCTTACTTCCTATGGGTTCCCATAGATTTCATTGTGGTTACTTATGGAATAAGATACTAATCAGTGTGAGTAAGGGTGCCACAATCCAACCATAATCATTGGAAGTGTCAAGTATCAGGAAGTCCTTTGATGAATTAAGTCCATGCATTGCATACCAGAGATGAGTCAAGGTCCTTTAGGATAAGTTACCATTATTTCTTTATAATTAATGGTGTTCTAGTAATCTAGCCAGAATTTCTAATAAAATGATATAATTAAAATTTAAACAATTTAAAACAGCAAAATACCTTGCTAGGAAGTAAGGGTAAGCAGCTCAGTGCCGATAACCAGTCATAAACTGAGATAAAAAAATAAAATGAGGACCTTGGGAATATATTGGTAATTCTTTATATATAGTATCAGAGCCATGTTAGTCTGGATCTGTAAAAAGCAGCATAAGAGTCCTGTGGCAACTTAAAGACTAACAGATGTATTGGAGCATAAGCTTTTGTGTGTGAATACCCACCTTACATGCATCTGACAAAGTGGGTATTCACCGACGAAAGCTTATGCTCCAATACGTCTGTTAGTTTTTAAGATGCCACAGGGCTCTTTGTTGCTCTTTATGTATATTGTTTATTATATAAATAAAAGCAGGAACTAATTATCTTAGAAAATAAAAATGGAACAGTGATTTTTAGGGCTAGCTTCAGTATTCACTACTACTCAACCATAAGGCTATGAGTCAGTGCAGAATAATACTGTCTTATATTACTATGCTCTGTTAATAAGCCAATTATTTTATTCTAGATAATATAGTTGTGGGGATTAAATAAGTTTCTTTAATGAACAGTTAAGAAGTTAAACAAAAATTAAACATTTACATTATTCATCCCCTAGTGTGTGTGTTTAACTTTTCTTTCCCCTCCCCCCTTTTATTTTTTAAAAAGAAGCCTCCCTCGGGGATAACACATCAGTGTAAGTAATTTCTTTAAAATTCTGAGCTTAAGAGTGATAAGGTTATTAGGGCAGGGTACTGCAGGAGATGTAGGAAGAATTACATATCTGGGCAGCATTTTGCTCTTTCAGCAGGTCTTCTCAGCTCTGCTCTGTAGTACCAAGTGGTGAATGCAATCATAGCCCCTCCTTGTGCCTCTCCCTACACCTTTTGCTGATACTTAGCATTTCCAGTGGCACTAGCTCTATAAAGCCGCTGTGCATCTCTGCAAAAGGGACATAAAGGGAAGCAGGGGTACTTGAAGCAAAGCCAAGGCCGCTGCAAAGCCATTTGTCTGTATTGCCAGTTGCAAACCTCAAGAGTTGGTTTTCAATCTTCTTATTCAACCTGCGATGCACTACTATTTGACAGGGGATAATCTAGTCCAATAGAGAATAGCATTAATGAGCATTTTACTCAGAAGGAATGAAAGCAAATTTTGAAATGTTTAATTTCCCACACAATGGAAATTCTATTTTCCAAGCAGCTCTAATGAGCACTTATTTTCCATTTCATTCTTCTTGGAAACCAGGCACATTAGAGCTGGCTAATTTAAAATAAACAAACAAATTACCTTTTTTAAAGAAAGCAAAAACAATTGCTAAAAGCTTTCTGTTTTTCAAAATCTTTTTCCAACCAAAACTGAAAATTTCCAATTCCTGTGCTGCCACACTCTTCCCCTCTCTCTCCAACCCCCAAAAGATACAATAGAATTGTGTCTGGTTCCCCCTCCCACACTTTTCTCTTTCTTTTCCTTTTTTTTACCTCTCATCTTTTCCAAATCCTCAGCTTTGCAAACATTACAGAGTGGCAAAAGAAAAGAAAAAAGGAGCTGGGACATCACTGAATGAACCTATTGGAAAGCGCGGGGGTGAGGGAGAAGGGGAAAGAGTTGTGAAACCTCTGACTCAAAATTTACAAAATGTGAACATTTAAAAACAAATTTCATAAAATGTTTGTTTTTTCACTTTGAACCTTATGAAAGAGAAAAAACATCAACATTTCTCAATATATTGTTTTCCCACTTTTTGATCGACTATAATGTGCATTGCCAACAACAAACAAACAAATCAATCAATGTTACTGTATGTGTATAAGGATCCCTAAAAAGATGGAGCATTTACTCCCACTCATTTAGAGTTGGCCAGTCCAGTAGTTCTATGGTTAGTATTCTTTGCCTGAAGACCTGGGTCTTGTAGCATGCATATGAAATATTAGCAGGTTAGTTACTCCACTTCCTCTGTTTTAAAATGTGTTTCAGAATCTCATCTAGCATTGAGATAGTTTTAAGAAAATGAAAATAGGGATTTACCATGTTAATGCTGACACAGTATTAGGTCAATTTATGTTAGTAGGGGTCACTAGTCTTCCATAGCTGAAGTCAGAAGAATAAAGTGTTCCCAAAATAGCAGCAGTGTTGAATTTATTTCAGTGAAATTGCTGCCAAGCATCATAATAGAAATTGCACAATGTACTATACTTCATGTCTTGTGCTGTGGGACTGATTATTTAACATATCGCCACAACAATATAAGAGAACAACTTTTCAATTTCCCCACAGTAGTCTCCTGGAAGGCTTTCACTACAGTACTTGGCTTAACAGCAGTTTAATTTAAAGTAGTAAGACAAGGGATGTCAGGTATTAGTCAAACATTTTGGGTAAAATAGTGCTAGAAGTTACATGCAAAAGGAAGGGAGAGGGTACATAGTTCCCTTCATCTCTTTATTCCCTCAAACAGACAGGAGTTCAGGTCAGTAGGAGTATTTGCACTCAGAATAATGTTCCAGAGGGCTAAAACTTCTACTGGTGGTAGCATCTATGAAGGGGATGCACAGGAGCCTGACTCTAGTCCCTCTGGCCATGGACCTTTCCACAGAGCTGGCAATCAGGAGAAACTATAAAGTACGTGCCCATTCTGACTCAAGACTTATAGGAGGATTACTATTTAATATGGCTTTTTTAAGTTGTTTGGTCTAAATCTGAGACATTAGATGCAGCCTTTTTAGTTTGCCAAAGTGAGAATAAGATTACCCATTACTAAATAAAATAAATAATAATAATAATAATAATAATAATAATAATAATAATACCATTAGGAAGTATTTTTATACCAGTCACAATTCTAAATGTCTGCCAAATCTCTTGTACCTTCAAGATTTCTTTCTTTTTAAGTTGCAGGGCATGTCATTTTAAGAGCAGTAGGGCATAATAGAATAAGACTTCCTGCTACTCTGCTGAATAAATAGGATTCTAACTCTACTTGCTTGAGTATGTATCTGGCTTTGGAGAAAGTGATGTGTTTACTGTTCCCCTATCTGTCATAGCACGCATGCCTCTTCTGTCTGCAGCTTTACTAATGAATTACTAATTTTAGTAATACACTGCAATGTATTTTTAGTGCAGCTTCAAATATTAATAACATACACTAAGGATAAATCATAAGACTATCATTATACATTTAATAAATTTGAAGAAATAAACCAGAAAAGTAAATGTCTGCTTCATTGCAGCTAGGATATGGTAAACTGGAAGGTCAAGCAAAGCAGATGTGCTTTAACCCTCTGGTCCTTAACACATGTCTCTGGCTTGGGGTCACATCTGCCTGGTGAGTTCTAGTGTCCTTTCACGAGTCTTCCTTTATGCTGCTATGATACAATGGAGAGCAGTTAATACTAAGGCTGGTCAAGCTTGGAACTGTCTATACACATTACAGTGAAGAAGCAGGACAAAGAAATAAACAAAGACAAAGACACCCCGACATTTGAGCACACCAGAATCCATCAGGATGCACCTCTGTGACATGTTTAGAAGGGACATAGCCAATCACCATTGTCACCATCTCTTTAAATCAATCAAGACCATTCCTGAGGATCTAAATAGAGGTATTTATTTCCATTTCAAGGAATTTATGGTCTATCATTATGTCTACTTCTAACCTAATGAGACCCTTAGAGCGTTATTTCAGCATCACATTTTAGCCTAAATACATTAAATTCACCCAATTAATTTGACTCCATTGGCCTTCTTTGGGGTTGTGCTTATCAACAACTGTAAGTTATTCATTTATAGGTCAAGAGAAAATACTGTAACTTTTCAGGCCTTTTACAAATTCTGTCTGCAAAATTTTGGGAAAAACCTCAGGGTCTAATTTTTAAAGCACAGGTCTTTGCTGAATGCATTCTTAGCTGGAACAGATTTCTGCTGACTTTGCTAGCTCATTCATCACATTAGATATGTTTCCCTACACAAATAAACTTATCCCATGTTTTTTATGTATAGTCCTTTCTTAGGAACCAATTTTCATAACAATTATATTTTCTAGAGCTGCTCAAAAATATCAATACTCTTTTACAGGAGACTTTTTTGAAAGACTTGTGGTTTTCTTTATTTGTTCCCCCCCAAAAAAAAAAATTCCCACAAAAATTCTCCTGTTTAACCCAAATTAATATTGGTTTTCAAAAACTAGTTTTGGTAAAACTATTGAAAAAAAACTCCAAACGACATTACTGAAACCCAAACCAACCCTCAGCAATTTATACTATTTTTTTTTTTTGGCTTTCAGTGTCCGGGTTTTTGTATAAAAATAAAAGTTTCAACCAGTGACAACATTTTCCACAAAAAAACATTTAAAAAAAATTGTGAGGAAGAGATTCCAACCAGCTCTGATGTTTCCTTTTATATATTCACTGTTTCAGCATCTGACATACTCTGCCTTTCAGCAATTTCAGCCAATATAACTGAAATGAGCAGTTTGTTCACAGAAGTATTAGCTCTATCCCTTGTGGAAGGTGTGCTAGGCTATTGCACTATATTCTGTTTAGTTTCTTTTAGCATGCTCATCACTGAATATCTAAGCATCCATAGTAACTCTCAATTGCATATTTTTGCAGAATTAGAAAGCATTGATGTTTGCACTTCGCTTTTACAACCCTAGTGGATTTAATTTTACAATATCAAGAAGACTGGAAATGTACAAACAGCAGAAATACATATTTTGTCCTTTTTTGTTGCCTGTGTAATGCCTACCAATGTAAAAAAGAAAAGGGAACAGAAGAAACATGCATTCTAGTCTAGTATATTCTATTTCCCTCCATTTTCCAGAACTCCTAATTTGCTGTGGTACCAAATACATTGTCATGGAATTTTCTCTATGTTTAAGCATATCCTTGACCATGATAAAGTTGCTTTGGTGGTGCAAAGCAGCCTTGATGCTAGCAAAAGTGGCAGCTCGGGGATTCATATGATATAAGGGAATCCCCAAGCACTCTTCACTATGCCACTTCCCAGATTGGGGAGGTATGCCGCAATGGGGTTCAGGGTCTGGCCAAAGCACAATACATTCCAGCAAATCCCAGCTGCCACAGCAGCTCCTGCAGCTTTGCTGCAGATAGCCCTAATTTAGAACAGCCTGGATGCTGTGCTAATCCTTGACAGGAGCTACATTAGCCCTTAGGAATTAGATAAACCCGAGCATGGCATGTATCTATATTCTCTCTCTCACTCTTCACTCATGTGAAAAGGGCAATTTAGCTGGACCCTAGATCAAGGCTGTAAGCCAGTGATACTCAGACTGACACTTGGGAACCACAAGTGGCTTTTTAATGTCTCCTGCAGCTCATGATGTTAAAACACTGTCTGATGTAATTATTAGCCAATCTAAGTTATTAACCAATTAGAATGCTTTCACTGTGTTATTAATCAATTGTAGTTGATAAAATAATAATACATTTTGCTGTGAGAATAATATATAAATAAACAAAATATTTCCCTCATACTGATTAAATATAAATATAGAGTACTATAGTAAATGAAACAATGAATTCACACTACTGGGGCTCTTTTGCAGGGCTGGATTAATGCAGAGGCTTTAGGGGCTGCAGCCCAGGGCCTCAGGCTAAGGGTGGGGGCCCAAAAAATAAATCCATACAATTTAGTGGTCACCATTGATCCGTCGATCGCGATCGACTGGTTGATCCAGGAACCTCTGCCAGTCGATCTGTTAAAAGTCCCAACAGCGCAGCAGGGCTCAGGCAGGATGCCTTCATGCCATGGCCCCACACTGCTCTTGGAAGTGGCTAGCTGCTGGCACATCTCTGTGGCCCTGTGGCTGGGAAGGCGGCTCTCCATGCTGCTCCTGTCTCCAGTGGGAGCTTCAGGGGCAGGGCTTCCTGGCACAGGCATTGCATAGAGACACGCTGCCCCCCTCCCCCCAGGGGTGCGCAGAGATGTGCCAGCAGCCAGCCACTTCTAGGAGCTGCATGGGGCTATGACAGGAAGGCAAGCAGCTTGCCTGAGCCCTGCTGTGCCGCTGGTTGGGAGCCGCCTGTGGTAAGCGCCTCCTAGCTGGAGCCTATACCTCACACCCGCTCCTGAACCCCAACCCCCTGCTCCAGGTCAGAATCCCCTTCCTGCAGCCAAATTCTCCCAGACCACATATCCATCCCTGCACCCCAACCCTCTGCCTCAAGTCAGAATCTCCTCCTGCATCAAACTCCCTCCCAGAAAGAAACTAATATAACAGCTGTTCTAAGGTAAGAAGTAGGCTACTTTGAATTAACTTGACTATATTCTACATGTTTTAAGACTGAAATGTAACCACAGAATGGCTTTATGTTAATTAAAAGGCAAGCTTAGTATAGCATTAATAGCCTCAAAGCCATAATTGTGGTAATTTTGTTTTAAATTAGGAAAAAGACTTATATACAGGGGCCCAACAAAATCTAATAACTCTGAGCCCACAGGAGAGTTAATCTGGCCCTGCACTTTTGGTTAATGCTGATCACTAGTTAATGTTTTTGGCTGCTGAACCACTGAAGTTTGGTTACCACTGCTCTAAGCTATAACATAAAGCAAGAGAATAGACTTAAATGTATAGTAATAGTAATTTTTCTTGTGTAAGATATTTACTCCTTTTAGTAGAATAGGTATGACTTCAGGGCTAGAGCTGGGTGAAATTTTCTGGGCAAATAATCTATTTGCTCCAAAGATGCAATTTCAGGTCTACCAAAACAGTTAGGGAACACAATATAAATTTGCTGAATAGTTTCAGTGGGGAAAAAAACTGGGTGAGGTTCAGTTAGGTGTCATTTACAAAACCAGAGGATGAAGATGTAGTAGTGGTGGTGTTGTCTTCCTTACTCTGCTTATATCCTATAGGGCTGTGGTTACTGCACTCAGCAGAATGCAAGCAGACTCAGATTTAAGTCCCTGCCCCTGCCTGATTTGGAGCAGAGATTTGAGTAGCTGTGGCTATGCTGCTGTTTTTATCACACTAGCTCAGATACTTCTACCTGGGCCTAAAATTACATCCCATGCTGCAGTGTGGCTGTATCCGTATTCATTCTCTATCTCTGCCCTAATAAATATTCAAGTATTTTATACAAAGTAGAACAGCCACTTCCAGGAGTGGCATGGGGCTATGACAGGAAGGCAAGCAGCTTGCCTGAGCCCTGCTGTGCCGTCGGCCGGGAGCTGCCTGTGGTAAGCGCCTCGCAGCCAGAGCCTATACCTCACACCCCCTCCTGAACCCCAACCCCTTGCTCCAGGTCAGAATCCCTCTCCTGCAGCCAAATTCTGCCAGATCACACATCCCTTCCTGAACCCCAACCCTCTGCCCCAAGTCAGAATCTCCTCCTGCATCAAGCTCCCTCCCAGAAAGAAACTAATATAACAGCTGTTCTAAGGTAAAAAGTAGGCTACTTTGAATTAACTTGTCTATATTCTACATGTTTAAAGACTGAAATGTAACCACAGAATGGCTTTATGTTAATTAAAAGGCAAGGGGATCTTGAGAGAAAACCAATATACTCACCTGAAATGCACACAAGTCAAACATGTTGCCCAACACTTCCTAGGAACTTGTCTTGTCAACCAGGATATATTTTTACTTCACAAATACAGTGAGATTTTTCTCCAAAATATTTGCAGATTCTCAATACTCTTGAATTTGGATATCTTATGAAGTATGTGGAGACAAAAGACGTTTTACAGTGAAGTCTGTGACAATTTAAAAATCCTCTCGCATATCAAATTTTGATATGTAGAATTAATAAGGGAGATAACAAAGCACCCAATTAAAGCCTGGTAGTTTGACATGGAGAGTCAGCCACACTCCTTTGATGTTAAAGTAAAAAAATATATATTTTGCCTGCCACTTGAAATCCATTTACATGTGTTTCCTGATAAATGCCAACTCTATGCTACGGTCCCTTCCTATATTAAGCCAGTGTCTAAATGAATCAGAGTGTACTGGTCTTCTTCCATCTCATCACTGATCAGACCCTTTAACAGAATGAAACCTACATTTTGGTACTTCAGATTAACTAAAATATTCCAACCAGAGCAGTGTTTGATAAGGGAAACAATGACAGGATGGCATTCTGTTCTGCACTGTTAAGAAAATGTCACCTGGATGGCAGGAGAAAATATAGAGATTTCTTTGGCACTTACTAAAGAATAGGTACAGCAAACACTCTTCTGATGCCAGGAGTTCATTGCTTCTTCCTCCTTTGGGGTTTCATTCCCCGTTAGAGCTCTCATGTGACAATACAAATTAGGGACACATAAGGTGCAGTGGAATATTCCAGTCCTTGCTGTTTGTGGTAACCATGTGTCTATAGCAAGTGGAACAGTGTCAGTTTGAAAAAGCTTTGTGAAGCACAGAAAGCATTTGGCTGAGTCATTTGACTGAATTGATGACTACCCGAGATCATATTTACTTTAATATGTGCTTTGTTCTTCCAAACACAGGATCCCATTAAGATTTGGGGGAGTTTAATTTTTTCATCCAAGACTTTGTTAAACACATTTGGCTATGTTTGGTGATGATTCACTCATACATCTTTTAGTTACCTGTTCAATCTGTGCTGTAATAGACTTCAGCTCTTCTGGAAAACTCAGAAAAAAGTCACTTTGTGTGTATGTGTGTGTGTATGTAAGAAAAAGGTGCATTCTTACAAGGACTGATAGTAGAATGTAACTTGTATTTTCATTCCATATAAGCACAGAAATATTTATTTATTAGTTTTATGTAAGGGGTGGCCCAGAGAGTTAGACGTGGATCATTGCCTCCTAAAGAGCAGCTTGCAGCCATCATCTGGTTCACTGTATCTCTGTGATATGGCCCTTAAAGACAATATTCATGTCTGTTGTTTCAAATCGCTCTGTGAATAATTTGTTTGTTTTTATGAAAGTCATACTACAGGCAACTTCTTGCTTTGCAGGGTGTATACCACTCAATACATGGAGTTGTCCCGCATCCCAAAGCCCCCTCTCATTCCCCTCCACCTCACCCAAAACAAACTAACCAAAATTCCTTACAGCAGAAGTGTAATTTTAAAGCTCCAAGATGGTGTATGGTAAACCTAGCCAACGAGTAGTATCTTATTCACCTATTCAGGGAGATATAAATATTGACTTATGCATACAGTACAAGTGTGTATGAAAGTTTGGTGTGGCCCAGAGACACTTCAGTGATTAAACCTATTGTTGCAAAGTTTGGATAGACCAATTCAAATCAAAACCAATACTGAAGATAGATTTGGAGAGTGAGCTGGGACAGTATTGCCAACTGCAAACATTCAAAAATCATTAGTCAGCCCTCCCCCCACAATCATGGGATTTTATAGAATAATAAATGCAGAGTTCTTTTTATTTATCTCCTGATCTCTGAGCGTTTAGTAGTCATGTTGTCATGCTTTTCTCTGCAACTATGAAGGCTAGAAACATTTTTGAATGAAATCTGAGATTCGTGACTCCAAGAGTTGAGGCTTTAAGACATTTTAGGACTTAAGACTTGTGATAAAACAATTTTGAGGGGAAAGCTTCTGACACAAAGCAGATCAAGTATGTACTGCAATGACTATATATGTCGTACCAACTCAACAAATAACAACATAACACCAGTAACAAGATAGTATAGATCAGAAAATAAGAGCATATATGGGATATTTCTGTCAGCATTTAAAAAGTTACCCAGGGCACTATGTATGTGTGTACGTACCTACATGTGTGTTTGTGTAGATGTGTATTAGTGTCATGGCACCCAGTATATGGAGCTGTCATAAACAAATGGTTAAGGGTTAATGTGTCTTTTTCCTGTAAAGGGTTAACTAGCAGTAAACCTGGAACACCTGACCAGAGGACCAATCAGGAGACAAGATACTTTCAAATCTCGGTGGAGGGAAGCCTTTGTTCATGCTTTCTGGGTTTTTTCTTTGTTCTCTCTGGGTTCTGAGAGAGACCAGACATGTAAGCAGATATCTCCAAGTTTCTGAAACAGCCTCTTATGTTCAGTTTAGTAAGTACCAGTTAGAAAGGCGGTTTAGTCTTTTAATTGTTTTCTTATTTTGCAAATGTGTATTTTGCTGGAAGGATTGTATTTGTGCTGCGGGGGAGGATTCTCTCTAGTGTCTATAAGCTGAAAGACCCTGTAACATTTTCCATCTTCATTTTACAGAGACAATTTTTACTTTTTTCTTTCTTTTATTAAAAGTTTTCCTTTGTAAGAAACTGATTGTTTTTTTATTCTTGTGTGAGACCCAGGGGTTGGGAGTCTGCACTCATCAGAGAATTGGTGGGAGAAAGGAGAGAAGTGGGGGAGGAAAAACCTGATTTCTCTCAGTGTTAGTATCACTGTCTCTCTCTCAGGGAGAGTCTGGGAGGGGAGGTGAAGAAGGCGGGGAAGGTAGATTTCCTGTCTGTTTTAAGATTCAAGGAGTTGAATCACAGCAATCTCCTAGAGTAACCTAGGGAAGGGAGGATCTGAGAGGAAGAGAAGAGGGGAATGGTTTATTTCCCTTTGTTTTGAGACCCAAGGGGCTTTGGGTCTTGGGGTCCCCAGGGAAGGGTTTGGGGGCCAAAAAGTGCCCCAAAACACTATATTTTTGTGTGGTGGCAGCTCTACCATTTCTAAGCTAGTAATTAAGCTAAGGGGGATTCATGCAGGTACCCCAACTTTTGGATGCTAAGGTTCAGAGTGGGGGTTCATACCTTGACAGGAGCCTCAAGTGTGCATGGTATTCAGCAAGTTAATAGAATCATGGAACTATTACTGTTTCGCCAGATAAAGTTGATGTGTAGTACCACTAACTGATGTTACATATTTGACGGAGAAAAAAAACCTCTCTTCAGTCCCTTGCCAAGCACTGCCTGTTCATTTGTTACCTAATCACTTCATTCCCCTCACTGAATCTCTCATGGGTATTCTGGGCTGGGTAAAAAGAACATGTTTTACTCATTTCTGAATCATATTTATCTTGCAATGATTTTCTGTCCTTCCATACAAGTGAAAAGGATACAGGTGCTTCTGTGGATTAGAATATCACTGAGGTTGTGTTCAAGTGTTGTGTCTAGTGATTAGACCAGTGGACTTGGAAGTAAGAGTCCTGGGCCTACTACTGTTTCCTTTGTGACCTTGAACAAGTCACTTTGGACAAGTTTTTCAGAAGCGAGACCTTAAAACTTCCACTGTAGTCTATTGGAAGTTGCAGCTGCTCAGCACTTCTGAACGTGAAGTCCTTAGCCCATCTATTTCTCAGTTTACTTACATACCTTGAAGGGGCAATATTTAATGTGTGTAAAGTTCTTTGAGACTTTAACTTGAAGGCACTATTATAAGGACTAAATCCTGCAAACTTAAGTTATCCTCTGCATAACTACTAATTTACTATTCCCATGGGTTTCAGTGGGCTACTGCCATGAGTAAAAGTAGGCATGTATACTCATGATTGCAGGATCAAGCCCTGAACACCAACATTATTTATATCACTATTGTAATTTATAATACTGTTAAATCATCAGAACTATGATTACTATGATGTTTTAGCTATGTGATTCCCATGGGCAAATTGTTTCCCTCTTCCTCTCAGCTCTCTGTATTTATTACCTAATTCAAAATATTTCACGAGTTTATGCAATTTAAGAGTGTGTAGTCGGGGGAACACCATGTTTCTTTCCATTGCTACATGTGCTCTCTCTCACCAGTCGCTCTTTCTGGAGAGGTACATGTTTGTCAGTTGCATTACAATAGTTGATTTTCTTTTTTCTTAGCCTTCCTCCTTATTTCCTGCCTTGTTGATACTAGTGTTGTCATGATGTTTGTTTCCTTGAAGAGCTTAAGAGGGTTTCACATCTCAGTTAAAAGAGTATTTTTCTCTGTCCTCCCTTTGCAACAAAATACGTCTTTAAAGTATATATTCTTTTGTAAATGTAATTTAACTGGTGATGGGCCTCAGCTGCAAATTTCAGAACTGATCCTGATTTTTCTCAAAGAATGTAAGACATAGGTTTCTCATTTGGGCCAAGCAATAATTAAAACAAAATGTTGAATAGTGCTTGCTGAAATGCAATACACTAGAGTTACTTGATTAAAACCTTCAGGGTCAGAAAACAATTCATTGGACTATAAATGATGTTCATGTTTACTCCTATATTTCATGCTCTTTAATTATCACCTGTCTGTAAAGGGCTGGGAAAATATTGTGTGAATAGTTTTATCCACTGAAAAATGCAGAAACAGGTCAACCAAAACTATTAATTATCAAATTGGCAAATTATTTTGGCCAAAAAAAAAAGGAGGGGGGAATACTTTTAAAAAAAATGTTGAAACATTTTGTTTTGGCATTTCCAAAAGAAAATATTTTGACTTTTCATTTCAGAAAGTCTTTCTGTTACAGAATATTCCTATATTTAATTTTGAAAAGCCATTGAAAAACTATTTAAAACCCTCTGAAAAAATATTTCAAATTAAATACATTGTTTTGTTTGGGCTAAAAACATATTTTCCAGTTTTTATTTAGTTGAAAAAAATAATTTTGGTTCAATCTAAGACAATTAACCCTACCCAATTTTTCAGCTCAACCACTAAACCACAAAACTTGTTATTCATCCTGCCTATAAATGTAAAAAATCCATTGATATGCTGTCAAAATTTTAACACGAAGTTTGCTCAGAACATTTCTGCCTCAGTCAGTGATTCATGCAACTTTCCGTAGATAAAATATTCTCCACCAACCCACTCAAAAACAAATTAATCAGTTCTACAATCTCCCTTCTTCATGTCACTCCCAACTAAATTCATCAATCTCTTTATCCTGCTTGACTCCTCCCAGCTCAGTACCTCTCAACCCAGCATGTTTCTCTATCCATAGAAATTTCCCTAATAACCACTCCTTCTTGGTAGCTGCTTCCTAGAGCAGCAAAAGCAGGTAGGCTCATCCTAGGCCTGTGTTGGCTGAATTAGTGGCAAGCTGGCCATTCTGTCATCTTTGACTCCCAAACTGGTCTTGTCTAATTCCCTTCCAGTAGTGGGTTGTATCAAAGTTGGGGAAATGGGTTCCCTGTGGTTCTTGAGGTGGTAGGTCTTTCCTTATTGCTGGAGCTCTTCCCTAGTTGGCATAGGGATAGACCTCCCCAGGCTAGACCTCCCCAGGCTGACTGGAAATGGGATGAAGAGGTAGAAATTAGCTGGCAAAGCATATTTGTCCTGGTTGGAAGGTGGGGGAACAGGACTCCAGGTTCCCTCCCAGTACCAGCTATTCAGACTCTGGGATGCAGCCACTAGTAGAGAACTCCCACACATTACAGAAGCAGCTTTGTTCTGCATGCTCTACTTCTTCTCATACTCTGTTGGAAGGATGGGCAAGCAAAAGGCTTTGGGGATTATACAGTTAATACCATGTACACTTAGCAGCACTGTTGAGGGCATAAAGGGGGAACTGCCCTTGTACTAACTGTGATGGTTTTGTCAGTAATGGATAGATTGAGAGAGGCATGACAGTGTTAATAACTAGTCCTGGCCTTAGCATTTTTGGGTGGATATAAAACTAAGCAATTTGTGGGATATTTCTTTTGCCACTTTATGTCCACCATTAACACTCCATGATGCACATGACTAATCTATGGAATTTGAGGACGATCCTTTGGGATAAATCCTAGACTGTGTATGTATCCCAGACTGTATGCTCAAGCTTTCTGTCCTCCCTTGTCTTCAGTCTCCTGCTGCAAAATACAAATATTAAGAGATTGACTATTTTGCTAAAGAATGTGTGCATCCCTTTAAAGGGCAGGGGGGGTAAGTGGATAGAAGAGGATTGCCTTGTTACTTTAATCATTATCCCCTGGCTATTGTTAGCAACAAGAAAGGGAAGAATTTAGGATTTTGTCCCTCGAACTCAATCTCTCTCACGATGATGGTTTATTTCATTCCAAGAAAAGATAGTCATTAGCTTCTATCTGTCCTCTGAAGCAGAATCTATTCACAAAAGACAACAATATACTGATGAAAGCATCTCTATATGGAGATATATTTTTTCCTGTGGTGAAAAGCATTTTGCACCTGTGCAGTCAAAGGCAGTAGTTTCTCCCATCTAAAATGGCACATTACATAATGATAATAGTGATGCTGCTATAACTCAACTGCTGTAGTATTTCAATAGTGTGTGACTTATTGAGTTCCAGGTCAGTAAATTGCATTCCTGGTCTAGATTTATGAAATACAGAAGATATTAAGCACTGGAGAAATGCCTACTGAGTTACCTGTAAAATGAATTAAGGAAAAAAGAATAGGCTATAGTGTATGCATTTAAAGTAAAAGGCCTCAATATTTTGTGTTTTTAATAACACCTGGAATTTGGTCACTTGTTTCTCTTTCCTACTGCAGATGGGCATCTCTTTGAGAAAAAAGTAACCCCTTTCTAGTGTCTAATAAGTGATAAATTTACACATGCTTTAGCTCCAAATAGTCCTGAACAAGGACTCTGAAAGTTTGTGTACTTATATTTACTGTTATACTGCCAAGATATTGGCCCACATCTTGAGCTATAGCCAAAGAGCACTCAGAAGATGGTAAAGGGTGCCCATCTGGTCCCTAAAATAAATTAGAAGCCATGCATGCTCCTTTTGCTAGCAAGGTAGTCTTCAGCTAGCTTCGTGTTAGTGGATTAGTACTCAACTGACTTCATGCATGACAGGATCTGGGTCAGTGTATTATCTACTCAGCCATTTTTATAAGATGATTAAAGTGCATGATTTTGCAATTCCACATTATTTGGGAAACAAATTTAAAAGTCAGTTATGATCTTTTTGATTAATTCCCATCCAAAATCCATGTCGCATGAGATTTGATCTTGTAGAATTATCTCAACTAAAAGACAGAAAGACTATTTAAATTCTCCTTTATTACTGCTTTGACACTACACATTGATAAAGGAAAATAACACCTTGGCCTTAAGCACACAATTTCTTTTTTTTAAATAAAGTTATTTTTGCATTATTGTCAGTATAACTAGCTGCAAATCAAAGTAACAACACTATATTTTTCTATCTACTTATCACTTTTCTAAAATAAAACTCCGGGTTTCCTGTAACAAAAGTATTGGTCTCTTGGTATTTGTATTCGTAGCAGACATGACTCAAAGTCACTATAAACCTATTGTTAGCTGTATGATTTAAAATGTAATAACAAGAAAACACTGGGACTCTGAGTATGTTGTGCATGTGTTACAGAAAAGCAAATGGCATTGGTATAGCCCTCACAGTTGCACCCTCACAGTAATGGAATTGGCTGATTGCTTATTGTTATGCTCACAGCTGCACATGGAATCCAATTATCTGTACAGAACTTTTGGGATTTGAAGGTGCAAGCAGAATAGCTAATATTTTATAGGAAGAAGTTATTGAACTCATTGGCAAAAAGTTTTAGCACCCACTTTTCAAGAGAGTTGGAGTTCACTTTCTAAAAGAAATCAGACTGCATTGTTTTTCTCTCTATTACAATGATAAGCCTCAGTAACAGAGAAAATAGGAAAAGGAAATCTAAGATTCTCCAACAAATGTTCAGCATTCATTCTGTCATAGCATATTAGGAAAGCACAACAAACCAGTGAGAGAGTAAAAGAATGGGAGATTCCCCTGTCCAGGCTTTTAGTTTATTCATCAATAGTTTGATCCAAAGTCCACTAAAGTTAAAGGGACTATTTCCACTGACTTCAGGGTGTTGCGGTCAGGCCTCAGTAATGTGCAACTTGACACACTGAGGTTTGCCTACCAGAGTGTGGACACTTACAATTTGTATTCCCTAAAACTGCTCCTGCCCTACAAGGGATTTCAACACGCAATTAGCCTACAGACCTTGCTGCCACAGAATGATATTGAGCCAAGAAGAGGTCAAAGTATAAACCACAAGTAGTATCTGGTATGGCAATTCCTATAAACCTATGATTTCTTGCTGTGCAGGGTTCTGTTTAAAGAGAGAAATAGAAAGAAAGAATAATTTTCTGCAGGACAGAAAGAAATGCATAGTTCCAGAACTGTACTTTCCTAAGTATCTCATTTTCCATTCTCTTCCTGTCCCCCACTATAATGTTCAACTCCCCTGTCCCTAACAGAAAAAGTGACCCCTGCTGTCTCCCAAGCACTAATGTAAGAACTAGAAGCAGCTCAGCTCTGGCCTATTAAGTGAGCAATCACACTGTCTCTCTGCACGGAGTTTCAGTAGAGTTGGCTCTGAGTATTCCCTCATCTCAGCCTATTCCCTCATCTCAGCCTGACCCACTGATTGTAGCCTACTGACCCATTACTGGTGGCCACTCCTTCAGGCAGGGCAATGTCAGAAGGAAGTGGGTTTCTTAGATGTAGAGAAGGACCAGTCAAAACTTGATTTTGGACTGAAATCCTAACCTGCCACCATCCCACACAGACCTTCATAGATCTTCTCTCCTTCAGGCAACAGTGCCCTCCCTTGTCCAACAATCTCCTTCCTGACCATTAACCACCACCTACATGTTAAATATATACCAAAGAGTCAAAGGAATATTGTGCTATGAGAGCTATTCTGATCACTGCCTCTACAAGAGTAAATAACTAAAAATAAAATGTTAAAAATGTCTTACATATGATAAAAATGGCAATGAATAATAAAACAGAAAACTGTAGAAAATATAGCACAACATTTGGAAGCATGGCAAAAGTAGAAGACCTGCAAAACTGTGGAAAAGTTTTATCATTTCAAACTATTTTTTAAAGAACATAATTCTCATTTATACTAAGATCCCTTTACACAGTTCTTAAAATATACATAATTTCCTTTACACTCATATCAAAGACTCCTTTCACTTCCAGAATTGTGTAAAGTGACCTTGCAACTTTTATCTGTCTGTATGAGTTTTTATAATGGTACCCAATATCATATATCCTCTGAAAGTCTTTCAAGTGCATCCAAATGTTGTTCTACATTTTTGTTGCGTTTTAGAGGATCAGAGAGGACTCTCTATTGGGAGTATCAGTAAATTGACATTTCTCACTGAATGAGAGACAAGCACAATTCACACACATGGAGATAAACAGTGAGAGATATTTCTAAAAATGCTTTCAAAATTCCAGACCTGAATGCTGCTTCTTCAGCTCATCTCTACACAAAAATTCCAGACCTGAATGCTGCTTCTTCAGCTCATCTCTACACATAGTACAGCACAGAAAGGTCCATTGAGATTGGTTGTGGCAGTTAGAGACATTCAGTTAAAAAATAGTGCTGTTCATCCAAGCCTTTGGTGCTATATTACATTCTATCACTTACAGTATTGTACTGTCAAAACAAGTATATTGACAGGACCTGGTGTAACATGATAGGAAGAGCTGTGATAGATGCAGTGTGACACAACATAATTACAATGAAAGCCATCAAAAGAATATTACATTCCTGAAAACACCAGCCTCTCACACATACCATCCCTAATCAGCTAAAAGCAGATATTTCAAACTCTTCAGATATTCTGAGTGCAGATAAATGAAAATCTGCTGAATATTGCTCCAAAAGTACTAGCAACTGAAAACAGGGAAAATTTGCTAGTGGAATTGCTCATGTCAGGTAAACCTCAAAGTTGAGAGGGTTTTTTTTTAATAAATTGAGAACTTTGGATGTTTAACCCTATCTATTTAGTTCAGAAAATCTCATTGGAACAACAAATCCTGTAGCATTTTGTAATTTTTCTTCCTAGTCCAGACCAACTGCAGAATCTGTAAATATATATAAATGTGTTTTTTTAAAGTCATCGCATTTAATTTGAGCATAAAAAAGGTTCAGTTTGGATTTCATTTAGGGTGGAAGTTTACTTCTTGTTGTATCAGCACCAATTTATGAAGCCATAACACACTTGGCACTGTATAAAATCACCATCGCTAATAGTTGTGTGTTCTCAGAACAACTACTAGAACAGTTTACTTGTCCATCCACAATATTCTAAATGCTTCATTTGACTGACAAGAAACAAGAAGATTTTCATCCCAGGTCAGATCATTAACAAGACTCTTGTTTCCAAAAAGACAGATGTCCTTGCACTGCTCCTCAAAAAAAACATCTATAACAACTGGATGCTTTTCAGTGCTGCCTTTTTATGATGAAGAAATCTATAGCTAAAATTATAGAGAATTCTATTGTTCAACTTCTAATTTTCAAAGATTAACATCCCCCTTGAAGTGGAGTTTTGATATTAATGAAAGATCACATTTTTTAGGGTCTCTATTTTGGACACCAGGCTATACCCTAGTTAGCCATATGGTTAAAATATTTTTATTAGTTATAAATAGGTATTGTTATCTAGTTAACTATCCCACTGCAATTATAACTGCAGAACCTTTCCAGCTGCAGTTCTATACTTGGATCCAGTTTAATATGTTTATTCTGAATCAAAATGGCAATGGAGGTTTGCAACTGAGACCAGGTGTACAGGAACCTGTACAGCAACATTGTCCAATGTAGTGCTCAGCCATCTGTTTGTTGTTATTACCTGATGAACGAGTTTATCACTGGCTATTTCAGCAAGTATTAGCAGATTTTTTTTACACCTAGTGAATGCATACTGTGACAAAGTTTCTCCTCTGCCTTGGTGGGTCCTGTGCTTACTGAAGGATTTGCTTGCCTCGGAGATTCATGGCAGCCCTCAGTTTGGCCACTTTTGCTAGTGGCTCAAACCTGCCATCCACTCAACTAACCTCATCACTGGTCACCATGGGGGAAACTGAGTACAATCGCCACAGTCTTTGTGTCTCACCTAGAGGGTCGGGAACAGGCCAGATCCCTTTCCAATTTAGACCTTCCATTCTAATATTTCTCACAGGCCAGGTCAACTCCTCCTGTGTCCTATCAAGAGTTGAAGGGATGGGGGAAACCCAGGCCTACCCTTGACACTGGGTTCCAGCCCAGGGCCCTGTGGATAGCAGCTGCCTACAACATTCCCTGTATCAGCTGCATGACAGCTACAACTCCCTGGGCTACTTCCCCATGGTCTTCCCCCAGAACCTTCTTTATCTTCAGTGCAGGATCTTTCTCCTGAAGACTGATCATGCTTGAACTCTTCACTCCTCCAGCAGGCCTTCTCACTCCCTGCTCCTTGCATGCCCCCTGTCATAAACAGATAGTTAAGGGTTAATGTCTCTTTTACCTACAAAGGGTTAACAAACAGGGAATGGGACACCTGACCAGGGGACCAATCAGGAGACAGGATACTTTCAAATCTCGGTGGAGGGAAGCCTTTGTTTGTGTTTTTTGGGTTTTGCTTTGTTCTCTCTGGGCTCTGAGAGTGACCACACGTACCTACAGGCTCTCTAATATTCTATTCCAATTTAGTAAGTACAAAAGGTAGAAAGGCAGTTTAGTCTTTTTGATTGTTTTTGCTTTATTTGCAAATGTGTATCTGGCTGGTAGGGGTCTAATGTGTATTTGGCTAAAAGTATTTTAAATTGTATTTCTGCTGGAGGAGGCTTTTTTCTCCAGTTTCTATAAGCTGACAGACCCTGTAATATTCCATCTTAAATTTACAGTGATTTTCTTTATTCTTTTTTTCTTTTATTAAAAGTTTTGCTTTTAAGACCTGTTTGATTTTTTTCTCCTAGTTAAGTCTCAAAGGAATTGAGTCTGTACTTAACAGGGAAGGAGAAGGAAGGGGGAGAGAAAGGTGGGGGAACCCACCTGATTTCTCTGTGTTGTGATTCAAGGAGTTTGAATCACGGTGATCTCCTAGTGTACCCAGGGCAGGAAAGATCTGGGAGGAAGAAAGGAGAAGGGGGAATCCCTTTGTTTAGATTCACGGAGCTTGAATCTGTATATCTCTCCAGGAGCCCAGGGAGGGAACACCTGGAGGGGAGGAGGGGGAAGGGAAATGGTTTATTCCCCTTTGTTGTGAGACTCAAGTAATTTGGGTCTTGGGGGTCCCCAGGGAAGCTTTTGGGGGAGACCAGAGTTTATCAGGCACTCTACTCTAAGTCCTGATTGGTGGCAGCACTACAGGATCTAAGCTGGTAATTAAGCTTAGGGGAATTCATGCTAGTAGCCATATTTTGGACACTAAGGTTCAGAATTGGGAATTATACTATGACACCCCCCTTACTAACTGATGGGAGATCCTTTTTAAACCAGGTGTCCTGATTAGCCTGCCTGCTATAATTGATTCTAGAAAGTTCTTAATTGGCTCCAGATGTCTTGATTAGCTTGCCTGTTTTAATTGGTTCTAGCAGGTTCCTGATTGCGCTAGGGCAGCCCCTGCTCTGGTCACTCAGGGAACAGAAAACTGTTCATCCAGTGGCCAGTATATTTGCCTTCTACCAGACTTCTGTACTCCACTGGTCTGGATCTGTCAAAATACTAAACAAATGAATAGAAGAACAAATTTAAAATGGTCTAAAATGACAGATTTTCCAATTTGTTAATCTATTTAGAGCCTCCTTTCTCCTTAGTATCTTTCTACTGAATAATTGGGGCCGCCATATTGTTAATCATAAGAACATAACGTAAGAACGGCCGTACCGGGTCAGACCAAAGGTCCCTCTCGCCCTGTATCCTGTCTACCGAGTGTGGCCAATGCCAGGTGCCCCAGAGGGAATGAACCTAACAGGCAATGATCAAGTGATCTCTCTCATGCCATCCATCTCCATCTCCATCTTCTGACAAACAGAAGTTGGGGACACTATTCCTTACCCATCCTGGCTAATAGCCATTTATGGATAGAATTTATCTTTTAAATCCAATCTGAGATATTAACACATCTGAAAGTTAGCAATAAAAATAGTGCAATGTCATACCTGGAATTACCACCTATTTCTTTAACTACATAAAAAAAGGTTTGATGTCCTACCTATGGATTTCCAAATACAGAACAACCACATTTGTGCAAAACCAAGTATTATTTAGAGAACAATATACAGTTAAATTCTAACTTATAGCAACCTGATCTAGCTGTGTAAATTCGTATACCAAGTCCATACTATTACTATATATCTGAGCATATCACAACAATTCATTTTATCTGCAAGAACTAGATTTAGTTCATAGATTAGATGATTTGACTATAAATCTAGATGGGATCACTGTGTTTATCTAGTCTAGTCTCTACACAGGCCACAGGCTTTTCCTGAATTAATTCCTGTTTGGAGTAGAACACATTTTTTAGAAAAATATCCAAACTTCATTTAAAAATTGCCAGTGATGAGGAATCTACCACAATCCTTGCTAAATTATTCCAATGATTAATTACCTTCACTATTAAAAAATGTGCCTAATTGCCAGTCTGAATTTGTCTAGCTTCAACTTCCAGCCATTAGATCTGTTATACCTTTGTCTGCAAGACTGAAGAGCCCTGTATTATAAAATGTGTTGTTTGCAGGTTTGATTACAGGTATTTTTTAACAGGTGAAAGCCTGGGTCATAAAGGTAGGGTTTGCTTGGGTATTTTTTGTTTTTGTTTTTGTTTTTGGAGGTGCTGTGGTCTGTGATCATCTTGAATTTCAATTTGTTGAGTAGTGATCGAGAAATCACCAACTCTTGCCCAGCTTTTTGTGCAAAGTTCTGATTTTGTTCAGTCAGACTGTCCCCTAGACATGGACTGATAATTTAAGCCCTTTGAGAATAAGGATCAAAACCTTTAGTTTGATCTGCTGCGCAACAGAGAACCAGTGGAAAGAGTGGAGCATTGAAGCGATGTGCTTTTCACAGTCCGTGTTGCTGAGCAGATGAGCTGCCGTATTGAGAGCTAATCATACCTTTTTCTAAAGTTGGTAGCTTCATTTTGAGGACCACATGATTATAATAATCAAACTTGTAGGCCATAAGTGGGTAGATCACTGAGGCAACTGA
This sequence comes from Gopherus evgoodei, assembly GCF_007399415.2. Classification (NCBI taxonomy): domain Eukaryota; kingdom Metazoa; phylum Chordata; order Testudines; family Testudinidae; genus Gopherus; species Gopherus evgoodei. Next base: position 200,172,806 of record NC_044323.1, read on the forward strand.
TTCCAACAAGAAGGATGCTTTTCAGAGCTAGTCAGACATTTTCCAACAAATATTTTCCCATTGGAGAACGCCAGGTTGTTGAAAGCTAGACATATTTTGGAAATCAGTCACTTGACAAAAAATTGTTTAGAAAGAAAAATAAATAATGTTTCAGCATTTTAAAAACAGAATGTTTTGATTTTCCAATGTAAAAAAACTTTTTCAATGTTTTAAATTATGATATATGTATTTTTTAAAAAAAGCAGAAATCAGAATGAAACATTTTGATTTTGTTCAGGCAAAAAGTTTCAAATAAACCCAAACCATTTATTTTTCAGAATTTTCTTTCACAGGGAATTTCCAAAGATTTTGAAATGAAAGAAATTTAAGATTACAGAATTCCCCATGAAATAGAACATCCAGTTCTTGGACAGCTCTAATGCTTCACATGCTTATGGGTATTTGGTATCCAGAAACAGTGAAAAGTCTAGAAAAGAACAGAGGCCATGGATAATTTGAACAATATAAGGCTATATAACCTCAATGTAAGGCAATGAAGATAGTGGGTTTTTTTTCTAATACATCCCCCATAATCAGTTTTGGTCATCTGCTCTTCATCCAGTTGATCTCTCAGCCAAATTCCTAGATAACTGGTAGATGATGCAGTTTGAATCTGATGTGAAGGTCACATAATGCTGGGTGTCATCTAATTTATTGTTGACATTTGAGTCCCTATTGTTTTGAAATCTATCCTGATTGCTTCATATAAAAATTTGAACCAAGATGGAGATTTTAAGGATGAGGGCTGTAGTTACTTAGGCCTGGTCTACACTGGGAGAGGGGGGGAATCGATCTAAGTTATGCAACTTCAGCTACGTGAATAACGTGGCTGAAGTCAACGTACTTAGATCAACTTACTGCGGTGTTGTCACTGCAGTAAGTCAATGGCTGACACCCTCTCATCGGCTCAGACTGAGCCTCTCGCCCCGGAGAAGTACTGGAGTTGATGGCGAGAGTTCGGCGGTTGATTTATCGTGTTTAGACTAGACACGATAAATTGACCCCCGCTGGATTGACGAGCAGCGATGGATCCATATAGACACGCCCCTAGGATTCCCAACTGTCTGGGTGTAGTCAGAAAGGGCTAACTGGAGCCCTCTGCACCATCCCACTAATCCTCTGATGTCTCTGAAGTGGGACAGCAGCATTCTGTGGCCAGCTATATCAAATGCTATGAAATAACCCTTATCTATATCCAGGAAGAAATCGGTCAGTCAGTCAGTCCTGTCTAGGCCTCACATGCTGGCACAGTCACAGGTGGTGACAGAGTTTTCCTATGGAACTGCTGCTATCAAATTTCTAAGATCTACTGCCTGACATACCTGGTTGAAGGAGAAAGAAATAATCTCCGTAGTAAAAAGCTACGACACTCTATGCCATTCTCTATGTCACATCAGAAGCAATAATATGCCATGGAATAGCAACAGTTAAAATAATAGTACAGAGAAGCTGCAGCGGTGTGTGTGGCAAAGGAGTTAGACAGTAGTCATTGCTGAATGTATTATTGACTCTTTTTGAATTCACTTACATGCTGTGAATTGTAATATTTACTTTAACATTGAATATAATTGGGTTTACTTTCCACTCAGGCACAGGGAGATAAAAGGAGGGATAGAGAAAAATTTAAATTCCAAAAAAAAAAAAAAAAGTAATATAGTCCTTAAAGTGTAAAAAGGGAGCTTACCGTCTGAGAGTTGTTCATGTATTTTTAATAGGTAGCACAGCTTCCCTTGCTCCTTATTCTACTAAGGTCAGGTAACAATATGATATGTTTTTTTGAGTGGCTGCTTATGTCTACATGAGATACACACACAACTGAAGTTGAAATGCCTTGACTGCAACACGAGAAGGCACAGTAAGTATCCATAATAACAATGCCACTCTACTTGAACTACAGCTTCTGCACGGGCTTGTAACCATTGTTTTGGTAGTAACTTGACCTATTATTTTTGTAAGGCATATTGTTTCTGGAAATACTAGTTTTGTTATGTAAGTGTACATTGGAAACTCCAATAAACTATGATATTTAGACTTTGGTTAAATTATTCCAGGAAAGATAGATTCTTTAATATCATTTAAATTTCTGCTGGATGAAATACAATGATAATCCTTGGATAGGAATGATTCTGGTTTAGGCTTTTTTCCAGACTACCCTGAAATTGCCTCTACCACAATCAAACTAGTCCCAGATATGATCCAACTACATAGTTTGCATTTCATAATATTGCTAAATGATTGGTAGGTTATCAATTGACTAAGGAAGATTTTCAGAAGATTCATAGGTAAGGCTGAGTACAGTAGGCAACATTATTCACATTCAACTACATAGCAGACATGAATGGGACTTCTTAAATATTTTGGTTTAAAGAGTGAGGGCTTATTAATAAGACAAAATGCTGGCCTTCTCTCTCTGGCTGTGACAATGACCTTTAAGGTACATTTTCTGTTTGTTTTGGTACATGGGTATTCATTTTAAACTTTACATCCGGACACCCTAAAACTGAAGCCATTTGTTAAAACATCTATTTGCATAGTTTTTGATAAGAAACTACAAGTTATGAGTGCCACAGAAGCGCTTGCATGTATTTATTTCTATGTACAAAATGTTGCTTTGTATATACACAATGTTCAGGTCTAGGCCCCTTTGACAAATATTTTTTAAACGACAGTTTTTATAAGTTATAAATCCAGCAATTCAACCTAACACAATTTGCCCCTGACTTGTCAACACCAAGCAATGAAGAACTCTTTTCTTCCCTCTTCATCACCCACACAGACTATATGGAGTTTGGAAAAGGACCTTAAAGTCAACCCCATTTCAGATGAAATGGGTGAATGACAAGGCTCCCACAGAAAGAATGCCCTCTTATTAGCTCCCTGTCTATTAAACCAAAGGAGCTCCAGCTCAGGCATCATTGCTGGTCACAGTTTTATATTATTGCATGAAGAGATAGGTAGAATCACAAGCAAGTGGGTCAAAAGACACTTAGTCGAGATTTTTAAAGGCACAAAGGGCAATTATACACCCAATTTCCACTGAAAGTCAATGGGTACCTAATGCACATTGGTCGTTTTGAAAATATCACCCATTTGGGTCTTTGAAGGTGAAAAACAATTATTTTAACTTAATGTAGAAACAAAAGAATGTATGTGGAACATGGAGTGCAGGTGTAATATGCCATTGTCAAATAAAGCACTTAATAAGCCAGATGTAGAATTCTGCACATGTTGTATTTTCTAGATAGATTTAAGAAGTAACCCCATCTGGGGTGCATCACAGCAATAGAAGGTAGAAGTGACAAAGGCATGCAAATTTAAGGAATAAACTGACCCTCTGCCAGCTCTAGTTATCATTCATGCCTCTATCTCTACCAGATGATAGGTAAGGTGGTCAGATGAAATGGAACTATCTCAACCATATCAGAATCCACATCTCCCCACTTATTCCCCAAAAGCCAAGACACAGTGGAATCCCACATGAGAGGACCCTTAGAGGGGGAAAGTATTTGCCATTGTATATGCCTATGAAGAATTCCCACTTTTAAAGTAAATAAAGCTTTTGAATCTTGGCTATGCAGAAGTGAGATGGACAGATAAATGCTATTTCCGCTGTCATGGGCATTGCTGAATAATTTTCATTGCCTATTATTAGTTAAATGTAAAATATCAGGGTTTTCCCATTGGCCAAAATTCTGACAACCAATGAGTCATCTGCCATGAATTTTAACTATGATTGATGTCAAAGGACCAAAATTCAAATGATCATTTAATGTTGTCTGACATGAGAGAAAACATAATTGAATTCCACACAAGCAATGTCAGATTCAGCAAAATGATGATGTCTGCCTGGCTGGCAGCAATAACCCCCCAAAGAGCTTCTGGATTTCACATAGAGAAAGGGTTTGAAGAATAAATCAGCAGCAGTTTTGTGTAAATATTGCATAAAACCTTCTCCCCATCCCCACTCCCAACCCCAAGGCAAAAATATAGATTGCAGGCAAGGGAGAAAACAAACAAACACAAAGACTTCTGAAATACCACAAAGTAAAGAATATGCTACCAGGAGGATAAGACAATTTTAATTTACACTAGGACTTCAGCTAATAGCAATATCTTTTCTCAAGCTGCATTGTAGTATTACATAAAGTGACTGAGAATATGCAAGCCTGAATGAATATGAAAAGTAACATCAACTGAGAGCTTGAGGCTTGAAGGTAAACAGACTACTGTGGCCTTTTGCTCTATTCCCTCACTGCTAAAATATAGGAATTTTTACTGAACTCCCTATTGCTTATGGTTGAGTCTTTATACATAAATACTATATTCAGTTGCTGCTGATTTTGGAATCGTTCATTTTTGCATTCCCAACTTGAGACTGCTGGTGCCTAGTTTTTAGATTTGCTGAGCACCCACAACTCCAACTGAGGAAATGAGAGGTTCAGGGAACGTTTGAAAAAAATAAAGCCCTAAGTGAGGGTACTTGAAAATAAAGTCATTCACATTAGACCACACAAGAGGTCACTTTTGAATATTTCAGCCTTAATTACTGAGTCCCTCCATTTTTCCTGCTGTAAAATGGGCACAAACATACTCACCTGCCTCATAAGGGTGTTCATTAAACAATGTATGGAAATACTATATACAAAGTATTAAGACTACTCAGAAATGGGAACAGAACTCAGGAATTCCCAACTCCCACCTCTGTGCTCCGTCCACTATGCTATTCTACCCATGTGACTGTAGATATATATATAAATTACAAACTTTTTGCATATTTCAGATTCTCCGTATAATCTGGATCTGATTGACTATTACAAAGTTATCAGGCCACAGTCTCAGCATAGGTCTATTAAAGTCAGATCTGTTAAAGCTATGCTGTTTTACACCAGAATGTTTCCTGACCCTTGCATAGTACCCTGCCATGATTTATACTGTATTTTTACATGCTTATTTATGCGTGGCTAATGAGACCATATAAAATACAATCTAAATAACTCAAAATATTGCCAGTGGATTATTGTTCAATCCAATCTTAATTGGGTATTTGTCACTTCCTTATATCAATCATATGGCGTATATCTGATCAAATATAATTTCAGTCACTATTAAGTTCTTTGATTAACCCAGTCTATTAGGACATTTGATATTACAATGCCATAACATGCCATAGCATGTTCTGTTCTTTATAACAGCTTTAAAAGGATATTTCGGGTGAATGGGACAGAATATATTTTAAAGCATTATCCTCATTTTATTTTTAGATGTATACAGACAGGACTGCTTGTATGGCAGCAAATCTTTACAACTGAGATTTTTCTGTCACTCATCATTCTTTGACCCTTGAATTTGAGCATTGGGATTCTGTGTCAATACATCTTAGTATTGATCTCAATTAAAGTTAATATGTCCTTATTACGCTTAGAACAGAGTGTCGCAAACAGTTTGTTGTATACAAAGATAGAATGAATTTAAGCATTTTGCCTGATACAGAAGTTAGTTGCCATCTATGTCAGATAGTACATTTGCTGCTTATTTGAAGCCATAGTATTGTCTCCAGCTAAATTAGAGAAAAATGCTTTGTATTTCTACAGGTTCCTTTCATCTGAGGATTTGAAAGCATTGTGGTCCTGAGTCAGGAAAGCACTCAAACAGTGTGTAAATCCATCCTATTCCCGACAGAACTTAAGCACATGCCTAACAGCCAGAGCCCAAATCAGGAGCCAAGTTACCAAGCCCAGGTAGTGAGCCAGGGCCAAGATACAGGAGGTCAGAGCATCAGCTGTACGGGGAGATCTTGGCAAAGCAGTAAAGTGCCCAAAGCACTACTGCTTATTGCTAAAATAGCCAAGCTAGTGGGCGGTGGGCTTATGCAGCAGCCATTGCATGATCGAGTCAAGAAGTCAGGGCTTTGGGTGCCCAGAGAAGGCAGCTTGACCCCACATCCTTCCTGATGAGATCTCTGTTGAAATTGCTGAGGTATTGTCATAAACAGATAGTTAAGGGTTAATGTCTCTTTTACCTATAAAGGGTTAACAAACAGGGAACCAGACACCTGACCAGAGGACCAATCAGGAAACAAGATACTTTCAAATCTCGGTGGAGGGTGTTTGTGTTTTTTGGGTTTGGCTTTGTTCTCTCTGGGATCTGAGAGGGACCGGACATACTACAGGCTCTAATTTTCTATTCAAATAATAAGTGCAAGTAGAAAGGCGGATTAGTCTTTTTTAATTGATTTTCTTTATTTGCAAATGTGTATCTGGCTGGTAGAGTTCTAATGTGTATTTGGCTAGAAGTATTTTAAATTATATTTCTGCTGGAGGAGGCTTTTTCTCTAGTTTCTATAAGCTGACAGACCCTGTAACTTTTACTATCTATATTACAGAAATAACTTTTACCTTTTTCTTTCTTTTTTTATTAAAAGTTTTGTTTTTAAGACGTGTTTGATTTTTTCCCCTTGTTGAGGCTCAAGGGAATTGAGTCTGTACTTAACAGGGAAGGGGAAGGGAGGAGAGAAGGGTGGAATCCCTTTGTTTTAGATTCACGGAGCGTGAATCTGTCTATCTCTCCAGGAGCCCAGGGAGGGAACACCTGGAGGGGAAGAGAAAGGAGGGGAAGTCTGGGAGAGGCAACGGTGAGGAAAGGGGTTTACTTTCCTTGTGTTAAGATCCAGGGGGTCTGGGTCTTGGGGGCCCCAGGGAAGGTTTTGGGGGGACTAGAGTGTATCAGGCACTGGAATTCCTGATTGGTGGCAGCTTATCAGATCTAAGCAGGTAATAAAGCTTAGAAGAATTCATGCTGGTACCCCAACTTTTGGACTCTAAGTTTCAGATTGGGGAAAGATACTATGACAGGTATGCATTAGGAAAAACAGGAAGCTTGTCTATATGTGCCCACAGTCCTAGACCACCAACTGAAAAAAAGCATGTGTGCTGAACACCCGCTGATGGTCCCACCGATCAGCTCCTCCCTCTCATCCCCAGCGCTTCCTGACGACTGCTGTTCAGCTGTTTAGCAACAGGCAGGAGATGCTGGAGCTGGGGAGAGGAACAGGAGCAGGAAGAGGTGAGGTGGGGACTTGGGGGAAGGTGTGGGGTGGGGCCAAGGCCTGGGCCAGAGCATGGGGTCAGGGATCCCTGAGGAAATCAGAAGTCGGTGCCTCTGTAACACCCCATCCCCGGGCCCCTATGGCCAGTGCCCCCCCGACCCTCACATAAATGCACAGCATCTTGCAAAGACACCCCTGCTCAGCACCCCCCGACCACAGCTCCACCACTACTTCCTAGAACCCCATACAGAACCCTGTCTCCCAACCCACACAGATCTTCCCCGCCCCCCCTCACAGCCCAGCACCCACCCCAGACCCGATGGAGACCCTCTCCCCTATGCCCTGCCTCCCAACTACATTTACCAGCCCTGCTGGGAGGCGACTGTGTCAGCTGGGCTGAGCTGGCAGCACAGCCAGGACTGGTCCTGGGGTAGGGAATCGCTCCAGCCCCTTGGGAGTGGCACGATCAGCCAGACCAGAGTGTGCCCTGGTTGGGTTCCCTCAGGACCCAGTTGCCTGAAGGGGCTCAGCCAAGCCCCCCACATTGTCATCCCCTACAATTGGCCAAGACTGGCCAGGCTTCTGCACTAGTCCTAGATGGCTCAGCTCCAGGGAGACAGGCGGGGGCCTACAGCTGGTGAGCAGCTGAGACTTCCCAGTGCCAGAGCTGTGCTGGGATCCAGCCAGGGGGCAGAGAGGAGCTGGTGGGTGGAGCCAGGGGGCAGACAGGAGCCCTTGGCCAGCTGGCAGGCCCAGAGGAGCAAGTGGTGGGCAGGAGGGGAGCCAATGGGCTGGTGGGGTCTCGAGGCACAGTGCAAGCAGAGTAGGCCAGGGCCCCTTCTGAGTATGTGCCCAGGTCCATGGCACCATTGTAAACCCTGTACTGCCAGAAACATGGCTGCAAACATGGAACTCTATTGAGAAGGCGGGGACCTAACCCTCCTGTAGGATTTAAGACTCTTCAGCCAATCAGGAGGCCAGGTTTATTAGCCGAATCATCTGAGGGCAATGAGATGGGTCTGCATTCAGCTGTGGGTCGCTGATAATAAGGATGTGTTTCTGAACCAGGATATATATTAATATGAACTGATTTGGGTCTCATAAGAACCCTTTTGAGGTAAGTCAGGGTGAAAGTGGAGGGGGGAGGGATAGCTCAGTGGTTTGAGCATTAGCCTGTTAAACTCAGGGCTGTGAGTTCAATCCTTAATGGGGTCATTTAGAGAGATGGGGGGAAAATTGGTTGGCTGATTTAATTGGGGATTGGTCCTGCTCTGAGCAGCAGGTTGGATTGGATGATGTTCTGAGGTCCCTTCCAACCCTGACATTCTATGAGCCAGTACAGCATGCTGGTAAGAACCCACACAGGCCCTTATACAGCCCACATTAAAGGATTGCCACAGCAGCACTTACAACATCAGTGCCCCTTTAGGGTCCATACCAGCAGGGCTACCAATGGGGGGGCACAGCAACATTAAAGCACTGCTGCAACAAAGGAGCCTGCAGCTCTTTAACATCCCTGCCTCATTTGCCAACCTTCAGCCACCAACAGACAGGAGAGGCAAAGGGAGCAACTGCTCCAGGGCCAGCTGTTTAAAAGGGCCCAGGGCACCGGACACCACTGCCACAGTCTGGAGCCCTGGGCCCTTTAAATCATCACTGGAGCCCCAGGTGGTGCAAGCCAGCCCTGGTCCCATACTGTCATAGTATATTTCCCCAATCTGAACCTTAGAGTCCAAAAAATTGGGGTACCAGCATGAATTCCTCTAAGCTTAATTACCTGCTTAGATCTGACATGCTGCCACCAACCAGGAATTCCAGTGCCTGGTACACTCAGATCCCCCCAAAACCTTGCCCAGGGACCCTCAAGACCCAGACCCTCTGGATCTGAACACAAGGAAAGTAAACCCATTGCCTCTCCCAGGCTTCCTCTCCCTAGGTTACCCTGGAAGATACTGTGATTCAAACTCCTTGAATCACAACATAGAAAAATCAGGTTGGTTTCCCCCCTCTTCTCTCCCCCTCCCAGGCGTTCTCTCCCTGGGTTATCCTGGAGAGATAGACAGATTCAAGCTCTGTGAATCTAAACAAAGGGATTCCCCCTTTCCTCTTCCCTTCTTTCTCCCTGTCTCTCACCACTTTCCCAGTAAGTACAGACTCAATTCCCTTGAGCCTCAACAAGGGGAAAAAATCAAACAGGTCTTAAAAAGCAAAACTTTTAATAAAAAGAAAGAAAAAAGTAAAAGTTGTCTCTGTAATTTAGATGGTAAAAGTTACAGGGTCTTACAGCTTATAGACACTAGAGAGAAGGCCCCCCGCAGCAAAATACAATTTAAAATACTTCCAGCAAACTACACATTTGCAAATACAGAAAACAATCCAAAGACTATAACCACCTTTCTACTTAATACTCATTATTCTGAATATATAAGAGACTGTAGCAGGGAGATTGGCAAGAACCTGGTTGCACGTCTAGTCCCTTTCAGGACCCAGAGAGAACAAAGCAAAACCCAAAAAAACACAAACAAAGGCTTCCCTCCACCGAGATTTGAAAGTATCTTGTTTTCTGATTGGTCCTCTGGTCAGGTGTTTTTGGTTCCCTGTTTGTTAACCCTTTACAGGTAAAAGAGACGTTAACCCTTAACTATCTGTTTATGACACATACCCGTAAGTGTCCAGAATTACTTTCACCCCTGAGATAAGCCAGGAAATTACTATGAGCTTTGCTATGTCTACAGGCTCAGGCTAAGGCCTGAGTCTTTGACTTCAGTGGAACTACTCACTTGCATAAAACTAAACACATTACTAAATGTTTGCATGACTGGGGCCCTGGTGAGTGATTTGTTGTGTTATAAGCATTAGAAATATGATTCTGAGTGTGTTTTTGCATATAGGCACTCTGTCATACCCTGCTCCAAATTATTTAAAATGTCTGCCTTATTACTGAGAAATGTAGAGCTTGGTCTTTTCTTTTTACAACACTTTTTCCCAACTTTTTAAAAGATGCCAAACCCAGTAGAAATTTTTTGGCTTTTCATAAAATGCTGGATGCACGTAGATTTTTGTATAAAAGAGAATGGAATTTGTTTGATCTCTGTATATTTGATCATCTTCACCTTTGGAATTCTCAGTATACTTCTGTTGCATTTACATGGCTAATTTTCCATGTGTAAACTCCAACAGATTATAAACAAAACCTTTCAGTGTATTGGATAAAGTGTGTGCTTCATATTTCAAAGATAGGAGTTGAAGGCAGTGATATGTTATACATTTTTTAACATATCCATTTGTTATTTTTGCCTACTGAAATTGACCAATTGATTCTTACGACTTTACTAAAGCAAATATATGATCCAAAATATCGTTTCAGGTGAGACAAAGAACACAGAAAAAGTCTGAAAGCTCACAGGTGGTAGGACCACAAACATTATTAAGATAATCTTTTACTCTCTCAAACATAAAAAAAAATGAATACAATATCTTCCTGTCTAACGTGGGAGGGTTTTTTTATAATAAAAATAAACTCCTCAGTTTCACCCACACCCACCACCCACTGCTTTCTCAGCAGCTCACAGATACAATGAATGAAACTCCTAAAAGCAAGAAGAGGGTGAAGCCCCAGCTTTATGTCATTTATTTCAAACATTCAATTAGTGACCCGGTCAGCTTTATTTAAAGCAAAACACAAGCTGTTGCACACCCAATTAATGGTTGCCATGGCAAATATAAGTCCACTCAGTCCCATCTTATTGCAAAAGATATGGCATTTGCTAATAATATTTCGCTAATGATGTTATCCACGCTGTCCAGTGCCAGATATCTAATTTTCTTAAACATCAAGTGCTAAATATTTATCCTCATAAAAGAACACAAACATTCACATCCTACAGAAATACCTCCCTTTACATATCACCATCCTAATTTATTCAGGTTGTACACTCAGTAATTTTTAATCCCAGAGGTCTGGTTAGGAAGTAAAGTGGGTCCTGGATCATGAGACTTTTCATGAGACTGTTTTTAATGGCTATGTAGAATTTCATTTTAAAAAACGGTGGCTTCATACCATATTTTGAAGCTTGCCCTTAAAAATTCTGTCTCCCTCTACTGTTTGATAGTTTCACTGCTCCAGTAGAACGTAGCTGTACATGGGAGATCATGGTGGAAAATATGATCTCTGAGGTATCTTGGGCCAAACCATGGAGGCTATGGAGTGTCGGGACAATCATGAAATGGACTCTGTATTCAATAGGGACTAAACAATATATACAGAAATATAACTAAGACTAGGACCTAATGAGAGAATCCTAATCCGATTAAAACAAATACAAAGAAATATTATTTGATTTCAAGACAACTTTATAATATATAGTAGAAGCTGTCTGTTTGGAAAATAATTTTAGACCAGCCAAAAAAAAAAAAATTCAAAACCACCTACACTAAAAATACAAAAGCTCAGAGGGGTTACAGACATAGCTAGTTCAGAGAAGCTGAGAAATCAGTTGTCACTATCATCATTCTCCACATAAAATTCCGTAAGGCTTTAGTTTTGGATTTTCTGACACGTGTTCATCAATGATGGCTTCCTTCAGCGATATCCTGCAGTATAATGAATCAGATTATTTTTTAAATAAATGAAACTAATTTAGCTTGCAGTAACTTATACAACACCAGCTGTTATAGTTATTATCACCATCATCAACATAAACATAATTACATTTACAAAGACAAATCGGAGGAAATGTGGCAGAAATAGGCTCTAGTACTAGAGTTTGGTGATGGTCTTTGTCTCTGACTCTCGATACCACTGCTCTAATGTAGGAGGAGCCCTACCAAATTCACGGCTTTGAAAAACGTGTCATAGACCATGAAATCTGATCTTTTGTGTACTTTTACTTGTACTATACAGATTTCATGGGGGAGGCCAGTGTTTCTGAAACTGAGGATCCCAACCCAAAACTGGGTCTCCAGGCTACTGTAGAGGAGTAGCAGTATTGTCTTCCTTACTTCTGTACTGAGGCTAGTGGCAGTGCTGACTTCAGAGACAGGCATCTGGAGAATGGTGGTTGCTTGCTGGGCACCCAGCTCTGAAGGCAGTGCTGCTGCCAGCGGCAGCACAACAGTAAGGGTGGACATAGCGCTATCACCCTACAATGGCCTTGTGCCCCTTCCATGACTCCTTTTTGGGTCAGGACCCAAGAAACTCCAGATTTAAATATCTGAAATCATTAAATAATTTTTCATGATTTTTTTATAACCTATAACTGTGAAATTTACCAAAATGGACTATAAATGTGGTAATCTGTATTGCACGTTGTTTATTTTTTTATTTTTTTTTGGTCATTAGAAATTGTGACAAATCATAATCCTCCTATAAAGATATAAGCAGACAAACAATATTAAATTACGTGGTGATATTTTTTACATTAAGTATAGGCTATATAAATTATATGAAACATGCTTTATTGAACCATCTTCTATAATTAAATATAGACCATCTGTATTTAACAGCTACTTGTATTACCATGTACACATTTTTTTCCTGAACAAGAAACAAAACAGGAAATGGGGAAAACGTAACCCCACCAACTTATTTGAATAGTATTTGGCTGGATATTCCTGAAATGCTCTATTCATCAATTAATAGAACCAAAGTTAATTTATGTGATTAATTGCTCACTAATTTTTCACAAAGTGGTATTATGTTTATGATTATAATGGACTTCACAGAAAACATGATCTTGACTATTTGCAACAAAATTCATTAAAAACAGCATAAAATTCGCAAAATTCAGTATTACTGTTGGGTTTTTTCTTACTGTGAACACTCATTAAGATTTGGTTCCTACAGAGCTATTAAATAACAGGAGACACATTAGCTTTGCAAAGTAAAACAAAAAACAAACAAAAACCTGTTCAAACAATTTGCAAAAGCTCAGATTCTACAAAATCCTACCATCTCTAATGAAAATCATTTCTGATAAGATTCGTTTGTTACAAATCTCATCTGCCATTACCATATACAGTACTTTTAACAAATCAAGAGAGGAGCCTAAAATACTTAACAGAGCCTTTATTATAGGCTAGATTGTACCTTGGATTATGTGCTTCCTTTACACAGGCTACTCATATCTTGGGTCTGTCATTACAGGAGTCAATAGAGCCTGCTTACATCTCTGGGGCAAGTGTTTGAGGAGTGGGTGGAAAACAATAAATTAAGGATGGAGAATGTTCATACTTTTGGCTCTAAAGCCATCTACTACTCAGATTAGAATAGCTCAGTTAGCCAAGTGAATAGGGAGTAATTTGCTACTGGTATAGGTCAGCAACATGTTCTTATCATTCTACCCTTTCCCCAAGAACAAGAAGGAACCACAGGTATGTCTGTAAGTCACAATGCCTCTCAGAGATACTCCTGGGAGATCTTGTGACTCAGTCATAACCCTGAATCCAAATTCTTCCCTTATTCAGAGCTGTGCCTAAAACTACATTCTGAGCTATAAGGGATTTAAAAAAAAAATCCCCTACAGAGGTAAATATTTTACTCCTCTCCTGAAAAATCATCAATTTTAAGTGATGTAATATATTTATGTAGTATGAATAATGTGTCAGTGAAGTTACTTGTGAGCAGAAACATTGTACCTACTGAGTCTTAGACATATTTGGATCATTTAATTGTAAAATAATAGTTGCTCATCCATAACATTATTGTGAAAATTGAACCTGCAATTTTCTGATCCAGTTACCCACTGAGATGTTACAAATGTGCAACAGAGTTGCCATAGGTACAGAATGAGCATAGTTTCCCCATAACAAAAATAACTTTTTAACCAGTGAGGTGTGGTACAATAATGGTAACCACTTATTTTAATTTATTTTTTCCACTGTCTGACACTGCAGCAGTTGCATGGCTATTAGAATCTGTATTGTGACAAAAACCATAGACACTTGTTTTGTGAATTAGGTTAACAAAGCTGCAAGATGCTATTTTTGTTAAAGCCATGTGCATCTGACTGTGACTCAATGATGGCAAACCTTTTGCATAGTTAGGCTTCAGTTCAACAGAGCACTGAAGTATGTACTTAACTTTATGCCAGTGGGACATTAGCATATGATTAAGAGTGGGAACCATGAAGATACTTAGGTGCCTAAATCCTGTTTTTTGGCACCACTATAATCCACAAAACTCCCATTTGGTTTGCTGCCTAACTATCTAGGCACTTAAACTTACTCAGCACCTAAGTTTTTTTCCTCTGAGCATGCCCACTGCAGCCTCTCTCTTGGCACTTGGCTGTCTACCTCTCACCTGAGCATGTACACTGCTGCCTCATGATAGGCATCCAGTTGCAGCTTATCTCCTGCCATAGCCTCTAAGCAATTCACAAAATGGGAAAGTTGGCATTCGGCTGCCCTAGTCATATGCCGGGATCTGATCCAGTAGATGGTCTCTGAGCCCTCCTACCAGATATTGTGCCTCAGGTAAGTGAACGTAGAACAGCTGAGAAAGTGGTGGCCTGCCCTTATAATCTCAATGCCTAGGGCACTCACCCACCATGTGTGAGACTTTCAGTTCACCTCCACCGCTCCTCCTGAAATGGAAAACATATTTGAACAGGGATCAGTCCTTCTCACCCTAACCATAGGCTAGAGAATAGTCTGATGTACGGTTCCCTCAATCTCACCTGTTGAACTTGTTCCACTTTAATTAAACAATTTAATATTGAAATACTAGGTGGGCCAAAAAAAGAGTGAGAATGATTCTATAGCTCAGTGGTTAGGGCATTCACCCAAGTGATCACTGATTCCTGTTCAAATCACAATCCCTCTGTCAGAAGGAGAGGAACTTGAACCAGGGGCCTCCTGCATTCTAGGTGAGTACCCTAGCCACTAGGCTCAAGATTAGAAGGGTGTACCTGTCCCCATTTTTCTTCCATGTCCATTTCACAATTTAGGCAGCTGAGCACCTACCTTGCCCCAGTTCATGCATCATTAGCAGAGCTAGGTACCTCCCTGCAGATTGGATTTAGGTACCTATCTCAGAGAGGAGCGGGGCTCCTCACAGACACCTCTGGTTGGCAGCTCACATAGTCTAGTTGAGGCAGCTCTCCACTTAGCATGCTGGCTATGTGCAGTGGTTCTCAACCAAGTGTCCAGGGTCCCCTGGGGAACTGTGAGCAGATTTCAGGGGGTCCGCCAAGCCAAAACAGTGTTAGACTTGCTGGGGCCCAGGGCAGAAAACCTAAGCCTTGCTGTGCATGTCTGAAGCCCAGGGCCCTGAGCTTCACCATCTGGGGCTGAAGTGGAGCTTGCCTGAGCAACTTGGGGCGTGGCCCCCAGGCAATTGCCCAGCTTGCTACTCCATAACATCAGCCCTGGCTTTTATATGCAGACAGCCAGTTGTTGTGGCACAGGTGGGCCGTAGAATTATTATAGTGCGTGTGTGTGTGTGTGTGTGTGTGTGTGTGTGTGTGTGTGTGTGTGGTGGGAGAGGGCAGGGCGACTGAGAAAGAAAAAGGTTGAGAGCCCCTGATATAGGGAACCTAGGTGCCTCACTCAGGCTTTATGCAACTCTGAGCATCATGGTGTTCCAACACTTAAAGACCTGTTGTGGATCACACCCTAAGTGCTTTGCTGAAGAGAGATGGACTTGAGCATTTGCTTAAGTAATTCATGTAGTCAGGGCAGTGAGCCTGTCCCCCGTTCCTGGCATACCATGAAGAACTACCATTAGAAACTACCTTACTCTGTTTAGAGAAGAGTGATATTACAACAGTGCACAGCCTATACTCTGGTTATGAGATGTTTTGTGAAACTTAAAGTTATCTATTACTATCTGAAGCATAATAAATGAAAAATGCTCATGGTTCTTCTCACTGACTATCAGGAAAGTCCTCCTCCAGTTCTTTTTAATTTCTTCCTTGCCCTTTTTCATTATCCCCTCACAGCCATTAAGGCTTTTCCTGTTATGGAAAAATTAAAATATATCAGTATTTATAGCACTGAAAAAAATGAGATAGGACTGCTGAGCATATTAACACATTTTCTCTTTTTGTTTAAGCCTGTTTAGACCATTCCCTGAAATCAAATTTAGCTACATGAATTCATGTCTCAGTTATATGAAAAATGTCTTCTACATCACTATGACCTCAGCCCATGGCAATTTGTCCAGGCTTTGGGGGAACTTTGTTGAGGACCCCTTTTCATTGTGTGCTTAGTTAATGAGTTAATGTTGATAGGCACTTAAATCACTTAAATATGACTTACAAATAATGCTGGCAGAATCTACTTTAAAGGAACTAAATGGAAAGATGTGTTTTTGTTGTTGTTGTTTGTTTGTTTGTTTTAGTAATCAGTAGAAGGTGGCTGGCCTGAGAGGATCATTCATATATTAACATCTGGAAAATGTCAAAAATGGGTCCACAAATTGATTTGCCAGCAATGACTTCCCAAAGTAGTCTGACTGAATTGAAAGATGGAAACATTAAAATGAATGAAAGAAGAAGTGAACTATCTGTGTTTAATCTCCAATTTCATCAGAAATCGATTAACTTGCTGACTTGGGGTCCAAAAGAATTAATTATACTCAGTCTCTGGCATAATTAACAACACTATAGCCATCTCCCAAAATATTCATTAAACAGTCAGGAACAATATGAAATTCAAATTCAAATTGGAAAAGAGATTAAATAGAAGTAGTCATCTCTAAAAGGAATCATACTACATCTGAGATGAAATCATTTGAGCAATACGAAATATGGAAATACATTTTGTGTTACATTAATTATCATTAATTCCAGCACTGCAAGCTGGCAGCTATTTTAGGTTCATTACAAAGACTAAAATGGGCTGGAATTTTAATATGAATCAATTCTCATTGGAATAATGGGAATATGATTCAGACTTTCAGGAAGTTTAGTCTTAAAAATCCAAGTTTCTATTTTCAGTTCCTAAGTTCAGCTGAGGGGATCTGCATTCTGTAGCATGCCTGCCTGAGCATTTTTCATTACTGTAGGAAAACGCTGAAAAACAGAGACTTAACAGGGTGGTGAGTAGGGGGAAGATAGATGAAGCCTGAATGCACTTCATGGAATTTTCAATTTCAGGTTTCCCAATTAAATGTGTGTTTCTGTGGAGTAGGAGAAAAACAAATAAAACAAATCTCTACAACATTTACTGAACGGGACAAACATATATGTCATATAAGCTGATACTGTATTTTTACCTATAAATTTCCACAGAGCTACATTTAGGAATTAGACAGTGGGATTGGATTTCCATGTCATTCACTAAGTAAAATGCAAGTTTGCTGTTTAAATACAAGTATCATAAACCCCTTTGTATGAAGTGGGTCTTTTATCCCTTTCTCCAGCAATTATTTTGCTGCACAACAAGGGTAAATGTAAATTCAAAATTAATCATCTCAGGGTTTCTTTTAATGTCTTATAACATTGATTGCATAGAATGCACAACATCAAATCAACTAGGAAACAAAATATCCAACTATGCAGCTCATTAATGATCAGAATTGGGTCATTTATTCACTCGTCATTTTTATTTCTAAATTATAAAATTGAGGCGTTTTGTTTGTGTGTTTTCAAACACAACATCCCAATTTTTTGAATTTTTGACTGGTCAAAATAAAAATACTTCAGTTTCCTAAACTGTATTCAATTCTCTTGATGTATCCCCTAGTTCTAATTATATCCCCACTCAGTTATATACTTCAGGAAGGACAGGTGAGAAAGACGTTTCTTTGTTAGTGTTTTGTGAGCAGACTCCAGCCTGGTCTGCACAGGGAAGTTACATCAACATAGCTACATCAGTCAGGGCTGTGAAAAAGCACATTTGACTGACGTAGCTGTGCCAATATAACACCCAGTTTAGACATAGCTATGCTTATGGACGAGGGCTTCCATTGACACAGTTAACAGTTCGGGAAGGAGGTATTCTTACACCAACATAAAACCCCCTTCTGTTGGTGTAGGCTTCATCTTCACTGCGGTACTATGCCAGCATATCTATTGCTGACAGCTATGCTGGTATAGTCTTTGTAGTTTAGACATACCCTTATAAAGCCTTATAAAGGACTTAAATATGGAGGAAGCTTGGAATTTCTTCAAATCAACTATGCAAAAACTATCTGAAATTTGCATCCCAAATATGGGGAAAAAGTTAGGCAAGAAAGGCTTTAGACCCAGCTGGATGAATGATCACCCAAAAAATGTTATTACAAGAAAGTAGAGAGCATACAAGGAATGGGAAAATTTGACTAATCAGCATGGAAACATAGATCTTGGAGGTTAGAAAATGTGGGAGTAAAGTGAGAATTGTTAAACGTCAAGCTGAATTAGCTCTTGCCAAGGAAATTAAAATAGTAAGAGGGTTTTGATTTTATATAACTAAAAAAAGAATAAGGAAGGATGTGGTTGGGCCACTATGCAGTGTCGATGGCAAGAAGATTAAAAATAATCTAGGTATGGCCCAAAAATTAAATGAATACTTTGCCTCATTTTTCAATATGGATGATAATATGGAGCATGGGCATGAAGGTAGGGTGGATGTTGAAAATGAGTGTATAGAAAAGGAAATTACCATGGCTGAGGTGGAAGAAAATCTTAACAAGATCAATGAAACCAAGCCAGGGGTGTGGGGGAGTGGATAATTTCCATCCCAGATTACTGAAAGGACAGGCACATGAGATTGCTAGACCAGTAGCAAGATTTTTCATAAATCTATCAATTTGGGGTTAGTACTACACCTCTACCTCGATATAATGCTGTCCTTGGGAGCCAAAAAATCTTATCGCATTATAGGTGAAACCGCGTTATACTGAACTTGCTTTGATCCACCAGAGTGCGCAGCCCCACCCCCTGGGAGCACTGCTTTATTGCATTATATCCAAATTTGTGTTATATTGGGTCATGTTATATAGACATATAGGTAGAGGTGTATATGAGTGGAGAATAGCTAATGTCATACCTATATTTAAGAAAGGGGAAAAAAAGTAAGCTGGGTAATTACAAACCTGTTTGTCAGACCTCAGTAGTATGCAAAGCTTTCAAACAAATTGTGAAGGAAAAAATAATTACATTAATGGAAGTAAACAGTAAAAGGGATGTAATTAAACATGGATTTAGCAAAGGTAGATCATTCCAGACTTACCTGATTTTCTTCTTTGAGAGGTTAACTGGTTTTTCAGATAAGAGAAGTTCAGTAGAGCTAATATACTTGGACTTCAGTAAAGAATTTGACACGGTACCACACAGGAAATTAGTAGTTAAATTAGAGAAGATGGGGATTAGTACTAGTATGGTAAAATGGGTAAGGGACTGGTTAATGGGGAGAAGGCAGTAGTTTCTGCTAAAAAGGGAGCTGTTGGACTGGAGGGAGGCTACTCGTGGAGTTCCTCGAGGATCAGTCTTGGGACCAAAATGATTCAATATTTTTAATAATGACCTTAGGACAAAAATGAAATTTGCAGATGACACAAAATTGTGAGGCATCATCAATACAGCAGAGGATCAGATTATTAAACAAAAAGATCTGGATGACCTTGGAGACTGGAGTTAGAGGAATTCAATCGTTCAAAGTGCAAGATCATACATTATTAGGATCGGATAATAAGAATTTCTGCTACATGCTAGAGGCACATTAGCTGGAATCAGAGGGTAGAGACCAGGGTGTGTGGGTTGATCACAGGATGAGTGTGAATTATCCATGTGATGTGGCTGTGGAAAACACAAATATGATCCTAGGAGATATCAGGTAAGGCATTTTCAGTAGAGATAGAGAAGTATTAATGCCCTTATACACAACACAGGTAAACCCTCATCTGGAATACTGGGGGCTTTAATACTTTGGTGTAATTTCAGTTGCTGGGTTTCAGTTGCTGGTGTGTCTCTGGTGGTGGTGGCCTGAGATATACAGGAGGTCAGACTAGATGATCTGGTGGTCCTCTCTGGCCTTAAACTCTGTGACTGTATAAGAGCCAGATTCTCTGGTCCAGGGTGATGTGGCCACTATGAGTAGCAAAACCGCGTTGTGGCCCTAAAGCTGGTTTAATTCACTCAGAGAAGATTACCCCAATGTATACAACATACAGCCCACACAGTAACTCTGGCCATCTTTTCTGTACCAGGAGCCTAAAATTGGGCTCCTATAGCTGCTGGGTGCTCCAAAGATTTGAAAACAAGGCTAATTATATATGTGCTTGAATATGCATTAAGGAGCCTAACATTAAAATTGTGGCTTTGAAAACGTTGCCTTCTGACATAATTCCTTCCTCTAGCCTTCACTTTGAGTACTACCAGTATGTGGCATGGAAAAGAGGGCACATATGGAATAAAGGCAGTGTAGCCAGGATACTCTTGCGCCCTAATGATGTGTGACTTGGGGTGAGCGACCATTAGGTTCTTCTAACATAGTTCATGGGGACCTGCCTTGCACTGTGCTATGGCAGAATTAGGGCAGTGCCAAGGTGAGTTACAGGCCTCCCCTGTACACACCAGCCCTAACACTGCTCTGATGAAGCTGGAGCTACTCTGCCATAATTTATGAATGTTTTATGGTGGCCTGGTTATGGAGGTGCTTTCAGTATGAGAATATTGATTTCACTCAAGAAAAGTCTGTCTGAAAGGAAAATAGTGGCTCAAACTAAGCCACTCCTCAGCAGATACTTGTATTTAAGGGACAATTCCAGAACCATTGACTGAGGGTTCTGGCTCTGGCTCTTGCTGAGCTTACAAAACTGGTTTTGATCAAAAGGGCCAAAACCAAGGAATACAGAAGAAGAACAACAATAACAAAGCTATAGCAGGGTATAAAAGGGAAGTTGTCAAGACAGAGGTAGTAAGAAATCAAGATGAGACATTGGATCCCACTCTGTGGGTATCTGAATGTAGGCCTGGCCCATTTACCTTCAAGGAATGGTAAGATATTCGGTAAAACAGACATGCAGGTTGATGGTTTGTTGTTTTAAAATCCCTTACCTCTTAATATTTTATTCCTACTGCTAAAATAAAAATGACTTTTGTTTTAAGAAGGCTGTTTTGGGTCATTATATTCACCTATGTTCACAGGCTCTTGAAGATGTTTAACTCAGTCAGACCTGTGGGGTAAGAATGGCTGATACACAGGGTACGATAGCCCACTCCTTGGTCTAAGAGTAGAAAAATTGTGGACCTCCACACTGGCATAGATAAAGGCATGATGTCAGGTCTCTAAAGGGTGCACTCAGAGAGACCAGAAAGGGGTCAGAAGAGCAGCAAGCCCTGTAAAGTACCTCTGCTCTGTGCACCTCAGTTATTCTTCCCAGCGTAGCATGGCTGTTTTCTTCAACTCTTCTAAATAATTTTCCTTATGCCATTACGAATCTTATAAAGGGCTAGTTGGCATTTCCCTCACCCCCAACCTTCAAGTGTTAGAAGATGTGTGTTATGTTCATGAACACAAAAAGAAATTAGTTAAAAACATATAAGCACTCTTTCTGGAGAGCTGTAACATCCCACTACTACATTGCTTAGAATTCAGAAAGATAATACACAAGAAGCTGAAAACAGAGAGACCCAAAGCTGACTGCTCCATAAGGCATCATCCCATCTGTTTCTAGGCTGGACCAGGGAACCTCCCTCTCCTGCTCCCCACATACACTCTTAAAGTGATAGCATGCAATTCCAGCATTGGACTTGTCTACACTATCCCCTAGTTTAGACTATGGGGGCGTGAACAGCAAAGTGCTGCGCTGTAACTCTGCCATGTAGACTTTGTAGGCACAAACAAAAAGGTTCCTAGTTCATGTTAACAAAGGCCTCTTCAAAGAGGACTACATAAATGCAAATTAGGAACCTTTTCATTCACACTTGCAGCATCCACCTGGAGATGTTAGAGAACAGCACTTTTGTGCCCCTGTTATTCACCCCTGTACTCCAAACTACAAGGCAGTGTAGACATAGCCACAGTACTCAATACACCACATTATGAAGGTCTCTTGCAACTATCCTTTAGACTAATAAGCCTACAGTACAAAGGTTCATGGGGAGCTGAGGATAATGCCCACAGAGTCTCCTAAAATTTAAAGTGTCCAGTAGGGCCAACAAGCCTAAGGCTTGTATGTGGTGAGGTTCTCAAGAAAACTCCTGAATGTTTCCTATACAGAGGATGAATTCCCTGAGGGCCACATCTGCTGACTTTTATAGTCCTTTTGTGCAAGTGGAAAGGGTGGTAAGGGAGGAAGAATACCCTGGGGAACATAGAGCTCTACATTCAAAATATGTGATCTAGTTCAAACAGGAATTATTTTGGGGAAGGTGTATGGCTTGTGTCATACAGGAGGTCAGAATAGAGGATCACAATGGTTCCTGTGGGTCTAGAACAGGGGTGGGAAAACTTTTTAGCCCAAGTGCCACATCTGGGTGGGGAAATTGCTTGCAGAACCATGAATGTAGGGCTGAGGCAGGCGGTTGGGGTGTGGGAGGAAATGCAGGATGTGGGAGGGGGTGCAGAGTGCAGGAAGGGGCTCAGGGCAAGGGGTTGGGGTGCAGGGTGCAGGAGGGAGTTCAGGGTAGGGGATTTGGTGCAGGGAGGGGTGCAGAGTGCATCAGGGGCTCAGGGCAACAGATTGGGGTGCAGGAGGGGTGCAGGGTGCAGCAGGGAGCTCAAGGCAGGGGGTTATGATGCAGGAGGGGTTTGGGGTGCAGGCTCTGGCCCAGCACCATTTACCTCAAGCAGCTCCGAGGTGGTAGCATTGCACAGCGGGGCTAAGGCAGGCTCCCTGCCTGCCCTAGCCCCGCACCGCTCACGGAAGTGGCCGGTACCACATCACTGCAGCCCCTGGGAGAGGGGAGCAGAGGGCTCCGCATGCAGCGCTCTCCTGCTGGTACCTCCCCCAAAGTTCCCATTGGCCACGGTTCCCCATTCCCGGCCAATGGGAGCTGTGGGGGGCAATGTCTGCAGGCGAGGGCAGCGCATAGAGCCCTCTGCCCTCCCTCTCCCCATGAGGCCACAGGGACATGGTGCCAGCTGCTTCTGGGAGCGGCATGGGGCTGGCAATCCTACAGGCCGGATACAAAGCCCTGACAGGCCGAATCCAGGCTGCAGGCCATTTTTTGTCCATCCCTGGCCTAGAATCTATGAATAAAGCTGAGTGGAACCTCATGCTGGGGAATTTCTGGTTTTGTGTTCTGTTTATATTAACCATAACACATCCTCTACCGAGTAGGGAAGGAGAGCCAATAACTGATAGCTTTGAGAAGGTTGAGGTGTTTAATGCTTATTTTGCTTCAGTCTTCATTAAAAGGTTAATGTTGACCAGATACTCAACATAATTAATATTAACATCTATGGGGAAAAGTATGCAAGCCAGGGAAATGTGGTCTAGATTAAATGACTATAAATTGGGTTCACAACTGGTTGAAAGACCATAGTCAAAGAGTAGTTATCAGTGGTTTAGGGTGAAAGTGGGAAGACTTATCTAGTGCGGTTCCTCATGGGTCAGTCCTAAGTCTGATACTATTTAATATTTTCATTAATTACTTGGATAATGAAGTATGCTTGTAACATTTGCAGATGACACCAAGCTGGGAGGGGCTAAAATCACTTTGGAGGA
Organism: Gopherus evgoodei; assembly: GCF_007399415.2. NCBI lineage: Eukaryota > Metazoa > Chordata > Testudines > Testudinidae > Gopherus > Gopherus evgoodei. The sequence goes on from NC_044323.1 coordinate 200,196,487, forward strand.
TACAATTAGAATTCAAAACAACCATAACAAATTGGAGAATTGGTCTTAACTCATCTAGATGAAATTCAGTAAAGGCAAGTGCAAAGTACTTCATTTAGGAAGGAAAAATCAAATGCACAACTACAAAATGCGGAATAACTGGCTAGGTGGTAGGTGGGATAGCTGGTAGGGCAGCACTATTTTCTGTGTTGCTTCAGGGTGTGGTTGCCCCTACCAACGTGAGCCTCAGTTCGGGCTCGCTTTGGCTGGTAGCATCCGATAAGGGCCCTGCTCAGGGTTACAAGTGAAGGCCAATGGAGGTCCCTAGCAGAGAAGAGAAAATATTTCCCAAATGGTGTTGAAGGTGAATGAACTATGACCTCACAACCATCTGCTTCACACAGAAGGGATTCTGGGAAGAAGACTGGCGGTCCCCCCAAAAATCACCATTCCACATCTACCAGGGAGATACAGTGAACCAAAGGGGCAGTCGATAAAATAAGGTCTGCATTTTAGGCCAAACTTCATAATGACTATCTCATCCACATGTGATTTGACAACATTCATTGCCATGCAGTCATCCACCATTGACCTAGCTGCACCAGGATCTTTTAGACTCGTGGAATAACCCCATACAATGTGGCCATTGACATTTGGTGCTACAGACCCTTGTTGTCTAAGTGTTGTTGTTGTGGTAGTACTGCTAAAAAGGATCTGGGATTTATAGTGGATCACAACTTGAATCTGCAAGAAAAATATAATACAGTTGCAAAAAAAAAAAAGACTAACATCATACTGGGATGTATTAATATCAGTGTTGTATGTAAGACATGGAAGGTAATTGCACTAGTTTACTCAGCACTGGTGAGGCCTCACCTGGAGTATTGTGTCTAATTCTTTCTATCACACTCAAAAATATGTGGACTAATTGGAAAGAGAATTCAGAAGAGAACAACAGAAATGATAAAAGGTTTAGAAAACCTGAGCTATGTGGAAAAATTTATAACACTGGGCATATTTAGTCCAGAGAAAATTAGAATAAGAGGGAGCAGATAACAGTCTTGAAATATGTTAAGGACTATTATAAAGAGGACTCTGATCAGTTCTTCCTGTCCACTGAAGACCGGATAAGAAATAAAGGGCTTAATCTTCACCAAGGGAGATTTAGGTTAGATATTGGGAAAAACTTTCCTGCTCTGAGGGTAACTAAACTCCGGAATAGGCTTCAAAGGGAGGTTGTGGAATCTCCATCACTGGACTTTTTTAACAACAGGTTGGACAAACACTTGTTAGGGATAATCTAGGTTTACTTGATCCTGCCACAGTGCGGGGGGCTGGATTTAATGACTTATCAATGTCCTTTCCAGCCCTATATTTCTAGGATTCTATAAAGCTGTTATTTTCTTGTTATAAATTCTTCTCCCTAGTTTTCAAGAATAAATCTAGAGGCAACTGACAAATTAATTATGTACATTTAATTGATCACCTAAGCAGGCCGTGGTCTAGTACAATTACAATATCTCCATTTTAAAATCATTACAACTACTAGAGAATTAATTGAAGAGTTTGTTATTAAGGCCTGCATCAGTTTTGTACACTGCAACAAAATGACTGAGCCTTGTGTCCATAGCACAATTATTGTACTTTGTCAGAATCCCGGAGAAAATACAGTTGTGGGTTAACATTCATACAATATGAGAATCCTCTCTGACTAAAGAAAAAAATGGAGAGATTATCATCTCTCTATCCAACTGAATTAATCTTTTGGAGAGGGCCAAAGCAATAGATTTCCCACTTGCTGTTTCTGTCTTAACCCTCATTCCAGAATGTGAATGAGTTATGAGACGATGCAGTGACAGACAAGAGTTCTATGGAATGCCCCTGTTGTCAAGCAGGCTCAAGAGTAAAAGAAAATTGAGATTCCTACTGTGTTTGTACACAGAGACATTAGGTTTCTGTTCTTTCATGTTCTTTTCTTTCAGAGATGCTTTGAAAAGGTTTTAGAGATCATTGTGTTCCTTAACCACTAAAATTGTGATCAAATGATAATTATAACATTAAGTGATGATATTGAAATGTGAGTACAGTACATCTCAGCTGGAACACTATAGAGAAGTCTAGATGAAAGTGTATATTATCTTTAAAGAAACAATGCCAAAATGAAATCTACTCTGTCTAGGTTTTAAATTACAAGCTCATGCTTTCACATTACACAGGGACCTGTGCAAATAATTTCTCCCAGTCTGTGCTCACTCAACTTTTTTGTTTCTTGTGTTTGTGAAAACAGTCTGTTGACATTTACAAGAATCCTATAATTTGTGTAGTTTGGACATTCAGGAACAGAAAATTATAGCACACAGTCCACTCACAAGAAGAGTAAAGATTGACCCTCCAAAAGAAAAGTATGCTATGCATTGCATGACTATGGTGCACAACATTGTAAAAGGACTTTCCCAGTTAAAAGGGAGTATAATTCATCACAATATTCAGGACCCCTCTATAGATTTAAGAATATGTTCCACAAAATTAGAGAGGACTCCAAGAGAATATTGCATCTCCACTCCCAAGTCTTTATTGTATTTTACCACACTGATGTATGGTAGAATTGTAATAACAGCAGGGGTATCTATTATATCCTGTGTGGGATTACCTTCATATAATTGCCAGAAGGGCTGATCTTTAACACTATGACAGGACAATCAAGTGGATCTTTTAATTGTCACACATTAGCCAACTAGTGGGAATAGAAAAATTACAAGACTTTTTTTCAGAGCCACATGAGCAGCAAAAATACTTAAAATATGTTCTTTGGAAAAGTGAGGGGACCTCAAAGGTAGATAAATGGACCAAACTCTTTTGAAGATTGCAAAGCCTGAGAAAAATCTCCTTTATCAGATACAGTATGCTCTATGTATAGGAATGACTCTGACAGAACTCTCCTCCTATGGTGAGTCTACAATGGATACAGTGATGAAAGAGATGGCAGAGGAAACTAACCCCTTTCCCACCAAGTCAGACAAAGCTAACTAAAAAAGGTATTTCAGGCCTGATTCCAGAGGCCACAAAGCAAGTTTACCTGGCCCCAGGGAATATCTCCAGCACTGGGAAGGTATAAGGCTAGTGTAGGCAGCTTTACAACTGTTCCCCACAACATTGTCTGGCCTTTCTGGTCTGAGGAGCATCGCACTGGTGGTTGTAGGCTGCCCCTGTAGAGTAGAGCAACTGTGTGTGTGTGCTCATGCGTACAGGAGAAGAGCTTGCTGAGACAAGGCCAAACCAAAGAGCTGCATTTTCCATTTAGTTCTGGAAATGATAAGGTCCATAGTCACTTATCTCTTTGATGGTGAGTTCCATTGTCTAAGTGTCTCTCCCGTGAAAGTTAAGTCTCTTGTGCTTAAGAGCCTCCATGTATTTGGTGATAATGTTATAGTTCTTATGGAATGTAGCTGTCATGAAAGGTCTCAACTCTCATCAGCCATCACCTCCCCACATATAGAGGGAGAGGGAGAAGGAGAAGGAGAAGGCCTTGCCTAAAGTGGGAGCGGGAGATGCTACAGCTAGTCACATAGAGAGCTTTGATATCAATACAAAGACCTGAAATTGGATTATGTGTCTGATGGGGAACAGAACAGGAGATTGATGTGATTCTGTTAAGCAGATGGGCTATTTTTCATGAGTTAGAGTTTATTCAGGGAGTAGGTCATGAATGACCATCATGAAGGCATGGATCTGTGTGTCTAGGTTGGAATCCCATTTGAAATGGGACAATATTCCTGCTAGTTGGCAGATGAAAGTGGGAAGTTTGGCAGCCATGGCTCTAAGTGCAGACAGTAAGATTGGTGAGTTCAAAAGGACCCTACAACTGAACTCCTTAGCAAATGGGGAAACACTGCAGATGAAGTAAGTTCTTCTAAACATTCCTTTTCTCCCAGCATCACCTCAGTTTTCCCTGGCTTCAGCTTTACTCAACTGCCCTTGGTCCAGATGTTGGTTTCCTCTCAGAAGCATAGCACTGAATTAGTTTAGAATAATAAAAACAAAAACAAAAGACAATACAGTTTTAAGTGAATTCAGGTATAAGAGATGAAGTTAGAAATGGTTACAACCAAATAAAATTGAACACACACATCTAAGTGTCTGAAATGTAATCTAAAAAATTTTAGTTCAAGGCTTTGTTTAAGATGGCCTTTCTTACCCATAGTGTTCCAGCAAGATGGTGACTGACCCTTTTCTTGGTCAGGATCTCTCCCAGAGGTTGAAAGGTGATGGTTTCAGTGTTTTCCCCAAGATCTGAAATTGGGGTGTTATTGTTTTTTTCCAAATATATGGGGGGGGTGATGGCTGATGAGAGTTGAGACCATGAGGATGAAGGTGAGCTGTATTGCATGACAGTAAACACTGAAAAGTGTTTCATGACCATTTTATTAGATTTAACTCATGTTTTAAAATCATCACACAAATTAAAGTTGGCTACTCAAGCCTACTATGAAGCATTACATCTACATTCTTCTTGGTTTCTTGTAATTTTGCACAACTCTATTTATGAAGTTCTCGAATGCAGTGCATTCCTCTTTGGTGGCTTCTCATGTGTCCGGTACTTCCAGTCCTTCATAATATGCTCATGATCAGGCAGAAGGCGACTTCTTTCAGAACACAAAATTCTGTTCAATGAGGAAAAAGAATGCTCAACTGTAGCTGTTGTGACTGGGAGTAGCAAGGGATGAATTTCCACTTCTTTCATCCTGGGAAACATAGCACAAAGATTGGGTTGAACCACTAGTGATTATAAAGGAGAAGTTGAAATCAAATCTTCATTTGTTCATTGTATGATATTCCACTCTATGTTCAAATTCTCTATTCTGTCCTAATCACATAGCAGCCTCATTGTTGGTAGTGCCTCATTCCACTCAACTGTGGGTGTTTTATAAGACAAGCATCTGTAAAAGCTATGTAGAGGTTGACTACAATCCAGAACTTGCTGTTGTCGATTTGTAAGTATCAAGTCTGTGTACTTTTTTCAGCTGTATTAACAGACACTTCTTGTCCTCTTCACTTAAGGAATCAATACAAGTGCCTTAATTATTCAACTTCTGAATTGAAGTCTTTGTTTTTTCCAGTACATTTTCAATTATCTCTGATTGATCCAAGTGTAGCTTCTATTGCTGGACAAAGATCTACTACTGTTGTAGCAGATGCCTGGATGGCATTGTTTAATGACCCAAGTGGTTTCAAAAGTAGACTTACAAGAGTCTTCTCTGAACTTAGTAGCAAAAGTAGTCCACCAGCTGCGCTACTTACATCTGTCCCATCTTGGTAGATACTTTAGTGCACCCATTATTATTGGCTTAGAATTTTAAGACAACAGCCAAGGATCACTTGGTTGGACTCATTTGAACTTAAGTCCCAGAGTATCTTCTATTTTTTCCAACATTAAGTCCTTTTGGACTCTTGATGGAAAAAAAAGAGAGAATAACAAAAGACCTAACATTTATGGCTTTTTAATTGTCTTTTGAAGATTCTGCAGCACATACTACTGTTGGTTGAAGTACATGGCTTCTGCAGTGTGTATAGGAGAGGTTAGAGTTAAACACTTTTCTCTGAGCAAAGCTTGTACTCCACTTTGTCTTCCAGAGAAATTTGCAACTCCATCAAATACACAAGCAACCATCTCTTTGTCTTTCAATTTACAAGCATTTAACTCTAAGATGTGGACTGTCACAGATACAGCCGATGTGTTTCTATAACCTGAACATCTAGAAATGCATCTACTGACCTACCAAGATAATATACTTGATGCCCATTTGAACCAGCGCATTTATCGACCATGTATGCATATTTTCTGAATGTGTTGAGAGCTCTTCACTTTTTCAACTGCTGAAGCTTTCACTGTTGCACCACATGCTTCTAACCAGTCAGATGAGTTTCTTGCAGAAAGATAGTGAGCATTTCCTGGTCTTGGTCATAACCGATGTCCAACTTCAGGATTAACAAGTGAGAATGCACTTAACATTGGTCTCCAGTTTGTAGCGTGAGGTATCTCTTGCTTAAATAGAAAGTATGATGCAACAGCCATATTTGTTTGCATATACTGTGTTGCCTCTTCAGCATTCTTAACAGCCTCATTAAGTTCTTCTAACATTGGCTTTGACAGTGACTGGCTCATAAGATTTTATGCTTATCAATTCAATCCAGACACTTGGTATTTTGCAGCCTTTTCATGTAGCTTGTCGGCATTGGTTGGCTGATAAATCTGGCAAACCAAGCTCCTCCACTTCTAGTATATAAATCCATGGTACACCACATCTTAAATACTGAGTGTAGTTCTGGTTGCCCCATCTCAAAATATATATATTAGAATTGGAAAAGGTGCAGAGAAGGGCAACTAAAATGATTAGGGGTATGGAACAGCTTCCATATGAGGTGAGATTAATAAGACTGGGATTTTTCAGTTTGGAAAAGAGATTACTAAAACAGGATATGATAGAGGTCTATAAAATCTTGACTCAAGTGAAAAAAGTGAATAAGGAAATGTTATTTACTCCTTTACATAATAAAAAAACTAAGGGTCACCCAATGGAATAAATACCCAGAAGATTTAAAACAAACAAAAGGAAGTACTTTTCACACAACACACATTCAACCTGTGGAACTTTTTGCCAGGGGATGCTGTGAAGGCCAAAACTATAACAAGGTTTAAAAAAGAACCAGATACATTCATGGAGGATAGGTCCATCAATGGCAATTAGCAGGATGGGCAAGGATGCCCAATCTCTCGAGGTTCCATCCAGCTCTCTGTGGGGAAACCTCACTGTTAGTGTAGGCTGGGCAGTTTCTTACAGAAACACTGTCCCACAGCAGATCTAAGTATTTAGACCTGATAATCAGTGATTTCAGTTCTACTGGTCACTTAACAATATAAAAAGTGCTCATTGGAGCCTAATCAGCTTTATCTTTAAACACCACCAAGCAAAACACCCGTCCCCACCCTCTCTCTCTCCCCGCCCACTGGTATCTGACATCAAAAATCTCTTGCTTAGTGAGTACAGTTCAGCTGAGGGTTACCAGTGCTTAATTTGTAATGAAAGAAGTGCCGGGGCTCAAGCAAGTTATTTATTTTCATAATTGATGTGGCAAGCCCAGAGGTCCTGGGGCTATGAACTACCAAGCCTAGATGTAGCAGGGCTCAGACTTGGCAAAAATTAAGCTTTGAGGGTGACACCCCTCAGTCAGGACAGACTAAGTACAGTTCTGCTGCCCTTCACTCACACAATAAGGATAACAACATGTCATTACCCCTGCATTCAATACTACGTGATTTGTAACCCAACACCAGCCAAAACTGATCACTTGGGCAACACAGCTTTGTCTGCTGGATACCTAGTCAGAGTAGTATGTTCATGTAAATACAGTCTGGTCCTGAAGCCTTCCCCCCAATCCCACAGTTCATCATTAGATATCAAGGGAGAGCTCATTCAGACCTTGCTTATGAATCATAATTTGAATTTATTAAATTGGGCCAACATCAGGGTGTTGGGGAAATTCAGGGGGCAGGGAGGTGTAGGGAAATCCCTGATTAGTTTCTTTGTCTTCATAGACGAGAGAGAGAGAGTATGGGATTTTCTGCCCCATTTTACAATCCAGTGAAGCTTTCATGTTAATTCTTCTGAAGATTACTTCTCAAAGCAAAGTTTATTCAAACAGTAAAGGAGGTGACATGGTATCTGGTGGTAAAGGAGGCTCCATGTTCCTTCTCACCACCTCCCTGTTTGTGAAATGCAAATTTACTTTGGGCTTGTCTACATCACAAAGTTCCAGTGCTGGTGAGGGGGTTACAGCGCTGCAACTTAGGAGGTGTACACATCTGCAGGGCATCACCAGTGCTGCAACTCCCTGTTTGCAGCGCTGGCCGTACTCCCGTTTTGTCTCAGGTGTAGAGGATCCAGCGCTGGACCAGCGCTGGTAATCAAGTGTAGACGCTTACCAGCGCTTTTCTTGACCTCCGTGGAATAAGCAGGTATCCCAGCATACCTGAGGAAGCCTCTCTGGTAATCAAGCAGGTATCCTTCCCCGCGGTTTGCTCCGGTGTTCTCCGAATCCCCCCGCAAGCGGGTCTCCTTCCCAGCTGTTTGCAGGGGGTTCGGGGAACGCGAGAGCAAACCGTGGGGAAGCAGGTCTCCTTCCCCGGTTTGCTCTCGCGTTCCCCAAACCCCCGTGCAAGCAGGTCTCCTTCCCCGCACCCCCGAGCAAGCAGGTCTCCTTCCCCGCCGTTTGCAGGGGGGTTCGGGGAACGCGAGAGCAAACCGCGGGGAAGGAGACCTGCTTGCTCGGGGGTTCGGGGAACGAGAGAGAAAACCGCGGGGAAGGAGACCTGCTTGCTCGGGGGTTCGGGGAACACTGGAGCAAAACCGGGGAAGGAGACCTGCTTTCCCGCGGTTTGCTCTCGCGTTCCCCGAAACCCCCTTGAAGCCGCCCAACAGCGCTGCAGTGTGGCTACATCTAACACCACTTGCAGCGCTGGTTGCTGTAAGTGTGGCCACTCTGCAGAGCTGGCCCTATACAGCTGTACTAATACAGCTGTAACAACCAGCGCTACAAAATTGTAGATGTAGACATACCCTAAGTCTCTTGCCATTTACTCCCCCTGCTGTCTTGATGACCCTGTTTACTACTTATATGTAAATTGAAGAAAACACCCCCCCCTCTGTTTAGGATAGACCTGTTTAACAATCTTTGCCTAGGTAAGGCTGTGTGGTTTTAAACATCATAATAAAGAGTTTTCATAACTTTACATATAATGTTGCTACATACATTTCACGATATTTATGACCAGCAAATTATTAGTTTTCAAATCATACCTCACAAGGCTTTTTTTGTACAATGATTATTGCAGTAGTGTGTACAGTGTGAATACACGTTTCTTTTGGTCACAGTGTACTCCAGAACACATTTTAATTTGTTTTATACATATCTCCCATACCAGCTCTGTTGATTTGTCATCACATTAACCTTTGCTCTCTTGACATAAGTGCTGCAATTTCATGATATTGGCATATGAGGTTTGTATATGGAAAAACATTTTTGTCTAGTGATACTTGGATAAATGGCTCACATATGAAAAAAGTGGGCCCAGTTCTACTATGTGGCCTTCAACGAAGAGGGGGAAATTAACCTTCTGTATGCTAATTGTCAAAATAAGAATTTGCAAAATTAATTTATATATGCAGTCTATGACTGTAAAGAAGGCCATATGGTGAAACAACTACTATATTGATTAAACAGTGGTGATTATTCCCCTCTATTCAGTGCTGGTGAGGCCATATCTGGAGTATTGTGTCCAGTTTTGGGCACCATTCTATAGAAAGGATATGGACAAATTGGAAAGAGTCCAGTAGCGGGCAATGAAAATGATTAGGGGGCTGAGGCACATGACTTATGAGCAGAGTTGTCCCTTGGGTAGGGCAAATCAGGGGGCCCCGCACTTCGACATCACAGTGTCAGATGGGGTAAGGACAGCAGCTGCTTGCCTTGAGCAGACCAAGCAGGGCAGTGAGCGAGCAGGCGGCAGCGTGGTTTGTCTGGCCCCACCTCCCGCAGCTCATACCATTTGGCATGGCTGGGGCAGGGATTTCTGGCTGCTGTGCAGACTGCTGGGCTCCCCCATGGCACCTGTACACAGATCATGTGGCCCCCGCCTCCTTCCTGGGCTCCTGGGCCCCTGCCGGGGCCTGGGGCAGCGCTGGCAGGAGGGTGCTACGCAAGCAGCTCCCCCTTGCCATGCGCTTACCCCAGCCTCACCATTATTCAAATGCAGAGACCGGGGAGTGTGGGGGTCCCAGCCCAGGCTGGGCAGGAGGCAGCATGGGCACCCAGCAGATGGGCACCCCTGATCACCAGTGGGTGTGCCTTGCTCCAGGTAAACTGCCTTGGCCCACTTCCTGTGGAGCACTTGGAGCCTGATTGCCCCCACCAGCACGTACCAGGCCGTTCCCCCCACCAGCACTCCCAGGGGAGACTCAGCATGCAAACTTCCCCATTAGGGGCCTTTGCAGGCTGATTTGTCCTAGGCCTCACACCCCTCCACCGACCGCCCTGCTTATAAGGAGAGGCTGAGGCTTATTTAGTCTGCAGAAGAAGAGAAGAGTGAGGGGGGATTTGATAACAGCCTTCAACTACCTGAAGGGGCGTTCCAAAGAGGATGAAGCTTGTCTGTTCTCAGTGGTGGCAGATGACGCAACAGGAAACAAATTGCAGTGGGGGAGGTCTAGGTGGATATTAGGAAATATTATTTCACTAGGAGGATGGTGAAGCACTGGAATGAATTACCTAGGGAGGTGGTGGAATCTCCATCCTTAGAGGTTTTTGAGGCTCGGCTTGACAAAGCCCTGGCTGGGATGATTTAGTTGGTTCTGGTCCTGCTTTGAGCAGGGGATTGGAGTAGATGACCTCCTAAGGCCTCTTCCAACCCTAATCTTCTATGATTCTAAAGCATTCTAGTATTTCTGGTCACTGATTTTCTATGGGGGAAGGCTTATGTGATAAAAATCCTAGGTCCCCTGAAGTCAGTGGCAAAATACCCATTGACCTTAATGGGGCTGGGATTTCACATAAGGTATTTTGATTAACTGGCCTATGAATGCCTATCTTTTCAAGGTTTGAATTAATTAAAAAGTTTAACCTTAATTCGGTTCTTATGTTTTTGCATTTATTTTTAAACTCTAGCATTCTTGAAAGTTTTATTACACCACTGATGTCTACAATCTTAGCTTCACTTGAACAGAGTTTTTTTATGTGGTTGTACATGACATGAAATTGACCAGCTAGTAAAAGTAATATTGGATGACTTAAATTTATTTACATTGTCCTACATTTACTGTGGTATAAGGAAGAATGATTATGATTACATTAAGGATGGGAAGGAAGAGAACAACTGGGAAAAAAAATCTTGGAAATTCTGATAGCAGCATAAAGTAATAAGTATAGTTTGGAGGTACATAGCCTACTTAAAGATATATTTGAAAACTGGTGTGCATCACTTTTCATGCATCACTTTGAAAATGTGCCCCTTAATCCTTTCCATTTGAGACATCTTCCAGCACTAGTAGATAAAATCAGTCACATCTTCATAGACTTGATTCTGAGCTATGGGGAAAAAATCAGATCATCACAGCTTTGCACTAATCTATCTGCACCACACAGGACCCATTGCATGTGGGTTTATTTTTGTTATTTTTAAATATAGTCCAGAAGCTTTAAGACTGTTTTCTGCCTTTCCCATCCTCTATTTATATTCAACCTTCAGCTAATTCACCATGAATTTGATCACCAAAATGAAAGATGCACAGTATAGTATGTCCCTCAGTAACATTTGATAAACTATTTCCTAAATCCTATCTAGACACAGAATGACTGCATTTAAGTGTTTGTATGGCAGCATAAGGGATTTTTGTTTTTCAGTGTAGTGTTTTTGCTTCAGCAGAGAAAGGAAACATTTACAAATATATTGGCTGATTGCTTTGGGGTTTGAAGTAATCATAGCAAAAATGCTTTGTTGGCGTATTTTCTGTCATGGATTGGACTCTTTTCTCAAAGAACAGTCATGAAATTGCTTTGTATTCCCCTCCTCCCCCCCAGTTATCAATAAAACTTGTCAAGGAGCCTTGCTCAAAAAAGAGAGTCATTAGGATGACTAGATTTAAATAAAAATAGCTAACTACATAAGTGCATGTCAGAGTGAATGGGCCAGTCTAGCTGCAGGCTTGCAGGGATATTATCTACCGCTTATCCTGTGACATGCTCTAGCTAGCTATAAATTCAGCTTATTATTATTTTGGTTGTCCAAAAGTACATAGTCCATTCACTAAAGCTTTATATAAATTATTTTGAGCTGCATTTGCATTCATTTTAGAGCCAGATTAATTCCTAATGCAAGAATTAAGAAGTAGTTTATACTCACTTTAGCTGTCTGGAAATACAGTTGCTTAGTTCTCAGCCAAACAAGCTCATGTTCATCACATCAGAGGACAGAAGAGGCGAAGGTGGTTTACACTTAGATTTGTAAGGTTCCAGGATTTATGTTTCTGGGTGTTCTGTTATCCAGCATTTTAATTTGCAAATTGAACCACTATGAAAAGTTTAAGTTTGGTACTAATGATATCTATTTATTTAGTTCTTTATAGTGGAACAATTTTTTAGATTGAGAATAAAAAAATGGAAGATTTACCCCAAAAAGCCAGATTTCAGTATGGAAAGGCACAAAACCAACCACATTCTAATCTAGCCACTGTAGATTAGTTTTGGATTAATAATACTACCTTCTTAAATGTGATCTCCAGCAGAAGGATTACAGAAATATTTTAATATGTATGTACTGCATATTGGGTTCTCTCTCTTTTCATACTTAAATATGCAGTATTCTTTGGAAAGAATAGTTTTTCATTCCTATCTCTTTAAAATTATTGTAAAAACTGTATCATAAGTATATCTTTCCAGGATTGGGTATAATCTGTCACGATATTATTGCTGCAGACATACTAAGCCATTGGGATGTTTGTTTATTTGAATGGAATAAAGTTAGTGTGACTTACATAGAGTAAATTGAAGAATGGAATATCCATCATATGGGAAACTCAAATATTTCAACATCAGTTTTCATCCTGAACTGGGACAAAAAATCAAAATATCAAAAAATTTTGAAGGACTCTCATAATGCACCAGAGCAGTTTAGCCAAATGGAGAAACTGCTGTGCATAATGAGACATAATGAGGTAATGCTGCAGTTTAGCTGGACAAAGATTAATATTGTCCCAGCCCAAAACAAAATATTTTGTTTCAGAATAACAAAAATTGAAAAGAAGTGTTTCATCTTGATTTTTAACCCCCAATGGAAAATTGATCTTCTCAAGTTGATTGAAATTCAGATAGGAAAATGTTTTGTTAATTGTTTTAACAAATATTCAATTTCAAGATCGAAAGTTTACTGATTTTGGCTAAAAAGATATTGTTCAGCACAGGCACAGAGCTTGTAATACCCTGTCTGCAAACGCTTCATCATGAGCTTAACTTTACTCATCTGAGTAGTCTCAGTCAGTTCTCTGAAATCACTACTGAAATGTTTCCATGATTAGTGTTTCTTCTGAGTATTTTTATTGAAATGTATTTTGATTTTTTTTTAGAAAAGAATATTTAAATGTTTTTGCAACTAAATATTTTAAGTAATTGACTTTCAGAACCAGCAAACTATGTCTGTAAGAAAGTGAGCTTCCTGGAACCTGTGTGTTTATATTTGAGAATCTGCAGAAAGAGCCAAAATGCAGTTCAAAATACATAGTATGCCAGAGCTATAGCAGGTGTAGGAGGGGTTAATGTCATATCCTGCTGATAGTCTTGGAGACTGTAAGAAATGTCTTGGTTACAAAAACTCAGGATGGTGCTGAATGAATGAGCTGAACCAATCCTTGTGAAATCTCTCAAGCTTTATAAGGGTGTTATGTTTGAAGAGCCCTATTTACCAGTGTTTTAGTTGCCTTGTGCTGCTCTGGCAGCACCAAGCAACCATAAATCAAGTTTACCTGCCCCCAGGAGGATTCCCACTATGCAGAAGAGAGAAGGCTGTTTTGTAGGGCTGCTATTGTATCTCCGACATTACCTCCTAGCTCCTAGCACAGTGGGGAATAGATGAACAAAAAAGGACATTAGTCAGGGCACACCAGCAGTCAGCTGAACCCTGGATGCCAGAATAGCCTCTTAGAGCTGTTGATGCTGCCTGTAAATTAGAGCAGTTTGGCTTGAACCAAGATAGGGTTAGGACAAAAGTGGCTTAAAGTTATCTTTTCCTCCTCTCTTCTATTTCTGAGCTAGTGCAGTTTGGCCAGACTCAATAGATTGGGACCCTCAGATTAGAGAATAAGGAATAGTTTAGGATAACAAAAACTACATTTTAGGGAATAAAGTTAAGCTTGGGAAAATTTAAGCTGATAAGCTAAAAATTCCAGACATTGCTGTCAATAAGGCTATGAAATCATATCCAACAGAAAGTGCTGGAAGCCCTGTTGCTTGAGTCATTATACATTTTTCTTGGTAAGAAAAGTGGGAGTCTATTTAAAAAAACATTTTGTGTTGCAAAATGATGAAATGCATGACTTAAGTGCCCTTTCAATTGCTTTGGATTTAGTTCCCTGTCATTTTCATTTTTTTAAACTGTAAAAAAAAAAAATACAGCAAAATATAATTACCCCCCTACCCACATGCCTTTTACAAGTAACCTGCCAGCATTCACATTAATCATTGTACTAACATCCAGATATTAGTAGGAGCTATAACAAAGTTGGCCTCAGATTTTTTTTCTAGAATATTTCCAAGATGTATATTTTTGTGCTTGCTTATACTCACAAGTGATATACACAACTTTTTGAACCAGAGCACAGACAAGTGCAGTAGAAACTGTAGAAGTTAACTGGATGTGGAGTCAGATTTTCAAAAGAGCTCAGGTCCAGGTTTTCACATGCTCAGCATCCAGTTGCTCCTATTGGGATACTTAAAGCCAAGTTTTTAAAAAAGTCCAGTAGCTAGCATGCTGATCTCATTTAAAAATCTGGCCACTTATTTTGGTGTGTGAGTGAGTACTGCCTGAGCTATTTCAAAAAATCTAGCTAATAGCAACTTCCTAAACTAACTGAAAAATTATATAGTCTGCTACAGTGTGATTATTTTGTTTTGTTTGTGGATGAGATAAAGAATGCAGTTTCTTTCCCTGCCTTAATCATTTTGCCCTTTCCCATTTGGTAGCATCAATTCAGTGTAGACATACCCTATAAGGGTGATTTCCCCCAAAACAGGCACTGCAAAGATAGCTGCATTCCCAGGACCCCATTGCAAGATGTAATGAAGGTGGTAAACTAGGGGTGGGGCTGGGGACAGAAAGGCCCTGTTAGGGGTGGGGCAGCATTATGAAGTGCTGCATAAATCTTGGGAAGGGCTGCAGCCCATAGAGAAGCCTGGTGAGGATGCCATAATTTAGATATGCTGGGGGGGAGGGGCTGCTATCTAATTTATGCCAGGGGCATCAAAGCAGAACAAGAATGGAAGGCTACAATTAGTCCCTCATTTCCTGGACTGAAGCAATAGCCCCTCATTGCCCTAAATATCCATAGTGTTCAAATACTGGCAGTAACCTGGCGCCTTACTTACACTTATGCTCTGGCCACTACCACCACTGGTAGAGGTGATCCTATGCTAGCAGTGGTAGGAAATTTTTAGAAAAAGTCCTTGTTCAGACACTCCTTTGTGTGTTCAAATAAATGTTTAATAGACATCTCCTTTCTAATTGTAATTTCTTAATTAAGTTAACAGAGAGGAGTACTGTGAAAGTGCATATCATGATGTGAAGAAAATCCCACCCATCAAGCAACACATCTCTCACTGAAGTGATAAAACCCAAAGAACTGTAATTAAATAAACAGTAACTGTTGGTATCACAGGCTTACTGTTCCATGCTACTTCACAGGGTGATGTAAAAAGCTCTCTTAAAGATATATATATATATATAGCCTTGATGTGTACAAGAAACATGCGTTGCCTCTAAGTTCCATTTTATGCAAGGAGTTTATTTAAAGGGGAAACACATTTATTTTAAAATGCCTTATGTTGGTTTGGGACCACTTATAACATATCTTGATTAAAAATGATTAAATACTTATACTTTAAAAACCCACAATAATCAAACTTTCCTATTCACCTTTCCAGTGCAGGTGTTTATTGTCAAGTGCTATACGTACTTGCTCCCCAAGCCAAATAGTTACTGATTTCTTCCAGTTTCTTTCTGTATATATAACACAACTCTATATATATATTACAGAATGTGAGTCAAGTGGTTTGGGCACTAGACCTAGGTTCAATTCTCTGCTCTTCCAGAGACTTCCTATGTGACCCTGAAGAGGGGCCTTGGTTTCTTTATGCCTCAATTCCAT
Organism: Gopherus evgoodei; assembly: GCF_007399415.2. Taxonomy (NCBI): domain Eukaryota; kingdom Metazoa; phylum Chordata; order Testudines; family Testudinidae; genus Gopherus; species Gopherus evgoodei. The sequence goes on from NC_044323.1 coordinate 200,212,431, forward strand.
TCCAATTGTAAAGCAGGGACAGTAGTAATTCCCATTCTAGTGGGTGTGTTTCTTTTGGCAAAGAGGGTCTCTTTGTTTGAAAACCCTATATAATGACACAGTGTTGGAACTTAGTTGAGGAATGAAATTGCACATCCCTCCAGTCACAGTGAAGGAGAGACACAGAGCCAGCTCTTCATCACATCAAAGGTGATAATCATAGAATCATAGACTATTAGGGTTGGAAGGGACCTCAGGTCATCTAGTCCAACCCCCTGCTCCAAGCAGGACCAATCCCCAGATTTTTACCCCAGTTCCCTTAATGGCCCCCTCAGGGATTGAACTCACAACCCTGGGTTTAGTAGGCCAATGCTCAAACCCCTGAGCTATCCCTCCCCCCTATTCTTTCTGTATAGTGCTGTACTAAACTCTGATTGATAATCTTTGATTAAATAATTCCAATTGAGCTTGCTATTTGACAATCTAGAGTCATCCTAACTCTGAAACACAAGTGTTTGTCTAACTTGTTCTTAAAAAACTTTCAAGTGACAGAGATTTCACGATCTCCCTATGTAAGTTGTCCTGTGCTTAACTACCCTTACAGTTAGAAAGTTTTGCCTAATGGCTAACCTAAATCTACCTTGCTGGAATTTAAACCCATTACTTCTTGTCCTGTCCTCAGTGGTTAAGGAGAACAATTTATTACTCTCCTCTTTAGAGCCACCTTTTACATACTTGAAGACTTATTCTGTCCCACCGCCCCCCCCCGCATCTTCTCTTGTCTAAACAAAATAAAACACCATTTTTTTCAGTCTTTCCTCATAGATCATATTTTCTAGACCTTTCATCATTTTTTTTGTTCTCATATAGACTTTCTCCAATTTGCCCATATCTTTCTCAAAATGTGGTGCTCAGAACTGAACATAGTACTCCAGTTGAGGCCTTATCAGTGGTGAGCAGAGTGGAAGAATTACTTCTCATGTCTTCCTTAAAACACTCCTGCTAATACATCCCAGAATGTTGTTAGCTTTTTTTGGCAACAGTATGACATTGCTGATTCTTATTCATTTTGTAATCCAGTACAACACCCAGATCCTTTTCTGAGATATTCTTTCCTAGGCAGTAATTTCTCATTTTGTGTTTGTACAATTAATTCTTCTTTCCTCCTTTGCATAGGTCAAAGTTAGACTCAGGACTCACAGTTTGTCAGACCACTCTGTTTTATTAGCACATCGCTCTGCTAATAACACCCAGATAATGTGGGCACCATGCAAGACACAAACTATCTTATTTATACAGATAAAAGGGCGAGCACTTAACAAGATAACAAAGGAAGCAGAATCTGATAAGTTTACCTGGGCTAGGCATGCATATCTTGTTTCCTTACTAACTATTACCAATCTTCTGTTAATATTTTGCTATTAGCACCCTTGTTTATGCCTAATGTTTCTTTTCCTGGCACCTTTATTTCAACATTTCTTATTTCTGCTTAAAGGTACATATAACATTTCTTTAATCCATTCTTATTTTTACAATATAATTCATTTCTACTTTCACAATCCCTCCTTTTGGTCAAGCTCACGCCATGACCAACATTTACTGGGTTCCACCAATCAATCGTTCTTTATTTCTTCATCAGTGATATTTAAAATTATTATATTAGCACTCTGGTTTGGGGCAGCTATCTGTGTGGCATGTCTTACACCATTTTTGATGCAACAGGAGATTAACTGAAGACATACAAAAATCATTAGGATTCTAAACAGGATAGTCAGGGCTCCCTGAAAAAAACAGTTTTTTTATGCCAGACAAATTGAACAGGTTACTTAGCCACTTTTATAAAGAACTCGGCTCTACATGGGGAAGACATGCGATGTTCTAAGTGGCTAGCGCAATCTGGTGTTGTTTTTCAATGACAGCATAGTACCCTCCTTTGGCCACCAGCACTATGTTTAATGCCTGACAGTTTTGGAGGGCCACCTGTCGGATCGCCCCTGTTTCTTTGGTCAGGGCTCTTAAACTTTCTTCAGTTTGATTTGCCATTATTTTAACTATTGCTTGTAACCTCAGGAGCTTTTTGCATGGTGTATTACTCCCCCAAGTGGGATAAAGGAACTGCCAATAGCTTCTTCCCAGGTATCATTACTGTTTCATATTGTGTTAAACGGACAAGGTCCTCCAGTGAGGTCTGGGGAATTGATTGAGTAGCCAGGACAGGAACACCAGTTTGAGAGTGGGCTGGGATGTGGCTGCAGACTTAGCATTTAGAAACATTAAGGGTCTGAGCTATTTACACTTGCTACTGGATAAAAGAATTGTCATTGTGGACTCCTCAGACCTTAAGACACCAACAGTCGAGGAACAGGCACCACCAGAGGCGCATGTTGGAGGCAGGGCCCTTCTGGTTCTGACAGCCTCAACTGAGGAAACCACAGTCACCGTTTTATGTCCACCAGGCAGCAGGCACTAGCTTTATGTAGTCGTCTGCTTCTGGCAACCCTTACGAGAGTGTAGATTGTAAAGTATTGCAGGCTGTTTCTCTACATCTTCTTCTGGAGTCAAAATTGACTCTGCATGGTCCTGAGGTGATGATTGGTTTGCTGGGGGTGGTGCATTCTTACACTGGGAAGCATGTATCCACTCAGATGCCAGACAGTTTAACAGCCGTCTGGGTAGTAAGCAGTGCCTAATGATTTTTTGATGTTCTTTAAGTCTCTTTACTACTTCTTTCTTGACTTTGGCTATAACAATGGCCTTCACACCTTATCTTTTCCTGATGCATACATTTCTTATTCACAGAAACAGATTGAGAATACAAATAGTAGTATTTTATATCGAGCAAAAAAGCATTGCAAATTAAACCTTGCTAAGTTTTACAATTAATAACCAAGACAATTTACATTGAGACCCAGGCCTTCAATGTTTCTCTAATTTACTTAACATAGACACAACAGAGAATCCTGTCTTTTACTATCTAAATCTTAAAGAGTTAGAGAGGGCCCAATTTGTAATGCATATGGGAAAACAGAATTTTATAGTCTCAGAGGGTCATTTTTTTCTGGTATATTACCTTTAAAGATTTTTTCAAAAATCATACACACTATACATTGTTACACGGGTACTTACTAACATTACATTTATTTTAATGTTTAATATTAACAATAACATTTAGCATTAAATCTCTTAAAGAGATTTTGTTATACCATGCCTTTTATTTAGGCAATTTCTTTTGTGCTGGCAGTTCTTACCTTCCTTTATCAGTTAGGTAATTTGCATCAACACAGGCTTGGCTTTTGGATTTAAAGCCATCAGCAGAGCTCAGAGACTCTGTTTTAAAAGGGACACAATCAACTTCCACCAGAATTTTGATTTTTTTCCACTTTTAACTCCTGCTTACAAAACACACAGAGATCTGAAAAAGAAAACACAGTCTATTGCGGCTCTTTTTGGAGCCCTAATAGGATTTTAATTCAGTAGCATGTTTTATTTGCATTTTTTTTACTCCCTTTTACAATATACACTGCACATGTTCTAGGGAAAATGTACATTTCTTTTATACTACAACTTTTTTTTTAAACATTAGCCATATCAAGTTTTGCATAAGGTGTAACTGTTTTTTTGTTCTTATAGAGTTTTCATGTACCTTTATTAAAGTAACAGTCTGATTACACAGAGCATTTTAAGGCTCAGTGTTTTTAACATTGCTTCTTTTTGTTTTGTGCACTTCACCTCTGCTGTTGTTTCAGAGAGTCACTGTTAATTTCTTATTCTTTCACTACAGCTCTTATCTGCTATTGTTACAAAAAAAACCAACCAACCAAACAAAAAGACTTCAGAATTTCTCCCTATTCTTCTGATTTTGACTGCCCTATTGCAGCAATGACTTGGTCTTTATTTAAAAACACTTTAAATTTTGTAAAGAATCAAGTTACCCCTTAAGGGTTAAATGCTAAATCCCAAAGCCAAACAACACTAATTACCTGTGTCTTGCAAAAAGGTCTGTCAGTTTTGCAACTTTGAATTAAAGAGTCAAATGAATTTTTAGTGGCATTAAAAACAAAAACGAAACCAATGTATCTTACACCTAGAAAACAGGAGTTTTACAAACCAGATGTGTTGGTTTAGATTTTTAAAACTTTACATATTTTCACAGACAAATAGATACATACACATTTTCTTTTCCTTAACATTCCTTTACACTGCTTTGTTTTTACATAGCTGTATATATATTTGGATTATTTACAGGTATTCTTCTGGAAAAGGGCCCATTTTCCCTTCAGAATGGCTGCAAAGAAACCAAGAATTCTCTCTCTTTAACATGGTCCTTTTAAAAATTTTTACAAAGTTTATTTTTTTCCAGCCTCTGTAGAGTTAACTTTTTACTTTCTTTTTTTAAATCACTTGTTTATCTCCCAAAATGACACCTTTATGAACTCAAATGTAACTATTTTAAGTATTGCTTCAGGGATTTATGCCTGCACTTACTGCCTGTTTTACTCCTGACACTATTCCCTTAGGGCTTTCAACCTGTTTTTCAGTTTTTTTATCTGTTGATTCCCTGCTTGTCTGGGCCCAATCCTGCTTTTTTCCAATGAACCACTTGCGAGTGCTATTGTGGTCACTTCACAATTTTGAAAGAAATGTTCAAGGAAAGGGACCAGGAAGGGTGGGGGCTAGTTGAGGAGCCTCCCCCCCCCCGCTGAATTGGTAGTGGAACACTAAAGAATCAGTTTTTGAGGTGGACAACAAAGGGGAACAGAACAAGGGGCTTTTTGTCCTTTTTACAATGAGACGGGAGTATGAAGGGGGTTGGGATCGATCCAGGGTTTGGAGAACGGGGTAAAGGGGAGCGCTCGGTCTGGTGGTGGGAGAGGAGGCTTTTAATAAAGCTTTTAACTTATTATTTGAATATTTGAGAGAGGCGAGTTTTGATTCTGTCCACCTGCGATTTGCCTTTTCCCACCACTGCTTTAACCTCTCCTTTAGCCAATTTAGTTTTAGGTTGGCTGAGTTTGTCCTTTAAGATGTCCACTCGGTCTTTGTTCCAAGATTTTAACAGTGGCCGCTGAGTTTTGGGATCCCCCTGAGTTAGCCTAGACCATTTTTTCAGAAATTTACGGGAGTCTGGACCCTCTTTACAGGAGTTTGGACCCATCCTAAATACATAAAATGAGCCAGTGTTCATTTAGGGAACTGTCCCGACTTAGACATCTGGTTACCCATACAGGAGGACTTTACACACCAATCACACAAGAAGGAAATTCGGGTTCGTCAGAGCGATGCCCGGTGCAACACACAAAAGGAGCCCACAGGCTACTTCCTCAATTGCCCTTGCTTTCACACCAAGGGTTTTACCCAAAGTGCGGTGTGGCTGTGATTGTTCAGATTCCACTCACTCAGATAGCGGGGACAGGAACCCCTTGGTCAGCTGATCCCCAGACGGAAACGGCACCCAGACTCAAACCCTCCACAGGTGGACGGATAGACACAGAGACAGGACAGTCCTCAGTCTGGACAAAACACAGAAATAATTACCTGACCAGATTCCTGATGTCAGATCCCGAGATCCCTACCAGAACAGAGTGGGAACCAACAGGTTCAATGGCGTAGACTTCACTGTGGTTGTGCGCCTTTCTGTTCTAGTGGAGGACCGCTTGGGCCAAATGCCCAGGTGCCGGCTGCCACGGTCATCCTACAAAAACGGTCAGGAATCACACGGCCCCAGTGAAGATGGTTGTCATCTCGGTGGAACCTCCAAATTGTCAGAGTTAGACTCAGGACTCACAGTTTGTCAGACCACTCTGTTTTATCAGCACAGCACTCTGCTAATAACACCTAGATAATGTGGGCACCATGCAAGACACAAACTATCTTATTTATACAGATAAAAGGACGAGCACTTAACAAGATAACAAAGGAAGCAGAATCTGATAAGTTTACCTGGACTAGGCATGCATATCTTATTTCCTTACTATTACCGATCTTCTGTTAATGTTTTGCCATTAGCACCCTTGTTTATGCCTAATGTTTCTTTTCCTGGCACCTGTATTTCAACATTTCTTATTTCTGCTTAAAGGTACATAAAACAGTTCTTTAATCCATTCTTATTTTTACAATATAATTCATTTCTACTTTCACACATAGTAGTAGTATATAGTTGGATAGTTAGCGTGCACCACACTGAAATGCTTTATCCCAAGTTGCCACACACTAATTTGCTGTAGAGATATATCCTTAGATTGTAAATGCATTTGGCACATGATTTTAAGATGAGAACTATTTTCTCCCTTTGTAAACCTCACTTCAGAACATTCAGTGCTAAGCAAAGCTTGGTTGTACTAGTCTTAGTGCAATACTTCAAACTGAAAATTACAGAGAACTATTTTTCTTTCAGGTCATTTTCACTCCCAGAGCCTACCTAACTCATCCTCAGTGTGGTAGTTTTGTAAAGGCACTTAGCTCACTGCATTAAAACTTGTGTCACTGTACATGTCCCATAGGCCTCCAAATATACAAGACTGATCTCTTTATTATTTCTATTGCATATCAATCAACTCATTGCTATTCCTTCATCCTCTGCCACAACAATATTCTTTTGTTTCCAATAACCTTCCTGGTCTGGGTTTTATTTTTTATTCATAGATTCCCTGCCTAAGCCTCTTTCTCTACCATGCACCATACTCTTTCAGCTTTTCCCTTGCACCTGCAATCCTAACTTACTTCTCACATCTCCCTTATCTTTCCCACTTCATAAAATTTTAAATCTGTCTTATCAGCCATCTCAGCACTATGGCTTTCTTCACACAGTTGTCAATTCTCCTTCAAATCCCTTGGTTTTGCCAGTATTTCTTAGGCCAACCACTTTCTTTAGCCCTATCTACAGAGAATCCCCACCCTTACTCCCTTCTCCAAATAGTCCCAGTCCTCCCTGAGTGGCAAACTGGTCATTTCACAGATTCATGAATTCAAAGTCTGACCTCCTGTATAACACAGGCCATAGAACTTCCCCAAAATAACTGCTAGAGCATAGCTTTTGGAAAAAAAAATCCAATCTTGATTTAAAAATTGCCAGTGATGGAGAATCCACCACAGCCCTTGGTAAATTATTCCAATGATTAATTGTTCTGACTGTTTAAAATTTATAGCTTATTTCCTGTCTGAATTTGTCTACCTTCAGCTTCCAGCCATTCAATCATGTATTATCTTTGTCTGCAAGACTGCAGAGCCCATCATCAAATATTTGTTCTCCATGTAGGTATTTATAGATCATGATGCAGTCACACCTTAATCTTCTCTTTGTTAAACTACACATATTGAACCCCTGGAGTCTGTCACTATAAGGCATATTTTCTAACCCTTTAATCATCCAAGGCTCCATTCTGAACCCACTTCAATTTCTCAACATCCTTCTTGGATTGTGGACACCAGAACTAGATACAATATTACACCAGTGGTTGCATCAGTGCCAATACAGAGGTAAAATGGCCTCTACTTCTACTTGCAGTTCCATTGTTCATGCAACTCTGCTACACAGGCAGTTCTCAGCTCACCAGAATTGCTATGTTTGGCTCTTCACTTTTCTAGAGTGTCTTTTGCTTATCATTCCAAAGCCAATCTTGTCCTTTGTTCCATTCAGATCACTAGCAGCACTCACCCATTCTCTTTTCTTTGATCTTGTCTATCAACATACAAAGTCTAATTCATGTTCTACAAAATACAGATATTAGGTGAAAAAGAAAAATAATTTCTAAGATTCATGTTGTGTGAGTGGTTATTTTTCTTACACGAAAATAACTGTTTAAAAGAAGTACACATTATTTGTTGCTAACAATACATACATATGATATAAAATATTTTTTTAGCACCAGGTGGACAAAATAACAGAGAGCAGCCTGGACTATTTGTATTGTGCAAGTATTTGTTTATTGCTTCTAAATGGAAAGTAGGCCTGAATAGCTTTTGATGAACAAAATGCGTGTCTGTGCTGACAGCCATTATCATACTCTATGCGTAAGCCCAGTGGAATTTACTGTACGTAGGCTGAGGTATTAAATAAAAATATAAATAAATAGAGGATTCGTAATGGAAAGCTTGATTGATTGTTATATGTAGCAAGATTATCAGGCATCACCATGAAGGGATGGTTCCTTTCTGAAGTCTTAAAATGTTTTTTCTAATATTAATAGATTTGTGCACTGTCAGTTTGGGGTACCTTGGAAGGTATGATTCCATCAAAATGATTTTCATGCAGTTTTGATCAGGAAACTATATCAAACCATGAAATTGCTGCTGACAAAAAACTCCATCATCTCATGCTGCGTTCTAATACAAACTCAATATCTGAAGGATAAAAGAAGCAGATTGTAGGAACGGCAGTGCATGTATGATACCGGCTTCCATTTTTCCCCTCCAGTACGAATCTCCACATTTAAAATCAAATTTCTAAATAATGGGAAGTTTCTCTCTCTTCATTAGCTCTAGTTATCACATATGAATTAATAACATATATAAATATATGGGAACCAGTTCAAAATCAAAGTTTCCAACAGCATGGCAAGTTATCTTTCTAGGAAAAAGCTGCTTTGTGACCCTGCCAGCAGGTAGGGGATCTTGGCGGGCAACTACTGCACTGGTGGGGTGCAAAATAAACTTTATTATGAAAATGCAAAAACAGGGAAAATTCAATAGTGAGGGGTATGGGGTTTGTTAAGGTAGAGTTTTGGGGAGGGGTTTCTTTTAGTAAATAGTATCAGGGGTTTCAATAGTGGGGTATAATAGAGTGGGGTACAATACAGTTGGTAACCAATTAACACTGAACTATAAATGTAACAGGTAGCTAACAATTTCTATGTAAAGGGTGTGTCACAGCAGCATATAACCAACTAACAGTTATGGGTAAAATGTGTTAAATAACCAACAGCTCTAGGTAAAAATGTGTCACAGTGGTGTAAACGTAAAATGTGAGGTGTGTCAGACAGAAAAAGGGTAACCAATGGGGTTTTATGCTAGACTTCAGTAATACAATTGAGGTTTGGCAGCAGTAGGAGTGGGATGAACACATGGGGGAAGGGATTAAAAGAGAGAGAGAGAGAGAGAGAAAGGCAGTGGTAGAGGAATGAGGTTGGGGGATGGGGGAAGAGGAGCAGGTGGTGGAGCAGAGACCAAAGGCAGAGGCGCTGCGGAGAGAGATTTAAACTCAGGGAGACACAGAGAGCAGACAGGCTGCAAGTTTAAACAGCAGAGAGACTGCAACGAGTGACTGGGGAGCTCGGGGGGAGACACGGGCAAGCTTGGGGAGGGGGTTAGGGCAGCGGGAAGACAGACTTAACCACAATTATACAGAACACAGCAAAATCTTATTTATGATCTAACTTAACCAAGACTACACAAATTAGCAAGTAACAGAACACAATGCAACAATTCTTTTTTAAACCTAACTTACAGAGCACAATACAAACAATTCTTTAAACCTAACTTAACCACAGCTATGCAAAATGAAATTACAACTTATCTAGACTAAGAACCTGATTCTAATAGGTACACCTTACACTATGCCGATTCTTTGATTGGGAGGGGGAGCAGTTCCAGAGGGCAGAGTGGTGTGTGCCCAGGGTACAGCCCCCGGGGGGGGGTGTGGCTGCAGTAGTGGGACGGCTGCAAGCCAGCGGCCCAGGCTACAGTCCAGGAAGGCACAGCTTAGCAGCGGCACAGGCTTATTTTTAGCAGCAAAGGCGCTGCGGAGCAAGAAACAGATTACAGATACAGACCAAGGAGTTAGCTTGGGTCTGTCTGCTGGATAAACAAGGCCAGCAGCTAGGACAGAGGGAGTCTGCAAGGGGGAGTTCTTACCAATCCCCAGGACAGCAGCAAGCACAGAGGCAGGAACAGCAGTAGCATCGGAGGATGGAGAGAGGACTCGATTCGCTTACAATAATCAGGAGATCTCCAGGCACAAATTCGTTGTTCGTGGGAGGGGAGTTTAAAAATGGGGGTACGCTCAAAAACAAACGAGAGTGGGGAGAGGACCCCCCAAAGACCGTAGTTGATCAGACCAGGTGGCAAAGCAAGGACCTTCTCCGAGGTCTGATCAGAAAATGTCCGGCTTTAAAGGCAAACTCAGGCAGTTTCCCACCAGTACTTTTGATTGGCTCCTCTTGATACAGGGGAGGAGAGAAGGCAGGGAAAGGCTGCAGGTAAGCATAGGCATGCCTGGGCATGTTCTGAGCCACAGGTATGACTCATATGCTTAATTAGTTGGCCACTTCAGGTCTTGCATTTCTGGGCAGCACCCCGCACACCAAGCCCGGGTCTGAACAAAGGAGCCAAACAAAGAAGCAAGAAGCCCCCTCCCTAGGCAGAGGAATGGCTCCAGTTAATCTGTACAAGCCATTCCTTCAAAAACAGACTTCAGAGAGAAACTTCAGAGCTACAATTCATTAGCAAATTTAACACCATTAATTTGGGCTTGAATAGGGAGTGGGAGTAGCTGGCTCACTACAAAAGCCATTTTCCCTGGGAACTTCAAAGCGCTGCCTCGGGAGCGCTGCCGCAGGAGCGCTTTGAAGTGTGAGTGTGGTCCCAGCGCTGCACGTACTCCAGCTCCTCATGGGCATTAGCTTGCAGCGCTGGGAGCGCGGCACTGTTTACACAGGCGCTTTACAGCGCTGTATCTTGCAGCGCTCAGGGGGGTGGTTTTTTCACACCCCTGAGTGAGAAAGTTGCAACGCTGTAAAGCGCCAGTGTAGCCAAGGCCCCTCTCTTGATATTGGCACCTCATCAATTATTGGGAGTGGACCACATCCATTCTGATTGAATTGGCCTTGTCAATACTGGTTCTCCACTTGTAAGGTAACTCCCTTCTCTTCATGTGTCAGTATATTTATGCCTGCATCTGTAATTTTCACTCCATACATCTGAATAAATGGGTTTTTTTGCCCATGAAAGCTTATGCCCAAATAAATCTGTTAGTCTTTAAGATGCAGTAAGGGATGAGAAAAGGAATGTCAGGGGAAAGTTGGAGTATAATTGGGGTAACTGGCTACTGTGGCCCTCTGCAGCAGTCTTTAGAAGGGCATAGTAACACAGCATAATTTAGAGCAACATCTAGGGCTCATCTACTTTACATGTGGGATATCTCTGGTACTCAGTGGCCCCAGGATCCAGGAGTTGCAGCTTTCCTCTCCCTGTGCTGAGCTCAGCTCATCTGGAATAGAGAACTGAGGTCACTACTCTTAACAACAATCTGAAGTACTTCACTGTATAAAGAGACCAGTGTTAACAGACGTTTTTCCTTCAAAAGTAAATTTGGAAAATGGTTTCATTCAGAGAGGTGTGTGTGTGTGATGGGCGGGGCGGGGGGTGAGAGAGGGGGAAGAGTGATTATATTTTACAGAGAGAAGAAAAACACTATGGGAAAACATCAAGAGGTGCATATGTGATAGCCACCACAAGAGATTGAACTGGCTATAAGCACAAATCTATACAGCCGAGCTGTCAAGGAAGAAGCTATAGTAGACCCATATCCTCTGTGGATCAGGTGAGGTGTTTGCAAAAATTATGGATCATGTAGATATCAACAGTAAATAATCCATCACATGATTCTATTGATATATCCTTAGCCTCTTTATTGTTTGTTCCTCCACTCATTGTGGCATGCCCATAGTTTAACTGCTCTTCAGTGCAGGGAGTTGCCTTTGTTTTATGAAGTACCTAGGCATACTTTTTGGCTCTGTATACTTGATAAATCAAATAAGCACTGCTAACAGATTTTAGCCAGCAGTGGAGAATTTTCACACTTTGCCCTTTTCCTCACTTCGTTTCTTAAGCAGTAATTCTAAGTAGACCGTAACCTCCATTAGGAGATGAAAGCTGGACAATCACCATCTTTATTGGCATTTTAAGTTAATTAGTATTTTCAGAGTTAGTGTTCCCCTTGAATAGAAATGTTCTCTCACACAGGTAAAGGAACGATGGCTGTAATATGAAAGATTAGCCTACAGTTGACTTCAAACCAGTAATTTAGTTTTTCCTGAACTCACAGTGTGAGATATTTTAGTTCTTATTGAATATTCTGTTGCATGGGAAGAATTCTGAGAATACCAATTCTATTTCTAAATAGCCCAGAGAAAAATTGAGTTTTCCCACCGGCTCTATAATGAATGATGCTTCTCCCAGGTAAACTCAGCATGCTACAGCTTTAATTTCCTAATAAGTCAGGCAAAATTGTAAATAATTCATGCTGGAAAGAGATGATGTGGACATTTACTACACTGTACTACTTGTAGCAAGAATTAGTAAAAGAAAAAATAATAAGAAAATGACAGCTAATAGCTACAGCAGTTTCTAGCTAAAAAGATGGTTAAAGGCAGTTCAGATTGATCAAACTGTCTGTTGTAAGGAAAATACCTGGGGTTCCTGAATGCTCAGTTATTCTTGAAGATTACTGGGAAGAAATCCCACCAGTGAAGTAAGTATTTTAGACTGGAATAACATCCCAGTTTGTGTAAGTGAGTGGGGATGAGAAAGGGAATGGATAAGAGGAAAGGACAGGATAGTTTGGATTATTGCCATCTGGTTTATTTACTTGCTTCAATCAATTGACAATTGAACTTGACAGTGCTAGAAAAATATAAGGCTTAATTGTGAATCTTCAGCCACAACTATGCATTGAGGAAAGTGTAGATGTGTGTTACTTTAATGGGGGCTTAAGAGGCATTGTGCTTACACACTCCAGTACCCCAAGGAGCACAGGGGGAGGACTGCTTCTGCATCACCCTTACTAAGTAACTACACCCAGCCAGAAATGCTGGCTGTGTGAACGGAAGAACCATTGCCTCATCCCTCTATACTCCTCCCAAGGAGTAGACTGAAACTTCATGATAACTCCCAGCTTTTACTTTTTTTCTGCTCTCTCTTATCTTGAGCATACTTATAGGGCAAGATATATTCTGTAAGGAGCAATCCTGAATCAGTAAGCGGATGGAATAAATCAGGGATCAGCAACCTTTGGCACGTGGCCAGCCAGGGTTAGCACTCTGGTGGGCTGGGCCGGTTTGTTTACCTGCCGCGTCTGCAGATTCGGCTGATCGCAGCTCCCACTGGCCGCGGTTCACTGCTCCAGGCCAATGGGGGCTGAGGGAAGCAGGACGGTCCAAGGGATGTGCTGGCCGCCACTTCATGCCGCCCCCATTGGCCTGGAGTGGTGAACCGCGGCCAATGGGAGCCGCAATTGGCCGAACTTGCAGATCCGGTAGGTAAACAAACCGGCCCGGCCTACCAGGTGCTTACTCTGGCGGACCGCATGCCAATGGTTGCCAATCCCTGGAATAAATCAGTTCCATCTCTAACTTTCATAATTTTCTGTTACTGACTCCTATTGCAGACATCATCATGTTGGTGGTAGGAGTTAAACCTAAATAAAATTCTTATTATAAAGTTTTCCAAGGCCAAACAAACTCACAGGATAATCTACATTCAGTCACAGCATATATACCTCTTCCCCCCGACAGAATATACCCGTGTCCGCTATTGTAATAATCTTTATGCAAGATATGCCTTGTGAGATATAATTTGAAAACTCATACTTTGCAGATTATTATTGTCCTAGTAAAATTCATGTGGTTTATTATTATCAGATTCCCCTCTTTGGTGTTACTAACAAAGGTTTCATATCTGGGGAGTGGCCAAACCAGTTCCTCAGAAATAAAGGGCAATCTGATCCCTCAGTTAGGTATAAACCAAGGCTAATGGGCCCCAGTGCAAGGGACAGGACTAGATGATCTCTCAAGGTCCCTTCCAGTCCTATGATTCTAGTATTAAATGCTAAATGGACATTGCTTGGCAGGAAAAAGTGCATGAGCAAAAAATGTACGTCTTATAGAAAAGAAACCACATGCAGTTCCCTTCCACACAGACCATCTGTTGCCTTTACCCCCAGCAGGAAATGCTTCTCAAAGATGGGGAGACAGGACCATAGAAAGGGCAGATACCCCAAGACAGGCCTGCTATTCTCTCTCTCCCCAACAATTCCCTGCATTGAAAGGGACAAAGGAAGCAGCCATTAAACAGAAGAAGGAGTCCTGGCCTAAGAAGTTTGGATATAAGACTGTTGAGAACATGTGGTGAGAAAAACTTCACTTTGAATTTAACAGTTTAAGTTAAGCATTAGTTGTGTTTTATCTTTATTTTTCCAGCAACCATTTCTGAAATATGTTTCATTACTTGTATTAACTTAAAATCTCTCTCTTTATGGTTAATACATTTACTTTAGCTAATCCAGTGCATTTAAACTGAAGTGTTTGGGAAAGTCCATTTGAGATAACAAAACACGTGCATATTATTTCTCATTGATGAAATAATGGACCTATATAAACTTATACTGTCCAGCAGAGGCTGGGTAGTACAGGACATACATTTTGGGGAGAAAAGTCTGGGACTGGGAGTGTGTTGGAGTTGCTCTTCAGTATAATTCAGATTGGTAGGAATCTAGGTGTGGCTGGCAGGCTGCAGCACACGAAGAGACATAACTGAGAGTGACTTGCATGCTGGACACTGTCTGTGAGCAATCCAGTCTGGTAACTACACCAGCAAGGCATTGTAAAGGGCACCCCAGGGCAGAGGTGACACAGCTATTTGTTGTACCTGGGGTATGACACCCCTCCACCTGACAGAGTCCTTGTTTGGCAAGGGCATTGTTTAGGCCATTTTACATAGTCACATTGACTTCAAAGTAAAATGATATGTTGAATTCTTCTCCAACTGAGCTCAAGCTGCCTTTATAGCCCACTGCATCTGTGAGCTCACAATCAATCATCCATCAGTTGTATCTTCAGAATACCCTGTGAGGTATTCTAGGACATAGAATATGAGGGTTGGAAGGGACCTCAGGAGGTCATTTACTCCAATCCTCCTGCTCAAAGCAGCACCAAGCCCCAGACTTATTTTTAGCCCACTTCCCTAAATGGCCCCCTCAAGGATTGAACTCACAATCTTAGGTTTAGTAGGCCAATGCTCAAACCACTGAGCTATCCCTCCCCCATATTATTAACAGCCCCATTTTACAGATAGGGAATTGAGGGGCTGAGAGTAAGTGACAAGTTCACACAAGAAGCCCCTGATGTCTTGAATCCTATTTGGGTGCTAGTCAATAGATCAGCTTTCCTATCTAAGTTAGGTGCGCCAAAGCCTGCTACCTTCCTCTTGCCCTGAGAAGCAATCAGATGAGTGTTGGGTTTACATGCCATGATAATTTGTGCTATCTGACAGTAGGGGTGTGCTAATGTTCTCTGCTTCATTTGTCTAAACTAACTGGGAATCCTCATTACATCATAGGAGGAAAATAACTTTCTCCTTGGAGTCTTATTCCTTTATCTTAGCATGTTTTCTATTACTTTACCCCAAACTTTGCAGTGTTACAGAGCGCCAGGGCAACTCCTTTCCAAACCCCACATTTTCAAAACCTCCTTCCTTTCTCCTTGCAGACAATCATAAGCCAAATTTCTTCTATAAGGGAGCATTAAATGGAAATAGAAAAAAGTGTTCTTTAACCTTTGGGTTTTTAAAATGAAAATTGGTGCTTCAGTGTAAAAAAGATTATATCCATGAATGAATGGGCTCAAAGTTTAAATTTGGCAGCTAAAAGAAGAGTCACTTAACTAGGATTGAAATGCCTGTGGATTTTCTGTAATAAAACAGTTCTTTATTTAATCTTGGAGTTCTTTAATTTTCTGAGCTGAATAAATAGGGAAGAGAAAACTGGTTGAGTAAAAATAAGAATTGGTCCCCTCCTTCCACAAGCATCTTTTAAGAATCTAAAATGATCTCCCATGCCCTCACCTTTAATGGGAGGACTTGCACAGTGGTTGGTGCCCTATGGGCTAGCTAGTAGTTAGGGTCTAGAGAACACAGTGCTCCTGGGAGTCCCCAAATTTCACACAATGGAAATACCTCCAGTTGCATTTGGAAGTGTAATAAGTAAGTATCTCTGAACATGAAATGTAGGAGATGTAGTGAAGGAGCCATTATCACTACTGCCTTCTACTGCTGCTGGGGAAGAGCTCAGAGACTAGGCAGCAAGCCTCCTGCTATGAGGAAAGGGATTGCAGAAGATTCCCCAAAGTCTTTTTAGAGGGCCAAAGATGTAATGTAGTTTTTAGTATAAATAAAACGTGATAATTTATTAAATCAGTGAGTTCAAGGCTACTTTGAAAAAAGTTGCCAAATTTCCAAGTGGACTATGCAAATAAAGATGGGCCAAAGAAGCAGTGTTCAGGTTCATTTCTGAATCCAGATTAGGTGTGAACAAGGATACAAATTGTGCCTTTGCGGTCAAATCATGTTTAACGTTCAGGACTGCTTTTGGAGTCAACTGCACAAAATCTATATAATCTATCTTTTCTCATGAGATTTTGGGTACATTCAAACCCAATCTGGAAAAAAAAATAGCCTCTTTCAGTGATAGGACCACCTGGAAATGAAACAGAGTGGGTTAGGACCTGGGCATTCAAACTTCTTTTCTTCCTACCTCCCACTGTAACTAAAAGGGATTCGCATGAGAGGTTTCAGTTTTAGTCTCTGTTTACTCAGGAGAAGGCAGCAACATGAGGCGTGGGAGATTTTCTGGGGGCACACTCTGCCCCTGACAGGGAATAGGCAACCTATGTTTTCTGGTAATGGAAAGAGTACTGCATGCTTATAGGCTGGGTGGATGCAATTGTTGGAAGGATTTTTAATGCTTTTTATCATAATAAATAGTACATCATTATAGAACATCAAATTATCACTGGGCATATCCTCATTACTGGATATTTACAAGGTTAATATTGAAACATTGGTGAGTAATCTATTTGTACACCTTCTTATATAACCCATTTTGAAAGTTGGCAACATTTTTCCTGTTGCAAGACTTTGATTTAATAAGGTAGGGTGCTTGATTTATACTGCACCTTACCTGAATCTGTGCTCCTCTGTAAAGATTATTGGAGGTTAGGAGAATCTGTACATTAGCACTGGTTCAATACTGTCAGATGCTAATGCTATGGTTTGGGCAGCAATTATGCTACCTAATACTCATATTTGAGGAAAGGAGTGTGGCTTCTCAAGAAACTGACCTAGGGGAGTTCCACTGTTTTGAAATACTCACTTGGTGAGGCAAGAAGAAAATTAGGTCTGAACATGAGAAAAAATATGGCTGGGTGAATGGCTGCTAACAGGTCGATCCAAGAGGCCAGGCACTTTAACTTGACTGAAAGATGGCTGAAAAGCAACTCAGTGTGTGGCCATATGTAGTGGAAGATTTCAGGCAGCAGAATCTACAGAGTAAAGCTGCTTCTTAGCAGCAGGAAACCAAAACAGCAAAGTAGTAATAAAGTGCTTTCAAGGGGAGGTCACCACGGGTGTGGAAGGCCTCAGGAGATGACATTCCAGCACCAGGGTACTGGGAGAAGTAGCTATAGAGGAGGAGCTGTAGGCAGTAGCACCTTATACGATAGGTCCACCAAGGGCTAGTGATCTGATTAATCAATAATAGTACCAAAGAAGTGCCCTAGGGCATTCCTCCAGGGATGATCCTAAATGATTCATTGCCTCAGTGAACGATGATATTGCATCGATAATCAGCAGCAAAACAGCACCGAATGATACATAGTACATCCAAAGGGTTTTGTAAGAGCAATTTTTTCCCCTTGAACTCAAGCAGTAAATCAATAGGAGCTTTCCAGGAACGAGGTCACAGTGCCCCATTTTCTGATTACTAATTATGGTAATTGGTAAGATTTCCTTTCCAGTTCTGAGAAATTTCTCTCTACTCTCCAGTTTTTCAAGCCAAAACCTTCTGTTCAAAATAAAAAAATACACAGGCTAATTAAGCAGTGTGTGGTATTGGGGTCTGAGACTTTAAAGGCTGAATTTCCCAGACAATGTCTGTCACAGAGGGCCACCCACACTTGTTATTAGGTACAGCCAGTTGGGAACAGACATGGAATCAACCAGATCTCTTGCAAGAATCTTAAGCATGAGAGAGCCTACACCAAGGTGAATTTGGACAGAAAAAGGGAAAACATGAAGTATAATTTACAAAAAGAACAAGCAGCCAGGTTGGATAAATTAAGAACCCACTCAACTCTTTATCCAGTATGTGACAAACTTGAACTGGTTTACTTGAAGATCAAAAAAACATTGGGTAAAAACACAGATACGCACAGCCACTATTTTTATCACGAATCTCTAGAAATCTGGATTCAGGGGTGTGTGTGGGATGAGAATATAGCCCCAATTCACAATCAATAGTATATTACTCTTCAGCTGATCCACTTTTCTTCAGTGAGACAAGAATTAGTTTCTACTCAGTGTGAGAAAGGGGGAATCTGAATCTGGCTGCATAGTATTTCCAGATGAGCCTGAAGCAGAAAGTATGAATAAGAAATCTAATGCCTATTTTTTTTTACATGAGAACTCAGTCTAATATCAGAGACCTAAAAAGCCTGGATAATTGAGGTAAGTATAGTATAATTCTGCTCCAGTGAAGTCAATGGTGCATTTGCCAATTTACCATTGATTTCAATAGAAACATTATCAAATGCCATGTGAATTAACTGTGTGTACTTGTTCTAATCCAACTTCCAAATGTATTGAATATTTTACAGCTGAGGTAGAAGAAAATAGGATTTGATAGAAATTTCTAAGTGAAGGGTCTATACTCATTAGTCAGCAGAATTAGTGCACAACAGTTTATGGAAATATAGCACACTGCATTTGATTCAAACATTGCTGGGTAAATGGACCCTTTTTTATTGGGCTGAAGGCAGCTCAATTACAGCTAAATCAAATGCCCAGTGGAGAATTCCAAGTGTGAATTTCAAAACACAAGAATACTTTAATCTTGAAGTAAACTATATAGCTACTTTCTGAGAGGCAGGAGTTTCTGACAGTCACGTTTAAATGATACAAAAATTGTATAGTTCCCTTCAGTCTTGATCTGTTGATCTCAATGGACTTTAATCAACAATAAATATTTCCTAGAGCAGAATTGCATAAAAAACAACAAGAATGAAGGAAACTGGTTCCACTTATAGCCAGGTGATTGCCTGAGAAATTCATCTACTTGGGAAATCTCTTATTTAACACTTTAAAATTAGGGCCTGATCATGCAATGAGTACAACATGGGATTGCAAGATTGGAGTTTTAAATCATAGTCTTTGTGGGGCCCATTACTTATAGCAGGAATTGGCAACCTTTGGCACACGGTCTGCCAGGGTAAGCACTCTGGAGTGCCGGGCCGGTTAGTTTATCTGCCACGTCCATAGGTTCGGACAATTGCAGCTCCCACTGGCCACGGTTCGCCGCTCCAGGCCAATGGGGGCTGTGGGAAGGGTGGCCAGCAAATCACTCAGCCTGTGCTGCTTCCCACAGCCCCCATTGGCCCGGAGTGGCGAACTGCA
The DNA here is from genome assembly GCF_007399415.2 of Gopherus evgoodei. Classification (NCBI taxonomy): domain Eukaryota; kingdom Metazoa; phylum Chordata; order Testudines; family Testudinidae; genus Gopherus; species Gopherus evgoodei. The sequence continues at coordinate 200,231,847 of NC_044323.1, forward strand.
GCCCAGTGGGAGCCGCACTTGGCCAAACCTGTGGACACAGCAGGTAAACAAACTGGCCCAGCCCACCAAGGTGCTTACCCTGGCGGACTGCATGCCAGAGGTTGCCGATCCCTGATTTATAGCTACAAAATGACATGTATTTATAGCACTGTGTAAACAATTTTAAATTCAGATTCTAAATTGTACAGAAGAATATGGAAAAGTAAGTGGGAAGGGAATAGCACTACCTGAGATATAGCATGAGGTCTAGTGGATGGGGCAGCGATCTGGGACCAGGGGACTTTGTTTCTCTTCCCAGCTCTCCCACACAGTCCTGCTGTGTAACCTTGGGCCAGGGTCATTTAATCTCTCTAGGCTTCTGTTTCTTCTCCTATCCTTTATCTTCTCTATTTAGATAATTTTGTTGAGGCAGAGACTCTCTCTTACTTTTTGTACTTTTCCTAACACAATGCGGGCCCTCATTTCATTTGGTTGACTTGTGCACAGTTACAGCAAGTCAATGATAGAGCTAGAAAAAGAAATCAATGAATGCCTTCTCCACTGATCACACTGAAATGTGCTTGCTGTTTTAAATCCTTTTTATTACATAAAATCTAATTGAATAGTATTCTTCCTGATCTATCTACAGATTATTTGTGAATTTAATGTAGTACATTTAATAAAGAATCTTCCCTTCCAAATCCATTGTTATCTTCTCCCTTTTTTGAGTGATGCTGACTTGTGTTACAAAAGCTGTGCTATCCTGTTTTTGAATACAAACGTGTATATGAAAATAGTTATATATTTCAACATTATGGATCTCTACATTTGCCGTTAGACAAAATGCCATTTATACTAATCACCATTTAAAGATTACTATCTAAAAGAACTCACCACAATCTGTTCAATACTAGGCTTGTTCCTTATACATAGTTCATAAAATAAGTGCAACATCACACATAGCCTTGATTATTTTTAATATGAGCCACTGTACTGCTATTTTTGGAAAAGTAAATGTTTTTTCCAGTGAGGAGAAAGTAGTTCCAGTTACCGTCTCTGTTCAGTTTCTGGCATCCCTAGTAAGTCTAAACTAATGGTGCTACACCCTCATGATTCTGTTTTTTGACAGTCATTTGACAGAGCAGAACTGGTTGGAAAACTTTCAACAGAACCGTGTTCTGTCGAAGTATGCAGTTCTGTCAAAATCAAAACCCTCTGTGAAATGGGTGCATTTCAGCTGAATTTTGTTTTGGAAGCAAACAGGGTGGGGGGAGGAGGAGAGAAGAATTCCAACATTGTCAAAACACCTCAAGTGTTTTGATGTTGAAGTGTCTTCATTACTTTTTTAAAGAAAAATATAATAAAATACAAACTGTAAAAGTCAGTCACATGATTTCCACTCTCTCATACTTAGATGGCTTGCATTACCATAGTATCAGAGTGTGTCACAATCTTCAACATATTTGTCCTCAACATTCCTATGAGGTAGGGCAGTGCTATTAACCCTATTTTTAGCCAAGGAACTGAGGCACAGAGGGACTATGTGATTTACAAGCCTGCAGTGAAGACAATGGGAGGGCAGGGGTTTAATCCTGGGTCTTAAGAAGCCCTGGCAGTGTTCAAAGCATAGGATCCTGCTTCATCTCAGTGCATATAAACTACTAAATTCTACAAGCCCCTTCCACTCTCAAATCACTCACTAGAAGCTCCTCTGTGGAAAAACAAAGTAAAACTAAACAGCCATTCTTTGAGCGAGTTCATTTACTGATTTGGATAGCAACAAAGGATTTGTGGAACAGGTCCTTCTCCCACTCAATTCCCCTGTTTTGTCTAATCAAAAAGCAACAAAATAAAAATATATGCAAATAATAAAATACATACAGTTATGGGCTTGTTACCCCAGCTTCCTGAGGGAAAATGGAGAGCCCTTCCATTAGCAACTTCCTTTTTCTTGCAAACTGCCTTCTCTTATAGATTTCATTAATGAAGAAGTGCAGCTGCAATTACTGAATCAATCTCTGATGCAATTCAGCTGTGTTCTCTGAACTCCTCTAAATTGAGACAGAGAGACCTTCCTGGCTTTTAGCTTCCTCTTCTGCTTTCCTGTTTCATTTCCTATTATGGGGAGATTGGAATGGGTAATACCAGAGCCTTGAGAAGCTCTATTTCTTATCACAAGCCATCAAATGGATATGTGATGTTAGGTAATGCCACCCTGGCCAGAAGAGGAAGGATGGTCTTATCATTAAAGACTAGGATTCAGGAGATGGGACTGAATAGCTAGGCAGCAGTTCTGCAGAAAAGGACCTAGGGGTTACAGTGGATGAGAAGCTGAATATGAGATAACAATGTGCCCTTGTTGCCAAGAAGGCTAATGTCATTTTGGGCTGTATAAGTAGGGGATCGAGGAACGTGATCATTCCCCTCTATTCTACATTGGTGAGTCCTCATTTGGAGTACTGTGTCCAGTTTTAGGCCCCACACTACAAGAAGGATGTGGAAAAATTGGAAAGAGTCCAGCAGAGGGCAACAAAAATGTTTAGCAGGCTGGAGCACATGACTTATGAAGAGAGGCTGAGGGAACTGGGATTGTTTAGTCTGCAAAAGAGAAGAATGAGGGGGGATTTGATAGTTGCTTTCAACTACCTGAAAGGAGGTTCCCAAGAGGATGGATCTAGACTGTTCTCAGTGGTACCAGATGACAGAACAAGGAGAAATGGTCTCAAGTTGTAGTGAGGAGGTTTAGGTTGGATATTAGGAAAATATTTTTCACTGGGAGGGTGGTGAAGCACTGGAGTGGGTTACCTAGGGAGGTGCTGGAATCTCCTTCTTAGAGGTTTTTGAGGTCAGGCTTTGCAAAGCCCTGGCTGGGATGATTTAGTTGGGGATTGGTCCTGCTTTGAGCAGGGGGTTGGACTAGATGACCTCCTGAGGTCCCTTCCAACCCTGATATTCTATGATTCTATGAAATTGGAATTTAATTCCCAGCTTTGCAACAGACTCCATGTGTGGTACTGAGCAATATCTCTATGTGTCCATTAACATTGTTAATCCCGCTTTGCCAATTTGTAAAACATGGGGATATTTCCTTACTCTGCAAGAGTGTTCTGAGGGCAAATTAAAAAATATAAGTGAGGCTCATATACTATGGTGATGTGGGCCCAGTTAGATAGACCTGAATCATTGGTCTAAGGTTGAAACTTTCCATACCCCATTACCAATTTCCTGAACAGAAAAGTCTCTCCAAAAATATGAACTTCCATCTGTTTTTAAATATTTCAAGTGCCAAATTGAGCAGTCTGGATAAACTGAAGAGCTGCAGACTCTTTCTAGTACCTAAATAAGACAGAGGTCTCATAAATGCCCTGCCTGGAGCAAAGTTTTTGCTGAATGAAACTCAAATGTTTAGTATTCAGAAAAGACTAGAATGCAATTAAGGGCTCAATTAGAAGCAAACTGTACACCATCTCTAAATACACATTATTCTGTTTTGTTTATGTTATGATCAGAGGCAACTGTGTGCTCATCTGTTTAATTGCTTTGTTTCATAACATCAAATTAAGTTGAATTGTTTTTAATTTTGTGGGGAAGGGGATTTGCTGCCTGTTTTGTATACATGCAGTGATGAGACAGAAAGGTTGATTCTCCAGGCAGAAAGCTAGCAGTAACAGCTCCTTAGGAATACCACTGAATGCAGGTGACCTCCTTGGTTAGTGTAGATATGACATGAAGATACTTTGCTGACCTCCCTCTTAGTTCCTATCACAAGACCTGTGTTGAGAAAAGGGGTGTCAGCGTAGCACATTCTGGTCTGATTAAAGTTGGATGTGATGGCCCCAAGGGGTGTAGGCAGCTCTAATAAAAGCTCTACTGATTTTTCTTTTGGCTTCTCTATCTTACGTGAGGGGCCAGACAGATCCCTGGCTGCTTTGAGAATATGGGGACTGCAAAGGCTTGCATTACAAATGAAGCAATGGAGACTTGGCGCTAGATAATTCTGAACTGGTTAGAACCAGGAATAGTGAGGCTAAATATTCTGCAAATGCTTATACATTGCTCTGCCAAGCTACTTCAGGATTAACCTCCAATGGTGGTCCTGTAAAGTAGATGGAAGTTCACCATGTTTATAGAAAAAAAGTCATTTTACCTTTGTCTAACTCCTAATCTGAAAGCCACATTACTAAATGTTGTTAAAGGTAATGTCTAATTTGGCTGCAGAACAGCATTATTTATATTCTGTTCTATTCCAGATATTCAGTATAAATTATCTGAAATGAATGGATACCATCTGTAAATATGTTAAACAATTGTATAGTTTTCTTAATGGGATACATTATTCAGAACTTTTTCTCTTTGTTCATAAATTTAGAACCATGACATACATATAAAAAGAATAAAGCACATGTCCAGCAAAACAGACTAAAATTACATTATAGAGCAAAATGACTATAGGCAACATGTGATGAAGAGGCACAAATTGCCTGCCACATACCACTTTTGATCCCAGAGATGGAACAATATCACTGATTCCCACATTGTTTCAGCTGAAAAGTATTTGTAAAGAGCACTTTCTAAACATAGCTTAAAGGGTGCTAAATGAAGGCAACATATATTCAGCCATTCAAATAGATTATTTGGTTTGAGAGCTTGGAAATAATTTATAGAAATATAGCAATATTGCTAAAGGGACAGAGTAAATACAGAGTTTCAGTATTTCTTCCAGCTGGATGACTAATCAAATGGCAGAAAGGCCACTGTACTCCCTTATGTGGGGTATTTCCATATAGTGGCATTGTAACTCTGAATTTCATTCCTCTTAATTTTCCATTAGGTCTGTGGTGTTCCTTAACATCATCACCGCTACAGATGAGGTGAGAAGTTCAACCTTGTACATCCAGAAATCTCCCAGATTTTTTGAAGGCAAGAGATTTCCTCTTCATGGCAGAGTTCTTCATATTTCACTTTCTTCTCTTCTGGTTTCTTTTTTATGTTTCTGTCTGCTGGTATGGCATTATCAATTATCATAGTCTTGTTTGTCTTTGCTATAATAACTAGTTTGTTTGCCTGCATCATCTGGTCTGTGACAATTACCATAGCCCATTCAAATCTTAGCTTCTTCATCCTCCAGAGTGCTTTCAATTCAGTGGTTGTAATATCGCTTGGTTTGTTTAAATCTGTATTTGCCACAGAGGGTCCAATGCAGACATTTGGCAACCTCATTTGTGTCAGTTTCTATATTGTCTCCCAGCCACGATCCTGCGGGCACTCAGCACATGTTCTACCATCTCTTCCTTTTCAGAACACATTCTGCAGTTTAGGGAGCAGTTCTGTTGCTCAATTTTGTTTCAAACATAATTAAGCCTTAAGGACTGCTCTTCTGCATTCATAATGAGGCTTTCCATCTCTTTTTTGAGATATCCTTCTGTAAGTCATGAGTTGGTTAATCTTCAATACCTAAGAGGTTAGATCCCTCTCCACCACTGTTGATGCACTGATTTCTGTGTAAATATTTTGAGTCTCTTTGGCTATGTGTTTTCTCCTCTCTTTTAGGTTTTCTTGGGCAGGGATGCACCCTCAGCCATCACTTGTTATTGTGATCAGGTGAACTTTTTATATTGAGATATCAATTTTATTCTTCATTGGCAATTTCCTCCATCACATTTGTTGGTTGTACATCCTGTCCATGTCTCCACTGATATTCATTATTTTAGGCATCACCGACAGCTTTCTTGTCTGTATGTCAATTTTTTTCTTCTCCACTAGACCACCCTGGCAGTGTATCAAACTACTGGTATTGTCCAGATATTAATGGCTCAGATCAGATTCTTCCTGTTGTTTTGTCCTTAGAGCAATTCTTATTTATCTGTAATATTCTTTCCTTGCATCTTCTTTGACATCCTTATGTTATAACTCCAACATTTCCCTGATTCCAAGGTATTTATAGGGGCCATGCTGAAAAGTATCTTAGATACTACCTTTGTTAACTTTCACATCATCTGATTGTTCCAGTTTGTCCCTCTTTACACACATTTAGCCAAACCAACCCCCAATTGTATATTCACCAAACTTTTCTACACATCGTCACTCTCTGTATCTCCTTTTGTGACTATCCATATAGTTTCAGACCATCCATGTATAGCAAATAGTTAACTGATTGTTGCTCTTTACTGATATGACAACCACAATTTATCTCACAGAGCATCTATATCAGTGGCTGCATTGCAAAATAGCATTGGTGATAAGGTATCCCCTTGAAAGCCCCCCCCACCCGAATCCCTTTCAGGTGGAGTGAAGTGTTCCAGTTAACCATACCTTGCTGCAGAAAGGAAATGATCTTTAGATGAACCTTGTGCATTTCAATGTATCAACAATCCATACATGTGGATGCCAAATGCTTTTTTAGTAGTCAATCCACAGTATCTCTAAGCTTTCCTTTTTCAGTTCTGCATCATCTATGATCCTCCTGTTCAGTCTTAGGTGGCATTTTGTCCCTTTTGTGTTCACTGTACAGCCTTTTTGTTCAAGAAGAAGCACCCCATTATGAGCTAGCACTATCTTGATCTTTGCCATAATTACCACCAGACATGTCCACATAGTTGGTGAACACATGATTAGTCTATAATTCCTAGGATTGCTTTTGCCTTTTCTCTTTTTCTGTATGAAGACAGTTCTTCCTGTTACCATCCATTTCAGCATACGTTCTTCAAACATTTATTAAGTTGTTCAAGAAAACAATCAGAGAGAGTTGTTAGGCATTGCAGCTAGAATCCATGCACCACACCTGCTCCGGGTGCTTTTTCTCTCACATTTTTAATCCAGTTCACTGTCTAATTTGTTGTACATTCTCAGACTAGATTTCATTCCACATTATTTTTTGGGTCTTTTCCCCCTATTCTCATTTTATCCTTGATCTGATCAAAGAATTTCTTAAGGTCTCTCACAAAGAATCTGTTCTCTTGATACTGACAGCTTCATGCTGAATAACTTTCAAACTTATGACTCAATGTGATCAGCTTCTGTTTACATTGCTCTTCACAACTCTCACATCCCACTCATTCCATTGGTATTTCATCTCCAGGGCTGTTTCCTTCTATTTTCTCTTCAAATGATTTTTCTCAAATTTGTCCAATCGGCTGATATCTCAATATAAAAGCTTAATCTTCTGGTTTAACCTTCATTTCCATGGAAGTTTTTGAATATATGGAGCTTTCTGGTTGTTCACATCCTCACATGGCTTGATGTTAAGCTGATGAGTTGTTACCATTGCTGTAGCATAAATTATATCATGGCTAATACTCATTGGTCTGATAGCTTCTTTGGGTACTTCTTTCAGAGCTTGCACTATATCATCCAGTCTTTGCTGGTCTACAAATTCTATAGCTGGTGGCAGTGCTCACAGTCTCTTACACTGTGCATAATCTCAATCAACAAATCATTCACATTGCCAGTACTTTCTTCAGTTGCTGTTTCATTCATATTTGTCCTTGATATTTCTTCTATTTATGGCGGCTGTTTATCCTGTATCATTGCTCCTACCAATATGTTTGCATGGGATTCAGCACCAGAAATCTCCCTGTATATGATTCAATATCTATTTGTGTAAATTATCCTCTTTGAAATAAAGTTCTTAGTTTTCTGGCGAGTCTATGTTTGGTCATTTCTTTCTCCCTATTGTTGATTCCATCCTTCCAGTGCTGGAGCATTCATTTCGTCCAGCTTCTGTCTTCTAGTCTTGTTAAAATGCAACATTGGATCACTTCTTGACATTTCCCTCTTTTGTTGACAATAATCTCCCATTTTCTTGGTCTGTTTGGACAGTAGCAATTATTTTCAAGAACTCATGGAGGACAGGTAACGTCTTAGAGGGCAAACATAGTACTTCTCTTTAAAAAGGAGAACAAAGGAAACCCTGGAAATTAAAGATCATTCAGCCTTACTTCCATACTTGGAAAGACACTGGAACAAATTATTAAACAATCAATATGTATGCACTTTGAGGATATTAGGGTTATAAGGAATAGATAGCATGGATTTGTCCAGAAAAAAAAGACAAACAAATACAATTTCCTTCTTTGACATGGTTATTGGCCTGGTGGCTAGAGGGGAAGCAGTAGACATTATATATCTTGATTTTGATAAGGCTTTTGACACAGTCCCAAATGACATTCTCATAAGCAAACTAGGGAAATGTGGTCTAGACTATAAATTTGGTGCACAACTGGTCAGCAGACCATACTCAAGGAGTAGTTATCAATGGATTGCTGTGAAAGTTGGAGGATATATGTTGTGGGGTCCTACAGGAGTTAATTTGAGTCTGGAACAATTCAATATTTTCATTAATGACTTGGATAATGGAGTGGACAGCGTGCTTATAAAATTTGTGAATGGCATAAAGCTGGAAGGGGTTGCAAGCACTTTGAATGACAGGATTAGAATTCAGAATGACCGATAAATTAGATAATTAGTCTGAAATCAACAAGCTGAAATTCAATAAAGACAGGTGCAAAGTACTTTGCTTAGGAAGGAAAATTCAAATGCACTAGTACTAGTACTAGTACTACTGAAAAGAATCTGGGGGTGGATCACAAATTTTACTTGAGTCAAAAAAGGCTAATATCATTCTGGGGAGTTGTTATGGGATGTATGGATCATATACTGACCAAGTTGTTAATGCAGCAGCCATGAGATATACCTATCTCAGAGCTGGAAGAGATCCCAAAAGGTCATTGAGTCCAGCCTTCACTAGCAGGATAAAGTACTGATTTTGCCCCATATCCCCAACTGGTCCCTTCAAGGACTGAACTCACAATCCTGGGTGTAGGAGGCCAATGCTCAAACTACTGAGCTATCCCTTCCACCATGAGCCTGTACTGAATAGTGGAGAAAAAAAAAAGAGCTGAGATTCACACCCACCACAGCTTCACAGCCAATAGGAACTGCAGAACCAGTGCTCGGGGGGGGCTCCTGCGGGCAGTGTGTAGAGCCCCCCTGGCTGCACCTCCACCTAGGATCTGGAGAGACATGCTGCTGAGCCAGAGAGGGAGCCTGCCTTAGCCCTGCTGTGGCCAACTGGACTTTTAGTGGCCTGGTTAGCTGTGCTGACTGGAGCTGCCAGGGTATTTTTTCGACCACGTGTTCCAGTAAAAAAACAGACACCTGGAAACCTAGAGGTGGTGAAGACAGGAGGTCATGGATACTCTGCTACATGACACAGATTGAGCTATGTGCAAAGCCTAATGCTCTGGGCAATGCACTGCTTGGAGGGTAAATTGATCCATACCTCTCAGCACTTACTAAGGCTAAATTTCACATGAAATTATAGACTCATAGACTCATAGGTCAGAAGGGACCAATCTGATCATCTAGTCTGACCTCCTGCACAAGGCAGGCCACTGAACCCCACCCATCCAATTTTATAACAACCCCTATCCCAGGACCGAGTTATTGAAATCCTCAAAATTGGTTTGAAGGCCTCAAGCTGCAGAGAAATCACCAGCAAGCGACCCGTGCCCCACGCTGCAGGGGAAGGCGAAAAACCTCCAGGGTCCCTGCCAATCCGCCCTGGAGGAAAATTCCTTCCCGACACCAAATATAGCGATCAGCTAAACCCTGAGCATGTGGGCAAGAGTCACCAGCCAGCACCCAAGAAGGAATTCTCTGCAGTAACTCAGTTCCCATTCCATCCAACATCTCCCCACAGACCGTTGAGCAGACCTATCTGGTGGTAATCCAAGATCAATTGCCCAAATTAACGATCCTATCATAACATCCCCTCCATATACTTATCAAGCTTTGTCTTAAAGCCAGAAAAGTCTTTTGCCCCCACTACTTCCCTCGGAAGGCTGTTCCAGAACTTCACTCCCCTAATGATTAGAAACCTTCGTCTAATTTCAAGTCTAAACTTCCTAATATCCAGTTTATACCCATTCGTCCTCGTGCCTACATTAGTACTAAACTTAAATAATTCCTCTCCCTCCCTAACGTTAACCCCCCTGATATATTTATATAGAGCAAGCATATCCCCCCGCAGCCTTCTTTTGGCCAGGCTAAACAAGCCAAGCTCTTTGAGTCTCCTTTCATAAGGCAGTTTTTCCATTCCTCGGATCATCCTTGTAGCCCGTCTCTGAACCTGTTCCAGTTTGAATTCATCCTTCTTGAACATGGGACACCAGAACTGCACACAGTATTCCAGATGTGGTCTCACCAACACCTTGTATAACGGTACTAACACCTCCTTATCCTTGCAGGAAATACCCCGCCTGATGCATCCCAAAATCGCATTTGCTTTTTTAACAGCCGTATCACATTGGCAACTCATAGTCATCCTGCTATCAACCAGTACCCCAAGGTCCTTCTCCTCCTCCGTCGCTTCCAACTGATGCGCCCCCAACGTATATCCAAAATTCTTATTATTAATTCCTAAGTGCATAACCTTGCACTTTTCACTATTGTATTTCATCCTATTTCTATTACTCCAGTTTACAAGGTGGTTCAGATCTTCCTGAATAGTATCCCTGTCCTTCTCCGTGTTAGCAATACCCCCCAGCTTGGTGTCATCCGCAAACTTTATTAGCACATTCCCGCTCTTTGTGCCAAGGTCAGTAATAAAAAGGTTAAATAAGATCGGTCCCAAAACCGATCCTTGAGGGACTCCACTAGTGACCTCCTTCCAGCCTGACAATTCACCTTTCAATACAACCCTCTGGAGTCTCCCCTTTAACCAGTTCCTTATCCACCTTACAACTTTCATATTCATTCCCATTTTTTCCTATTTGACTAACAGTTCCCCGTGCGGAACCGTGTCGAACGCCTTACTGAAATCTAGGTAAATTATATCCACCGCATTTCCTTTATCTAAGTAATCCGTCACCTTCTCAAAGAAGGAGATCAGATTGGTTTGACACGATCTACCTTTACTAAATCCGTGTTGCAATTCGTCCCAATTACCATTGACCTCTATGTCCTTAACTACTTTCTCCCTTAAAATTTTTTCCAAGACCTTGCATACTACAGACGTCAAGCTAACAGGCCTATAATTACCCGGATCACTTTTATTCCCTTTCTTAAAAATAGGAACTACATTAGCAATCCTCCAGTCATACGGCACAACCCCCGAGTTTATCGATTGCTTAAAAATTCTCGCTAACGGGCTCGCAATTTCACGTGCCAATTCCTTTAATATCCTCGGATGGAGATTGTCCGGGCCCTCCGACTTCGTCCCATCGAGCTGTTCAAGTACGGCCTCTACCTCAATTGGGTAATATCCACTTCCATATCCACATTCCCGTTTATCATCCCTCCATCATTGCAAGGTTCCTCACTAGTCTTATTAAAAACTGAAGCAAAGTACTTGTTTAGATGTTGGGCCATGCCTAGGTTATTCTTATCCTCCATTCCATCCTCAGTGTATAGCGGCCCCACTTCTTCTTTCTTTGTTTTCTTCTTATTTATGTGGCTGTAGAACCTTTTACTATTGGTTTTGATTCCCTTTGCAAGGTCCAGTTCAATGCGGCTTTTAGCCTTCCTCACTTTACCCCTACATGTTCTGACCTCACCAAGGTAGCTTTCCTTACTGATCCTGCCTTTCTTCCACTCCCTGTAAGCTTTCTGCTTTTGTCTAATCCCCTCTCTGAGTTGCTTGCTCATCCAGTTTGGCCTACAACTCCTGCCCATGGTTTTTTTCCCCTTTCTCGGGATGCAGGCTTCCGACAGTCTCCGCAGCTGCGACTTAAAGTAATTCCAGGCCTCCTCCGCATTTAAATCCACTAATTCCTCTGTCCAATCCACTTCCCTAACTAATTTCCTTAACTCTTTAAAATTAGCCCTCGAGAAGTCAAAAACCCTAATCCCAGATCTACATTTGTTTATCCTTCCATCTAGTTTGAACTGAATCAGCTCATGATCACTCGAACCAAGGTTGTCCCCTACCAGCATTTCTTCTACGAGGTCCTCACTGCTCACCAACACCAAATCTAAAATGGCATCCCCTCTCGTTGGTACTTCAACTACTTGATGAAGAAATCCATCCGCTATCACATCCAGAAAAATCTGACCCCTATTATTCTTGCAAGCACTCGTCCTCCAGACTATATCCGGGAAGTTGAAGTCCCCCATAATCACACATTTCCCCTTTGTGTTTACTTCATTAAAGACATTAAAGAGGTCTCTATCCATATCCCAATCAGATCCCGGCGGTCTGTAGCACACGCCAAGCACTATCTCAGGGGAAGCTCTAGTTGCTTTTTTACCCAGTGTGATTTTTGCCCAGACAGACTCTGTCTTATCCATTCCATCGCTTCTTATTTCGCTACAGTTAATTTCATCATTGATGTACAAGGCTACTCCACCACCTTTGCCTTTCTTCCTGTCTTTCTAAACAGCACATAGCCTTCAATACCCGTGCTCCAGTCATGAGTACTATTCCACCAGGTTTCAGTTATCCCTATAATATCCGGTTTCACTTCCTGCACCAGTAACTCCAGTTCCTCCATCTTGTTACCTAGGCTCCTCGCATTAGTGTACAGACCTTTTAATTTTCGGCATTTGGCATCAGTGACATTCTTTCCCCCGTCGTGCAGAGACCTTTTACCACCAGCATCACCCGTTACTCTGCTTTCTACTCCACTGTTCCTCCTTGGATCAAATCTTGGGACCGCAAGGGTATCCCCTCTCACTTTGTTTACTTTCCTCTCCAGGTTATATTACGGCGTGGAGATCTCCCGAACATCTCCCAACCATCTCCACCAACTTCCTAGTTTAAAGCTCTCTTGATGAGGTCGGCGAGCCTCCATCCTAGAATTCTATTTCCCTCCTTGCTTAGATGGAGTCCATCCTGAGCGAACAGTCGTCTATCCGTAAACGCTTCCCAGTGACCGTACATCCCAAAGCCCTCCTTATAACACCACTCCCTAAGCCATCTGTTGATCGCCATAATCTTGTCACTCCTTCGTCGCCCCACTCTAGGAACCGGCAGAATCCCACTGAAGATCACCTGAGCCTCGATGTCTTTGAGCCTCTTCCCCAGTCTGGCATAGTCCTCCTTGATACAGTCCAGCGAGTAACTAGCCGTATCATTCGTTCCCACATGAAGGATAATCAACGGATTCTTTCCCGCTCCCGCTAAGATCGTATTCAGCCTCAGGTCCACATCCTGTATCTTAGCCCCTGGCAGACAGCACACCCTTCTGTTCTCCCGATCAGGTCTAGTTACAGGCCTGTCTACTCTTCTCAGTAAAGAGTCTCCAATCACGTAGACTTGCCTTTTCCTGGCGACAGTGTGATTCTGCGGTCTATCCCCCACAGCAGGTGGTCGCAATTCCTTTCGATTTGTATTCGCCCTTACAGTCTTCCTAGGGCTCATACTTGGTGTTGCCTCCATCGACTCCTCCACTCCTTCTGCAGGACTAGCTGCTCGCCTCTTCTTCCTCGCCCTTTGTCCTTCAGCAGCCTGCTGTGCTCCATCTTCATTTTCCAACTCAGCAAACCTGTTCCTGAGTTCTATTTCTCCATCGCTGGCCCGTCTTTTCCTCTGCCTGGTTCTCCTAGTCACATGCTTCCACCGTCCACTTTCCTCACCCAGCAGCCGCTCCTCAGAGTCCTTTGGTCCTGCTTCTATCTGCTCGTCTGAGCTTGTCCCCTGCGCCTCATCATGTCTGTGTTCCATCATCTGCTCAAATCCCCTTCTAAACTCAGCCAGAGTCTCCACTTGCATCTCCAGTCCCCTTACCTTTTCCTCCAGCAGCTCTATCAGGCGGCACTTCATGCAGATGAAACTCCTTTCAGGTGCTCCCTCTAGGACCATGTACATGCCACAGCTACCGCATCCGGTCATCCTCAGTGTGTCTGCACCTGCTACCTCCGCCTCCATGGTAGCGCTCCAACTCTGTGCCTGGCAATCCACGCCTCACACCAAACCGCAGGCCGCCAACAAGCGTTAGGCTGCTGGCAGACCCCTGCCTCTTCCCTAATCTGCCTTCCTGGTTTCTCTGCCTGGGTCTCCCCTGCAACCTCCCCCTGGAAACTCCCATTGAAACTCCCCTGTTAGCCGCTCTGTTCGCCGCCTCCTGTGCCGCTGCAGCTGACTGTGCCTGGCTCCTTATATAGGACCCCTAATCAGGTAAGCCCCGCCCCCAACTCAAGGCTCAGCCTCGCTCCCAGCACACAGCCCCTAGCAGCCTGCACACACACTCACTCACACACACACACCACAAACTACAAAAACCACAAAAACCTGCTCCTCCAACAGCACTCCCACTGAAACTCCCCTGTTAGCCGCTCTGTTCGCCGCCTCCTGTGCCGCTGCAGCTGACTGTGCCTGGCTCCTTATATAGGACCCCTAATCAGGTAAGCCCCGCCCCCAACTCAGGGCTCAGCCTCGCTCCCAGCACACAGCCCCTAGCAGCCTGCACACACACTCACTCACACACACACACACACCACAAACTACAAAAACCTGCTCCTCCAATGTTGCCAGAGCCTTGTTCGCTTGTTACATATCACTATCACCAGTTGTTGCATTGCAGTCAGTACTCCAGTAATAGCAATAGTAGCAATTTATAGATAAAAAAGGCTAATGTAGACAAGTCACACTGGCCAGATTGGATACTTACCTTGGATGTAAGGTGGTAAACTACCAGTACTGACATCTTCTAGAATCTTCTCCTGCCCTTTACCCCATCTGTCTTCATTTAGAATTGGGTGTGCTATGGAAACTGTACTTCTGGATCCTTGTTTAGTGATCTACTCCAATTGAAGGACAACCGTCTGCAAACCACAGCCCCAATTCTGCAATTATTTGCACACATACTTTGCTTTAAGCACTAGAGGAATGCTATTGAAATCAGTTTTTTTTTAAAATCAATTGACTTCAACAGGACTTCCCACATGCTTAACTTTAAGCATGAGTTAGTATTTGCAGGATCTGAGCTAATATTAATTGCTTATGACACTGCTTTTAATGAAATTTATTTATATGTTCAAAAAATGTCAACATTTTATTAATTTGACAAAGTAAGATAAAAAAACTATAAACAAAAAATAATGAAAACAATAGACCATACTTGTCTGTCTAAAGCCATTTAAAATATTCTGACTTTGCACTACACTAGTAGAAACACAGCTAGACTGACACAATACTAAATAATATCAGAACTCTTGCTACTTTAGTACATAGTGTCAGGTACATGAACATGTACAAATTCAACTGACACGGGAAAACTATTTATACTCAAGAAGCAATACATTAGCTATTGAATCATCTGAAACATTTTCATGTTACCTTTTTATTTTTATTAATACATTGCTCAGTATGAAGTATTTTGGCATGGTTGTAGCAATAAATAGATGCATTTAAATATTTTAAACACTTTTATATGTTTTTGTATATATTGAGTCATTTTGTATATATTGAATCGGAGATCCTCATTGTGCTAGACCCAGTACAAATATAACAGAATGATGGTCTAAGCCTTGAAGTGCTTATGGTCTAACTTTATTTTAAAATAATTTGTAAATTGTTATAGAATGTCCATGTTACATTAGAGAGGGTGAAAGTCCAGATCAGGGGCGGCTCCAGGCACCAGTGCTCTAAGCGCGTGCCTGGAGCAGCAAGCCACGGAGGGTGCTCCACCAGTTGCTACTAAGGCAGTAGGCAGAGTGCCTTCAGCAGCCTGCCTGCAGAGGGTCCACTGGTTCCACGGCTTCGGTGGACCTCCCACAGGCGTGCCTGCGAAGGGTCCGCTGGTCCCACGGCTTTGGTGGATCTCCCGCAGGCATGCCTACAGGAGGTCCGCTGAAGCCGCGGGACCAGTGGCCCCTCCATGCTTGGGGCGGCAAAATGTCTGGAACCACCCCGGTCCAGATGGTGGGTTAAAGAAGATGTATAAATTAAGATGGGTAAGTGTTTCACAGCATATCACAGGGTTTCAGAGGGGGTGAGTAGTGGTGGAAATTTTGTCACTGTCTCTGATTAACCTCGGTGCTAAGTGGTGTTCTCTTACTTTTTTGTTAAACGTAGCTCATTTTCTCACTGTAGACAAGGCTGTAGGATAGACTCTAGTCCTTGGTTATGGAACAATTTTGGAAGCTTCTTCTCTCATAGCTCCACAAAGAACATAGCACTAATATTTTCAGAAAGGCCTTGCCTTCACTAGGAAAAAAGATACATTTTCAATGTGTGTTAACTGATACCATGTTAACTGATGCCACTAGATTTTGCCTCAACTAGCTAATATGTGTTAAAACACACATTTTCTTTAGTGTAGATCTCACCCATGCACACTCTATATGATCTCAGACCTCCACTCTGGGTAACACGTATTGCCTAAGAGAAGAGGATGGAATTTAAGAGGGGTGAGTAGAGCAGACAAATCAGACTGAAAAGAAGGAGGCAAACCTTGTGTCCCTTTCTCCAAAGGGCAAATAACCTGAGTCAATGGCTCCTCAGAGGTGAGTGCTCCTTTGGTGCAGTGGGAACTGTTTTAAAATGTTCTGTACTCTTCAACAGCAAACTTAAAAAAAATTGTATGGTTGATGTGTTACCCAAGATTTGGTATAATGTTTTGAACAATATGTGTAATGAGGAACATGATTCTGAGTTAATGTTGCAATACATTTTGAATCAGCTTCTAGGGCACTGAGGCAGAAAGCGAAATCCTGTTAACAGCAGAAATGGTTATTAATTTAAAGTGAGCAAAGGGAAGGATTGATTCAAAATCTAAAAGAAAAACTAAAAATCAATAGAAAACCTATGCACAGTTTCCTCATTGAGATTTGATTGGTAAAATGGTACAAATGTAGTCTATTGTTGCTCAGTATGAACTGACTTTATTCAAGAAGCAAATTTTGTGCTTAACACTAAACACAGCTGCCTGCTTTACCACTAAGACAGAGAATCAGGTCCTGGTTGAAAAAAACTTTGAAAAAACATTGACAGCAATGGCAGTCCTCCTATTGATTTAAATGGACATTGAGTCACAGCCTCAGACTATGTGAGCAAATAAACATTAGCAATAAGAATAATAGCAAAAGTAGCAATGACTGCTTCAGTTAAGTCCCCATAGAGGCTTCCATTCTCACCCCCCCACACACACACCTCCTGTGCCAGCAAATAACAGCCTTGTTAATCTTTAACCTTTTAAGCTAAAAATATCCGTGCTTGTTCACTGATAAACAAGAGTAAGGATTTATAATTTTATTTTATTTTTACAAATGCCATTCCAGCCATTTGTGAGAATGAGTACAAGGAGAGGACTTTTCCCAAAATGTCTGGGAATAGAAAGTTGAAATGTTATCTGAATATAGCTCTCATCATGCCTGAACCAGAGTACATAAAAGTAAAGGGAAAATCTCCCATTGACTTTTTTATAAACCTGCTCAAAAGTCACAATGTTGTGTCTGGACATAGATGAATAGTGAAATTGATGAGATGGCGAGCAAGTGTGTCTGAAGTATTGGGATGCACCACAGAAAAAAACCTACGTTATATGAAGAACCTGCTTCTAAATGGGATACAGCCTGAATTGATTTTTTGACATGGGAAGACATGGCCACCTGATCACAATGGATTAGTTTATCCACTTTTCAGAAACAGTGAAATTAACAGACCACCGCTTCCACTGTGGGCAGATATATTAACTTTGTATTTTTTAAACATGCAGTGTTGTTGTAGCCATGTTGGTCCCAGGATATTAGAGAGACAAGGTGGGTGAGGTAATATCTTTTATTGGACCAACCTCTGTTGGTAAAAAAGAGAGAGAAGCTTTTGAGCTTACACAGAGCTCTTCCTCAGGTTCATTAAGAAGAGCTCTGTATAAGATCAAAATATTTTCTCTCTCACCACCAGAAGTTGGTCCAATAAAATATAGTACCTCACCTACTTTGTCTCTCAATTTTCTTACAATTTATCAGAAAAAAAACTTAAGTGAAATATTTCTTTTTTGGGTGGGTACAACCCAAATTGGAATATTTCAGATTGTTAAACTGACCCAAAATGTTTCATTTCAAGTCAGTTCAATATTAAATTGCTTTTTCCTGTTCTGGGTGATTTGTTTCCTAGGTGCAGTTCAGGCCCCCATTCTCTCTATGGACTGAGCCATTTTGCTGAACTACAGATCCCATAATTCAATACAGTCTTCCCTCTGACAGAGTGGTGTGATGTATCCTGGGAGTCCTATGATTATTGGTACATGATAAGAGATACAAGGTCTGGCCAGGGGTTGTGGACCCCAGGGGAAAATGGGGGCATCAGGCTTGGGAATGACATATATCACGAGGTAATTGCCAGAATAGGGAGATGCAGTTTAACATTGAACTAACCCAAAACAATGTGTTTAGGTCAGTTCAACAATCCAAAACAAAATATTTTGATTTTGGGGAATGTTACATTGTTTAAGTTCAATCAAAAAATGCCTAAACTAAATGTTTTGCTCAAAATTTTTTAGAACTTTCCTTCCTGAAAAAAATTCAGTCTTTTAAAACAGATGCTGAAATATCAGAATTTTCCATGTGCCAGAAATTTTGTTTTCCATTCAGCACTATTTGTCAGACTAATAGAGACAGGCACATGACTCAAGACACTTTGTTTTACATTATAACAACAATATTATTGAGAATTCCAATTGGTTTACAACTGTTTATTGATGCTGGAATAATAATTCAGGATATTAAGCTAATTAATAATACTGTAATGTATTTATTTTTAGAAGTGTTGTCATGTAATTTAGAAACAATCAAAAGGGTAAGTGTTTTAAAAAGGATGAAATTCAGCACGAGGTTGACAGGTACCACACGTCCTGAAGAACACTATGAAGAGCTACAGGGCCCAGGTTAATTAACATACTGAGACCAGAATCAGTCTCAATCACTAAGGCAGAGAATGCAGCCAGGTTGGCTTTCAGTAAGATCAGTACAGTGCTCACTTTGTAGATTCTTTTCTTTAGTTTGATTTATAACCTCCTCAGTAATCTTTGTCATTAGAGCTGGTAAATAAACACTAGGTACTTTCTGTGGAAATTTTCAAAAGAAAGAAAACATTTTCTTTTTTGTATCTTGTGCATGACTTTTTTCAAAACATATCATTTTGATTTTGATTCCAGTTGACAGACAGCTTCATTTTTCCCTCTTCCATTCTTTTATCAACTGAAAAAGGCAGGGATGGAAACAGCCATCCCCCTCCCACTAAAAAGCCCCTGAAAACCAAAAATATTTAATTTTAAATATAGAAGACACAAAATATTACTTTTCATTTCCTTTTGACAAAAACAATTACAAAAATGTAGAACTATATGAAAAATGTTATGGAAAATTTTGGTATAATCCAAAAAGTCAGTTTTGGTTAAAAATACCAACCAACCATACCAACCACCAATTTTTTTAGATGAATACATATAAAACAGTTCTGCTTAAAATATTACATTCATAGGACATTATGGGCAATATTTTTGAGCAAAATATTCTCTCTCTGAGAAATGAGGTATTATAATAATAATAAATGGGTAAATGTTTTCAACTATAATTTCCAAAATAAAAATACATATAAATTTTCACTTAGTTTTTGAGATGAATTTTTTTATGTTGTTTTTTTCCTGAAAACTGAAAATCTTTCAACATTTCAAATTTTATTCATTTTATTTAATTCATTGACAAAAGGGGGAAATGGATGGGCAAATAGAGAGCAACAAAATTAGATTGTTTTTAAAAATAGAAATTAAATAACAAAGGTACTAAAAATTTAGGGAACTAAAGAAAAACATTATTTGTTTCAAACCCTGTGAAATGGAAATAGCTCCATAATTTAACAATTGTATACCTTATGGTCTTAATCCTTCCCTCAGTGTACTCAATGACAGTTTTGAATTCAATGGAACAACTCAGGTGTCTTACAGTTAAACCTTTACATAAAGTTTTACAGGACTGGGCCCTGAGCTTGTACTGTGTATATTTGAAATATGTGTAAGCTTGAATAGCATTATGGCATCATTGGTTGTGGAAATATTCTGAATTCATAATCATCAAAATTATTTAGAGAGCTGGTAAACATGATCAAAATCACACACTCATAAAAGGAGACAAAAATGAGAGAATATACACTAAAAATGAGAAAATCAGAAGAAAACAGAATTTGAGAAAATATAAAATAGATGGGATACATAAATAAATAGATGACAAATATTAAGCAAATACCATTAAACATTAGAAATGAGTTACTAAGGAAGAGCTATTAAAACAGAGTGAATAAATTACTGTACAAAATTTCTTCCAAGAAAAAGATAATTGTGTTCAGTATAAAAATAATATAGAACCTAGAAATGAAACTCTAATGGTCTGAATGTCTAACCTCTGCTTTTTCCTGCTACTCGTTCTAAAGTACATATTTTATGTTTTGCATTACCCATGTGTATTATATGGTCAGAGAGATATTACTTTGATATGGTATAGTACAGTACATAGCTTTCATCTATGTTGCATAATCAGAGCCAGCCCTAATGAGGTACTTACATAAAACATAATTCTAGCTTGATTTTAATAGCAAAGTCAAGCAACCCCTTAAAAAACTCTTGCAAAACCTTAGAAGTTATTTTTGCAACTGATGGTAATGAATGTTTTATAACAAAAAATTCAGATTTGTTTGATTGTTTGACTTTCGAAAAATTGGCATGAATATGTATAAGTACCTCCATTTCATTCTGTGCTGTTTCTAGCCTAATTGCAATTATACTTTAACTTTACTGTTTCTGCAGTATCTTGTAAAAAATTGTGTCTATGTAGATTTCATGCTAAACATTCGAGAAAAGTTGTGACTTGAATGACAAGTATAAGACCTTCATTTTCTACTCCTGCTAAATTTAAAAGTATCGAAGTATTGAGTTTAGATAGAAATACTTAGAAATACATAACTGGTTTTTCTATATATATCCAAATTTTCAAGTTATTTTAGATGGATTTATGATATTTCATCTCCTTGTATTATTCATGCCCAATATGTATAAAATATAGACATTTACAAGAAATCACAATAAGTTAGCTTTAATAATGACAGACACTTAAATAACCTTTTTCCTAGCTCTCAAGCACTTTCTTCCCTCCTAGAGCAATTGTAATTGTTGAGAAGTTTTCAGAAAACTTTGAGCAACTGCTTGATATTATAATATGTAAAAGGCCCCCTGTCTGAGGCTGTCTTCGCAAACAAGTAAAAGCACAAGTTAAAACTCACCTTGCTGTATCTCTTGCTCTCTGTCTGAATATTAATCACATGGTCAATCATAATGGCAAGATCACAGCAATGGGAGAGTATCCCAAAAGCTGGAAAAAGCAAAAACATAGCAGCAGCATAAAACAGCTACAATCTGCACAATATATCACAGACCATTTGTAATGTAGGCTCTTCCTATTTTTCACTTTCCCTTACTGTAGGTGTTTTATGACTAAAGCAACACATTTTTCTTGTGTTGCTGTTTTTTGTAGAAAGAATATGGAGAGAGAACTGTTGGAGGTGAATTTTAATGAATCCATCCAAAGACTTCCTGTTGTTAAAAAGATAAAAGAACAGTTTTGTTTAAGGGCAACTGAAGTTTATTCACTATATCCAACTGCGAAAAATACCTGGAATTTCATTTGTAAATATCTCTCACCTTTCTAGTACTCCAAAGTAGCATGTTCAAAAGCAAGCAGTGCACTGTGTGTGCAGAGACAATTTCCAGCAGTTGTCCTCATACAAAGTTCATCTGCTGCAGCACTTATGAGAAAGTTTTGTTATTTGGTTCCAGTTCAGAAGACTTAGCAGCTTTTACCTCTGTCTGTGAAAATGCTGTTAATTAGCATTTCTAACTCAGTGAAAGCTTTACTGCCTCAGACCAACAATTGGCCAATTTCTGCTCTCCGTTATACTGATGTAAATCAAAAGGAATTATATGCACATCAGTGCAGTTCCTGTTACACTGCTGTAACTAAGAAGAATTTGGCCCATTGGTTTTAAAACATTCAGCATCTCACTACAGGGGATTGCTATGCTGTTAATGAAGCTAAAAGTTGATTTTGGGTCAATGTGTTTTTAATGAGTGAGATGAAAGTTACACAGTCAAAAAGCTGTGTAAAAATACTGATACTGAGGGAAAGGACATTTTTTCATCATCTTCTTTGAAGATGCTTTATATACATTCAAATCAAATCTATAAAGATTCAATATATCCTCAGCTGGTATCAGTCAGTACTGCCCTTTTGAAGTCAGAGAAGCTGTGTCATATATACCAATTCATAATCTGACCCAGAGTGCCTGCAAGAACATACCCAAAATTAAAATAGTTACCAAAGAATATAGTATTGAGCTAACTAGCCTTCTGATCAGAGGAAACAGCAACTCTCCCCCAGCCCTAAGAACTAAGGGCTGGTCTACACTACGGGGGAAAATTGATCTTAGATATGCAACTTCAGCTACGTGAATAACATAGCTGAAGTCGAATATCTAAGATCGAATTACTCACCGTCTCATGGCGCAGGATCGATGTCCCGGCTCCCCCCTGTCGATTCCGTAACTCCGTTCGGGTTGGTGGAGTTACAGAATTGATATAAGCGCTTTGGGGATTGATATATCGCTCTAGTTGAGCCGCGATATATCGATCCTCGAGCAATCGATGCTACCCTCCGATCGGCAGTAGTGAAGACGTGCCCTAAGAGAGAGCCATCTCTGATGTGACCATGCATAGAACAATTGTTTCTTATATGAGTTAGTAAGAAAAAAGCAAAAAACACCAACACAGAAAAATAATCTTGTTATTTTCCTTTCAAATAACAAAAAATGTGAAATTCAAAGTAATTTTTTATTTAAATGAATAAAACAATTTTCATTTGAGACCTGGAACACAGCCAATGCCATTTTTAAGAAGAGAGTTTTTTAAAAAGATTTAGTAGGTAGATAGTTTGAGGAAATATCCAGCACTACTGAAATGAAAATATTATTTTTCTTTCTTATTGCCAAAACAACTCACTATTAATTATTACTTATTAGCTACATTATTTTTCTCACTGAAATCTCCCACTGACTTCACTGCAACCAGGATTTGACCCTATTATTATACACATTTATAAAACACCCATCACATAGTATGAAGGTTCAATTTACATGATTTAAATGGGAGAGATTATCATTATCCAAATCTATAACAATGCCTATGCATTGAGCTGACTACTGGAGTATACTTATTTCACATAGCAAGAACCAGACTCTTCCCCATTAACAACAGCTCCCGCAAATATCCTTGCACACACATTCACAGATTCAAAAGCACAAATTGATTCTAAACTGGTTGGTAAAATTAGCAAATATATAAGGCTAGATTGTGCCTTTAGGCATAGCCCTGAGCAAGAGGCAGTACATTACATATACTGCCCAGAAGCACTGTACTGTCCTCTGATGCAGATACTATGGAGATGACAGCCATATACTTAGATGAATAGATTCCTTCAGAACACTCCTCTGTTATGGTGGTGACGAATCTTCTGCAAGATATTTCCCTCTGTTTTTCCAGCCAGCTGAGCTGGTCAGACCATGCAGGTTCAGGAACAGCAGAGATGGGTGTAGGAACAGAGCAAAGGCTCCACCCCAGCCATTTGCTCACAACAATAAGTTGTCAGGGATCACAGGAGTCAAATGTTTGTCCACAGCACTCTTAGGTGCCAGTAAATTCTAATCTAACACCAGTTACCTGTTGACAGTTGTCAAAATTAGAAACTCAACTCTGATAGAGGACTGAAATCATGGAATCTGATTAGAGGAGCTCTGGATTCCTGCTTGGTTCCCTGTTTTTATTTAAACCGAGCAAAGAAACAGGATGGTGTCTGTGCAACAGGGTTTTCCCTTGCTGAGCACTGCCTCACTTGTGCTACCTGCTCTTGTTGCCTCACTCTAACCTCCTGGTAACATTACCCTGCCTTCTTCTTGACACTTGACTCTCGGTTTTCCCTCTGGAGCTATCACTGTGAGGTGATGAGTCATTCCTGTGGTAAGCTCCAGCCAATCCAAAAGCCAGGGATCAGTTTTGTGACTCCCAGACCAATTATATAAACTTCACAGGAGGAACAGCAGCTCAGTTTGCTCAATATCACTTTAGGGCTTGGAACTTGCTCCTGACTGACATGAGTAGCACAACTGACTCAAAGGGACTAATTGTGTTAACAAAACAGCACATATACCTGTGTTTGTGTGATCAAGACCTAAATTTGCAAACCTTGGCCTAAGTATGTATTGCATAGTAGATAAAGGGTATGTCTGTACTGCCATCAGGTGTGTGACTGCAAGTGCACATAGGCATACCTGAGTTAGCTTTAATCTAACTAGTAAGGAACAGCAATAGCAGTGAAGCTGCAGCGGCACAGACAATAGTGCAGGATGTACAAGCCTGCCCAGGACTCTGGGAATATACTTGGGCAGCATGATATTGCAGCTTCATTGCTCTATTACTTGCACTAGGTATATTAAAGCTTGTCCGTGTTTATCTACATGTGTTGCAATCACCCTTCTGACTGCAGTGTAAACATCCATAGATACATCAATAGATGGATTCAGCGCCTGTTGATATGTGTGTACAACAGAGTTTAAATTACACAGTTGATCTTTGAGCTGTTAAAGCTTTCAGAAAACAGACCCAATTCACACACATTATTGCTGCAACACCATACAGTAAATAAACAAAAATTCATTTCATGGTATTTCAATTTTTATGTTACTGTTCAAGCCACAGGCTGTAGATCGCTATTCTACTATAAAAAATTGTGATAATACAGTGGTGGCTGGTAGTGTGGCTCTAGTTAAAGGTCTGTCAGGTTTTTTTTCCATTACCCTTATTTTCAAGGGTTTACAGCTCTGTTATAAACCCTTGCCCAGCCTAGCTCATTGTAAACAACTTTCATCCTCACTTTCATCCTCACAGACACACATATACCCACACAGAAACCATTTTAAAAGTTAAACCAAAAAGATAAAAAAAAGATTGAGGAAAAAAACTGCAGTGGGATAGAATCACAGGGAGGCAAAATTAGTAAAATAGAAAGTTTGGAATTTCATCATTAAAGTTACACTGAGCCCTGATCTACACTACGAGTTTAGGTCGAATTTAGCAGCGTTAGCTCAATTTATCCCTTCACCCATCCACACGACGAAGCCATTTTTGTTGACTTCAAGGGCTCTTAAAATCGATTTCTGTACTCCTCCCCAATGAGGGAATTAGCACTGAAATCGACCCTGCTGGGTCGAATTTGGGGTAGTGTGGATGCAATTCCATGGTATTGGCCTCCAGGAGTTATCCCAGAGTGCTCCATTGTGACCGCTCTGGACAGCAGTCTCAACTCAGATGCACTGACCAGGTAGACAGGAAAAGCCCTGTGAACTTTTGAATTTCATTTCCTGTTTGGCCAGTGTGTCGAGCTGATCAGCACAGGTAACCATGCAGAGCTCATCAGCACAGGTGACCATGGAGTCCCAGAATCGCAAAAGAGCTCCGGTATGGACGGAACAGGAGGTAATGTATCTGATCACTGTATGAGGAGACGAATCCATGCTATCTGAACTCTGTTCCAAAAGATGAAATGCCGGAATATTTGAATAAATCTCCAAGGGCATGAAGGACAGAGATTATAACAGGGATCCGCAGCAGTGCTGTGTGAAACTTAAGGAGCTCAGGCAAGCCTACCAAAGAACCAGAGAGGCAAACGGCAACTCTGGGTCAGAGCCCCAGACATGCTGCTTCTACGATGCGCTGCATGTCTTTCTAGGGGGTGCCCCTGCAACAACCCCACCCATTGCTTCCCTCCTCCCCCACCCATGTCAGGCTACCTTGGCAGTTATCCTCCCATTTGTGTGATGAATTAATAAAGAATGCATGAATTTGAAACACAAAGACTTTATTGATCAAAAGGGGGGAGAGGAGGGTGGTTGGCTTATAGGGAAGTAGAGTCAACCAAGGGGACGGGTTTTCATCAAGGAGAAACAACCAGAACTTTCACACTGTAGCCTGGCCAGTCATGAAACTGGTTTTCAAAGCTTCTCTGATGCACAGAGTGCCCTGCTGTGCTCTTCTAACTGCCCTGGTATCTGGCTGCATGTAATCAGTGGCCAGGCGATTTGCCTCAACCTCCCACCCTGCCATAAACATCTCCCTCTTACTCTCACAGACATTGTAGAGCACACAGCAAGCAGTAATAACGAAGAGAATATTGGTTTTGCTGAGGTCTAACCGAGTCAGTAAACTGTGTCAGTGAGTTTTTAGTTGAAAGGCACATTCTACCACCATTCTGCGCTTGCTCAGTCTACAGTGGAGCTGCTCCTTACTACTGTCCAGGCTTCATGAGCCATGGGAGCAAGGGGTAGGCTGGGGTAGGTGCGACCGCGCAGTGCTGCCAACTGGGAGAGCAGCCTGAAGCAGAAGCCTCCAGCTCGCATGATATTCCAGGCAGGACTGAATCTCCATTAGACGAAACTTAAAGTCATTCCCATTTTTTCCCAGGTGCCCCAGACCAACCTCACCGAGGCCGGCCAGGAGCACCCACGGGACAACAACGACGGTTAGCAGTCGTATTGCAATGTCTGCCATCCACAAGGCAAAGCAAGGCAAGACAAGGGGATGCTGCTGTGTAGTACTGCGTCTGTTAGCAGCACCCAGGAGGTGTACGGTGCCAATGAGCTGAGTGGGCTCCATGCTTGCTGTGGTATGTCGTCTGCACGGGTAATCCAGGAAAAAAGGCAAGAAATGATTTTTTGCCGTTGCTTTCATGGGGGGTGGGGGACTGACAACATGTACCCAGAACCACCCTCGACACTGTTTTTGCCCCATCAGGCATTGGGAGCTCAACCCAGAATTCCAATGGACAGCGGAGACTGTGGGAACTGTGGGATAGCTACCCACAGTGCAAGCTCCGAAAGTCGATGCTAGCCTCGGAACTGTGGATGCACACCACCGACTTAATGTGCTTAGTGGGGACACACACAATTAACTGTATCAAATCAATTTCTAAAAAAATTGACTTCTATTAAATTGACCTAATTTTGTAGCATAGACATACTCTTAGGAAAAAAAATGAGGGGAAAAAAAAAAAAGGAAATTTCTCACGCTAACTTGAAAGCAGGGTCTTGAGCAACTGCACCTGCCACTTTGACAGTGACCTCTAGTAGTAGCAGCTATGGCTTGATGCAATTCTCCTGTGTGGCATTTGTGGCTAGTGGAACAACATAATATGCAGATACTCTGACAATGTCCTCACCACTTGCCTATTCACACACTCCAGTGGAGTAGGGAATGCTGCATTGCTCAGCTACATGGCACATAATCAGAATGAATTTGCACTGCTTCCCCATGGTTGTCTTTGTACAAGCAGAGGATAGAGGGCAGGATTTCACATAACAATGTATGGACATAGGAGCCAAGGTTACAGAAATCAAAAGATTTCCATGAATTATACAATTTACCTTCTTTTATCTCCAGATTCTCCCTTTCCAGAGATCTTCTCGTCTGGTGTTCCTTCAGATGCTTTTTGTTTGCCTCCAAGATTCTTCACTGTTTTGTCCTCAAAGTCTTTTAGTTAACTAACACACACACACACACACACACACACGTCTGACTTTGAGTTCCATTTGTCGCTTCAGGTGTCTAGAGAAGTCCTGTGAGGAGGAGGAGTCCTATGAGGCCACCACAGTTTGATCTAGTTAACATCATTTCAAAGTTCTGGTCTTGTGAGGCTCTGAGAGCTTTCTACAAAGTGCTGAGTATCCTTAGCTCCTTTGTCACTAAAAAGTTCAGGGCAAGAATTAGTTTGAGAGTCATAATTACATTGGAATTATTCCTTTGGAATAATTTTCCTGTAATGATTCCTCTGAGACCACCAAACCAGGATAAAATAATGTAAAATCTAAAAATTGGAAAACATATTTTATTCAGTACAATAACATTACACCAAATTACAAAGTTGTGGAAGTGCCTCAAAGTAACTTCTTCAGCCTCCTTTCAAATATGAATGAGTGTAAATTAGAGTTGTCACAAGGACAACAATTTGATTTTGTGACAGCTTTAGTGGTTTAGAAATTTGTTTTCATTTCACATGAAATGGGATTTTGTCAAACTAGCTGCTTGCAGATAAAAAACCCTGAGCTTCTTTATTTGAGTCTCTTACTGTCTTGGAGACCAGGTTCACCTGGTCCATTCCTCCCCACCTTCAGTATCAATCAAATCACCAATGCATATGAGGTACCTGTGGAGTATCTGCTGGCAAATCCTGATCTTTCAATAGCTTATGCTGAATGGAGTCTACTGTTCAGAGACATACATTGCCACCCCTATTGTTACTATTTATATTACATAGTGACACAACATTCCAAGATAAAACAGCAGGAAACAATGGCTTGCAACAGCTCTATCATGTGAAAAGCTATTGGCTCTGAGAAGCTGGCAAAGAACAACATTGTGATGATTGTAGACTTATACCTGGAAATGGTGAAGAGACATCACATAAGCATTTAACACATAGAATTAATGAGAATGTTATACAATTTCAGTCATTCTGGTCACATCCCTGGTTTTACAGATGAGATAATGGCTTTACTCCCAGGACCTCTGTGATGCATTGTGCTTCTCTGTACCACAATATCTCTAGTAGGCCTGGTCAACAGTTTTGCACTGAAAGTACTGATTCCACAAAATTGGAAAATATCAATACTGTTAAATTTTCTATGGGAATTTATGGAATATTTTTATGTAACTGAATGTTTCATTTCCACATTATCATTTCAACTTTTATGTCATATTATATTACACTGCCAATTGGACTCAGAACAAAATGTCAAATTTCAAAAGATCTGAATTTCCCAAGGAATGGCCATTAAGAGTTTCCACCTGTCTAGTGTCCAGGACCTTCCACCAGGGGAACTGACACTCCTTACTGCCCCCGGAGAAAGCACTGTAGCTTAATGCCCACATGTAGTGCTTCAATAGGAAGAACTGCATAAGGCTAAGCAATTCTACCTTCATGCTTATCTACATGATGGAGTAGTGTATTAGCTTTACTGCCTCAGCGAAAGCATACATTATGTTGCACAGAGCCCCTCCCCACATCCAAAGGGATAGCATGATCCCTGCTGCTTACCCAGGCAAAAAGTGTGCTCTATAAAAGAGACATATCTACATATACACATACAAAAGTTAGTTATTAAATAAGTTGCTTGTAGGTGGCCCTAAAGTATGTAACTCATTTTTAATGGGTAGGACCAATATAACTTGTGCACTTCAGATGGGTCATTGTGTGCAGTTCTAAGTGGGAATCAGGTAAGGCCCCAGCCTTTTTCTTCAATCTCTTTGATGTTTGCTATTGCCTGCTTGGGTGCTGGAAGACTCTACATTTGTTCCCAGGTGCTATGTGTGTGCTATGCAAGAGGTAAGCCTCTTTATCCCTTCACTCTCTCTCCCACAGACATGTGCAGGTGTCTGGCCCCATCTGGCTCATTATGTAGACCTAACCATATATACAACTAAAACAAACAGCATCCTTTTCCCCATCAGATCAAAAGAAACAAAGAATTGCAAAAGACTAAAACACAACACATAAATAAAACTTAATCTCTTTTAATCTTAATCTCTTTTGTGTTCCTATTGCATACTACACAATCTCCTTTTTGTAGATACTTGCTGGAGATGGCTATCAGATTCCAAATGTGAGCTGTTTTTTTCCTCGACACTAATCTTGCTTCATGTATGAGTAAGCAAAGGCCACTGTATTCACCAGTATGCACAGACTATTTAAACTTGAGTTAGGGGTCTCACTTGTGAATGCCAAATAGCCTTTGTGCTCTACTGTTCTAGCAAAATTATTATTCTTTCCAATGACAGTCCTGGATGGGTTTCTGTCTTTAAACATCTTTAGTTCTGCAGCCTTTGGGTAGCAATAAGGAAGGATAGCAGCATTTTTCAGACAGCTCTTTGTTTCAGAAGTGGATTCCAAACTGAGTGCAATAGACTCGGCAACTAAACTGTGTAACCAGCCCAAAAAAGAAAAAGAAAAAAGTTTTGCTAACTCTTTCTAGGGCTTTCAAACTTTCCTTTTATACAGTAGCTTACCTATTAGTTCATTTGACCTTTTATTCTCCTATTGACCTGTCCGGGAAGAGGAACTCCACACTAAAATAAACTAAAATGGACAGCCCAGAAACTTTAGACACAAAAACTTAACTATTTCCTAGCAGCAGACAGCCAATGGCAGATCTACCTGTACATTCATAGATAGAGTTTGTCCCATAGTAAAGAACAAAGTGTTCTTCCAAACCTTAGCACCGCAATTCAGTCCTATGTATAGTGTGGTTCCTTTCTGGATGGTCCAGGTGAGAATACACCTGAAGAACTTGCATTATATCTCAGATCACTGCCAATGGCTTCCACAAGTAAGAAGCTATCACTGTAGCTCAACCACTAAAGAGAAAGGGCAGAGGGGTGGATATAGGTGAATCAGAACATAAACATGAGTTTTGTGAATGATCACAGAGTTTGCTAACCTCAAAAGGAGAAGGGTGCTTGATTTAACATGAAAGTTTGATTAAAAAAACTAGAACAATATAAAATTAACATGACATTAAATAGATTTAAAACTGGGTAACTTATAGGAACTTTGATCAGTGCCTTACTAAAGGCTGCCCGCTTTAGCCATTTGAGTTTTGATCAGCAGTTTGAAGTCTGTGAGTGGTTAATCACTCCCTGGTGCTGAGGAGCAGACCTGAGATGGGAAGACTTGGTATTAAAAGTCACTTCTGCTCGGTAAAACTTGAGAGCTGTGGAGACAGGCAGCTAACAGGGGACTTTCAGAGGGAGTTGAAAGAGGGCATGTGAGAAACTTTCCTTCAAGGGTTAGCAATACATGTGATATCAAGATGGCAAGCAGCAGAACAGTGGCAGTGGATATGCCATGTTCTCTTTCCTGCCTGAAGACAGAAAGGATTTCCTGTGCATGAAGTGCAAGTTGGTATCTGTGCTGAAAGAAAAGATTCTTGGACTAGAGGCAAATTGGACTGCTTGAGCAAGTTGAGATGTTACTAAGAATCAGCAAAACTGGGGAGTTCCTAGGCAATCAGATTTAGGAAATATCAGTATCTCAGGTTCCAGGAAGAATGGAGCGGGCCACGAACGAATCAGTGAAAGAATTAGTCAGAGAGGATGCTTGGCAATTCATAATCACCAGTGGCAAGAGGTCACAGTGCCATTCTACGTCGTCAGAGACATGAGGATAGGTAGACTGTGGCCACTAGAGAGAAAAGAGGCAGGAGGAATTCCACACCACTACAAATTTCAAATCGATATCAGATCCCCAATGTAGAAACTATGAAGTCTTTTCCTCTCAATATGCAGCTACTCTAAGGGAACAGAGAAATGTACAGGAGACACATTTGAATGGCACCTTATCCCAGCCTGTAAGAAAATCCGCTTAACCACTCCAACTGTCCAAGGAAGATAGACAATCCTTATTGGAGAATCAATACTCAGAAGAACTGAAAGAACATTCTGTAAGGGACAGGCAGACAACAAGACAGTGTTCTCCATTCCCGAAGCTAAGAAACAACTCATCACTCTAAGACAGGGTAGGCTTCCGAAGTTGAGGGACAAGGATCCATTGGTGATGGTTCAAATGGGCACTAATGACACTGTGTCATGGGATATCTCAGAGATAGTAGACATCTTCAGTGAACTTGGAAGCATGCTGAAGAATTTCCAAGCCATCTTCTTAGTGCTACTTAGGTTCTTAGAAGTTTGAGTGTTTGTGCATGTCACCTCTTCATGGGTAAGGGGAAAATGAAGTTTTTGTCCACTGATGTTCCACAATGGTTTGTCTGGTGTCTATAGGCCTTCTTCTGTTGAGCAGGAGATGACTCCTCTTGTGGTATACTAGTATTTCATACTTGGTAATCTTCTTTCCTGACTATGGGAGTTTCCAGTTTCATATCAAAGACTTTTATAGTTACAGAGCAAAACACTTAAATATTACCTTGTAATGTGGGCTAGAGATATTGTAAATGAGATTAATGAATGCAGCAATTTACAGACATTTCATAAAGTCAAAACATCTCTATACATTTAATACCTCTTTCAACAGTACTAACACAGGTGAGCCCGACTGGTTTCCAACTATGCATTTGTGTGTGTTTAGTGAAGCCTGGAGGCCCTGGCATGAGCTGGCAACTGGTTTGAGTAGATTATCACAGAGGTCCCTTCTGGCCTAGGAATCTATGAAGGGAGAGGAACCAAAAAGGCAGGGATAAGTAGCCAACAGGAAAAATGGGGAAGGAGGATCTACTGTGAGAGCAAACATGGTGAGTGGGATGAGGATAAGATTACAATATTTTGTCCCACTTAAATCCTGCAAATAACATAGCCCAGCCTACTCATTTAGGATGGGATTTTCAAACACCTGTTATTTAGGTGTAAAAGTCCCATTGAAAACCTTTGAAAATACAGCCAAAAATGCAATCCTGCAGTTTTAACGCTGGTCAATTCACTGCTCTGATTTTGAGCTTTCGTGAGTGAATACCTACTTTGTCGGATGCATGTAGTGGAAAATTCCACAGGCAGGTATATATATGTGAGCAAGAATCAGGCTGGAGATAACGAGGTTAGTTCAATCAGGGAGGATGAGGCCCTTTTCTAGCAGTTGAGGTGTGAACACCAAGGGAGGAGAAACTGCTTTTGTAGTGACTAGCCATTCACAGTCTTTGTTTAATCCTGAGCTGATGGTATCAAATTTGCAGATGAACTGAAGCTCAGCAGTTTCTCTTTGAAGTCTGGTCCTGAAGTTTTTTTGCTGCAGGATGGCTACCTTTAAATCTGCTATTGTGTGTCCAGGTAGATTGAAGTGTTCGTCTACAGGTTTTTGTATATTGCCATTCCTAATATCTCATTTGTGTCCATTTATCCTTTTCCATAGGGACTGTCCAGTTTGGCCAATGTACATAGCAGAGGGGCATTGCTGACATATGATGGCGTATATTACATTGGTGCACGTGCAGGTGAATGAACCAGTGATGGTGTGGCTGATCTGGTTAGGTCCTGTGATGTTGTCGCTGGTGTAGATATGTGGGCAGAGTTGGCATTGAGGTTTGTTGCATGGATTGGTTCCTGAGCTAGAGTTACTATGGTGCGGTGTGTAGTTACTGGTGAGAATATGCTTCAGGTTGGTGGGTTGTCTGTGGGTGAGGACTGGCCTGCCACCTAAGGTCCGTGAAAGTGAGGGATCATTGTCTAGGATGGGTTGTAGATCTCTGATGATGCGTTGGTTAAAGAAACCAAAAGAACTCCACTGGCCATCACATATAGTCCCCAGCTAAAACCTATCCAACACCTCATCAGGGAATGGGTTACTCAGGGAGATGATGAAATCTCCATTCTTAGAGGTTTTTAAGGCCTGGCTTGACAAATCCCTGGCTCGGATGATTTAGTCCTGGTTGGTCCTGCTTTGAGCAGGGGGTTGGACTAGATGACCTCCTGAGCTCTCTTCCAACTCTAATCTTCTATGATTCTATGTGTCTACCCAAGTGAGGTCAAGAGGTCCTTAAGGTTGGTAAGGATTGCATAATCAGGGAGATCACATGGCAAGTCAATGGCAGAGCCAAGAATACTATTACCAAAACTCTAGACACTTGCTCCAACCATTAGACCATTCTAATCCTCTTCATTGTACATGAAATTTAGTATTTTCAGAAGCAATTAAGGAAGCTATTTGGAAATGGGGTTCTGACAGCAGATTTTAAAATTATGATTTCTCGTCCAGTTTATTTCTTAATAACCTGCAAATATTTCTGAGGATGTTATAGAATTAAGAGAAGGTATCTTTGTTATTGATTTTGCTTTCTTTTTAATGATTGCCCTATCTGCTGGTGCAGTAGATTTATATCGTTATTGGATGTAATCATCTGAAATGTACAAATAGAGAGTGCAGAGGGAAGAAAAATAATCAGTCAAAACAGATGCACTGATTCATGAATCTGATTCTTTGTCTTACTAAACTGAGTTACTTTACCAATTGAATCAAATGAATCTGGAATCAAATAAATCACTATGTGCTCAAGAACTTGCAGAAACATAACTGAAGCACAAAACTAGGGATATATCATAAGCAGGAATAAAGCTAAAGTCAGTGATGAATGAACATATCATATACAGTTTTAGCACAGGAAACTTCTGCTTTAAAAAAAAATCAACTGATTCCCCCCTCTATGGGTCTACCCACTTCAGAGATGTGCAAGGGTAAAGAACAGAGGAGGCGTTCACAATCTTTCTAGTGCCCATTGAAGCACAATACATGGCATCACTCCACTCATCCCAGCCTGAAGAGTGGGCCAGGCACATAAAGGACTGTGCTACTTCATTCTAAGGATTGCACATCAAGTGCATCCCTCTTGTGTGAATAAGAGCTTTGGGAAGGATTTTGCCTGTCTGAGGCACTATTCCTCCTTGAGATTCCACTGTGACGGTGGGACTCTACCCTGCAATAATGTCATGGCAATGTTTAACTGCCACCACTGAGCCCATAATGCACACAAACAGGAAATCCCATTCCCCCCACACACTCCGTCTAACACAGATTTAATACACATTGGCATTTGCTTTTTGTTTATCAAATCGTTAGGGCTGAATGTGATACTGTACCATCACTCTTCAGGGTGGCCAGAGTGAGCTCATGAATTAGCGGTATCAGCTCAATTCCCCTAAACAGGTGCCCAGTTACAAAGTGACTTCAACAGCTGGCAGCGATGTGCAACTTTAGTGGCATATTGACAACCTCAGCACTAGGCCATTTATTGAATGAACACAGAGATAAAACTACATGCAGAGAGGTCTCTTTAGAATAAAGTAGAGGGTGGCACTCTGACAGGGCAGCGTAAGGAAGTAGGTACAGGTGCTGCTTGAACTGTGAGTGTTCTGTAGCTGAACAGAAGACTACATTCACTTGGACTGTGACATTTTAAACCAGCTCTGCAGATCTATAGAGAAAATGAAAATAATAAGGATATGTTCTCTTATAGCTACAAGAACTTCTGTGATGTCAGCTGCTCTCTGTATGGCTTGATCCTGTCCTGAATGGGCATGCCTTTGTAAATATATGTCATGCATTTTTTTATTCAGCTGCAAATTGATGGGAAAAAAAGATTCAGTCACATCTTCAGACGGGTTTATATCACTGCACACTGGGGTAACATTGCTGCTGCACTGCTGAATGCAAGCTTAACATGGAAAAGGTTAAGGGGTGACTTGATTACAGTTTCTAAGTACCTGCATGGTGAACAAATATTTAATAATGGGCTCATCTCTCTAGGAAGCAAAGGTATAACATGATTCAATGGCTTGAAGTTGAAGTCAGACTGGAAATTTGGCATAATTTTTTAACTGAGAGTAATTAACCATTGGAACAACCGATCAAAGGTTGTGGTGGTTCTCCATCTCTAACTATTTTTAAATCAAGATTGGATGTTTTTCTTAAAGATCTGCTCTGGCAATTATTCTAGGGAATTTCTATGACCTGTGTCATATAGGAGGTCAGAATAGATGATCACAATGATCCCTTCTGGCCTGTTGGGATTTGGTGGTTCCCAGTGAGTCTGATGCTGGGTAGAAATCATGGGACTTCAATCTAATGCGATTCAATTCAATAAAGCTTTATTCAACATGTGCACAAAGAGACCCCTGGTACAAAGAATCAGGCAGAGTCCCTCCAGCAAGGAGCCCCTCCCCTTGCTGCTTTATAGCACATGGTGCTTATATAACAAGTTATATAACAACTTACATAACATGAACCTTAACCAATCAGAGTTAAACAAACCCATACATGGGTTTGTTTATCACATGCTCGTTGTGCTCCAGTCCACATGCTGAGCTCACACCCCGCCCTGTGGCCTTCTCCAGAATGTTGCTAGGCCGGTGAGCCACAGCATGCTTCCCTATGCATAAGCACCCTGTAAACCACATTTTATTTAAAATAAACACAACCATACCCTTCAGCTCCCCCATTTGGTTTTGGGGCTAAGAACAATTCTTAGACCCCACTAACACCACTTCCCTGTATTTATTAGGAGCAATAATTAGCTTACTTAACTATAATTTTAGGAACAAATAAACTAATACATAATATTTACAATAAAATAATAAGTCCTTATGCCATTGCAAGAACACAACCCAAATCCATTTTCATTTGTTTTTGTTTTTACAATGGCAAACCCTTTTATTCACTGAATCAGTGTAACTGCCCTACCACTTCTTTCAATATTTCTTTTAAAAGGCTTAACACAATAGGAAGAACAAGATATTTAAGCAAGGCTTGCCTGCCAAAGTTAACCACTTACATTCACACCAAATAGTGGAGTCCTTCCTCACTGCTATATCATCCATTAACTTACATTACATGCATCATTAAGTGAGGTCCCAACATTTGAGATAAGGCTTGTCCTGACTTCAGGTTTCCCATACACAAAACCCATCCTCCTAGGATGGAACATTAGTCCTGTGGGAAAGCCATGTAGTTATCTCCGGCCCTTATGTTACACAGATGTCTGTGACATGCGAAAGGAAGTGGGTGCCCTGGCTGAGCCTCCAGTTCAGGAATTAACATCCCTTCAAGGATGCAATGACCATCTCAACATACCCCTGTTATCGATAGGGACCACTCCCCTGCCACTATTCAAGGTGAAGACGTTCAGTTCTCAAGAACCACAGCTGTCATCCAACATGGCACTTGTGGCACGAGTGAGTCTCCTAGCAGGGCTGCAACTTTCATGTTGAACACCAGGATGTTTCCATGCCAGGATGATAACACACTTTTTCCACATGCCTAGACCAATGCTTGCTCATACATTTTAGAAGTTCTTAATAGATGGCTGAGTACAGCAGTGAGGACCTGACCAACTGTTGCTGAGTTAAGGTAGTATCTAACTTGATTAGACGTGAACCCCACTTTTACCACAGTAAACTGTCATTCCTGCTACTAACAAATTTTAACCCAGTCCCTAGTATTAGATTTGAGTGATGGCATTTACAACTGATCCAGTGACTCCTCCCCAGGTAATTACATTAATATTTTAGCTACATCAGCTGCAGTGGCCTTGGCCACTGGGAAAGCTTCTACCCATTTAGTAAAGTGATCCATGATCACCAGAACATATTCTTTCCCTCTGCACCTTGGCAGGGGACCAATGAAATCTATTGGTAACTGCTCGAAGGGCTGTGTTGGTCTTGGCTGATGTCGCATTCTCACTTTTACTGTGGGAGCAGAATTACATTGAGCACACGTTACACACCTTCTCACATAATCATGCACGTTTGCTTTAAGCTTAGGGTGCAACCAGGTGTTTGACATACGGTGAATCACCCTCCGTGCTCCATCATGTCCCAACATGTGATACACTTGTATCATAGTTCCCATTAGCACATTTGGTAACACTAATGTGTTCCCTGGACCTCTCCAAGTGTTATCATCACACAGTTTGCCCCCATTATCCATCCATAACCACTTCTCTGCCCTCGGTGCAGCGTGATGAATGTCCTGTAATTCAAAAAAGTTTGGGGTTTTTATGAGAGGCTGTGTTGCAGCTATTAATTGGGTCTCTTTACTTTCCACTGCTGCTTGTTTAGCTAGTTCATCTGCCCTTCGGTTCCCCTTGCTATGAGGATCTGTCCCTTTTGTATGGGCCTTTACTTTTATTACTGCTACTTCAGTAGGTTTCTGCATGGCTGCATGAAGTTTCTGCACTATCCCCCCATTTTGTATTGGGGATCCTGTACTTGTCAGGAATCCTCGATTTACCCACAAGTTAACGTAATCATGTATAACCCCAAACGCGTATCTAGAATCAGTATATATGTTTATAGCATGACCTTCCGCAGCTTCACATGCTGCAATTAATGCTTGTAGTTCTGCTACTTGGGCCGATGCTCCAGGTAAACTGCCATGCACCACCAGCTGCCCATCTTGACTACAAACAGCCCATCCTCTGTGTCGCTTGCCGTTGACATAGAAGAAAGAACCATCCACGTATAGGCAAGGGGCATCAGGTATTTTAGTTTCTTTTACCAATGGAAGGTCCATGGGCTCTACCTTAAGGCAACCATGATGCGGGTGTCCCTCATCTGGGCTAGGAATGAGGGTGGCAGGGTTTAGCAATGATGCTCATTGCAGATGTACTGAAGGCATTAGCAAACTCATTTCCCATCGAGTCCATCTTGCCACATGGACTGCCGAAGATTTCTTTCCTGATAAAATAGCAAGGACAGCGTGAGGCACAACAATATTTACATCCTGTGCATCAATAAGTGGTAAGGCCTGATTTAGGGCCATAAAAGCTCCTTCCACTGCCTGGAGGCACAGTGGCATTGCTTGAGCGACAGCATCTAGTTTAGAAGAGTAGTATGCTACTGGGCGCTGTTTATCCCCATGTTTTTGTGTTAACACTGCTGCCATATGTCCCTCACTGACATGCGTGTATAATGTAAAAGGCATTAATGGATTAGGAAGTCCCAACCCTGGGGCAGTACTTAGCCTCTGTTTCAATGTGGTAAATGCCTGTTCACATTCAAATATCCACTTAATTGCATTATGTGGTCCACCAGCACCCTTTAGAAGATTATTAAGGGGCTGGACAATCCTTGAATAACTTGGGATTTGAGTTTGGCAGAAATTGAATAGCCTCAACTCTTTCCTAACTCCCCTGACCGTAATTGGTTGTGGGCATGCATTAATAGCCTCAATGAGGTCAACAGTTAAACACTTGTACCCCTTGGATATTAGATACCCCAGGTATGATACTTCCTCCTTTGCGATCTGAGCCTTTTTAGCATTACATTTTATCCCACTGTCTGCCAAGTGCTGCAGGATCACTTCTAAGTCTTTCATGTGCGTTTGGCCATCTGGTGAGGAGACAAGAAGATCATCAACATACTGTACAACACAAAAACTCATGTCTGGCAGCTTTGCCAGCACATCAGCTAACACTCTATGAAACAAATTAGGTGAGTTATGAAAACCCTGGTTTAGGCGAGTAAAGGTATATTGCTCCCTTTTAACAGTGAATGCAAACCAAAATTGACTGTCAGGGTGCACAGGAACAGACCAAAAGCCACTGCTAATGTCCAAGGCTGAAAATACTATGTGATCATCAAAAGCATATAAGCCTCCCACTACCATCCACTCCTGTACCTTCCCCCAGAAGGGTAGGTTTGGGTTATTAAGCTGCAAAGATGGCAATTCTTTTAACATGCTCTGCAAATCAGATGGGCTTATAGGAGTATGCTCTAGACGACTAACAATAGCAGGGTTCCCTTCCCCTTGATTAGGATTAGGGACAGTATGCACTCTCACTGGAGCCATGACACTAGACTGATAGCCCCATGTTCCATATATAGGGTCCAAAGGTGCTGAGGGACAAGATCTCTTTCCCTGGAAGTCTGCTTCTTTATACTTTTTTGTTTCTCCTTGCAGTTTTTCTACCTCTGCTTCTAACTCTTCTACCCTTCCTTTTATCATATTACTCTTTCTAACCAGCTGTTCATAATCAACAATTAAACACATACCAGCCATTTCATCCTTCTCTTTGCTGTTTTTTAACCTTGTACGCCAACAAGCAACATAATAGGGTTGTTTAGTTGGATAATCATCATGTGTTGGATATCCTTGTTTCAATGCCTTGTCATACTGAGACAGGACAGATTTCACAGCCAGCAACCTTATATCTACACTGAGGACATCATCTTCCTCAGATAAATATTGTGGTTTATACACAAAATCAATGTTGCCCGCCTGTAATGGGGGGTGGTCATCCTTTATTTTAATCATACAGCCAAAATATCTCCACAAGAAAGCTAATAAACTTACAACTACAATAGTTATAAAAGCACTAACCATATACTTTTCATATTGTGGATCATTATATCCCTTCATCTTTCCAAATTTATAACTACAATTCTGTTTACAGACTAACAACAATTTATTCCAATAAAACACACCAGACTGAAATGCTCAATCAGCAGATTAATCCTTTTTCCAATTTATTTGATCTGCACAATGACAATGTCTAATTAGGAGATCTGGGCCTGCCAACACATCAGCTAAAGGTACTTACGGCTATACCTGCCCCTATACTAACTGTTGGTCCTTACAGCCTCTATGATTTCCCACTTCAACAGCACTTAGTCAGAGGAATTTACAGCTTAGCCAGCCCCCACACTAAGTACAATGCCTTAAGACTGCAACAACCCCCCTGAATTCCCCAGCACCTAGACTTGCTTACTACAAAAGGTATGAGAGTCACCAGTCAGGTCAGAGACACACAACCAAATAAAAAATGAACAATCTCACCCTCTAATTTGATTGTAGGTCGTGATCCTGAAGGATATTTCAAACCCTCCTCATTGCGCCAAGAAACTGTTGGGATTTGGTGGTTCCCAGTGAGTCTGATGCTGGGTAGAAATCATGGGACTTCGATCCAATGCGATTCAATTCAATAAAGCTTTATTCAACATGTGCACAAAGAGACCCCTGGTACAAAGAATCAGGCAGAGTCCCTCCAGCAAGGAGCCCCTCCCCTCGCTGCTTTATAGCACATGGTGCTTATATAACAAGTTATATAACAGCTTACATAACATGAACCTTAACTAATCAGAGTTAAACAAACCCATATGTGGGTTTGTTTATCACATGCTCATTGTGCTCCAGTCCACATGCCGAGCTCACACTCCTCCCTGTGGCCTTCTCCAGAATGTTGCTAGGCCGGTGAGCCACAGCATGCTTCCCTATGCATAAGCACCCTGTAAACCACATTTTATTTAAAATAAACACAATCATACCCTTCAGGCCTTAGAATCTATGAATAAGCAATAAGTACTGTTACCATAGTGTCAGAGGGGTGAAAGGTGTCACTCGGTCTTCTTAAGCCATAGCACTTCACCTGGGATAGTCAAAGGTTTTATTCATAATTTCAAAAGACTTTTCAAGACCTACTCTATATGTGTGTGGGGAGGGGCAGGGAGAGAGGGAAATGTAACAAATATGCATTTTTTCATCTGAGATTTGGATGAGGGGGAGTCCTCTATCATTCTTTGGATATTGAATTAGAAAACCTCAAAGCTTTTCCTATCAGAAGCATTGTACAAATTAACTACTGAGGTTGTGTTAGAAGAATGAGACCTTCAAAAGGAGAAGACTGAAAAGGTACAAGCTAAAGTTGAGATTTATCTCTACAAATTCTCTCAGTACAGTCAGCACAGTGACACAAAGATTAAATAGAGTTTCACATACAGTCATACTGATAAAATCATTTTAATGGTATCTACTCATTTCAGCCAATAATTCCTAAAAGTACAACACTTTATGATAACATTCTGTTATGTGGCTATTTGTTTCTGATTTTCCACGCATTTGAAAGCTGCATGTAATGCCTATGTTACTGTGCCATTTTTCCTAACCTTTTCCTTTTAAAAAGACTGTTCTGCTTTCAGAAGTTATATTGTACCTTCCATACAGAATGACTAAAAGATGCGCTCTGTCAGAGGCAGAATTTTTGCCTTCGAGAGAAGTCTTACTGCCTGTGAACCAAAGCAATAACAGGAGCAATTCTTTTAGAAAAAAACAGTATTTACCATTCTGTTACTGTTCTGCAGCTAGAATATTGTCCATCAAGTATGGGATCCTGCCTTAGACAGTAGCCAATACCTGACACTTTGGAGGAAAACACATAGTGCACCTTGTCAACTGTTCTCTTGGGCACATAAAGTAAAAATATTTCTTGATATCTGTGGAAGAAAGATTTGAGAAAGGACTTTTTTGCATGTTTTGCAAATCTTTAATCTTAATATTTAAGAGATCATTTGATTTTAACATAATTTGAAGAAACTATGATTAAGTGGCATGTCAAGCATATTTAGCCAGTTGCAGCTACTGGATAAATAAAAATCGTGAAGATGAAGAAAAAGAAAATATGAAGAGTTCTTCTCTTAAAAATACACATGCACACACACAACACTAGGCATATGGCAGAATTAGATGGAACAGGGAATTGATAATAGGGTATGACTTTTGAGTACTGATTGATCTCACCAGGTACAATTCAGCAAGAGTGGCGAAAATGGGGGAGAATAGTGAAGCTCTTTCCCAGCTGCAAGCCCTTTTAAGTTAGCAAGCACCCTTTTTAGGGTAATTTGTAATCAATAAGAGATAAAGATATTAACATAACTATTATACATGGAGGAAAAAAACAACCCCTCCTCACTCAATGGGCCAGTTTCTAGAGGTGTGCTCAGCTGGTTACCCAAGCTGGGAATTCAAAGCATCTACAAACCCTGCTTAACTACCTGGATGAAGCCAAACCATGCAGAACATGCTGATGGATCTGGCCCAATAGCTTTAAAGACCACTTTGAATGTACTGGTTTCAGAGTAGTAGCCGTGTTAGTCTATATCCGCAAAAAAGAATAGGAGTACTTGTGGCACCTTAGAGACTAACAAATTTATTGTAGCGAAAGCTTATGCTACAATAAATGTGTTAGTCTCTAAGGTGCCACAAGTACTCCAATTCTTTTTGAATGTACTGTATTTCTTGGTATGTTACGCACAGGATATCTTACCTATAGGCCAGATTTGCTCATGCATTCCAGCATCTCTGTAACAGTCTGATTACATCAAAGGCTGGAGAGCAGCCAGTTTTGGCCAGCTGGGAAACCATCAGTGTGGGAGATTTGGTGTATGGTCTATGTCTTCCTCTGCTTGTAAAATGGAAGCATAATTCAGGTTTATGTGGGCACTGCTATAATATAGCTAAATAATAATATGTTTGTAAATTGGAACAAATGCTCCCAAATACTTTTTGCTTGTTTCTAGGAGTGGCCAAACACAACACTACCAGAAACAAGTCTCAGATTAATTCATAAAGTGTGCAGTTTTCTGATATCTTCACAATTTTACTTTAAATCCACCAAATGGGCTTTGAATAATCACTTTATTAAGGAACGACAAAGAGTCACGTGACACTTTATAGACTAACAGAAGTATTGGAGCATAAGCTTTCATGAGTGAATACCCACTTCGTCAGACACTGACGAAATGGGTATTCACCCACAAAAGCTTATGCTCCAGTACTTCTGTTAGTCTATAAGGTGCCACAGGACTCTTTGTTGCTTTTTTAGATCCAGACTAACACGGCTACCCTTCTGATACTTTATTAAAGAAGATATTTGAGTGTAATAAAGTCAGGCTGTAATACAGGATGAGCAGCTGAGAAAGGCAGGATCAAATGCTATCATTAAGGAAATGCTTAGCTGTAGGGTGATCACAAGGAATGTTGATATGATTATAAAGAATATATTGAGATGAAGAGCAGCCTTGCCGTTGAAACACTGGAGCTGGACTCAGCAGATCTGGATTCAAATCTTAGCTCCGACATGGCTGCTCTGCAGCTTGCTGAGGGGTTGACTCTGTAAAGTACTTAGTGTTCTGTTTCTGATTCAGTCAGGCATGTGTGAAGTCCCAGTGCCGCCTATATAAGTGCTTGACACTCAGAATGTGCTTTGCTCAACTGAATGTCAGAGTCCTTAGCACTTTGCAGGATTCAGCCCTTAACCTCACCGTGCCTCATTTCTACACCGGTCAAATAAGAAAAATGATAATAACCAGCTCTTATACAGCCTTTCTAATTTTTTAATAATTTGACAGCTTTTGTTTCTATTCTATATCAGAAAGATAGAGCAATCAAAAAAACCTTAACTTAAA
Organism: Gopherus evgoodei; assembly: GCF_007399415.2. Taxonomy (NCBI): domain Eukaryota; kingdom Metazoa; phylum Chordata; order Testudines; family Testudinidae; genus Gopherus; species Gopherus evgoodei. The sequence continues at coordinate 200,275,586 of NC_044323.1, forward strand.
CTCATCTTTTTGTTATCTTACAGAAAATACGTTTTTCAACTCAATATCAAATGTTTTTCCACACTGTTATATGATGATTAGAGCAAGGAGCTGGGAGTCAGGGGATCCTGTTCTACTCCCTATTCTGCCAATAACTAGCTGTGCCACTTGGGGCAAGCCATTAACCTTGTTACATCCAAATTAGGCAATTATTCCTCATTTTTCAGCAATAATGCTGCTGTGCAGGTATTACCAGTGCCGGACACTTTACTATAAATGGAGGAAAGGCATTTGAATGACTGTGCTATCTAACCCTGCTCGGAGCAGATCTCTGCTCTCCATTTTTCTGCTTATTTCAGTGTATGCGGCAGAAGTGGATAGACAGGTCACTGAACTGGGAATCAAGACACCAGAGTTAGTTTTCCAGCTCTCCCATTGATTTGTGTCGCCTTGCACATGTACCTTCACCTGAGTTTCCATTTCCTCATCTAAACAATGTTTTTTGTGACACTTCTCCTCATTTGCAAATTACTCTAAATTCTATAGTTACAAAGCACTCTAACAAGAGTATTGTGCAGTGTGCATGTGAGTAAATTCCATATATGTCTGATTTTATAAATGTATACTGTTTAAAAACAAGATTTCATTACCTAGCTGTTCACCAAATTTAGTATCTCCTCTTTCATCGGTACTATAGGAAAATTGAATCATTCCAGCGGGTGGAGGAAAAGCAACTTTTCTTGGGCTAGATCAGCATATGAAATCAAATTTTGATCTAATTTACACAATATATTCTTGAGAGCTGGTTCTCTTATCTCTGAAAGTTGATGACCTGTGCAAAATAAAATAAAATAAAATACGGGCAAAGGAATGCTAAGAAATTAAAAAGGCTCAGAAAATTATATCTACAATACCATTCCAATCGATAGTCTTGTTTGGAGACTCAGCAGGGACACGCAAGGGTATGTCTGCACTATGGAATTAGGTCCAATTTATAGAAGTCGGGTTTTTAGAGATCGTTTTCATGCAATCGATTGTGTGTGTCCCCACACAAAATGCTCTAAGTGCATTAAGTCGGTGGATTGTGTCCACAGTAGCGAGGCTAGCGTCGACTTCCGGAGCGTTGCACTGTGGGTAGCTATGGGTAGCTGTCCCACAGTTCCCACAGTCTCTGCTGCCCACTGGAATTCTGGGCTGAGATCCTAATGCCTGATGGGGCAAAAACAGTGTCGCGAGTGGTTCTGGGTACATGTCATCAGGCCCCCCTCTCCCTTCCTCCGTGAAAGCAATGGCAGACAATCATTTTGTGCCTTTTTTCCTGGGTTACCTGTACAGATGCCATACCACAGCAAGCATGGAGCCCGCTCAGCTCACTATCAACGTTCATCTCCTGGGTGCTGGCAGACATGGGACTGCATTGCTACACAGCAGCAGTTCATTGCCTTTTGGCAGCAGACGGTGCATTACGATTAGTAGCCATCGCCATCATACTCCTGGGTGCTCTTTTAGCAGACTCAGCCAGGTCATTCCCATCTTCTGCCGAGCCCCCAGGAGATGACAATGGCTAGCAATCGTACTGCACCATCTTCTGGCGAGCACCCAGGGGATGATTATGGCTAGCAGTCGTACTGCACCATCTGCTACCAGCCTAAGATGTAAAAGATAGATGGAGTGGATCAAAACAAGAAATTGACCTGGCAACGTGCACATCATGCTGATGAACTCTGCATGAGCTCTGCATGGTCACCTCTGCTGATCAGCTCGCCACACTGTCCAAACAGGAAATGAAATTCAAAAGTTTGCGGGTTTCATCGTGTGAATGGGTCCAGGCTTAAATCAAGGTAAAGCTGCTAAATTCGACCTAAAATCAACATAAAATCATAGTATAGACCAGGCCCAAGATTTGGGAAAGCTTGTGCTGCTGGTCTCTGTGCTGTGCTTCTTATGGGAACAAATAGGACTTCAGTCACTAGATCATCTTCTAAAGTTCTAACTTCATTTTTAAATAAAAGGCTGCATTAATAAAGTAGTATCTACTTTGGTTCTAGTATGTTCATAGGAACAGAACTTTGCCTACATTCTTTGTAAATAAACAATACTGTATTAAAGAAACACCTGACTGCCAAAATCAATTTCTCCTCCTAAGAGAAACAACACCAAATAGGGGCTAACCCACTGGGCCTAAGAGGGGAATAACAGTAAATAGTTCCATCCATATAAAAAACAATAACAAACAGAGAATAACAATAAGCATTCCAGCTGCTTTCATCTGTCATGGTGGCACATTGTGGAGAGATTAATTCTTCCAGGTAGCTGGACCCTAACCATAAATGTCTTCATAATTCAGAAGCATCACCTTGAAGTGCACCTGTAAGTTTACAGGGAAGTGTCTACTATATGGAAAAGTGGTGTTATATGTACTCTGATGTTAAAACTGGCAAGCAAGGAGTAGCTGAATTTTGCATCAAATGTAGCTTCGGAATGGTTTTCAAAGCTATGTCTATGCAGAGACAATTTGCAATAATCTATTGCTAGGTCCACATCAGATAGAAATGGTGACAACTGCTTTACCAGGTACAGATGAAACAAGTTATTTTGTGAGTTCCAGTTGGCAATCTATGAGCAATCTGGGATCAAATTCATCCCTTCATAATGACATTATTGGAAAAAGAGTGGGTGAACACACAGAAAATCAGTGGTAGGCACCACTTCTTTATGATATCTTCTAAATGGTTAGTTCTCATGCTTTTACTTGGACAGCATAGATGCCACCAAACATGTGCATCCATGATGTTCTATCCTGATCCAAGTATGGGGTAGGATGCCTGTGAAGGACAAGTGTCTGTTGATGCCATCCAGACATCATGTTTCAGTTCCTCCAAAGGGTATTTTTATCCTGCTTTCAGGGGGTAAAAGTTAAAGACAATTCTCACAGGGAAGCTGGCAGGCATTTGGAGCAGGTGACCATACCACCGTAGAGAGATTTGAGTGGCCACTTGAGAAAGTGGGACCTGCTTAGTTAGGAAGTAGGTCTGTTCTAAATGCTTCCATCAACACTTCTGATGCCTCAACTTTAGTTAACTAAGATAGAAAACATAGATAGAAAAGGTTCAGAAAAGGGCAACTAAAATGATTAGGGGTTTGGAGAGGGTCCCATATGAGGAAAGATTAAAGAGGCTAGGACTCTTCAGCTTGGAAAAGAGGAGACTAAGGGGGGGATATGATAGAGGTATATAAAATCATGAGTGATGTTGAGAAAGTGGGTAAGGAAAAGTTATTTACTTATTCCCATAATACAAGAACTAGGGGTCACCAAATGAAATTAATAGGTAGCAGGTTTAAAACAAATAAAAGGAAGTTCTTCACACAGCGCACAGTCAACTTGTGGAACTCCTTACCTGAGGAGGTTGTGAAGGCTAGGACTGTAACAGTGTTTAAAAGAGAACTGGATAAATTCATGGTGGTGAAGTCCATAAATGGCTATTAGCCAGGGTGGGTAAGGAATGGTGTCCCTAGCCTCTGTTCGTCAGAGGATGGAGATGGATGGCAGGAGAGAGATCAATTGATCATTGCCTATTAGGTTCACTCCCTCTTGGGGCACCTGACATTGGCCACTGTCAGTAGACAGATACTGGGCTAGATGGACTTTTGGTCTGACCCAGTACGGCCATTCTTATGTTCTTATCTTCTTAACTAGTCTCATCCAGGTGCTGGTTTTGGCCAAAGAAAGGAAAAACACAGCACCCTCTAGTTAATTAGGAGGAAAAAGACAAGGAGATGGCATTTTTCCAAGTGGTAGTGACAGAACAGATTCTTGTGAAACTCTGAATGAGAGAATACTAGATAGAGATGAGAAATTGTTTAGTACAAAGTTCTGGAACTTTATGTCAGGCCAAATTAAACACTGGGCCATATTTGTGGTGTTCTTTTCAAAAAGCAAACAAAATATCCCTTATTATTTTATTCCTTATGTTCTTTTCAAAAAGACATCTCCTTCCCCAGAGAGGTCTGCTTCAGTCTTTAACAAAAACTCAACTGCCTCCCTCATACCACAAAACAAAGGCAACAAAACAATTATATGTAAAATGACAAACCAAACAACTAATTGGTTTCTTGTCCCTTCTTCTGGGAGAGGCCCTCAGCCTTTTTGGCTGCCTCCAAGTTACTCACTCATCTGGGAGTAAAGCGTACATTAAAGTAGTCAAAACTGAGGAATTGGGAGAGGCAATAGAAGGGTTATAGTAATATGACTTCACGGTTACTCAGTGAGACATTGATTCACTCTTAAGGGTGCCATGTACTGAGTCACTAAATCTACTATGACCAGCATCCTACCTTTCCTACTCAATAAATGACCCAACCTGGCACCCTTTTTATTACTAGATCCAGTAAAACTAGTGTTGTTAATAACACATTCTTATCTTGATAGGATCCCATATATTTGTGGGTACATCTTTTTCCTCTTCTTCAGTTCTCAGATCCTGAAATAACTGCACATCAGGTAGAAGTTAACTCTGTACTAATTTCATAATCATGCCTTCTCCCCTTAAATAAAATCCACTCTTGTTTTGGCAGAACTAGTAATGTTCATGGTACTGCACATATGTGACTAGACACCTATGATAATGGAATATAGAGAGTGATAGTCACTATATCTTGTTTTCATTCTGAGGCTGATATGATTATAAATATGTTATCTGAGAGCTATTCAGACATTTATATAACTTTCTAATGTATATCACAAGAACATCCACCACTATTGGAACCCTTGGTCTTACTTTCAGTATAGTGCTCCTCCATGACAATACTCTTCATTTGTGGATCAGATCTGACAGTCTAGGTACGCTAAACTGCCTTGATAACTATGAAATGCTAAACAAACCGATGCTGTAGGATAAGAACTAATTAACCACAATAAATAAAGCTATTATCACCAAAGGTCAAGGTCTGAATAGGGATAGGGACAAAACTAAAGTCCGTCTAAGGCAGGATTAAAGTATATTATGAGGCCAGCCTGTAGACAGTGGTACTACAGTTGTCTGTTCTATACCTGCACTACAGATAGCTAGAAACTTTCATTTCAATTGTTGTCTGTTTGGACACTCATAAACAGCGGTCCTTCAGTTACCTTGTGTTTTGTATTGGTTTCCACACATAAGGTCCAGTCCTGCCAGACCTTCTCATGTGAGCAGTTCTATTGACTTCAGTGTGCAGCTAAGGGGAACTTACATGAGGAAGGATGTTAAATTAGACCAATATACTTCATTTAAATTTGTTCCCGGGGCACTTGTCCATGCTCTGTGCTGGTATAAATGACCTTGAGACCAATCAGTGTCAATTCAGAAGTGGGTTGTAGAAACACCCCTACAAGCAATGTGAGATTGAGATGTAAAGTTGCTCTAAGGCTTGTGTCGGGTCCTCCTCAGGTAAATGAGGATCCTAACTACTCACTGAGCCCTTCACAGAGTCTGTTTCCCTCTAGCCCTGAACAGTATCCTGTAGTAACTGAAGTAACTGAAGTTTCATGGCAGCGATAACCTCTGAGGAGCAGCTATCTGGTTATCTCAGATTATTTTTGTTAAAAATGAAAGTTTACTTAAAGCTTAATTAAATAAATGAAATATTAACTGGGCTAGAGAAAGAGGGAGAAGGACTCTATACTCCAGTGGTCAAGGCATTCACCAAAGAGGTGGGAGACCCCTATTCAAATCTCTTCTCAAATGGAGAAATTGAACTGCAGTCATCCATATCCTAAGTATGAGCTCTAATTACTGAGCTAAAGGTTATAAAAGAGATTGCTGACTCCTCCCTCCTGTTTTGGATGGAGTTGAGCACAGATCTAATTTGTGCTTGCAAGATACAGCTGAGGCACTGAACTGCAGGGCAGGCATCCCCAGCTGTGCATCACAAGCAGAGATAGGCACCCCTGGATTTAGGTCCCAAACTCCATGAGAGGGCAGGGCTAAAGGCACAGCCTTTTTGTCAGAATCTCCCACTGGCTAGTTAGGGTGGCTCCTGTTTAGTGTGGTGGCATTTCTGGACAGGGACGGCTCTAGACATTTCACCACTCCAAGCAGGGTGGTATGCCGCAGGAGGCACTCTGCTGGTCACTGGGCGGGCGGCAGGCAGCTCCAGTGGACCTCCCACAGGCGTGCCTGCGGAGGGTTCGCTGGTCCCACAGCTTTGGTGGAACTCCCGCAGGCACGCCTGAGGGAGGTCCACCGGAGCCACCTGCCGCCATCCCGGCTACCGGCAGAGTGCCCTCAGCAGCATGCCGCCCCAAGCACGCGCTTGGCGTGCTGGGGCCTGGAGCCATCCTGGATCCCATTCTCAGCCACCTATGTATTCTGTAGCAAGCATGGGTGCCTAATTCAGACTTTGGAGGTTCCAATGATTTTTTTAGGGGCCTAGAAGTTGTGTGTTACAATGCCTATGTCCCTTTTTGGATCTGGGCCTGCCTGGCATTAATCACTGGAAATGGATACTCTTGAGGAGTGGGGAGGGATTTTACAACTGCCCGTCTGAATGAGGAACTTCCCCCACAGCATATGAAGACAGCTCTGTAGCCTTAAAGCCCCTTGAAAGTGCACAGATTTTGATGGGGCTTATGCTTCAAAGTCATTAGGGCAAGGGTCTGATCCTTAATTATTAAGAGGGATATTGTTTTGCATACTGCTAAACACCTAAAACTTAAGGATTTTTGACTGGTTTCTGATTCTTCAACAAGTTTGCTTATATCTTTTCTTTTTCATGCTCAAAGCCAATACATTTATAATACATTCAGCATATTATTTTTGTCTTCCTGTAAAAGTGAGCACACACCATGTTTACTTATGACATGACCAACTCTTTGTCTTTGCTTTGCTTTGTTTTTGCCTCCAAGTTCTTGATCATCGGCACGCAGAGATTCTTTCATTCATATTTTTGATGTACAACATTTCATAGCTCATTAATCATTATTTTTAATAAGATGGGACTGATTGCACTGCCCTAGATGTATTACTGTGAAAAAGAACTCAGGAAAACAATCTACAAATATGCATGTAGAGATTGATTAAAAAACATTTTTTTATCTAACTACACCTTATTTATGGTCCCCTGTTAAATGATTCAAATACATGCTGCTTCTTCTCCATATCGTCCAAGGTTTAATTTAGTATAGGAATAAAAATTTCCATTAAATATTCCTTATTTCAAAGTGTGAGATGACATTTTCTGTGACTGTGGAATGACCTATAGATTTGAACCTACTCACAGTGGCTGTGAGTTCAGGCTAATTTGATTGGCCTTTGTGATGACATTTTATGCTTTTTCAACCATTTCCCTTAAACAACTAAATGAGTTTAGCTATTGTTATCTGGCTTGTCTGTCTATTTTATAAAAACACAAATTGTTATTACTAAGGCTGCTAAAGTGAAATGGTCATGCAGCTCCCCCTGTGGCAGAGTCAATGTACTGCAATAAGATTTCAATCCCTGTGCCACTCTTTATGCCACTTTAGTAGTATCAACTGTTTGTGCATCTGAAGAAGTGGGTATTCACCCACGAAAGCTCATGCTCCAAAACGTCTGTCAGTCTATAAGGTGCCACAGGATTCTTTGCTGCTTTTACAGATCCAGACTAACACGGCTACCCCTCTGATGTTTGTACAAGGTGTTGTATTCAGTATAAAATAATAAGTTCTACTTGACAATGATACCTTTGTAATTATTATTTTTATTTGCTTGTGTGACATTTTACAGGATTTTTTTTCCAAATATGGTAACTCAGAATCAGAGTTTAAGGCTAGCAAGAACCATTAGCTAGCCTAGGACTAATCTAGTAACTAATTGGTGCATAAAAATGGCCAATTGTATGTACAAAATGAGCAGCTATACACCTGACTATTTTGTCCATGTGTTCACCTATCATGTCCGCCCATATTGTTTCATTGTTTCCTTGTACTTCCCCCATCTATTTGTATACAAATGTACTGGTCTTATATTGAGATTGTAAGATGTTGGGGAAGGGAACATCTTTTTGTTCTGTTTGTAAAGTGCTTAGCACAATGGGGTCCTGGTCCTTGACTGGAGCTCATAGGCACTGCCACAGTAATAATAAGTACTACTATTATTATCATCCTCTAGTGACTGGTCCACGTGGCTATGGTCCCAGTTCTTCTGTAGTTCAAGTGACAGAACTTGTAATTTTGGTACTGATATTCCTAGGTTTGAACCCTGTTGACGGATAGAGTGCCAGTAAATGTATGTAGCCACAGTTTGCTGGAAAATTGTCCCTGTGCTTTCTTCCTCTTCTCTAAATAACCTGTTCCCAGTTGAAATGTACCAAAATATCTGCAAATAATTTCACCACACTAGTAATATTAGCAGGGATTATATCACTGGGCTTCATGCTAGTAGAATAACTAGAAAACTTACTATTATCAGCAAGGGCTGCCAATATAATAATGACATATGCAGGCCAAAAAAGATTTAACAAGTGGCTTTGTTTTGTTTTCTCTCTGTACAAAGTAAGAGCTTAAAGAGACAAGGTAAGTGATATATTTTTATTTGATCAACTTTTGTTTGTTAGAGGGACAAGCTTTTGAACTTCAGAGCTCTTCTTCAAGTCTGGAGAAGGTAACCAGAGTCTCTGAGCTAATTATAAGTTGGTACACATTGTTTATTTAACTTGTATTTAGCTCAGACACTCTCGCTACTTTCTGCAGACTTGAGGAAGAGCTCTGTGAAGCTTGAAAGCTTGTCTCTTCCACTAAATAAAAAGTCAGATAAAAGGATATCACTTACCTTGTTTCTCTCATATCCTGGGATGAACACAGCTATAACAACACTGCAAAAAACCTCAGATTTTGAAGTTATACATTCATGCTGCACAGCAATTTCAACAATTTATCTGGTCTCTAAGCTACCCACAAATTGGAAAGTTCCAAACTCACACTTTATTACCCCCCCTCCCTCCAGGGAGTCTCATGGAGCATTGAGTCCTTCCCTTCCAGTTGGCTCAGTTTCAGAGGTTTCTAAGTAGAGCTAAGTGGATATATGCAGCTTATTGCCGTTAGTGACAGCTATCTTAGTAACGTCAACTGCAACTCAGAACAAACCACTATACCTGTATTCCTCATCTAGGTATTTTGATCCAGTTACATACGAGTGTGGTAACACAATGAGGTAGATTTCATTTGCACAAATTTGGGTTTAGTTTGACAGAGCAGACTGCAAGTTTCAGCACTGAGGTTCTTATTTGCTTCTAAAACATGCACACAGCCTAATAAAAATAAAGAGAAGAACTAAAGTATCAGTTGCTGGTTGAGTGGGCATCTGTGTTCCTCAGGCGTGTCTATGGCACTGTGCTTCCCAACTGAGAAAGGGCTAAATTCACGGACTTCAGTCAAGTTACACCTGCTTACAGTAAGTCTGAATTTGACCTAAAGGTCCCTTTTCCCAGAGTGAAAGCAAAGGCTGTAAGGATTTTCAAGGCTAAAAATATCACAGTGATTTTATTTTGTTCAGAAGTAACTATTATTGCCAGTGGCTGTTCCAGGACAAACTTGCAGCTACTTCTTTTTCTCTTTGTTTCATGTGGGTGAAGAGTCATTTGATTGATGTATTTAATCAGGATTACCTTTGTGGTGCACTGAGCCTTCAACACAACCCCCTCTTGCAACCCTGTCATGTGGTTCTCATTCCAATTGCAGCACTCAATTTTCCCATGGCAACATTTTATATTATCATGGTATATCCCTAAAAAATAGTACAAAGCAAGCTCCTATACTGCAGCGTGGACTCTAATTTGCCATTGTCTCCCTTGTTTCCAAATTCAAAAGACTTTCAATTAAATGTACTGAACCACTCCCAAGTTTCTGCTGATTACTTTGACTACAGCTTTGCTATACGAAGCCAGTCTCAGTCACATGTTCAATCACTTGTTCCAGGTAGACATCTTTACCTGGTCCTAATTAACATTATTTATACATCTGCCGCTAGACAATTAGCATATTTTATAGTCTATTGGGAATACACAGCTTTGCCTTCAATCAGTTAGTAAAACTTTGTGAAAACTTTTGTAGAAAACATCTTAGAAAATGATCAAACTCAAGCTACATTGCTTCTCATAATCTTCTGATTTATCATTACCCTTTCCCATTACATGTACTGCATCTACATGTAACCTAGATTTAACAAATAATACCAAGGATAAATTACTAACTATATTTGTCTGTCAGTAACAGATTTGACAGGTTTCAGAGTAGCAACCATGTTAGTCTGTGTCTGCAAAAAGAACAGGAGTACTTGTGGCACCTTAGAGACTAACAAATTTATTTCAGCATAAGCTTTCGTGGGCTACAGCCCACTTCGGATGCATAGAATGGAACACACAGACAGGAGATATTTATACATACAGAGAACATGAAAAGGTGGAAGTACGCATACCAACTGGAAGAGTCCAATCAATTGGGATGAGCTATTGTCAGCATGAGAAAAAAAACCTTTGAGTTGATAATATCTAATAATATTATATGTGATATTAATAATATCTAATAAGTGATATTATCACTTCAAAAGTTTTTTTTCTCATGCTGATGATAGCTCATCTCAATTGATTGGACTCTTCCAGTTGGTATGCGTACTTTCACCGTTTCATGTTCTCTGTATGTATAAATATCTCCTGTCTGTGTGTTCCATTCTGTGCATCCAAAGAAGTGAGCTCTATGGCACCTTCTTTGGATGCCACAGGAAACAAACAAAAATGAATAGAAAACAGTTGAAGACTTGTTTTGAACCTAAAAAAAAAATTTAAGACAAATTTGGGCAATGGTTTGGGTAGATTATTTTTCCAAACTGGTTCATCCTTCATTATTGAGCATTGAGTCTCTACTGTAAACTACACAATAACATTTTATATGTGCATCACACTCTTTATGTGTACGTGAATTAAAGTCGTGTGACCAATACTATTATCCTATTCCACACAAGGCCATAACTAGGCAAGAGGGGCAAGAGGGCAGTCACCCAGGGTGCAGAACTGGCAGGGATTAAAATATAGAGTAGCGCAGAGTCAGGCCCAACTGCATCAGTTCCCTCCCAGGATTGGGCCCAGCAGTTTTGGCCTGGGGAGCGCCTGGATGTTCAGAGGCAGCCAGTTTGGGGAGTAGGGCAGGGAGACCTGCCAGGCAGCGAGCCAGCACTCCGGCTGCACAGCATGGAGAATCAGAGGCCTGAGTGGGCCAGGTAGCTTGCACCATTTTCCAAGCTGCAAGCTCCTGGCAGGAGGCAATGGTTTTCAAATTGTGCGGAGCCTCCCCCTAGGGAGGCATACCCTCTCACCCTGCAAGTGCCTAGACCCTTGGCTCCGGACCAAGCCACCTAGGGAGGCATACCCACATTTTGAAAAACCTGTGTGCTAAATGGTAGGCAGAAATCTGGGGGAGGGAGAGCATGACCCGATCTGCCCCCCATCTCCTCTAGGGTGCACAAATATGGTTGCTTGCTCAGGAGACAAGTTATGGCTCTGGTTCCATGCACTTGAAAATTGGCACTTTTCATTGTTATTAGAGCCAGAAGAGATTAAAATAAATATAATATACACAGTCATATTCTTTCCTAGAGCACAAGATGGTGAAGAATACCAGCCACATGGAGAAATGGTCAAGTCAGAGGTGCTCTGCTCTGGCATTCCATTCCAGAAGCACAATAAGACAATCCAGACCTATGGTTAAATGGTCTGCCAAGGAGACTGTTCTGCTGCAGGGTCCCTATTTTCAGAGCAAAAGGCAGAGATAGAGCAGTCCCATTCTCACAGGGAAATCCTTAGGCTCTGAAATCTCCATTACCCAGAAGTGGAGAGAGGAATTTGGGATTGAAAGTGGCTGAGGTTTGTGATCAATTGTCAAATTTCTCCAGACTGGCCACCTCTTGCAGATGCCTCTCTTTGATTACTTCCACTTCTTTGGGCCAATAAATCCCTATTTTGATATACATAACTTCTTCCCATCAATCTATATGGTCTCCACTACCCATTGAACTTCTGAGTTGCAGTCATGGGACACTCTGCTTACACTGAAGGTGCCTTTTTTTGGCCACATGAGGGGATTAGCTCCACTCAGGTCTGATACGCTCTTCTACTGCTCACCAGCCATCTCTCTCTCACTTCCTGCAACTGAATGTACTCTGTCTTTGTGTCTTGGCCTTCCAGATAGATAACAATAGTTTTTCCCTTCCAGAGTATCAAAGACTTCTCAAGCACTCCTCTGATGGTGCCACTTCCGCAGTGGCTGGTAGGAGAAACTAGGCCCACCCCCTATTCTAGGGTCCAATCCAGGGACCTTATATCTGGCAAATGTGGTCTGCTTTCTCTCAAATCCTGTTGCTCTTTTCCTGGACTTCTTCCTATAGGTTTTGGCTCCCCACACTCTGGGTGTACTGATACAAACTCCATACTACTGAACTACTGTAGCTCAAAGAGTATGTCTACACAGCAAAGAAAAACCTGTGGCTGGTCTGTGCCAACTGACTTGGGTTCACGGTGCTCAGGTTGTGGGGCTGTTTCATCACTGTGTAGACTTCCAGGCTCAGGTTGGAGCTCAAGATCTGGGACCCTCTCACCCTGCAAGTGCCTAGACCCTTGTCTCCGGACCAAGCCCGGAAGTCTACACTGCAATGAAACAGCTCTGTGAACCCAAGTTGTTTGGCACTGGCCAGCCACTGGTTTCTTTGTTGTATAGACATACTCCACACACACCCAGTGGGGGGGAGCCAAAACCTGTTTAGGTGATTTCACATTACTTCCCTCCAGCCCTTTCTGTTGCCAGCTTCCTGGCTTTATCCTAGGCCTGCATGTTCCTTCTCAGCTGGGTACAATATTCACTCAAGAGATTACTTAGGCCACCTAAGTGCTACCAGCCATGGTCTAGCTGGTTAATTGGACCCTTTTCAACCTCAATGACCACTTCCAGGCTGATGTGGGGTGAACACCCCGTCACAGATGCAAAACATTTTGGAAATGTTAGAATACAATTATTCATGCTCCATCATAACTGACCTACAAAGTAGACACTCATTTAGAAGTTAGATGAAAAAGTGAGTTACAGTCCATATTCTCATGTATTCTTCTCAAGCCTCATGCAAATTTGATAGTGTAATGGGCTACAGGAGAGGTCAATCCTGTGAAGAAAAAGAGCTCACTCATTCTATATCTCAGCAAACATTTAGAAAATGGACAAGAAAGCTTCCAATATCTCTGCCATTTTAGTCAGGAGACATCTTCAATACTGACTAAATAAACAGGTTAAATGATATATACTTTCATAACCTTCTAGACTCTAACATTAAGATATTTTGTTTGATTGGTTAAGGGTTTTTTCCTTCTTCACAGGGGTGGGCTGGGTAAGATGGTGTAGAGCTTCTTAATATTATTTTCCAAATCCAAATGATGTTTACTACTTTTAATATATTTGAAAATCTATCCCTTTTATCTCCTTTGTGTCATTGGTTTAACATTATCCCTTTCAACTTTGGCAGTAACAAATGGTGCATAACTGTTTGTTACCCTCAGGATTTTCCAGTGAAAGTGAAAAGAAGAGATAATCAGCATTTATGATTAAATTAGTTCTCTGTCAATTTGCCTTGATCAAATTATCCATAAGTGAACAGCACTAGAACACTTTAAAAATAAGATTTAACTGTGTAAATCCCTAAGATAGAAAGTCCAAAAGCTAAAGCTATAACTTAAATTGATGACCTCTGACATAAAAAAAAATGAGTAACTATGGTTCCTAAAGTAACTATTCCCATAGGATATGTAGATGAAAGGCAGTATAACACACATTTGTATCCAGATTTTTGATTAATTTATAAGGTTTCTATTATCAGGGCCAGGAAACTGTCACTGAATATCCAGATTCTATTTTTCAATCAATCCATTTAAATTAAAATCTTCCATCATAATAATTAACCTTTTATTTCTATGCAGCCCAAAAGATTCTCCAAGGACCAAAATTCTTATCAGATTACAACTGGGAAAATATGTGAATGCAACCAGGCAGTAATTTGTTCATTCCAGTGACTTTCTGTTACCTTTTGGAAAAATCAGTGGTGGCACAATTTGAAAATGAAAATAATGGACAAAATTCAGTTGTCAGTCCCGCTGTAATATAGAAACATAGGAATTGCTATACAGGATCAGACCAGTGGTGCATCTAGTCTAGTATACTGTCACTAACAGAGGCCAATACCACTTGCTTCAGCTCCAATATATAACCCCTTTTCTCTTTGTAGACACATTTCTTTCTATGATTATAATAAATAATCAAATATATACAATCAGCAAAATTCTGCATTCTTTAATCAAGCAAATTTCTCAGTGAGTTTCTTAAAGACTAAAGAATTTGTCTCATTGTCACTTATTTCAAGGCATAATCACTGACAGAACATTAGAAGCATGCTATAAATCATAGCTTTTATCATCAGTATCTGGAACTAGACTTCTACAGCTTGACTTTCAAAGATACAGGTTCAAGCATTTCTGAAAGTGAATGCCCATGAAAATCAGTCTTTATATTTTATCATTTACATTTAAATTATATCAGGATATTTGCACATGTCTTCATTAATCCCAAAGGAACTGGAACTGCTATATAAACAGAGCTGGTCCAAAGATCACTGAAGTCAATTGAGAGATGCTCATAGATATCAATTTGGATCAGGACCTACATGCAGGAACTACTTCCATCACTGCTGACATACAGGTAGAAAGTGAGATTCTCTGGACCCAAGAAGTCAGAGGAAATTTTTAATTAAAGCAGATGGCAGCCTACTTCAACTTACACATTTTATATACTCCAGTAAGTTGCTTATACTATTGCACTTCTCACATATGTGGTATGCAAATTACACCCTATTCAACTACAGTAGATCCTCGTACATTCAGACTCAGTGGGCTACATTCAGAGAAAGGCATGTTTAAGAAAGGCAAGGTATATTTGGATAAATAGGCATGAGTCTAAGAAGTTTGGTCTAAGTCCATCTCAGTATAGCATACATATTAAAAAAGCCAGTAACATTCATGCAGACTTACCTGTGAATTTAGTCCTCTAAGAACCTTCATGGAAAGCTCTTTTCTTATCAATTTCCATGTACTTGCTCTAGTTGTCATATTATATATATGCAGTTGCACGATCTGGGGAATGAATTAACAAAATTAAGAGGCCAAACCCTGACTTGGAGTCTTGCATGGAAATCAAGTCAATAGGAATTGTATGTGTGCATTTGAGGATGAAATTTAGTATAAATAGCAAGCTGAGGAGTGCAACAACACAGGCAATTTGGAGTTGAACAGAATGAACAGAATTGACAGTAACCAACATTGTCAGTTTAGGCAACTTCACCTTCACAGCACAGATCAGTTAAGAGTAGGGTGACCAGATGTTCAGATTTTATAGGGACAGTCCTGATATTTGGGGCTTTTTCTTATCTAGGCACCTATTAACCCCCACCCCATGTCCCAATTTTTCACACTTACTATCTAGTCTCTCTAGTTAGGAGTGGTACAATAAGTTTAAGATTTTCAGATGGGGTCATCTTTTCAGAAATCAGCATTTCAGTAGCTTCCAATATTACTTAAAATTATTTTACATGAAGGTAAATTAACAAACCTGGGGTGTCACTGCCAGCCCCAAACACAGGGATCTTCCATCCAAGTACAGATAGTCTAACACTGATTAGCTTCTGAGACAAAACTATAGGCCAGCTTCTAATAGTCAATGTTCCAAGTACCGTGAGACATTAGCAATGTGCCTCAGAGCAAATGATGGAACCTGGGCAGGGTGGGGTGACTAGAGATGGACCTAATTAGGAGCTCTTATTTTTTTTTTTCAAATATCTTGTTTTGTTCAATATCAATGTTTTGTTCAATATCGTCATTAATGATCTGGAGGATGGCATGAACTGCACGTTCAGCAATTTGCAGATGACACTAAACTTGGAGGAGTGGTAGATGTGCTGGAGGGTAGGGATAGGATACAGAGGGACCTAGACATATTAGAGGACTGGGCCAAAAGAAACGTGATGAGGTTCAACAAGGACAAGTACAGAGTCCTGCACTTAGGACAGAAGAATCCCATGCACTGCTACAGACTAGGGACCGAATGGCTAGGAAACAGTTCTGCAGAAAAGGACCTAGGGGTTACAGTGGACGAGAAGCTGGATATGAGTCAATAGTGTGCCCTTGTTGTCAAGAAGGCTAATGGCATTTTGGGCTGTATAAGTAGGGGCATTGCCAGCAGATCGAGGTACATGGTCATTCCCCTCTATTCGACATTAATGAGGCCTCATCTGGAGTACTGTGTCCAGTTTTGAGCCCTACACTACAAGAAGGATGTGGAAAAATTGGAAAGAGTTCAGCAGAGGGCAACAAAAATGATTAGGGGGCTGGAGCACATGATTTATGAAGAGAGGCTGAGGGAATTGCGATTGTTTAGTCTGCAGACAAGAAGAATGAGGGGGGATTTGATAGTTGCTTTCAACTACCTGAAAGGAGGTTCCAAAGAGGATGGATCTAGACTGTTCTCAGTGGTACCAGATGACAGAACAAGGAGTAATGGTCTTAAGTTGCAGTGGGGGAGGTTCTGGTTGGATATTAGGAAAATATTTTTCACCGGGGAGGGTGATGCAGCACTGGAATGGGTTACCTAGGGAGATGGTGGAGTCTCCTTCCTTAGAGGTTTTAAGGTCAGGCTTGATGAAGCCCTGGCTGGAATGATTTAGTTGGGAATTGGTCTTGCTTTAAGCAGGCTGTTAGATTAGATGACCTCCTGAGGTCTCTTCCAACCCTGATATTCTATGATTCTATGATTTTCTCTCATAATACAAGAACAAGGGAAATGTAAAGTCAACAAATTCAAAACTCATAAAAGGAAATTTATATATGTGTAATTAAGCTGTGTAGCTCACTGCCAAAAGATATAAATGAGACCAGTGCTTAGCAGGATTTCAAAAAGGACTAGGCAGTTGTATTGATAACAAAAACATGCAAGATTACTTTAGACGTGATAAAAAATGCATAAGGGTATGAAGAGGTTCATTTAGTGCAGGCATCCCTTTATGGCTTGGTATGGACATAGCTGTCTCTCCTCTTCTTTTTTGGAGCCCCTGTTGACAGCTCTTCTGGCCCTCCCAGGATTCATCCCTCTGGCTAGGTCATACATTTTTGTGTAACGCTTTTGGGTTATAAAAGAATCTGGCAAAGGGTAGGCTTATTGGTCAGATAAGGGGCTCTGGGCTTGTCCTGGGTTGATATTTAAAGGATTTGACCCATCTGTCTTCAGGGCCTTCTCTTGTCCAGATGCCTCCATATCAAGGCTATACTTTGCACCTTCTGCACTGTATGGAAGAGACCAGGGAACCCAGGCCTGCCCACTCAACCAGGTTCCGATCTCAGGCCCTGTGTGATACAACTAAATCCTGCATCCAAAAGTGCTATACTAATGCTTTCCTGGTTTGCTTTCTACCAATACCACCCCTTTTCTCTATAGATAAATTAAGATAGTAAGCATCTTAAATCAAAAAGGCAAAATCTTAGACCTTCTGAGTGTTACAAGTCCCTTCTCTGTGGGCCTGGCAAAGTCACTACAGCCAGAGGTCTCTGGTAGCTGGACTTTCTACAATGTGCTCCTGCCCAGGAGCTCAGAATGTAGGTCAGTTCAGCTCCACACTCTGTTCTCCTATTGAGCTGGCCTCTTCTCTTTTGAGCTCCTCCAAGCCATGCATACTTTACAGGAATAGTTGAGTGGGGCCTCCTGGGCCCAGAGCAGCTGCTTAACCCCTTTCTTGCTGGTGTGTGCTTTATATATCCTGTCACAAAGAGATATTAACCATCCTGCTTCAACTCATAAGTCAAACACTAAGGTAAGGAAGAAACACCACATGGATAGATTATTCCATTACAGGATTTCTTGCTTCTTCCTATGAATTACCTGGCAGTGGACATAGTAGGAAATAGACTTGTTGATTGGTAGACTCTGATCAAGTATAGCAAGTCTTATGTTCTTAGAAAGTGGTAGGAGAATGTTCCCAAAGTACTATTAATTTAGCCTTTTCCCATTTGTACCAAGCACCCTTTAAATACCAGTCTTTGCTTCTGAGAAGACTAAAAGTAGGATTATGTTACTAAAGTGTTTTGGACTGCTATTATTGACTGCTATAATATTTTTGGATTTTGCTCTTTAAAATATGTTTACTTTCCCTTTAATTGGAGGATGGCAAAATAATTTTCAACAGAGTTGTGGAAAAGTGATTAAAAATGTTCAGGAAACATTGCTTGAAGATAGCTGATATTTTGATTCAGGCAATTTTGCATCTCTGAAATTTTATTTAGTGTGCAATTTGGGAACAATGTGTATTTCATTATTGAAATAAATCTACAAGATGCATCACAGACATTTCTGCTACATCTATAAAAGCTCTGATTTTACACCCAAAAGGGTTTATTGTCTGTGACCGGATACTGATTTAAAAATCTGGTTCACTAAACTGATCTAATTGCACACACATATAAATGAAGATGTTGCATTATGGTGTCTAAATTAAATTTGTCAATAATAAGGAAATGTGGCTGTATTTTTCCTTCAACACTCCTTTCATACACTAGGCCCTTTAAACCCCTTTTATCATTCACCAGCTTAAGTCTTTTTCTTCTGCTTCTGCTACACTTACAACTGTCTAGCAGAGAGGCAAGAGTTAGTCACCACTTTCCCTTTAATATTGGGATGAAAGAGCTCTAGACAGGATTATAAAATGATTAAATGGTGATTAAGAAGTTGCTTGGTCTTTAATATGTCTGTACTGTACAGTTATATAAGCCAATAATTATCAAAGGTGACAGTACAGTATATGTGTTGCCAGTTTCACTTAAACATTCCCCAATTGCCCATGTCAGAAGAGCTAAAATCTTTAAGCAATCTGATATGTTTAGAAAATCCAAACCAGCTGTGAGAGTAAATCAGAGCAAGAGGAAAAGGGAAGAGGGACTCGATGGCTCAGGGACCATAGGAATTGCCACACTGGATCTGACTAGTGATCTATTTAATTTGATATCTCAATTTCAATAGTGATTATTTCCTGATTCTTTAGAAGGAGTTGCAAGAAACCCTGAAATGAGCAATTATGGAAAAATCTGCCTCAAAAGGAAGTTTCTTCTGAGCCCTTGCCTCATATCCTGGAGCATGACTGATTATATCCTTTTCACACTTTTCCTTTTCTTTTTCAATCTTATCTAAAGTAACTGGATGTTCTCAGGATCCCTGTGTCCAATCCTTTTTTTAGTCCTGCTGAATGTCTTGGCCTCAGTGATTTCTGTGACAATATGTTTCACAGAAAAAACAATGCCTTGTGTACTAAAATATTTCTATTGTTCAATTTTAAATTGACCTGTCAATGTAATTGAATGGCCCATTGTTCTTCTGTTATGAGAAGTTTTTGAAGTTCCTCACAGTCATCCTTAGACTTTAGGATCTAGGTTCTATTTCTGGCTCAATCACTGGCCTGCTGGATTATCTTGGGGCAAGTCACTTCACCTCCCTATGCCTCTGTTTCACCATCTGTAAAATGGGGATAATGAAATTGATCTTCTTTGTAAAGCTCTCATTACATATAAACAGATATGATACTGGATTTTGTAGATGATGTTCTTAGGTGCTTAACTGTCCCCTGCATTTGTACAGGGAACCTGGGTGCCTAACTCAGGGCTGTGCATGCCACTAGGCAGCAGGACATCTCTACATTAGACATTGCGATGCTGAGCCCAAGTCCTCTAGCCCCTAATGCCTACTCACCTATATGGGAGGGTGTGACAGTCTATACTCTATGTTCACCCCTTTGTCTCAAGACTATGATACAAGGCATAGTTTGTACAAAATTTAAGGTATCATTTGAAAACTCATGATTTGTTGATCAGTATTGTTCTGGCAAAATATATGTGGTAACATTGCATGTAAAGTTTTAAGATTCTACTGTATGATGTTACTAAGACATATTCCAATTCTGGGGAAGCAGCCACAAACCAGTTCCTCAGAGACAAAAGACAAACTGATGCCGTAGCTAGGTGTCAATGAAATCAAATGGATGGGGTGCCACCTGAAACTGGGGTACCACTAACTGGACTGGGGGAGAGACCCTGACTGAAAGGAGTTCAGGCAGTAAGACTAGTGAAATGTGGTGAGAGAACTTTTGCTTTGTATTCACTTAGCTTGTTAAGTGTTAATTGTCTTTTACCTTTTATTTCTTTGTAACTAATTCTGACTTTTAAGCCTCAGTACTTGTAATCACTTAAAATCTAACTTTCTGTAGTTAATAAACTTGTTTTATTGCTTTATCTAAACCAGTGTACTTGAAGTGTTTTGGAAACTCTATTTGAGATAACAAAATAGGTGCATTTCTTTTTCTATTAATCAAATGATGGATTTTATATGAGCTTGTGTTGTTCAGGAGAGGGCTGGGCAGTACAAGACACACATTTCTGGGGAAAAGTCTGGGAGTGGGAATTTTCTCGTGTTGCTCCATAACCGTAGTGTAATTGCAGAATGGCTGGAATAGCAAGTATACTGTATAGCTGGGAGTAATTCACATGCTGGAGGCTGGGGTGAGCAGACCAGAAATTGCTGGTCTCACAGCAAAGCAGTGCAAAAGGCACCCCAGGTTAAAGAATTGATGGGAAGCAGCTGTTTAACAGTCCAGATTGTAAGCGGTTAATGTCACAGGGAGAAGCAACAATGCATCACAAACTATTTCCCTCCTGCACAGGATATGAGTATAGTGATTCAGGTAACCTGTGCAGGGGAGTAAAGGTTATCCTTACACCCACACCCCTTTCTCCCTTGCACAGACTTGCAGCCAGGCTTACACCTGAGCCCTATATTAATTAATATATTTAATAAATAAAGTAGTCTCTGGTTAATTTTATGTGTATTCAAAATTTCATGTATATCTGTCTTAATTTACTATGGGCCAGCTTCTGCCATTCTTACTAGCATTACAAGCATCAGTCCCTTACTCCATGACTGGTCCTATTAAACTCTATATTGAATACAGATAGATCTCAGTATGACCTAGGGACTTACTATATTTGAATTTTTAATCCTATATCTTTGTCTTTAATTATTTTTTCTTGTTGTTCTAAATGGGACAAACATTCATAATTCAGGCCCTCTAATTTTGTATCTGCAAATAATGATATGTAAATAGAAAGAGTACACATAGAATTGTAGGTGTAAAATTAAATGATTGGTCCAGGAATCTTTGAAAATATAGCCCAATATATTCCAGTTGTATTTGCGATACAACAGGGAATTTTCCTATTGATGACTGAGCACCTACAGGTGCCAAATGAAATATCTCTAGTCGTTTGACTAAAGTATATTAGTTCAATTTTAAAGGCAGCCAGCTCCCAACGTGACCAGTTGAATATAAAATTTCTGTAGAGTTTCACAGTCTAAATCAGATGTATAATCATCATTTCATCATCATCGATGGAATTAGCGATGTGAAAGTTGTTGTTTTATTAATAACATGTCAAACATAAGACATGTTGTTAATAAAATGAATAATACTGCTTGGGGAAATTCCACTGAAATGTGTTAGGCAGGATTATACAATGATTAGATGATGATTAAGAAGCTGCTTGGTTTTAATACTATGTTCTGTGCTTTGCAGTTATGCAACCAGTACTTATCGAAGCTGACAGTAGCGTATATGTATTGCCAATTTTAGTTAAACAAGCACTAACTGTCTGTGTCATGAAAGCTAAAATCCTTAAACAAGTTGATGCATTTGGAAAATTCAAACCAGTAGAAAGATATTTGTGTAAACAGCAGTGTGTTAAGCAACAATTACCAGTAATTCTCTTTCTTGACAGGGTGATCTTGCTAAGATACAGTAAAAGAGTGTCAGTCATAGCGGCAAATAACATAAAATAAAACTAATGGCCATATTTTAGAATTTGTGAACATACTATTGACAAAACTCTTATTGATTTCATCGGTGCATTATCAACTCCATACATATGTCGTGTTTTCCAAAACCCATTTTCATTGTTGTCTGGGTTCCTCTCCAACCATTTAGTATTTGGGACTGAAGTCAAGGCTGCCCTTTTTGTTTCCCCCTTGTGGGTGGGTGGATTTTTTTGGTGGACTTCTTGTTAATGAAAGAAGCCAGATTAACAGCAGACTAAAGGCCTCCTCCATTTAGCTGCACAACAGCTAAAAATGGGCATTAAGAAGGTAGGCTTCCCCTCACTACCCTGCCAACATGCCTCATTCTTGATCTGCCAGATCAACTCTAGCCATATGAAGGTAGTTCTGTGTCAATGCTCATTCAAATCTGTTGGGTTTGCCAAAAGATATCTAAGTGAATTAAAAAATCCAAATGCCAAAGATTTTCAAAGGAACAAACACTAGTTAGATGCCTAACTCTCATTCAAAGTCAATGGAAGTTAGGTACATAGCTGTTGTTTTTCCCTTTGAAAAGCTCTGAAGTGCCACTTATTATGGTAATGAAGGTCATCTAAGTACCTAAGACACACAGATAGGGGAAATTCCATCCTATCCTCATCAGGTAAGATTTGGTTTGTACCCTGAAACATGAAGATCTTATTTTCATAATGCAAATATAGACGTTGTCATTAATCTTCTGGGGTGCAATTTTCAGAGCAGTCCTGGGGAGTTAAATGCAATCAGAGATGGTCACCTGATTCCATTAACCTTTTTTGAAAATTCTAGCCTTCAGTGTCTAATCCTTTTGTGGAATCTGACTAAATTCTTGACCTCATTTCTTTGGGCATTTTTTCCCTGAGCCCCATCCTTGTAGCCCCTACTTCACAGCAAAATCCCAGGATATTTTCTTAGCATGGGTATGAGGAGAGTTTGCTTTGTTTCAGCAAGATGAGAAAGAACAGATTTGCATGGCCTGCAAGTGAAGGCAGAGCTGAGAACTTAATGTTTTCCAAATTGTATTCTGTTTTCAAAGAATAACCTTTTCCCTTGCTCATGGTAAAGAAAAAAAAAGCTGATATTTTTCTATTTGCTCCTTCTTATTAAGTTTGTGGCTATAATGTCACCTTGGCAACCACTTTGCTTTTGCATAAGATGTGATAGATTTGAATGCAGCACAGAGTAGATGACAAAAGCCAAAGCAATTGTCAGGTATCTAGGTGACAGTGTCTCATTTGGAAGCAGTTACTGTAGATAGCGCAGATACATACTTCATCTCTGCTGACAAGAACTGCTTGCTGACAGAAGCAACCTGTCCTTGGAGTGACAAAAATCAGAACAAAACACAGCCCCCTAGCACTAAAGCCAAAATGACAGCATGCCTTTTTAATAATAGCAATGAGGAACACACATTATTTAATGTGAGGTATTGATTTTCTTTTTATTTATGAATAGTAGTATACAGGCAAAAAATGTCTTTCTTCAAAATTCAGCAGTACACAGGCATGTTTACAGTGGGCGTGCCAAATTAGCTTTTGTCATGACCTTGTTCATTCCTGTTAGTCAGGCATTAGACAAGATTCCCATGCCACCTTGACAAGGGCTTTTGTTTCTATTATGCTTTTATTGAATCCTGAGTGATGGATGATAGTGGCGTATGTCTGAATGAGTGGGGGGAATCACCCTAATGAGTAATCTTCCGGATTCCACTAGGTTATGGATGAAACCACAACCACTTTCCCATTATGTGACATGCCCCCTTCATTTCCATTACTTTGTCATAGGTGACATCACTTGAGAAGCCCATGCATACCGCTCTCAGAAGAGAAATATTTCTCATAAAAAGGTAAGAGGCATAATATTTAATCACAACAAAGCTGGGCCACAAGCACATGCATATTGCTGATATATAACCCCAGGATTCCATTAAGCATCATACTTTTCTTTACACTTGGATTAATTTGTTTCTGTTGTTTTTCCCTAAGGTTGAATCAGTCCATTGTCACATCACCATCACAACCCACTAACCTTAGTCTGATCTTCTAATTGTGCCCATTTTTACTCATTTAGGCTTTTATATGCACCTTAATGCCATCTTAATATTAGTACTTATATTGTCATACATTACGTGGCTAGAATAATCAACACACTTTTTTGTATTTGTGTTTGTTTAAAAGCAAGTTATTCAGGGGACATTTTTTTTCCTGTGGTCTAAATCTTTTTTTTTTTCTGTTTACAGTCCATTTTTCAATTTGCTATTCCTGTTTATGCATTCTCCCCTTTGTTGACAATTAACTCTGTTGTCAACAAAGTGGAATAGTTATTTGACGTAAATTATTTACAAATCTTGAGTATAACAAAAACAATCACTCATGAAAGTAAATGGCTTGTCAACACTGTTTCTTAGTAAATCACATACAATTATTAAAAAAATAATTCAACAATAAATCATTTAAAAATACAGAGCACGAGTGGGTTTAAAATCGATGGAAGATAAAACAATGATTTGGGGGAAAGAAGCAATATGTTTATGGAAAGATTGGAAGCAATCTGAGCAATTTGTCAATATGCACTGATCTAAACACACATGTATGCACCTAATATTTATTACATATAGGGCTCAGTGATGCTTGATTATCACCTAAATCCACAGCTGGTGTTAGTTGGCACAGTTCAACAGATTTCAGTGCCCATTTACCCCAGATGAGTAGCTGTCCCATTATAGCGTTGAAGAGCATGAGGACTTCTGGACACCGAGAGGAATGTGGTAGACAGTGCCCCTGGCTATATTTGTGAAGCCATGGTGATATACCCTTAACGGAAAAGTCTAGTTTTTCTAAAAGATATGATCTAGATCTGCACTACGAATTATTTTGGGGCAGTTCTATGGCCTGTGTTATACAGGAGGTCAAACTAGATGATCACAGCAGTCCCCTCTGAGCTTGGAATCTATGAATTCATAGGACAGAATTTAATAAGGGTGAAGCCACAAGCGGTCTATCAAAATTACTCTAAAACATGAAGAATTTAATAAGAATTAAATTCCTTTCCATAGGTTTTTCCATATGAGCCTCTATAATTGTACAGAGGTTTGCATCTTATAGGATGTATAAAAAATATAGAATGAACTAATTAATCCTAAATAATCAGAAAGACCAGTTTCCAAGTTTCTCAAATTGAGTACCCAATATTAATGGAAACATCTGAACTTAATCTTTCTGTGCCTTGGTTCCCAGTCTGTAAAATGAAAAATGTAAATAATAGACCCTCTTCTCACAGGGGTCTTGTGAAAATAAATCCATTAATGTTTATGCAGCACTCAGATACTATACTGATGAGTGTCATAGAAAAGCCCATGAGGAAGTTAATAACTATGTTCATATTATGTTTTATATTCATAAACAAACTAGGGAAATGAAACCTAGATGGAGCTACTATAAGGTGGGAGCAAAACTGGTTGGAAAAGCATTCCCAGAGAGTAGTTGTCAGCGGAAGGGCATAACGAGTGGGGGCCCACAGGGATCAGTTCTGGGTCTGGTTCTGTTCAATATCTTCATCAATTATTTAGATAAGGGTATAGAGAGTATGCTTATAAAGTTTGCTGATGATACCAAGCTGGGAGGTGTTGAAGTGTTTAGGAGGATAGGATTAATGATCTGGACAAACTGGAGAAATAGTATGAAGTAAATAAGATGAAATTCAATAAGGACAAATGCAAAGTACTTCTTTTAGAAATGAACAATCAGTTGCACACATACAAAATGGGAAATGACTGCTGAGAAAAGAGTGCTGTGGAAAGGGATCTTGGTGTCATAGTGGACCATAAGGTAAATATGAGTTAACAATGTAACACTGTTGCAAAAAAGCTAACAGCTTTCTGGGATGTATTAGCAGGAGTCTTGTAAGTAAGGCACAAGAAGTAGTTCTTCCTCTCTACTCCATGCTGATTAGGCCTTGACTGGAGTATGGTGTCCAATTCTGGGTGTCACATTTCAGGAAAGTTTTGGAGAAATTGGAGAAAGTCTAGAGAAGAGCAACAAAACTGATTAAAGGTCTAGAGAACATGATTTAGGAGGGAAGACTGAAAAAAAATGGGTTTGTTTAATCTGGAAAAGAGAAGACTGTGGGGGACATGATAACATTTTTCAAGTACATAATAAGTTGTTACAAGGAGGAGGGAGAAAAATTGTCCTTCTTAACTTCTGAAGATAGGACAAGAAGCAATGGGTTTAAATTGCAGCAAGGGAGGTTTAGGTTGGACATCAGGAAAAACTTTCTAACTGTTGGGGTGGTTAAGCACTGGAATAAATTGCCTAGGCAGGTTGTGGAATCTCCATCATTGGAGATTTTTAAGAGCAGATTAGACAAGCACCTGTCTGGAATGGTCTAGATCAGTGTTTCCCAAACTTGGGATGCCGCTTGTTTAGGGAAAGCCCCTAGTGGGCCAGGCCGGTTTGTTTACCTGCCACGTCTGCAGATCTGACTGATTGCAGCTCCCACTGGCCACGGTTCACTGCTCCAGGCCAATGGGAGCAGCTGGAAGTGGTGGCCAGTATGTCCCTCGGCCCACGCCACTTCCCGCAGTCCTCTTTGGCCTCGAGCAGCGAACCATAGCCAGTGGGAGCCGCGATTGGCTGGACCTGCTGACATGACAGGTAAGCAAACCGTTCTGGCCCACCAGGGTCTTTCCTTACACAAACGGCATCCCAAATTTGGGAAACACTGGTCTAGATAATACCCAGTCCTGCCATGAGTGCAGGGGACTGGACTAGGTGAACTCTTGAGGTCCCTTCCAGTCCCATGATTCTATGATGCTATGGCTAGAGGAAGTTAATAATTCGGTCTTCAGCCTGGGACTACACGCTGAATAACAAGGTTAAAACAAAATATTGACTGGCTGAACCTCAAGTAACTCTGTGATAGAAACAGAGATGGAATCCAGTTCTCTAGGTCAGATTCAACTCCCATAACCATGAGAACATTTTTATTCTTTCTCCAGTTCTCCGACTCATTCACTACATACCTCCCAACTTCTGCTACAAATGAGGCAGGGGTCCTACAGAAAATAATCTCCTTCCCTGATTTATCCCAGAATAGGTTTTCCATCTTCTTCACTTTAGTCTTTCACAATGTAAACTGTGGTTTCCACAGAAGAATTTTATCATACAAAAATTAAATATTTCATGGAAAATGTGACATGGTATGCATATAGCAGATATACAGATGAAGAGGATTACTATTTATAACATTCTGCTGTTTATTAAATTAGCATGTAAAGGTGAACTCAGAAAAAAATTGTAGTAGTTTAATTTTGTCACAGCGGAAGGTTATTATTTACCAAGCTTAAGAACTAATGATGTGTCAACAAATCAATATTAGTGATGTATTTTGCTGAAAACCGAGTTAAACAAAAATCATTCATCAAGTCTAAGCTTCAAAAACTGACAGACAGAAGAGGAACTGTTTTGCCAGGAGCTACAGCACAATTTTTACAAGTACATTTCTGGAGAGAGCAGCAAAAATGGATTTTGTAAGCTGTTTTTGTCTTTCTTCATATCAGATAATACAGAACTGTAATTCATATAATGCAAGATAAAGTCTGGTGGCTTCTCTCAAAAAGGAACCCCAGAGACTAAGTTTAAGGGATTAAGTTTAGTTGATGCAAGCAGGGCCGGCCTTAGGATTTATGGTGCCCTAGGCAAGATTGTTAAACTGGTGCCCCTGTGCCTGTCTTGCTCTTAGCAACACAAACATAAGCTTACAGTACTGGAAAACTTGCTACATTCATGTTATTAAAACCAGTTTAACTTAATTAAGCACACTGTAATGCTGATGGACTAGCACTAAAGAAGCAGCACTATAGAAAAAATTCTGATATGACAGAATGATGCAAATAATATATTTTTTTAATTTATCAAAATTTTATTGGAAATTGATATGAAGAGGTATTGAAACAAAGATTTGTTTTTAAATAAAAGCAATCTTTCTGGCTTTTTTGGCTGCAAAATCAGTAATAATATCATCGTATGACAAAGACAAAGTCGTGTCTTGTTCGATTGCAAGAATAGCAAGACCAGTTAAGCGTTCCTGACTCATGGTAGAGCGGAGATAGTTTTTAATGAGCTTTAGTTTTGAGAAACTCCGTTCTCCTGATGCTATTGTTACAGGAATTGTCAGTAGAATATGAGTGGCAATGTACACATTAGGATATATGTCAACAAGTTTGCCGGTATGAATAAACTGTACAATGTCCATCACCGATTTTGCATGTGGCAACATTGATGACAGTGTACTCAATTCTTCGTACAGTTCAAGTCCATTTAAATCAAAACTATCACCGTGCTTCAGGAGGCTCTAGGTTCTTGCACTTTGTCATTAGTTGCTCTTGTTTTCCTATTTCGTTGAATTTAGTTATGTCATACAAAAATCCAAACTGTTCATGGTTTACTTGCAAGGTATTAAACCTTTCATCAACAGCAGATACTGCTTTATCCATCACAGCATTAAAAAATTCAACCTCAAATTTCTTTTCTGGATCGTCTATGAGCATGATCTGCTGTACAGATTCTTCACAAAGAAGTGTCTCTGGCCTTTTTAACTCATATTAACTATGTATTTACTTTATGAAAGTTGGAGAAAACATTGTGAAAACGTAAAACATTGGCTGCCCAACTTCTGGGCTGGCAAAAGTTATACTGACTCACAGGGAAAAAAAAAGCAGGAGAATCTTAGTACAACATATGGTCACTCTGTACCAGAGGTGGGCAACCTTTCAGAAGTGGTGTGCCAAGTTCACTGTAATTTAAGGTTTCTCGTGCCAGTAATGCATTTTAATGTTTGTAGAAGGTTTCTCTCTATGCCTATATTATATAAATAAACTATTGTTATTATCTGAGGTCTTGGCCACCGGTCCTTTTCAGGCCACTGCCAGCTGAGTAAATGAAACTCAAACCGGCAGCGGCTGGTGGCTGGAACCCTAGACAAGGATCCCAGGCCCTGCTCAGCCCGCTGCTGGTCTGGGGTTCTGACCACCAACTCCTGCCAGCCAGGATCCCGGCCGCCAACCCCCCCTCAGCCCGCTACCAGCCTGGGATTCTGCTCACCCAGGCTGGCAGGAGGCAGAGTGGGGCTGGTGGCTGAGATCCTGACTGGCAAGGGGCCGGCAGCCGGAACCCTGGAGTAGCAGTAGGCTGGGTGCTGCTGGCACCTCAGACTGGCAGCAGACTGAGCCACTCAACCCCCCACCGGCCCTGCTCAGCCCGCCACCAGCCCACTCAGCCCGCTGCCGGCTGAGTGAATGGAACCCCAGGCTGACAGCAGGTTGAGTGTTTCAGCTGGCTTGCTCAGCCCACTGCCAGCCTGGGGTTCCTTGGGGTCCCCAGGCCAGCAGCAGGTGCTGAGTGGGGTCGATGGCTGGTATCCCAGATGGCAATAGGGCAGCAGCCGGAACCCCAGAGCAGTGATGGGCTGAGCCACTCAGCCTGCTGCTGCATACCATCAAAAATCAGCTCACCTGCCACCTTTGACACGTGTGCCATAGGTTGCCGACCCCTGCTTTATACACTAGTAAGGAGATGAGCATATTACAGTTGTTGGAGGGCTCTTATCAGGAGTAACAGGCTATAGGAAAGTCAGTCAACACTTTTTGTTTCTCTGTTGAAAACTGGCCCACTCCCTGCCTCAAACCAAACCTGTCACTAATAATTGTCAACAACTTAATTTTCTGTTTTTGGCTAAGATATTGATTTAAAAAAAATATTGAAATTGGATTCAGGATTGTTAGCAAGAATTTTTGGCAAACAAACTTGTTAAATGACAATCTAAATGGCAACACAGTACTGCTTTCATGCTTGGCTCACCCCCCAGCCTGCTAGTCCAACAGCTGCAGTAGAGGAAGAGATAGGTGGAAAACTGCAGGACCCCAAAATCCACCTCTTGGGGTTGTCATAAACAGATAGCTAAGGGTTAATGTCTCTTTCACCTGAAACACCTGACCAGAGAACCAATCAGGAAACCGGATTTTTTCAACTTTGGGTGGAGGGAATTGTGTGTCTGAGTCTTTTGTCTGTCTGCCTGCTTCCTCTGAGCTTTGGAGAAGTAGTTCTATTTTCTAGTCTTCTGTTTCTAAGTGTAAGGACAAAGAGATCAGATAGTAAGTTCTATGGTTTCTTTCCTTTGGTATTTGCATGAATATAAGTGCTGGAGTGCTTTGATTTGTATTCTTTTTGAATAAGGCTGTTTATTCAATATTCTTTTAAGCAATTGACCCTGTGTTGTATCATCTTAATACAGAGAGAACATTTGTATTTTTCTTTCTTTTTTATATAAAGTTTTCTTTTAAGACCTGTTGGAGTTTTCTTTACTTCAGGGAAATTAAGTCTATACTCACCAGGGAATTGGTGGGAGGAAGAAATCAAGGGGAGAGCTGTGTGTTGGATTGCTAGCCTGATTTTGCATTTCCTCTGGGTGAAGAGGAAAGGGCTTTTGTTCCAGGATTGGGAACGGAGAGGGGGAATCACTCTGCGTAGTTTCACAGAGCTTGTGTCTGTGTATCTCTCCAGGAGCACCTGGAGGGGGGAAGGGAATCAGGATTATTTCCCTTTGTTGTGAGACTCAAGGGATTTGGGTCTTGGGGTCCCCAGGGAAGGGTTTTTCAGTGGGACCAGAGTGCCCCAAAACACTCTAATTTTTTGGGTGGTGGCAGCAGGTACCAGGTCCAAGCTGGTGACTAAGCTTGGAGGTTTTCATGCTAACCCCCATATTTTGGACGCTAAGGTCCAGATCTGGGAATAAGGTTATGATATGGTGTAGCAGCGGCGGGATATAGACGGAATCCAGAAGCCAGTAGGAATATTATATTTTTCTTTTCTCTGCTAAGGGCTTTTTAGCAGAGAGAAACAGTTTGGTTTTAAAAGGGAACCAGAGAGAATTTTTTTTTTCTGCTCTCTCTAGCAGTTTGTGGTTTGCATGTTAAGCGAGAAGACTGTTGAGGGTCTTTTGTCATGCAATAGCCCTCCCATTAGGAGGCAAGTACCAGCACTTATATGCATGCAAATAAAGTGGTTTTTCTGGTTTCCCTTCATTGAACATAAGCTAGAGAGAGAAAGGGAAAAAAGCACTGTTGCTAGGCAGACTTCAGGAGGCAACAGAGCCTGCCGTTCAAAAGAGAAACACCGGAGGGCACCCCAACACAAGAAAACAAGAACCATGTCTACCAGGACAAAAATGGAGGCCGAAGACCAATTCAAAGAAGCTGAACACAGGCGACAACTGGAAATAAAACAAAAAGAGATGGAGATAAAAGAAAAGGAAGAAAGCATCAAACTGGCAGCCTTCCAAAGAGAACAGGCAGCCCAAGAGGCAGCACACAAAAGAAAACTAGAAGAAGAAGAGGTGGCCCACTGCCGAGAAATGGAAAAGCACCAAAAAGAAATGGAAAAGCACCAAAAAGAAATGGAAAAACAACAAAAAGAAATGGAAAAACAACAAAAAGAGAATGAAGAGAAGGAAAAACAGAGAAAACATGAACTGGAGATGGCAAAAGCTGGGCTGCATGTGCCAGCCAACCCTAACAACCCGGCGCCAAGTATTGCTCCACAGCACAGGAAATTTCCCACCTACAAGGCAGGGGATGACACCGAGGCCTTCTTGGAAAATTTTGAAAGAGCCTGTCTTGGGTACAGCATCCCCGAAGACCAGTACATGGTAGAATTAAGGCCACAGCTCAGTGGACCTTTAGCAAAGGTGGCAGCTGAAATGCCTAAGCCGCAAATGAATGACTATAAACTTTTTCAAACCAAGGCCAGATACAGGATGGGGATAACCCCAGATCATGCCCGTCGGCGCTTCAGAACCCAAAAGTGGAAACCAGAGGTGTCATTTCCCAAACACGCCTACTACATTGCAAAAAACTATGAGGCCTGGTTAACAGGAAACAACATTCAAACCTTGGAAGAACTGAACCTCCTCATACAAATGGAGCAGTTCTTGGATGGTGTTCCTGAAGACATCACACGGTACATACAAGATAGAAATCCCAAAAATATCGCTGAGGCGGGGGAGATTGGAGCCAAATGGATGGAACTGGCAGAAAGCAAGAAAGCTACTGTCAAGGGGAATGATTACCACAGGGGGCACACAGACCATAAACCCTACAACCGAGGACAGCCAAAGACCCCACATACCACCCAAGTAAAGCCACAGATATCCTACCCTTCAACCTCACCAGTCTCCAGTAACTCACCTCGGCCCAGTGACCCATCAGATGGAAGATGCTTTAAGTGTAATGAACTGGGACATATCAAGGCCAACTGTCCCAAGAACACCATGCGAGTGCAATTCATTACACCTCCATCACACCAAAGATCCCCAGGCCCAGATGCCTCTCAAATACCCTTGGAGCGAAGGGAAAATTTGAGAGTGGGCGGAAAGAAGGTTACTGCGTGGAGAGACACGGGGGCACAAGTGTCAGCTATCCACCAATCCTTCGTTGACCCCAAATTCATCAACCCAAAGGCCAAAGTTACAATTTACCCCTTCATGTCACAAGCTGTAGACTTGCCTACAGCTCAACTGCCTGTCCAGTACAAAGGCTGGTCAGGAATGTGGACTTTTGCAGTCTATGACAATTATCCTATCCCCATGTTACTGGGAGAAGACTTGGCCAACCAGGTGAGGCGGGCCAAGAGAGTGGGAATGGTTACACGTAGCCAAACCAGGCAAGCTTCCAGACCCATTCCTGTTCCTGAGCCGTCCACAGAGGCCCCGTCTGTGTTACCAGAGACCCAGACAGAGGTAGTGGACCCGGATTCCATGCCTACCACTGAAGCAGCCACAGCATCTCCAGTCCCAGGCCCGGAACTGGAACAGCAACCAGCACCAGCAAGTGCAACCACATCTTCAAACTCAACGCCAGAGGGCGCCAGCGAGCCAGAACTGGCAGAAGCAAAAGACAGCCATACCCAAAAGGCTCAGCCAGAGCCTGAAATACCCTCAGGTGCACCAGCGGAGAGCGGTTCACCAGCAACGGAAACAACCCCATCACCTACATCACTTCCAGAGGGACCAAGCCCAAGTCCACAGTCTGAGGAAGAACTGGTGACCCCAGCCTCAAGGGAACAGTTCCAGACTGAGCAGGAAGCAGATGACAGTCTTCAGAAAGCGTGGGCGGCGGCACGGAGCACCCCACCGCCTCTCAGCTCTTCTAATCGATCCCGGTTTGTTATAGACCAAGGACTTTTATACAAGGAAATTCTTTCTGGTGGACACCGGGAAGAATGGCAGCCGCAAAAACAGTTGGTGGTTCCAACTAAGTACCGGGGGAAGCTCTTAAGCTTAGCCCATGATCATCCCAGTGGCCATGCTGGGGTGAACAGAACCAAGGACCGGTTGGGGAAGTCCTTCCACTGGGAGGGGATGGGCAAGGATGTTGCCAAGTATGTCCGGTCTTGTGAGGTATGCCAAAGAGTGGGTAAGCCTCAAGACCAGGTCAAGGCCCCTCTCCAGCCACTCCCCATAATTGAGGTCCCATTTCAGCGAGTAGCTGTGGATATTCTGGGCCCTTTCCCAAAAAAGACGCCCAGAGGAAAGCAGTACGTACTGACTTTAGTGGACTTTGCTACCCGATGGCCAGAAGCAGTAGCTCTAGGCAACACCAGGGCTAACACTGTGTGCCTGGCCCTAACAGACATCTTTGCCAGGGTAGGTTGGCCCTCCGACATCCTTACAGATTCAGGGTCTAATTTCCTGGCAGGGACCATGGAAAAACTGTGGGAAACTCATGGGGTGAATCACTTGGTTGCCACCCCGTACCACCATCAAACCAATGGCCTGGTGGAAAGGTTCAATGGAACTTTGGGGGCCATGATAAGAAAATTCATCAACGAATTCTCCAATAATTGGGACCTAGTGTTGCAGCAGTTGCTGTTTGCCTACAGGGCTGTACCACATCCCAGTTTAGGGTTTTCACCATTTGAACTTGTGTATGGTCACGAGGTTAAGGGGCCATTACAGTTGGTGAAGCAGCAATGGGAGGGGTTTACGCCTTCTCCAGGAACTAACATTCTGGACTTTGTAAGCAACCTACAAAGCACCCTCCGACACTCTTTAGCCCTTGCTAGAGAGAACCTAAAGGATGCTCAAGAAGAGCAAAAGGCCTGGTATGACAGACATGCCAGAGAACGTTCCTTCAAGGTAGGAGACCAGGTTATGGTCTTGAAGGTGCAACAGGCCCATAAGATGGAAGCATCATGGGAAGGGCCATTCACGGTCCAAGAGCGCCTGGGAGCTGTGAACTACCTCATAGCATTTCCCAATTCCTCACTAAAGCCTAAAGTGTACCATGTTAATTCTCTCAAGCCTTTCTATTCCAGAGATTTACAGGTTTGTCAGTTTACAGTCCAGGGAGATGATGCTCAGTGGCCTGACGGTGTCTACTACGACGGGAAAAAAGACGGTGGCGTGGAAGAGGTGAACCTCTCGACCACCCTGGAACGTCTGCAGCGGCAACAAATCAAGGAGCTGTGCACTAGCTTCGCCCCATTGTTCTCAGCCACCCCAGGACGGACTGAACGGGCATACCACTCCATTGATACAGGTAATGCTCACCCAATCAGAACCCCACCCTACCGAGTGTCTCCTCATGCCCAAGCTGCTATAGAACGGGAGATCCAGAACATGCTACAGATGGGTATAATCCGCTCATCTACCAGTGCATGGGCATCTCCAGTGGTTCTGGTACCCAAACCAGATGGGGAAATACGCTTTTGCGTGGACTACCGTAAGCTAAATGCTGTAACTCGTCCGGACAACTATCCAATGCCATGTACTGATGAGCTATTGGAGAAGTTGGGACGTGCCCAGTTCATCTCTACAATAGACTTAACCAAGGGGTACTGGCAAGTACCGCTAGATGAACCTGCCAAGGAGAGGTCAGCATTCGTCACCCATGCGGGGGTGTATGAATTCAATGTCCTTCCTTTCGGCCTTCGAAATGCACCCGCCACCTTCCAGAGGCTGGTAGATGGTCTACTAGCTGGACTGGGAGAATTCGCAGTTGCCTACCTCGATGATGTGGCCATTTTTTCAGACTCCTGGCCCGAACACCTACTCCACCTGGAAAAGGTCTTTGAGCGCATCAGGCAGGCAGGACTAACTGTTAAGGCCAAAAAGTGTCAAATAGGCCAAAACAGAGTGACTTACCTGGGGCACCAGGTGGGTCGAGGAACCATAAACCCCCTACAGGCCAAGGTGGAGGCTATCCAAAAGTGGCCTGTCCCACGGTCCAAGAAGCAGGTCCAATCCTTCTTAGGCTTGGCCGGATACTACAGGCGATTTGTACCACACTACAGCCAAATCGCTGCCCCATTGACCGACCTAACCAAAAAGACCCAGCCAAATGCCGTTAAGTGGACTAATGAGTGTCAAAAAGCCTTTACCCAGCTTAAGGCAACCCTCATGTCTGGCCCTGTACTCAGGGCCCCGGATTTTGACAAGCCATTCCTAGTAACCACAGATGCATCTGAGCGTGGTATAGGAGCAGTGCTCATGCAGGAAGCAACAGATCACAACTTCCATCCTGTCGTGTTTCTCAGCAAGAAACTGTCTGAGAGGGAAAGTCACTGGTCAGTCAGTGAAAAGGAATGCTATGCCATTGTGTACGCCCTGGAAAAGCTACGCCCATATGTTTGGGGACGGCGGTTCCAACTACAAACTGACCATGCTGCACTAAAGTGGCTTCATACTGCCAAGGGGAACAACAAGAAACTTCTTCGTTGGAGTTTAGCTCTCCAAGATTTTGATTTTGAAATTCAACACATCACAGGAGCTTCTAACAAAGTTGCTGATGCACTCTCCCGTGAGAGTTTCCCAGAATCCAGTAGTTAAAAAGTGTTCTTAACATGTAAAAGTCTGTTAGTTATATACTTAGTAGTATATGTAAA
Organism: Gopherus evgoodei; assembly: GCF_007399415.2. Taxonomy (NCBI): domain Eukaryota; kingdom Metazoa; phylum Chordata; order Testudines; family Testudinidae; genus Gopherus; species Gopherus evgoodei. Next base: position 200,311,481 of record NC_044323.1, read on the forward strand.
GGTGCATGTGTTGTATTGATCTGTTTATTTTCAAGTTCTAGAAGGAAATTGCCGCCAGTGAGCTTCCCCACTGTCCGCAATTTGGGGGGCGTGTCATAAACAGATAGCTAAGGGTTAATGTCTCTTTCACCTGAAACACCTGACCAGAGAACCAATCAGGAAACCGGATTTTTTCAACTTTGGGTGGAGGGAATTGTGTGTCTGAGTCTTTTGTCTGTCTGCCTGCTTCCTCTGAGCTTTGGAGAAGTAGTTCTATTTTCTAGTCTTCTGTTTCTAAGTGTAAGGACAAAGAGATCAGATAGTAAGTTCTATGGTTTCTTTCCTTTGGTATTTGCATGAATATAAGTGCTGGAGTGCTTTGATTTGTATTCTTTTTGAATAAGGCTGTTTATTCAATATTCTTTTAAGCAATTGACCCTGTGTTGTATCATCTTAATACAGAGAGAACATTTGTATTTTTTCTTTCTTTTTTATATAAAGTTTTCTTTTAAGACCTGTTGGAGTTTTTCTTTACTTCAGGGAAATTAAGTCTATACTCACCAGGGAATTGGTGGGAGGAAGAAATCAAGGGGAGAGCTGTGTGTTGGATTGCTAGCCTGATTTTGCATTTCCTCTGGGTGAAGAGGAAAGGGCTTTTGTTCCAGGATTGGGAACGGAGAGGGGGAATCACTCTGCGTAGTTTCACAGAGCTTGTGTCTGTGTATCTCTCCAGGAGCACCTGGAGGGGGGAAGGGAATCAGGATTATTTCCCTTTGTTGTGAGACTCAAGGGATTTGGGTCTTGGGGTCCCCAGGGAAGGGTTTTTCAGTGGGACCAGAGTGCCCCAAAACACTCTAATTTTTTGGGTGGTGGCAGCAGGTACCAGGTCCAAGCTGGTGACTAAGCTTGGAGGTTTTCATGCTAACCCCCATATTTTGGACGCTAAGGTCCAGATCTGGGAATAAGGTTATGATAGGGGTGCAGAGTGGCAACAGCAGCAGCAAACCCTCAGGTCCAATCACACGCCAATGGGCACCACCACCAGCCTTACAGACCATGGTGAAGTTAGCACAGCATCTGATCTCAGGGATGGGGCACCCTTGGAGCCACAGCAGCTCATCCTGCCCTGTGCAGCTCCCCCTGGATGAGATGGATCGCTGGCAGCTGCCAGCCCCGGGGTGAGGCGCTCCCCAGCTAGCGTGGCCAGATCCAGATGTCCTGATTTTATAGGGCCAGTCCCGATATTTGGGGCTTTGTCTTATATAGGCATCAATTACCCCCACCTAGAGTGACCAGACAGAAAGTGTGAAAAATCAGGACAGGGATGGGGGGGTGTAAAAGGAGCCTATATAAGAAAAAGACCCCAAAATTGGGACTGTCCCTATAAAATAGGGATATCTGATCACTGTACCCCAATCTCCTATCCTGATTTTTCACACATCTGGCTAACGCCAGCCAAGCCCTGTGTGACATTCCAATTCTGGCTGCCTGCCGAGGACGTGAGTTACTTTCACTTTCATTCCTCAGCAGGCAGCCAGTCAGCCCTCCCCACACCTATCCCCCAGCACCTCACTCAACCCAGCCCTGATGGAGGGGAGGGAGGAGAGAGAGAGGGGTGCTCCGAGGGAGGAGGGAGAAAGGAGGGGGTGCTCCAAGGGGCGGGGGGAGAAGAATGGATGTTATGGGGGACAACAAAGGATACTGGTTCCAGAGCCTCAGAGCCTGCCTCACCTCACCTCAGTCGGGGGGAAAGAGTCACACTCACAGGTGAGCTCCTTCCCCAACCCCTACCGCCTCCCCTTCCCAGAGAACCCAGCAGCCAATCCCATTCCTCAGACTGTGCTGCATTCGACTCTCTCTAGGACCCAGCAGCCCTGCTTCTACACTGTCTGGTCTGCCTGCAGAGTGGTACCCCCAGGCAGAGTGAGGCCCTACGCGGCTGCCTATTCTGCCTATGCTTAAGGACGGCCCTGGATGCAAGTGTGAAATGTGATGTGCAAGCCCCTAAATTTGGCTTTAGTAAGTCTGTGCCATGCACTTCTAGAATCAATATTTGCTAACATTGACATTATAATTCATGTGTCGGCAATTTGACTTGTGTTACGAAAGCTGAAATCCTTGAACACTCAATATGTTTAGAATATTAAAAAATATATACAAGGACATATACTTTACAGTGGTAAAGACCATAAAAGTAGGACATAGGAATCAGGAATATTACAATTTTCCAACAAATGACCATTTGATCATGAGGCAGACCAAGCATTCATGTGGGACATAAAGGCCCAGCTCTAAAGCTTTAGAGTGATTCATGATCAGTGCCCCCTGCAAGCATGACTTCCTGAGGAGATGTGCAGATGTTGGTCATCTTTGATACACCTGCATCCCATCCTTTTATACAGAGGGACCAACATGGAGCAGAAGTTAGCAGTGGTAACTCTCATTTGTTTTTCTGGCTGTGCTTCAGCTGGTTTCAGTGAGGAGCGTGCCACATAACACACACACACACACACACACACACACACACACACACACACACACACACACACACACATATCCAATCTCTCTCTCTCATCCCAAGCCATAGAATTCTGATTATAACAATTTGCCAAGGATGACCCACAAGGATTTCCAAAACAGAGAGGAGCATGCTCTGAAGCCATTACTTTCCCTTCTCACTTCTTTCTGGACTTTCCTATTCCATTTTACAATTTTCCCTTCCACTTGATTCACACTGGGATAGAAGCAAAGGTTGTAATATGTGAAGCAGCAATTACCAAAGATAAGATGATCTTTCTAATACATAGTGGGGAGGCTCCCTGCAGTGAAAACAGGCAACAAAATGCAAAGTTATGGGGTGAATATATTTCAATTTCAAAGTCTAAACTTGCCCTCTCTCAGTTTTGCTGCAGAAAATTACCTAAGAAAAAAGGATCTATGTGACTGAGTTGCAAATATTACCTTCCAAATCTTTGCATGTATTATATTCATAGAAATTAATTTTCTACGACCTGCAAGCTAATTCCAGAGCAAAACCTTCAGGGAAATATGATTTTAATTCATGCATGTTAATAGACATATTTAATCAATTACTTGGTGAGTGTTTTATTAAACTTAAAAGCTTGAAAACAAAATGTACTAAAAGGGGCAAGCTATCTTGAACTAACACTATAAAATAAGGTTCAAACAAAACTGCAGTGTTGGCTGGAGTTATTTTTCTCTACTGTTTTTCTAAACAAAGACATCAAATTTCAGTTGAAAAGTGCTTTATCAAGCATGATTCATTTTGAATTTCTTTCCAGCAATATAAAGTAATAAACAGCCAATACACTATACTGCAAGAAGAAAAACACATTACTTATAAGCAAAAGTATTGTGCAGCACAAAATAGAAAGTTTCAGGCTTAGTTTTTTTCCAATTTCCAAACTTTTCAGGTACTGTTATTTTTTTAAGGTGTAGAATAAAGTAGATACAGAATAGGAACAGTGTATACAAAATGAGTCTATGTTCTTTCATTTTGATCTCTTATCTATTCATGCCAGGTACAGTATCTCAATAGAGCCAGAATTATTTTATGCAATTTTCTTTAAAATTAACCATTAAAAGTTTGAAAGCTTTTTGTAGATAGCTGTGTGGATAGACTCCAAAATTTCCATAAACTGGCTGTGTGCAATTTCAAAGCAAATTTTATAGCCTAAGCAGAACTGATACATGTAAACAGCATAACCGCTGCCCTCATTTTGATTTTACATCAAAGATATCCAATTCAGCCTACTATAAACTTGACTTGTCAATCAGATGAAATTATGATTCTATTAGCAGTACTGATAACAAAATAGACTTTTTTTTGTGGCTGTTGCTTTTTCATAGCATAATATGGTATGAAAACTAATATGACTCCTGGGAAGTTTTCAAATGTCTAGTTACAACAATGGCCAATGATCAGCATATTAGGGGGTTTTTTGTTTCTTTTTTTAAGAAAAAAACCATGCCTGAGTTTGAAATAATAAAACAGATCCACAAGTAACAGAGATTATTTCAATTATGTTTGGTAGCATTTTTTTTAAAAAATGTTTCTCATATTGATTATCAAGTCTCTGTAAATATTGAACATTTACTAGGTTTCAAATATAGGAAAAAAATATGCATCTTTCAGGTTTTCCTGATGTGTCTATCCATCTTGTTTCAGTTTCGTTATCACATAAAATATATCGTAACAATAATTGCTTGCATACTCAATTGATTTAAATATTCTAGGTTCACATTTCCTTCTGATTCTTTTCTCCTTTAGGTTCAAATTATTTTTGCATGCTTAAAAGCTAGTTTTGAGTTTTATTTGCTTCCCTTAATTATCAGCCCCAGATTGCCTATGTACAGCTGTGGTTTTTAAAAGTTCAGCTTAATCTCCAGTGAAACAAGACAGACTACCAGGTACACCACAAAGGATATAATGGCAAAATTGATTACGGAAATAGATTCCTCACCATATATGAATTAGTGTAAACAAAGTAACTACATCACTGTGTGTGTGTGTGTGTGTGTGTGTATGTGTATGTATGTATTATGTACATACAAGGTGTTGAAATAGATATTTATCTGTACAAGGGGAAACCTATGCTAATAACAACAAGGAGTCCGGTGGCACCTTATTTGTAGATACAGACTAACATGGCTACCCTCTGATACTTGACACTATGCTCATAATGGTCATGGGTTAACTGCAGTCACCTTTCCTTAACAGCCAGTAAAATTTCAGTCCTCTGAGAATTAACACCATACTGATCACACTGTGTTTTGTGGCCACCTGTTATGATGGCCAGAATAATTGTAGCCGCTTTGATTACCAATAACTGGTTTCACAGCAATTCAGATGTAGGGTTTGTGTAGATAATCTTTCTAATTCTGTCACTAGATGGCAGTAAAAGTGCAACTGTGAGCTTTTCAATCTAAAGTCAGCAAACCCAAGGAGAGCTTCAAGGCACAAGCAAGATTATCACTGTATGACAGCTTGCCTTCAAAGGTTAGCCAGGAGCTCATATAGAATATCATAAGGAATCACTTCATAATGTAAAGAAAAAAATAACACAGCAGCTGCACAATATTACAGTACTGTGAGGGAGTTGGGGAGATGGAGAAACTTTAAATAATTTGAAAATTTTATCAGAAATAACGGAAAAAAACAATATCTGTATCACTGTGCTTAAATCCATCTCAATAGCAGATCTATTCTCTATGAAAGGAAGATGGAAAGTTATTAATATACATCAAGTTCTCTGCAGATTTTTTGTTAAGAGGGCAGCAAGCCCCACTAGTTTCTCCTATCCATTACCAAGTGGGATTGAATTAACCCATTGAAACTAATGGTGCAAGGAATCTCATCCCATTACTTTTAAAGTGGTTGAGTCTGAACAGTCCATGAGTACATTGTTGAGAAAGAGAACAAGTTCCCCATCTTACTCTAATAATGAATGAGAATAAATTAGCCCCCTGCTAGGTGAATGTCTGATCCTCTTTATTATAAGCTTAGTTTCTCAGCAGCAACTTAGAACCTAGGCCCCAGCCGAATTACTGCAATGCTATTGTCTCTGTAATTTTCTTGGTGCGTTGTTCCAAACTGTAATCACCTGAAACATGATTGAGAAAAAGAGACTTAGAATTACCCAAAGGAATATATTTTGTGGTCCTAGCTTAGAGAAAAAAAAAGATTAAAAATAAACAAACAAACAAGCAGATGGTTTCAAAATTATTCATTGGCAATACACCAAGTAATTCACTGGCAGTGTCAACCGGTTAAAGTAAGTTGAACGTTTAAACAAAAAGCTTCATGGATTACATCATGTCATGCAATGCACAAACACAGTGAAACAGAAAATCTTTTTTTTTTTTTTTTTGGTTTAGAACTGCTGATCAAATTAGATTCTGACTGTTAAGGAACTGAAATGTTCTGATTTTCTGGAAATGGAAATTTTGACAATGAACAGGTTTTGATTGTTTTGGTGATCTAGACCACTGGTGATGACGTTGGTATATTTTCATTTTTTTATTTGGAAATAGAACATAAAAAAATTGCAAAAAGGGAAATATATTTACTATATACAAAACCCTCTAAAAGAGGTCATGAAACATCAGATACCTAGATTGCATCCACATATATATATATACACCTCGTGCAGAGGATGAAATCATTTAAAATTCCTTGATGTACCTGGGAATGTGAGAAATAGACACATAGATGAACATCAGATGACTCAAGTTTCACCCTGGTCAGAAAAAAAAATTATTCTTACAAGAAGAGGGAATATAAAGTCACCATGCATCCCAGTTTTTCTTATGATATTCCAGAAACTTCCTTCAGGGATCAGAAATGTCTCATTTTTTCACTTCATCAATTTAAAGTTTTGGTGTTTACATTACTACAAAAAGTTTCTTCAAGATGTATTGCTATGCCAAGCAGACTTCTCTCTTTGTTTTCCAGGAACAAACAGTCCAGTGAAATGAGCATTCAGTGTTATGAACACTGTTCGGAGTGAAGAGAAAAGGCAAATACGTGCAGACACTATGAATGTTATTCTTTCGGTCAAAGTGAAAACTAATGGCATAGTTCACTTACTGCAAAAATCCTTCATCCTAAAATATAATCATATGTTGCTATTGTGTTATAACTGACATTGGTGATACCAAGAGACATTTAAACAAAATGCCTATATTTGTCTTTTATGTAATTATTTCATGACCTAAAAATAATATTGCCACAAAAATGTTCTGTTTTTTTTTTTAAATATAGTCACTTTAGGGGAAACATTGAGGATCTGGGTAAAACACTGATGCTTACTTCTGATGAGAGCATCTGCTATGCCTGCCATCAAAGTGATGTACAGCCTTTGGGTTTTATTGGACACATTATTCCTAGGCAAAGAAATGCTTTGTTCCACCTTCTTCCAGCCAGGAGATTGGAACTATTTCTCTTGGATGAGGGCACAGCCAAAGTGATCTATGTGTGTTTGTTACCACCAGATTAGATTACAGCAATTCATTGTACCTGCGGAAACTGAAAAAAGCCATCCATATGCTACAACCAGTTCTACATACAGTACCCCAACTCTTAGAGAAGAAAGACTGAAGTGAAAAAGATACTTCTGCTGCTCTAAACATGCCACTGGCTCCTTGTTCTATTTTATGTGCACTTTATGACTTTGACCTTTACATTTAAATCTCATAATGAAATGAGGCCTAGGGCCTATCACATAACTACTTCTACTGCTAGAAGTACATGGTACTCTGGCTAACAGTCACAGAGAGATGAAGTAATGCATAGTCGTGGGTAATGAACTAATCTAATTTCACTCTGAAAAGTGGTTCCTAAAATTCAAAGCACACTGCTATGAAGGGTGAAGTGATTTCACTGTTAGTTGCTATGTTCCCTTTATGTGGTTTAATTAAAGGGTGTGAGTCAATGGCTAGTTCATCAGCTAGAGAAGGTAAAATGAAGCTCTAAACTCAAGTTACCTCACATCCCTTTCCTCAAGGCTCACTTTATTACCAAATAAAAAGATCCAACTACAGGACAAAGCAAATCTAAATACTCTGAAACACCCTCAGGATCTTGTCTCATCTGTCAGCTCTCTTATACAGAATTAAGACTATTCCTTATATAGTTCCCAAGGGTGGGTACCTGATTTCTTAATCACATGATCTCTGGACTTCATAGTTGCTCCTGGGGAAATTGCATTTCTCAGAAAGCTTGTTTTTACAGGATCTAAGGCTTTAAAATGCACCCATACAATCCAGTGCTCTGTTATATGGTCCTTGAGGTCAGAGTAGGGTCCATAAATATTAACAACATGTAGCTCTTATACAGTAGGACATAATAACAAATGTCTGATGTTATCCTGTGGTGTCCCCAACCCTGCCATTAATCTGACTCCATGAATAAAAGGAGAATTTCAATTCTAATGTTGCCCGACAGACTGACCCTTTCAATAGTCACTACATTTTCCAAATCAAATGCTGCAATTGGAAATACTAATGTATTTGTTTGTTTTTACAGTACTGTCTTACATCAAATTTGAAAATACAGTAATCTAAGACAAGCAAATTGGGAATCTTGCCGATGGCAGTACCATCAGTTTGCAGAGGGAATGTCTGCAGTTTTCTTAGATGCTGCTACAGTCCTGAGATAATGAGTGTAAATAACAAGCTTCCTCCCATAATGCAGCATTGTTATCTTTTGCCTTACTAAACTCAGACTTCAAACAGCCTTTGCATCTTTTCTGTGGCCATCAGTGATATTTCCTCTACCCCATCTGGGATATCCTTATTTCACAATTTCATATTATGGGTGTGCTGATTTCTCTGACTGGATTTGCTACAACATAAGCAGAAAGAAGTCTGTAATTAGAGAGGCATCCCCCTTTCTTTGTCTGTTATGAAGGAACTTGAAGATTTTCATGGCACACTCCCTACAGTGAGATACAGTTGCTGTCACAGGAGATCACTCTCCATTAAATGTAGTTTACAAAAGCAAAGCAAACACAGACAACCCAAATGACTACCATCCTTGTGTGCTCAATAAATTACTGGCTTTACTGACTGGATTAACATAAACCTGCAGATGGGGAAAAAAAATACATTTAATCTCATTGAAATCTTGCATACTAGAGATGTTATATTTGAGCCCAGGATGTTCTCAAATAGATACATTAAGCTGAATGTTAGTATCTCTGGAGAGAGAACCTTTTACTTGTTTCATCCCATCTCACAGCTAATGGAGGAATACTTCAATTTTTTCTCCTTTAATAAATCATTTGTAAACCTGGGGATTTCACAACAGGGGGGCATTCTCAATCCCTAGAGAACCCTGAATATCAGATGCAGCTTTTTATTTTTTCTTCATTGGCCCATCTTCATTTAAGCCTTGCAGCAAAGTCTGCTTTTAACAACTCTAAAAGCATTGCAGAGAGACACACCTATGGCTAAGTGCATACACTCTGCTCAGTATTTAGCCAAAGGAAATATTCATATTTTTGTTTTCAGCTAAATTGTGCTGGATGCTGTTGGTTTAATATATTCTTGTATGTGAGGCTTAGGATTTAAAAAGTAGCACAGCTGAGAAAAAGGCAGAAGGGACAGATGGTATAATATTTATTTGAACCCCCTGTGTTCCTGAGGACTATTATCTAATGACTATGTTGCAACTAAATAAGGCAAGGATAATATGACAAAAATTTAATAATATTAAAACCAAATATTTTAGAAAAATACAAAAACATGTCCTTGATAACGCAGATTTTCACACATTTTACAGATCTATTCTGACAGAAGATGATTGGCCACTATGTACTAAGGACATATGCTCAGGAATGAATTCACAAATTCATTGCCTAAATGCCTGCTCAACTGCTGCTTAAACCCTTAGGCACCTAAACATCTACCTTTCCACCATTAAAGTCTACACTGTGTCTATATTTCAGTAGCTGGGCATGTACACAGCCACCTCAGTCCTCAAACAACTCAGTAACTTGGCATTTAACTCATAGTGGATTTTACACTCTAGGCATTTATCCAACTGTCTCATATCTGAAACCCACTCTGGTAGCAGAGATTTGAACTTGGGTCTCCCATCTCCTAGGACTGCATACTAGCATTTGAGTTATTCTAAAGTAGATCTTCCCTGTTGAAGCTGTTCAGCTGTGAATAAATACTTAAATAGTCATTGAACCAGAGAAAATGTGAAAAAAAGTCTTTTCAACTATAAAAGATAATTTAAAATAAAATAAATATCACAAATGGAAGAAAGGGGAAATTGATAGTAATGAATACAAATCAGAAACTAGGAATCAATGAACATTAATGAGAGAAAGGGACTCAAGGAGAAATCTGTGGCCAACATAGTTAAGGACAACAGGAGTTTTTTAAAGTTGATGAGAAACAAATAGTATCCTAACAATGTTAATGGCCCATTACCAGAAGGAAATGGTAAAATTGTCAATAATAATTCTGAAAAGGCACAAGATTTCAATACATATTTCTTTTCTATATTTGGGAAAAAAACATGTAATATGATGTAGTCATATCATATGATAAAACTCTTTGCATTCCAGAATGTTAACCAGCAGGTACTAGAGTTAGACATTTTTAAATCAGCAGGTTGGGATGACTTACAACCAAGAGTTTTAAAAGAGTTGGCTGAGGAGCATGCTGAAAGTAAATTAATGTTGTGTCAATATATAAAAAGGGTAAACAGGATGACCTGTGTAGTTATAGGCCTCTTAGTTTGACATCGATCCTGAACAAGATAATACATTGGCCGATACAGAACTTGATTGGGTAGAAAGATGTACAATAAACATGGCACACATTAAAGAGATTAAAAGCTGGCTAACTGATAGGGTTCAAAATGTAACTGTAAATGGGAAATCATCATTGAATGGGTGTGTTTCTAGTGATGTCCTCTAGGGATTGGTTCTTTGTCCTACATTGTTTAACATTTTTTTAATGACCTGAAAGAAAACATAAAACCAACACTGATAAAGTTTGCAGATGACCCAAATTCTGGGAAGTTGTAAATAATGATGAGGATGGGTCACTGATACAGAGCGATCTGGATCATTTGGTGAGCTGGGCTCAAGCAAACAGTGTGCATTTTACTATGGCTAAATGTAAATGTATGCATCTAGAAACAAAGAATGTAGGTCGTACTTACAGGCTGGGAGACTCTATCCTGGGAAGCAGTGACTCTGATAAACATTTGGGTGTCGTAGTGGACAATCAGATGAACAAGAACGTGATGCTGTGGCTAAAAGAACTAATGTGATCCAGGGATGAACAAACAAGGGAATCTTGCATTGGAGAAGAGAGGAATTTTACCTCTGTATTTGACTCTGGTACGACTGCTGCTAGAATAATGTGTCCAGTTCTGGTGGCCACAATTCAAGAAGGAAGTTGACAAATTGGACAGGGTTCAGAGAAGAACTGATGATTAATGGATTAGAAAACATCCCTTTTAGAGACAGACTCACAGGGTATGTCTACACTGCAATTAAACACCCACAACAGGATCATGACAGCTGACTTGGGCTCAGGCTAAGTAGCTGTTAAATTGAGGTGTAAACATTTGAGCTCAGACCCTCCCATCTGAAAGGGTCCTAGAGTGTAGGCTCCAGCCCACACCTGACTGTCTACACCGCAGTTAAACTGTCTATTGGCCCAAGCCCTGTGAGCCTGAGTCAATTGGCACAAGCCAGCAGTGGGATTTTAATGGCAGTGTGGACATAACCTTCTTTTGTTAAGCTCTTTGAGTAAGGGGTGAATTGATTACAGTCTATGAATATCTATATGGGGAACTAATATGTAATAGTGGGCTCTTTCATCTACAGAGAAAGGTATAATATTGGCCAATGGCTGAAAGTTGAAACTAGACAAATTCTGACTGGAAACAAGGTGCAAAATTTTAATGATGGGAATAATAAGCTATTGGAACAATATTCCAAATGTCATGGTGGATTCTCCATCTCTTACACTTTTAAAATCAAGATTGGATTTTTTTTCCCTAAAAAATATGCTTTAGGATATAGATTCTGGAACTAGGGGTGCTGCTGCACACCTGACTTGAAGTGGTTTCCATCAAGTGCTTTTTTTTTTGTGGGGGGAGGGATAGCTCAGTGGTTTGAGCATTGGCCTGCTAAACCCAGGGTTGTGAATTCAATCTTTGAGGGCACCACTTAGGAATCTGGAGCAAATCAGTACTTGGTCCTTCTAGTGAAGGCAGGGGGCTAGACTTGATGACCCTTCAGGGTCCCTTCTAGTTCTAGGAGATGGGTATATCCCCTTTATACAGGAGGAAGAGATAGCTCAGTGGTTTGAGCATTGGCCTGCTAAACACAGAGTTGTGAGTTCAATCCTTGAGGGGGTCATTTAGGGAACTGGGGCAAAAAATCTGTCTGGGGATTGGTCCTGCTTTGAGCAGGGGGTTGGATTAGATAACCTCCTACGGTCCCCTTTAACCTAATATTCTATGATATACAGGGTTTACAGTTTGATTCAATGGCTCTCAGCACCCCTACTATACAAATTGCTCCAGCAGCTGTGCTCTAGAAATTACTTTGGGGAAGTTCTATGGCCTGTGTAATACAGGTAGGTCAGTCTACATAACCACCATAGTCCCTTCTAGCCTTAAAATCTATGACTTTATAACATAGTGGTTAGGGCACTCACTTGGGAGCTGGAACACCCAGGTACAAGTCCCCTTGCTTTTATGCTTATTTAAGTATTTATACACAATGGAACACTTTCAACAGGATAGAATGAGAGAGCCCTGCCTCAGAAAATCCCATAGCTCAGTAGGCAGCAACTCTCATGGCAGATTTACATTAAAATCTCTGCTACAAATTAGGTAGATGAGGGAACTGAACGCAGGTTTCCCATATCCTGGGCGAGTGCTCTAACCTCTGGAATAAAAATAATATAGGAGTTTCCAGTTTTTTCTTGAAAAATAACTGACCTGGCTTAGAGCCAAAACCTAAGAGAGGGTTCAAGGTTGTGAATTCCAAGTGGAGATAGGTATCTAAATCCCAAAGGGCTTAGACCACACCTTTCTCCTCAGCATTTCCCACTGGCTACTTAAAGCAGATCATCTCTCAGGTTGCTAGGTTTTGTGAATTCCATTCTCAGGCACCTACCTCTCTCCATGCATTTTATATGGAGTCTGGGTGCCTTACTCAGGGCTACAAAGTAGGTGAGATAGTACCTTTTATTGGAGAGAGACAAGCTTTCAAGCTTACATGGAGCTCTTCTTCAGGGCTGTAAATTCTACCAGGTGGCAGAGTGCACAAAAGTTAGATGCTGCAACACTCAGCATTGCAACACTTAAGTATCTTTCATGAATCTTGCCCTAAGGCTTTTTAGGGCATAATTTTATTTTGGAAAACTGCAGCAAACCAAATGATTGCTACTTTATACCTCTGAGTATGTTGTGTCCAGAGCTCTCCGACTGCATTCTATCAGCAATGTAATAAATGAAGAAATGTGGGAATATACATACTATACAAAAGTAGATATAAAAGTAGTGGGGAAAGATATTCAACAGTTGTGATGAACCCATAGGACTTGGTCAAAGTGCCAGATACCTTTAGATCCTCAGAACCTTCAATGCCAACCTGTTTGTTTTTATAATAAAAGTTGAACCAATCTCTTTTTAAGATTATGAAAAGTTCTAATAGCTCTTTGGCAGCCCTGATATACATCAGACCAGCGGACCATTTAGTCCAGCCAAGAACTGATCTCTGCTGAACTACTAGAAATACAGCCTTTCAGAGATGATTCCCTATTTACTATTACATTTTGAAACCTATCACTAGGCCATTTTTAAATCCATTTAATGTATGCCATGTTAATTTTATGTCTTCCTAGATGCTTCAGAGAAAGGTACTAGGTTCTCTGTGATAGCACAATAACTGAATATTGTGCCTCCAGAAGAAGTTTCTTCTGAGCCTCCATCAGATAGTGTATGATTTATGCCGCAAAGCATCCCTTATTTTTTTTAATCCAATCTAATGCATCCTATTTAACTCTTGACCTCACTGGTGTCCTGCGACAATGAGCTCAATGGGTTTATTATGCATTGTGTATAAATTATTTCCCTTTCTCAATTTTAAATTTGTGAAATAGAAAAAAATATTGTATGACTCCTCACAACGTGAGACTTAGTGAGATTTACACAGATCTGGTTGGTACCAAACTGTACATCAGTAAATTCTCTGTCCCTAACTACAAATCTCTGAATACTGCAGTGCTAGAACTCTATCTAATGAAAAATGCAATATTTGTTTCTAATAGATATAGCACAGTTAAATTGTCCAGATACTGTAAAACAAGGGTTACCAGACAGTTCAGGAGAACAAGATTAACTTTCATCACCAGACTAGGTCTACATTTAAGCTGTAAAGTGTAATTTCCAGCTAGAGAAGACATTCTGACCCTACCTCTAACCTATGCTAAAATAGAGCATAGTTGCAGGAGGGCTACCTCCCCCAATACAATTGCCAACCTAGACCCATGGAATTTAGGGAAACTAGTCCTTTTTGCAGCTCACAGTACTGTGGCTACATGCTTATGTTTAGTGTACTACCTCGATAAGAGTTAGCATGGGCATGTCTACTTGAGTGGGAAATCATACCTTCCAGCTCAAACGCAGACGTACTCTCAATCTCATGAGTATTCTAAAATCAAAGACAATAGGCAGTAAGTAGTATTCAGTCCTTTTCTGGATCACTTTTTCAGAGAACCATTAGGAACTACTAGCGTCTCTTCATAGTTAAGGCTGCAACCACATTCCATTATAAGCCCTATGTTTAGCTTTGCTATAACTCTGGACTCCAAATTTGAAAATTATCACTCTTATGATTATAGCTAAGGAGATTTCTTTTTTGTGTTTCAGGGAAAAATTGGCCAAATTGTTTGAATTACAGATAATTCAAAATTACCGCTGATCTGAACTACTTGTGTGTACTGATTTTTCATTTCTCTCCAGTTTAGAAATGACTTGCTAATACCCCTTGAAATTTTCCATATAGTTTCTACTGAAAAACTCATACATGGGTTATACTTCAGCACCCACTTAAATCACTTCCACCTGCCCCAGATCCTCTAGTCCAGTCCAAAACAATAAGCAGCCTGGGCATCCTCAGATACTCTAGGAACCAAACCCAAGCTGGCTGTCATCAGAGCTGGTGCTATACCTCAGGAACAATGCTGAACCTTATTTGACGTATCCCCTCCTGTGGGTAGGTCTTGTTATAGGCAAAGCTGGTAGCATTATCTATACTTATGGTCTTATAGTGGAAATTGTTGGGTAACCTTATTTTCAGTAGTTTAGAAATTTGCAAAACTTTAACCTAGGGGTTGGCAACCTTTCAGAAGTGCTGTGCCAAGTCTTCATTTATTTACTCTGATTTAAGGTTTCTTGTGCCAGTAATACATTTTAAAGTTTTTAGAAGATCTGTTTCTATGAGTCTATAATATATAACTAAACTATTGTTGTATATAAAAGTAAATAAGGTTTTAAAAATGTTTAAGAAGCTTCATTTAAAAATAAATTAAAATGCAGAGCCTCCACAGAATGGTGGCCAGGACCTGGGCAGTGTGAGTGCCACTGAAAATCAGCTTGCTTGCCGCTTTGGCACACGTGCCATAGGTTGCCTTCCCCTGCTTTAACCATTCAAGCTAATTTTTTCCAAGCTGGGTAATGACCTCAGGCTGTGTTTTGTTTGTTTGTTTATTTTTTAAGTTTCAGCAAAAAATGATGCAGTCATTTCTTAGAATTAAATTAGGGGAAATTATGTGGGTTTGCCCCTTATAAAAATACATATTTTTCCACTGAGCATCTGCAGCATCCCCATGCTTGGGAACAGAAATTTGAAATTTAGTGGAGGTGGCCTTTGTGTCAGGGATGAAAAGACAAGACTGGGACTAGTACCTTGACTATCACCTCTTTCACTTCAGTGTAATAAAAGAACTATTGCATATAGACATATAAACGCTTGAATTTGGCCTGTGGTATGTAAAATATATACAGTAGGCTATTAAGTATCAATGATTACTGAATACATAAGGTACTTATCTTAGATCAAAATAAAAAAAATGTGTTTTACACAACCTAATGACTGGGAGAAATGCTGAATGTTGAATAATTGATTAAAATGTCTAACACGCCCATGGCACTCAAATTCCACCCTGAGTTCAGTGAAAGCTTAATTATTCCATAGCTTCTGTCCAGTACTCACATCCAGTATTGGGTATACTCCTACACTCATTAATTTTCTTCCTCAGTGTATTGTTTTCCTCTTCTCTCATCTATAGTATTAAATCTCTATAATGCACCACAGATATATTACAACAGAAATCATCTTTTGCAAGAGTGTGGATACTATTTGGCAAAGAATTTTTTTGAGCTGTGTGATATTGGCAGACCAGCCAACCTACGTATGACCCATTACAACTTAACAGGAGGCATTACAACTATAATCAAAACAATTTCAAATATATGTACTAGACCAGCAATCATTAACCCATTCATTTGCAGTAATAGAAACCAAGGGTATATGCTAAATGTATTTGTCTGTGTTTACTTATATCTTGTCAAAAGTTTAACAATGTAACCAGATTAGATTGTAGATGCTAATTCCCTTTCATGTCTTAATTCCCTTACATTTTATGTATGTGAATGGTTCAGTAATCCTTAACATCAAAGATATAAGATACTGCAGGAAACTAGTAATATTATCTAAATTGTCTGCAGCTTAACTATCTATGCTATAATAGAGGATTGGCTAATTGCCTTATGTGAATGAGTGTAACTAGTTTACCTGTGTATGCATAGCAAATAGAAGATCAGCTTCAAAGCAATGGTCCACAGGTGATCTGCATTGCCTATTCTTCCTCTGGGGAAGGCCCTACTGCAGGGCTGCCTGCGGGGGAAGAGGGAGGCAAGTGGGGCAATTTGCGTCAGGCCCCGGGCTCTGCAGGGGCCCCAGAAGCCCTGGACTGGCGACAGTCTGGGTCTTCAGTGGCATTTCGGTGGCGGGGGACCCTTCAGTGCTGCCGAAGAAACGGAGCGACTGAAGGGCTCCCCGCTGCCGAAATGCTGCTTTGCCCCAGGTCCCCTGAATCCTCTGGGCAGCCCTGCCCTACTGTGACAATTTCTGTGAGGAGGCGTGTCAGCTTGCTAGGGAGCTATAAAAAGAAGTCTCGGGCCTGATCCTGTCTTCTCTAGTCAGCTGAAATTTGGAACAGGGAAAGTGTAAGCAATAGGACAGAGATCTTCCAAATAATTATACGGAATACCTGGAAAATGCAGGGAAAGGCTAACAGACTTTACATCTAAGCTGCCTTTGGATTCTGACCTGTTTCCCGAGAGACCTTCAGAAGCCAGCAGTTTATTCCAGCACTGCTGTTAAATCTTTCTTTTTCCTTTTAACAATAAATCTTAGATTTATTAAGGATTGTCTGACAGCATGATATTTGGGTAAGATCTGAGATTCATATTGAGCTGGGATTAAGTGTTTGGTCCTTTGGGACTGGTGAAACTCACATATGGTGAATGAGGTTTTCAGTAACCCCTGACTATATTAGCTTTGGCTGTATAGATATGAGCCAAGGGCTGGAATGCCTAAAAGGGACTGTGTTTGGCTTCTTGTTAACCAGTGTGGTGCTACAGAAGCTCTTTTGTTCCTGGCTTGGTGAATCTAAGTATAGAATAAACCACCAGTCATGAGGATTATCTGCCCTGATTCTTGCAGTCTTCCCTAAATGTGGCATTCGCTGTGTGATCCATCCAGATAATCCTGATCACAAGCTGGAAACTCTCAAGACAGCAGACAGACACAGAAGAGGTCCCAGAAGGTACTGCAGCACTGAGGAGAGAGGAGAAGACAGGGCCCAGAGACGAGCACGTCTCTCTTCCCCTTGTGTCCCACAAACCCAGATCTATGCAGGGATGACCTCCCTTCCCATCAACTCCCTTCTGAGGGCATGAGGACTCACTCCACCCTTCTTCTCTAAGTTATGTGCCTAGGAGTAAGAAAAATATTCCAGGGAGGAAACACCAGTATCACCCCCACCACCTGCAGGCCTGAGAAACTCTTGAACCAGCTGCAACAAATATAGAAGCAGCTCTAGGTGGTTCTGCAGCAGGGACCAATGAACCCTGATGATATCATCAGAGAGTTTCCCACAGTCTTCACTCTGGACACTCTCTCCTCCATGCTGATTTGCTGGTTCATTAAACTCCTTCTGCTCACTTCCCTCAGTCTTTACACCTCACTCTTCTTGGCCTTCATACCGTTCTGCTTCCTTCCCTGTCTTCCCCCCATGCTCTGTCCCTTCTTCTGTCTTTCCATATAGCTAATCCCCTCCGAACAAAACCTCACACAAAAAATTAAAAACCAAACAAACAAAACCAGTGGCACTAACCTGAACATTGCTGTTCACTCTGCTTGCGTGTTCTGCCTTTCCTGTCTCTGTCTTTTCTGTTTAAAATGGTAAGCTCCTCAGGGCTGAGGCTGTCTATTACTCTATGTTTGTACATTCTCTAGTATAATTTGCAGAAATTATGTTGGGTGATTTGGAGTTAAAATAAGGAACTGATTTTATTATTTAGATACAGATGTTACAGAGCAAGCCCCCTCTCCATTAAGCCTTGTCATTTCTCATCAGATTTGACATAGAACACCTGTCTGTTCCTCAGATTTCTCAGGCATGCGGTCTTGTTGGTAAGGTTTCATAATATATTCAAATCTATAACGTGAATTCGGTTTCAGAACTTTGGGCCTGATCCAAAGCCACTGAAGAGAATAGAGTGAGGTATCTTATCTTAAATCTATGGTTTTGATTTTGGTTCAAAATATTCTTCATCCTCTAAGGGTTTGTCTACACAAACACTTAGCTTGAGACAAGCGGGGGTGTAAATCTTCCCCAAACTAGCTTGCCTTGCATTAAGTGTCTGGGTGAAACCTGCTGCCACACACTAAAAATTTCCTAGTGTGCTTTAATCTATTCAAAGCAGAGTACATCAAAGTGCACTAAACACTCAGGCAGCCAAGCCCTGAGTCTTTTCAACATGCAAGTTGCTCACCTAACCTAAGGCAGGGTTTTCTAAGACCTGTCTGATGATCATCTTGCCTCTGTCTGTTGAATTAATAGACACATCAAATGACCCTGTCCTGTGACCTTGTCACAAGCCCTCTGGGGTCTCCAGTTCTCTAAATCTGCTTCCATTTCTACAGCCCACTTTAGAGCATAATACATCTTGCCTGGAATTCCTATAGACCATGATTCAGCAGAGTACTTCAGCCCCACATCTGAGAAAAGGGAGGAAGGGCAGGGACAACTGTACTGGGGTTCCGAGTTCAGCCTCTCCACCCCTCAAAAAAATCTCTATAAATAAAGTGAAATGGAAGGGGATGAGGCCTCAGCAAACTTGATGTATCAGACCCCCACATTTCTCTACATGGACCTGCCTGTATCCAATTTTAAGCCTGTGGATAGCTCCCATTGACTCAGAATCCTTAATATTCCTTTAATATAGTTTTTGTATGCATTAATATAGAGACTGTCTTGTAGGCACCCTTCTTTCCCACTCAAACAGGCCACCTCACCTCAGAATTGGCCTTCAGCTGTGATATCATAATTGCTTTCCTAGAAGAGTAATATTAGAGACATATTAAATGCCTCTTTAGCCATCTATCTAGGCTGTTTAGCAGCTGGAAGTGAGATTGCCCCACACCGTAACCAGCTTAGTCTCCACAGACCATACTTTGAGAACCTGTGCCTCAAATAATATTCTGTTACTAAATAAGATGACTTCTACATAAAGAGTGGGATTACTTACATATTTAAGATTAGGCATGTGCTTAATAGCCTTGGTGAATGGGGCAAAAAAGAGTTAATAGGATAATGGAAATCATAGATGGAAGTTACCTTTTTAGAGCATATAATCCTTCCCCTTGCCAATGCAAGAATGCTCCCTACAGCATATTATCTACTACGTTCTCCAGACAAGTTTTATATTTTTCTAAAGAACTAGGGCTT
The DNA here is from genome assembly GCF_007399415.2 of Gopherus evgoodei. Classification (NCBI taxonomy): domain Eukaryota; kingdom Metazoa; phylum Chordata; order Testudines; family Testudinidae; genus Gopherus; species Gopherus evgoodei. The sequence goes on from NC_044323.1 coordinate 200,331,044, forward strand.
TGGCTTTGGTCTTCGCTTAATTTTGCCAAATTATTTGAACATTCACCATGGTATCAGTATGCAGGCTCCAGCTCAGAGATAGACACATTGCTGCTAAACACCACTATATTTGGAGGTGCAGTCTCCTTATTTCACTGAACAAATTCAGTCCAACTCTAATCCCACTTTCTGTGAAACTTAGTTGTGCATAGAGGAATAACATATGACTTTAGGCCTATCCAAAGTTATCTACTAACTGCGACTGTGACAGGGACAAGGTGCCATTTTCCACGCTTGCCTGGATGTTTCATCTCAGTGTCCATTTGTGTTAGGATTGATGGCTTTGTAAGTGACTGGAAAGATCAAACTGTTTTACAATGCTGTGTCAGTCAATTCTTAAATGTTAGTAACATTGTAATATGGGGATTTGCCCTTGGTTGAGCGTCCCTTATCAAATAAAAGCCAAATATAAGAATACAGAGTTCCACATTATGCTCTTTAACATTCTCAGGGAAAAGAAGAAATGAGTAGTCTTAAAATACATTCTGAATTCATTACTTATCAATAGAACAACTAAAGCATTTAAGGATGACATAACTCCTGAAACATTAGATTAGAAGAAAGGATTTGTTTCATTAATTCTTAGACAGTTAACATTTCATATAGGAAATGGTAATTAGTACCAAGATTGTCTTTAGTCCCCTGAGAAGATGTTGGCCTTAACACAGCCGATAGCTGTGCAAAGCAAAGGTTACAATTATTTATTATACTGCCTTCCATCTTTAGTAAGGTTTTATTCAATAAAAATTACTAAGACCATTCTTCTGGTGCAGATTTTGCATCTTGGAATCAATGAAATGAAATATATGGTACCCTATTTGCTAAAGACTACAAAGAGTGTTTTACCTTGAAGCATATGTTCTCTGGTTGTAATGTGCCATGCTTGCTTGAAGCAAGAAATATATTGGTTAGTGCTACAATACTTCTGAAGTTAGAATCGCTTGAGAGAGAAGGGTAGGAGAAAGGGCTAATAATTTAGATCCCTATAAACCAAAATAATTCAGCAATTATTGGAGGTTTAATTTACTAAAATGACCTAAATAGTTCAGCTGTAACAGGTTTATATAACGGCTTACTCAGAAAACATCTGTATTGTTGTGTGATAGCACCAAAGTGTAAATGAATTGATGTAGTTGAAGCTAATTACCTGGCAGTCCAATCTAACCAGAATATAACCTTACTTGGTTTTGGCAAGTCATTCTCAGAATATATCTACACTGCACAGTTAACATGGGCTTTCACCCAGATTCTAGCTTTAAGCCCCCAACTGTCCACACAGAAAAGTCTATGACCTGAATTTGAAAGTGTCTTAAGTGCACATTAATGTACTCATCTGGAGAGGGGTTAGAGCCCATATTATACTTGAATTCAGGTTGGAACCTGCCTACTTTGCAGTGAGGACACAATCTAAATCACTTAAGTGCTAATAGGCCTCCAATGCCTTTCTATATATCCTCACAAAGGAAAGGCAAGTTCTCCCACAATTGACTGTGGAAAAATGTTAGAGCATTTTAGCACCAAGACGCATGGCATGTGCCTCCAGACCAAAAAGGGTGAGTGCATAAACAGTGAGGATATTGTTACACAGGTAGGATTTTGCTATGGGAATGCTCACACTCAGGTGAGGCTAACCCAGGCGCCAATCACCCAGGTTAACTGTGCAGTGAAGACGTAGCTTTAGTTAGGGGACTGTACAGACTCTGGAACTCACTTCCTATCTTGGCCTAATGAAGGCAAAGGGCAAAGATTATCTCTTCTCCTCAGCTTCTGAGAGGAACAACAGTCTGAGTTCCTAGGACAGAGCACTGATAATCCAGATAGCATATCATTAATCCTGTTAAATTAGTTAAGTAAATAAAGATCAGAGTCTCTTTTCTAATTTGCCTTTTCAAAACTGATGAATTTTAGTGCCTTATCCCAACCAATCATGGATATAGTTGGGAATTTACCATCAGCATCTTCAATTTTGTCCCATCCACCTAAACCATAAAATTAAACAAATTGAACATAAAAATATGTGAAATGACAGATGAAGTTAGAATATTTTAAATGCATGTCAGTCACAATGTAATTGGGAATGATTTAATTATTTATACATCCATTTCGCTGTCACTTTGACAAATCATGGAAAGATTCATTATACTGCGTTTTGTTTCTTTCCTGTGAACCTTTTTTTTTTAGTCATTTATTTTTTAGGGCTGAGATTTTTCAAAGGAGCCTAATGGAGTTAGGTAGCCCCAATCCCAACTGCCTAACTGAAAGAAAAGATTTTCCTCTGAAAATCCCATTCTAGACTGGAAAATTTGTAACAAAAAAAAGGATTACAACAGAGTGATTCAAAGTTCCAGAAATGATATTTTGTAGAACCCTTCATGCTGCAAATTTGATGCCTTGCCTGTGTCTCAAATCATATGCCCAATTTTAAGCACATAAGTTAGTTTTAATGGGATTTGCTTACATGCTTAAAGTTAAACAAGTGTTAAAATTGGGCCTTGGATCTGAACTATCTTAAAATGTCGGAGTCATTCAGACCCACCTCAAAGGTCTCTGCTATCTCTCAGGATCATCACATTATAATTCAACATTGAAACTTTACAATAGCTCGTTATGGTTAAATTTCAAAATTTTCAGAATTATCAAAATTATTACCCGAATCACTTGGGTTTGATATCAGACAACAAGAGACTTCCTAGGGAGACAGTTGTCACTTTCTATTTTGGGTCTCTTTGGAAAGGATTTGGGGCAGGAGGTTGTGGTGGCTTAACACTTGCTTCTAGTAAGACCAAAGACATGCAAAGGTGAACACAAATGACCCCCCCAACACACACACATTACTGAACACTTTTCATCTTCTTTACAAAGCTAACAAATTGATATAGAAAATATATGCAACAACATTGAAATAAAGTTAATTCTGGAGTGAAATTCCCCAGTAGCTTAGGTATGCACAGCAATATTTCCCATCTTGAATTATATTGTAATTGGTTGTTATAAGTACAGTAATAGCTCACAATAGCCAACTAATAAGAGTCATCAATCAGCTGTTCCTTTAAGAGACAGGGGATAAAATATGATTCATTCTTGGAAGTAACACTAAACTTTAAACTAGTTTGCTGTAATTAGAAGATAAATCATGATCTAACCCAATGTATAAAATTCGAAATATCAGTCTTCATCTGTTACTTCTTCTAATGTGCTACAGCATTTATATCTGAATTACATCCTCCTAAAAGCACTTTATTTTTCCAAAAAAGCATGACCTTTAGATTTTTAATCCACAGCTTTGTTCTCAAATAAAGCAATCTAGAAACAGTCAAAACTTTTCAGAAGATAGATGGTAATTCCTTACTAATCCGCACTATTTTTTAAAATAATAACATCTGCATATTAAAAATGTATTTATACAACTCATTTATATGTGAGTATACTAACATCTGAACTTCAGTTCTGAAACACCGTTCTGAACCTAGAGGACATCCTATTTCATGCCATCTCTTTAACAACTTGTCTCCATTTGCTGTCAAGCCAACAAAGCACACTATACTGCATGCACTTAGGGATTACGTCACTGAAGGTTTGTTTTTTTAAGTAAAAAGTCATAAAATCAGTTTCCAAATAGGTCAACAAATGCTGACTTAATCCAAAGATGTGTGGGCAGCAAAATAAATATTCATTTTAAATTAGCCAGTAATTGTAAATATTACCTGCATCTCACAGATATCTGGATCACTAATCTGTAAACTAATTAAGCAATATCATCTACATATAAATTGAGATGCATCCAGTGGGGAGCAAAAGAAACAAGGTGATGAACAATTCCAGCAGTGCACAATGAAATTAATAATGAATTATAAAGGTGTTTTCTTTTTTAGTATATATTGCACAGTTACACACACACACACACACACGTATATACACATAGATCCATGAAAATAAATTAAAATATTTAAAAAAATATCTAATGTCTCATATCCCATGTTTTGTAAAGGGACCACTCGTTGCAACAAAAATAAGTCAACTCACAGTACAACATCCCAGGTAACATGTTGGTTAAATCTACTGCATCACAACAGAGTGGTGGGGAAGGGGAAATGCTCACTGACTGAACAGCAAGTAAAGAGGGGGGAGGAAGGGGTCATCTCATAATACTCAGGGTAATTCAGTTTAACCTGTGATGACTGCTTTACTACACTATGATTCACTAAGATGTCCAACTGGATCAGATGTTCCTCATTTTGTGGATTAGAGTTCTAAAGTAGTCAGGACCCAGAGGAGGCCAAGTTGGTGAACTCACCAAGAAGATGAAACCTTACTGTCATGCACACTGGTGATCTGACAGACATGGAGGATTACACACTTCAGGGTTGGGGAGGGGTTATTAGGATTTCCTCAGGGTTGGGGAGGGGTTATTAGGATTTCCTCAGTTTTGTTTATGACTGAATTGCAAGAGAGCAAGTTGTAAAGCGGATATTCCATGACATACCTTTGCTGCTCATACCTATGCGTGCTCCTAAAACCCTGTTCTTGGATAAACAGGGTAATGAGAAACAATGGACTGAAACTCTGACTCATGCTGACTAAGGAAAGGCCATCAATAAATCCACCATCCCTGCTTCTTTGATTTTAGATGAAAAACCTAACCGGGACCAGACAGGGTTATGCATATGGCTTTGTGTTGGCAGCTAGTAACCTAGAGAAGCAGGCTAGAGAGAAGGTGCAACTGTGCTCTCTACTCAACCAACCTGCAACATGTGAATGGTCCTATTAGGAGAATTGACTCATACAAGTGCGTCCATGTCTCATGTTGAAACAAATATAGGCTTTTGGTGGAATACAAGCCATCTTGCAAACCTACCAGCTTCCTTTCAGAGGTAATTGCACTATTGCTGCTGTTGGTATTGGGATCCCACAAATCCATCTTCTTAAGGGATTTCAGTGTTCATGAAAATGATGTTTCTAGCCTGCTGGCTCATGATATTATGACCTTCATAAAAATATGGGATTTGTCTAGTGTGGGGGTGGTGGCGAGGGGGGGGGTCAATGGATCCTCTCCTACAGTGTGATATAAACTGGACCTGATCTTTGGCATAGGTGGGGGCATTGCAAACATAGGTATGAGAACTAGGGATGCTGCAGGACCCACAAGTTTCACAGTGAAAAGTTTGCTGCTGCTATTAGAACAAAACTAGCATTATTTTGCAATTCTTGAGAATCCCAGAGGTGTGGTAGACCCGGATGGTGTGAGCAGGAATTGTACTTTTTCACATTGCTTTTGAAAATGCATGGTTTACACTTTCGTTAGCTGGCTTTTACCACCCCCACTATAAAAAGTGTTGCAGTGCCCCTGAATGGAAATGAAGTAAACAGGCCCAGTCATCAACTTTTTTCAAGAAAAGGTCTGTGTAGTGATCTTGGGATTCATTAAATAACAAACGAGTTAATGAGAAAGGAATACAACTTTAATTAAACAATGTTCCCAACCCCCGCCTCCAACATATCTTTACAGTGCTCACAATTCCTTTAAGACACTCTCCCACATCTCCCTCAGCCTTATTAAATGGCCATACAGCTGCATCTTTCATCTTCTCTTCAGCCTTGCAAAGGCCCATTTATGATTGCTTATGCTAGTCCTTACAGAGAGCTTTTATTAGCCCTACTTCTCCCATTCTCTACCTGCTGAAGATGATCTGGGCTAACCTCCCATCTGCAGCCAGTTCTCAGACAGCTGCTAACATCCTCTTCCCTCTTGTTGCTTCCATTTCCTGATCATCCGTCCCCTGTGTGTCATTTCTCAATACAAGATGCTGTAGATTACACAGCATTCTATATTTCACACTGACCTGGGGCGGGTCCTCTGTTCCCTGTATGATTTGTAATCTTGCTGTCATGTTCATCCTAAAAGGGCTGAGCAGTGAACCCTGAAGTTCATTTCATAATGTACATCCAGGTGTTAAAATTACAAGAACCTTAGAACTTCATATAAACAGTATCAACAGTCAATAATAGCTTTAAATTTAAAGACTGAATCAGTATGAAAATGTTTACAAGACTAGAGGTATATATCAATCCATGAAATTGTGCAGAAACTAAAGAAATGAAATGTAGCACAAATAATTTATTCATTTAAAATAAAACCATAGAGAATATAACCTAGGACACCTGAGTTCTGATGCCAGCTCTCCCCTTGAGACTTGCTGTGTGATCTTGGGAATGTCACTGAAAAAGACTTTTTCAAACTCAGGTGTCTAAAGTTAGGCACTGAAAACCATATTTAAGACAAAACATTTTTGCTGTAGCCCTTTTTTGGTACATCAGTTTCTCCATCTTTAAGAGGGCTGATATTTACCTGATACATATGTTGTGAGGATATATGTTTGAAAAAAAATTACTTTGATACCCTTAAACCAAAAAGCTTTTTATAAATGCATATTATTTCTTTAATCTAGTTTCAGTAAATGGAAAATGACAGTTTTAGTTACTTTCATTTTTATTCCAGTCTGCTCTGGGCAAAAGTATTTATTTTATATATTGCCATCTTCTCTGTGGAGATTTACAATATGCATTTACTTTTTCATCCTAAATCTATTTTTGACTTTCTGTTCACTCATGATTTTGCTTTCCAATATTTACCTTGCTTTCTTTGCTGTTTCCTCCTTTCATTTTGTTTTGTTTTCTTTCCATCTGTGACTCAAACTATGTTTGGTTTTTTTTAATTCCTTCTTTCATCTCATCCATCCATCAATCTTCAATATGGCCACCACTTGGTACCTGCATGAAGAACAAATTTAAATAAAGCAAACAATCAGTTTTTAGGACTTTACTCTCCTCCTTTTCCCTCTTGTAATACCATGAGAGTGTGCTTTGTAGATTATTTTCACTCAAATAAAAGTAGTTGTTGGGGAAAGTCTAGCTTAAAGAAACAGATACTGTTGGGTCCACCATAATAGATAAAAGTCATGACTCTGGTATAGCAAACATAAAGGAGAATCTTTATTTAAAAGATGCTGGTCACACAGACTGTATAGCTGTCGTTAAACTCTCTAGTTCACAAAAGTGATTTCAACATGGGTCGCTACATAAGGGTGAGGGTTGACCGGTGTCATAAATGTCATTTTTTCCCTCTGAAAGATTAGTAGGGTATCCCCAATGTCACTATGAATTGGTAATGTTGAATGTTGTTGATTAATGGACTGTTCCATTTTAACTTCATCGGAATGATCAGTGTTACAAAGTGCAGTATGTTTTGACTGAGGTATAACCTTTGCAGTTTCATGTAATGAGCATCCAAATAGGAGTTTGTTCTGTAGTCCATGACACTCTCCCATATAGCCCAGACAGTAGTATTAGTTTCTAGCAATGCAATGTGGCACTCTGCCTGTCTGCTCAGTAATGCAGGTCACTTTGATAATATTACCCCAGGTTCTACTCTTCATTGATTCCCACGTCACTACAGAGTCCAGTTCAGGGTCTCCAGATTACTTTTCAAAGCCCCGTGTGGGCTTAGCCCTAGCTAAGAGAGATTGCTTCACCTGCCACACTCATGACCTCCACGGATAGTTACGTTCCAATGGAACCCCAAAATTATGGACAGATTTGAGAATACAGAAGACAGGACTTTCATGGAGCTCAGATTCAGAACATGACACTCATTAACAACAACAAGGTACTTTGCATCTGTAACCACAAAGAAATGGGTTATGCATTTAGTTGATTTAGATTTTCCACAATAAACTCTTTGCACAGGCTTATGCATAATATTGTGATTATTTTCTACCTTGCAAACTACCATTACAGAAGGAAAAGGGAGGAAGAGTTCTTCTATTGTCATTACTCTTTTTCCATTTGGGAACCATCAGTGCCTGGATGCACAGAAGGAGTGAGGCATCAAAGTCCATGTTTCAGATGTCTAAATTCCAATTTTGGCTTCACTATGATACACAGCACTCCTGCCTAACCCTTGTAGGAGCCTAAACTCACTCAGTGTCTATGTTTTCAGAGAAAAGTTCTCTTAGAGTCTATCTTTCTGCCTCTAGGCGCACACACTGCTGCCTCCCTCTATGGACATCTGAGCACCCATCTCATGCCTAAGGCCCAGAGCAATTCACAAACCAGGGAAATATATGCATTTGGCTAGCTAATTCATGTGCAAGGCCTGATTCAGTAGACATGCTCAGTCTGCATACCAGACCGAGTCCCCTTTAAAATTCAGTTGGAGTAGACAATGTTTACTTTCTAACTTTCGGCCTAGGGGTTAGAGCACTTGCCTGTGATGTGGGACATCCAGGTTCAATTCCCCCTTCTCTGCCAGAGATGGAGAAATGATTTAAACAGGGATCTCTGTCCTCTCAGAGAGTGCTCCAACCACTGAGCTATGGAATATTCTGATGTGAGGCTCCCTCAGTCTCTCTTCTTGAACCTGTTTCATTGTGGATAAATAATGAAAAAGAGCAATTGGAATAGGGGCCTGGACCCAGGCAGGTGCCCTAACCACTAGACTACAGAGTCATTCTTACACACTCTCTCTCTCTTTGGCCCAATGATTATTTAAGAATTTATCCATTGTGGAACAGTTTGGGAGAGGGAATATACAGTGGTTAGAGAACCCACCTAGGAAGTAAGATACCATTCAGTTATGCATGCCATGTGAAAAATTTCTAGGGGAGCTCCTTGATACTAACGGTGGTTGTGAAAAAGTTCCTTCTCTCTCTCATTCAATTTGGAGATCAAGAGTGAGCAGCAGAATAAGTGATGGCTAAATTAACATTAATGAGCCAAATATTGCTAATACTGTTGCTATTTAGCTAAACTGTTATTCAGTTTTCCCATCTCTGATTAACAGGTGGTATAATGTATTGTGGTTCTGAGCAGGATATTACTTTTATCATGCAGAAGAATATGTTATTTCCATGGGGCTTCAAGTATGGGAGTACATCTTCTCACTCAGTCATAAACCAGCAAGGATAAAAAGATTATTCTGAACAGCAGAAAGTCTTTGGAATGGTAGCCAGCAGTGTTCTAATTGCTTCCAGATTGTCATAGGTGCTCAATAGGAGACCAGTGAAAACCTTACTGCTTTCAAAACTTCCACAAGGATTTTGAGTTTGTAGGTGGAGATTGAGTAAAGAGGGTGAATTGAGGATGAGGGTAGAGGCAGGGTTTGATTCTTGTTTTGATCAGCTCTAAAGAGATTCTTATTCTCATGACAACTCCCTGCAGCTTTTCTGGTGTGAAAAGCCAGTTGAAGCTTGATGCTCCTTGGCATTTTTTTCTTCTCTATTTCTTTCTCTTTCCAGGGAGACTCATCAGAACTGGGGAAAGAATTAGCACAAGTTTACAAATACCTGCTCAATAACTTAAAATAACTGCTACTGCCTGTGTACCAACAAATACCATGATGTAAGAAATTGTCTCTTTAATACTACAGGAATAATTATTTTGCAATGATATTAATATAAATTCTACCTGGGCAAGGCTGGGGGCTCCAACCTATAAAAATGTAAACATACGCTTAACTTTAAACACATGAGTATGCCTCTGAAGTCATTGGACTTCAGTGACACTACTTGTGTGCTTAGAGTTTAACGCATGCATAATTACTTACTATACCCAAGTAAGGGCTTCAGGATTGGACAACAGGAAAACTTTCCCTATCAGCTTTCGGTGTATTTGCATTTATATTTTGCCCAATAGAGTGCTTTGCTTCTTGTGTAAAATTCAAACAAACAAAATTAATTAAGCTTTGGAGTTTCATTTAAATGGGAGAGATGATATTGTTTAACAATGTCTTTACTTACTTTGTTATTCAAAAATGCGGTTACCGTAAAGAGATAATTTGTCATTATGTTTTTAGAAGGAAAGAGTTAAAATAAATCAAGTCTGCCATTCCCTAATAGCAGGGATTAGCATAAAATCATTCAGCAGTGATAAATACAACTCTGACAGTTTAACCAATGATACATCCACAGTCGCTTAGCATTTAGAAACATTATAAATGTAAGTTCCAGATCTGTTCTTTCAAAAGCAAGTTTAGCTCCTGATAAACGGTCTGTTTAATGCACTGACTATCTGGAGGGTAATTTGAAGTTCATCAGCTACTATACTACTGGCAATCGACGTTCCCCCACAGACTAGTTATAAAAACTGTTATTTAGAATGCTTAAGAGTTTCCAGTGGCCTTTCTTGTCATTTTTAATTGCTGTTGAGTTTTGGAACTACAGTTGTCAGCCAACCTTATTTTCCTTAAGACAGATGATTTTCTTCCTTTGCTTTTCAAAATTAGCTTTTATTTCAGAATTCAGGTTCTGTTTTCTCCACAATATTCTAATTGCTCTTCCAGTTTTATAGAGGAATCAAATAGAATGGAATAAGAACTTTCTCTCAACTAAACATTCCATTTTGTGAGAATGTTGTGGTTACTGTAGTCGCTTAACAAATGTATAGCCCATATTTCTGAGCAATTGGAGATGGACCCGACTTCATATTAAAGTCAATGGAAAGAATCCCATGGACTTTAGTGAACATTGGATCAGAATGTTAGGGGCAGTCTGTCAGCTGGTATAAATTGTCATACTTCTATTATCTGCCACTGAGTGAGTTAGGTTACCTTTCCATAGCAAACAGTGCATATATCCTTTGCCGTGAGGAAGAATATTTCTAAAAATCCAACTGTTCACTAACAATTATGGTGCCGATTGTCTCAGTTAAGAAAGATGTAGGAATAGAAGTACTCTGCTCCAGTCAGAGTTTCCACATACACTGAATCTCAGAAAGAACAGTTCCTCCAAGAATACATTCAAGGACCACCACGGCTGCTTTGGTGAGTCTAGCAAGACCATCAGAGCCAGACTATCAGGATCTGATTTTGACACTTGTACCAGTGTAAAGCTGGAGGAACACAACTAAAGCCAGTGGAGTTAAACTAGTGTGCAATTAGTGTAAGTGGGGAAAAATGGGTCCTCCAAATCCTAGCACTCCATGAGTATAGGACTGCAATTATTTCTGAGGCCCAAGCAGAGAAAAGCCCCATGCATCATGTTCCCTTCACCTTGTCCACTTATACAGGTTTAACCACAATCTGGAGTAATGGTTTGGCAATTCTAAATTCCTACTATTGGTTCCCTTCAATTTTGCTCTATGTTGTTAATAAAAGAAACAAAAATAAGCAGATACATACAGTGGAATAATACATCAAATCAATTTTCATGGCTCAAACTCAAACCTTAGTCTTTGTTTGCTACGAATATACTGGTACAAGAACAAAATGAATGATCATTGTGTTACTATTTCCTCCATTGCTATGTTTACAATCTTTTTACCTACTAATATGAAGCTTAGATCTAATAACTCTTTTTGAAATATGCATGTAAATTCCAAATCTTAGGTAAATACAGCCTTCCCTAATGAGATTAGTGATTACCAATAGTACTAAAAATTCCTATGCATTTTGTACTTTAGCCAACACAACTTGGAAGAAATATCCTGAAATATTTTGTATATCATTCGGATATTATAACATGACATGAAACATGCACATCACTTGTTGGAGCAATACAGGACTCCATGTAGGTGTGATGAAAATTTCAGATATGCAATGGCAAGGAATCCACAAAAGGAATGAGACAAAACATAGAGCTCTATCTCTGTTTATATGTGTTCGGTAGGCTAGCAGTCAGTGCTATTTCAGCTCAGAGAAAATGTGGGGACAAAACATGCAATGCAAAGAAAAGTTTGCAAGGGCAATTTAACTGAAGGACAGCATCAGGGGTTAAGGATGACCAAAGACATTTCCAGAATGACTATGAACACCTGACGTCTGATTTTGGTAGACTCAGTGTCAGTGAAACACAAAATTAACTTCACAATTTGTTGTAGAATCAATTTTGTAAAGTTACTATAACATTTACGGGCCAGGTACAAAATCAGCTTACCCATACTTATTCTAATGATGATGTAGAAAAGAAAGATACATTACATGTCCTTTCAAGTAAGTGTTAAACCTGCTGTAAGGACTGTTGTGGATAGCCAAGAAAAGGAAACAACATTTGTAGAGCATAGTAAGTTCAGTGGAAACTATACATAAGGGCTCTTCAAACAAGAACATTTAACATTGTGCTATGATACTACTGTTTTCCTTTTGTTCCCACTTGAGACATTAAAATGGTTACCATTTCATGAAAAGTTAAATAAGATAGAAAGTCAGGACAAAAGAAAGCAACACCAATTGCTAGAATAGTTTCAAAGTGGCTGCAAAGAGCATACCAAATAAAAGATACCTTGACTGGACAGAAATGCAATTATTCTCTAGAAATTTTGCTGAAAGTTTCACTCTCTCCTACCTGTGGTCCCCAGAGACATGTGAGGGATATGTTTGTTCTTGCTCTGTTTAATCTTTTAGTTTCTGTTTAAATTGGGTTATTCACAAGTCTGACCTGTCAACAATCCTCCATTATTCCGATGATTTTCTTTCTCTGTTTACAGAGAACTAGAAAACACTTCCATAAATCAAGACTGGTTTCAAGCCTATGAGTGAAGTTAAAGAATTTAGGATCTACTTGAGAGGAAGAATGTTGTTGAGGTTAGTGCACAAGGCTTGAAAATCAGGAGAGCTGGTTCCTTTTTATGGTCATGCATGTACTTTCTGTTTGATGTTGGGCAAATCATGCAATCCTTTTGGTCTTCAGTTTCCTCCTAAGTATGACAGAGATATTGGGAGGTCAAATTCATGTGTATTGAATTGTTGTTATGGGGTTAGATTGATAAATGAGTTAGAGAGATGGAGAGAAATGAAGGAAGTGAAAAAATAAACAATTGATCCACATATCTTAAAAGGGTCCATTTCTGACATTCTTAATCAGCAGCTAATGGGAATAATGCCTCAGAAAGGACTTCAGGAATTCCAGTGTAATCTGAGTACCTAACTCTTTCCAGCTGAAATATTCTGCGTTTTCAAAAACTGCATGAGAAGTGGAGAGATGAAAAGAACCAGAGGCAAGATATATGGAGTAATAAAATGTTCAATAAATATTTGTACATAAATATTGTTATGAGCATTAATATATTGTGGCTTCTCTCCTTTTTTATTGACATTACCCTCTCCTATGCTTCCTTATTTGTTGGAAAAATACCTGCTCACCTGGTTAATTTCCTACCGTATGTTAATTCAATGCAGTTCTATACATTGTTTATGGTGCATTGCCTTGGCTGCATGTGCCATTAAACATGCTGTTGAGATGTGACACAGGTAATCTAACAGTCACCTGTCTTGGTTCCTGAATCATCCTTCCAACTCAAATTTCCATTTTACCTCCTCTTCGAAAGTATTTATTATTTAATTTTCCCATTTTGCACTCACCATTGTCATATAGCGGATACAAGGGCCAGATCTGTCTATGAAATGGGTACAATAGATTGCCTATAGGATAAAACTGTTTGTTTTATGATTGTTGAGCTGTAAGGCACTGTAGTGTACAGTACTTGGCTAAGTCATGAATGAAAAAAGTATGATAGAGAATAACGCTGAAAATTTTATCCTGTTATTTTATGAATCAATAGTCTGTAATAGTCTCGCTTGTAATATTTTGCTCTGTTCTCCTCACCCCATCTCAAAATAAATCAATACATAAATAAACAAATGGCATCTAAAGAAAGGAAATGTAAATGGTTATAAGCATGGAGATACTTCTGCACTGAGAAAAGGTTGAAAATACCAGGAACATTTAATTTGGAGAGGAGATGAAGGGAGTAATAGTTATATGAAGCAAAGAATGAAAGAAAGAAAGTTCATACTATGAGAACAAACAAGCATTCAGTCAAACTAAAAGGTAACAAATGTAGGACTGATATGACCTTAATGTTATGGACTGGTACTTTGGAGACCGGGATTAAAATTCTTGCTCTGTCACTGACATCCTGTGTCACTGTCAAGCTGTCTGGAGCGGCTCGTGAACATGAGTACCAGCCTCAGGGCAGACTATGAAGAAGCAGGGCACAAACCTCAAACTGATTGTGAGTTCTACACTTAGATTTCACTAACCAAGTATCAAATGTGAACTCCTCACACACTATAACAGTCTTACTATGGAGTCACAGACAGTCCCATGGGGCATTTTGGACGATCTTCCCTACTTGTCTCTGTGACAGATGGCATCTTAGACCAAAAATCACAACAATATTCAGGTTGCTCCCAGTCGCAAAGGAGGAGTCATTTACTTCAGGTCAATTACCCTTTAGGTCCCACATTAAAGACAATCCTTGTAGCAATCCTCAAATAAATTAACTAAAGCTTTATTAACTAAGAAAAAGAAACAAAAAACATTTATAAGGTTAAAGCAGGCAAACATACACACACATGAGTTACAGTCTTAATTTCCAAAAGGTAATAGAAGCTACTGTAATATGTGAGCTCTACAGGTCCTCTAGAGTTAATCTAGGCCAAATAGCTCCGGATCCCTTGCTTATGCTTATAAATCTTCAACTCTCATAGTTCAAAAAGCATACAGAGATAGTTCCTTCTTGTCAGGGATGTTTATTTCCTTTCCCCAGAGTTCAAGCTGATAGAACAAGTCTGCTTGCACATCTCCTCTTCATGGGTGTCAGGGAAGCAATCAATATAGGATTTTGTCCACCGATGTTCCACAGTGACTTGTCAGGCGTCTATGGGACTTCTTTTGTGGGAGAGAAGACAACACTTCTTGTGGTCAACTAGTATTTCATGCTTGGTAATGCTTCTCTCCTAACTAGGGGTTTACAGTTTTAGAGCAAACACTTATAGAGCAACCACTCAAATATTACCTTATAAATATGGGATATAGATATCATTAGTGAGATTAATGCATGCAACAAGTCACAAGCATTTCACAAAGTCTAAACACTTAACACCTTTTTAGAAATCTAATATCTATTTAACAATACTAACACATAGTAAGCCAGACTAGTTTCCAGCTATGTATTTGTCAATGTTCAGTGAGGCCTAGAGGACTTGGGCATGAGCTGGCACCTGGTCTACTAGCATCTACTAGTGACCTTCACCAAGTCACTTAGGACTAGATCCACACGGGAGACTTAGACTCAGCATTGCAGTACCTAATTTTGGGGGCCCTGCCTGACAGTGGAATCCCCCACTGCAAGTTAGGCCCCCAGGCTCCTTATACAATCCCTCAGGAGAGTTAGGTGCCTAAAACAGGGATTCACAGAAGCTAACACACTGAGCAGGGAGCCACCTATGATTGGCAGTAGAAAATGTCAACGAGAGGAGTGTGACCAAAGATCTGTCCCTCAAAGAGAATTAGGCACCTAACCCTGGGCTGGAGGGAGATGTCTATCTCTTCTTGGGATTCACAACCATGAACCCTCCCTTGGTGACAGGACTGACCTGGATTATATTCACAAACAAACAAACAAAACTCCAAAACAACAACAAGACACTACCTCCCTCATACCCAATAGCTCAAGGGAGGCGGGAGACCTGAGTTCAAATCCTGACTCTGCCTGATTCAGAACAAGGACCTGAACTGCAGGTAAGTGTCTTAACCACTGGGTTATAGAGTATTCTAAGGTCACCCTCTCTCAGTCCCTCCTCTTGAAGTGGTTCCACTTATAGTCATTGCACATGGGTCTCCCATTTCCCAGGAAATACCCTAATCACCAGGCTATAAAGTCATGCTTTTTTTCTGTACCCCTCAGTGAATATTTAATTGTTTCATAAGAAGTGGAATAGACTTACTAGGAAAGACACCCATCCCAGCAAGGCCAGGGTGCTCACCTATGAGATGAAACATCCAGGTTGAACTTCCTGCTCTGAATCAGACAGAGTGGGGATTTGAACCTGTGTCCTTCATGGTCTAGGGATCAGTCTTACTGCTGAACTATTGTGTATAGGTGGCTTTGGGCAGGGCTCAATCCAAGACTGACTACAGGATTGGGCTCCACAGGTGAGCTAGACATGTAAATGCCTCGTGTGTGACTCCTGCTAGGGCTTAGGTGCTGAGCTGCTTGTTGGTGTCAGGATTTAGGCAGTAGTTTAGTGCTAGAAGAATTAAGTAGGCAGCTGAGTAGGGGTTGTGAAAAATCTAAATGTTGGACATAGCTACCTAAAATGGCAGTTAGGTGCCTAAATCCCTTTCTGGGTCTAGCTCTTTAGTTTCTCAGTTCCCTGTCTGCAAAACAGGGATGATAGCCCTTCACTAACTCGCTCAGTGTTGTGAGGATAAATACTTTAATAATGGTTAGGCGTTTAAATACCTAACATGGACATAATTTACTAATTACTACAATATATCATTCAGACCAAGAGTTCAATATGATTTTTAGAAGGTTGGTATTTTTGTGGTCAATGAAAACATCCAGAGTTACATTAGAGAGGATTTCTTAAGTAAGCAATACAAATCTTCACATCTCAGGCTGTAAGAAACCCACTGATGGAGGTTAGGAACTAACTTCCCCTTAGAGCAGGTTATTCCGCAGTTGTCCTTTGTGGGATCTCCTGCATCTTTCTTTGAAACATCTGGCCCTATTCATTCTCAGAGTCAGGCTATTGGTCTAGCTTTACCACTGGGCTCTCTCTCCACTGAGGTTTTAGTGAAATTCTCACATCATTGCAATGGCATGGCTTCACTGGTGCGGGTAACAATGTAGAGCAGATCAAGCTGATTTTAACCTTTGTAGGTAGACCTGCTAATCATGAAATCAAAGAAAGCAACAACAGTTGTCATCCAGTTAGTTTATTTCAGTGAGGCATAGAGGGATGTGCTCCATTTCAAATTTGGGTTAACACTTACCAATAGTGTATGGGTGAGCTTCTGTGGCCTGCAATGTGCAGGAGGTCAAACTAGGATCAGTGTTTCTCAGCAACTGTTCCATGGACCGACACTGATTCTTGAGGTCTCCTTGACACCATTTAGGAAGGCAGCAAGCCGGTTCCTGATGTCCAAAAGGTTGAGAGACACTGAACAAGAAATTTATGATGGTCCCTTCTGACCTTAACAGTCTATAAGTAGTTCACAAATTCAGAAAGAAACAAGCTTAACAGCAGGTGGGCTATTCCACTATAAAAAGTCCCTGTGCACAGATCAATAACCAGTTTTAAACACTGCTTGGCAAGTATTCAGAAGACAATTACATAATTGCAGCAAGGTAGGAGATTACTGCAGACAACTTGACATGAATGTTTTTCAGTTGAAGAATCTGGAGATTTTCAAGTAATGTAAAATAGTCAGCAGACTCAGTGCCAGTAATTAAATTGCTAAAGAGTTCTCTTGTTCTTAAGAGTTTGCTTTTTACTGAAGCAAGCTCTACAGCAAGTCATGACCCTTCTTATTATGGCACAGATTTATTTAGGACTGTGATGGATACCACGTTAGTGCAGTTTGGTTTGCTAAAATAATAACATGATAAAAAGATATTCTGGTTCTTGCAAGAGTCATAATGAACAACAAAAATGAACCAATGTAATAGTTTTGTATTTTCACAAAAACAGATGCCATAAACAAACTAAGTATAATTATGGACCCATACAGATTTACTCTGGGTGGAAAAACAAGTCCTAACCAAGGCTAAAGTACTGACTACTAGAAAATATTGGGGTTTTACAAATGTCAAAATAAAATGTCTCTTCTCCAGTCCTAAGTGTGTCCAATTCATTTCAGCTGGAAATCCAGAGCAGTTGTGATATTTCAATTAAAAATAAGCAAATAAAGAAACAAACTTGTTCTGAATCCTATGAGACCTCTTAACTTTTCAGCAGCTGGACTTGTAATTAAGAGCTGAACTTTTTTGCTGAAAGATTAGCTGCACTTATTGGATAAGAGAATAATGTGAGATATTCGTCAAATCCAATCAAAATAGAACCAAGCCATATTTTTACTCAAACTTTGTCCAAAATGAAACTTTTGGAGTTCTGAAAAACTTCCCCATTAAGCTTCATGTCACCTGTTAGATCACCTGAAAGTGTCTGTGATACTCCCATGTTGGCAAACAAATTGGGTCAGGGTCACCCAGAGGGGGGGGCGCAATTTGCCCCAGGCCCCGGGCCCCGCAGGAGCCCCCACAAGAATTTGTAGGGGCCCCTGGAGCAGGGTCCTTCACTTGCTTTGAGGGCCCTGGAAAACTCTCGCGGGGCCCAGGCCCCCGGAGCGTCTTCTACTCTGAGTCTTCGGCAGCAATTCGGTGGTGGGGGGTCCTTCCATTCCAGGGCCCACTGCCGAAGTGCCGTGTCTTTGGCGACAATTCGGCAGTGGGGGCCTCCCATTGCCGAAGACCCCAGACCCCCTAAATCCTCTGGGTGGCCCTGAATGAGGTAGAATTATATACCTCAAAGTAAGCAACTAATAGAATTCATGGTGTTTTGATGTAATCTTGATTTAGAGACGTATGATGACCCACTTCCTCATTCGTATTAAATTCAAATGAATGATAATGATAATAGTGTTTTGGTTGACTCTGAGCAGATTTTGGAATGGGATGGTATCCACAAGTGGCATAGTCAAATGAGTTACTTTGAACATTTTGGTCATGTAATATATTTTTTTTTAAATTTGTTCTGTGTAGATTAAGCAGTGTCCTTTACTTTTCATGAGTTTTATAGGTTTGAGCTAATAGCTCCATAACTTTCATATAATGGGTGCAGAATTTTAAATAAACGTTTTAGATGCTTCACTATACTTGAAGTTCAGTGTTTATTTAACAAAATTTCAACATTCAACAAAAATATCTGAACATCTGATTTTTCAGTTTTTGTTTTCTGAGGCAACTAGCATAACACCATGAAGCCTTTCTTAATACTTACAGTTCTCTCCCATCAGTTGCCATAGGAATGATAGGAATGTAGAGGACAGTACAATGGTCCAGGCTGTGTTTTCTAAAAGTCTTTGTAAAGTAAAACTTGTGGCTAATAAATAATCCCGGGGCTGATTTTCTAAAATGGACGTGTACAGTTGCTATGAGTGAATTCACAAGTGAGATATTGGTTTTGTATGCCCAAATTGATAGAAGTTGGGAAGCTTAGACAAATGCTCATGTAAATAAGTAATTTGCCCATGCAATGCTGTATACAAGTTAGGCATATAACTGTATGCATATTTTTGAAAATCAGGCCCTAATTTGTAAAAGATGAAAATACAGCCATCTCACTTGTTGTTATATCATTTCGGTTCAGATTCTGCCACTTTATTCCCATTGAGTAGTCCATGGTTACTTCTATTGAAATGGACAATTTAAAGAAAATCCACATTCTAGCTGTAGTAATACTGGTCTTACGACTGATAACATTAGCCCAAAGTTATATAATTACTTAATCTGAAAAACGAATATAAAGGGCTTAAAAAAACCCTAAACCCTTAGACTTGTGGAACATCTGCGGTCTGCCTTCTGATGCAAACAGCATCCTCTCTGAACTTTTATGCTCCCTTCCAGGACACAAAGCTTATATTATCCAATAATTTTTGAGGGATCCCACAAGTAGTTGTATTTAAATCTGGATCTTTATTAAAACAGTATTCAACTAGGATTTGAAAACTCTGGGAATACTGTTAAATTATTTCTCACCTTGACTCTCAAGGTAAGGATTTATTCAAAGCACACTGCTGCTCTGAGAGCAAAAACAAAACAAAACAGAGCACAAACCCAGACAGTCCATGTTAATTAATATTTATTACAGGAAGCCATACATTTTCTTAATTATAAATATTGCAAGTGATTCAGTGTGAGGACCAATAAGGATATCTGTGATTCCCCCCTTAGAACTAAGCGTGGACTGCTCCTTCAGCACAATTTTTGATAGGTGACAAAGACTCTGGCAGCAATCACTGAACTTCAGGCATACTGACTAGCAGGAAAGGTCTCTCGCCATTGCATAATAGCTAAAAAGAGACCTTTTCCCACAAATAAATATTACTTTGACTTGACTTTGGCAGATGCAAAGGTAATTGATAATGTTATTATCTCAGATATAATTGTTGCCACTTACTAAGGGCAAGGTTGTGGCTTTACTACAAGCTCTGAATAAGGGGCAATACACAGCTGCACTATGCCAAGAGCAGACAAAGAGGACTTTTGGACAGGGATGCTGGAACCATTTGTATAGAGAGGGTGCTGAGATCCATTGAACCAAACTGTAAACACTATATCTGATGGAAACCACTTCAAGCCAGGGGGTACTGATACATCCCCAGTTCCAGCACCTATGCTCTTGGGGGTCAGTAATCTGTGCCAGCTCTATGCCTGGTGCTGCTAGACTTTGATGGTCAGCACAGGGAGGAGGTATAACTAAGACTTCCCCTACTCCCCACCCACATATGTGGGAGGGGGAAGTGTGGTCCTGTTGAGGCCATGCTTCAACTTGCACTATGGGTAGCCTGTGCATGGAGAAGGAGGCACCCTATGCTCCTGGGACATACTAGGGGTGACAGTTGTGTCCCAAAGCATTTAAAACAGTAGAAGAAATAGAGCACATTCTTTCATAATTCAGTGGTGGTTGCTCCATAAGAAAGGTTCAAACAGTTTCTAAAACCCAATTTTGCCTGCAGCCCCTCTAAAAACCTTCAGAAATGAAACTCCACAATGACTTTCTAAGGTTCACCGTGTGGACTTTCCTTTCCCACAGAATTCTTTTCTAAGGTCCTCTCCCCCCACCACAAGACAGACCCTTAATTATTAGTTCTCAGTATTTGCAGAACATTTCTTTCCCTATTACAATAAAGGGAATGGCTTCAATAATAAAGAAATACTTTCAGGGGAGATAGAGGGCAATATATGTCAGAAATGGAGGGCTTGAGCAACACTTTTGTTAAATGTAAGATAATTATTGTAATTAATTAGTTCTTAGACATACAATTTACATTATTAAAACACAGCATGTAGTGTAGAAAGCTGCAGCCTGGATTCTTGACTATTAGAATCTTGATAGTTAATTGTATCATCTTTGTTCTGAACTATTTCACTGGCACCTTCTAAAACTCTGCATAGATTTTGAAGCCCTTCTAATTTACAAAGCCTTTAATGATGGCGACTCAGAACATGTTTTGCTTTTACCTTTGCTACTGAGATCTGAGCCTGCTCAATTTTGGTTCACCCACAACATAATTTGGAAGCAGCCTGAGCATGAAATTTTAGTACAGTTACTGAATCAGGTTAATAAAGACTATGCATTCTTAGGTTCCACGTCATAAAGAAGCAGAGCAATAAAATCAGTTTGCTTTCTGTTGTAGTCTAACATTGACACAAGGTTAAAATATGTTTCCGTGAATAGGCACTCTTCTCTTGCACATACAGATTTCCACTCTTGTGACTATCACTTTATCCTCACATCTGGGGTCCACCCATCTGTTAGAGCTTGGCCTGAAGAAAAATAAAGCTTCCATGACCGCTAGGTGTTTGTGCATCTACCAATAAGGCCACAAGGGTCATATTCACAGGGCTGATGCTGGGGATTAGGAAGCCTAGCTAGGGTTCTGAAAGACAGGGTAACATTTTATTTGATAATCAGATTTTTATTTGCTTTATTGGAAATTCCCCTTTCCTTCCTATGAAAGGAGTAGAGTCAGGAGAAAGAGTTCAAACACAGATTAAGGTTAAAAATAATGTTGTCTGTGGAGCCTAATTTGCTTACTTGACCCTCATCCCCAAAGTTCCCCTACCACAGCTTCTGATTAATAAACCCTCAACTCTCCCTCACTAGAGATTAGCTCAGTCAGGGAGCCCCTTTAAAAGTTCACAGGCTACCTAGGCTCAGCTGCTTTATATTGCTTCAGCTCACTGAAGCATTCCCAGCTGAGACTAAGAAAAATATCTGCTGAGATTTAACCCCAAACCCCCGTGCCTGGCTATCTGATAAAATAAAGCTATTGCTACAGTTGTCCATATAAAGAACTCTGGTTCTGAGTCTTGCTGCTTGTGGGAGGCTGTTAGAAAATAAAGGCAATAACATGAGATTTTGTGGGACAAGTAAGAGGTGAGCAGTGATATTGTTAGTCTGGACCACAGCATTCCCTATGTTGGCATTTTGGGATGATATGCTATGTATGAGCAGCAGTACTTGATGAGAGTGACAATGTTATGCTCAGTATTGGTGGGGGCCCACTCTAAAAATGGAAGATCATTTAAACTATGTCTATGCACACCTGAGACAAACATTCTAACCACCTATTTAGTTCTCTGAGTAACTTCTCAAACTTACCTTTTCTGCTGAGGGAATCTGCCATAGTATAATGTATAAATGTTGTCACAGGTAGGACTCAGCTAGCTAATTAATGTTAAATACATGGGTTCTCTTTTGAAAATTTAGTAGAAAGAGAGTCTGCTATTGGGACAATCCCAAGTTATGTTATTACCTGCATCTCTACTGCTCTTTCAAAACTTATTTCATAATATTTTTTCTCTTCTCTCAGAAAAAACTCTGTGGGACTGACACTTTGATTTGGGCTTGAATAATAATGTGTCAGAATAGGGGATACTATGCCAGAAGCTAGTCCCACCTGAAATGCTGAAGGCCAATAGCTGGAGCTGGTTAACATTTGTATCACTATTCTTCTGTTTCTTCCTTGATAACTTTGATTTTGGTTTATGCTATTAGCCTGGGTACTAAGTTTTACCTCTTTCCCAGGAGGGTCACATTGTGTTGTTTTTTTTTCTTTTTTCTCCATTTAGGTTATCTTGATTTTAACATTTACTCCTGACAGGAATATTTCTATCTCCTTTTTGTTTGCCCCTGCAGGGGTATCATTCTTTTATTTCTGTATTTAATCATATTATATGAGAAGAGCCTAGACATCTAGATTCTGGCTTCACTGGGATCTGTAGTTCACCCTTAGTGGTTGTTGCCTAAGGTGCTTACTGCTGCTGGATTCCAGCACTGCTTATTTAATTGCACTTCCTTGGTGTGCTGCCAGTACTTCATGCAGCCTGTCTTTGATTTTACCCATGCACCTTCTATCTCACTACTAAAAAGAGAGACAGAGAAAAGCTTTAAAACTTTCAATTAAGAATGGGTGAAATTATTCCCCCTGCAAGGGGGTGGGACAGCACAAAATCTATGCATCATAATAGGAGATACGCCAATTTCCTAGAACGGACCTTGAGAAGTCTTTGAGTCTAGCCCCCTGCCTTCACTAGTACTGATTTTTGCCCCAGATCCCTAAGTGGTCCCCTCAAGTATTGAGCTCACAACCCTGGGTTTAGCAAGCCAATGCTCAAACCACTGAGCTAGCCCTTCCCACTATGTAAGTAAGTCCCAATTAACCCCTTAAGTAAGACATCAATGATATATAGGCCTAGTGTGACTCTTTATATGGGTGAATTTTTCACCATGCAAAGTTTCAGTTAGCAGTGCTCAAAAATTGCCACACTATAGTCCACACTTTCAGTAAATATCTTTTCCTTGTTGCATGTTTTACAAGGCCAAAAAATGAGTATTTCATTTGCACTTATGGCTACATTCATAAAGGTATTTAGGTACCTAACTGCCATTTTATGTGACTCAACTGCCGCCTAATTCTGTAGATACCTAAATTCCCTATATGCCTAAGTTTCTGTGGTAGACATGCATAAAGCCTCCTAAATTTTAACAGTACCAAACTTAATGGGATCCTCAAACTAGGCATTTACCTAGCTACCTAGTCTGTGACCTAACAAATCAGTCCCTGCACAAACACAGCTGTGGCAGTAATCCTCCATCTCACACACTCTAGATCAGTGATTAGAGGACTCAACCGGGATGTGGGAATTCTGGGTTCTAAAACCCCACTCTGTCTGATTCAGACTAGGGACTAGAACCCAGGTTGCCTATCTCTCAGAGGAGTGCCTAGACCACTATGGTATTGTGAAGTGTGCATCTCTCAATCCCTTCTGTTGAAGCTCTTCCACTTTGTACAAAATACCTAAACATTCCTAAAGCAGAGACTGGAACCTAGATCTCCATGAGACTATAGAGTCATTCTCACTCGTTCTAGTCCAATTAATATTCAATTACTTATGCAAAGTGGAATGATTTCAACAGTAGTGATTGAGACACCCCCAGATCCTGTGTGATTGGTCTAACCACTGGCCCTCAGGGGCTAAGGGCGGAATCTCTCCCCCCTCCCCCAAGAAAAGAGTGACCTGGCTTCAGCTATGTCTACGCTCGGAACTAGGGGTATGATTCACAGCTCACATAGACATACTTGCACTAGTTCTCATTGAGCTAGCATGCTAAAAATAGTAGCATAACTGCAACAGCCTGAACTAGACAGCCTGACTACAAACTTGTCTGAACCACGTGAGTACAAAGTTGGGGTGACTAACCTGTGCTGCTGCTGCCATTGTTATTATGGCTACTATTTTTAGCATGCTAGCTCAGAGAAGAGCTAGCACGAGTATGTGGCCTTGAGCTGGGAATACATACTTAGCTCTATGAGTAGACATACCTTAGATGCCTAACTCCAGGAGAGGGTAAGCAGCCATGAATCCCAACTGGAGGGAGACACCTCCCTCCATGTTGGAGTTAGTCACCTAATTCCTTTGAGGGGTGGAGCTTACACCACATCACTCTCCTTGGCATTTCCTAGTGGTTAACTTAGGCAACTCCCTGTTCAGCTTCCTAGCTTTTGTGGATCTTATTATTAGGTACCTGATGCCTCCCTTGCATTGTATAGGCTCACAAATTTTAAGTTCAGAAGAGACCATCATGATCATTGAGTCTGACCTCCTGCACATTGCAGGCCACAAAATCTCACCCACCCACTCCTGTAAAATAAACCCCTAAACTCTGGCTGAGTTATTGAAGTCCTCAAATCATGATTTAAGGACTTCAAGTTGCAGAAAATACACCATTTACACTCATTTAAACCTGCAAGTGACCCATGCTCCATGCTGCAGAGGAATGCAACAATTCAACGACAGGGTATCCACTAATCTGACTTGGGGGAAATTCCTTCCCGACTCCAAATATGGTCATCAATTAGACCCTGAGCATGTGAACAAAACCCACCAGCCAGACACCTAGGAAAGAATTCTCTGTAGTAACTCAGAACCCTTCTCATCTAGTGTCCCATCATGGACCATTGGAGATATTGCTGCTTGCGGTTGCAGATCAGCTACATGCCATTATAGACAGTCTCATTATACCATCCCCTCCATAAATATATCAGGCTCAGCCTTGAAGCCAGTTAGGTCAGAGCCCCAGACATGCCACTTCTATGATGAGCTGCATGCAATTCTAGGGAGGTCGGGCCCTACCACTACCCCACCCCTGTCCATGGACACCTGCAAGGGGAGAGCCTCATGCAACAGGGCTGAGGATTTTCGGGATGAGGAAGATGAGGAGGTGGAGGAGGATGAGGACAGCACACACGCAGAGAAACCATTTTCCCTGACAGTCAGGAACTGTTTGTCACCCTGGAACCAATACCCCCCCAACCCTCCCAAGGCGGGATCACAGACCATGAAGCCGGAGAAGGCACCTCTGGTGAGTGTACCTTTGTAAATATAATGCATAGTTTAAAAGCAGGCATGTTTAATGATTAATTTTCCCTGAAGACTTCGGATGCATTCGTGGCCAGTACAGCCCCTCCTTTTAAATGGCCAATCCAACGGTGATTGGTATGGGAAAGGAGGGCGCTGTTGTTTGAAACCATTCCCACATGTTATGAAGGTTGAAGTAGTTGTAAGACTGTGTGTTACCATGGCTGCCTGGAAGCTGAATTCTGTGTGTGTGATGAATTAATAAAGAATGCATGATTTTGAAACAATAATGACTTCATTGCCTCTGCAAGCAGTGATTGAAGAGGGGAGGGTGATTGGCTTATAGGGAGGTAGAGTGAACCAAGAAGGTGGGTTTTCATCAAGATGAAACAAACAGAACTGTCACACCGTACCCTGGCCACTCAGGAAACTGGTTTTCAAAGCTTCTCTGATGTGGAACGCACCCTGCTGTGCTCTTCTAATCGCCCTGGTGTCTGGCTGCGTGTAATCAGCAGCCAAGCAATTTACCTCAATCTCCCACCCTGCCATAAACATCTCCCCATTACTCTCACTCTATCGAATCAGTAAACTGCACCAGTGCACTTTTAAATGTCAAAATACATATTCTACCACCATTCTGCATTTGCTCAGCCTATAGTTGAACAGCTCCTTATTACTGTTCAGGGTGCCTGTGTATGGCTTCATGATCCATGGCATTAAGTGGTAGGCTGGATCCCCAAAGATAACTATAGGCATTTCAACGTCCCCAACAGTTATTTTCTTGTCTGGGAAGTAAGTCCCTTCCTGCAACTGTTCAAACAGACCAGAGTTCCTGAAGATGCGAGCATCATGTACCTTTCCCGGCCATCCCATGTTGATGTTGGTGAAATGTCCCTTGTGATCCACCAGTGCTTGTAGCATCATTGAAAAATACCCCTTGCAGTTTATGTACTGGCTGCCAAGGTGGTCCGGTCCCAAGATAGGGATATGTGTTCCGTCTATTGCCTCAGCACAGTTAGGGAATCCCATTGCAGCAAAGCCATCCACTATGACCTGCACATTTCCCAGAGTCACTATCCTTTATAGCAGCAGCTCAGTGATTGTGTTGGCTACTTGGATCACAGCAGCCCCCACAGTAGATTTACCTACTCCAAATTGATTCCTGACTGACTAGTAGCTGTCTGGCGTTGCAAGCTTCCAGAGGGCTATCGCCACTCACTGGTGAACTGTGAGGGCTGCTCTCATCTTGGTATTCTTGCACTTCAGGGCAGGGGAAAGCAAGTCATAAAGTTCCATGAAAGTGCCCTTACACATGCAAAAATTTTGCAATCACTGGGAATCATCCCAGACCTTTAATACTATGTGGTCCCATTAGTCTGTGCTTGTTTCCTAGGCCCAGAATCAGCATTCCATGGTATGAACCTGCCCCATTACCACCATGATGTCCAAATTGCCAGGGCCTGTGCTTTGAGAGAAGTCTATGTCCATGTTCTCATCACTATCGTGATTGCACTGTTCTTGCCTCCTCACCTGCTTTTACAGGTTCTGGTTCTGCACATACTGCAGGATAATGCACGAGGTGTTTACAATGCTCACAACAGTAGCAGTGAGCTGAGTGGGCTCCATGCTTGCTGTAGTATGGCATCTGCAGGAGAGCAGAGTTGCAGCAGAAGCAATGATACTAGATATTTATACTGAATAACGAGAGGATCCATGACGTGGATTCATGGCACCAGGAGAGCAGGAGAGCAGAGTTGCAGTGGAAGAGGTAGAGGATGACGGTTAGCACTGTGCACATTTCCCAAGGAAGAACACATATTCCCAGGAGCCCATGACAGACAACATGGAGAAATTCACTATCGAGACACAAGCAGGAGAGCAGAGTTGCAGCGGAAGCAGTGGATGATGATGGGATGCCATGAGAATAGATATTTATGAAGAACGATGAGAGGCACTGCGAGGTCAGTTCATGGCACCAGGATAGCAGGGTTGCAGTGAAAGCGGTGGTTGGATGAGGCCGGTTAGCAGTCCTACAATACTGTCTGCTGAAAGCAGTATGGTATCTGCACAGAAAGAAGGTACAAAATGATTGTCTGCCTTTGCATTCACGGAGGGAGGGGTGACTGACGACATGTACCCAAAACCACCCGATACAATGTTTTTGCCCCATCAGTCATTGGGATCTCAACCCAGAATTCCAATGGGCAACGGAGACTGCAGGAACTGTGGGATAGCTATCCACAGTGCAATGCTCTGAAATTTGACGATAGCCACAGTACTGCAGACACGCTCTGCCTACTTAATACACTTAATGGGGACAAACACACAATTGACTGTATAAAATCGCTTCCTAAAAATCGACTTCTACAAATTCGACCTAATTTCATAGTGTAGACCTGGGGTAGGCAACCTATGGCACGCGTGCCAAAGGTGGCACGTGAGCTGATTTTCAGTGGCACTCACACTGCCCAGGTCCTGGCTACCAGTTTGGGGGACTCTGCATTTTAATTTAATTTTAAATGAAGCTTCTTAAACATTTAAAAAAATCTTATTTACTTTACATACAACAATAGTTCAGTTACATGTTATAGAAAGAGACCTTCTAAAAATGTGAATATGTATTACTGGTATGCGAAACCTTAAATCAGAGTGAATAAATGAAGACTTGGCACACCGCTTCTGAAAGGTTGCCGACCCCTGGTGTAAACATACCCTTTCAATTACACTTGAGGGTCTAAAAACTGGATCTGTAAAGGTATTTAGGCACCTAAAGAAGCAGATGGGCACCCAGTGGGATTTTCAGAAGCAACTATGCACCTAATTCCCATGGGAGTTATGGCCCAGAGGATCAGATCTACAAAGGTATTTAGCACCCAAGTCCACCATTTAGGCACCATTGACATTCTCAAAACCACTGCACAGCTGTCACCTAACCCCATACATGCTGACATCTCCTAGGTGCCTAAGTTTCTGCCTGTGGATATGCACAAAGCTACCTAAGTACTGACCCCAAAGCTAACGAGCTACTGGGAGCCCTTGCTGATGCAGGAGCTGGATTCTCAAACTAGGTGAGGAATGTCTATCTCACCAGTGAATCAAATCCCATAGGCATGCTCTGAGAACACCAAAGATCTGATCTCTGTCAGAAAAGACAGCTGGGCAAGCAGATCAGGATTTTTGCATGTGTGTCCCCCCTAACACCTAGCAGGGAAGTTTGGGAATTACTGCTACTGCCAATATTAGCTTACCTAACTGTAAAAAAAAAGGGCAATAGGAATCATTTTAAGAGTACTCATTGTATACATATATACAACACAGCTTTTCCAGGCTTCTGCATCAACCCTCTTGCACTTTTTAGTTAGTATTAAATGACCATAACTCATCCCCTAAAGGAAAATCTCTCATACAACTACCCCTAAGCCATGCTTTGACATTAAGGCAGCATAAATCAAATGTGTAAAGCATTAGTGTCAACTTAGTATCTTTTCATAAATTGTGTTACTGTATTAGGGTAAATTTATTTCCTCTCATCCACAATGCAGGTGTGTTATTATTTTGTCCTTCATGTAAACCCCACATTGCCGTTAAAGAAAATCCTAAAGAAAGTCCTGTGCAGGGATCTAGTGAAGAATATGCAACAGAGAACTGTACTGCTGAAAAGAGACTTGCAGTGTGTGTCCAGGTGTTAGATCTTGCCTGTAATATTACTGTTTAATTTTGTACAATAGGGCTGCATTAATGTTTGTAGGGTTTTTGTTGTGTTTTTTAAAGTTTTCTGTCTTCATTATCTTCAATATGCTTAAAACAGTAGTGGTCTAATCCTGTTTCCAGTAAAGCTGATAGAGTTTTGCCAATGATTTCATGGGAGCAGCAGCAGGCCCTGAAATTAAAACAGAGTTTGCCAAGATCTATACTGATTCATTTACCTGTGTGACATTGAATTCAATGGAGTCGTCCAGGTTTAACTGTAGGGAAATGTTTGTGTAATGTACACTATCCTGGAGACACTCAATTAGCTACCCTAAATGAATACCAAAGTATATGTGGTGATTTACCGTCACAGAACTGAAGGTTGTTATTTAGCTCTTTGAAGAAATCTAATTGTTTCTTTTTAATAATACTGAGCCAAATCGAGCAAGCTATTCTTTTTATCAAGTTTACAGCTCCCCTTAGAGTACCCTAGGCACTGCTGTACTGCGACAGATTAAACATGTGTGGCACTAATTGGCAGAAAGCTCTTAATTAAAATAAATTTTTGCCATGCATATACAAACACAAAGGTCAGAATGCCCTGCCGGTTGTGAAGTTTTAATCAACGATAACAGCAAATGTGCCACACATAGGAATGAAAGGGCACAGAGTAGATGTGCAGACAGCTATGGCGATGTCTCAGAACATGATTTATATGTCTGAGTAGGAGGGACTCATCATCATGACAATGCAGGAAATGCAGATGTCATGCTTAAGGAAAAGTGACAATAAAATACCAGGAAGACTGGATCAGACATGTCAGTGTCAACATCTGTTACTACTAATGAGGTCTAGGTACTTATAATGATGGGGTTTCTCAAAAGTAAGTTACACAACCTTGTAATTGGTTATTTTCAATGTTAAACCATATTTTCTTGTGTCCTTTCCATCTCTTTGTGATTTGCACAAGTTCACTATTTTGTGAGCATAAGAAATGCATTGTCTTTGAGAGCTAAGAACCTCGCTAAGGGCCTGTTCTTGTGAAGTGCTGTGTATCCCCAACGTGTACAGACAACAAACACTTTTCTTCTAAGAGGTTCAATTAATCTCCAGTGAAGAATTAGCTAAATTTCTAGCATTTGATTTATAATGAGTGATATAAAGTACATGTCAAAAAAGAGGGAAAAAGTAAGATAATCAAGGTAGTGTGGAGGGGGTAGATATATACTCCTGCTACAGCCCAGTGGTAAATTACTTCCTCATGAAAGCAAGTGGGTAGACCCTGAAGGGAATTGTGGCTCAAGGAGTGTGTTCTGGTAAGCTCTTGCTGTGGCACAGTTTACACACTGACCCTTAATGTGAGCTATGTCCTTATGACAAAATTTATACCCAGAGATTTAGACTGGAATTTCAACAGAGAACTAAGGGAGATAATCCACTGCTTTGAAGGTTAATGAAAGTTGGCCACCTAACTCCCTTACAGTTTATGAAATTTCAGTTTTACTTCAGGTTATTCAACAAATTTAGTTTCAACTGCAATAAAATTGTTACAACATATTTTCTAAATATTTGTTTATTATAAATGTAAAAAGTACATCAAGTTCACTAAGGGCCAGACTCTGATTCCCTTATTATCACTTTAAACCATGAGTATACCCAATGAAATCCATTGGACTGCTCAGATTGCAATGTATTACAATCTGAGCACAACCCTTAGGGTTAGATTGTGCTATTTGACATGGTTCTGATGTGTGGTTGCACCAATAAAGGCTGGTTGAAATTTTTCCATGAAATTTTTTTTGCTGGAAAATTGGATTTTCAACTAAAGGAAAATGTTCATGAAATGGGTCTGCTTTTTGACTTTTGTCAAAAAAGAGATTGCCCCCACACCAAAACAAGTAATATAGCTATGCTGCAATGCCACTGTTCTCTCTCATGGGAGTTGTAAGATGGATGCTGCATGCTCCCATTCTCCTTTCGTGGGCAGGCTCCCAAGTCAAATTTCATGTTGTTTGATAAGCCACAGTCATGCAACTGCCTTGGACATGGCTTCGCTCACCAAGAGGAGAGCCTGTGATGCCTAACAGGAGATGTAATCCAACCAGGAAATCTGGCCTACAGAAAAAATGGGAGCATGAGAAACCTGAATTTCAACTCCCATGAGACACCATGACAGTATTTCACAATAGATTTTTGGGGGGGGGGGAGGGAGAGGAAGAGGGTTGGCCAAACTATTTCAGATTTTGACTCTGCCAAAACCTGAAAATTTCCAAGACAGAATAAGATGTTTTATTTGTTCAAAATTTTCCATGACAAAAATATTTTCCTACCAGCTCTAGCACCAACCCACTTTCCCTCAAAGACACTACCTTTAGGCAAAACATCCTTCCTGCTTTCTATTGTTCTGTGAGGTTAGGGAGGATAGATCTATTAATTTGCTGCAGGCCTAAGTCATAAAAATTTACAATCCCTGTTTCTACCCCCATACCAGATCAGCTTTGGTGACTGGTGTTCTTGAGGGGAAGAGCAAAGGCTCTGTCTAATCCTCATCATTTCACACCAGCTGCTCCAGAAATAAGTGGGTGCTATGTTTGGACCCAGAGTCTAGGTTGCTTATGCAGGGGCATAAGAGGGTTCATATTTCCCTTTATTCCATTGCATGGGTACATACTTAAATTAGACCTTTAGGGATCAGTCTGAAAAATGCGAAGTAGTACGCAGTTGTTCAGCCATAATGAGAAGATCATCTGAGAAACAACAAACTTATCTGGAGTATTTGATCAGAGGTAAGTGCATCATGGGAATTATTTATTTAGTTACTAGTTGGACGAAGTCTGATGATGCCCATGTATCTTTGATTATATATATATAGCATTATCTGGAAGAAGCAGCATTCATTTGCCATCCTGAAGCCCATGTTGCTAATCTACCCCTATATAAATATGGTATTTAATATACTTGGCATCTCTACAATATTATATCAATTTAATTCCCCTTAAACGTTAATGGCATTTTTTTTTCTTTTCTACAACTGCAATTACAGGAAATTGCCCTGGTAGAGAGATTTTTGGCAACTATACTAAGGTAGATCAATAGTATCTCAGGCTCATTGTGATGTAAACTCTAATGGAAGGCGTGAACATACTTTTTGCAAATGCTTCCCACCAGAAAGCTTGGCAATCAGACAAAATATGGACAGCTCAGATCTCAGCTAAGTGTTAATTGGGTCAGATGATTAAAAAGCCAGTGCAACACTTGCTAATTCTAGCCTTGTATTTTTCATTTGCAAAGCAGACATTTTATGACAACAAAACACATTATGACCAAAATAAACATGTTAAAAAGGGGAAGACTTATTTCTTTAAAGACACCAAAAGGTCCAGTCCTGTAAAGCTGACAAAGTCCTCCCCAGAGTTTGGACTCTAGGGGGGGATTTCACCCCTGTGCAGAATGCCAGCTCAAAGCCTGTGCACCATTTAAGTCCTTTATAAGCCCCACTTTGAACCTTAGTGGGGCTTAACCGGTGTGTACATGCCTTTTATTGGCCTTCTGCAAAGGAATGTATAAAGTCTAAACAATATTGTGTAATGGCCAGGGGAGAGGCAGCCAGGCCAGACTTAAAGGCAGGAGTCAGGACTAGTTACTAAACCAAGACAGGAGACAGATATCAAGGTCAAGCTGGGCTAGGATCAAAGACAGAAGTCCTAGTTATCATGCCTAGTCAGGGGACAAATATCAAGATCAAGTCAGGCTGGAGTTGAAGGCAGGAGTCAGGAGCAAGATGGGGCAAAAGACAACATCTGTAACAGTAGCACAGTGGTTTTCAAACTGCAGGTTGCAACCCAGTACTGGGTCGCGGAATGTAAGGCACTGGGTCGCGGTTGCGGGGCAGTGCCTGCAGGCGAGTGCTGCATGGAGCTGCTTGCACAGCTTCGCCTAGGAGCCAGACCTGCTGCTGACCACTTCCGGGGTGCAGCGAGGTCCACAACACCAAGACAGGTAGGAAGCCTGCCTTAGCACCCTCGCTGTGCCGCTGACCAGGAGCCACCCGAGGTAAGCTCACGTCCCAGCCCTGCATCCCTATCCCTTGTCCCAGCCCTGAGCCTCCCCAAACCTAGAGTCCCTTTCTGCATCCCAAACCCCTCATACCTGGCTCCACCTCAGAGCCTGTACCCTCAAGCCCAGAGCCCTGACCCCCTCCTACACCTCTGCCCCAGTCCAGAGCCCCCTCACACGCCCTTATTCCTGGCCCCATGCCACAGCCCTCATCCCTGCATCCCAATCTTCTGCCCCAGCCCTGAGCCCCTCCCATGCCCTTCATTCCCAGCTCCATTGAGTCATGGGCATCAATAATTTTCTTCAACTAGATCGCCAGAAAAAAAAAGTTTGAAAACCACTGCAATAGCGATCCAGAATCTGCATTATTGCTCAGACAGCTCCCTAGGGCAACTTCCTGGTTTAAAGAGTTGTTGTGGAACAATCAGGTAGCTGCAGGATTCTCTCTCTTTGGCCTCTTTGAACAGTACTTCCTGCAGTGCTTAACTCTCTAGTAATAGTTGGGTACTGTTTCACCTGGCTCACCAGTGATGACATGGAGGCATCAGTCACCCCACAGCCCAGGTTCTAGACCAGCAGATTCTTACATATTATCTAAAATGTCCATCATTGCAGTTGGGTGTAAAGATAAACTCACTGAATTTTTGTGTATACTACTAGAGAACAGGAACTAAATTTTCATCCAGGCCTTAAGAGGGCCTCAATTGTCCTCCATATTTTGACACCTTGAACACCTAGATACAGGAGGAGAGCAGGACAGAAAAGTGGTTCTGTGCTCCCTCTCTGCTCCTCCAAACATGGGCCAAATGTGGGCTGAAAAGAGACTCACATAACTTAGGACAGGCAAAGTGTTTCTTTAATTTCTGCAGGCTGCATCAGCTCCACTCTTTCCTCTGCCATCTCCATGTACTCCCTTGCAGCCACTTCCCAGCCCAATCTACCACCTATGTGAAAAGGAAGTAGGTATATCTGAATTTCTGTCTTCTGCAGATTCCCCTCTGTAACGGAGAATCCTTGGCTTCCATTAGGGCAGTTTTTCTGACTGCTTTAGGCCACTAGTTTCTACTTATATTTAGGTGTCTCCTATTTCAAAAGAAGAGGTTGCAGTAGCTACTGATTAAACATTATAATTAGGGACCTACCAAATTTATGGCTATGAAAGATTTGTTACGGACCGTGAAATCTGGTCTTTAGTGTGCTTTTACCCTATATTATACTGATTTCACCAGGGAGACCAGTGTTTCCCAAATTGGGGGTCCTGACTCAAAAGGGACTTGCAGGGGAGGGTCACAAGGTTATTTTAGGGGGAGTGTGTGGTATTTCCACCCTTACATATGTGCTGATTTCAGAGCTGGATGGCCAGAGAGCAGCGTCTCTTGGCTGGGTGACCATCTTTGAAGGCAGAGTCCCACTAGCAGAAGCGCAAAAATATCATACCATGCCACCCTTCCTTCTACGCTGCTGCTGCTGGCGATGGATCTGCCTTCCGAGCTGGCCTCCTGGCCAGCAGCCACCACTGTCCAGCTGCCCAGCTCTGAAGGCAGTGGCGCTGCCAGCAGCAGCGCAGAAGGAAGGGTAGCAATAGAGCAACCGTCCCTATACTAACCTTGCAGACCTCCTCCCCCCTCCAAACTCCTTTTTAGGTCAGGACCATACAATAATAACACCATGAAATTCATGATTTTAAAAATCTCATGACTGTGAAATTGACCAAAATGGACTGTGAATTTGCTAGTGTCATAATCATAATTATGAAAATAAGAAAAATATTGTATTCATCACGAGTTTTAAAAGAATGACTTGCAATAAGAATGTGACAGTTGAAAAATATTTTTAAAAGCTTTTTTGTAACAGTACTGTAGGATCCTGGAAAACCACTTTTCCTGTATATTGCATTATATAAAAAGATAGTTGATTCATTTGTCTTGATTTATTTTCCCCCTCTCTTTATATATGCATTGTGACTTCAAGTGACTTTTTGTTAAGAATATGGTGCCCTGCAGTTTTTCCTCCCCATACTAGTGCTTCTAATGCATCTTTTAGGAAATAATAAGTACAGTAACATACCGAAAATGTTTCAATGGAATTCATCACTAAATAAGCAGAGCAATTGTTTAGATTCGTCTAAAGGTGTCAAGTGAATGAATTTAGAGAAGGAAAAATATAGGTTCCATATTTGAAAGAAAACACAAAAATATTGCCTGACAGCAAATTCTACTCAATTTTAGTTGAGTCTCTCAAGATAAGTGTTGGAAGTGCAAACATTATGTAATTTCAAGCTAGATTTGATAAGCACTTAAAAGAATACTGTAAAGAACAAGTCTTCAATACCAGGAGGATGGAGTAGAAGACCTAATGAGGACAGAATTTTGCAATCCTTATATTACTGATACCTTAGTCACCCAATGAAGTCAGGACTACTCTCCCTTTTGAAAAAGAACTAGGAATATGCACAAAAGTTGAAGGTTCAAGCACCATGTCTTTTCTCAGCTCCATTTTCCTTCAGAGGTGATCTAAGGAGCAATAATAGAATTTAAATTTGCATAGCCAATCCCTTGGAAGTTAGGAAATGCCAGAATTAAGGCTGACAATTCAGGATCCACATGCAAAAAGCAGAAGAAATTAATTAACAGGCCCTAATATTCAGTTATTGCACGGAAAATGAGCCTTTTTTTTTAAAGCAATGGGTAGAAAACGCTTTCCTCAGTTACACATTGCAACAATACAATGAAGTTTCAGGGTGTAACTGAGGGCAAATTTCTGGTCCCTTTTCATTTGAACATGTAGTTGCATGTTTAATAGTTAGTTTCCAGGCACAATTTAGGTGCCTTTATCTGAAAATTTGAAACTTCAACGCCATACTCTGGATTGTATTGGTACCATAATAACAAGAGGGGTCAAGCACTAAAATGAGACCAAAAAAAAGACTATGTTAAATTCAACTCTCTCAGAAGCATAGAAAAAACTGATCAGTGCTTACCAAAAATACTAAATCAGAGAAATGTCACTGTTCTTTCAAAGTGGGAAGGAAAAACAAATAACTGAAAATCATTCTTTGTGAGATAACCACAGACTAACATATTTCACACAATACCCGTGTTTCTTGTAATAGTCAGCAATAAGCTTAGCAATGCTCATCACTCCCTGACATTCTAACGGGAGCTATTCATAGCCATCTCCCTGGAAAACATCTTTGTGACTTAGAGGACATCATGTACACACTGGAGATATGAAACTCTTCCTCTAGCTGTACTCTCAAACATAAGTATAGCTGCAGTTGCAAATCTGGGGTTAGAGTCTGATTACACTTCAGCAAAGTGAGGCAGTGACACTGAAGTAACCTCCTGTTATCTGGCTTATGGCTGAGAATAGCAAAATTGTGTTATTTCCTCCCAGGAAATTATTGTTCCTCATTTTAGACTGTGCTCTTTGAGTACTATTTGATATGTCTTAAACAAAATATGTTTCAAAGTTATATACAACACTTTACTGTTGCATATTTTTTCCCTCAAAATAGTGACACATCTGCATCTATGAAATTGCAACTTTTCTCAAAATTAAGAGTTTGTTATTTCAGAGTGATCTATTAAGTTCCACAAATGTAATAAAGACCGTGTCATTCCACTTGCATCCATGGTGTTAACTGTATTGTTAGTAATGCAGTAGAAAACAGTAAGTGCATTTACAGCTCATGCAAAATTCATGCCATGATGAGGATAAGATCCTCCAAGGGAATAATTGTCTCACTACAGGGAGCTCAAATTGCTCAGCACCTGGTTTTCTTGCTCTTGATTGACACCAGTACAGTCTGATTGCTAAACTGATCTACTAAAAAAACAAAGTTTTCATATTCATCCATTGTGTCATTAAGGATGTGAATACCCACAGTAACTCGATAGCTTAAAGTACGGGCAATGGGATATGAAGCCTTTACATTTATATAACCAGTGCAAACCCAGGCTACGTTCTTGGGTGAGATATCTGAAGTACTCACAACAAAGTCTGAGCATTTTTATGAAAATGCTTGTACTGGGAAGGTCTATTTTTGTAGAAATGCAGAAAAATGCATTATTTTGATTTCTATGCATTTTGGCAGCCAAAATGCTTACTGTACCCCAGCCATGAAATGTAGTGAAAATGTGCAATTGGGGGAATCAAAGCACCTAAAAAAAAGGTCTCTGTTATTGACTGAAAATTGTTACTGTCTGTGATAGCGGTTTAATGCCCATTGGTGGCCAAAGTCTTACTGCCAGGCTTCAGAAACACAAATATGTACACTAGTAGCTAGTGTTGTTCTATCCTATGTTAAAATATTATGCTTCAACATGCTTCAAACTCTTTTAAGTCTTTTATGACACCTGTGTGATTTGTTGCTGAAGTTGGGAAGATGTGTAATCTCATTATATATAGGTTTTCTTCAGTTATGTATAGGTATATTTAGTATTCTTGCTGGCAAATTAAAGAAGTATGTGCTGGATGAATGGACTATAAGGTGGATAGAAAGCTGACGAAATTGTCAGGCTCAACGGGTACTGATCAATGGCTCCATGTCTAGTTGGCAGCCGGTATCAAGCAGAGTCCCCAAGGGTCGGTCCTGGGGTTGTTTTTGTTCCATATTTTCATTAATGATCTGGAGGATGGCATGGACTGCACCCTTAGCAAGTTTGCAGATGACACTAAACTGGGAGGAGTGGTAGATACACTGGAGGATAGGGATAGGATACAGATGGACCTAGACAAATTAGAGGATTGGGACAAAAGAAATCTGATGAGGTTCAACAATGACAAGGGCAGAGTCTTGCACTTAAGACGGAAGAATCCCATACACTGCTACGGACTAGGGACCGAATGGCTAGGCAGCAGTTCTGAAGAAAAGGACCTATGGGTTACAGTGGATGAGAAGCTGGACATGAGTCGACAGTGTGCCCTTGTTGCCAAGAAGGCTAATAGCATTTTGGGTTGTATAAGTAGGGGCATTGCCAGCAGATCGAGGGACATGATCATTCTCCTCTATTCGACATTGGTGAGGCCTCATCGGGAGTGCTGTGTCCAGTTTTGGGCCCCACAGTACAAGAAGGATGTGGAAAAATTGGAAAAAGTCCAGCAGAGAGCAGCAAAAATGATTAGGAGGCTGGAGCATATGACTTCTGAAGAGAGGCTGAGGGAACTGGGATTGTTTAGTCTGCAGATGAGAAGAATGAGCGGGGATTTGATAGCTGCTTTCAACTACCTGAAAGGGGGTTCCAAAGAGGATGGATTTAGATCAGTGTTTCCCAAACTTGTTCTGCCGCTTGTGCAAGGAAATCCCCTGGCAGGCTGCGCCGGTTTATTTACCTGCCCGGTCTGGAGGTTCAGCCTCTCGCGGCTCCCACTGGCCACAGTTTGCTGCTCCAGGCCAATGGACAGAGGGACATACTGGCTGCAGCTTCCAGCAGTTCCCATTGGCCTGGGGCAGTGAACTGTGGCCACTGGGAGCTGAAAGGGGCCGAACCTGCGGTCAGGGCAGATAAACAAACCGGCCTGGCCCACCAGGGGCTTTCCCTGCAGAAGCAGTGGAACAAGGTTGGGAAACACTGATCTAGACTGTTCTTAGTGGTACCAGATGAAAGAACAAGGAGTAATGGTCTCAAGTTGCAGTGGGGGAGGTTTAGGTTGGATATTAGAAAAAACTTTTTCACTAGGAGGGTTGGTGATGCACTGGAATGGGTTACCTAGGGCGGTGGTGGAATCTCCTTCCTTAGAGGTTTTTAAGGTCAGGCTTGACAAAGCCCTGTCTGGGATGATTTAGTTGGAGATTGGTCCTGCTTTGAGCAGGGGGTTGGACTAGATGGTCCCTTCCAACCCTGATATTCTATGATTCTATGATATAGAATGACTGAAATAAAGCATACTCTCTTCCAATAGTCAAAAACAAATCACACCAAAATGGTTCTTTCTGCTCTCCTGTATGCAATAATATTAAAACATATAAAAATACAAAATATATGTGGGAAAATCTTAGTGTATAGATAATTTATTCAACTGTAATACATGCTTGGAGAAATGTATCCTGGATGTAATCATACGGACTTCAATAGAGTTACTCTAGGAATGAATTTAACGGCCAGAGTGAGTGTACTGCATAAAATATTCTCCCACTTTGAAAGATTCTGCTGAATGTATAGAGGTTTCCTTTTTTAAAATGGGGGAGATCACCACAACTGATAGAATCTTTTAAAATAGTGGAACCATGATCTATGCAGGTGAAGTGCAGTTGGTTTAGTAAGTTAAAATCCAATCCTATGAACTGAAGGGTCTAGCATTGAAATGCAGCACAGATTACTTCTGTTGACCTAGCTACCACCTCTCAGGGAAGTGGATTACCTCTGGTAATGGGAGAATCCCTCATGTTGGCATAGGGAGTGTCTACGCTGAAGAGCTACAGTTGTGCCACTGTAGCATTTTAAGTGTAGGCATACCTTTAGACACATACAATCCAAACTGAATCATTTCCTGTTGGATGTGTAAACTAATTTAAAGGTTATAATGGCATGGATCCCAGCAGTTTATACACAAAAGAAATGGCCACAACATCCTGGCATGACATATGTAGAAAAAGCCATCTTGGTCAATGTTGCTGTATTTATTGTCCAACAGCAACTGGTGAATCAACAGTACTTCTCGATGGTCAACTCAAGTAACAAGTTTGGCACACACCTTCTGCTAAGTAAGGGAGGAGGAGTGTGATACAATTGTTGCTAAATTTTTACTAATCTTCATATGAGGATCTTGATTTACATTTACAGATATTAATTAAGCCTCAAATTCCCATGGGAGATCAATAAATATTATAATACCCATTTCATAAAATGTTAAACTAAAGCACATTGGAGTTGCATAACTTGCTAAAGATCAGAAAATAAGTCATTCTCAAGACAGGGAACAAAAGACCTGAATCCTAATCCCCTCTCTAACCTCCCAACCATATAATTACCATATCAGACATTACAGATCCAGGCTGTACTACAGAATTGTTTGGAGAATTTGGGGAATAGTTATATTTCTTTTGGTATAACAGATTGTGGAAGCAAGATAGTTAAGGTTGTCCAATAATTCCCATTATAGACCCTGCTTTCAGTTGCTCATAACTTTGTCAAACTTAAACCATTTAGGCTCAAATTCTCTTTGCTGGGGGCTGCTCATGGAAAAAATGGTATGTGATCATGTAATTAAAGGATGTCACATTGTCACAAAGGGGCCAAATTTAGGTTTCATGGGCAACCTTATTCCAGGCATTTCCTAAATTCTGATTGCTTGATTCTGCAACCTTAACATTTTTTTAATGTCATGTTTTGTAATGCGATTTTATGTAAAGGGGTAACATAAAGTAAACCTTGTACAAGTAAAAACTTGTATAAAGTCATCTCTGTCAAATAAAAATCTAAAGCAGAGAAGCCTACCAGGATTTATTTATTGTGAGTGGTTAAAATGTATAAAAGTGAAAGAATAATCCCAAATCAATTATGTATTCAATATTATAACTGATTTCTTTTTTCTTTCTTTTTTCTTTTTTAGAAAGACATGTTTCAAAATGCTTATTTTAAAGTGATACTGATTAATGAGTTGCAAAGAGTGAACCTATTTGAACACTTTTTTGGTATTTAGTAATGTACAGGATTTACAGCACATTTCCATCATAGGACTGATATAACATATCAGTTACTTCAAAAGTATTTATTTTGAGGATTCTGTAATTTATTATGGATAGCCTTACAACAATTTTTAGTAAGCCAATTAAAATTAAACGGGTGGCCCCTGCTAATGAAGACTGTACATTTGCTGTAGTTCTTGATGTACTATAGTTCTCTGCTGGAAATACCTTGTGAGCTCTAAATGATTTGTAAACAGTCTTTAAATTTAAAAAGTACAGTTCAAGGGTATAGTAGATCAATTTATAATTGCTTTAAGATTGTTGTTGCTAATTAATTTATTTCACTCATAAGTTCTGAAATATGCTTATTTAACTTAAATGAGATTTTTCTCAATATTTTAAAGGTTTTTTGTTTTTTTTTAAATAAATCTTACTAATAGTTTGTGTGTACTGGGTACATATTTTGTTTTAAATGTTGCTGTAGTATTCAACAGGTGTAGCAAAACAATCTTGAGAGAAAAAAAGAAAAAATACTGGAAAAAATAAAGATCTAGGGTAAAGTCCTAGCCCTACTGAAGTCAATGAGAGTTTGGTTCACCTTTAAAAAAAATTATTATGTAAAAACTGCATCTATTTCCTCCAGAGAGCTTTTAATTTTCTTCATTCAAAGTTATAGCCACTGATCTTTCGGCAAACACTGCAGCTTCCCTGAGATACATAGTGGCAGGCTTGGTACGTAGACCTGGAAATATAGCCCCAATGATACTCAGATAGAACTCGCAAGCCACAAATCGCTCTTTAATGCATCTCCTTCAGCTCTTTCCAGCACGATATTAAAAAACTGTGTGATTTAATTATTAACCAGTCTAAGTTACTAACCAATCAGCATGCTTTTACTATGTTGTTAACCAATTAAATTATCAACTTGCACCAAGTTATTAACTTATTTGCTGTGACAATTTGTAATATATGACCACATATAATATATAAACTAAATATAATAATGAATTCACACTACTATGGCTCCTTTGCATAATGCTGATCGCTAATTTGGCTCCTGAACCACTGACATGTGAATATCACTGCTTTAGTGTATATAGTTCCTTAAAACTAGGAGTTCAATGTGTAACCGTAGAAGGGGTTTTGGACTCAACATTAACATTAAAATCCAAGTCCATTGTGACTATTTTAAACACCCAAAATCCTTTTGGCTCCAAAGATTCCAATCCTAGCTATAATAAAGCTGACTAGTAATTTTAACTAGCCTTGAAAAACGGAGACTCCTGCACATTAATCAAGCCACAATCTTCACTTAGACCTTGAGGTTTCTGAACAGTTACAAAACATGCAAGACATGAAAGGAGCTACTTTTTAATGACATAAAACACAACAGAATATTTGAGCTTACATTTCTATCTCACAGCCTCAACTTTATTATAGCCTCACAAATTAACCTAAGAGCTCTTCTAAAGCCTAAGGCATGCACCGATTCTTCATTCAAAAAAATATTTCACAATTAAACTGCTCTTGTATCAATAATGCACAGGTTCAGCAAACTGTCAAGGCTTGTAATACTATAAGCTCAATGCCATTTCACTTTATTGGCTGATACAGCTTCGTACACAAAGTATTTTGTCTTTAAAATATGAACTGATTAAATTCATCATGTTCTGCGGTGCTAGGCATTAATATAATAAGAAGGATAAGAGCTTTTTAATCATTTTCAAGAATTTAGAAACAAAAGTGTTAGCCTGATATTACCACTGAGGAAAAAAAGGATGAAACTTTTGGTAGGAAGGAGCAGGTTTTATGATACTAATGTAACCGTTTGAACACAACCCTGCCTCTGAACTGCTGTAAAATGACTGACACCACCATTTTGATGTTATTCCAACACTATTATTCCTATATGTTTTCTTTCATTCTCAGATGAAGAGATTCAGCTTTAAATATAATTTGGTCATAACAATATATATTATTAAACTTTTCTTAGCTACCAGCTTTCGAAGGTACCTTTGTAGGACACATCTGTTTTGATCATGCATGCATTACTGGCTAAATGAAACATATACTCTATTCCACAGAAGTTAGCTATACCAAGAATGCCCCCAAACTACCATTCATCTATTCTATTTATCAAGGTGTTGCTATGTTCATTGCTGGCATGTCTAATGTCACCACTGGGACACCAATCAGAAGAGCAAGTTCTGAGCCATATAATCCTAATTATTAAAAAGGTATGTATCTGAAAAAGGGAATTGTTTTATAATGAAAATATCAATGGGCAAGAAGTTGTGTTGGGAGACTCATGGGATAATCAAACATTCTTGTGTTTCCAATGGTACTTTAATATGTTTGTTGAAAGCAGTTAATCTTTAAATTTTCCTGCATTTTTCTCATCACTGTTAGGTATCAATATCTCAGGAACAAATGCAGATATGACTTAAATTTTATTCTATGTAGCTGGAGTTTTCTGCAAAACAGAACAAAGATCGGAAATCACATCTATGTCCTTTCTGGGATCAAATAAATGAAGGTAAAATTTTAAAATTGTAAAAAGGACATACAATCAGAAAAAGTTCAGTAGTGAGATACCAGGTTATATAGTTAATAGAAGCATATATAAA
Source organism: Gopherus evgoodei (assembly GCF_007399415.2). Classification (NCBI taxonomy): domain Eukaryota; kingdom Metazoa; phylum Chordata; order Testudines; family Testudinidae; genus Gopherus; species Gopherus evgoodei. The sequence continues at coordinate 200,374,514 of NC_044323.1, forward strand.
TTGTCAGCTTCTAAAGACATTAACAAATAAAAAATGGATTAAAATAAACATTACATATTTCTTCAAATGTCCTTTAAAGAGGAAAACTTAATTTTACTCATTATACTTTTTTGCATTTTTCTCCGGTGGCACAAGAGAAATAGGCTGCTTGGTGTCATTTTTGCTTTTATAGTCCTTTATTCTTTCCGGTGCATATGCTTAATAACGTGGCGATGTTTATTCTTATTGTTCTCATTATTATACATTTTTATTGTCAGTAACTGTAAAAACTGTGTCAAAGTTCTTTCCCCCACCCTAACATCAGAAATGTGAGCTAGTGCTTACTTGACAGTATCTCATTATAATGCGCTTGTCCAGTGGGCTACCATACACAAAAATACAGTATAACATCTATAACTTTGATACTGGAAGTTGTAGGCGAATAATCAAGTTACTCCAAGACTTATTTGGAACACTGATACACGCTTCACACTCTCTCACCTTGCAATCTCAAGTTTTCAGGTGCCAGTAGTTGTAGAAAGAAATTGATTTGAATTGTTCTATGCATAAGCGCTTTCCATTTAGCACCAGCAGCAGTGTGAAATTGACTAGGACCCTGATCTTCATGGCAGTCAGTTTCACACTACTTACAACAACATGGGAAATAGTTGTTTTTATTCACATTGCGGGTGGGGTGGGGGAATATAATCTGACACCTAATCAAGGTGCTTCATAAGTGCAATGACTAAGATGTTTTCATTCCCAGAAGACATTTTCTGAAGTCACAAGACACACAGAATTGCTGCAAACCCAGTAAACTTTAAAATACTGGTTTAGGCATGAGAATGAAGCCTAACTTTGGAAAGAAGTTGTACTTAACATGAGTAAGAGTTGTGGAATAGGACCCTCATTCAAAAAATAATCCTCTAAAACTAATTGTTGTTAAATATATATTATGCATTTAATTTACCCCTTCAGTTATTTTTATACAGGAGGTAAGACTAGATGAACATAATGTTCCCCTCTGGCCTTGGCATCTATGAATGCAGTTACTATAGGCAATAGATAAAAGTACAGACACCGTAAGATGAATATTTTTTAAAATAATATAAAATACAATGTGCTCAAGTACTTTATCTCATAGCATATTGATGCTGCAATCAAAAATCAAGATAAAAACTAAATTCAATCACAAGCTAATATAAAGTAGGACTCTTTAAATCTAAATGAGAAAATTTACTATCATTAGGAGCTTTTTTTGAGAAACTGTAAGATAGAAGGGCCAATAGCAGGGGCTTAGAGCAAAAGAAAACTATATATACACATTTTTAAGAAATATTCAGAAACCTCAAAATCACTGAAACTCTGACAAACTTAAAGGATCTCTCTCTTACACATGGATTCTGTCTTAGGTCTCCTGTACAATGATCTGCTTAAGTCCAGTTTTGTCACAGTTGTAGCATAGTTCCACTAGTGGTTGCAACACTGGTAGTGCTACTGTAAATAAGTGAATGTGAGCCAGATTCTCAGGCCCTCTATGTCCAAGTTTGAGATACTTCCAATTTTTCATATCATGTTCTGGAGTTAAAAAAACTTCTTTCAGGAACCCTGCAATATCCTCATTTTACATTCCATTCTTCAAAATTATATATCGCACAAAAACTACATTAAAAAGACATTATTAAGGCTGCAAAAGTCAAAGAATTCAAAAGTTAGGAAATACCAGGGAGTAGAATTCAGGCTGTATTGCAACCTTAATTCTGGCATGTCTATATTATGTTACAGTGTTTAATGTCAAGATCATATACTATTTTTCTACAGGACAACAAGTTGATACAGTTCCAACACATTTGGTGAATATAACTTAATGTAGATGCCCTCTTTAATAATTTATTCTGGCTAAAATTAAGTGAAAACAAACTAAGAATGAATAGAAGGCAATCATTGACTGGAGTATTGCTAAAATAAACTGAAAATTATATGAAAATAAAATTAAAATGAAATCAAATAAATCAAAACTGAATTCAATAAGAATATATAAGGAGAGAATATATTTTATAACACATTTACTATTAGCAGCCAAGTACATAATAGAGGGGTTTTTTTGGAAAAAGGACAGATCCCCCAACATTAGTGGCATAGGTTATGGAAAATTCTTTCAAGGAAAATAATGACAGACAGCCTTCTATAAGGTCAAGTAGGTGGTATCATGTATAGTTACCATTTTTTGAAGGTGAACAAAATAAAGGTGCTGATGATAAAATATTAAGAAAACAGAAATGAGTCTTTTAAATGTAATACAGGTTATGAATACAGTTTGTTAACACTTATATGGAAAGTTTAAATATATATTAATTTTAAAATAAACATTTTAATGTATATTACATTATTTGACTGTTGTTAGTGTTCAGCCATTCCTAGCCAGATCTTCCATGCTCAATATAGTGTTGTAGTTTGCTCCATTGTTTATCTGCTATAACATTAAATATATGCTCAAAAGTTGTTTAACTTGTAATAACTATGAAAACTCAGCTAGATTATCACCCTGAGGCTACTGACATTATAGTGATTCCCATTCATATAGAGATTATCTTGACAGAATGTCCATTGTTCTTTTTTGTTGGGGGTAGAAGTGAGGTGTGACTGTTTTTCCATAATGTTGTGGTCCATAATACATCATTTGGGGCATCAAGATTCTTCTCTGTGTGTTCCAGATATAAAATATATAAACCCTAAGTAGAGAATGAGAAAGTTTTTTGTCCTGTCCTTCATGGCAAGAATCACATTTTCTGTGGTCAATGTGCCAAGATTTGCAACGCTGATCAAGAACACAATAACCTTTCCAAAAATAAGAGTATATTCCCATTTGATATCATCTGTCATGGGATTAAGTGAATTCACTGAGTCATTTCATACAGAGGATAAAGCACCTTTGAAAATTATCTGTGCAATCAGGAGAATATTTCTTATCAAGATGGACTTTAGTAAACATGTAATTTCTGGTTCTTTCTTTACTAATTCTGTATAAACACCATGAAAAGTTTTCCTGACATCCACACATTTATTACCAATAGGTTATTTATAATAGTTTGTACCAGTCAGCAGTTTATAAGTCAATGTTTGTGGTTTTCATTATTTTAAAATGTTGGATCATATGTCAAATTAGCAGCCCTGGATAATGAAAACCACAGTGTTTTCAATAGAGCAGATGACAATGGACAGGAACAGGGAAAGTTTCTCCACATTTTCCTCAACTCTGTTCTGAAGTTGCCAGCTCTTAGGGTCAGAAGATAGTTTAAGTTCTTATGCTTAGTCAATACTCAGCATCGACACTGACACATCCATAAAGAATGATTGAAAATCACTCAGTTGAGAATTTCAGATCTGCATAAAATGTTGATACTTTTGATATTCGCTTTCATACCGAATTGGGATAAGTAAGTCAACACACTAGTTTGTTTTTGTTTTTGTTTTTGTTTTGGCTTGTTTGTTTGTTTTTCAGAATGGAAAGTTCTCAAAAAATAAGTTCAGAAATGTTACATTTTGACATTTGCAATGGATATTAAATATGTTGATATTCTTGAACTGAAATATTTTGCTGTGGTTTGTTGAACTGAATCAAAACATTATTTTTTTAGCTCATTTGGACATTAATGTGTATTTTCCTGAGGTGCTACAGTGCTTTATAGAAATTATAGTTCAGATGATTCATGCTCCCTGCTCCCGTGCAACTCTATAGGATAGGCTTCATGACTAGACTAGATCCCCTAGAATTCATCATGGTCACATGAACTTCCATTGGTTCAGCCTGCACGGAGATCTCAGTTCATTATGGGAGATGTAGTTCAACTAGGAAGCTTGGCCTTAAGTTCTAAGGGAGAACTGAAAAGTTTAGGCAAAACTGAAAGATAAGAGCTTAATCCTTCATTAGGTTCTATGGGCCTAATTTGGAAAGAGACCTTAACCCAACTTTTATGATGGTACCTTTTGGACTGCTCATATATTTTTACTAATAATTTTTACTAATGTGCAAAATCTTGGATTTGCTTGAGCAAACTGCCTTGATATATGAATATTGGATAATGTCCACCTGAGCTGTGCATGCAAATTTGAAATAATATGTAATTATTGAATGAAAGTCAAATTTTCTTAATAGTAGTTAAATTCATTAGTATGGTGTATGGACAAGAGTTTGAGCTGTCCCTTGCTTCAGATGTAGAGGATCGGCGGAGTCAGAAAAAAGGGGCTTGAAAAGGGGTCAGAAGGTTAAAATTACTAATTAATTGCTACTCATCTTCATTATTAGTTAATCCCCTCCAGAATAATTCTCAGTCCATCATAGGGCCTTATGCACTGTGTGGGAGTTCCTCTGTACTTAATATTATCAAGAAAATAACCAGAGGATCCTCTCTATGGGTATTCATTTGTTGTAAGTGGTTTATAACTCTTTGACCAGCTCCAGTGTTGTAAAGACGTAACTATTTCTTCTTCACTCCTGCTAGGTAGAAATTGCTGCAAAATAGAATTCACAGGAATCTATGATCATAATATTTCTTTCCTTGAGGCATATTATCACCTAGCAGCAGCCCTCCCATATCTGTGTTCTTTGTTGTCACCTAGTATATTGACGTTCAAGTAATTCTGCAAATCCTCTCTGGAATCTCTATTTATACCTTCAGGCAACAAAGTGATTGGCTAAGTGCCTGGATAATGATGGCTAACTTGAAATATCCCCTCTGATTGTTAGCAGCAGCACATGTGAAGTTGTATTCTCACTGCTAAAGGACCCCTTAACTGCTGTCAAGAGACAACATTCAATACTTTTAAAAATCTACTTCTTAGATTTCTTGTTTTCTAAACAAAACCTAAAAATAATGACGTACCTTAGCACAGTACTCTGTATTGCTTATATATTTTGATGAATAGGTTTAAGGCACAAATTTGGCATTTTCCCACCAATTTAGTCACTTAGAAAAGGATACCTATTTAATATGCACTGTATGAGATTGTTTAATTACTTAGCTTATACTGCACTTTGAAAATCTAAAGCACTACTGTACTAAATATTATTATTAGTTATTTTTAAAAGTATAGGAGATCTTTTCTGCATAAGGAATGAAGGAATAGTCCCTGTATAATCTTGGTGAGATATGTACTAATTTTATGCAAGTGAAAACATCATTTTTTATAAAGAGAGGTGCAGGGCCGGCTCTAGCCATTTCGCAGCCCCAAGCACGGCGGCATGCGGGGAGGGCACTCTGCCGCTCGCCGGTCCTGCGGCTCAGGTGGACCTCCCACCAGAGCCGCAGGACCAGCGGACCCTCCGCAGGGATGCCTGTGGGAGGTCCACCGGAGCCGCCTGCCACCCTCCCGGCAACCAGCAGAGTGCCCCCCGCAGCATGCCACCCCAAGCACGCTCTTGGCACGCTGGTGCCTGGAGCCAGCCCTGGAGAGGTGTGAAACTTTGTGAGGAAACCAACAATGTTCTTGAAGTATGTGCTGTTAAAACTGCCTACACTCAACATGTATTTCAGACTTTCATAATGAGCAGAATTCCCAAACCTCTACACAAAAGTTTAGGTTTTGTTGCCATAACATTGTTTTAATTTGTGGTTTCCAGGAAATTTTTGTTGGTTTTATTTTCCCCCAGGTCCTTTTTTCCCGTTTAAAGTGAGAAGATTTCACCTTTAGTTATGAAGAGGCTGCTCTGTCTCTTAATAATATTATATTAATAAAATATTGGCTGTGGTTGTTTCCAGTGGAAAACTATTGCTCCAGAACTTGAAAACATTGATTGATAGTGGAGTTTAATTTGGGCTCAGCAAATATGTAATAATTATTTTGATGGTTTTGGATCTAATTTCCTATCTTTCATTCCATTCCATCATGTGTAACCATATCGACACCTAACAGGGGTCAACAGCAGGGTCCGGCGTGTTAGGTGCACAGCACAGCCTCTGACACTTGAGCTAATGAAGTAGCTGATATCAGTAGTAGTCTGTTAACCTCTGTGTGGATCAGGTATTAGAAAGGGGTGAAAAACACACTTTGCCAGTGGATTTCACCAGTGGATTTGCTGGCTACAAAAGAATATAGAGGTTAAGGACTCCTGGGTTCAGTTCCAGATTCTGTAGGGCAGCAGTTCTCAAACTTCATTGCACTGTGACCCTTCTGACAAAAAAAATTACTACATAACCCCAGGAGCGGGGACTGAAGACCGAGCCCACCCCAGCCCTGCTGCCCTGGGCAGAGGAGGGGAAGAAGCAGAAGCCCAATGGCTCTGGGTGGGGGCATGTAACCTTAGCCCTGGGCAGTGGGGCTTGGGCCTCAGACTTGCTGGGGCTCAGGGCCAACACCAGCCTTGGTTACTCCATTAAAATGGAGTCACATTTTACCCACTTTGGGGTCCCAACCTAAAGTTTGAGAATCCCTGCTGTAGGGGAATGTTTTCTAGCAGTTAGATTCTTGTCCCTATCCCCCCAAGCCTGCCTCTTTTCCCCACCAGTTCTGTCAATATAACCCCCCCCCTCACAAAAATACTTCTACTCCCTGCTTCTATCTATCCCTCCACTTTGTGCCTATATATCCCCCAGGCTTCATTTATCCATTCCCTCTACTGGCTCCTGTCCCCTTCTTCTTTCTGTATCTGCTTCCCCCAACACCCACAGCAGCTTCTATCTCCCACTGCTTTCCCTCTCCCCCTTCCAACTACTTCCACTCTCTTCATCCACTTTCTCCCTTCCTTCTGTCTCCTACAACCCCTTGCCCCAACACAACCCTCCTTTCCAAGTCAAGACCTTTCCTCCTGCTCCTCACCTGGTGCTTGGGTGCCAGTAGGCAGAGCATTTGAAAGTGAACAAGACATATGTTCACTGCTCTCAGTTCTAGGACCGAGCACCACAGTGGTCTGAACATCAGCTGCAGCAGAGAAAAGTTCAGCTCAGCTCCTGCACTCCTCCATGCTACAGTATGCTCATTGCTCTGTGTGGATGGCGTACATGCAAACATGGCAACTGGAAGGGGCTACAGCATGTTTAGTGCACTCAGAATTTTCAGATAATTTAGCAGTGAAACTCTAACAAGTCTCTACTGAGTATGTGCAAATTGAGATTTTCCAAAGGCTCACAAATTGACCAAATTTGAGCTTCCTTTTAGAAATAAGGACAGCAAAAAAGCAAACCTCTGGCACAAAAGGAGAAATTGTCAAATTTCCAGTCTCTGATCCAAGGCATGGAATTGCTAGAGCTTCTTTAAATAAATAAATCAAGTCAATCTCGTGAGCAAAACAACATATTTTCCCCTAATATCGTATCAGGAACAGATGAACCACTTTTGCTGAAACTGTCCAGAATGTTTCACTCTGAGGCAGACATTCAGCATGTAAAATATTGGTCCAGTAGGATAAAGTTAGGCAAAGTAATAAGCAACTGAAAACAGTCTTATAATGGGATACATCAGAATCTTTCCTGTAGGCACCATTAATTATAGTACAAAATGTACAGCATATTCATATCAGTCATTCAGATATAAGTGCCTAGATAGACTTTTTATGTTCAATGTATCTATAGTCTATCCCTTACATATACACATGCAAATATGTTGTTTCTCTCTATTTTGGACATTCCAATATTTACTAGGGCCAAAAACATTTTAAGGAAAATCATTCAAAATATCAAATGTCTGTCTACAACATTCTGCTAAAGGATTTGGTTAGAAAAGAATTATTTGGATGTAACTCACTGCTTGGATTTTATTTTTTTAATTGTTAGCTAAATTCATAGGCCCCAGAAGTATTGTGACACATGCCAGAGGTAATGATCTAGTAAAATTGAAAAGTGTGATGCTGATTAGGCAAATAAAGAAAGAAAGATATTTCTTCTCTGCATGAGTCATTACCAAAATGTTTGATAATGTACTCAAGCTTTATGCAGTGACAGACTTTTAGCAATGGACAATTATGGGAATACAAATAGTGGAACAAACAGAGCTCATAATTGGATAAAAACAGTGATAGTTTCATTTCTGAAGCACAGTAATGGAAATAAATCTGTCACTTTGTAATTTCACTACAGTGGATAAGACTTTAATTTGGAAGGATGATACGTATAGAAATTAAATTTATTCTAAAGGTACTCTGTGTTCCAAAGATTGAAATGAAAAATTGACTTAACCTCTCCTCACAATTCTCACTGATTTATTCACTTAGTTTTGTTTTTCACAGCTCCTTCCCAAAAGCTGTCTTGTATTTTCTCACTAGCTACCAAATGAGCTGAGAGGGGAATTCAAATTGTCCCCTGAGACTCGGGTAATCAGCTGCCAATATGAAGAGCAAAGAACTGTCCATATGAAGTCATCAGCTTCTCCAGTTGTAGAGTGAGTGGGTCCTAATGACACTGATTAATTATTGAGGGGAAAACAAGAAGTATATGGAAGATAACTTTGTTAAACTGGAGTTAAAGATGGAAAATATCTACCAGTTTGGGGTCGGGGGAGTGTTTTCTATTTACTGAAAAAAATGTAAATGCTAGAAACACTGGAAATTCATGTTTAAGATTCCTCTAAACAATCTGTCAACAATTGTAAAATATGGAATAATTGAGTGAACAAAAGAACCAAGGGTCACCCAATGCAATTAATAGGCAGCAGGTTTAAAACAAACAAAAGGAAGTTCTTCTTCACACAATGCTCAGTTAACCTGTGAAACTTGTTGCCAGGGAATGTTGTGGAGGCCAAAAGAATAACTGGATTCAAAAAATAACTAGCCATTGATGGACTTATCTCCATGAATGTATCTATTTGCTAAACTGGTCAGGAACCCTGTGTTCTGGGTGTCCCTAAGCCTCTGACTGCCAGACGCTGGGACTAGATGACCTTGCCACACTCAAGTGCATTTAGGCCTGCAGTGACTCTTTAAGGTACATGGTTTCCTCCACATTATTGAGCCCACTAGTGTGGAATAATCTGGATTTGTGAATCCTGGGAAACCCACCATGGGCTAATATTACTTGTGGCTTGTATAGCGTTACTAATGTACTCCCCAAAATCAATCTTCCTCTTTCCTTTATATGCTTTCTCTATATTTTACCTTGTAAATAAAGTGTACTTTGATTGTAGGTTCATCCATTATGTGGGGGTCAGAGAAGTGTGTATATCTATCTATCTATCTATCTATCTAGGCCCCAGAAGTAGATAGATAGATATATAGATAGATAGATATGACATTGCACTCTATATGATTTTATGAATACTGATGAGGTGTAACTGGAATATGCTTCACGCAAAAAGTCTCTTGTAAGGTATCATTACAAAGTTTATAATCTACTGAGTGTGGTCATCCTACATGTATAAGTGTATCACTCTTGTATCTGAAACTAGAAATATGAAATATAACTCTGAGGGCCTAGTGTAATTATGCAAAGTATAGGCCATTAATGGTGGTTTGGAATCTTGATGGCTTCCATTAACCAGGACAATTGACTGCAGATGACTCTGTTTTACTTGTAAGTCTTCCTGTATATGTGTGTGCTGGCAAGTGGGTAATGAAGTCTTACAGTGACATGTGATCATGTCACCTGAACTGGAATCCATCTTTAGCCTGGTGCTTTTCCATTGAGAAGGAGGTAGGAACCCGGAGAGGACACAGGATTCCCATCTTATGCAAAAGATATATAAGTGGGTGGAACAGAACAAAAGAGTCTGCACTCATGAGAAATCCTGTAGCTACCACCTGAGCTGGACCAAGGACTATACCAGGGAAAAGGATTGTGCCCAGACTAGGAAGGCATCCAGTCTGTGGTAGAAGCTTACTGAAACATCTCTGAGGGTGAGATTTTATCTATTTTCAGTTTTCTTACTGTATTAGGTTTAGAGTTGCGTGTTTTATTTTATCGTGTTTAGTAATTCGCTTTGTTCTGTCTGCTATTACTTGGAACCAATTAAATCCTACTTTCTGTATTTAATAAAATCACTTTTTACTTATTAATTAACCCAGAGTATGAATTAATACCTGTGCTTATCTCTCTATCAGTGTTATAGAGGGTGAACAATTTATGAGTTTACCCTGTATAAGCTTCATACATGGTAAAACAGATGTATTTGGGGTTTGGACCCCATTGGGAATTGGGCATCTGAGTGTTAAAGACAGGAACACTTCTTAAGTTGCTTTCAGTTAATTCAGCAGCTTTGAGACATGTGGTTCAGACTCTGGGCCTGTGTTGGAGCAGACTAGTGTGTCTGGCTCAAGACAGGGTGCAGGAGTCCCAAGCTGGCAGGGAAAGCAGGGGCAGAAGTAGTCTTAGGACATCAGTTGGCAGTCCCAAGGGGGGTTTTGTGATCTAACCCATCACTACATATATATACCAACTGAAAACAGTCAAAACCACATAGGAAGGTAAGGGAGGGTTCCTGACAACTGTAAACAGTCGGGTGGAGGCACCACCAGTTAATGGCTAAGAACCCTGGCCCTTGAAACCCGCTGCATCCAAAGCAGAGGGACACCAGGCAAAGGCTCCTATTGATGATTAAAATAAAACCCTAATGTCTAATTTAAGGTGGTCTACCTGGGCCACAGAATAAATCAAAAGTCTCTCATTGACTTAAATGAAAAGTGAAGTCAAAATCAGCCTTTAATCAGGACTGGCTTCTTGGGCTAAGAAAGAGGGAGAATCCATCCTCTTCTCTCCTGACATCCCCAGAACTGAAATTTGATAGAAGCAGACAGTCCTTTTATCTGGCCTATTGGGCCCTGATTGGCCTCTGTCTAGTCCCAGGCCTTCTAGCAGCTGAAGGGCTATGTCTCTCTCATTACACCAACAGCTGGCCCTGGAAGGCCTTATAGGCAACCCCACAGGTCCAAACTCACTGCCCTTCTTTTCTTAATGGTCCATTTCCTAGGGCATGATGTGTTAATGCAGCATGGTCTCCATTTTGTGGGTGGGAGAGACAGTGAATGCCTGGTACACTCTTTCACAATGAGATTCAAAATGAACCTGTGTTCCACAATCAACTTTACTACCCACTTGTAGGGTATATTTTATTACTTTGTCTCAATCTTGAACATGCAAATTACTGCTACATCTCTGTGGAAGAGGTGTTACTTCTATTCCTAGTTTTATCTCCATGAATATCTTCTGTGGTGCTCATTCCTTGCATAGTATTATTGGAAATTTTATTGCTGTGTCAGAAATGTTTGTTTGGGGGATGCTTCCGGAAATAATGTTTCAATGTCATAGATTAAACCATCAGTTTAAAACACATGGGGGGGAGGGGCCAGAATCTAAGTGTCCCCGCCCTTCATTATCTTGCAATACATGGATTACTGCAGTGAAGAAGGAGCAACTGCATTCAAGAACACCCAACAAATGTTTGTGTGAATAGTTACTGTAAGAGTCAGGAAGTTGAAAGAAAACTTTGCACAGCTTAAAGAGTTATTCAGTCATGGTGGGCAGAAATTCCATCTCTCCAGTTTAATAAACTGGTTCACTGTTAACTAAGCAATAAGATATGGCAGAACATAAACTGCATTGCATTAATTCATGCCTAATGTATTGCTGCAAGCCAGGAGGCTGAAGGATAAGTCATCATCAATATGACTATGTGTGAATTAGGACCACAGAATGCTCATACGGAGTGTCTCGTTGCCATTGTACAATGCACTTTTGAAAATATTTATATTGTTATTTAAAGGTGTGCAGCACTGCATCTCACCTCTAAACTATACTCAGTATATTTGTAATATTTAAGTCTATATGTGGATTCAGCAAGGGTGGAGTTCAACTCTTCCTGCACAAAGCCCATTTGCAAGGAATTATGTGGAAGTGGGGGAATGGAATTCATCCCCACAGCCCCTAGGCAGTCCCTCATATCCCTTCTCACCGCTGCTTTTCCCATTGCCCTTCCTGTGGGGACAGGGGTGAGCAACTGTAGTCACATATGTGTAGAATCTAAGGTACTACATTTAAAAAAAAGTAATTGCTAGTAGTCTTTAAAAAAGAAGGTTCAGAGTTTTGAACAGTGGCCAGATTCTTCTCCCTGTTTGGCAGCTGTAAATGTGAAGTGGAACAAAAAAACTAATTTCCCATGGAAAGGAGATTTCTCCCCCCTCCTCCATGGTAAAACTATCATTTTGGAAAATCCAATGGAAACATTTTTAAATGAAACAGAGCAGTGGCTGTCCCAACTCCAAGGGTTCCCCAGGCTGCATCCAGATCTTGGGGGAACAGCTTAAGGAGTCCTTCAGAGTCAGGAGACTCTCCAGCAGCAGAACTAGGAGCCTGGACTATGTGAGATTCCCAGATCCCAGGAAGTCAGCATGATAGGGGTCCCCAGAGCTACAGGGTCTCCAGCAGCCCACCAGGTGATCTGGTAGGAAATCAGATGGAAATCTGCCTCTGTGATGGTGGAAGTTCATCAACAGTGGAATATTTCCACAAAAAATGCAGCTTCAACAAAGAGGCATTTTCCAACAAAAACCTGTATTGTTGGAAAATTCCCAGCTCTCTCTAGTAAAGAGTGACTGGTTTGTGGCCCCTTACAAAGTCAGTGTGTCTGTTTGCTTCACTATCCCATGTCCCTGAAGAGGTAACTGTGAATGTAGATACTCACAAGATTGGAGCTTTGGAAAAGACCGTGCTTAAATACTTGACAAGTTGTGGGGGTGAGGAGGGGTTGTCAGCACTGGTCCTAGGGCCTCAGCCCTGAGGCTGCATGGTCCCATTTTCATTAAAGGGTAAGAAACAGTGTGTCTGTGCCTAGAAAGTGTGCTAGAGAGGCTGAGGAAATAGACAGTGCTGCCATCTATCAGATTAAAGAAACTTTAAGGGACCTGAAGGAGTACAAAGGACCGTAACACAGCACTTTGGCAGTGTCCAGTTAGAGGAGCTCTACTATGGCTCCCATAAAAGAATAGGCTAGGAATTTGTGACAGTCTTCATTCTGGAATGTTCACTCTAAGCAACAGGTACTGGTAAAAATTTACTGGCAACAGGTTCTGTGTTTAATATATTCAATAGTGAATTTCTGCAATTAAATCAGGCAAAATGTATGGAAATATACTGCACTCAGAGAACATTGTATGATTAGATTCCTTTTTACTAGTGAAAACTAATTCACAACACAATACGATATGATACAATGCAACCTCCTCACCCCCTATCAAAGTAATTACTGTATCTCTTCTGTACATTAATTCAGAGGTTTTTTTTCCCCATACGGTACATGCAAGAGAGTTTTTGGCAGGGTTTAATTGCTAAGTCTGCCAAAAGTACTCTTTGGAAAGCTGTAATTCAAGTGGCAAATAAGTTTTTATGGATAATTAGCTGATTGAATGACCGCTTGAAGTAGGTACTTTTAATATTCATGGATAATTCATATCTATGAATATCTGATTACTTGTAGGTTTGTTTAAAGTAATCATTTTCAGATGGTTAAAAAGTTTGACTCTTTATATTAATAACACCAAAGAGTACAAACTGGGATTTAAAGTGTAGCAAATGATATAGGCAGTGTAGTTGTGTAGTGTGGAATGAAAATTGCACACGATGTTGTGCAGTCACAGGGGTTAAGTAATCCATTATTTCCATGAGAGATAACAGGAACTAGAAGTATGAACTTTATTAATGTAAGAGCACTTACACCGTCTCTCTCATGGGACTGAAAGAGTGTCACTAGCCACTAGAGTTCTCCTTCATAGTGTGAGTTTGATCTGTTGACCTAGATTTAAATAGACACTGGTTTTTCAACTAAGCTACAAGTATGCTGTACTTTTAAATGATTAAATCTCCTTGCAGGGAGCCAAGGAAGAAGGACTTTGAAGACTTTCTCTTCTAAGAAAACTTCAAAAGAATCAACAAATTATTCCAATGTAGTTCAGAAAAGTTCTAAAGCTAAACTGAGGTTATGTGATTCTTAAATTCTCTAGTCATCATTTGTTTTTACATAGTCATAACTGCTTTTTAAATAATCAGTAGAAACTTTTTTTCTTCTGGCCATTTTTATTTTTGATTAAACGAATTTTGGTAATCCGTAACTCCCAGGAATAGCCCATTAATTTATGGCCCCTATTTTCCAAATCATTAATGTAGAGTGGAATTCTACACTTTGAGGTGTCTCATTTGAAAGGTACTACTCTATATGAGTAAATATGGCAAAGTTACGCCCTTAGCTATTATTAAGCTGCCTGATCTATTCAATATTTGTATCTGAAATCTTAGTCAACAACTCAAGACATTATGTCATTGCTACATTAGACAATATGATTGCACTAGGAACTTTTTTTTTTATTACTAATGTGCATATTCGTAATGCAATAGAAGGCTGACATCATAAGAGGTAGCTGGAAATTTTCCATCTGAATGATTTTACAGTGGAAAGTGCAGTTTCCACAAAAAAATAATTTTATTTAGGAAAATTTCAATTTTTCAATTTTTTAAATTTTGCATTGGGAAAAATCAAAGTGACATATTTTGTTTTAGGCCAGTTTGACCTAAATTAGAATATTCTGTCTTATTGAGTTGACCATTCAAATAAATTAAATTGCATTTCCCTAGAGCATTGCCTTTTAGGATTTTTAGTTTGGGCCACTATTGTCTCTGACAGGCCAGCATCCAAAACAGATTAGCTTTTCCATAATGCCATGCAGACCCATCTGACCAAACTGTGTGGTATATTAGTAGATTCCTATAACTCTGGATGCATCATGGAGGATATCCTCCAGTATGGACCGTCCTCCTTAGAGTACACCTCCTATGATGTGCCTAGAGCCATATGACTCCCTGATGTGCCACACAGTTCAGTCAGCTGGGTGTGCATTGCACTGTGATAGATGAAGTCTTCCAGGGAGTCCATAGAAGACAATAGGGTCCAATCTACAGCTTGCATAAGGCAAAATAAATGCAGTTTAATGTTGATCAAATTTGAAAGAAAGTGTTTCAAGTCAGTTCAACAAAATCAAAAGAAATAGAGTTTCTTCCTCTAGATGTGATTCTATACATCTTTCAGCTAACCCAGACAGTATAAAACAAATTGCCACCCGAGGGCATCATGTGGATCTGCCAACTTCTTTGCAATATTTTGGGTCCATACACCTTAAGAAGGGTGTGTGTGCGTGTGTCTGTGTGTGTGTGCGTGCATAGAGCTTACTGAAGGAAAGCCAAGTTAAGGATTGTGTGAACTTGCAGAAAGGTGGAATGAAGAACATGGAGAAGCTATTCTTTTGTTTTCCCATTCAAACAAAATTTTTCATATAAGCCAAGCCAAAAAGGGAAACAAACCACTCGTTAAATAAACCTATTAAACAATACTTCGCTAATAAAATTGAAATAGTTTTTAAATGAGGCTGGAGAGAGAAATAGTGGACTTTATAAAAGAAAACAAATTACAAAGCCTATTTTTGAGGGCTTAGGTCAGTAGAACTCTTTTAGTTCAATTCTGATATCAGTTACACTCATGTAAATCAAGAATAGCTCCAGTGCCATCAATGGTTTTACTCCATATTTACATCAGTAAATATAGTACAAATATATATTCCCATAGCTCTATGAACCTTTAATGATTCCAGTTAGCACACATAGAATTACATTTGTATAATTATGACTGGGGGCTGACTTAGTTTCTTTGTTTGAGATATAATGCTATATAGAAAACAAATGACCATTATCATCAAAAAATTAGCAATCAATGATCAAATGGACCCAAACTCTAGCCTGAGTCTCTATTATCTATATCCATTTTACATTCAACACTCAATGAAGTTGTGAATAAATGAAAATTAGATTAATAACTCATAAATAACAGGAAGAAAAAAGTAAAGGGAAGAAGATCATATATGAAGGAAAAATTAGCCCTTCAAAATTCAGAAGCAATCATCTGAATTTCAATAAAGGTGAGAACAGTCTAACATAGCAAAGATTCTTCACAGACTTTTTAGCTTTCAAATTAGAGGATGCAAGCAGCATGGTGCACTTTTACAAGGCTGTAAAATAGTCACATTAATGGCCAATATCTTTAAAATCAAAAGTCTGCAAAATTATTCACTTGCCATGCCACTGAATATTAATGACATCTAATACTGTAGTTTATTAACCTTTTACATTAGTGGTCAGAAATGAAACATGCTGGGAACAAATGCATGACAGAAGGGAAAAATGTTTCTGACGGCTATTGGGCTTCATTTGACAGTTAATAAAAACCATCAAGTACATATTAAGTTAGATTAACCAAGATCTGGATTCCACATGACAAGTCATTATTATTAAAGGCAAGTGGAGGGTATTTTCAAATACACCCTGGAGTGATGCATGCTAAAATATGTATGGCAAACTCTTGAATGTCAAGGACATTTTGTGCGGTGTGTAATGAAAAACTGCATGTAATGTGCAATTTGGGAACTATTTTATGTACCTCTGAAGACCTCAAAGCATCACAATGAATGTTTTATTGTAAGCTGTCAAACTTGGCTGTAGGTCCAAGTGCAGAGCAAATATTTATGGACAATCACAGTTTGGTGACACAGAGATTGTGTTAAAGCAAAATCTGAAATAAAGGAAAGGATAGGACTAAATGCAAAATTTCCTCCCATTTTTTTCTTTTTATTTATTTCATTTTCTTGTGTGATGATAACACAGGAACTTACACTGCAAGATTAATCTTATTGTTGTTTTTTGCTTCTAAATACAGTAGTGTCTCACTAGTCTTGACTTCATTATTCCACAAACCCAATATTTTTCACAAGGCCTACTGGTCTTACCCAACTTTTTGGCCAAGATTGAATAGAGTGTTATAGTGAAGTTTTGTATTGTTTTCATTATTTTTTTGGTTCAGTCACAGTTCCTTACATGACCACCTAACCCAGACCAGGATGTACAAAGACTCTATGCAGTGAGTCTGGCATTAGGCAGCTCTGGCTGTGTCCACATATTTTGGGAGCTTGAGTACCAGATAGAACTATAGACTCCTCTTTCTGTCCGGTGTCTTTAAAGAGAATAATCTTCTTTAGGCTCATTACAACCAAATCTTATCTCTTCTCTCCTATGAGAGCCACTACACTCTTGACAAAACTCTGTATTTTAACTACATTGAATGTGAGTTCCAAGGGCCAGGAACACATTGTGATGGGTTCAACACCCTTCCGGGGTGCCATCTGACGTGCTGGGGTCCCACTGAGCCTGCCTGTCCCACCAGCATGGGTACCCCCAACTCAGTGCTACTGTGTCAAGCTCTCAAGCCCCTTTCCAGCACACACACACAGCTAGGGACACATCCAGACTTAGAATCACACAGAATCTGCAATCAGCTCTGCGTGGGAGGGCTTAGCTCGGGGAATTGCCCAGCACTCTGGTGCACACACCCTCTGGAGTGTAAATGCAAAATTATATTGTCTTGTCATATATTGTATAGAGATTTATACAGTGTAAACTCATGAAATTAGCCCCCTTCGTCAATGTGGAGGAAGATATGCACAGCTTTCTCCTCCTTCCCCCCCACCCCCGCATTATGAATGGCACAAACTAGATTTTGAAATAAACAAAAAAAACTTTATTAACTACAAAAGGTAAATGTTAAGTTATTATAAGGGATAGCAAACAGAATAAAGCAGATTACTGAGCAAATAAAACAAAACACAAAAACTAAGTTTAATACACTAAGGAATACTGGCTACAAATAATCATTTCTCACACTAAATGTTGTTTCAAGTAGGTTGCAGAGTTTCTTGAAGGTAAACTTCACTGCTTGCAGCTTAAATTCCTAGGGATTCCTTTTACAGGCTTATATGTCTCGCTTGGGCTCACCCTCTTCCTTCCCCAGCTTCGTTCTTTTGTTTCTTCAGGTATTTTCAGCAGTTTTCCTTCTTGGGTGGGGAGGCAGTAGAGAAGAGCCTGAATTAACTCACTCCCAAGCCTTAAATAGGATTTGCATATGGCAGGAATATTTTGTTTACCAGTTTTGACCCCCACCTCCTTCCCATGGAAAAGTACCAGCATTTCAAGATGTATTCTGTACCAGGTGACACAATCTCGTGACCCTGCCATGTCAAATCAGCTTCCCAGGAAACTTCTCAGGAAGCAGGGTGATTAGTATCTTCAAAGTCCTATTGTCCTTACTGAGGGCCAGCTCTAGGCACCAGCACAGCAAGCAGGTGCTTGTGGGGGGCCAACACAAAGGGGTAGCACGTCTGGCTCTTCAGTGGTAATTCAATGGCGAGTCCCTCAGTTCCCCTCGGAGGGAAGGGCCTGCTGCCGAATTGCCGCCAAAGAATGAAGCAGAGGTGGTACTGCTGCCGCTGAAGTGCCGCCAATCACACCTTTTTTTTTTCAATGCTTGGGGCAGCAAAAATGCTGGAGCCAGCTCTGTCCTTACTAATGGCCCATCCAGGCTGATTGTATATTTTCTGGTGGGTGTTCCCCAAGTATACACACAGTTGTAACTATTACAACTAGTCAATATTTCTAACTTCAGATACAGAAATGATACAAGCATACAAAGTGGATAATCACATTCGGTAAATCAAAACCTTTCCAATGATACCTCACATGACCCATCTTGCATAAACATCTTAATTATGCCATATTCATATCATAAGCACATTTCTATGAAGATTTTGGGGCCTAGGATCACACACATCTTTTATGTTCTGTCCAGCACACAATTCATCCACAAATAATAATTTTGTATCATTTCATGAAGTTAAAACAAAACTTGTGAAAATACATACACAAAGAATGTTTTACACCACAGCATCCTTGATTGTTGTTAATGTATTTTTGCCACATTTGATTGCTTAGTATGTCCCCATTGGTGTCCTAGTCAGTGTGAATAACCAACGTTCTTCAGTAGGAGTACGTTCTTCTTCTTCTTTTTTTCCTGTATAGTCCCCTGAAATGATAATCGTGTGCACTTCAGGGACAGAGTGTCATCCATATAACCCTTAACCAAGGTCTAGGGAGACTTTATAAATGATGAACAGGACAAAGAATATAGGTGACACTGGCCATGCATCCTTGTATCCAACTGTTATGTTCACATAAGAATACTCTTGTTTTAAGGTTGCAGTGTAACACTATTTATTTATTGGCATTCATAACAATAATGCACATGAAACCAAAACACGGAAAGAAAAAGCATGCTCATCCCAACATCAGGGAGGAACAACTCAATTCACTTTACAGTAGGCTGGCTCTCTGGAGAAATGAATGTGGTAGGCCCAGATCATATGCTTCCTTACAGAGGCTCCTAGCCTGCAAGCAGGACCAGGAAAAAATCCATATCATTTAAATTGTACTTTACAAGTTTAAAACAGTTTTCCATATAGCATACCAACCTAATAACCAAATTTACTAATGATGTTCTATTAGTCTTTAAGGTGCCCTGAGCTATCACTTAGACCTCAAGGACTCCCTTGAAACATCAGCACTATTGCTATTTGGAGATGTCAAGTCCACTTAATGTGGTTGTTATATATCCTGGGACTCTATTGTCTTGACCTGCTGTGGTTGTTGCCTGGTTGTTTCCCCATATCTCAGTCCCTGCTTGGTATTAGAGAAGTTATCATTTATTCCTCCTCAGTATGACTCTATCTGGTGTGACAACTTCATATGACTCTAAGGCAACATCTTGTGACACTACTGTTTATGACCAATTTTTCACCCATCATCAGAATGCACAACCTCATTTTTTCAAAAGGTGGCGGCTTCCAGAATCCTAAAACATGTTGTTTTTATATTTGTCTTTTTGCCTGTTTTATGGTTCCACAAATCCCCAGTGACTCTAACATTAGTTTCCAACAGTGAAGACATTTTTTTTCATTTTTTTTGTTCAAATAAATGCCAGAAGATTCAACCATGCTTCATTGGTGCCATTCTGTAATTTAACAGGGTTGAATACAGATCAGAGCCAGACTCTGCAGCCTTTTTCTGAAGGTGCTTTATTATTTTGACAGTTTTCCACCAAGCTGTTGGACTGGAGATAATGTGGACTAGTGATCACATGACTGAATCCGAACTTCACTGCAAACTGCTTAAACTCACGCCCATTAAACTGTATCCCTTTGTCAGACATTACTATGGCAGAAATGCCATGTCTAGCAAAAAATAGATTTGACATGCACAATCACATGTTTAGCTGTAATATGCTCAAGTAAGACTCTCAGGGAGTGAGAATAATGATCTAAGACAAGTATGTATTTTTTTTCCAGCCAATGTAAATAAAACTATCCCTGTTTTGCCCCAGTAGGCCATTTTTTCCTGTGCCTCCAACATGGCTCTTTCACTTGACTAGGATTGCAGTTTTGGCATATATAACAAGCCTCAACAGCTTCTTCAATGCCATTGTTCATTTAAGGCCAGTATAAAAGGCCTCTGTCCTTCTCAGAGAGTTTTCAATCCCTAGATGACCTTTATGTATATTTTTCTGTAATGTTTAGGGATCACCATCCTGGTGCCTTTAAACAAAATCCCATCCAGTCCTGAAAGCACCCCTTAAATTGACAATAGAGGCTGGGAACGTGCTGCCCCAGCCACCCTTCCCATGAGCCTTAATTATTTTCTGCACCACATCATCCTCAGCAATAGCTCTGGCAATCACATATTATCTGACACTGGATAGAATTTTTAAATCAGTTTGACCTGTACAAAAATCAAACACTTGACTTTGTTCCAATGAATTTTGTCAAATGCTCTATAATGCATGTCTGCAACCATTAAATCTCTCCCAGGTTTGTATTCCATTTGCAAATCACACATTTGTAGATCAAAAATAAATTCTGTATTCTCACAGGGTTGCTGCAAAGCCCCTTTTCAGCAATGGCAATATATGGGTTATGGTCAGTTTCCGTTAACATCAGCCTCCCATAAATAAAGACATGAAACATTTTATACTAATAGACTAAAGCCACAGCCTCCCTTTCTATTTGAGCATACTGACAGTTTTTGTTAGCACTCATGACTCATACACCATGGGTCTACAAATTTGTCCCACCACAACTCTTGATAAGTTGTTCCAATGATTAATAATTAACATGCTACAGGGAGTCATTCATTTACTATGATTCTGAGTGTTGTAAACATCACCATGTCTCAGGGGGTCACAGCTGAGGATGCCAAGTTCAGGACAAACTGCTGAGAAATGGGGCAGACCCACTCCAAACTGGTGGTTATTTTTCCATTAGATATACCAAACCAGTAACAAAAGTAAACTTCTGTCTCACTAAACTGGTTAACAACAAGTCAGAAATGCAGTCTCCTTAGGCATTCCAGCTCTTATTTCACTACCCAGACACTAGACTTTGTGATGAGTGGTTATTTAAAACCATCTTAATCAAACAAAGAATCCTTCTACTCCCAAGAGATCAGCCAAACAGCTAGGTCAAGATATAACTCAGATCTTGCCCAATGATTGCGCTATTGCCAATCCTTACATATCTAATATAGAAAGGTTTATTTAAAAGAGAAAAGAAAGAAGAGAGAGTTAAAATGGTCAAGAAAAACAAATACATGCACTTCTTGCAAAGTTCTTGTGTCAAGTTTGAAGCAATGATGTTACAGACTGCTGGCTTGTAAAGTCTCTGGTAAATTTCAAAAGATTGGAAGGTTCTCGGTCTACTGGTTGAAATGCTCCTTTTAGTGTAAATCCATAGTCTGGAGATCAGAGCAGGAAAGATGCAAAGTGGAGACACTTCCAGATTTTTTTTTATACCTTCTCCTATGTGGAGGGAATGCTCTGGGTCTTAGTTTGTGGGAAATTACAGGCACAAGATGGAGTCAGGGTCACATGATCAAGTCATATGTCCTTACATGCTTTGATGACCCAAGGAGGAGCCCTTACCCATGTTTTGGCTAATGTATCCACAGGAAGGCTCACCAGGTAGGACAAGCTTCTTCTATAGGCACTGTGAGAGTTAAATGTTCTTTGATGAGCTATAAGTTTGAACAGTTCATTCACAATGTGCTGGCCAGTCTGAATGTAAATTATCTGGTGGGTGTTACTACAGGACAGAAACATTTGAAATATTAGTACTTACTCAATATTCATAACTTTAGACACAAAGATGATACATGCATACAAACAGGATAATCATATTCAGCAAATCACAACTTTTCTATTGATACCTTACATGACATACTTTGTATAAGATTTGTAGCAATTGTCTAGCAGTGGCAATATTAATGATATAAATGATCATGTTTCAATCATAAATCATAACAGTATATGAACCTGAATAAAACAGAAAGTTCGGATTTCAGAATAACTACTTAAAAAAATCACGATATTGTAGGAACTTTATGGGAAAATAATGTAGCCTCAAAATTTCAGCAAACATCACATAAAGTTGTAACATATTTTAAAGGCTGATCTGACAGTAGTATCTCAAAGTCTGCCTAGGAAGCAATGTGATAGTTACTATAATTAGAAAGGCAGACAGACAAAATGACAGGCTAGCTGATAAATTTAGTTCCAGGTAATTCCAGCCCATCACTGTAAAATGGTCTAATAGAATATTTAACTATACCAAACACAGCAAACCACTTTATGTTAATTATTAGAAGCAGTATATGTTTGTATGCATTGCACTGGACTTAAAACATATTTTGTGGTGCTATACATGAAAGACACTATAGGAAAAGCTGTGTTTACAAACTGGAAAGCTCTATAAACTGGCATTTTGGGAGGGGGTGTAGGGTGTGGGCTCTGGGTGGGAGTTTGGGTGTGGGAGGGAGGTTGGGGCGAGGGGTTGGAGTGTGGAAGGGGAAGCCAATGGGATATGCATTGGCGGTGCTTGCAGTTCCTGGCCAATAAGAGCTGTGGAGCCAGCACTTGGGGTGGGGTGGAGACAGCAAACGGAGCCCCCATGGCCATTATTCCACCTAGGGGCATTGACCTTGGCCAATGGGAGCTGAGGGGTGGGGACGCCTGCAGGCGGAGGCAGTGCACAGAGCCATCTGGCCACAACTCTCCGGACATGTGCCCGCTTGCAGGGAGTCGCCCGAGGGGAGTGTCTCCCAGATCCGGCACCCTAAAATTCCCACACCCAAACCTAGTCCTGCACCCAAACTCCTTCCTAGAGCCCATGTTCTGGACCCTCCCATGCCCCAACCACCAGCCCTAAGCCTCGTCCTGCACCCAAACTCCCTCCCTCTTTGTTATCCAGCATGTTGAGGGATTAGGTGATGCCAGTAAGTCAAAAATTCCACTTAACTAAGGTTTTACTGTATAAGGTATAAAACATGGGTTATCGCTTTAAAACAGGGAAAGATTTGCTGATATATTCTTGGTGCTTTGTGCCATCCCAATAATGTAAAGCGGCCATAGCATACGAGTGAACCTCTTTAGCTCATACTGAGGTCATAGCCTGATCTGGGCTTTCTCCAGGGACTGAGATGGAGGTTACCCTAGTGGTCAGCAAAGTTAATATGGGTTCTTTTCTTTTTCTTTTTCTTCTTCTTCTTTTTCTTGTAAAATTATCTTAGAACTTCTACTGCTCTCTCCACCAATACTCTCCTTTGTATCTTTTGGCAACCGGCAGTACTTGAACTAATGCACTATTTGAAAAGTCTGGAATTCAGAGATGAAAAATTGTGGTCTGTCATCAGTAACTGTTTCTTCAAAATGAAAATATGTGCTTTTGACTCTTATATGACCTGATGACTTGTGGGCCTAATGAGAATTTCTACAAATCTAGAGGAATAACTGGCTACCAAAAAAACTATTTCCCTTTTCTTCACACAGATCTAGGATTATTCTTCTTGAAGGCCTATCAAGTAATTCTGTGGGTAAGAGATTCTTTGTATTGCGACTTTGTGGCCATTCTGCAAAGCTGTCATAATTCCACTTTTGTATGTAGTGTTGTTGTAGCCATGTCAGTCCCAGGATATTAGAGACACAAAGTGGATGAGGTAAGCTTGTCTCTCTCACCAACTAGAAGCTGGTTCAGTAAAAGATATTACTTCACCCACCTTATGTCTGTAATTCCACTTTGTGTGTTAAGTCCTACCTTACACTAAGATATCACATCTACTTTTTGGCTCCCTTCCTCTCTCCATTTTGTGAAGTTTCCCTCATGCATCCTTTCCAATATATTATCCTTTAAGAACTGTGGGATTGCAATATACCTGTCATAGCTACTCGGACATTTAACTTCTGAGAGTTCCACTCTTATTGCACAGACATTAGGGCTGGATATGAGACCCCTGGTAAATAACTAAGCCAAATGTGTCATAAATTTGGATATAGTGTACAGCTGTGTATCAACACTAGTGGTTATTTTCATCCATTCCAAGTGTGGCAGAAGAGGCTGGCATCCTACTAAAAAAAATGCACTCCTATAGTGCTTTGAAATTATCCCAAGCTGCTGGAAAATATGAGCAATCAAAATAACTTAACAATAAAGTGTCAGCTACTACTAAGGAATTTATTGTTACATATTCTGCAATAGGCTTAAATCTCATCAAGTACTTGAGCAATTTAAAGGCATCTACTGGGCAAATGGTCTATGTCTTCATGTTTATTAATGATATGACTTGTTTGTGGTCTATCACTAGATTGAAAGTATGAAGATCTGCAAGTATCTTGTAAATCACAAACATACTCACCAAGTCTCCTCTCTGTTTGCTCCCAAATTTTATCATTCCAAGATAACACACGCATTATATATGTGAGATAAGTGCGATGTTACATATATGTAAGTCACATTATGGAATAACCAGTTTAGACATATGGACATGTATCCCTTACTGTGATGGGAAATGGATAGCATTTCAGTTTATGGGAATTTAGAAGAATCTTTCACATCATTACAGCAAGTTGTTAAAGTCGCTGAGGCTGATGTAATAAAAATTAAATAGGAAATAAAACCCTATACCATGGTAAAGGAAAACACTATAATTCTTAGGACGTGATTGTCAGACAAGTTGAGAGCAGATATAGGAAAAAAATCAAATCTACAGTTGTACCACCACCTAAAAATGTTCTGGAACTCATGCTTATAGCGCTCTCTCTCTCTCTCTCTTCTATTAAGTTGTGATTATTACTACAGGTATATAGATTCCAAGGCAGAAGGGAACATTCTGATCATCTAGTCTTATCTCCTATATAACACAGGGAACAGAACCTCTCCAAAATAATTCCTAGAGCATATATTTTAGAAAAAAAAAGTTCAATTTTGATATACAAATGGCTGTGATGGAGAATCCAGAACAATCTTTGGTAAGTTGTTCAATGGTTAATTACTCTTACTGTTAAATTTTACACTTTGTTTCCAGTCTGAGTTTGTTTAGCTTCAAGTTTCAGCCATTGGACCTTGTTATATCTTTGTCTGCTAGACTGAAGAACCCATTATAAAGAATTTGCTTCCTGTGTAGACATTTACAGACTGTAATCAAGTCACCCCATAACCTTCTGTTTGTTAAGGTAAATAGATCTATCACTATAAGGCATGTGATCTATGAAGCAATGCCATCTTGTGGCTCTTCTATGAATCCTCTTCAATTTATCCATATCCTCCTTGAATTGTGGATATCAGAACTAGACACAGTATTCTAAGCCTTCTTTTTTGTATCCAAAATATCTCATCTCTACTACCTGCATTTTCCATTCAAGTTCTGCTGTAAAGGTACATGTCTCACACGCAAACAGAAAAATGGAAATGACCAATGCATGCAGCAGTTTCAGTCTGGATTCCAGGGAGATGTTCTTATTCCTCCAAATTGGCTTTAGCTTTGCCACTGCTGCTGTTTGCACAGTTCTTGACAGAATTTCTGCTTTTGATCCTTCAATGATGATTGCTCCCAAATACTTGAACTTTTCACTGTCTCTAACTCTTGTCCACTGACAGTGATATGTGAGCTGATCCTGTCATCTTTGTTTGTCATCAGCTTGGTTTTCTCTGCACTGATTTCCATGACATATTTTGCAGAGGTTTCATCCAATCATTTCACAAGATTGGCAAGTTCCTCTTCGCTGCGTGCCGGCCCGTCAAATGTCATCAGCAAACCAAGTATTTAAGATTGTTCACTCCCCAATGCTGACTGTGCATATGTGATCTTCTTGGGCATCAGTCATTATGCTTTCCAAGTAGATGTTGAACAGCATGGGCAAAAGAAGACAGGCTTGCCAGACTGAAGCCGTGATGTAAAACCACTCTCCTATTCTGCCATGAGAACTGCACTGATAGCCTTGGCATATAGTTGTTTAATGGTAAGAGTAAGCTTAGGACCAACACTGAACTTTTTTCATGGTTTCCCAGAGAACTTTATGCCATACTCTGTCAAATGATTTCTTGAAGTCAAAAAAGGCGTGGTAGATGTCCTGTTGGTGTTTTAAGTACTTCTCACATAGAACACGAAGGTTGAAGATCTGTTCTGTGATACTTCTTCCAGCATGAAAGCCAGCCTGTTCTTCAACAATTATATTCTCTGCTTGTGGCTTCAATCTCTCCAACATGACTTTCAACATCACTTTGCTTGGATGGCTAATTAAGCTTATGGTCTGGTAATTTTAACACAATTGCAGGTTGCCTTTCTTTGGCAGAGTGATGATTAGTGTCCACATGGAGGGCTACTCACCGAACTGCCAGATCTTGTTGCAGACCTTGATGAGTACATCTATTACTATTTCTCCTCCAAATTTCATCAGTTCGGCTGACATGTTGTCAATACCTTTAGCCTTTCTGTTCTTGAGTGATTTCAATGCTGTACTGGGAAGTCATCCTCCTCTGTTGAATCTGGGAGGTCTAGGACACTAGGATCTCCATTTGTCTGGTGGTTATATAGATCAGAGCAGTAGTTTGTCCACCTATTGATGATGCCCCTTTCTTCTGTAAGACTGTTCTCTTCTTTGTCGTGAATTGAATTAGCTTTGGTCCATCTTTCCTTTATCAGATTTTTTACAGCATGGAAGGCTCATTTGCTATTTTTATTATTGATACGCTTTTCAATTTTAGAGTATTGTTTTTCAATCCATGTCTCCTTGGCCACCTTCTTTCCTTTCTTGATCTTTATGCCAATCGCTCTGTATTTATCAGCTCCCTCAGTGCTGTTTTTGTCTCTCAAGTTCTTTTCTGATGTCACACATTTGTAGTATTTCCTTTAGGACCCATAGTTTTGTCTTCTTACAGTGTTTCCCAAGGATGTCCATTGCTGCCTCATTCATTACAGCATTTAAATTGTTGGTCAGTTAGCCATATTGAAGCACATTGTTTGCTTGAGCCCAGTTTACTAAGTGATCCAGATAGCTCCGAATCAGTGATCTGTGCTCTTCATTATTTACTACTCCCCAACATTTGTGCCATCTATAAAGTGTATCAGAAATTATTTCAACAGCAAATACAGAAACTATGCTTTCAATCCTTTTCATATTCTTTTTCTTACAAGTTTCAAAACTTTTCATTCTTCAGCCATGATTTTGTTGTTTTAATAAGCACTTAATACTTTCTGGGGGCACTTCAATGTCTATTCATCGTATATTTTAGTCAGAAACACACAAAATAAATAGTTCATCCTGCCCTCCCTTGCCACTTCATAATCACAAGCATTGTTATAGCTGTTCTGTTTGTCTTTGTGTTAGCCAGAAGACATTGCTTCATAGATCACTTGCTGATTCATTACTTACTGGAAGGCAGAAATGTAGGCATTCTAAATCCATGGTCCAGAATGAGGGCTCTGACTTATCTGTGCAAATATCCACCTTTTTGCAGCATCAAATCACTTATCTACCCATCTCCTGTGCTTACCAAATAGTTGTACCCATTTTCTTCAGTTGTATCTTTTATATGTGGCTTTATAATGATACAAAGATCTGTGCTCATACCAGTAAAGATACATCTGCACTGGTGACTGTACATATGACCATGCACTTAGTTGTGCCATAGTCCTTCTGCCCCCATATCTAAACCCCAGATCAATCACAGCCAGTCATTGCAACTAATGGAAAGCCAGATAACCAAGTTATTATTCATTTGGGTCATGTAATTAGAAAACTAGTACAATTCAGAGACACTTAACAGATGTATCTGTACTGAACTTCAAAGATAGCATGATGGTGTGATTGTATATTTTGTAAATGGTAGGAATGTAACACTTAGTGGGCAATATAATTGAATGCTAAGTTGTATTATACTGTTCAGCAACTGAGTGGATATATGTGTAAAATACCTCATTTAAACCTAACCTTAGCCATACCCAGCAGAGCATTAAAGGATCTTATAATGAACATGTCGGTGTGTAGAAGTTCTTTAGTCAGTACATATCTGGTACAGAAGTACATTACACAGAGTGAGTAAGTTAGCACACCTGAAGTGTCTGGGTAAATACATTACTCAGCCTGTAGCATGGCCCTGTACTCATGGTAGTGTGCAGTGGGGATGGGAGCAAGGGGAACATACCAGGTCTTGAGTTTCAGTAGTGTTCCACCTGCATGGAACCTTTTTCTACCTGACCCTTACCCAATCTGTAAAAGGTCCCTGTCCCTCCCCACATTTTTTCCCATAGTAGCAGGCTGTGTTGACCACATCAGAACAGTTTTTTGTTGCACTCTTGATCAGTACAAGTGAACATGGACCCTGCTCTGAGAGGGGCCACCTGACCACACTTTCCTCGATGACTACTTCCAGAGCAACAAGTACATTTACCTGTACAGAGAAATTTCACAGAGGCTGGAACAGGCAGACATTGAGCAGACTCTGGCCTAGTGCCAGGAATGCATCAAGCTTCTGAGGCTTCTGTGCTGGAGGGCAAAAGACTCCAACGGTCACTCTGGGAGGGCTCATTGTATGTGCCCCTTCTGCAACAAACTTGACTTGGTAATGCCAGCGGTCTTCCAGGACAGAGTATGAAAAGGCTAACTATCCCCTCCTCAGATCTGTCAGTCTTGTCACCTGATAGGATGCCAATTAGGACCAGGACAAGGGGGGCAACAGGGACTATGAAGGATACCCTAGAACACCTGGAAAATGAGGAGAATGGCATTTTGCACCTTTACCCAGAGAAGTCTGTTGAGAAGCCTCCCCGACAAGTCTGAGATGGACCCCATGCCGCAGCAGGAATCAGAAACTGAATCTGGTCCCCCCTTCCCACCCCCTGCCCAAAGCTCGTCTTGCTCTGGTGCTACATTCCTGATTTTAAGCCCAACCTCCACTCCACCCTGAAATGGTCCCAGAGCAATACACAGTTATAAATCCATTATTTTATTGTCTTCCCATTAACCACTATTATGCATTTGGCAGAAGCTCTAAAAAACAAGTTATTAAGGAACTGTTAGCCTGTATCTGTGCAATTCTCAGCCAGCAATCAGGCTGCCACAATCCTGGGGATCCACAGACTAGGGTAACTAAGGGGCTGGTTTAGATGGGACAGTTGTAGCTGACCCTGCCAGCAGGTAGGGGATCCTGGGGGACAACTACTGCACTGGTAGGGTGCAAAATAAACTTTATTAAGAAAATGCAAAACAGGGAAAATTCAATAGTGAGGGGTATGGGGTTTGTTAAGGTAGACAATTGGGGAGGGGTTTCCTTTAGTAAATAGTATAAGGGGGTTTCAATAGTGGGGTACAATACAGTAGGGTACAATACAATTGGTAACCAATTAACACTGAAGTATAAATGTAACAGGTAGCTAACAATTTCTATGTAAAGGGTGTGTCACAGCAGAATATAACCAACTAACAGTTATGGGTAAAATGTGTTAAATAACCAACAACTCTAGGTAAAAATGTGTCACAGTGGTGTAAATGTAAAATGTGAGGTATATCAGAGAGAAAAAGGATAACCAATGGGATTTTATGCTAGACTTCAGTAATACAATTGAGGTTTGGCAGCAATAGGAGCGGGGTGAACAGGTGGGGGAAGGGATTAAAAGAGAGAGAGAGAGAGAGAGAAAGGCAGTGGTAGAGGAATGAGGTTGAGGGATGGGGGAAGAGGAGCACGTGGTGGAGCAGAGACCAAAGGCAGAGGCGCTGCAGAGGGAGATTTAAACTCAGGGAGACACAGAGAGCAGACAGGCTGCAAGTTTAAACAGCAGAGAGATTGCAACGAGTGACTGGGGAGCTCGGGGGGAGACACGGGCAAGCTTGGGGAGGGGGTTAGGGCAGCGGGAAGACAGACTTAACCACAATTATACAGAACACAGCAAAATCTTATTTATGATCTAACTTAACCAAGACTACACAAATTAGCAAGTAACAGAAAACAATGCAACAATTCTTTTTTAAACCTAACTTACAGAGCACAATACAAACAATACAAACAAAATGAAATTACAACTTATCTAGACTAAGAACCTGATTCTAATAGGTGCACCTTACACTATGCCGATTCTTTGATCGAGAGGAGGAGCAGTTCCAGAGGGCAGAGTGGTGTGTGCCCAAGGTACAGCCCCCGGGGGGTGGTGTGGCTGCAGCAGTGGGGTGTCTGCAAGCCGGCGGGCCAGGATACAGTCCAGGAAGGCACAGCTTAGCAGCGGCACAGGCTTATTTTTAGCAGCAAAGGTGCTGCGGAGCAAGAAACAGATTACAGATACAGACCAAGGAGTAAGCTTGGGTCTGTCTGCTGGGGGAACAAGGCCAGCAGCTAGGACAGGGGGAGTCTGCAAGGGGGAGTTCTTACCAATCCCCAGGACAGCAGCAAGCACAGAGGCAGGAACAGCAGTAGCATCGGAGGATGGAGAGAGGACTCGATTCGCTTACAATAATCAGGAGATCTCCAGGCACAAATTCGTTGTTCGTGAGAGGGGAGTTTAAAAATGGGGGTACGCTCAAAAACAAACGAGAGCAGGGAGAGGGCCCCCCAAAGACCCCTAGCTGTTCAGACCAGGTGGCAAAGCAAGGACCTTCTCCAAGTTCTGATCAGAAAATGTCTGGCTTTAAAGGCAAACTCAGGCAGTTTCACACCAGTACTTTTGATTGGCTCTTCTTGATACAGGGGAGGAGAGAAGGCAGGGAAAGGCTGCTGGTAAGCATAGGCATGCCTGGGCATGTTCTGAGCCACAAGTATGACTCATATGCTTAATTAGTTGGCCACTTCAGGTCTTGCATTTCTGGGCAGCACCCCCCACCGAGCCCGGGTCTGAACAAAGGAGCCAAACAAAGAAGCAAGAAGCCCCCTCCCTAAGCAGAGCAATGGCTCCAGTTAGTCTGTACAAGCCATTCCTATGAATAGGGCTGTGACTTTAGTTAGCACAATGGCCGGGAGGGGCTGCCACACAGGACAAACAGAAAGGAGAGGGGAAAAAGGAATGCAGCAGGGGACAGCTGTAACAGACAGTAGCAAAGTTATAACTGGTTGTCTAACGTGAGTACCAGCTGCCTTTAGTTCCGTGAAAGTTTACAGTTTCAGTTTTTCTACCCCAGCCCCCATTGCCCTCCAGCTCTGACTGTCTCCTTATCACAAGCAACTCAGCATGGTTTTGAGTGGTGGTTGGGGGGTTAAGCCTGGGGATGGGAATTGCACAGAACACAGTTGTAGAACAATTTCGCTGTCTGAGGAAAAGTTAGTAAGACCTTTCTGCCTTGGAAAACTATATATATTTTTACTGTCCATGTCCCTTTCCCTGGTGTCTGGCCTCTCCCCATTCTGAGCCATGCTGCACAAGCTGTGCCATGACCAGGGTGTGGGCTGTCAGATCTACTGGAGCAGAACTCATGCCTAGGGGTTGGAGCTAGAGTCAGGAGCCAGGAACTGGCATCAAGGGTCAGAACCAGAGCCAGGAGTCAAACAGAGAGTCAGAACCAGAAGCAGGTGCAAGCAGGAAAGGAGCAAACAGGAATAAGGCTGGGGCAGGTCTGGGAACAAGGCAGGTACAGAAGTAATCACAGCTATAGGCATAATACAAAATAAAAAGGCGTCATATAAAAATGGAAACTAGGTCAGATTACAAAGGATGAATATAGACAAATAACACAGGAATGCAGAGGCAAGATTAGAAAGGCAAAGGCACAAAATGAACTCAAACTAGCTATGGGAATAAAGGGAAACAAGAAGACTTTTTATCAATACATTAGAAGCAAGAGGAAGACCAAGGACAGGGTAGGCCCACTGCTCAGTGAGGAGGGAGAAACAGTAACGGGAGACTTGGAAATGGCAGAGATGCTTAATGACTTCTTTGTTTCGGTCTTCACTGAGAAGTCTGAAGGAATGTCTAATATAGTGAATGCTTACGGGAAGAGGGTAGGTTTAGAAGATAAAATAAAAAAAGAGCAAGTAAAAAATCACTTAGAAAAGTTAAATGCCTGCAAGTCACCAGGGCCTGATGAAATGCATCCTAGAATACTCAAGGAGTTAATAGAAGAGGTATCTGAGCCTCTAGCTATTATCTTTGGGAAATCATGGGAGATGGGGGAGATTCCACAAGACTGGAAGGGGGCAAATATAGTGCCCATCTATAAAAAAGGAAATAAAAACAACCCAGGAAACTACAGACCAGTTAGTTTAACTTCTGTGCCAGGGAAAATAATGGAGCAGGTAATTAAAGAAATCACCTGCAAACACTTGGAAGGTGGTAAGGTGATAGGGAATAGCCAGCATGGATTTGTAAAGAACAAATCATGTCAAACCAATCTGATAGCTTTCTTTGATAGGATAACGAGCCTTGTGGATAAGGGAGAAGCGGTGGATGTGATATACCTAGACTTTAGTAAGGCATTTGATATGGTCTCGCATGATATTCTTATAGATAAACTAGGAAAGTACAATTTAGATGGGGCTACTATAAGGTGAGTGCATAACTGGCTGGATAACCGTACTCAGAGAGTAGTTGTTAATGGCTCCCAATCCTGCTGGAAAGGTATAACAAGTGGGGTTCCGTAGGGGTCTGTTTTGGGACCGGTTCTGTTCAATATCTTCATCAACGATTTAGATGTTGGCATAGAAAGTACGCTTATTAAGTTTGCGGACGATACCAAACTGGGAGGGATTGCAACTGCTTTGGAGGACAGGGTCAAAATTCAAAATGATCTGGACAAATTGGAGAAATGGCCTGAGGTAAACAGGATGAAGTTCAATAAAGATAAATGCAAAGTGCTCCACTTAGGAAGGAACAATCAGTTTCACACATACAGAATGGGAAGAGACTGTCTAGGAAGGAGTATGGCAGAAAGAGATCTAGGGGTCATAGTAGACCACCAGCTTAATATGAGTCAACAGTGTGATACTGTTGCAAAAAAAGCAAACGTGATTCTGGGATGCATTAACAGGTGTGTTGTAAACAAGACACGAGAATTTACTCTGCGCTGGTCAGGCCTCAGCTGGAGTATTGTGTCCAGTTCTGGGCACCACATTTCAAGAAAGATGAGGAGAAATTGGAGAGGGTCCAGAGAATAGCAACAAGAATGATTAAAGGTCTTGAGAATATGACCTATGAAGGAAGGCTGAAGGAATTGGGTTTGTTTAGTTTGGAGAAGAGAAGACTGAGAGGGGACATGATAGCAGTTTTCAGGTATCTAAAAGGGTGTCATCAGGAGGAGGGAGAAAACTTGTTCACCCTAGCCTCCAATGATAGAACAAGAAACAATGGGCTTAAACTGCAGCAAGGGAGATTTAGGTTGGACATTAGGAAAAAGTTCCTAACTGTCAGGGTAGTCAAACACTGGAATAGATTGCCTAGGGAAGTTGTGGAATCTCCATCTCTGGAGATATTTAAGAGTAGGTTAGATAAATGTCTATTAGGGATGGTCTAGACAGTATTTGGTCCTGCCATGAGGGCAGGGGACTGGACTCGATGACCTCTCGACGTCCCTTCCAGTCCTTGAGTCTATGAGTCTATAAGCCCTGAGCAGCCAGAAAGATTCTGCTGCTACTGAGGTTAAAAGCAGGTCTGCTGGCATCCTTGGGTCCTACTGGAACCAAGCTGAACTCATTACTCTGCCTACAGGCTGTGTTGGCTAATCTCAGGCTCAGCTAAAGGAGCTCACTCCTGACAAGCTGGGGGAATCAGGAGTGGGAGAAGATCTGGTCTGGTACTAGGATAAACTCAGTGCGGTGGTGTCCCTTTGCAGCGGAGAGGTGAGGGCCTTGTGGTCTGAAGTGAAACTTCAGGAAACCAAATAAAGTTGGGGTGCCTCCCTTTCTTCTCCTGTCCATTTCACTGTTGTTAGGCAGGCACAGGGTTGGACTCCACAATTCACAGCACACAAATTGTAATAGCGTCAGTCTGGTGCCTTCATACTGCAAATACTTTCCTGCCCATCCCACACCCACAATCCACCCTCCAGGTAAGAAATATCCAAAGTCCCAAGGATGCAGGGGAGGGATGGGAAAGTGTATTGTTATGTGCTTAATAAAAGTACTAGCAGTTTTAAAAGCAGCAGAACGCACAACACAAAATATGAGAGACACAAGGTGGATAAGGCAATGTCTTTTATTGGACAAGCTTCTGTTGGTGAGAGACAAACTTCCACAGAGCTCTTCTGTGTAAGTTCAAAAGCTTGTCTCACTCACCAACAGAAGCTAGTCCAATAAAATATATTACCTCCCCCATCCTGTCTCTCTCATATTCCTGGGACCAGCACGACCACGACAAAGCTATATAACATAAAATATAGGTAGATAAACATTTTTATGGCTTGGTTCAAATACAGAACACAACACAATAACAATGTAGGCATCTGCTACTACCACTGATTACACAGTCTCTCTTCCCCTGCCCTCTCCCCAAACCTGCCTTATTTCAGTCTTGGACTCAGTGCTCCATAGCAGCCAGTAAGTGCTGTTAGCACTACCACCGAGTGGTTAAAAACAAAAGAAAAGAAAAGAGAACAGATGAATTCCCTGTCCCCTCCAAACCAAATGTTGATCAGGTCATTAAGAGAGACAGTGTTCCCAATAACAGAGGTTTGTAAAGAAGTGTGAACAGTTAAGTCAAAAGCATTGCACAATGACCACATTACGCTGGCTGCCACTCTTCACAACACAAACCCAGCCCCTAAAGTGTTCAGCCCATAGAGGTGCCCTGTTATAATAGTCTGTAATGGGTAAATAGTCACAGGAACGAATGAAGGTCACATATGCATATACTTGTGGGACTATGTACTATGAGGGAACACTGACTTTTCCAGCAGGTGCACAGGATATGAAGGTGTCCATTGGCATAGTCAGGTGTCAGTTATGTGAACATATGGCATCCCTGATTTCCCTTGCCTTCTGGGAACCAGGACCACTGTGCCCATGGGCAGAATCCAGCTGCCTGTACAGTTTGTAAACCAGACCTGTCCTGCATCCATTCTATTCTCTCCTTTACGCTTATAAATGTTATGCAGCATGCAGCACGCAAAAGTATGCAAATGATGATGGCCACACTGGCATCCAGAAAGGTGCATAGGCAGCATCAGCCAACCTAATGCACAACCCACAACCATTCCACAGCTACAGGCTTTGTAACTTAATTCCCTTTTTCCAGGATCATAGATATTGGGGTATGGTTTCATGAGCCAAACTAGGAGTGGGAATGAGGGGGTCCCTCAAAGTAAGTGTTGGAATAGCCACACTGTAGAGAACCAAATAGTTTCTGGGGAATAAAGTCCTGCCTCCCCCCAAGTACAACCCTGATATCCTCAGCATCCTGGCAGTATGAACCTTTCCCATATTTGTATTCATGAATCTGCCTCGGTAGTCCATTAGGCTCTGCAGAATGAGTGGACAGTACCTTAGAATCATAGACTATTAGGGTTGGAAGGGACCTCAGGAAGTCATCTAGTCCAACCCCCTGCTCCAAGCAGGACCAATCCCCAGATTTTTACCCCAGTTCCCTTAATGGCCCCCTCAGGGATTGAACTCACAACCCTGGGTTTAGTAGGCCAATGCTCAAACCCCTGAGCTATCCCTCCCCCCAACCTTTTTTGTTTACATATTCACTCACTTCTGTTGGGCAAAGTATTGGGATATGGGTGCTATCAGTGGTCCCTGCATAGTTTGGAAACCCCATCCTCTGAAATTTATCTGTTCTTTCCATAATGTTGCTTATGGCAACCAGCTGCAGGTAGATCACAGTGCTGTTTGCCTGCACATGACATTGACAGTGGACTTTGCAACCTCAAAGTGATTTGCATCTTACCGATAGATATCTGCACTCGTATGGCTTCCCTCAATCAAGTTTTCTGGCACTAGAGGTTTGAAGCAAGGTTGTCACACAGCTCCATGAAGATTTGTTACTTGATTCAGAAGTTTTGGAGCCAATTCTGCTCATCCCAGGTTTCCAGAACAATGTGATACCTCCAAAGTATGTTGATTCTTTTGCACCAGAAACAACAGTCCACCTATGGGTGTATCATGGCAATACTGGCATTCATCATATCTGTTCCAAGTGACCAGAATGGATCATCATTCACGTTCAGCTATCTTCAGCATGTCAGAAAGTTCTGTCCAGATTCCCTCCTGCATTTCGTCAATTGTCTGCTCCACCTCATAAACATTTTGTACCACAATAAGGAGCAGGAACAGAACTGTATCATCATCTAGTTACTCCTTGTCTTCCACTCAGCTTGGCAGAAATGAGAGGAGAGCAGAAACTGCCTTCGGCAAATGTGTGATAGCAAGGGACTGTACCAACAACACAAAGCTGTTCCTAGAGTTTCTTTTATGACGTGCAGAACCCAGAGTTCAACCAGCAAAGTGATAGCACTAAAGTCATGTAACAAAAGTGTCAGTGTGGACATGGGTATACGTGTGCACACAGAGTGATACTTATGTGATAAACAGGTAACAAAAGTGTCAGTGTGGACATGGGTATACGTGTGCACATAGAGTGATACTTATGTGATAAACAGGTAAGTAAGCGTTAATAGAACAGAAGTACTTCATATCTCTTTCACCTGTAAAGGGTTAACAAGATCAGTGAGCCTGGCTGTCACCTGACCAGAGGACCAATCAGGGGACAGGATACTTTCAAATCTTGAGGGAGGGAAGTTTTTATGTGTGCTGTTAGTTTTTGGTTGTTGTTCTCTCTGGGTTCTGAGAGTGACCAGATGTGCAACCAGGTTTCTCGCCAGTCTCTCTGATACAGTCTCTTATATGTCCAGAATAGTAAGTACTAGGTAGATAAAGCGAGTTAGGCTTATGTTTGTTTTCTTTATTTGCAAATGTGTATTTGACTGGAAGGAGTTCAAATTTGTATTTTGCTGAAAGGATTTTAATTTGTACTTGAATACTTAGGCTGGGAGGGTATTCCCAGTATCTATAGCTGAAAGACTTGTACCTATTCCATTTTAAATTTACAAAGATATTTTTTACTGTTTTTCCCTCTTTAATTAAAAGCTTTTCTTGTTTAAGAATCTGATTGTTTTTTTATTCTGGTGAGACCCCAGGGGACTGGGTCTGGATCCACCAGGAAATTAGTGGGGAGAAAGGAGGGAAGGGGGAGAGAAAGGTTATTTTCTCTTTGTGTTAGGATTACTTTCTGTCTCAGGGAGAATCTGGGAGGGGGAAAGAGAAGGAGGGGGGAAGGTGCATTTTCCTCTCTGTTTAAGATTCAAGGAGTTTGAATCACAGTGATCTTCCAGGGTAACCCAGGGAGGGGAAGCCTGGGAGAGGCAATGGTGAGGGAAAGGGTTTACTTTCCTTGTGTTAAGATCCAGAGGGTCTGGGTCTTGGGGGTCCCCAGGCAAAGTTTTGGGGGGACCAGAGTGTACCAGGCACTGGAATTCCTGGTTGGTGGCAGCACTGCAAGTACTAAGCTGGTAATTGAGCTTAGAGGAGTTCATGCTGGTACCCCATCTTTTGGACGTTTAGGTTCAGAGTGGGGAATTATACCATGACAACCTGTGTCCAACACAGCATATGTGGTCACTCAGTGTGGATATAGCATGTACATGATCAAGTATCCCATGGGCACCAGGATAGATGAGGCCTTAGTCTCTGAAGTTAGGCTGATTTTTCTCTTCTTTATCTAACAATTTCTACAAGGAATGTCACATAAAAGCAACATCTCTCATGTCTGTCCTTCAAATGATCCTAGCTGCCTCCTTGTTCTTAGATTTTACAGAGCTGTTGCAGTTCTGTGCACTTCTATTAAATATCTTTCTTTCACATATTATTCATTCAGTAGTGACCTTTGTAATAAACCTCTTAAGATGAGGCTTTTATCTCATATTGAAATTACAGAGCTGTTATTCGTAACACTTCATTTCTTGTATTTAGCGGCATAACATTGCTCAGATAGTCCAGCATTATTAGTTATTGAACAATACAAGGAGTGAAAGAGTATCAAAAGAGTTAAGGGTGGACTCTCCCTAGGGGAAAGTAAAACAATATTTTATCTCCATTCCACATAAGTGCAAATTTGGAAATTTCTGTGATCCTGGGATTTCACAGACATTATAAATAAGATAATCATCAAAAGTCACCCTGCAAATACAAAGAAATAACATGAGCTAGAGTGCTGAAGTTCATACAACCTTTATTGTCATTACGTAAGAAAATAAAAAGTGATGAGCTGACTCAGTAGTGTAAATAAACTGTGATTAGTTTAGCACACTTAGTGTCCTCTTCTAGATGTTGAATAATGACTTAATCTAAACACCATGAAATTGTTTGAATGAAGGGAAGGTGCTCTCTTCTTTCCTTTTTAAAGCATTTCATTTAGAGTACTTTAAAAACATACCACAAATATTTTTCTTTGTCCTTACAAAGAATTACTTTTGTTAGCTGCCTGTGTGTCAATATCCAAGACTTTTAGAACGAAAGATTAAACTGGCTCACTGTAGGAATGTAGGCCCATGTTAGACCTGGGTGAATTATGCTTTTCAATTAAGTCTGGATATTAGTGTGAGCAACAAGCCCAAAACATGTGACCAAAAAGATTAAGGTCATGAGAAAGAAAAGAGTTTCTGTTAAACTTGTAGTGACTCTTGAAATGTCAGCATTCTTATTTAACGTTCAGATTGAGGTAATGAAAATAACAGAAACAAGGTTAATTTGGAACCAAATGCAGTGAATAATTGGTTTAAAAGGCTTAGTTCTATAGTTGGGAAGAAACATGGGAAAATAAGATGAAGAAGACGTAGAGAAAGAGGCCCAGCCATTAATCTTGTCTTGACCAGGTGAAAAAATAGGGTTCCTCTCTAATTGCTCTTCTGGCCTTAGCGAAGGTCTGATAACCAGCAATGACATCACTTGTTTGTTATAACACTACAAAGACAAGGTTTTAGAACAGTAGTGAGCAACTTGACTATTCACAGGCACTGCCCTCGCAGCTCCCAATGGCCACAGTTCACTGTTCCTGGCCAATGGAAGCTGTGGGAAGCGGCATCCAGCACAACCCTTGGAGGACAATTCCATTTTGTGGCAACTTCTGAGGTATCAAAGTCTGTTTTTGTTCTTCATTGGAACTGACCTTGAAAGAGAAGGATACTGGAAAGTAAAAATGATCATTTTAAAAAATGTCAGATTACACATATCTTTATAACTATACATATTGATATTTTATACATTTATACACAGATTGAGCTTCATTCTCTCCTCTGTTGCCATACACTGAAGTAAATCAGGATTATCCTCTCTGAAGTCAATGGAAATATATTTGTGTAAAACCAATGTAAGTGACACACAAACCAGGGACTTTTAAAACACAAGATGGGGTTGGTGAAGGGCTTTTAATTTTTATTCCTCAGTTGAAACTAGCTAAGCATTTGTAAAATTACAGCCAATGTAAGCAATTTATGCTGATCTCTGAACCATTGAAATTGCGGTTGTTTGGCTTTATTTTCCAACCACTTGTCCATATGGGATTGTTCTAGTTGAAATGTTTGCAGTGGAAGTGCATTTATGCATAATAGGCAAAAAACAAGAAAAAGAAAAAAATAGTAGTGATTGATGACCATTGTTGATGGTCTAATTGCATAAATTCTAGTTAAGACCATTAGTCAAGAAAAATAGCTCTTTCTACAGTTATGGCAAATATTAGTCAAAGCTTTATTATTTCTCCATATAAATTAGGAAAAACCTTTAGTTTTTTTTTTCTTATATGATACCGCAAGTACTTGTAAAATAGTTGGTATTGTGTGGGCTCATAATGAAAAACCTATGGGTCACATGAAAGCATGAAAGATCTAATACACATACAAAGACACTGAATACTTAAAATTCACTATCTTTTATACAAAACGTGAAATTAATATTTTATTTGAAACATCAATGTTACCCTGGATTTGAGGGGTCTGTGTATCCCAGAATGTGGTCCAGCCAATTGCAACCATATTATGTGCATTCAGCCATTATGAATTAATGAAACTGCACACCAGATAGTATAAGGTTAATTGGAAGGCAGGCTTTTAGATCCATGATCAAAGCTTGCTGGTAGTTTCTGCTAATCAGAATGGGAGCAGGAGAAAGAGAAGTCAACAATTAAGGCCAAAAGAAGATAAGTGGATGAAGGACCTTAAGTCTAGACATCTCTGATATTAAAAGTTTATTAAAGTAAGAAAAAGTGATGATTTATTAGGGGTCATTATGAGCCGTGCATTTTCTAGAAATTAGTTATAAAAGATTTGCAAATACAGTGTACTTTGGAGCAGATCTCTGAAGCCATCATGAGAGACGTTTTTCCTGACACCTTTTCTCTCCAGTGGGTGAGCAACTGGCCACTGTGAACCTGCTGTTAATTACTCAATATCATTCCAGATGTTAGGTAAATATCTGGGATGTTCTAAACCAATTGATTATGTTTCCATGTACTTAAATCTAAGTGCAGTGTTAGACAAGAGCACGCTTACTTGCATTTAATCTTTAATCAGACAGAATTGCTGTGTTCCTATTGATTTATTCCTGACACTGCTCGGAGTGAAATAGTTAAGCTGCTCCTGCTTTGGGCTCTGAAAATCTGGGTAACAATATCTCATCAATACAACCCCTTTCTCCT
Source organism: Gopherus evgoodei (assembly GCF_007399415.2). NCBI lineage: Eukaryota > Metazoa > Chordata > Testudines > Testudinidae > Gopherus > Gopherus evgoodei. The sequence continues at coordinate 200,415,319 of NC_044323.1, forward strand.
CCCTTTTTATAAGAAGAAGCGCTATTGTTTACAGGATCAGTGAAATAAGTCATGGCCATGAGTCAGAGTATTTCCTTTTCACTATTCTACTTTTAAGAATATTCAGGGACAATTTTAACCACAAGCAACTTCTTGAGGCTCAGGGTAGAAAGGGCTAATCTCTGAATTTTTAGCTAGATATTAAATGCTTTCAGTTCCCTGTTCATATCCTCAGTCTTTATGTTCTGCCACCAGAATTCTTTTTAGTTTTTATCCCCCTTCTGCTTACACAAAGCACACCTATAGATATGGCTGGACAGGAAGGAGGCCAGAGTGTGGCTAAGACTATTATCTCTTTAAGTCAATCTCTGTCTTCCAGGTTAATCTTCCTGGCTTGTCTCTGCTCGCAGTGTCTCATTACAATGTTTTTAAATAACTCATATGTTTCTAAATAACTCACTTTCAACTACCTGAAAGGGGGTTCCAAAGAGGATGGATCTAGACTGTTCTCAGTGGTACCTGCTGACAGAACAAGGAGTAATGGCCTCAAGTTGCAGTGGAGGAGGTTTAGGTTGGATATTAGGAAAAAACTTTTTCACTAGGAGGGTGGTGAGGCACTGGAATGGGTTACCTAGGGAGGTGGTGGAATCTCCTTCCTTAGAGGTTTTCAAGGTCAGGCTTGACAAAGACCTGGCTGGGATGATTTAGTTGGGAATCGGTCCTGCTTTGAGCAGGGGGTTGGACTAGATGACCTCCTGAGGTCCCTTCCAACCCTGATATTCTGTGATTCTATGATTCTATGATATGGCCATATTTAACAAAAGGTCCTCATACATAATAACATTACTTACAAATGATGAATATTTATGGTATTATGTAAATACTTTTAGAAGCTTTTATTTTTTAAAACAGAATTTAAAACTGTCCTTTCTTCAGAAAAAAAAATTAAAGAACTATTTCCTGTACCTCATATACTTCAGAAGGATTCTTTCTCCATCTCCCCCTCAAATATTTCTTTCACAATAATGATGACACCACCAACAACTGCCACTTTAGGCACAACAAATCCTGCATCCTGGCAGGGGGTTAGACTAGATGTCCCTTGTTTCCCCTTAAAGCCCTACGGTTCTATGATTCTAAGCAGGGCTGGCTCCAGGCGCCAGTGCAGCAAGCAGGAGTTTGGGGCGGCCAACGGAAAGGGGCAGCACGTCCGACTCTTCAAAGGCAATTCAGTGGCGGGTCCTTCAGTCTCTCCTGGAGGGAAGGACCTACTGCCGATTTGCAGCTGAAGAATGAAGCGGCGCCAGTAGAGCTGCTGCCGATAGCGACTTTTTTTTCCCCACTGCTTGGCGCGGCAAAAACGCTGGAGCCAGCCCTGATTCCAAGTATGTGATCACTTCACACAAGAAGTGATCACATACTCCCACAATCAGAAGAAAAAAATCAGTAAAGCTACATGGAGATCATACCAGAAAACCAAAACAACAACAAAAACACCCACAATCACCCACAAGTAGAACCAACTACAGTAACTCCACAACCACAAAATATCACCTCTGGGAGATACCATGATATCAGGATTCACCATGTGGATACTACATGACACCCACACATCAATTTATCAAGACAATCCCTATCCAGACCTGAATTATCTGTACTAGCAAATAGATTGAACTTCTGCCCCACCTCAGAACCTGATACCATACTTACACGTGGAGAATTAAAAGAATTCTTTCTCAAATAAATTCCACCTCAAATAAATCTTTCACAACAATGATGAAACCACCCACAACTACCATGTCCCCACTGGCAGTCATAAGTAAAAAGAATCATCTGACTGAACACCTCACAGTGGATGAAACCACGGGGAATGAAACCAGATTGCTTTTGAAAAAAAATTGACTATGAAATGCTTAACAAACATCACATCCACCACAATTTCTCCAGTGCTGAGAGAACAACGATGCAGTCTCTGAAATCCAACCACCAGTTAATGATCAAACTAGCAGACAAAGGGAATGTCATCATACCTCTTAACTGTGATAATCATGTCAATGAGGCCAACAAACAACTCACTGATTCCACCTGCTGTAAAAGACAACCCACACCACAGTTCACCCAGGAATTTAAGGATATCATCAAATCCTTCCCCAAACAACTCCAAGATAAACTTTACAACCGGATCCCCCACCAATCCACATGGGGAACCCTCTATATGTTTCTCAGATACACAAACAAGGGAACCTAGGAAGACCCACAATATCTGGCCATGACATTCTTACTAAAGGAATATCAGGACTCATAGAAATCATCCTCAAACCACTTACCACACAAAGGGCCAACTTCTTCCAAGACACAACCAACTTCCTCCAGAAACTCCGCAATATGAACAACCTCCCTCAGAACACTATCCTTGGCACTATAGATGTCACCTCCCTGTACACGAATATCCCTCGCAAAAAGGGCATTATGCCTGTCTCAGATATCTACAAGACAATGGACAACACTCAAATATCAACCCCAAACACATTGCCAAACTCAGCCATTTCATCCTCACCCATAACAATTTTACATTCAACAACTTTGTCCAAACAGCGTAAATAGCCATGGGTACTAGGATGGCTCCCCAATATGTCATGAGCCACTTGGAGAAAGAATTTATGGACAAACATCCCACATAACTGATGATATATCTGAGATACACCAATGATAATATCATCCACTGAACAGATAACCTACTCCCTCAGATTTCCATCACTCTTTCTAGAATACTTCTGCAATCAGCATGAACTTCCTGGACACAAGCTTCAGCAGTGGTACCTGTAACGGTTTTTCCCAGAGTGCAGCCTGAACTATGGGACCACTGAGCCTTCTGTCCCACCAACCTGACCTCCCTCTCACTCTGTGATGCTGTTGCTGAGCCACAACCTCTGTCAGGTACTGAACTTACACAGACAGCCACAGGCAGGGATACACCTAGCTGAGTTATATGAATGCTTCTCCCAGTCACTAACGAACTTACAATAGAGAAGCTCCAGCCAATTCCCCCCAGCTCCCCAGCCTTACACCCCACAACCGGAGACAACATGTCGGGGGGGGGCACGCAGGTTCAAGTCCGCCCCCCTCCCAGCAGCTGCCCAGATGCAGAGCAGAAGGGGCAGGGCCAGAGCTGGAGTGGAAGGGGCAGAGCCAGAGCCTCTTCCAGCCTCATGGCCCAGGACACTGCCCAGTGCAGTGCAACTGTTACCTACTCAATTTAGGACCCCCACCTATACCCTTCCAAGGGCTCAAGGCATGACTCAATCAATTTTTCTTTTCTTTGAGCTCAGGGTGCAAGGCACCTATCTTTACCCATAGATTCAGAAAGAAACCAGGTCAATTTAAGTACCCACCCTTTCTCTCAGGGCTCTACGGATCTGTGGGAGCTTTTCCCAGTGAAAGAGCCTTACACAGTTGTGCTCTAAACATTTATTTATTAGCAATACACAGAGAATATGTATACAAAGCAAATCACTTATGCTCACCACTCCTAATACACAGACAAATGGCCAGTCAGGATTCATTAATCTGGGTGTTACCGGTGATGTGCCTGCATGTCATGGTCACGCAGAGGGGTCAGAATTCCAGGAGCTTGATGCAGTCTGGAAATGGTTCCCAAAGAGCATTGTTTTTCATTTACATTATATAGGTAAAACAATCTACCTCCTTCAAATTTACTAAACCTATCACATTATCCCTCTCCTAAATAATAAAAAATTAACCAGTTTGCTCACTGGCACCTATGTGTACTCCTTCCTTCCCAATTTTTTTACATCTTATCTTTCATGCCCAAATTGTAACTTAGTTGTGACCCTCTCTGCTTATGTAGATGATCAGCATTAAAACACTGGTCAGAGCTTATCTTACCATTTATTGAGTCTCTTTCTGTATCCTCCCTAATGACCCAGTGCCTAGGTGTCTCTGCTTTACAACTTTGGTGGTTATAACTCTCATTAGGGACATTCTGGAAGTGAGAGTGCTTTATCAGCAGCAGAAAATTCTTTTTTTCAATTTCAGTGGTGAACTCCCTGAGTTTCACCCAAGGCTGGTTTAATGTGGGGGAGGGGGTGCGGGGAGGGGAAATAAGTTAATCAGGTCTCAGGCCTACACAGCAGCTGCCTGGGAGAGTGCCTGGATTTGGAGCTGGCAACAGGCTGTTCCTACCCAGATGTGGCTTCCAGGGACAGTGGCTGAGTGAGCTGGAGTTGGCTCCTGTTCCCAGAAGCCGAGGCTGGACAGGGAGTGGACTGCCGCCCCTCTCCAGTGAGGCTTTCTCAAAGGCAGCTGGCTATGCTGCATGGAGAACCATCTGGAAGTAGCTCTGTCCCACTCCCCATCCAGGCCTAGCTGCTAGGGAGGGTGGCTGAATATGCTAGAGTGGGAGCCTGCACAGCTGGAGGACAGAGCCCCTCCCCCATGCAGGTAACATGAGGGAAGGGGAGAGCACAGCCATCCCAGGCTGAGTGCAGGACAGGGAGGGTAGACATTGGGAGGCCACTTGTCTTCCTCATTTCACTTGGACCCTCCATTATGGGTAGCCATCAGTCATTTATGCCCAGAATTGTACCATCCTGCACTGGGTAGAAGCCTGACCAGTGTAAGTTTATTAAGTTTATCACTTCTACAAAGGAAAGTGGACATGCACAAGCCTTTGTAACCTGAGCTGAGATTTCCCAAGCACTTCAACCAAAACACACTGTTTTAGGTAAAATATAAAATAGGTTTATGAACTACAGAAAGATGGATTTTAAGTGGTTATAAATAGTGAGCATAGAGATCCAAATTGGTTACCTAAAAAAAAAAATGTGCTCTAAGTTCTATAAACTAATCAGGATTTGACTCAAGCAATGTCTCACCTTGATAGATATTGCAAGCAGATTACAGATCTTCAATATACAGGCTGGAACCCTCCATCAACACGGGACCACCCTCCCCAGTTCAAAGTCTTTGTGCTGACTTGTTTCCAGGTGTTGAGTTGTGGGGAGTGGGAGGCCAAATGATGATGTCACTTTCCCTCTTTTATAGTTTATTCCAGTTTTCTGGAAAGGTCTTTTGCTATGATGTTGGTCAGCAATCTAAGCTGTCTACATGTTATCTCTGAGAAGTCTCCATTGTTCCTTGGAAGTCTTTGGGAGTGTGGATTCTCTTTAATGGGCCATCTGTCTCCTTCATTGTTGCATCTGAAAGGCTGGTTGTGGGCGTTCCCAACCTCACAACATATTTCCATAACACACATATAGCAAACATTCATATATTCCCATACAATGATAGCATATACAATCCAACAAGATATTAATGTTAAAACAGATCAAGACTTTTGAAATGATACTTTACAAGGCATACTTCGTACAAAACACATCATAATTATATGGCAGTGTTGAATATGAGGCTTCCAAGGTGCTGTTTTGAGGCACAGAGTGCCACAATACCATACTGTATACAAAGAAACCCACAGATAATCACTCTTGTCTTCACAGATCCAGTAACCACTCCAAACACACCAAATAATTGGTTATCTACAGACAGACACTCAATACTACAGAATGAGCTCTAAAGACAAAGTCTGGGATACATACTATCCCGGACACATACCAAAAGAACCTGCTTCAGTACAAGAACAAGAACAAAACGCCTTTGACTGCACACCCTTCATTGGCTCCTATCACCCCACAGTGGATCTCATACAGGGTATCATTAAGCAGTTACAAGCCATAGTTGATGGTGACCATATCCTGAAATAAATCTTTCCCTAACCCCCTCTCCTTCCCTTCAAACAATGCCCTAGCCTCGTCAAGTTCACAAGAAGAAAGCTCCCAACAGACCAGGAAACACCAACTCAAAGTGGCACCAGAGCCTGCCAGAGCAGCAGATGCCACATATGCAGATATATCTCCACTGCTATGACGGTCAATACTCCCCAAAACACACCTTTCAAGATTCATGGGTTCTACACATGCCTATCACAACATGTGGTGTATCACATGCAGTTCACTAAATGGCGCAACAACTATGTGGGTGAAACCAGACAATCACTATGCTCTTGAATGAACTCACATAGAAAAAATGATGAAAGACAAAGACACCACATTATGTAAGGGTGAACACTTTTCACCAAACAATCACACCATATCTGATCTTCAGACCTCATCCCCCCGAAAAACCTCCATAGCATCTTCAAATGGTGATCTTAAAATCATTAAAAAAAATCCAGACACTAAAAATCATGGTCTTAATAAAGATGCTGGATTTATGGCTTATTACAACAGTCTGTAACCCACTAACCTCCCTCCCCACCTTTTTTGTCCTATGACTGCAGAGGTGTTTATGGGTCATTTCACCTCGAATGGTCCTTTAGAATGTGTGGTAACTACTTATGATAAACAGTCTCTTCCATCTTGTATTTAGCTGTGACACTCTGAGCACCATTCCCAGACCCAAAGAAAAACTCTCAAATACTTGTCCCTTTTATAAACAGACATTGGTCCAATTAAAGATATTGCCTTACATATCTTGTCTCTTTGATCTTTTCAGAAAGAAAAAATAAACTGCAGCATGAGAGGATGCCAAACACTGAGTAATAATTTTGGAAAGGAAGAGCTGAGTTTCAACATTTCTCTCCTTCCCACTTGACATTCTGGAGGTAGCTTTAACAAGAGTTTCTGCAACCAGCTTCTCTTTGGCTCTTTGTCATAGAACGAAAACTGCTCATCAGAAAGGCTCCTTGAAACTCAACTGGATATAATATTACTATGGTTTTGACTCAATGTTTGGTTAATCCTTAATAATGCTTATCCTTCCTGCTGTGTGATGGGAGTAACACTGGGGGAAAGAAATCCAGAACTCTGCATGCGGCTTGCCATGTGTTAGAATCCTACCTTCATCATGAACCTCTAGTTAATATGCAATATAAAAATCATATTGCTCCTACTGCTATTGTGCCTTTGGGTGTTTGCATATGATACTGAACCTTGGTAACGTACAAAGAATCATTCATCAGCTTTAAGCACAGAACAGTTTCCAAAAGTTATTATAAAAGAAATAGGGTCATTGCCATAAACTCTTGGACCTTACTTGATTTTTCAATAGCTCCATATATAATTTTACTACTAAAAATTTCTTGCTCACACTTTCCAATTATTATAAAGGATAAACGCCTGGCCCTCTTGAGATAGTATATTTTATTATCAATTGTCACAATTCTCCTTTTCCAGCATGGACATCTGAGTGCTTAAAGCAGTGAACAGAATATCACATTTTCAAGCCTGCTTTCCATGGATCTGAGGCTCTTTTCTACTGCAATGAATGAGAACTTCAGATTATCTATTGGCACTAAAAACCTCCAAAAGCCTCAGAATAGTTTTATTCTCAGTAACACTTACCTCATATTCTCATCACTAGGAAACCCATTAGGGGATCGCCCAATGGGCAAGCTCAGTGAGAAAATGTCATTTTTCTATCATTTTTAAAGTGAGCTCTTCTCATTTTATTTATGAACATTTCCTTCAGAAGTCAATCGCAAAAATGTATTGTCTGTAGGACATATTGGATTGTTGGTTTAGAGTTACTCTGTAAAACTGGCATGGTGGGTTCCATTTTGCTATCTCTCAGCAATTTCCAAATATGCTCAGTTTGCCTGCAGAAAGATATTTAATTTGACTACCAAGCCTACAAACTCAACCTGGGCTCTGAAAGTCATGTTGGGGAGGGAAGGGTTTCTCTTTCTTGTCTGTCATCACTAGTGATAGCAATTCTGTATGACCAATTAGGTACCCATCCAATTCTATTATCCTAATCTTATTTATTAAAGCAGCAAAGAATCCTGTGGCACCTTATAGACTAACAGATGTTTTGGAGTATGAGCTTTCATGGGTGAATACCCACTTCGTCAGATGCATGTGACGAAGTGGGTATTCACCACATGCATCTGACGAAGTGGGTATTCACCCACAAAAGCTCATGCTCCAAAACGTCTGTTAGTCTATAAGGTGCCACAGGATTCTTTGCTGCTTTTACAGATCCAGACTAACATGGCTACCCCTCTGATACTTCTTATTTATTGTTGTTACAGTAGTGCCCAGAGTCCCATTGTGCTGGCAGCTGTATAGACACATAGTAAGATCTGTTTTCTTACATGGACAACTTACATTCTAATTCTGAGACATGTCATGGTAAGTGGGTTTAACAAATAGGAGGAGGAAAAAGGGAGGGAGAATGAGAAGAAGAGGAGTAGGGTCACACAGGCCTTCATCCAGCAAACTCTTAGGCACTTTCTTAACTTTAGGCATGTGTGCAGTGCCATCAACTTCAAAGCTAAGTATGCAGAGGCACCGTCTTTCTGAGTTTCCGCGGGCCGGGGGGTCCTTGAACCCTGCTCTGCCCCAAGCCCTGCCCCCACACCACACCTTCCCCCAACCCCCCACCTCCACCTCTTCCCATGCTGTTGCACCCGTTTCCCCGCCCCAAGCATGCCCAGCCCTCGCTCCTCCCCTTCCCTTCCAGTGCCTCCTACATGCTGCTGAACAGCTGATTACCAGCGGGAAGGAAGCGCTGGCAGGGAGAGGAGAGGAGCTGATCAAGAGGCTGGCAGTGGGTGTTGAGCACCCACTATTTTTTCTCCCAGTCCCGGAGCACCCATGGAGTCGGTGCCTATGTAAGTATGTACCTAAATGTTTGCAGATTTACGGCCCTAGTTATATAATCTTAACTAGTGCACAACACAATTATTCCAGTTTAATTAAAAGTAGTTTTTTTTAAATGTGTGTATCTACCTATTCCAGTTCCTTTGAACCTGTCTAATTCCACTTAAAAACCCTAAAAAGAAAAAAAGACCTGGGCAAATAAAGAACTAAATTAAATCAAAATGTTTTTGTTTTTGTTTTTAAATTACTGTCTTTTCTAGTTTTCATGTTTACATATAGAACTTATTCTAAATATACATATATGTGAAACTTGGTAAACAATTCTGTTGACAATGCATGGGACAGATTATAATGTAGCTGTGAAGCTGAAAATAAAAAATCAACTTTCCAGGGGTCTCAGTTCTAAATAGGGAAAAATACAACCAAACAAAACAGTTTGGAGCATCGGGTCTGTTTGTTTTTGTTTATTTGGTTGACCTGGCTCTGTTTACACCTGGGGTTAGGTTGGTTTAAATGTGTTGCTCGGAGATGTAGTGATACTGATGTAGGTTCCCAGTGCAGATGAGTCCTAAGGCTTGGTCTACATTAGGAAACGAGGTCGGTATAACTATGTCACTCAGGGGTGTGAAAAATCAGCACCCTTGAGTGACACAGTTAAACCAACCTAATCCTTGGTGTAAACCATGGGTCAGCAACCTACGGCACACCCGAGCTCTGGGGTTTCCACTGCTGGCTCCTGCCAGCTGGGGTCCCACCACCATTCCCACTCAGTGCCTGCTGCTGGTCTGGTGAAGGAACCCCAGACTGGCAGTGGACTGAGACCTCGGCTGGCAGGAGCTGGTGGCTGAAATCCCAGAGCAGGGTGGGCTGAGCCACTCAGCCCACTGCCAAAACCTCAGAGTTGGGCAGACTGACCCACTCAGCCTGCCGCTGCTCTGGGGTTCTGGCTGTTGGCCCCTTTTCAGTCAGGGTCCCCACCACAGCCCCACTCACCTTGCTTCCAGTTGGAGTTCCAGCGCAGGCCCCCTGCCAGACAGGGTCCAGGCCTCCGGCCCTGCTCAGCCCTACCAGCCGCCAGCTCCACTCACCTCAGCTTCCAATCTGGGGTTCCAGCCAGTTAACAACTGATCACTCAGAAGCCTGTGTGCAGCTTAAAGTATCCAAATATATGCCAGACATTGGAAAACTCAGCAAGGAAAAGCAAGGGCAAGGATCATACTAAACCAGGGGTCTCAAACACATGGCCCAGGGGCCATAGGGTCATGGTTCCAGCTACTTCCCGGAGCAGAGTGGGGCTGGGGCTGGGGTTGGCAGCCTGCCCTGGCCCCTGTGTGTACCGCTGCTACCCCAGATCCCAAAGCTCTCCTTCACCTCGGCCCCCAACTCCCTGCCCTGAGTCCCCTGCCTGAACCTCAACCCCCTGCCCTGAGCCCCCTTCTTCACCCTACACCCCAACCATGTTCCCTGAGCCCCCTGCTGCATCCCAAATCCCTTCTGAACCCCAACCCCCTGCCTTGAGCCCCCTGCTGCATCCCACACCCCTTCTGCACCCCAACCCCCTGCCCTGAGCCCCCTGCTGCACCCCACACTCCAACCCCCTTCCCTGAGCCCCCTGCTGAATCCCATACCCCTTCTGCACCCTGAGCCCCTGCCTGTACCCCAAACCCCTGCTGCACCTCAACTCCCTGCCCTGAGTCCCCGCCACATCCCTCATGCACCCTCTGGGGGCAGAGAGGGGGCGGAGTTGGGGTGGGGACTTCAGAAAAGGGGTTGGAATGGGGGCAGTGGGCAGGAAAGGGCTGGGAAGAGGTAGAGCCTCATGGAAGGGGTGGATTGGGGCAGGCTAGGGAGCAGCGAGTGGGTGTCAGTGATGTGGTCCTTGGGCCAGTGAACTAGCCCTCATGTGTCCCTCGTGGTCATTTCAGTTTGAGACCCCTGCACTAAACTGATAAGATCTGTATTTTAATTTAATTTTAAATAAAGGTTCTGAAACATTTTGAAAACCTTGTTTACTTCACATATAACAGAAGATTGGTTATATATTATAGACTTATAGATAGACCTTCTAAAAAACGTTAAAATGTATTACCGGCACGCAGAGCCTTAAATTAGAGTGTGTACATGAAGACTTGGTACACTACTGCTGAAAGATTGCTGATCCCTGGTGTAAACAGTGCTGGGGTCGACTTAGCTACCACCTATTGGGAAGTGGTTTAGCTATGCCAACAGGAGAAGCCTTTCCATTGGAATTGGTAGCATCTTCACGCTGCTGTGCTGCTGCAGTTTTTTAAATATAGACAGGTAATAAGTGCTCTGCAGCTAAATCTGTAAAGCACAACACCTGAAACAATCTCTAAACAAAGCAATCTCATCAGGGCAGCTCCTCTGTCCCTAGACCAGAGCACCTTGCCTAGCTTCTAGGTAGCAACAATTTTCTCTCCATTGAATTTGGAGGTTCTGAGCCTCAGGGTGGTCAACATTGGCATAGCTGCATCTCTCAGGTATGTGAAAAATGGAGCCTGGAGTATTCTGTTATGTAGTCAGAAAGAGAATACCAAACATCTAGCAGGACTTATAAAATTAAGGATGTCCATATGGACACTTAATAATAATGCCATACATATTATTTGCATATATCTTTACAATGTTTTGCATATATAAACTTATTCAAAGAATGGTGTTTAATATTATTTTATTACTAGCAATTAAACAAAACAATCCCTTCTAGATAGAATTCAATATAAAATATGATAGACTTAATTAAGCAGTTAGAGAACCACTGTGCTGTTTTATGAGACCATAATTTTGGTCCTGAGTGGATAAGCTATGAAGCTGAAGGACAAGTAGACCATCCCGATGAGAGATAAAAATGATTTCCTCATAAAACAGTGCAGAGGAAGCATTCTCATTATTATGCTGTAGAGGTTGTGCCTTTTAATACTGCAGACTATAAAGATTGAGTCCATTGTTTAGGCTCAGTCATGACCTTAGCTACATACACCCCACAGGGGAGTAAGGGCCATAAGCAGGGCCATAGTCCCCTGTTGGGGCTGTCCACATTATGGGTCACAACACAGCACTGGGAGAGCAGCCATCACTGGGTGGCTACTCTTCATCCTGGACAGATAGGAAAGGGGTGGGGGAGTCAAGGCTCTGGTCCCACTAAATGTATGGGCCAATGCAACTGTGATAGTACAGGGGGCAGGAAAGGGGAGTAAGCACATCCAGGAAAATAGTTAACTTAGCTTACTTCCTCAAGGATGGTCATGTGGCTGAGGTGCTGAAGTGAGACTTGTTCTGTTCTTGCCACTGCTACAGACTTCCCTTGTGATCCTGGGCAAGTCACTTAATCTCTCTGTTCATCAGTTCCCCATTTTATAGATAATTTAACTTCCACGTCTTGAGAAGTGTACAGATGTTGTGAGGAGAAACACATTAGTATAGTATAGTATAGTATAGTATAGTATAGTATAGTATAGTATAGTATAGTATAGTACAGTACAGTATAGTACAGTATAAGAGCAATAGCACTAAGCTGCCAATCAGAGAAAGGAAACTGGGTCTAGATGATAAGTATCAGTTGCACAAATTGGGGAAAAGGGTGGGACCAGACTGTAAGGCTTGGTCTACAGGACAGTGCTAGGTCAACATAAGGCAGCTTATGTTGAGCTAATTATGTCAGTGTATACACTACAGCCTTGCTCCCACTGATGTAAGTGCTCTACTACACCGATATAAAAGCTCCACCTCCTCAAGTGTCTGTGTCTGTGGGTTACTTACACTGGCTGTTGGCTAGAGCTGTGAAATTGACAATAAAGCCACTCACAGCTCAGGCTGTCACCCCGGGGATGGAAGGGGGCTACAGCTAGAACTCAGCTGCTTCTCCCCCCCCGCCTGCAGCTCCTGGCTCCCACTCCCAGCTGGGCTGAAGCCTATTAGGGTTGTCACCTTTCTAATTACTGTTAACTGGACCCCAGAGGCCCCTCCCCTTCTTTTCTTCACCTGTGACCCCACCTCCTTGTTCATTCCAGTCCCTCATCTCCTCTCCCCACCATCACTGGCTGGATCATCTCCAGCTCCCTCCTCTCACCCCATCCCCCAGCTGAGCTCCCTCTGCTCCAGGAATGGAATGGGAAATGCTGCAGCTTGACAAGGAGCCTGCTTGCAGGTAGGAGGTGGCCCCAGCTCATCAGAGGCTGGCATGGGTTAATGACCCAGCACCTATCCCTGCCCCACAGTAACTGGACTTTTGGTGTCTGGTCAGGTGTACTGACTAGACACTGACAAGTATCCTTTTCAACCAGACTTTCCAGTCAAAAACCAGGCACCTCGACATAGTGGCCAAAAACTGGACTATCCAGGTAAAACCTAGATTAGTGGCAAACCTACTGCCATGGCTCTGCACTCACAGTTCCCTGCTCCCAGCCAGAATGCTGACCAGGCTCCCCACTCACAGCCAAGCTTCCCCAGGTCCCAGCTCCCAGTAGAGCTGTTGCCTGGGTTCCCTGTGCCTGGCTCCCACCTTGGAATCAGGCTGCCCCTGAGGTCCCAGCTCCCAGCTGCACCCTCCCAGCTTCCAATTCTCCACCAGTACCGCAGGTGTTGCCCAGGCGTCCAGCTCCTTACTCCCCATTGGGATCCCAGCTGCAATGAGGCTCCCTGCTATGCTCTCAGTCTCCCCACTGCCCCCTTTTAAATTGGTGGAAGCGCTCCTGTTGAGGACACTCACCCCCAGTAGAAGGGCAGTGTGGACAGCAGTCACTGTAAAGTCACTCTAACATAGGTTGCTTTAAGTTTGTAGTATACACTGTGACTACTGTCACATTGATCTCATTGTGCAGGGCTGAACCAGCAGCCTAATCTTTATTGCCTGACTTTTTAATCTACCAATTTAATCTGTGGCAGTAGTTTCACGCAGGTACAACTTTTTATTTTCAAACATTTTTAGTCCTTTACTCTTTCTATTTTTTAAATCAGTGATCCATCAGTTCACACATACATTCTGGCAGCTATTCACCTTGCTGGTGCACTTTTGCATTCTTGAAAATGTAGCCTAATAGTCGTATGGTTTACTATATTCTTTCTTTTAACGGAGTTTTACGGACTTTCACAGAGAAAGATGGGGGGCGGGGGTGAGGTAATATCTTTTATTGGACCAGCTTCTGTTGATGTCAGAGATCAGCTTTCAAGCTACACAGAGCTCCTCTTCAGCTCTGGGGAAGGAAACAGAGAGTGTCTGACTCTGAGTGAAATACAGATTGTTGGGACAGATTGTTGAGCAGAATGGATAACATCTCAGAGGCAGTCACTTGAAATGAAGTGGGCAATTGTGGGTTATGTTGTTATGCATAAGGGGTTTGAAGTGTGCAGTTAAGGGTAGCAGGCAGCATGGTGAGTTTCAACTTTGTAATGAGCCATAAAAGCACTGTCCCTGTTAAGTCCATGGTTTTTGGTGTCTATCATAGTTATGAATTTAAGTTTCCAGACTCACCTTTTGAAGGTGCTGTGCATGGTTCCTTTGAGGACACGCACTGAAAGATCAGATCGCTGTGTGAAAAATGTTCACCACAGGGGATACAGTGTTTTTCTTATATTTTTCAGTGAGTTCATTTGAAAATAAGGTTGCCAACTTTCTAATTGCACAAAACCGAACACCCTTGTCCCACCCCTTCCCTGCCTCTTCCCTGAAGCCCCGCCCTTTCCCTGCCCTGTCTCTGTTCTCCCTCCCACTCACTCCACCTGTCCTCCCTCAGACACTTGCTCTCCCCCACTCTCATTTACTTTCACTGGGCTGGGGCAGGAGTTTGGGGTGCGGGAGGGGGTGAAGACTCCAGCTGGAGGGTGCAGGCTCCAGGATGGGGCCAAGGGCTCCAGGCTGGAGCAGAGGTTTGGGGTGCAGGCTCTGGGGTGGGGCTAGTGTTGAGGGGATGGAGGTGTGGGAGGGGATTCTGGGCTAGGGCAGGGGTTTGGGGTCCAGGAGAGGTGTGGGCTCCAGGAGGGAGTTTGGGTGCGGGAGGGGGCTTAGGGCTGGGGTAGGGGGCTGAGGTGCGGGAGAGAGTGCAGGGTGCAGGCTCCAGGAGGGGGCTCAGGGCTGGGCAGATGGTTGGAGTGCAGGAGGAGGTGCAGGGTGCGGGGCTCTGGGAAGGAGTTTGGGTGCGCGAGGGGGGTCAGGGCTGGTGTGTGGGATGGGTTGCAGCTTGCAGGCTCTGAGAGGGAGTTAAGGTGCAGGAAAAGGTTCTGATCTGGGGCTAGGGGTTCGGGGCTTGGGCTCCACCCAGATGGTGCTTACCTTAGGTGGCTCCCAGCATAGCTAAGGCTGCAATTCCAGGACAATGGGAACTGCGTAGCCAGCATTCGAGGCAGGGGCATCATGTGGAGCTTCCCTGGCCACACCTGAGCCTAGGAGCTGGACATGCTGCTTCCAGGGGCCGCGTGGTGACAGGGCAGGCAGGAAGTCTACCTTAGCCCTGCTGCGCTGCCAACCAGACTTTTAATGGCCTGGCCAGGGTTCCTTTTTGACTGGGTGTTCCAGTCAAAAACTGGATTCCTGGCAACCCTATTTGAAAACATAGAGATTATCTGGTTTCACCTACATAATTTTAATCAGAGCATTAGAGCATTCTGAGGTACACCACATGGCTTAATTTTTTTATTTTTCCTCTCTGATCTGTTATGATTAGGGGGCTGGACTAGATGACCTCCCAAGGTCCCTTCCAGTCCTATGAATCTATTATCTGGGAGTAATTGAAAGAGTCTGTTAATTAAATATATGCTCTTAAAGGTATGGTGAGGGTACCCAGATCCTGGGATGGGCACATTTTGTTTGTTACTATTGATGTATTTTGCATCTAAAATAAACAAACTGCCTCAAACTTCTCCCAGTGTAAATTTGGAGTCACATCTACTTATAATGGCCCTCTGAACAAAGAAAGAGTAGTAGGGAGATAGTTGGTTAAAGAGTTTTAACAAATGATGTTTTTAAAAACAGTTTCCCACAATTTTTATTTTTCAAAATGTTTGTAATTCAGAGAAAACCCCAATACCGTAAAAATCTGGTTTTACATTTTTCATTAAACTGTACAAAATTACAATCAGAACTGCTTCTCAAACGTTCATCATTTCATTTATGGGACATCTGGAATAAGAATGGAGTACTGTCTTTTAAGAAGAGGAGACGAGAGAACAATAAAGAGTACAGCCAACAGTCAGTGAATCTTGTTAGCATCAGGTTTTAAGATTCCTGATATTTCCTACTTTCACTATGTCTGAAAGTTCAAGAGGAAGAGTCATTTGCATTTATCCTGGTGCTTCGGATTCTGACCAGAACTTAGAAATGCAGAAGTACATGGATGTACATATACAGACAAAATCAACTGGGCAAGGGTGGGGGAGAGTGAGGAAAAAAAAACTGTAAATTAACTTACTAAACAACTATCTAAACTCTTATCAAACCTCTAAAGTTTGTTTTGGGTCTAAGCCAGGAGTTCAATGACTTATAAGCAAAACAATATTTTTATGGTTTAAACAAAAAACAAAACAAGGCACACGGGAATGAGAGTTAGGATGGATCTAATCCTTGATTCACCACAGACTTCAGTATGACCTTTGGTAAATCGCTTAACTTCTTTTTGTATCTTGATCAGTGGAACTAGAGTCAGAGGCCTTTGTTCCCTGGAGGACTGTGATTGAAGAGAACAACAGGAAATGTGTGGAGTTAGACTGGAGGCAATGCAGACAGGTGGCCAGACTGATCCACTTGTTCAACTTAATTTGCAAATGAAACTGTACTTTAGCCTCTCCATTTGCAAAGTGGAGATGATCACACTTAGCTACCTCCCAGGGTTGTTGTGGGTCAGTTTATTAACATTTGTAAAGCACCTTGCCCTTACTGGAAAGATTATTTTAGGAACATATTGTGGTGTTTAGATGTTGCTTCTGATTATTAGAAGTGGCAGCACTGGCTATTGGGAGTCTGAAAGGACAGGAAACGGGAAGGAAGTGGGAGGAGCTGAGGAGGCAGAGTGAGGGTTACAGAGGGTGCAGCAGCAGCTTGGTAAAGAGGTTTCCACTTTAAAAATAAAGTCCTGTTGAAGTCTGTTAGTACCTTGCCTGGTTGATACACCACTTATGAAATTCTGAGCTTGTACTACAGTCTTTTACTGCATATTTTTGTGACATTATTTCCAAGAGAAAAAGCAAAGTGCTTGACTTCTTTACACATATCTTTTAATAAGACCAACAGCTAGATATTGGTAAATCTCACCTAAAGTATGCTCTGATTTTATTATATGAGATTTGACATGTTAAATTGTCCATAGCTCAAGACAAAGGGTATCTTGATATTTATGAATAATGGCATTTTCAGTGAACACAATTGAAATAACTGTTACTCTATTTTCTGTGATTTAAGATGCTCTAATAATAAAAATATTGACCCAGGAGAGCTAGAAAGCCAAAACTGAGGTTTTAAAATGCTTAAACTTTCTGAAAACATTCTCCATCCCAGACTGTATACAAAGGGAGAAAAAATGGAGTTCTAAATAGAAGCAACATCTATCCAAATGGACGTGCTCAAATAGTTTAATTTGTGCTAATTTTCAGCATATGTTCGCTAGTATTGTCTTATTCTAAATGTCATTCAGATAGAAGTCTGCGGGCCTGATCTGTAATGGTTTGCATTATTGTTCTTAACATCGATATTTTGGGCACTTGTGCAGAAATCAGGCAAATTAAAAATCCAAATATGGGCGAAGCATGTTCAAACTTCATTGATCACCTGAAGTGAACCAGATGTAGACTGGTTAAGGTAAGAATCCTTCACTTCTCCTGTCCCTAGTCAACAAGAGTAAGGTTTTCCCACCTGCAATAGGTCTACAATTTCAGTCTTTGTCTTGCTTGTTTATGTTTGTTTTCCCTCCCCACCAATATTTGCTCTGCCAGAAGGTCTATACATCTGACTCTTCATTATTTCATCACTCAACCTTCCCTTTCACTTTTGGAAATGCTTTGGTGAAGTCAACCATCTCTAGTGGAATTTCTGCTGGGTCTGGCTTCAATTAAAGATTGTATTCAAATCTGATGTGCTCTGCTCCATGGTGAGCAACTCCTTTGCTAAATAACTTAGAACATGTGGGATGCCCATGTCCTAGAAACCAGGCCTGGCTACAATTAACTATTTTATTCAAATCTGATGTGCTCTGCTCTATGGTGAGCAACTGCCCTGCCAACATACCTCAGAACACATGGGATGTCCATGTCCTAGAAACTGAGACTCAGAAGAGAAGCTTTCCAAGAGGTGCTGGACTCTTCAGTGGGATGTTCAAAGGTTTCCAGTTTTTTTTTTTTTTTGGAAAGCCCATTGGAAGGAATATGTGTTTGTTTAGGGGGCTACCTCAAGAAGAGAATAGGCTGGGATCCTTTTGGGGTGTTGAGAAAAGAATGAGCATGCAAATCCTAAAGGTTACTATATGAGGAAGATAAAGGAAAGAAAGGAAATTTAGTTAATATTATTGAAAGATACTGCCATTTTGTTTCTTATTAATTGAGGTGTGTATATAGGACTAAATATAAAGAAATCTGGACACACACAGAGTGCCTAAAACCCCTGTAATAAATAAAGCCCCAATTCCTACAAATATGCATATGCTTAAATTGTTTTACACACATGAAGAGTCCCATTGATTTTATTGGGCCTCCTCTCATGCTTAAATTAAGCATGTAAGCAAATGTTTCCTGTACTGGGGGCTATAAATAACTATGTATTATAAATGTATTCGTATCAGGGAATTTTAAAATTAAGATACAGGAAATACATATATATCTGTATCTTAATTTTAAAATTCCCTGATACAAATATATTTATAATACATAGTTATATTATATATATAGTTATAGTTGTTAGTTATAGTTATAGTTACATTTATACATAGTTATATATATATATAATATAAGAAAAGGACATTTGATGTATTAGTGAAATATTTTTTGCTGCAGATGTTATTTCTAAAATACATCTTTACATTTGAGAAAAAGTATTGTGTGTTTATATGTGCTTTCATAATGAAAATAGGAAAGGAATCCAGATTCGATCTTCATGTTTGAGCAAAATCCTTCATGAAGGATATGAAGGTCAGTAGGCAGCACAAATAGATTGTATGAATTTAGTATTGTATGATTATTTAAGAAAGGGAAAGGTTCAATGAACTTCAAGGGACACTGACAACCCAACAAACTGAAATTTAGACTTTTTCTTTTAAGTGTTAAAAATAAATCAGGTATTGTACTTGATAAAGAGCTCCTCTGACAGTTTTTTTTTTTTTCTGGTTTTACAATCACATTTTCCAGTTTAAAAAAAAATGTTTTTCTCTTCTCTGTTCTTCTGTGAAAGAATTAAATGAACAACAGGGCAATCTGATTGTCTACAGATGGAAAACTGAAGTTAACTGTAGACAGTTTTTTCACATGCACAAAGTATTGAAACAAAAGGATTATTCTTCCCTGTCCCTCTAATCTTCCCTTCATAATAATTGTAGGTGCTACTTCTCGAATGTAAGAATAGCTAGCACAAAATGTTCCAGACAGAAGTGAGTTGGAGGAGGTGGTGTTCCTTTAAGACAGTGATCTATTTGAATCTAGTTCTTTGTATTACACAACACAGATAAGCAGGCTTCAGAATTGCAAATGAGTAATATCAGCACTAAGAAGGACCTGGTTCAGGAGAAAAAAAAATCCAGCTGCTTTCCATATCATGAACATCTTTTTGCAACAGAAGACATATGGATTTGTATTTCCTTTCAGAATCATCCCCAAAGTGAACAATGCAACCAACCTGCTATTTTTTACTAAAGGAATTAGCTGGGACATATTGGTGCAAACATAGGGGTGGAGGAGAGACTAAGGCTAGGCCAATGGTTCATAAAAAACGAAATACAATTCTTTCTTTCAAGCACTAGAGTTTCTGGAGCCAGAACATAATTGTGTCAATGTTCCCAATTAGTTGTGCAGAAAAAGAGTCAGAAGTATCAGTTCTTTTAATGGCAGTGATGTCAGCTTCAGTTGTTGTCATGACCCAGAATGACCAGAAAAAAAAAAAGTCAACAGCTGAAAACAAGTTCGCTTTTAATACTGCGCTGAATCTTTAGGTACTGGATCAATGTCTGAGTACAATCAGAAAAATGAGGCAATTCTCATTTGAAGAACAAAGACTCAATCATTTGGAAACTCAGGGAGCAGGAGGAACTTTGGCAGAACAATTCTATGCAAAAGGTTAATAATTCATGGAACGGCTTGCCGCAAAAGACCACCGAAGCAACAATTATGAATGAGTTTGTGACTCCTATAGTAGAGACCCCCTGAAACAGTGTACTCAGTACTCGTGGAGCATATATAACCAGGAGTAGGCCAACCTATAAATTTACTGAGAGATGATTTTCTCTAAAATCTTTCTGGTTATTGATTTTTCCATGCAAGACAATTACAAATCAGAGCCACACTTTGTACACACACATATAGTCTGCAAAGCTTTAAAATATATCGAGTCTTTTTAATTTCTTCTGTTCCTAGCAACAATGTCCTTCAGGGTTCTTTATCACAACAGCTCAGTATGTTTTCCTCAAGAGACCACATCCCGTGTCAAATTCATGCTGCAAAAAAGAAGCCCAAACACAAAAGTAATATTTTGTTAAAGCAATAAATTTCTTAAATAAGAACAATATCAACAAAATATTGCCCAGAGTTGTCACTATTGGTTAGTGTGTCTGCTCAAAGTTTTCAGAGAATATGACAGAATCTGTATAACAAATAGTTTTCCATTATACTAAATCCTTAATATGGGGATAAAAAAAGAATGGCTTCTGAGACAACTTTGGGTGAGAATGCTTGCTTTATTACAGTCAGATCTTTCCCTCTGGCTACAAATGTGGAGCCTGAGTCGAGGTAACAATATATTGTTACCTTGGGAAGAGGATTTTTAAATATGTGTTCTGGTGGAATGGGAAGAAGTGTTTGAGAATTTTTATTATTGGTTTCAAGGACTAGTAGAGACAGAGTGATATGGAGTCTGACAATAGTACTGAATTAATTCCTGATGAAACAGAGGGGATACAGTATCTTCCCTTTGATTGGTGAATATGTCCCATGCGATTTATCCTGATCACATTTTACATGCTTTTAATTTGTTCCTGTCGTCTGAATATGTCAAAACATTTGACAAACATTGCTGAATGAAACCTCATCACTCTCTTGAGGAGAGCACAAATCCTCATTTTACAAATCACTCAGCCAAGGAACACAGGTAATAGAGAAACATTTCTGGTTTGGGTGACTAAAGTGTTGTAACCTTGTTGATTCCAGGAGATGAAGGATAAGAACTTTTAATAAGAACCAGCATTTGTTGGTGGAAAGGGCACACTTTTATGCTTCACAGAGCTCTTACTCATGTCTGGAGAAGGTAACGGCAGTCTCTGAGCTAAATAAAAGATGAGAACCTACTAGGCTTAACAAGCTGTCCCACCTTGTATTTAGTTCAGATGCTCCAGTTACCTTCTCCAGATCTGAGAAAGACTCTATGAAGTGAAAAAGCTTATCCCTCCCACCCACAGAAGTCAGTCCAATAAAAGAATGTTAGCCATCCAAGAGAGACAAGGTAGGTAATACTAGGCAGTTAGCCACTGAAATAAGTTGCCTTATTTTCAGAGTGATTACTGAGAACCCACAGTTTAAGTGTCTACCTATAGATAAGGAATCACATATGTTTTTTGTTGTTGTTGTTGGGTTTTTTTTTTTTTAACCAAAGTAATTTTCAAGGTTACTCAAGAAAATGGTGACATAGTTGGGAATAAAATCTCATAGTACTGACTTTTAGTCCCTGGATTTACCATTGCCTCAAAACACAACATGCCTAATTCTGCTCTTGGTACTTCAGTGCAATATTCTTGTCTCTCATAATGTGAACAGGAAAGAAAACAAAACCTTCATAATGAGAGGTTTTTTATTTTCTATAAGAAAAAAACCAAAACCCAAGGGCTTGATCCTGCATGCAAAACTCTCAGTGATGTTAATGGGAGTGCAAGATTTTCAGATTTGGGTATTTAAGTAATTAGGTTAAAATTACAAGTTAATGTCATTCAATTAAAAAAAGAGATACCTACAAGAGGCCAAAACCAAATAAAGAATATTTTAAACTCCGTGTATTTTTTTGAGTGAGAGATCTGGTAGGGCACTGGACTGGGAATCAGGAGGCCTAGTTTCTACTGCCAGCTTGATAAGTTGAACTCTGTCCCTGTTTCTCTTCCCACTGGCACTGTCAAACTCTTTGGAACTGGGGCTGACTCTTCTGATATGTATATACGGCATCTAGCCTGATGGGTTCCTAATCATGGTTAGTGCCTCAAAGCACTACCATAATATAAATATTTCAGATACCACTGTGCAGTAATGGTTGGCGAATGACTTGATAAATGGTGGTCACTATTTGTTTACAATCTATAAAACAAGTGCAAACTAAAAAAACCCTGAATCTCAAATATATAAGTCTGCACAATATGTCTCCTATTCTATACAATGTCCTAAAGGAATAAAATAGTCTTGAGATGAAAGGAAGATACATAAGAACTGATACATGAGCAGGTTGACAAACAATTTCCCTTGTTTCACAGCTCACCTTTTGTTATTTCTGATAATGGTCTTAGCCAAGAGCAGTAACTTTTAAAAAAGCAAGCTGCACTTTGAGTCTGTTGGTTGAACTAAAATTACCTCTCAGTGTTTTTTTTCCTCCTAGCTGTTAGCATGGGCAGTGATACTAACGTAGTAACAGCAATGTAATGTGGTGTGTGTGTGTGTAGGTGTATATATAAATCACATGTGGACCATATCAGACTCCATCTCAAGTTACTAGGACATGTTTTTATATTTTTAGAAAGAAGATAGTTTCAAATTTTTTTTTAGCAGATGTTCACAATATCTGCACCCATTTTAGTCACTATAAAAACCCATAAACTAATGCAAGAACTGCTGGAGATAAATTATCTTTCTTCATTCAAATTAAAACCAGAAGTTCCAACTTAACATTTTTTTCCCACTTGGAGAAAGGGCTGGTGGAACAACAAATACACCAATAAACTAATACTCCAGATACAACGGGTGTACAAGGTACAGGAAAAGAAATATATTGTTCTATTCTCTGGTCAGTGGAAAAGGTCAGATACTGAAATATTTGGATGGAGACATTTAAAATCATATTGATATCTATCACAAAGAACCATCTTAGAAAACATACTAGACCTAGAGATAAGGGGCATAATTCTCCTCTCACATCAATACAAGTCAGTAAATGAAGCTAGAGGAGTTATACCATGTAAAATCAGTGATTTAAGAGCAGTATTAGGCCAAATATTCCAAATATTGGAATGAATTTGATGAATACAGATGCAATCGGAAAAAAAATTTGTATATACAGAGAAAGAGTGTTGCCTTTTCAGTGCTAGATTACAGTTCTTAATCCTACTCAGTCATCAAAATTCATTTCCCTCAGATGGATTCTGAATGCCTATTTGATGTGAGTTGATTTGCAATATATAGGAATCCAATGGGATTCCTGGGTCCTCCAGTTAGGGACCATTTCTTTAACTTGTCTGTGAATCCTCATCAACACTTATGTTACTGTATAAGTAATCACCACAGAGTGTCACCACCTGGTAGCATTAAATGGTAGACTTACTGACAGTGTCAGACAAGTCAAAAGTTGAATGGAGACATTTTGAGAAGTCTGGAGACATCTGGGTGGTTTAAGAAAGAAGGCCACCAGTGAGGTAGCATTGGAAGCTTTCTGTCCTATGGACAAATGAAGGAATTGGGTCTGTACAGCTGTTAGTCTGGCACTTTTCAGGAGTACTAACTTCACTTAAGGGCAGAGGGGCAGGGCTGCCCAGAGGATTCCGGGGGCCTGGGGTCTTTGGCGGCAGGGGCCCCCCGCTTTGGCAATAATTCGGTGGCGGGGGGCCCTTCCGTTCCGGGACCCGCCGCCGAAGTGTTCCGGAGACCCGCGGCGGGCCCCCCACACCGCCGAAGTGCAGCCAGGTGTTTGGTGGTAATTCGGTGGCGGGTCCCGGAGCGGAAGGACCCCCCGCCAGCGAAGACCAGGAGCAGAGGAAGCTCCGAGGGCCCGGGACCCGCAAGAGTTTTCTGGGGCCCCTGGAGCGAGTGAAGGACCCTGCTCCAGGGGCTCCAAAAAATTCTAGTGGGGGCCCCTGCAGGGCCCGGGGCAAATTGCCCCTCTTCCCCCCCCCCGGGCGGCCCTGCAGAGGGGAATAAATGATCACAAAAAGCAGCTAGCTAATAAGAGATAAGCTCCAGCAAACATGACATGCATTGACACAGAGTGTAAGCTATCATAGGAGCCCGTCATTTGCCTTCTGTCTCTTCTACCTTATACCATATCAACTACTGTAAATTGGGCTACAAACAAATATGGAACAATAGTTTGATGCCATAGATTTACACCAGCTGAGGAGCTGGCCCATGGAATTTAAATTGTGAAAGATATCTAGCAGAAATAGTTCACTGCCATTCATTGCCAGATTAATCTCTGATGGAGGCCTATTTTCATGACTATACAATAGTAGCAGTCTAGCAAGAGGAAGACTACCACAATATACTCTTATATTGGTTTCAGATTAAAAAAGTATGGTCCTCAAGGACTATAAATGCCACTGAGTTTTTGGCTGCCTGGCCAGTTTTTATTCGAAACTCATTCCAGGCACAGCTGGGAATGTTGTCTCTAACTACTAAAGGCCAACTCTGAATACTGAGATTGTGGAACAATTGACATTGTTAGCAGGAAACAGGGAGATCTTTCATCCAAAGCACATTGCAGCTGCTACAGATGCTAGCATAGCTTCCATCTGTGATAGTGATGAATGGTATACAAGTGAGTTACTGCTGAGATACTGAAACACACAGAGAAGGAATCCTCCAAAAAGGGGAGAATTGACTTTACAGGGAGACCAGGTATGGAATTCATTTTTTTACTTTCTTGTCTGTTTTTGTTCCCTCTAAAACAGAGGGCAATCTAAAGTAGTAGATTCTCCCCCTAGCCACTCATTTGAGGCTGTATATTTTCAGTGGAGGGAGTTATGATTTTGGAAGAGGCATAGGAAGCAGTAAAATTTTACCTGCTCTCTGAGTTTAGTAGGGCTAGTCACTTCACTATCATACTGCTGTATACAGTATTTAGAGGAGGGGATGATTCAAATAATCTATAGATTTTTACAGAAATTGAGTTTAGAAAGCAATTGGGAGAGAACACTAGAATATATGATCACCTATTTGGGGCATTTCTGCCATGGATATTGATCAACCAAGGCATAATTCTACAATGAACTGAGTGCTTTCTATGAGATGCTATGCATATTTAACTGGTTATAGTGGGAACTGAGGCACACAGTAGCTCATTGAATCATTCCCCAAGTCTCCATCATGTTCTAGATCTAGTTTTTATGCCCTCTGCTCCTCCCCTCACCATTTACCTGCAATTCTGCCACACTGCAGCTTTAATAATGTATTAAATTCCCTCTTCTTGATGCGTCCTATCCCTTGCATCAATCATGCCTTGAATTCCACCCCAGTACCCTCCTGGTTTCAAGACCCAGCATTGTTTCATTATTTATTTCTGCCCTACTTTCTTCTAGCTTTTCCTTTCCATCACTTCTCCCCCTCACCGTCTCTCTAGGGCCACAAGCTGGCTGGCTGTGTTTATTTTAAGAGTGTTTGGGTCTACCAAGTTAACCTGTCTCTTGTACTGAGATATATTAAAGTATATTTATAAGTAAATAAGATAAACAAATAGTATAGTGTTTCACACCTTAATACCTCAGTCAGTCACTATCTTTTAATTATGCATCTTGGCATCTTTAATTCTTCAGCATCTAATTTTCAAACTCTTCAAAAGATGGCTTAGAAGTCAGCAGTATATATAATCCCCTAATCCTGGTAGTGATGTAATGTAGCAACAGTATCATATGTCTATGCTGTACATATAGATTTGGCAGAATTCAGTTTTTGTTTATAATTTACACACATACCAATGTTGGAGCTCTTATTTTTATCTGTATAAAATCAGTTGTGAAAACATAGGGGTTTTAAGCATTTTTAAAATTTTATCAATTTAATGTGTTTAGTTGCAGGAAATTATGGCAGTGTCATTCCACTACAGGTTGGGATTCAAGAAGTTAAAGCTTTATAACCATTACAACAAAATTGTCTACATCACATGTCAAAAGATAGAAAGTAAAAATCATTAGGTCAAATTAATAAGTTCTCAAGCAGCATTTTTCTTCTTTTATCTCTATGGATTTTGATTATTAATGGAAACATTTGTCAGTGTGCGTTTATGCTGATGTCTACATGTACTGATATTTACCAATAAAAAACCCTAATCTTTCCAAGCCTGCATGTATAGCAGGTAGAGTGTGGGTATTACCAACATCAAAAGCAGCAAAGGGTTGAGTCATGGGCCCATAGGTCTTCTTTGACTTGTGCCAGGAGCTGAACTGGCTTTTGGGAAAAAGGGGAAGGGTCATAACATTGGCTGCTGTTCCCTTGGGTCTTGTATAAAGTGGAATTGATCTCAACTTGAGAACTGAGCCTACTGAGCCTGATCCAATGCTCACTGAAGAAGCCTTTCCATTGATTTAAGTGGACATCAGATCAGACTTGTTGATTTCATTGGGATTGGAAGGTGCTCAGAACCAGTCAAGATACATTAAGATAAAGAATTTTAAAGGATTCAGTTTTATGTTTCTGTGTCCATTAGTAGTGAAGTATAAGTTTGACAGGAGGGATTTTCTAGGTCAGGAGCAAGGAACTGAGTGACAATGTTTTTAAAATTCATTTTCATACTGATCTTATATTTTCCAAGTTTTTCATTCTTGCAATTTCATGGACACAGGAAAAAATCCTGGGGCAAACTTTGTTCACTTTAGTCACCAGGATTAATTTAATTGACATAGGTAAGGATCCAATTCCTGTTTTCATTATTATCGATCTGCTTAATTCCCACCCAAAATTATAACTCTTTGTGACAGACTAGTTTCCTCTTGACCAATTATGATGTCACAAAGAGTAGGAATAAAAATAGGAATTAAGCAGCAAGTATAGATGAAATCCTACACAGAGTTCCTGTTTTAATGCCCATCTTCTTAATCACAAAAAATATAGAGAAAAGAAAGCTAGAAATAGTTGACTTACTGTGGCATAGGAATGACATTCTTTCTATGGACCATATGGTTCAATGTTTTCCTGTGGTCGGTGGCTTTTTTTAGGACTAGAATACAGAATTACCACAAGCACTGAGTAAGAGGCAGCACATAGTTGTAAAAGTCACAGTTTGGTCCCTAGTTAATTCCTCAATCTTCGTCCTTGCTTCAGGGAGATGTAATATGTCAACCCTTTTCCTGAGGCAAGTTGCTTCTCCCACCATGTCTTAGCTATGCTGACCAAAACACCAAGCTGTGGAGTCACTCTTCCTGCCACTCTCTGCCGGTTGCCCCTACCATGCAGATGAGCAAGGAGTTGCCATTTTGAACCATAACCACCACTGATGCAGCTCTGTCATAGT
This sequence comes from Gopherus evgoodei, assembly GCF_007399415.2. Classification (NCBI taxonomy): domain Eukaryota; kingdom Metazoa; phylum Chordata; order Testudines; family Testudinidae; genus Gopherus; species Gopherus evgoodei. The sequence goes on from NC_044323.1 coordinate 200,442,589, forward strand.
TCTCAGGCTACTGACAGGCACCTCCTACCAGACAGGTGCTTAGAAGTCCTTAGGGTGCCTCCATTTGCCTAAGTAGGAGCCCCAATGACAGAATGATAATCTTTTTGGATTGATGGGGGATGGGCCTTTTGGCTCCCATTGTCCTAGTCCCACTCAATTCTCAGATTGTTTAACCCCAACAGGAGCAGAAGGGAACGACACCAACCACCTAATCAGCTTGTCTTGGAGTTTACCCAATTTGTCTTTACCGCCAGTATCCCAGAGTCAGTTTCCCTATATCCAGCATGGGTGGGGGGCAACAGTGGCACAGGGAGAGAGGAATGACACAAAGAGCCTTCCCGAGGGCAGTTCCCCAAAGGCTTCCAGGAATCCCCTTTGGGAGCTATAGCACTGCCATCTGGTTTCTCCCACCACAGCTCAGCAACTGCTGGGAACTTCATGTTTCTAAATCTTTATTCCACCCTTGACATGATTGATAGGGCTGGAAGGGCAGGGTTTATACACCACATCATAGGCTGTTTATATGCCTCTTAACTCCCTTTTGTTAGAGTACAGGAAAAGCCATGTACTCTTCTTTAGATACCTATTGAAATAGAGGATGTCTCCACTGCACTACTCTGTAGTGTATTCTGACAAGAGGTCAGAGTATCTACATTATAGCTACAGATCAGGTGCTAAAAGATGGATACATACAGTAATAATGATTTTTATCTAAGGCTCTCAAAGCACTTTAGAAACAGCTGGCCAAATCCTCTGGTGATGCAAATTAGCCAATAGAGCTGTGCCAGTTTACACCAGCACAGAATGTAGCCCAATTAATTAAGCCTTGAAACACCTCTTTGAAATAGGGGGAAATGGGGCAAAGTGGTAAAGGACACTTTCTAAACTTGTTTCTCAGATTTTAGGTTATTTTTGCATGTTCCAGGTACCCTTTCCACATAAAACATGTCAGAGGCACTAAAGAATTCCACTTCCTCATCAGCTGTCTTGCGAAAGGTTTTGACACACTGCTGAAGTGATATATTTACACAAATTACTTGTCTGGGTTGATGTGGTGGAAAGGCAGTTATTGATGAGTCAAACATTTAGCCATTGGATAGTGTTGGACTCTAATGTAAGATTTTAAATAATTTTGTTAGATACTATTTGTGTCTAAATACAGAGAGTAACCATCCAGCTAGATAAACATGGCACAGTCATTTGTATGGTTGTCAGATTTTATTATGCAGTATATCTTCCTGTTCTATTATGCGAGATAGCAAACCTTCATAATAAGTGTGAATTTAAGGAATGAACAGGCCACATGAAGAAATCCCAAATGAAGAAAAAATGGAAATTAATGCTCATGGTGGTCACTGTAAGAACTTCAAAGGGCAAAAATCCTATCAAACCAATAGCGTGCTAGAAATCAGTGAGCTTATGCAGAGTCAGTCCTCAATGCTATGCTGCAACGTAGATAATCTCCATTATAAGTGGTTTTCTGTTATATTAGACCACAGAAATTTCAATTTCTTTAAAAATGTTATTGACCCATTGAAACTTTTTTATGATCTCAGCACAGGAGAAAAAAAAATAAGGCAAATTTTGAAGTGTTATATCAATTTGATCATTGTTAAATGTAGTTTTGTTTTGATTTTGCTTAAACCCCCCACAAAAGAACATTTTTTTTTCTGCTGGTGTAAGTTGGGGACACTCAAAAGGATTCAAAGGAGCTGTGTCAGTTTAGACCAGAAGTCAATTTGGTCCTAACGTTTACCAGGTTTAGTTGTTTTTTTGTGCTGCCAGATTCAATATTTAAAAAAAAAAACAAAAAAACCCCAAACACAAACATGTACTTGTATTCAGCTATTATTGGTATATAATACTTTCTGGATCTGCTCCCTGCTGTTTTAAGTATTGGGCATACAGACAGGAAGACAATAGCTGCTTTTGTTGACTCTTGAAAGAATATTGCAGCCTAAACCCCAATATTTTTTCCTCTAAAGCAGAATCAGGTTAACCCTGTACGTGTAAAAAAAGGTAATCACTTACTTCACATAATGAAGTTTGCCCAAGTAAGAGTAAAAATCAGTGTGATCCATTGGCTAAGGAACTGAATTGGGAATCAAGGGACCTTAGTTTCATTCCTGGTTCTGCTACTGATCTGCTGTGTAATCTAGGAGAAGTCATTTCCTGTTTCCACTCACACATTTTGTGTGTCTTGCCTATTTATACTGCAAGTTCTTCAGAGCATCGGCCATGTCCTAGTGTGTATTTGTATAGTACCTAGAACAATGGGGCCAGCTGATCCCACCTGAACTTTTAGTAATCCTATACACTGTTGATGTCAGGCTTAATCCTGCACTCTTATTCAGGCAAAAACATTGACTTAAATTGAGCATTTTTTCCTGATTCGTGGGTAAACAAAATAGCATTTGGTTCACGCGCATCACAACCAGGTTGATGTGACAGATCATAAGTAGCAAGAGCCCATTGCCCTTTCAGTTGACCAGGTCAATGATCCACAAATGAAGAAAGGTTTCATGCGAAGTATTGGAATATCTTAGAACTTTCTACTTTAAGAGTGCATGTGGCTAGTTCATTGGGTAAACCTGTGTTTTCAAAATTTGGACACAAACACTGTTACTTAGTATACCACAACAGCTATAAAGTGAATATTGAGGCCTGTCAAATATATAACAGATTTGAAAGTGTTAAATATATATTTAGCTAATGCTATATACATATTTATATAAAAAGACAAACTTTATTTTTTTTCAAATCAGCTCTCACGGTTGCACAACACATTTTTTTTGTTTTATTTAAATTAGGGATAGTCAACTGTGATAAAAGAACATACTTCTGCTGAACTCACTGTTCACGTTATCATTGTTTAAATTATGTTAAAGATGGTTTGAACAAATTAAATTATGTTCATATGAAGTTTAAATATTGTTGCTTCTCAACTGATCAGTGGCAGATATCCAATTTCTTCTCCAATAAGAAATTGACCTGCAAGGCTCCAGTGATGTTGGGTCTGTGCATATTTTTAGTACAACTTAATTTACAAATATACACCACTTTTGGAATAGAGGAGGTGTCAGACAGCACACTGACAATTCTCTTTTTCCAGGCATCTTAGCCCAGCCACTAATGCCCAGTTTGCTGGGTGCAACTCTACCTGGAGAATTGACTCTAGTCTGAGGCCATGTCTACATCTAAAATTTTGCAGCGCTGGTTGTTACAGCTGTATTAGTACAGCTGTATAGGGCCAGCGCTGCAGAGTGGCCACACTTACAGCAACCAGCGCTGCAAGTGGTGTTAGATGTGGCCACACTGCACCGCTGTTGGGCGGCTTCAAGGGGGGTTCCTGGAACGCGAGAGCAAACCGGGAAAGGAGACCAGCTTCGCCGCGGTTTGCTCTCGCGTTCCCTGAACCACCCTGCAAACCGCAGGGAAGGAGACCTGCTTGCTCGGGGTTCCGGGAACGCGAGAGCAAACCGGGAAAGGAGACCAGCTTCGCCGCGGTTTGCTCTCGCGTTCCCGGAGCCACCCTGCAAACCGCAGGGAAGGAGACCTGCTTGCTCGGGGTTCCGGGAACGAGAGAGCAAACCGGGAAAGGAGACCAGCTTCGCCGCGGTTTGCTCTCGCGTTCCCGGAGCCACCCTGCAAACCGCAGGGAAGGAGACCTGCTTGCTCGGGGTTCCGGGAACGAGAGAGCAAACCGGGAAAGGAGACCAGCTTGATTACCAGAGGCTTCCTCCTTCCACGGAGGTCAAGAAAAGCGCTGGTAAGTGTCTACATTGGATTACCAGCGCTGGATCACCAGCGCTGGATCCTCTACACCCGAGACAAAACGGGAGTACGGCCAGCGCTGCAAACAGGGAGTTGCAGCGCTGGTGATGCCCTGCAGATGTGTACACCTTCAAAGTTGCAGCGCTGTAACTCCCTCACCAGCGCTGCAACTTTCTGATGTAGACAAGCCCACAAAGATTAAGACAGAGAGCAGAATCCTTTGCTCCTTGCCACAGCTTCCCAAGAAAAGCTACAATACCACCACTAAAAACAATACATTATTTCTTCCAAGTTTAAATCCTGGCTCACATACTAAGAAGAATTTGTAACACTATGTGTAACAGCACCATTTGGTGAACCCTGGGTATAACAATATATTTATTTTGTTGTAATATTACTTGAGGGTTGCTGCCACCCCTATTGTGACTACTGATTTGCACTATTATGTTTGTGAAAACTTTTAACATCTAGTCAGATGTCTATATACTAGAACCCTATCTGAAAAATCCATTATATTTAATAATGTGCTATGTTGCCTCCACGTTGAAGAAAAGGCATTGTTATGCTACAGCTGCTAGAACTCAATTACCATAAGCTTACCGTGAAATATAATTTTATGAAGTCTGTATTTCTACATTAAAAGAGACGTCTTTAGTTGCAAGGAGAAGGTTTTAATTGCTTTCCTTCTGCTGACCAGGATCAGCTGATTAGTATTCAGACTAAACCTTAGCCATCTCATTGTTAGGCACTGGAAAAGTAAGGAAAATGCATCATCCAGATGTCACACTAAGTGGAGGAAGAGCTCAGGGTCATTGGACCTGATTCACATCATCTGAGAATCAAGCCTATTCACATTCCAAATTACACAAATTGCCCACTATACTGTTACATACACACGAAAAGGAGGAGAGGTGGTAGAACAGCATCCAGGAATTCATCGAGGTACATGGACAGTCACATCAGGCAAATAAAGAAAACCCTAAATGTATTATTATTAAAAATCTCCTAAATGTGGTTAGCAATGTTATATTCTCCTCAGTACAATTGCAAAAAGAAAGGAACAGAGCCACTGAGGAGCAAGTCCTAACCTATCCTATCCCTGTCAGATCTGTCAGATGAGTTGGCAATATCTTGTCATCAGCAGTATCAATAGGCCACTGGCAGAGCTATTAAAGTCAATAGGAACATCTGACCAAATTAGTGAAGCTTTTAAAACCAAAACTAAACTTCAAACCATTAAACTGATAGATACACAGAAATTTAGAATAATTCACATGAAGATGAAGCTAACCAATGATGGACTGTCCCGTAACATTCCTCAGAAAGGGAAGGCAGAGGCAGGGTGATAATTAATAAAGTCATTAACATTAAGTATTGGCTTATTTAGTAAGGCCATAACCCCTATTTGTTTGAGAACAGCCTGTGTTCTGCCTTCCTGAGGGAGACGTAGCAGGATGCCAACCACTTGCCTTCCAGGTACCTTCCACTCAGTTTCCAGTTGCCTTCTCAGCCCAAAGTTCATATTTAAATAGTATGGCAGGGGAAATAATTAGTTTATATAAATATAATTATATAAATACAATTTATGTATATATTATTATCACAGCAAATCAGTTAATAACTTAGTGAAGTTGAAAACATAAATTATTAACAACATAGTAAAAAAATCCTGATTGGTTAATAACTTAGACTGGTTGATATTAAAATGTTATGTGATTTAAGTATTATATGCTGCAAAGAGCCACAGGAGATGCATTAAAGAGCCATTAGCCATTTGTGAGCCACAGTCTGACTATCACTGGTCTAGAGTCACTAGGCCATTCACTAGAATAATTAATTCTAGTGGTCTGGACTTTAGAGAAGTGTAGGGGACACTTACTTTTTGTCTCTACCACATCAGTGATCTAGAAAACATAGAGAGTCTCTCTCTGTTTTGCAATCAGTCAGATTTGGAATGAGTTTTTTTGTTTGTTTGTTTGTTTTTTGTTTTGTTTTGTGTTTTTCGCCACCAGTGAAGTAGTCTCCTTCCTTTCCTCTTTATTTGTCAGAGGTGGCAAAAAACACAAAAAGGCTTTGTGAAGACAAAAATACATATAATCTATTTCAAAAGTGAGAATTTGGCCCTCATGTACCTCCAATGTCTCTTCAATATTATCCCTGAATATCAGATGAGGAAAACTAGTAATGGATGTTCTCAAAGCAGTCATTGAAATTTCTGTAAAATGTGATCTTAACCAGGTGCTGAAAAACCCAGTCACCATTTCCTTTCAATCATCACAATCAAAAGGGTTTGGTCTTCCTTTGATGAAGGTTCTATTTGAAAATTTGGCTCATTTGTTTAAAAGCTTAAGCATTCAAGCAGTTGATGTACCATAGAATAAGTTAGTCTAGGTACCCAAAGATACTACAGAAAACGAACAACAGGTAGGGAAAGGATTGATTGTCATTATAGTTTTATGTGCGTGAAATGTGGTGATCTTTATTAGCATGGCACAAGGAACATCAGGTTGCAGTAAAATCATCTTGATGACATGGCTTGGAAATTGTAGGCCATTTATTTTCTGATTCCCAAGGTTGTTGTGGTAGACTCATGGGGAACTTAAAATTAATTACTCCCATTTCAGATTTAACACGGATTAAAAAAAAAAAAAGGACTAGAAATAACAAAAATACGCTAAAGGAATATAAACGCGCAGATAGTTATTATAAGAGATGTTTCCTTAACACTGTAGAATACAATGCAAATGTTCTGAATCCTATGCATTTGATAACAGAACGAGTGATTCAAACTTTTTCTGTATTGTTTTTTGCATACAAAAGAAAAATAATAAAAAACAATATGCTTAGTTTATTTCATGCTATGGAACTAAATACCAAATGTGTGAACAGTAAAGACAACCAAGCTAAACTGGATAGCATAGATTGAACACGCTACTTAGGTTAATACATATTTTTTTAACAATGAAGTAACAAAAAAGTTATAGAAATATTTTAAATATAACCTTTTTTAAGGGAAACTTTATGGGCGCATCTCTCTCTTGCCCATGAACCCTGCTTGAACCTTTGCTTCGTGCATGCCATATCCCATATGCAAAGTCACTCAAGAAGAGAATGAACAAGTACCATTTTTATCTCTGATGTTGTATGAACACAGCCTAAGGTGGTATGCTTTTTAACACATGTTTTTACTAGTAGCCTGTGCTCTCTAAAAAGGGTTGACTTTTTGCTTTGTTTTGGGCTTGTTTGGTTTGGTTGATTTTCTAGTCCTCTCAGGTTACTTTTTTGTTATTCACATTTGCTCTCATTCTTGAAGAAAAGTACTGTAGTTGCAAATATTTTACAGTATATTACAATTAGATGTTCACAACAACATTTATCTTGTGAATGAAACTCACCAAAGTATGGACCTTCATTTAAGATAGAAACTCCTTCCTCAGCTTGTGTGTGGCAGAAGTGAGGTAGGTAAAAGAATCTCAATCTCAATCTGCTGTTTGAGGGATCCTAACAAAGAATCACTCCAGATCTTCCTTACGCTTTTGTTCACAGTAATGCAAGCTACATTAAGAAGACACAATAAAACTAACATAGACATACTGCTTACAGATTCCCTAGATAATGAAGACCTCCCAGAGCATTTGATAACATTTCTGACTCATTTATGGTGTCCACAGGACAAGTGTCCTAGTTAACTTTAATATCCATGTGGGCAACACCTCAGACACAGTAGACCAAATCTTCTTGTCCCCTCAATCCGGTGATAGATTTCCAACATGTGACTTCATGTGCAACTCACACAGCTGATCAGACTCAAGACTGGATCCTTAGCCTAGAAGCAGATATCAGAAAAGGTAGGAGCAAACCTTTCTCCTGATAGAGCACTACCTCCTCAAAGCTGAGATCACAATAAAAGAAGGAAATATAAGATTCTGCCTTTTATGGCTCACCCCCATGGAGCCAGATAAAAAACATGCCCATCTGAAGAGCTAAGAAGTGGACAATCTAGTCAGATTCTACGAGGTGGCACTGGCAGCTGCTACTGACACTTTCATGCCTACCTGTATGATTCACTTCCATCATTTCCACAGAATTCTATAATTACCAGTGCCTGACAGATCTGAATAAAACACTATTGGCTGAAGATGAATCCCAGTAAGACAGGGCATAGGGATGATATGGGGGGGGGGCGAGGAAAACACGTTGATAAAGAGTGATGTGATGTTGCCATTCTAGTCTTCACCAGAGTTGTAAAATTACTCTTCACCCTTGGAGTCCTTTTGGACTTCTCGCAGTTGCTGGAGTCTTAATTACCTCCAGCTGTGAAAAACATCTCATTCTCCTTGAGACTGGATAAAAGACTGAGCCCCATTCTCTCAGATAATCGTTTTGTCACTGTGATCCACACTTTTTGACCACCAAGCTGATTACTGCACCGTATTATCCAATGGAATATGCACTTCAACTTTACAAAAGCCTCAGTCAGTCCAGAATGCAGCAGCCTCCCTCTCAAAAAAATTCTAGCAGTTCATAGAATCTCATTCTGGTGATCTGCTCATACCGTGTGTCCACAGAAAATAATGTCAGTTTCAAAATTGTGATCCTAATTTTCAGGGCTCCATAGAACTGGTTATGGGCATCTCAGACAACACATCTCTCTAGGTGACTATAAGCTCTCTCTCAACAGCCCTGTTCCTCAGGAATTAAGACATTAACAACCTCAAGGGTGAAGCTTGGGAGAGTGGGATACAGGGCTTTCTCATCCATTGGAGATTATGATGACATGAATTAGAATTAAGAGGAAGAGGAGCATAAAGCAATAGAGACAAGAGGGGAGAGAGAAGAAGGAAATATAACTAAAAAAATAAATAAGCAATAAAAATTAGAACCAAAAATTAGTCTGACTGTCTCAGGTCAAGTCAGAAGGAAAATTAGACCATGGGCTAATTGCAAATGTTTGGCTTCCAACTCTTTAGGAAGTGCTCAAATTTTACAGTGATTGGTGCCATTTCAAAAATGCATGTGGAAGACAGAGAGAGAGAAAGAGAGAGATCTGAGTTTAGAACCAAATCTATATTTTATACTAAACTAATAGAATCAGGTTCAGTGTTTCAAAAGCACTTACAGTTATAATCTGCAAACAATTATTTTTATGAACTCAGGACTGACCTGATAAGAGAGAGATGTTCTTAGTCATAGAACAATGAAATGTTACTTACAAGACTTTAAACAAAAGTAAATTAAATGTGATCAATTTAACAAATAGAGAGAGACATTTTCCTTACTCAAAACTTTCCCCGACAATTGAAATAGATTTCAGTTCACATTATGGTAAAAACAAAATAAATTAACAATCTGCTGTGTTTTATATTTAGTGTCATTTTGTTCATTCATTGTCAGTTTTCCTTTACACTGTGTTGTAGAGAAAATCTTGAAATATTCCTATATAACAAGTATGTGTCTAGAGACATATAGCTATGTCATGTAAGTGAAAGAAATACAAAACAACCAACTGCCATAGATAATACTCCTATGTTTTTTGGATCATAATTTCAGTTAAGCAAAAAGGCACATTTTGTTTATAAGTTTGCTTTGACATTTGAGTTCAGTCATCACCATGGTAGAATACTAACCTATTAGGTCATTTACATCATCTAAATGGGTGTCTGAATAATACAACATTCAAAGGGTAATTGAGAACAGAATAGGGATTGTATCCCATCAAACCAGGCTTTATAATCAAGTAAATAATACTTGGAATGTATCAATAGGCCATGCAGATAGAATGTCTGATTGGCTGATATTTAGACAAGGAATTTGGATTGAAATTTGACAAGAACACTGGAGAAAAGAAAATGAAAAATATATATATAAAGATTTCTTTCAAAAAGAATTGTATTTATAGCTAAATTTACTCAAACCGGGCTAGTTTGAGTCTGAAAAGGTATTCTCTGTGAAACTAATGGTTGAAGACTGAAGTCTAGAGATCTGACAATTCAAGTGTGGTAGAGCATTGGCATCTAGCACAACAATTATCTGCATATCTTCCACTTACGAATACTGTATTTATTTATTCAGATTCAGTCTTATATCAAATCCACTGCTCTGGGATCCCCTGCCATGCAGATAAAAAAATATCAAAATAGAAAGTAAAACTTGACCGAAGCAGAAGCACTTCTTTCTCCCATACTACTGAATGTGATTTGATCCAGGCATATGACTAATATAGTTTAAAACAACACAAACTTTCTAACAAGATTCAAATTCCACTTCAGTTGCCTCAGTCCTTTGCCGATGACCATTCAAACAGCCGGTCTTAGCAATGTGCCTGAAAAGTCAACAAATTGGGTCTATTTCTGACTTTGTGAGAGGTAAGAGGCCATTACAGAGAATGTTCTGTCAGCAGCCCCCTCACTTGTGTAGTGAAGAAGCTCAAGAGTCTCTGCTCCTTGAATACACAACTCAAGTTCACAAGTTTCACATTGTCACAATATACCACAGCAGGCCACGTAATACCGTCACAAACTTAACACTGCTGTTCATTTGGATTTCCTTACTAGAATCATGTATATACTTCAAGAGCTTTCTATGGTTTATTAGCTACCTATTCATATGAAAATGGCTCAGACAGTCCAATCTGTAAAATATGCATTCACTTAATGCGGATCCAGGCATTGGAGTTATGTGGAATCTGTTACATACAAAGCTAGGCTTTGTTATTGGAATATTGCAGAGAGCAGAATGTGTGTTAGCAAATTACTTTTATTCACAACACCAACTTTAATCTCCATCTCATGAGTTATAAAATACCAGATGATCAAATAAGAAAGAAGAATCACAGACAGGTTGGATAAGATGCTTCTGGAGTTTTAATGTCCTGACTTTCAATATAGCTGGGAAGTTTCTTAAAAATGATAAATCCATGTTTTTGTAAATGAAACAGGCCATGAAGTAAACCTCAGAGTAGAACTGTACTTAATTTTTGTAGCTATACAAAATAGAAGCCTTTGGAAGAAGAAACAAAAGTATTCTGCTGTTCAGGTGATTCAAGATGGTTTAAATAAGTGTTCACACAAGACTTTACTCAGAACTCATACCAGAGCTGCACCATTTTGTGGGGTTGGACTTGTTAAGGAGAGGGTGAAAAACCTTTTAATTAAATTATGCCCATATCTCTGTACTTCTTGCATTAGGTCAATATCATAAAGAGAAAGAGAACTCGAGTACTCTGGCCCCGATCCAGCAAAGCACTCTGGCATGAGTTTAACTTTAAGCACGTAAATAGTGCCATTGACTTCAATGGTATTATGTATGTGATTAAAGGTAAATTCATGCTAAAATACCTTGTTGGATCAGGACCAGACCACTGAACACCTAGTAAGTTCATGCATGTGCTGAGAGGGACGTTTTTCTCCCACTGTTCTAGACAGACAGAATAAAAAACATTCCATTTCCTTTCAGGAAGCTCTGATATCCTGATCAAATAGGTTGAGATGCTCAGATAAACGACCATTAAAATGTTGGGATGACTACTCAAAATAAGCCTGTGAGATTTTCCATCCTTTTAGACAGTGGCCATGCTGAGCTGGTACAACTGGCACTGAAATATTTAGTAAAACTATGACAGCCTAGAGAGACAGGCTGACAGTGTTTCCTGCCTTTTCCAAGTGTCCCTCTTCATTGTAGTTTTGGCCTCTGTGAACAACTCCTTTAACTTAAAGGGCCAAGAAGCCCAGAGGGTTAAGTGAGCATGAAAACTCTCTAATGAACTACAACCAAATGGCAACCAGACAATTCAGCTTATATAACTGGATCTGACTAATATATGTTTGTTCTTCTGGGTCTGCTCTGACCCTCACTGGAATCAACATTAAAACTCACAGTAGTTAAATTACAGTAGGCTCAATAAGGGGACCATATTTTCAAAAGCAAACTCACAGAGTTTTATTGGCAACATGTTTAAAGTTTATAAGATACTCAAACACTGAACATTCTGGTCAGCTCCAATTGGGATGGAAAAGCTGCACGTGGATCAGTGGAAAAGAAATGAAGAAAGACTGAGCTGTGTTTCTTTCCCCCATGGCCCTCAAAGAGGGAAGACAAGGAGAGACAGAGAGAGCAAAAGTGCCCACTCCCTCTATTCACACCCCTCAAGCACCTCAGGAGGACACAGTGGAAGTCTCGCACAAGTTTTTGCATTAGCTAGACTGGTTTGCCAACAAATAAACCTCATACAAAACCTGACAAGCTTCATCCTCAAACTATGGTTAGAAAAAAACGCACACTCAGTACACAGTGACAGTGAAGTGAGGTCGTACAAAGCACTTTGTATCAGGATACTAATATGACTTGCACAGATATTTTGTCATTATAGAACTCTTTATATCTTGACTGATGAATTATAAGCTAGGACACTTTAGGCATCCTGCAAATAAATATTTTTGGAACATCAAATGAAGACCCATGAGTCTCCCAGTAAGGCTCAAACTCTTTAAGGCTCAAACTCTCGTTTAAACATAATATACAATCCATAGGATAAGATATCATATTTTATAGGAAATAAAAGCACCAATGGACTTATCAGCTAATAGGCATCACTGAAGCAATGGGCAATAGTGGCAAAAATCTGCTACAGAGCACCCTGCAGAAAGATCAAACTAAACTGATAAATTCCAGTGGAGGTTAGTGAACATAAGACATTTTTGAAGTATAAAATGCCCATTCAGCTCATCATGCATACTTTTTTATGGTTTACCTTATTCCCGTGGTTCAACTTCTCACCTTTTCATCATATCCATCAGTCACTTCCTTGTTTAGAAATAATTCTATGCTAGAAGTCTCTTGAACTCATTTATATTCTTTCCTTTATTGACATGTACTTGTATCTTACTCTATGGATTTATTACCCTTTGTATGAACCAGTTCTGCTCCAGTTCTCTATTTGTTCCTAATGTAGAAAATTAGAAAATGTTCCCTACTTGCTGCATCTTTCACCAATGCATATCAGTTTTATCAGTGCCATTCATAAGTTGGAAGCCTAGATTTGAATCCATCTCTTGGGACCTGAAGACATATCTTTAGCTATGCTGACAGAGCTCATATGTTCTCTTCCAAAAATTCATAACATATGAATATTTCAAAGCAGGAAAATGTTGTTTTTTTTCCATCTGTATCCACATTAGCCCATATTTCACACTATTAAATACATTTCTAAACCCATATGCAGATTAATAATAAACCCAAATATGTTCTACTTGAGCTTGATATGAAGAGGTATTGCTATGATCTCAAAACCACATAGGTCTAGATTTTCTGCTCTTACTGTCTGCAAACTTTCCATTTCAGCTGGGTGCAGCAGAGAGAGATGATAACCAGAACAACACTTATAGTTCCCAGATTCCATAGGTGGTACTATGCCAACAGTGGTCTCTTTGGACTTTAAGCAGCCTGGGCACTGCCCTAAGCTTTGCCAGTTGGTAGTAGTCATCAGTAGCACACTTTAATTACACCTCCTTTATGCTACCCACACTGGGGGTGCAATTAGTGGTGGTGGTGGTGATGGTTGCATGCATTCCGACTGAGCGCTGCAGTGTACTATGGGAATCCCCATTTAGGGAGATGAAGCCAGTTTCTGTTCTCCGTGCACCACCCTGGTGGTAAAAGAGAGAGGAGAGTGTAAGAGACTATCCCCATATATTGTATATTAAAATATGATTATAGCTGTATTTCAAAGTAATTTTTTTTTGGTTTGGTTTTTTTTAATTTCAGATAAGACACTGCTCCTGTAAGCACTTAAATGGGTTTAACTTTTTGACCATAAGCAGTCTTATTTTAATCAGACATATGCACAAACGTTTGCAGGATTGGGACCTAACTAGCTTGTTTCTTAAACTGTCAAAGAAATGCAGGGTTGGGTTTATTTTGAAAATGGATTTTATTTTATTCAGTTGATTGCTAACAATGGGCTGAGTAGGCTTTACTTGTTGGAAAGATTTTTGTGTGTAAGACTTTGGTTTGTATTTGACTCAGGTAGGCATAGTCTGAAATTTGCTTAAATCTGGTGGCTGTTTAGTAGGATATAAAAAAATTAGATGGTGGTGACAGTACATTTCCTGGAAGACAAGGTTCTCATCACCAAAGCCACTTCAAAACCAAGACATTTTGGCCCTCTTCATAAAAGAGACCAAGGATTAAATGGGCTTAGAATAAGAACTATTCTCTCTCTCTTTTCCTAGAGATGGATAGAGGTCAGGTTTGAGGCATATTGGTGAAGTGCTCTGGTGATAGCTTGGCTGTTGTAACAGTCCTTTGAGGCCCACTGCATCTGGTAGAATTTAACACAGCCTTGAGGTTTGTCCCTGGGCCAGCCCCAAGATCAGAGAGACATCTTTGCTGCAGCTCTTCAATTGCACAAAGAAGACCTGAAGTGCAACCACTGGTTTGTCTTCACTGTAATGTGAGCTTGTATTATCTACACTGAGGGTAACTCTTTGTGAGTTAGCCTAGCTCAAGAGCGACTGTCAAACAACTACGCTTGCCAAGCCTCCAGGATTGTCCTGGAGTCTCCAGGATTTAAAGACTGCTATTTAATTGAAGATAATGTCATGTGATGAAATCTCCAGGAATTCATTCAACAAAAGTTGGCACCCCTAAAAACAACACTCAAGATGCACAGAGTGATTGGATTAGCAGCACAGAATAGCTGAGTCCTCACAGTATTACTAGCTGCAGCATCAGCCGCACTCATGCTTTAATGCACACCTTCTAATAGGCTGACTAGCTCGAGTAACTCAAGCTACAGATATGCATGTATGGATAGGTGTTGGGATGGAGACAACACCTGAGTTATGCCTAGAGCTAATAATATGAAGACAAGTGAAGACAAGCCCTAAGAATGGATCCCTGAGTGTTTTTGAGAGTCTAGAGAGATGTGGATAAATTAAAACTGACAGGTGTGAAAACTGTGTCCCAATTTAAAAGAAACTGAAAGGTTTTACCTCTCATTAGTTGTTTCATTACAGAAAAGGAGCTTTTTTTTTTTTTTTTTTTTTTTGCCACAGGCTCCTAACTCAGTCTCTGTCTTTCTGGGTTTGGTATTGGTGTTAGCAATGCTCTAAGCTCAATGGAACAACTAAAATAACAAGTTTTATAGAAAACTAAAGGGTGTCAATAGTTCATCTTTATTTTGGGGGTACAGTGCAGTCTGCATACATAGTGTTGGATTCAGAGATTAAATGTAAGAAAAGCTTGGGCCTTCCCTTTCCAGTATGTATGGACTTAAAAAACGTAGGAACCAATATTTCAGAACCCATCACTTCTCTAACTAGTCTGTTATGCAGGAGTAACCTATACAGGGAGCAGGAAAGAAAGGGAAAAAAGAGCCAGTAATGTATGTTGACAGGTTTCAGAGTGGTAGCCGTGTTAGTCTGTATCAGCAAAAAGAACGAGGAGTACTCGTGGCACCTTAGAGACTAACAAATTTATTTAAGCATAAGCTTTCGTGGGCTACAGCCCACTTCATCAGATGCATGCAGTGGAAAATACAGTAGGAAGACATATATATACCCAGAGAATGTGAAAAAAATGGGTGTTACCATACCAACCATAATGAGTGTAATTAGTTAAGGTGGACTATTGTCATCTTCAGCCCCCAACTAAAACCTCTCCAGCGCATCATCAAGGATCTACAACCTATCCTGAAGGATGATCCCTCACTCTCACTGATCTTGGGAGACAGGCCATTCCTTGCTTACAGATTGCTTCAGGTTGGGGGGCTAATACTCACCAGCAACCACAAACTACACAACAAAAACACTAACTCAGGAACCTATCCTTGCAACAAACCCGTTGTCAACTTTGTCCGCATATCTATTCGGGGACACCATCATAAGATCTAATCACATCAGCCACACTATCAGAGGCTCGTTCACCTGCACATCTACCAATGTGATATATGCCATCATTTGCCAGTAATGCTCCTCTGCCATGTCCATTGGCCAAACTAGATAGTCTCTATGCAAAAGAATAAATGGACACAAATCAGATATAAAAAATTATAACATTAGAAAACCAGTCAGAGAACCTTTCAGTCTCCCTGGTCACTCAGTTACAGACCTAAAAGTGGCAATACTACAACAAAAAAACTTCAAAAACATCCTCCAACAAGAAACTGCTGAATTGGAATTAATTTGCAGACTAGACACCATTAAATTAGGCTTGAATAAAGACTGGGAGTGGATGGGTCATTACACAAAGTAGAACTATTCCTCCTATTGTTACTCAGACCTTCTTGTCAATTGTTGGAAATGGGCCATCCTGATTATCATTACAAAAGGTTTTTTCTCCTGCTGACAATAGTCCACCTTAACGGATTACATTCATTATAGATGGTATGGCAACACACATTTTTTTCGTGTTCTCTGTGTACATAAATATATATCTTCCTACTGTATTTTCCACTGCATGCATCCAATGAAGTGGATTTTAGCCCACAAAAGCTTATGCTTAAATAAATGTGTTAGTCTCTAAGGTACCACAATTACTCCTTGTTCTTTTTAGTGATGTGACATCCGAAAAGAATTAAGCAGCTCCTAAGAATGGAGTGGAGTTTCTGAATCTACCCCTCAGAAAGGGAAACGTCAAGCTTGATGGCTGTACCACTTACGTCTTTTATCACCATGTGAGGGAGCTTCCCTTCCTAAACTTTCATGCTGTGGCTGTGGATGCTGCTGTGGCTGCAGGACCTAGCTGGGCAACAGGGATCCTAAAGCTCCTCACCATATACAAGCCTGGAAGGTCAAGGGGCAGAGAATCTCCAAGGGCAGAGGTTGCTGTAGAGAATGCTCTGCCAGCAGCCAAGTCAATATGCTTCTGTTGAGAAATGAACTCTGCAAACAAAATACTGTGCACCTGGTTGTCTGGACACTATGTGAGTGCAGGGTTTTAGTGGAATTACACTGGTACAATGCAAAGCAATTATGAATCAGGCCCAGTACTCACAAAATGAGAAGTGACTTATCTAATAAACTTACATTTTCTCATATTATTCTCTATCTCCTCCCAATGCAGTAGAAATGTTATGTGCTTTTTTGATCA
Organism: Gopherus evgoodei; assembly: GCF_007399415.2. NCBI lineage: Eukaryota > Metazoa > Chordata > Testudines > Testudinidae > Gopherus > Gopherus evgoodei. The sequence continues at coordinate 200,459,452 of NC_044323.1, forward strand.
CTTCTGTGCAGTAAGCAGATGTACACACTGATGCATGGCTCTTTTTTTCTACCAGGTTAGAAACTAAAGGTATGACTCCACAGCAGCTGGGGATCGTGCTTTACAAACTAGGTAGACAGATATGCGCTAGCTCTGTTTGAGGTAGCATGCAAAAAATGGCAGGGTGGCCACATCACCCCGGGCAGCAGTTCAGGATATCCATCTGAGTACGTAGCTAAGGGTTCAGACAGATTTGCACTTGGTGGCCAGCCCAAGCTGCTGCCTGTGCTATCACAGCCAAACTGCTATTCTTAGTGCACTAGCTTGAGCAGACCTAGTGCATGTCTGTTTACCAGCGCTGGGAAGCACACTACCAGCTGCTGTGAAGACATATCATAATTCTTAGACAATCCATTTGTGGGAGTAGCTTATTTTTTTCCCTTTCCTAGGCATAATACTTTACATCTGATGACAATGAATATCATCTACTATAATGTTTCTTAGGTACCTGTTTTAGACAGGTACTTTAGCAGTACCATACAGTTACCCTTGTGTGGACATTCTGAATATTTTTCTGTTATCAGAAGATGTTGCATTTTACTCTTCACTCTGTGCTGTGTTCCTTCTCTCTCCTCTTACCTCTATATGTGACAACCTTCTGACATCCTAATGACCTCCTTCTGTTTGAACCTCCCCAGCCAGAATCCCAGAATATCCTGACCTTCATCCTTCCCATTGATTTTGTCCTTGACAGGCTCATAGAACTCTTCCAACTTTCATCTTCACCCTGTAGTACCAACAGACTCTTCTCCATTCTCTTTGTTCTTATTAATATACTTCCTAGGCAGAGCAACTGTAGCTGCCTCTTGGCTACATTCTTTGAATTTATGTTTCTCACATACTTGAGTTTTCCACGTTAGAAGTTTCCCACTGTGCATTGTGTGTCAGAGCACTACCTTTACATTGTGTAGCACTTTGGGCCCAGTAGCAAGTATTAATAGATATTGAATCTTTCAATTTTACCAACAAAGATAGGTGACTCGGGAGATGCTAGCATTATGTAATCTGACTCTAAAAAGGTTTAGTTCTGATTGGGAACTTGACTGGGTTTCAGACTAGTTCTTAGTAAAAGCCAATTGTTTTGCTCATTCCTCAGTAAAGCCATAGATTTTATGCTGAGAAGACATAGTAACGCACAGTGCTTCCCTAGGGCTTGAAGGAAGTCAGTGGAAAGACTCCAAGTGACATCCACGAGTTTTGAATCAATCCTTTAGTGCAGTATCCTTCCACCGGTAATACCTCATGTGTTTCCAGCAAAAAAGAGGAAAAACGCTCCCTTTCTTAATTGCCACTGTAGGATGTGTCAGTGGCATCTGTTATAATTCATGAAGAAGTATAGCTGAAAAAAGTTACAAAATTACACTTCAGCACAGGATGCAAAGGTATTTAAAAGAAGTGAGAGTGAAACCAGGGACCCTTACAATTAATTTATCAAAGTGTTTGCCATTTCCATTTCAAGGCAAATGAAATAATATTGAGCAAAAGAAAGTTAATCTGTATCTAGAACATTTTAATAAATAGTTTTAAAAAATAAGCACAGATTACTTGGCTCTAGCCAACCCTTATTTATCTTCCATCTCTGTTTGTCTTTGATGGATGTTGTTCATGCTCTTTTGTTTATGGTAATAAAGAGGTTTTTAATTTCCATATCTTCTACCTCTCTAGCGCCAATCTATGATGGATGATGTGACAAAAGATTCCTCAGTAAATTCTGAATACTAAATAAGTTAGTAATGTAAGAAGTGGTGCTGCATTCACCTTTGACAGCATTACAATTGCTGCAGCTCTCCAGCTTGTTCCCATCACTTGCTCAATCTGTGTCAATAATATTAATTCAGCACAGGACTGATTTACAAAAGATACATAGTTCTCTAGAGTAACGATACAAAATATTACATAATATTATCTAAGCTGCAGCGTTTGGGTTTATTATTGTAGAAAAATGACTAGTGAGCAACCAATACTCAGTATCACCAGCTGTTTCTAAATGCCTGCCCATCTCAGTGTATGCATCTTCCATGACTCCCTCGATATGCTTTCACTTCCCCACAGGGTGGCATGTCCTACACTTTGGCAAATGTTGCCCTAAGGTTTATAGGTGCTTAGATCCAGGGACTGATTGTTTTGGTTTAATGTTTAGTTTGGATTCTTTGTCTGTTTTAATACAGGGAGCCAAGATTCAATTGTTACATGTTCTTTGAATGTTGCCAAAGTGCTCATATCAGAAATGGAAGTGATAAGACTCACACTTTTCAGTGTGAAATGTGTTTTCTTTTAGAAGTAATGCTTATTTGAGAAAAGACAATTAAACCTTTTATACTGTAAACTGAAGAGTTGATTTACCTCTCATCATCACTAGCTTAATGTCTAGTTTCACCTGAACCAGAGCTGTGTTTGGCACAAAAGAACAGGAAGAAAGAACCACTTCTGCCTTCCCAGTTCTTAGGGATAGCTTCAGCACAGATGCTACTTAGTGCAAAAGTCACAGTCTTAAAGAGCTGAAAAGGTTATATGCACTGAATATATCTTTCACTTCAAGTAGTTCAAGCAGGTCAAGTAATGAACATCCACGTCTTTTTCCTCTTTCCCTTGGAGCCCCAGTTTATCACTCTTGCAACACACCATGGGCCTGAACCTAAATCTCAGAGTGCTGCTTACCAAACCACAAGGCCAATCATCACAGCTGGATATTTCTGCTCTGTTTAGTCATTGCTGGTCCCACATGATGGTTTTCAGTACTAGTAAGGAAATTAGAAACACTGTGTCCCTGAGCACTTTTAGATGTTCCAGATTCAATAGAAAATAATAATAATAATAATAATAATAGATAATAAGAACCTTTGTTCCACTATAATTCCAGGGAGATGGTGTAGTTTATTTCTCAAAGATTCAAAATGCAGCACCATATTGCTGGCATAGCAGGTGGCATCTTTAACACTGCTAAACTAGAATAACTATGCAGCACATGAAGGAAGATAAGTGTAAAAGTACTATGTCAGGACAATATAAATTGTGAGGTACATGGTAGGCAGTAAACCAAGTTATCATCAGTACCTCACACCCATATTTTAGCTGGGATGTCTGCATCACAAAATTAAAGTCTAACTTGAAAGTCAGTGTAAATACCAAAAAAAACTCAGAGTGAAGAAAAATGAAAACCAGGCAATAAAGTAACAGGGGAAAACTTACAAGGTAAAAATATGGTAGTTTACCATTCCTTTTCTGTACCAGAGAGAATAATGAAGGGTATTTGGGGAATGAGGGTGAAGTATTCAAAATGCATCTGCACCATTCTAGGCTTTGTAATATAGTTCTGAAAATGAAAGGAGATAAAACTTATCCACTTATTAAGATGACTCTCAGCTCTAACTGTGTTAGGAATACATTTCTGATATCTAATCGTGCTTCTAGGCTTCTTTATCTCAGCACCAAGACTGGGAGGAAACAAGTTAGATGTGACAAACCACAGTACAGTTCACTCCTTACTGTTCCTTGTTTTTATAGATTTAATCAATGAAAACAAGTTGTGAAAATCTGTAAAACATTATTATAAAAATGATGCTCTTATCTTCTAAAAACAGAATTCCTACAGGAGGCTCAAGTCTGTGAAAAATGTTCCCTTAAAGGGACAATGTTATTGATGTGAAACAACCTTTCTCAACTAAGACATGTCAGATTGCTAGCACTGGACGTCAGTGGGACTACGACTGCATGAAAAGTTTAAACTAACTGCAGGAAAACAGTCCGACTTCAGATGTCCCCAGCTTTATTTGAACAAGTAGATTTGAGAAGAGGGACAAAAAGCTTTGAAGAAAAGATTTGCAAGATTCCTTTGAACCTGAAAGGGTTTTGCTTGTTATTGTTTTAAAGTGCTTGAATTGTTCACACCACAGTTGCCTGTGCAGCATGCTTCCTCTCCAGTATGCTTCCAGCTAGCTAAAATTATGATATGCAAAACTGATATCAGTAATTGTGTTTACAGATGAACAAAGTGCAAAAGAGTTCTTCTTTTAGTCTAAGAAGCGTGGACATACTGCTGCACCAGTGTACAGCCTCACTGAGATTCTTAAAGGGCTCATTAGTCCATCTGTGCACTGCTCCATTGTAGACCGATGCCTAACTTTGGACAGTATCAGTTTAATTGAAGCACAGGTTCATAGTAAGGAGAAACAGCTACTACCTGTGAGGTATTTGGCAATTTCTAATAAATGTGTTAGTCTCAGCTCAGTTCATTTCACAAAACAAATCTTAATTTGCATGATTTTTAGTTGTGGCTGTTAAATGTAATCTAGTTTTTGCAATATTCCCTGATAGTCCCCATTATTATTAATATAATCTCAGTAGCACTTAGAAGCCCAAACAAGATCTAACTTCATTGCACTAGGCACTGTACAAATATAGTAAGTGACAGTCCCTGCCCTTAAGAGCTTGCAATCTAAATAGACAAGAAAGACAAAGGGTAGGAGATAGAAAGCATTATTATCCTCATGTTACTGATAGGGAACTGAAGGACAGAGAGACTAAGTGACAGGCCACAGAGAAAGTCTGTAACAGAAATGCTAACTGAATCCAAATCTCGTGAGTCTAAATCCACTGCATTTTCTTTGTTCCAGTCCTGTGCCTTAACTATAGGATTTTGCTCTCATACTGGTTTTCTCAGTATAGGGTATGCTCCAAATAAGGCATCACAATCAAATACTATGCTGTGGTACAAGCTGGTTTTATTTTATTTTTAATGGCAATCGCTTTAGTCACGGCAGAAGCTCAAATGCCACAGAAAATGAACTACCCTTGCAGTGCTAGAAGTTAGCCCTACAGGTTAGGATTAAGGCATGTTGGCAGTGCAATATGTGATTCATCTCTGCTGCTCACTTTGTCCTTGCTTTGTGGATAAACAGAGAACTGAAGTTTACATGGTTTTCAATATGGCATCTGTCACGAGCACCAAAATCACTTACAAACACAGAATCAAGTCATATTCACAAGTAACACATAATAGATTATAGAAGCACATTCATCTGCTTTGAAAAATCTACCTCATCTTTGTCCCATTAGACGAACTGTACACAATGGAACTTAGGGTACCTGGACACCTTACTGAGAATGTTGAAAGGGGTCTCAAATGTCCAATCCTAAGCACTCAATGGAACTGTAGCTGTTACTTAAAAATATGTGGGAACTGTCAGTTAACGGGGGGTGGTGGGGTGGGGTGAGCTTGAAACAAATACAGAATTCAGTCAAGACGGTTAGTGTTCTGAATTTAGATAAAAGGGAACAAGTGGGAAAGGACAAGTGGGACTGGGAGATAGAGTCATTCACCCTAAGCCTCTGGATGGACTCAGGGCGGGACCCCATGTCTATGAAATCATTTGCTATTGTTAGCCTGAATAAAACATTTGTCTGTAAGCTTGCAATAGAGCTAGGCTATTTTTGTGCCAGACTCCTGAGAGAAGAACAGTGTGTGACTGTCACTTTGCAGATGCAAAACAAAGAACTACAGATTTTATTTTCTTTGTTAAAATAGTTTGGTACAAATACATAGACAAGTGCATCTCTTACACCAAAGAGAAGAACATCCTGCAAGATGAGTTTAAAACCATTAGAGAAAAGTATCACTCCATACTTGGAATGTTGTATATGTTCACCCAATGAACAGCTCCTCTAATATTTGCAGTTATGATGATCATCTCTTTCCACAACCTTTTCCCCGAGCTGCAAAATGGCCTTGACAGAGAAATAGAAATATTTGTTGTTTTTTCTTCTGTAAGCATAGACTCATAGACTCTAGGACTGGAAGAGACCTCGAGAGGTCATCGAGTCCAGTCCCCTGCCCTCATGGCAGGACCAAATACTGTCTAGATCATCCCTGATAGACATTTATTTAACCTACTCTTAAATATCTCCAGAGATGGAGATTCCACAACCTCCCTAGGCAATTTATTCCAGTGTTTAACTACCCTGACAGTTAGGAACTTTTTCCTGATGTCCAACCTAAATCTCCCTTGCTGCAGTTTAGGCCCATTGCTTCTTGTTCTATCATTAGAGGCTAAGGTGAACAAGTTTTCTCCCTCCTTCTGATGACATCCTTTTAGATACCTGAAAACTGCTATCATGTCCCCTCTCAGTCTTCTCTTTTCCAAACTAAATAAAACCCAATTCTTTTAGCCTTCCTTCATAGGTCATGTTCTCAAGACCTGTAATCATTCTTGTTGCTCTTCTCTGGACCCTCTCCAGTTTCTCCACATCTTTCTTGAAATGCAGTGCCCAGAACTGGACACAATACTCCAGCTGAGGCCTAACCAGCGCAGAGTAGAGCGGAAGAATGACTTCTCGTGTCTTGTTTACAACACATCTAGCATGTAGCTTTGGTCTTCTCTGAGAGAACTGATGTGCTTCAAATGGGCCATGGCATGGTATAATGGTATAGTAGGCCATGGCATGCAGACACTGAGGGTATTTGCCTTAGAAATACAAAAAACAACAACAACAATAGTAATAATATACCTAAATGTATGTCAAGGTTCCTTCCCCACTCTGAACTTTAGGGTACAGATGTGGGGACCTGCATGGACACTTCTAAGCTTAATTACTAGCTTAGATCTGGTATCGCTGCCATCACCCCCAAGAACCTCCTTTTTCCCTGGGTAGTCCTGAGGGACTTCATCAATTCCCTGGTGAACACAGATCCAAACCCCTTGGATCTTAAAACAAGGAGAAATTAACCATCCCCCTCCTTTTCCCCATCAATCCCTGGTGAGTCCAGATCCAATCCCTTTGGATCTAAAAAACAAGGAAAAGTCAATCAGGTATTAAGAAAAAAGGCTTTTAATTAAAGAAAAGAAAGGTAAAAGAAAACCCTCTGGGAGAGATGAGCATACCAGCTACTCTCGCAGACAACAGATTCAAAACACAGAGGATGTTCCCCTGGGCACAAATTTAGTTACTCAAATACCCAATTTGATTCTACCTCAATTTGCATAAGACAGGCTACAAAGAAATAAACATAAACCTATTTATTCCTTTCTCAAACTTACTACTCAGATCAGAGGCTGATTCCTTGATCTTTTTCACTGCAGCTGAAACTGAAACTCTCAACAAAGGAAAACCTTCCCTCCTTCCTTTTGAAACATCTTGTTCCCCCATTGGTTCCTCTGGTCAGGTGTTAGATAGGCTAGGTGAACTTTTTAACCCTTTACAGGTAAAAGAGGCATTAACCCTTAACCATCTGTTTATGACAATGTGTCTGACATTCCTGTGCCTCACTAAGCCCCCCATTACAGTCATTCAATGAAAATGAGTAGAACACTAATGGAAAAGTTCATTCTGACTGTTGTTACTTTGGCATTAGTATCTCAGTGTCTCCCAGCTGCACCATTGCACATCTGTTTCACTAGTTGCAATATTTATCCAGGATAGAGTGGCATCATCAGTTCTGAAGACACAGATGACCATATTTTGCTGCCCTTTACATTCTGCATGCCACCTGGCAAGCAAAATCACCTTTCATAGATCACTTCCTCTTCCAATACTCCAGTCACCCCATAAACTGTTCTCAAACTATTTAATTCTACAAGGACTATGAAAACCACTGGTGCTCTGTTGACCATGATGTGAACATTGCTGATCTAACATGAATCAAAGCTACATAAATGTCTACTATTCAAGAAGGCTTCTCTAACACTAATTTGTTAGAGAAAAAAATTTCCATTACTTTCAGTTTCCCTTTCAGTCTGTTCTAATTTAATCCAGCAACCAGACTGGGCTTTGGCTGGCCCTCAGATTGCAGGAAAATAAAGGCACCTTAAAGTTGCCTCTGTTCTTTTTTACCTCACCCTCCCATGACCAAATATTATCACCAAACACTAATTGGCTTGACCAGAGAATCCGGCCCATCATAGCTTCCATATTATGACAACTTGATCCTTGGGAGGTCACTAATGTGTTTTTCTTGCTGGAAGCAAGAAGAGTTATAGAGGTAGAGAAAAATAAAGAGGTACAGTATTTACTTCATTTTAAAGTGAAAACGGTTATAAAGGTGGTGTTCTCTAAATTGTGAAAGAAGAAGAAGAAGAAGAAGAATATTCAAACAATCCAGCAAAGAATGGAGAACATGTGTTTTGCTTCTATTCAAAGGCAACTAGACTAAAGGAAAGACAGATCCTGAGCGGTTCTCCAATCACTATGTATCATTCAGAGAATACAAACAGCTGGAAACCCAGTGGATCCAACCTCCTAAGGATTCCTCCTCAGGTTGTAAATAGCTACTGAAGCAGCTCCTTTGATACAGCCCTCACCCACAAAATCTGGATAATCTTGCACCATGGTGCTCCTCAACTAAATTCAGGATTCCTCACCTGTAAAATACAGATAATATGTACTTACATCAAGGGATGTTGTGGGAATAAAATAACTGCAAGTTTTAAAGTGTACTGAGCTCTTCAGATGAAAAGCATTACATACAGCGAGTGTAAAGTACCAACACTTTTTCACATCAGTTTACTCAACACTGGAAAATGCACTATTGTGAAATAGGTCTTCTCAGAGTCTCATGTTCTGCCCTAGTCACATCAGTTTAACATAAATAGCAGAGGCTTTAAAGGGGACGGTTTGAAAGAGAGACCATGGGGAGTGAAGGCTATTTAAAAATGTTTAATATAGCACAAATCTAATCAACATATTTTTTCAATATATATTATCAAACTTAGCTGTTAATAGGGTCAAGTGATCAAAGTCACATAGCTGTTAATAGGGTCAAGTGATCAAAAGAGTGTTACTAGCAAAAGTATGCATGCACACACACACACACACACACACACACCACCTCACCTTGTTCTTTTTTCAAATGAAGTCAATAATATCCAAAAACAAATATATTGTAATACCCAACACACACACAATTATCTACGCAAGTTATAATCTGTCAAATTCATAAAACAATTTCTCATAAAAAGACCTTGGGTATATTTCTAGTCTACCCTCATCACCCAAAGAGTTTAAATTATTCCCTGTTGATACTGATGAAGGATGAGGATGATAAGGATGAGGACAACAAATGTTTCCATTAAACCGTTGATTGTAGGTAAAAAATATGCTCTATGAAATACAACTTCCTTAAAGCCCTATACTATACCTGTGCTCAATAGATTACAAAACATCTGCTAGTGGTAATCCTAAGGTGAAGTCAAATAAATGCTTCCATTCAGGTGAAAGGGTATGTGCTAACCAAGGGCTGTGATTTTATTAGAATATGGACTCCACTCTGTGAGGTTCTTTTTAGAACTAGCTGAAAGAGCAGCAATTAATCTGTAAATAAATCACATAAATTAGCAAAGAATCTAGCCCAGGACTTTTTCTAGTCCTTTTTACAGGCAAGACATTTACTCAAGAGCCCACCATATCTATACAGTATTGATACTTTCAGCTGAACAATCTATAAACTAAAAGAAGCCTTTCAATGGACTTTAAAAGTCCAGTTACCCAAATACTATACTCATATTTTCAATGGGCCAAATAAAATCACAACCCTGAGGAACACCAGCATAATACCAATGAATCAATAACATCTCTCAAAATAGGGCCTCTGGAAAGGGGTGAAAATGATAATAGAAATGTAGCATTAGGGTAGGATTTTAACAGAGGGCTTTATAAGGCACACCATAGTAAGAAAAACATTTTCTTTGTTAAAATACTAAGGATTTTGCAAATCAGAATTATTATTGAATATAATTATTCATTTTCTGTATCATGTCTATGATTTTCTTCTCTTCATCAAGACCTGATTTTGCTGGTCAAGTGAAGGGTCACCAACAGAACATGTTTTCCAAAGCAAGTAGACTGGACTGAAAAGTAAATCTCATCCATTGAGAAAAGAGTTTAACAGCAAAAAGCTTCAGTGAATACGTTTATCTCCCATAGTGAGGATCCAGACCAATTTGACACAATAAATTGCCTTGCTGCTCAATGAGTCCCTGTAACAAGTACAGATTACATGTTTAAGACCTGTTGTTGCCTCCAGCCAATGTACCCAGAAAGAGTGTTAACTGTCCGTGTCTCTGCTTCCCAGCTAGTAAAAGGAATTTGGCTCTGTAGACTGACTTCTAAGAGGAAGCGAAGTGGAATGCTGAAAAACACAATTAAAAGAGGGATAAACATGAAAATGTTTACTGCCACCAATTGGCATAACATTCCAGACATATTAAGTAAAGCTTTCAACTAAGAATATAATACTTTTGTTATTTACTGGAATGTGGAAGAAAATGCAATTTCACAAGCCACACATATTAATGTGCTAGATGGGGGGAAGGGGAACCATGTTATAGATTCTACTAGTGTGACTCCTTGAAACAGTTAATTTTCAGCCTGTTACAGCATGAAGCTGTAAGTGCAAATTCATCAGTTTAATTATTTCTTCTTTTCCTTTTGTGGGGGACATACTGAAGACCGGACATCTTTTACTTAATCACTGATTACATTTGTTGCAGTATATGTCTGTAAAACAAGTGTAGCAAATCTATTACTACGCCATATTGTTAGGAGCCCCAGTTACCCTTCCTGAGTTTGTAGCAATGCTGTATGAAAACAGAAAACTCTCTTTCCCCTGCTGGTGGTTTGAATTGCTCTAATTTGTTCTGGTAATAGGCCCCAGATGTCAGAGTATAAAAGGAAGCCGGACCCAGCAAAAAGATTGCCATTCTGACCTTCTATTGAATTCTAGAGCTCTTGCCCTTTTTTGTCTTCTGAGCAAATCAAGCATTCACAAACATGTTGAATGGAGTGGAAAAAGCAGCTTGACTCTTGTGAAAAAAGTCACAAACAGAACTGAGATGGCTGCTTGCCACTTTCCCTGTCAGGGTGACATCTGCCACTGTTTGTTGAGCTGCCTTTTGTGGGGGGAAAAAAGAACCTTAACCTCAGCAGGGCTGTCTCTTCTTCCTCCTTCCCCTCCACCCCCTCCACCATTGTAGCTGTTTCTTTTTCTTCAGAAAGGATTTCATTTTTAATTCAGTCTTTGGAGTCTATCTTTTAGGAAAGATGAAGGCTGTATCTTACGGGCTTTTTTCTTCTGCAACTAGAGTCCTGACAATTCCTTTTTCTCCTTCTATGAGCATTTAGTTTATTATATTTACCACTCCATTTGTCTTGGCAAAACAGGTTTACATCTGTAAAAATGCTCAGTAGAGTAAATGCTCAGTAGAGTAAATCAAAGTGAATACAGCCAGATGCCTGCTAGCATTGATAAGAGTCCACATTCATGATAAAGTCAATCAACTTCTACACAATTTATGTGTCTTAGCCTCTAAACTACATTTTTGGTTAGCTGATCTTTGGCATGTTGTAGGAAACCTATGCAGGGCTATATTTTTCTGTTTGTGGAAAAAGATAAGGTTCAGAAGTAATTTTTTAAAAACATATATACTTCAACTATTAATTTAGTTTACATGATTCTTGCTCATATAGACTGCAGCTTGTTCACGAGAACTGAATAAGGAGCAGCATGCAGCTGCGCTGCACCAGGAGCAAACTAAGCATTATAGACTCATAGACTCACAGATTCTAGGACTGGATGGGACCTCGAGAGGTCATCGAGTCCAGTCCCCTGCCCTCATGGCAGGACCAAATACTATCTAGACCATCCCTGATAGACATTTATCTAACCTACTCTTAAATATCTCCAGCGATGGAGATTCCACAACTTCCCTAGGCAATCTATTCCAGTGTTTAACTACCCTGACAGTTAGGAACTTTTTCCTAATGTCCAACCTAAATCTCCCTTGCTGCAGTTTAAGTCCATTGCTTCTTGTTCTACCATTGGAGGCCAAGGTGAACAAGTTTTCTCCCTCCTCCTGATGACACCCTTTTAGATACCTGAAAACTGCTATCAGGTCCCCTCTCAGTCTTCTCTTTTCCAAACTAAACAAACCCAATTCCTTCAGCCTTCCTTCATAGGTCATGTTCTCAAGACCTTTAATCATTCTTGTTGCTCTTCTCTGGACCCTCTCCAATTTCTCCACATCTTTCTTGAAATGCGGTGCCCAGAACTGAACACAATACTCCAGTTGAGGCCTAACCAGCGCAGAGTAAAGTGGAAGAATGACTTCTCGTGTCTTGTTTACAACACACCTGTTATTGCATCCCAGAATCATGTTTGCTTTTTTTGCAACAGTATCACACTGTTGACTCATATTAAGCTTGTGGTCCACTATGACCCCTAGATCTCTTTCTGCCATACTCCTTCCTAGACAGTCTCTTCCCATTCTGTATGTGTGAAACTGATTGTTCCTTCCTAAGTGGAGCACTTTGCATTTATCTTTATTGAACTTCATCCTGTTTACCTCAGACCATTTCTCCAATTTGTTCAGATCATTTTGAATTTTGACCCTGTCCTCCAGAGCAGTTGCAATCCCTCCCAGTTTGGTATCGTCCGCAAACTTAATAAGCGTACTTTCTATGCCAACATCTAAATCGTTGATGAAGATATTGAACAGAACCGGTCCCAAAACAGACCCCTGCGGAACCCCACTTGTTATACCTTTCCAGCAGGATTGGGAGCCATTAACAACTATTCTCTGAGTATGGTAATCCAGCCAGTTATGCACCCACCTTATAGTAGCCCCATCTAAATTGTACTTTCCTAGCTTATCTATAAGAATATCATGCGAAACTGTATCAAATGCCTTACTAAAGTCTAGGTATATCACATCCACCGCTCCTCCCTTATCCACAAGGCTCGTTATCCTATCAAAGAACACTATCAGATTAGTTTGACATGATTTGTTCTTTACAAATCCATGCTGGCTATTCCCTATCACCTTACCACCTTCCAAGTGTTTGCAGATGATTTCTTTAATTACCTGCTCCATTATCTTCCCTGGCACAGAAGTTAAACTAACTGGTCTGTAGTTTCCTGGGTTGTTTTTATTTCCCTTTTTATAAATGGGCACTATATTTGCCCCCTTCCAGTCTTCTGGAATCTCCCCCGTCTCCCATGATTTCCCAAAGATAATAGCTAGAGGCTCAGATACCTCCTCTATTAACTCCTTGATTATTCTAGGATGCATTTCATCAGGCCCTGGTGACTTGCAGGCATCTAACTTTTCTAAGTGATTTTTTACTTGCTCTTTCCTTATTTTCTCTTCTAAACCTACCCTCTTCCCGTAAGCATTCACTATACTAGACATTCCTTCAGACTTCTCAGTGAAGACCAAAACAAAGAAGTCATTAAGCATCTCTGCCATTTCCAAGTCTCCCGTTACTGTTACCCCCTCCTCATTGAGCAGTGGGCCTACCCTGTCCTTAGTCTTCCTCTTGCTTCTAATGTATTGATAAAAAGTCTTCTTGTTTCCCTTTATTCCCATAGCTAGTTTGAGTTCATTTTGTGCCTTTGCTTTTCTAATCTTGCCTCTGCATTCCTGTGTTATTTGCCTATATTCATCCTTCGTGAGCTGATCTAGTTTCCATTTTTTATATGACGCCTTTTTATTTTGTAGGTCACGCAAGATCTTGTGGTTAAGCCAAGGTGGTCTTTTGCCACATTTTCTATCTTTCCTAACCATCGGAATAACTTGCTTTTGGGCCCTTAATAGCGTCCCTTTGAAAAACTGCCAACTTTCCTCAGTTGTTTTTCCCCTCAGTCTTAATTCCCATGGGACCTTGCCTATCAGCTCTCTGAGCTTACCAAAAAAAATTATAGAGTGACTCAGGAAAAGCTCTAAATCACAGTATGGTCCTTGGTTCCCCTCTTGTTCCAGTGAGAAAGTATTCTGGGTCATCGCAGTATTGGCATAGATTATTTCTCCCTTCAAGTTGGTTCAAAGGCACTGGCCAACACACTGTGAGGCAGAGAGAAGAAGCCCCACTGAAGGCACTATCTGCACAATCCCATATGGACTTATGTGTATTCTGAGTAGCCTGTGCAGAAAAGTTAGGTGCTGGCTACCTAGAAGAATATAGAGTGAGTGATCATTTTGCCCATAGCACAGAAATCAATATTGAGGGTTTTCACCTTTTTGGGGGTCAGATTTTGCAGCCTTTACTGACATCGTGTAGCATTTACTCATTTAAGTAATCCTATCCAGGGTGTGTCATAGTTCCAGCATAGTGCTCTTTGGTAGTTAGGAAAGCAGAATTGTAGAGAAGACTGTTTTGTTTAATGTGCAGAGCTCAAATGAGAAGAAAGTCCATCCCTCTTTTTGATTTTGTGCCTCAGGTTCAAGACAGTGAAAAACAAGAAATGGATTTAGGAAAAAAGTAAGGCATCTCTCATCTTGTTCATTCTTTATTATTCAAATAGTACATCTTGGGCAGCTAGGAAAAGGCCCCAAAAGGTTTGTGAAACTGTTAAATTATAATTATTTGCTCATTGCATTAGAGGAAGCATTTCACTATTCAGGAGGAAGCCTGGGGCTCATTCTAAGCTAATGGCTGTAGAGCACTGTCTGCAGTCATAGCATTCTCCATTATTACTAGAGAAATCTTTCAGTTGTTGCTTGAGATTGATTCAGCATGACAGAAAAACGAGTTAGCTACTCATATGCCTTGAGGTTTTTTAAAAGCTGTGGGTACACAGGTTCTACCTTTTGTAACAGGTATGCCATCACCTAGCCAGGCTTTGTTTAGAACTAATAACCACAATATTCATGGATTGGGCATCCATGGAGTTTGAGACAAGGCCAGCCAGCAACCCAAGCCTATCTCTGAAAATGTCCAGCAAAAGAACTGTAGCTTGTCAGGCTCAACACCTAGAAAATAGAAGAGTACATCAAATAGATAGATAGAGAGTCATAGGGGTCCAGAGCCTGTTGGAATTTGGTGTCCTAGAAGTGAATTAAACTGTGTCCAGGATAACTGAAATTTTAACAAACATCACTGACTCTTTTTCTAAACAAAGGTTAGCTTGGGTGTTTTGTGACAAATGCTTTGCACGTTCCTTACTGCATTTAATATTACCTCAGAACACTAGCAATTAGCTGAAGCAAGTCTGTCTGTTGTTATATAGTGTTGCTGTGCACTGTTCAGTTGTTGCTTTGTTTCACTCCAGAGCTAGTGGAGCGTCAGTGTTGGATTCAGTGATTCTTATATTATTAATATCATCGTTACAGTTTACAAAGCATGGAAGGTTGTATATAAATGTAAGATATTATTTTCAGCAGCAAAATCAGATAACATGTAACCAAGTAAAAATCAAATATAATGCCTGCTAGACTAACACTCTTCTTCTGAGATTTCTATTTAACTCTTCCCCCTGCCCATTAATCTGCAGTCCATCTTCTCTTTTTACATTCTACATTACTAGCTGACACCCACTAGCAACAAGAAGACTAGCTCACTAAGGCAGCTGCTTATACTCTGCTCACATTGGCCACTGATATAGCAGCAGGGTGCCACCTAACAGACAAAGGTCACTCAACTTCTGTCCCTTGGTTTTTCATTTCTACACAGGTGACTAGCACTTCAAGATTCCTCCTCCAAGGCTGTCATGCTGCTTCACAGCAGTATGAAAAATAAGGACAACTTTAACCTCGCTAAGGTCTTCTTTATTAAATGTTGCTTTACTAACAGTTCAAAAATATATGCTCCTTTGCAACTGTTAGCCAAACTCAAATGAGGAGCAGTAGAAAAAAGATTGTATCCATTAACAATTACCACAACAGAAAAATTCCAGGAAAGAAAAAAAAAGCTTAATCGTTAAAGATAACCTATTAAATTTAAATGGAAATATGTAGTGGAGGAATTATATATCTTCAGGGCTTCCATAAAAATAACCTAATGTGATGCACAAATTCACTCAGAAACCTGTGATAGTGATTTTTGTTGATGCTGAGCACTTTAGGATATATCGCATAACTGGCACCAGACTATTTATCTTCAAGCAAAAGATCTTTCAGAAGTTATGCAAGGTCTTTTATTTAACCAGGATAAATTTGTATAGCACAAATAAGCGTAGGATTTAGGTATTCCTTTTTGCCTCAAAAGTATTTAATACAATATATATATGAGCATGTGAAACATACTTCACATTCTCAGCATTCTCTTTTCTCTCATAAATCTGCCATAGCTAACTTTGTGTAAGAGTGAACAGCACATTCGCTAATAGGTTGCTACAGCCATAATTTCTGTCTGACAACAGTATAAGCCTCAAGAACACTTCTAAAATATTCAAGTTCTGTAGTGAAATAACTTGTTCTGAAGAAAGGAATACTGTTGATTGTTCTAATTCCCTGGTCCCTAGGAAATAAAGGTGTGAGGCTGTGAAATCCTCAGAAGTCATGAGCCCTTGACATGATCTAGAAAAAACAGTAAATATTCCCGATGTTATAAAACTGTGGATTAGAATATAATGAGTCAGATTTTCAAATGAGATCCAGCCCCTATAGTGGCTACCATGATTAAAATGGGAGGAAGATATCACCAATTTTAGTGGTTGTCCTCTATTTAGACAGCTAAATAAACTAAACTTTCTGACTCTGACCCAGCAAATCACTTAAGCACATGCCTAATTTCATTGTCACAAAATACAATTGAGGCCAAGAGCATCGCAAGATTAAAAAAAAAGATTAGGCATTTATATGGACAATAAGAACATTCACAGTTTCATTAGATAGTTTAAAAATATTGGAAGGGTTGTAAGCCTTCATCCCTTGGGTCTAAGTCAACATCTAACTGACGGCAAGTTAGGCAGAAACCTCTGTGGACAATTTGCTCCATAGTAGACCAATATGGAGTATTTTGTACCTTCTGTCAGATACAGAATATTAGAGTAGATGCGCCACTGGACTGATTTCGTATGACCATTCCCATTTTCCTAACTAGGTATAAGCTTTCAAAAAGTCCTGTGAAGTCATAGAATCATAGAAATGTCAGGCTGGAAGGGAATTGAAGAGGTCATTTAGTCCTAGGGTGACCAGATGTCCTGATTTTATAGGGACAGTCCTGATTTTGGGGTCTTTTTCTTATATAGGCTCCTATTAACCCCCACCCCATCCTGATTTTTCAGATTTGCTGTCTGGTCACCATATTTAGTCTATCCCCTTGTGCTAAAACAGGATTAAGTCTAGTTAATCTATCCCCAACAGATGATCATCTATCCAGTTCTTAAAAATCTCCAGTGACCGGGACTCTACAACAGGGACTTTACAACAGGTAACCTGTTTCAAAGTTTAACTATCCTTATTGTTCAGGGGTTGGCAACCTCTGGCACGCAGCTCACTAGGGTAAGCACCCTGGCAGGCCAGGCCACTTTGTTTATCTGCCACATCCGCAGGTTCAACCAATCACGGCTCCCAGTGGGCGTGGTTTGCCACTCCAGGCCAGTGGGGGTTGCAGGAAGCGGCGCAGGTCGAGGGATGTGCTGGCTGCAGCTTCCCATCACCCCACTGGCCTGGAGCAGTGAACCGTGGCCTGTGGCAGCCACAATCGGCTGAATCTACGGATGCGGCTGGTAAACAAAGTGTCCCGGTCCCCCAGGGTGCTTACCCTGACGAGCCACGTGCCTGAGGTTTCCGACACCTGTTATAGTTAGACAGTTATTCCTAATACCCAGCCTATATTTCCCTAGCTGCAAAGTCAAGTATTTCAGTCTATTGCCCTGTCACTGTTGGGTTGTTCCTTCTTAAATGTTGCTTTTGTTTGGGTCAGTCTATTTTTAAAGGTCCCAAGCAGTAAATCTTCCACCAATTCTTTGGGAATACTGTCCTAGAGTCTAACATAATCCTATTGTCTGGATGTTTTTCTGGCATTCAACTTGAATATTCTATATTTTATTTTCAACCTATTACTCATATTTATATATCTTGTATTAGCCAAAAAACTTCTTGTTTCCTTTGTATTAAAACCCTTCATATAGTTTTAGATTGTTATCTTGTCCCTTCCCTTTATCAGCACTTAAGCAGGTTGTATAGACTTAACCCTTTTAGTCCCAGGTTCTACTTTATAAGGTTGCTTTACATCAGTCTCTCAATGTAAAGAGGTTCAGAGTGGCATAAAGCATCCTTAATTAGAATGACAATCTGTCCCATAATCTTTTCTTGCCAATTATTTCTCAAAGCTCCCTAATAATTTATTTTGTCTTTCTCTGAACTGCTTCCACTTTGTGAATATCCCCCTATTAAAGCAGTTCCCACGATACTCCAGGTATGATTGCACTCTCTCCCAGTTCAGAACAATATGTAGGTAGCCCAAAATTGCATTAGCATTGTTTGCTGTCACGTCATATTGTAAATATATGTCTAATTTGTTGCCCAGAATATAACAGTACCAGAAACCAGCATAGAGTAAAGGTTGTTACTGAAATACCAAGTATATAACTGTACTCGTGCATAAGCCACACAAATGCTCAAATATCTCAAGGTTTATCCTGAGTGACTTCGTTATCGGAAGTGCTGCTTCAGGTAGGTGACACTTCCAGGAATATCAGTACAACACTAATATTTCCTGTGTCTGTCCCCAAACTGTAAGCCAACTCCAGTATTACTACAGGGGTGTACTTCTAAGAGAATGACACCATCATTTTAAAGCAGTGGCAAAGTTCACTGTAGCTGGGTAACTGTAGTTAGAAAATGAATAGAGGTGATTGGAATGTTTTAGACCAAATGGAATTTCATTGAAATGTGCTGTTTTGAGAAGAGGTACCAGTTATGATGAATATTTAATCAGGAAGGTTTTTGAGATCCAGGGCATTCTGATCAATTCTGAACACAGAGAGATAGAGGTAAAGAGAGGCCTGAATCAAAAACCTGAGCTATATGACTAGAAAACAGCTCTGCTGAGATAATTCCATTTCATGAAAACATCAAAAATATTTTGGTTTTGTACTATGCAGAACAAAAACAAATTTCTATACCTCAAAAGTTGTCATGAAATGGAAATATCATCCTCTAGACAGGTATAAAAATAACCATACTGGATTCCTTTGAGCCACAAAAAACATCCCCCAAAATGGGATGGGTGCTTCCCATTTTCTAAAGGTCATAGCAATAGATCTCTTTTGACTGATATCAGTGCTGCAGCTACTCCTTCATTCGCCTCCCTCCAAGCAGTCACAAATGAGCAGATCACCATATTATACGCTCATGTCTCAGGCTAGAATCCAGGACTGTGAGGCTGCACTATTATGTAGCAACTAAAGTCTTCCTCTGCCCCAGTAGGATTCTGCCACTACTTCTGTCAGGATGATAGAGCTCCAGACCAATATGGTTCCTCTGGAGTCCCAGGTAGGGTAGACTGAGACTTACTTAGCCTCCCCTGACCCTCTAGAATTGCAGTTTCTGGCCCCTGGGATTTCAGTAGATGGGCCATGCAGAGAAGAGCAATGGAAGAAGAATTCAAGGAAGAAATGTGATTTAAGGAGAAGACTAGGTGAAGAGAAGGCCCTTGATAGGCAAGAAATGAGACCCTTCTTCAGCCATAGAAAGCAGCATTACAGAGAGTGACACATAGAGCAATAAGGGAAGAGGGTTGTGAGGTCCTTAGGGAGCAGGAGGAAATAAGAGCAGAAATATAGGTGGAGTGAGGTTTTAAAGATTAGGATATTGACTCTGATGCAATAAAATCTAAGAAGCCATGTCAAGATTCAAGGTTGAGGGTGATGAAGTGTTGAGTGCAGAGTTTTGGATAAATTGGAGGGGAAAAACTGAGATAGACCCAGAAGATATCACAAATATCGTGATGAAAGATTAATAAAGTGCACAAAAATATTCCAGGCAAGTGGATAGAAAGGAAAGGACAGTTAAATGAAATATATTGCAATTTTATATTGTATAAATTTGTGTCAGTCCAATAAAATTAGTAGTGTGTGTTGGCTTTGTGAGTCACTAAAATGGTATTTGATTATTTAAAAAAAGGGAGTTAGCTGCTATCACATCTGGAGGATTGAGCATCTCCCACCAGCCAGTAAAATTGTTGGTTTGGGGTGATAATGCTAAATCATGATTCACAACAGTGAGATTAACAATCCACCACTATTTGTTTTTCCTTCTTAAATGTCAAGTAAAATCACTGAAGCATGAAGTGGATTATTTAACTCAAAGTGATAATGTGCAGCACTGTTAACACTTACAGGCAGGAAATGAAACCTGAAGTTGTAGTAATCTTACTGTGGTTAAACAGATAATTATGTAATTTCCTACCTTGTGATTAAGAACCCCCACGCCATGGGAAAAAGGCAACAAATTGTCAAATTGCCATTGTTTGATTTCTGACAGAGGCCAGGCCCTTCCCCGCCTCATTGTGGCCTTCATCACCCCCCCCTCTCAACTGTCTGCTTTGCATTGCCTGCGAACCGCAGAACAGACTGCTCTTGCAGGAGCTGGAAATTGAGAGGCAGTCAGTCTTTATAACAAGAGAGGGCAAAAGCCAACTCTACACATTGAAGATTTCAGAGCAGCCTGATGAATGGCTACTTGCACTTCAGAGAGAGGGAGGAAGGGAGGAAAGGAGGCCTGCAACGGTGGGACTGAAAGCATTAACGTTCTCCACACACTGTTCTGATGTATGTCTGAGTTGGCAATTTAAAAGCTTTTTTTTAAATTTGTCCCCAGTACACTGAACAGTCATTGTTTTCACCCTGGTGGCTTTAGCAAGTGCAAAAACCAAACAAACAAAAAATCCAACCCCACAACTTGAGGTATAATCATGTTTTGTTTTGTTTTCTGATCAATGTTGTGGTTTGGAGGACATGATAGTGAGCTACAGGGGTCACTATGTATTAATTTTAGTGGTTTATTTTAGCAAGTAATTTATATCTTTTTCCAGAATCTTTTATGTTTTCTGCTCATTAATCGAGTTCCCATTTATGCTGCTCCTTTTGCATTAAAAGACGTATTGCACTATTCAGAGCCTTAATTTAGCCCATATGTCAAAACTATATCTAAATGAGCCACTTACAGTACTTCAGTGTGAAATACATTATATAAGTCTCTTCTCCCCTCCACAGCCATATATTTCCCTTTACAGATTTGGCTTCTTCAGCAAAAGTAAAGTATTGTCCTTCCATCAAAAGTGAAATTAAAAAAAAACAAACTTGTATTACCAAGACTAATTAAAAATTATGGGAAGAAATACAAATATTGGCCTATCACACCAAATCATGAGCATATAATATGCCGAAGGTTTTCAGAGATATTTAATCATTGGAAAAATAGGTCAGATCCTCAGATGGTGTAAATTGGCTAAACTGCACTGAAGTAAATGGGGCTGATTTACATCGGATACATTGTGCTCCAAACAATGGACTATAGTCCTACAATAAATTTGAATGTCATGCATTTCTTTTTTTAAGCCTTCTTTATAAAGTAACGACAGTAAGTTGTTTTTCTTGTCATCTTATCATTTTTACCAAAATATATTATTACCCTGCATGTTCCCTAAAACAATCTCTTCCTGTAAAATATTCTCTTTTGTTGCCAATGTTGTTATACTAGCAGAACAGGTCACTGCAGCGTATGTAAGAATAATGAATATCTGGCTGAAGAATCAAGACAAAAATTTTTGTACGTTCTTTCTCAAGGTTTGTGTGGAGTCCCACCTGTTTTGTCAATTTTTCTATTGTAGAATTGCCAGATTGAGAGGTTGGATGAAATCCTAGCCCTATTGAAGTCACTGGAAAAAATATAATTGACTTCAATAGGATATCACTCCTTCTGTTCTGAGTTTCTACTGAGAAAATTTCTTTTTGGGGGGCGGGGGAGGGGGGCTTGCTGTTAGTCCTGCACTGGGTCAGATCCTCAGCTAATGTAAACTGGCATAGCTCCTATGAAGTCTCTATTAAATTGGTCATTGAATTCAAAACAATACATTTACAGTTGAATATGAGAAATGTAGCTCTTTACTCCTGCTTGGCAAACAGAAGACTGTTAGAATGTGTATATAACTTTCATGATGATACTGATGTTCCCAATAATGATGTTTGTCATCTACTCCATTGCAAATGAGATCTGCTCTCTCCCCATTTAGCACTATGCAATAACTCTTCATTCTCACAGCTCTTAATTCTACATTCTGAGGGTTCAGTGGACTTTTGCACTGATTTATGTACATAAGGCTCTTTCTCTGTTCTAAGGGTACCAATCTCTACTTTTCCTTTTAACGAGGAATGCCTGGGTGGGTCTTTTAATGATTTATGGGCACATATTTTTTAAAAAAAATCAGAATTAGTATTAATCTAGAACTTTTTTTTTCCTCTATCCTTAAGAATCACAACATTTTCTGCACCGATATTCTCTCACTCTGGCACTTTATTGATATATTGCTTATTACAAGATACAACATTACCATTGTTATAAATAATGATATTTAACATCTGTTCATTTTATTTACCATTTCCTAATTCATTATAAAATTAAAAAAGAAGTCTATTGTCAACACTTCAATTGAGTAACACGTTATATTTAACATCAGAGCAATTCAACAGGTTAGGACCAACCAGTTGACTTTGTTTTTTAGTATTGTATAGTTGGTTCTTTAACCCCTTATACAGACCTTTTCAAGCCTTGCAAAATAAGAAAAATTCTGTGTGGAGTTGGGTTCTAATGAAATTTGGGATATCAGTACTGCATTTAGTCATATTATAGCCACACTGATGTCTCTGTTTCTTGTAAATAATCCTCTGGCACCCAGTGCTGAGCAAAAGTAATTATTTTCCTAGCTGTGGGGTCTTGTTATGGATTTGACACAGACATGCTCTCATTTTTTGTAATTGTGTAAGTAAGTTAAATTTCAGCAGCACCTCTGCTCTCGTTTCTAGTTGCAGAGAGCTTATAGATCAAGGTAATGGACCTTTTTAGTACTTTATGTACATTGGACTTGACAACTTTTCAGTCCCCTGGGATTAATGTGGCACCTGATCCTTCAACATGGACTAGAATAATTTTGAACCCAAATCTTGAAGGTTATGGTTGAAGGTCAGTAGCTGCTAAGAATACTGCATAGCACGTCCTTGTGCCCATACAGAATCCCATTGACATTAGTATGGTTCTTCATGGTTCTCCTTGCAGAAATCACTAATGTATTTTTATTGATTCTCCATTTATCTAGCTATCGAGGAGTCTGATCCAGACCCTACTGAAACAAATAAAAAGCCTCCCATTAATCTTGTGCATCAGATATTTGGGGTTGGGAAGGTTATTTTACTGCCAGAAATCCAGTCCTTAGCCAGAGTTCCAGACCTACGGTATCCCTTGAGAACTGGAAGCACAACAAAAGGCAGGGGAAAATCACTATGTAGAGGGCAGATGGGCTGGAGACTCAGGTGCAGTAACAGGACAAGCAGTCAGAAGCCACAAGGAAAAGAGATGGTACTGGAGCAGAGCTTCCTCTCCCACTTCTGATTCCAAGTATCTTGACATGCACTATTCAGTCTGCTGAAGAGCCTTAACCACAATCACCTACTCAGTGTACCATGTTGTCAAAGTCTGAGAAACCTACTTCTGGTGGCTGGCGATGGATGCCCCAGTATGGCTCAAAGAAAAAAAAAAAAGGATGTGAACATTCAACAAATGTAAAGTTTTTGCAGTATGTCCATGTCAATCCTGTCTTAGAGGCAGTTTCCAAGTGATGAGATTCTTAATGCCCACTTCAGTCTTGGACTTTCTCCTGAGGCCACAAACAAAGATACCAACTGCGGTGTTAATCTTTATGAACTGACCATCTATTCACTAAGACATGGTTCAGATCACCAACTCATTTCAGAGGCCATCAGACTGTAACAATGACTTTAGGACACTACTGATTTACTGTAGGTGGGATTTGAACTGACATCTTAATCATTATTGGAAGGGGTCCACTATTAATCAGTTGATCTATCCCACTCCCTATGAAGAGTTTCTGTCTTTGCATTCTGTTCAGGACCAGTCCTATGAAACCTGGAAGGGCTTTGTGCTTCAGCCAAACTCTAACTATTGAGGATTAGGAAGAAACAGAGGCCAAATTATCCCACAACTACCTACTAAAGGGTTTCTTGTACCTTCCTCTGCAGCACCTGATACTGGCCACTGTTAGAGACCAAGGACTGTATTAAATGGGCCACTCACCTCATCCAATATGGCCGTTTCTGTGTTCTTGTAAATGACCGTAATGCTGTCAGTCTATCACAATATCCTATCAAGCAGAAATTCCATGAGCTTGAGCGTCCTGAGTGCAAAGGTTTTTTTTCAGAATAAGCTATGACCCCCCTACGTAGGACCCAGACCTGCTGGCTGATTCCGGGATGCACACAGCACGGTGCCAAGACAGGCAGGAAGCCTGCCTTAGCCCCCCTGCTGCGTCACTGACTGGGAGCTGCCTGAGGTAAGCCCATGCATGCCCCAACCACCAACCCCCTGCCCCAACCCTGAGTCCCCCCCAAAACACAGAGCACCCTCCTGCACCCCAAGCCCCTCATCCCCAGCCCCAGCCCGGAGCCCACACTGCCAGCTCAGAACCCTCACCCCCTGTAGTCTAACCCCCTGCCCCAGCCCAGAGCCCCCTCCCACACCCTGAACCCCTCATCCCTGGCCCCACCCCAGAGCCCTCACCCCAATCTCTTGCCTCAACTTGCAGCCCCCTCCCACACTCCAAATCCCTCAGCCCCACCCCCCAGGATGGAGCCCCCTCCTGAACCCCAAACCCTCATTCCCAGCCCCACCCCAGAGCCAGTACCCCCAAGCCAGAGCCCTCACCCCCACCCAGTGAAAGTAAGTAAGGATGGCGGAGAGCGAGCCACCAAAGGAAGGGGAATGTAGTGAGCAGGGGCCAGGGCCTCTGGGAAGGGGTAGGGCTAGGGTGTTTAGTTTTGTGCAACTAGAAAGTTGGCAACCCTAGATAACAGGCTGGACATTACAGGAAATATTCTTAGGAGTTAGAAGCTTGTTACTACCTAAACAGAAGGAGTGCAAAGTCAACAAAGTCTTGTAAGAGTGCTTTGCTGCAAGAGGCTCTTAGTTTTGGGGAGCTGATCTGCAGCAGACACAAACAAGACTACTTCACTCCAAGGGCCAGTAGTTCTGAGGTGACTCTGTGTACCCCTGGGAAACAGCACACAAACCCTTACAGGTTTTTTAGAAATGGTTTTATTGAAGTAAAATTCTTTACATAGGCACAGTAGATTTTTTAATGAGCCAAGTTATTTGTGCATTTATTTGCTGCAGAGATTCTTTAACATGAATATACAGAGACAAAAATAGTCTAATTTTCATTGGAGATGTCAGTTTAACAATGAAAGCTGCCTTTATTGATTGACTGATTCTTAAAGGCTGTTAATGTTCCTTTAGGGATGTGAAGAAAAGCTCCATGAATCAGGGAGGAAAAAAAACAACACTTTATACTTCAATCAGTTGACATGAGCAAAAATGTTTATGTTCTATATTTCAGAGAATTTAGTTTGTAATCCAGGTATTAAAATTACCAAAGAAACTACACTTTTTCTCACTGAAGATGTGGCCTGTATGATTTAATGTAACAAGTACTTACAGTACTGTGCCTATAAATACCTCCAACTTTCTCTTTTCACTAATCATCTCTTTTGAAACTGGGGCAGTGGGCAGGAAGGGGAGTGTATGCATGTGTATATAATTTTAGCAACCTTGCCAGAGTACCAAACAAACAAAATTTAAACACTTGTATAACACTTCTCATCCATATATCTCACAATGCTTCACAAAAGAGGGACATATAATGGCAGAGAGGAAGGACAGTCAGGGCAAAGTTGTGAGGCAAGATCAAACAAGTATCTTAGATGCCTATATACAAATGCAAGAAGTATGGGTAATAAGCAGGAAGAACTGGAAGTGCTAATAAATAAATACAACTATGACATTATTGGCATTACTGAAACTTGGTGGGATAATACACACGACTGGAATGTTGGTGTGGATGGGTATAGTTTGCTCAGGAAGGATAGACGGGGAAAAAGGGAGGAGGTGTTGCCTTATATATTAAAAATGTACACACTTGGACTGAGGTGGAGATGGACATAGGAGACGGAAGTGTTGAGAGTCTCTGGGTTAGGCTAAAAGGGGTAAAAAACACGGGTGATGTCGTGCTGGGAGTCTACTACAGGCCACCTAATCAGGTGGAAGAGGTGGATGAGGCTTTTTTCAAACAACTAACAAAATCATCCAAAGCCCAAGATTCGGTGGTGATGGGGGACTTCAACTATCCAGATATATGTTGGGAAAATAACACAGCGGGGCACAGACTATCCAATAAGTTCCTGGACTGCATTGCAGACAACTTTTTATTTCAGAAATTTGAAAAAGCTACTGGGGGGAAGCTGTTCTAGACTTGATTTTAACAAATAGGGAAGAACTTGTTGAGAACTTGAAAGTAGAAGGAAGCTTGGGTGAAAGTGATCATGAAATCATAGAATTTGCAATTCTAAGGAAGGGTAGAAGGGAGTACAGCAGAATAGAGACAATGGATTTCAGGAAGGCGGATTTTGGTAAGCTCAGAGAGCTGATAGGTAAGGTCCCATGGGAATCAAGACTGAGGGGAAAAACAACTGAGGAGAGTTGGCAGTTTTTCAAAGGGACGCTATTAAGGGCCCAAAAGCAAGCTATTCCGATGGCTAGGAAAGATAAAAAATGTGGCAAAAGACCACCTTGGCTTAACCACAAGATCTTGCGTGACCTACAAAATAAAAAGGCGTCATATAAAAAATGGAAACTAGGTCAGATTACAAAGGATGAATATAGGCAAATAACACAGGAATGCAGAGGCAAGATTAGAAAGGCAAAGGCACAAAATGAACTCTAACTAGCTATGAGAATAAAGGGAAACAAGACGACTTTTTATCAATACATTAGAAGCAAGAGGAAGACCAAGGACAGGGTAGGCCCACTGCTCAGTAAGGAGGGGGAAACAGTAACGGAAGACTTGGAAATGGCAGAGATGCTTAATGACTTCTTTGTTTCGGTCTTCACTGAGAAGTCTGAAGGAATGTCTAATATAGTGAATGCTTACGGGAAAAGGGTAGGTTTAGAAGATAAAATAAAAAAAAGAGCAAGTAAAAAATCACTTAGAAAAGTTAGATGCCTGCAAGTCACCAGGGCCTGATGAAATGCATCCTAGAATACTCAAGGAGTTAATAGAAGAGGTATCTGAGCCTCTAGCTATTATCTTTGGGAAATCATGGGAGATGGGGGAGATTCCACAAGACTGGAAATGGGCAAATATAGTGCCCATCTATAAAAAGGGAAATAAAAACAACCCAGGAAACTACAGACCAGTTAGTTTAACTTCTGTGCCAGGGAAGATAATGGAGCAGGTAATTAAAGAAATCATCTGCAAACACTTGGAAGGTGGTAAGGTGATAGGGAATAGCCAGCATGGATTTGTAAAGAACAAGTCATGTCAAACTAATCTGATAGCGTTCTTTGATAGGATAACGAGCCTTGTGGATAAGGGAGAAGTGGTGGATGTGATATACCTAGAC
Organism: Gopherus evgoodei; assembly: GCF_007399415.2. Lineage (NCBI taxonomy): Eukaryota > Metazoa > Chordata > Testudines > Testudinidae > Gopherus > Gopherus evgoodei. Next base: position 200,486,894 of record NC_044323.1, read on the forward strand.
TTTAGTAAGGCATTTGATAAGGTCTCGCATGATATTCTTGTAAATAAACTAGGAAAGTACAATTTAGATGGGGCTACTATAAGGTGGGTGCATAACTGGCTGGATAACCGTACTCAGAGAATAGTTGTTAATGGCTCCCAATCCTGCTGGAAAGGTATAACAAGTGGGGTTCTGCAGGGGTCTGTTTTGGGACTGGCTCTGTTCAATATCTTCATCAACGATTTAGATGTTGGCATAGAAAGTACGCTTATTAAGTTTGCGGACGATACCAAACTGGGAGGGATTGCAACTGCTTTGGAGGACAGGGTCAAAATTCAAAATGATCTGGACAAACTGGAGAAATGGTCTGAGGTAAACTGGATGAAGTTCAATAAAGATAAATGCAAAGTGCTCCACTTAGGAAGGAACAATCAGTTTCACACATATAGAATGGGAAGAGACTGTCTAGGAAGGAGTATGGCAGAAAGAGATCTAGGGGTCATAGTAGACCACAAGCTTAATATGAGTCAACAGTGTGATACTGTTGCAAAAAAAGCAAACGTGATTCTGGGATGCATTAACAGGTGTGTTGTAAACAAGACACGAGAAGTCATTCTTCCGCTTTACTCTGCGCTGATCAGGCCTCAGCTGGAGTATTGTGTCCAGTTCTGGGCACCGCATTTCAAGAAAGATGTGGAGAAATTGGAGAGGGTCCAGAGAAGAGCAACAAGAATGATTAAAGGTCTTGAGAACATGACCTATGAAGGAAGGCTGAAGGAATTGGGTTTGTTTAGTTTGGAAAAGAGAAGACTGAGAGGGGACATGATAGCAGTTTTCAGGTATCTAAAAGGGTGTCATCAGGAGGAGGGAGAAAACTTGTTCACCTTAGCCTCCAATGATAGAACAAGAAGCAATGGGCTTAAACGGCAGCAAGGGAGATTTAGGTTGGACATTAGGAAAAAGTTCCTAACTGTCAGGGTAGTTAAACACTGGAATAAATTGCCTAGGGAAGCTGTGGAATCTCCATCTCTGGAGATATTTAAGAGTAGGTTAGATAAATGTCTATTAGGGATGGTCTAGACAATATTTGGTCCTACCACGAGGGCAGGGGACTGCACTCGATGACCTCTCGAGGTCCCTTCCAGTCCTGGAGTCTATATTGTCTTCATTTTGTAGTAGGATACTGAAGCACAGAGGCAAAGCACTTAAACTAAAAGTTGCTCAAATACTTTCCTAAATAGGGATGGCCTTGAGCATATGCTTAAAGTTAAGCAATTGCTTAGCCAAATCAAGACAAGACAGATTCATTTGTCCAACTTGCCATTCAGCAAGTCAGTGGGAGAGGAACAGAATCCAGGTTGCCGGTCTTCCAGGCCAGACCCTATCCAGTAAACCACAGTACCTTTGAACAAGCAAATAGACCAGCGGTCAGCAACCTTTCAGAAGTGCTGCGCCAAGTCTTCATTTATTCACTCTAATTTAAGGTTTCACATGCCGGTAATACGTTTTAATGTTTTTTAGAAGGTCTCTCTCTACAAGTCTATATATTATATAACTAAACTAGTGTTGTATTGTAAAATAAACAAGGTTTTCAAAATGTTTAAGAAGCTTCATTTAAAATGAAATTAAAATGTTGATCTTATGCCACCAGCCTGCTGCTGGTCTGGAATTCTGTTCATCTAGGCCAGCAGTGGGCTGAGCGGGGCCTGCAGCCAGAACCCCAGACCGGCAGCGGGCTGTGCGGGGCTGGCAGCCGGGACCTCAGATAGGCAGTGGGCTGAGCGGCTCAGCCCACTGCTCCTCAGGGGTTCCATCCACCAGCTCCTGCCAGCCGGGATCCACTCACCCCGCTGCCAGTCTGGGGTCCCAACCCTTCCCACATACAGTGGGTACCTACCTTCTCCCTGGTTCTGGCCCTGTCTCTTTCTCTCTCTGCACTGAGTTGAGGGTGGGAGTGCACTGAACACAAAGCTGGGGGTAAAGGGTCTGGCTGGGAACTAGAATGAGGGAGGGGGCTCATGGTTGAGGCAGGAGGTTTGGGTGTGGGGCACTTACCTGGGCAGCTCCCATTTGGTGTGAGGAGTGCAGGTGGAAATGTGTGTGGTGGGAGGGGGTGTAGGAGCTCAGGGCAGGTTTTGGGGATATAGGGGTGCAGGGCTCAGGGCAGAGGGCTGTGGGGGTGTCAGGGCTCAGGGCAGAGGGCTGGATGACTGCCCCCCTCAGAACCTCCAACCCCCACACTTCTTGTCCCCTGACTACTCCCTCTTGGGACCCCTTCCCCTAAGTGCCCCCCCAAGACCCTATCCTCTATCTAAGCCTCCCCGCTCCTTGTCCTCTGAGTGCCCCTCTAGGACCCTACCCCCTACCTGTCCCCTGACTGCCCCAACCCTTATCCACACCCCCACACAGAACCCCCTAGACCCCCATGCCTATCTAACCACTCTCCACCCCCTGACAGGACCCCCAGAACTCTGGACCCATACAACCCGCCCCCCCGCTCCCTGCCTGCCCCAACCCCTCTCCACACCCCTACCTCCTAACAGCTGCCCCCAGAACTCCTGACTTATCCAATCCCCCCAGCTCCTTGTCCCCTGACCACCCCCTCCAGAGACCCCTGCACCCTAACTGCCCACCCCCCAGGACCCTCCTTGCTCCCTGTCCCCTATCCACTCCCCACCCCCAGCAGACCCCGGGACTCCCATGCCCCATCCACTCCCCCTGCTCCCTGACTGCCCCCTCCATAGACCCCCTACCCCTAACCATCCTTCCCGGGATTCCAACCCACCTTGCTCCCTGTCCCCAGACTGCCCCCACCCCTTATCCAACTCGCCCCCCCAGCCCCCGCCCCCTTACCATGAGGGCACGCGCGCAGCATTCTGAGGGCCGGGGCTGCTCGAGCGGCGGCGGCGGCGGCGGCAGGGCTCCGCATAACCGGGGAGCGTCTTTCCCTTCCCAGGCAGCCAAACCCTGCCCCGCGGGAGCGCTCCGCGCGCGCGCAACAGCAGCAACGTTCCATGGGAAGGCGGGGGAGGGGCTGGCGGCTTGCTGCGCTCGCCTGGACGCTCCGACCCCAGAGCGCAGACCCTGTAGCTTGCCATACCAGCAGGATTTTTAAGGGCACACTGGAGTCTCGGCAGCCCCTAGCGTGCCATTAAAAATCGGCTCCGGTGCCGTCTTTGGCACACGTGCCATAAGTTGCTGACCCCTCAAATAGACTGACATTACAGCAGTGTTTTCTCCAGGTCAGGCTTAAGGTATATTTGTAAGGCAGAGTTTAGACTGGCACCTGCCATTCCATTTTGTTCTCTGTGTTAGGCAACGTAATTGAGGCTTTAAATCTGTAAACCACTACCTCCCTCATAAGAGTGTGTGTGTGTGTGGGGGGGGTAAGCTATTAAATAGAAAGAGAGAACACTGTTCCTCTAGGAAGAAAATGTGAAGTTTTCTATTTTTAGAGCTATTTTTTCAGGCTCATTCTGCTCTGTTGCACTGGTGTAAAACAACAACAGTAACTCCACTGCATTATCTTGATATACAACAAGTGAGAGCAGAATCAGACCCTTTTGTCTTTAAGGAAACACTGATATAAATTCTTATACTAATCTGTGCTTTCTAGTGAAGTCCAGACTCTCTTTATTAGAATAGCAAAGAATATCTCAACAACAATAATACTTTGCATTTATACAGGGCTGACCTCCACTGAGTTCAGGCTTTGGATTGAGCCCACAAAGAATTTTATCTGAGAATCTCAAAGTACTTTACAGAATGAGTAAATATAATTGCCCTTATTTTACAGTTCAGGAGTCATAAGTCAGAGAAATAACCTGAAAAGGGCCAAACAGTAAATCATTGGAAGAATAAGCAATAGAGCCCAGGACTCCTGATATTCAATTTCTTGCTCTAACCAATACACTATCATACCTTTCTAGCATCACACTGTACTTAGCTAACTGGATCTTTATGCCCTTTCAGACATCTTGGGGTAGACCTGCTTAATAACAATAATAGCCATCTTTTCATTTCAGGCTTCTCTGCTATTTGAAATCCCTTGACCTTGCTGTTTGCAAAGTAGACTGACTGACTGTGGAACTGAGTAGGCTGAGCTGCTGCATTAGTTGGTTCTCCATCTGGCTGGTGGTTTGTTGGCTGTCTCCCAAAACAGGAGTGACCTTGCTGCTGGGCTAGCTAGCTCTTAATCTGATTGGGACCTTGCTGTCTTGCTTCTAGCATGGTTTCCTTCACTCCTGGCTGCCACGCTAGCTGGTTCTCCATCTGGCTGATGGCCAAGATGACCCAGTTGCAACTTCTCCATCTGGTTTATTCTTGGAATGATTCGCCATCTGTTGCTAATTTAATATAGTCACCCCACACACTCTTCCTACAGCCTTTCTACTATATATCCTCACTCATTTTTGGCTTGATTTCTGCCTAATGCAGAGACTGAATCTATTTTTCTGTGCCTCTTCTTCTGTTTCTTTACTGTTCTGCACTAGCTGGCAGAAAGCCTTCTAACAATATCCCATCTTCACTGTCAGTTTCCTCACTTATGCAGTGTTCCATTAACAGTCTGCTGTAGTCCTTTGCAAACCAGCTACAGAATCTGTCTTATATTGTAATTGCATCTTCATGGTCTTTTCCAAAACATCCATATCAGCCTTATACACCTGTTTCATTTGTTTGTTTTCCCACTCTGTGGGCAAAATACTGCCTATTATAACAACACATTCACTTTGTAAGCATTACACGAGAACAGATTCCAGCCATTCAAACTCCAGAAAAGAGAATGATACCTTTAAAACCAAAGTCTTGTCTCCTTTGGATTGACAATAAATAGTTCATGATATGTAATGTTTTGTAATATAGGTGATGTAGATGATTATTTTATTACTACAGATCCCATCTGACCTGGGTTTGCCACAGAATGTTCCCTCCCTACTCCTATTGTACAGTGTCGTATTGTTGGACATCTCTTTCTGGAACTTTTAAGGTTGCTACATCTCAAATGTACTATATACATATTTATTTCAAAGAGCTGGTGGGGATCTTTGCCCGAGTGGGGCTTCCAAAGGAGATACTAATGGACCAAGGTACCCCATTTATGTCAAAGCTAATGAAGGACCTCTGTACGCTGCTCCATATACATACCCTGAGAACTTTAGTCTATCATCCGCAGACCGATGGGCTGGTAGAAAGGTTTAACTGAACCCTCAAGGCTATGATAAGGAAGGTGGTAAGTCGGGACGGGAAGGATTGGGATACCCTATTACCTTACCTTATGTTCGCCATCCGAGAGGTACCTCAGATATTAATTGTGTTTTTCTGCTTTGAATTAGTATATGGGCCCCACCCCCAGGGCATATTAGATATTGGCAAAGAGATCTGGGAAGAGGAACCCAATGAGAGGAGAAGTATAATTGAACATGTATTGCAGATGCAAGACCGGATTGCTTGTGTCACCCCTTGAAGTGGGGTGGTCACCTGCTCCTGCCCTGAAAGGGCTTGAAGCCAGACCTGGGAGAGGGCTGGGGCTGCGAACTAAAGGCTTGCTGACTAGAGAGGCAGCTGCAGCTGGGCCATGCCCCAATCAGACTGCAGCTGGCCCTATAAAAGCCAGTGAAGCCAGAAGCGAAGAGGACTCTCCCTGTAGCTCTTGAGGGAGAAAGGCCTGGCTTCCTGGGTGCTTAGAAAGAGTACCTAAAGTGAAGCAGGGCTGGGGGAAGGCTAGAGGAGCTGGGGGAGCTCCAGCCTGGAAATCCCCTGGGCTACAGGCCTGGTTAAAGGCCAGAAAGAGTACTCAGGTTGCAGAGGGCAGCCCAAGGGTAGGCAGAGGCAGCAGGTCTAAACCCTCCTTGCCGGTGATGAGTGGCATTTAAACTGCAGTCTGCCCCAGGAAATGGGGGCTAGATCGAGACTGGTAGTAGCCATAGACTGAGGCGAGGTGGGGGATAGAGGGCTGGGGGTACCCCCAGGAGGGGAGACCCAGAGTTGTGGGGGTACTGCCAGGGGCAGAACCCCTAGGCAAAGGGGCATCGGGGTCTGGGAGGGACATGGAAGCCAGTGGCAAGCGAGGCATCAGCCTGCAGAGGGTGCTCAGGACGCTGGAAAAGCTAATTCCCTGAAAGACCAGTGACCCTGCCAGCAGGTAGGGGATCTTGGGGGACAACTACTGCACTGGTGGGGTGCAAAATAAACTTTATTAAGAAAATGCAAAAACAGGGAAAATTCAATAGTGAGGGGTGTGGGGTTTGTTAAGATAGACAATTGGGGAGGGGTTTCTTTTAGTAAATAGTATAGGGGGTTTCAATAGTGGGGTACAATACAGTGGGGTACAATACAGTTGGTAACCAATTAACACTGAAGTATAAATGTAACAGGTAGCTAACAATTTCTACGTAAAGGGTGTGTCACAGCAGCATATAACCAACTAACAGTTATGGGTAAAATGTGTTACATAACCAACAACTCTAGGTAAAAATGTGTCACAGTGGTGTAAATGTAAAATGTGAGGTGTGTCAGAGAGAAAAAGGGTAACCAATGGGGTTTTATGCTAGACTTCAGTAATACAATTGAGGTTTGGCAACAGTAGGAGCGGGGTGAACACGTGGGGGAAGGGATTAAAAGAGAGAGAGAGAGAGAGAAAGGCAGTGGTAGAGGACTGAGGTTGGGGGATGGGGGAAGAAGAGCATGTGGTGGAGCAGAGACCAAAGTCAGAGGCGCTACAGAGGGAGATTTAAACTCAGGGAGACACAGAGAGCAGACAGGATGCAAGTTTAAATAGCAGAGAGATTGCAACGAGTGACTGGGGAGCTCGGGGGGAGACACGGGCAAGCTTGGGGGGGGCATTAGGGCAGCGGGAAGACAAACTTAACCACAGTTATACAGAACACAGCAAAATCTTATTCATGATCTAACTTAACCAAGACTACACAAATTAGCAAGTAACAGAACACAATGCAACAATTCTTTTTTAAACCTAACTTACAGAGCACAATACAAACAATTCTTTAAAACTAACTTAACCACAGCTATGCAAAATGAAATTACAACTTTTCTAGACTAAGAACCTGATTCTAATAGGTGCACCTTACACTATGCCGATTCTTTGATCGGGAGGGGGAGCAGTTCCAGAGGGCAGAGTGGTGTGTGCCCAGGGTACAGCCGGCAGGGGTGGCTGCAGCAGTGGGGCCACTGCAAGCCAGTGGCCCAGGATACAGTCCAGGAAGGCATGGCTTAGCAGCGGCACAGGCTTATTTTTAGCAGCAAAGGCGCTGCGGAGCAAGAAACAGATTACAGATACAGACCAAGGAGTTAGCTTGGGTCTGTCTGCTGGGGAAACAAGGTCAGCAGCTAGGACAGGGGGAGTCTGCAGGAGGGAGTTCTTACCAATCCCCAGGACAGCAGCAAGCACAGCGGCAGGAACAGCATTAGCATTGGAGGATGGAGAGAGGACTCGATTCGCTTACAATAATCAGGAGATCTCCAGGCACAAATTCGTTGTTCGTGGGACGGGAGTGTTGCAGGGGGGGCAACAGTTGGGGTTCGTTTGCCCAGTGTTCGTATCCCCAATGACCACACTGGAGTGGAGAAGCAAGTTTATTTGAAATCAAATAAGGCACAGGGAGAAATCAATCTCAAATCCTGCATGAATCACTATCCATTGCCATGTCTTATATACCTTACTTGTTTACAGAGATGTTCACAGGTGCTACAATTCATAATTTATAATTCATTAACTACCGGATCTTTTATTTAACTATATCCTTAACCCATACTACTGACCCCCCCCTTTGATCGATTACATCTTGTACCATAAACAAAAGAACAAAAGAAAATGATAAATGATTACATATACTCATGCTAGCTAGCAGGCCTGAGAATATAAACTTCTGACCCCACGCCATATTGCCAGTCACTTGGAGCTTTTCTCCCCCCCCCCCCAGAGGAGTTTAAAAACGGGGGTTTGCTCAAAAACAAACGAGAGCGGGGAAAGGGCCCCCCAAAGACCCCTAGCTGATCAGACCAGGTGGCAAAGCAACGACCTTCTCCAAGGTCTGATCAGAAAATGTCCAGCTTTAAAGGCAAACTCAGGCAGTTTCCCACCAGTACTTTTGATTGGCTCCTCTTGATACAGGGGAGGAGAGAAGGCAGGGAAAGGCTGCAGGTAAGCATAGGCATGCCTGGACATGTTCTGAGCCACAGGTATAACTCATATGCTTAATTAGTTGGCCACTTCAGGTCTTGCATTTCTGGGCAGCACCCCCCACACCAAACCCGGGTCTGAACAAAGGAGCCAAACAAAAAAGCAAAAAGTCCCCTCCCTAGGCAGAGCAATGGCTCCAGTTAGTCTGTACAAGCCATTCCTATGAATAAGGCTGGGACTTTAGTTAGCACAATGGCTGGGAGGGGCGGCCACACAGGACAAACAGAAAGGAGAGGGGAAAAAGGAATGCAGCAGGGGGACAGCTGTAACAGACAACCAGCAGGAGGCACGTCGCTACAATCCTATTGTACGGGAACATTTGGAAAAGGCGCAGGAGGCCCAGCTAACCCATTACAATTGCCAGGCAAAAGTCTGACAATTCCAGCCAGGGGACTGGGTGATGCTATTGGTACCAATGACAGAGGCCCTATAAGGTGCTTGAAAGCATGGGGAAAGTAACCTACAAGGTGCGGCAACCAGGACATCAGAAACAAGAACAGATTTATCACATTAACCTCTTAAAGCCTTGGCACCAGTGAGAGGCATGTGTAGTGGCCCAAGAGAACCCAATCCAGGGAAATTACCTGCAGGAGCAGATCAGGATATCCACTAATCTGACACCGAACCAGAAGAAGGCGGTAACTAAGATGATCAGCCGATACCAGGATGTGTTTTCAACCAAACCAGGTTGGACCACCGAAGCATATCACCACATTAGTACAGACCCTGGGGAAAAGGTAACTTTAAGGCCCTACTGGGTCCCAGCGCCAAAAAGGGAGGAGATCAAGAGAGAGGTAAAAAGGATGTTGGAGCTGGGAGTCATCGAAGAGTCCCACAGTCAATGGTTGAGCCCGATTGTGCCAATGGCACCACTAGGTTTTGTAATGACTTTTGCTGGCAGAACAAGATATCCAAATTCGATGCATACCCCATACACCATATTGAGGAATTAATTGACCGCCTGGGCAATGCCCAATTTTTGACCACCCTTGATTTAACAAAGGGATACTGGCAGATTCCCCTTGCCAAAGATGCAAAAGAAAAGATGGCATTCTCTACTCCAGAGGGTCTGTTTCAAAACACTGTTCTTCCTTTTCGACTGCATGGGGCACCTACCACCTTCCAGTGTCTTATGGACAAGCTCCTGCGATCCCATACCAGTTATGCAGCAGTGTACCTGGATGACGGGGTTATTCACATCCCCAACTGGGAGACCCACTTGGAAAACGTGGAAGCGGTACTGGACATGCTAAGACAGGCCAGCCTTACAGCCAACCCAGCCAAGTGTGCTATAGGGTTAGCTAAGGCTAAATGCCTTGGCTACATTGTAGGAAGGGACATAGTCAAGCCCCAACTAAACAAACTGGAGGCTATTCAAAATTGGCCCCAGGTGAATTGAAAAAAGCAAGTCTGGGCATTCCTGGGTGTGGTGGGGTAGTACCAGCAATTTATTCCCCATTTCGCCCGGGATCCAGACATGGTGAAGTGGACAGATACCTCAGAGAAAGCATTCACGGATCTATGGACAGCCCTGTGCAGTAACCCCGTGCTTATAGCCCTGGACTTCAACAAAAGTTCATTTTACAAACAGATGCATCTGAAGTAGGATTGAGAACTGTCCTGTCACAGATGGTTGGAGACAAAGAACACCCGATCCTCTACCTCAGAAGGAAACCCCTCCCAGGAGAGCAGAAGTATGCAGTGGTTGAGAGAGAGTGCCTTGTTGTGAAATGGGCCATGGAAACACTATGTTATTACCTGCTGGGATGATGGTTTATCCTTGTTACTGACCATGCACCCTTCCAGTGGATGCTGCGAAATAAAGAGAAGAACACAAGGGTGACCAGATGGTTCCTGTCCCCACAACCTTTTCAGTTCACCATACAACACCGGGCTGGAAGTCACCATGGCAATGCAGATGGCTTGTCACAGGTACGCCGCCTGACCTCCCAAGTTGCCCAACCCTGTGGGGTTAAGCAGAGGGCGGAGGATATGTGACAGGGTCAGGCCAGATGGCTACGGGAGAGTGATAGAAGGCAGATATATTAGCCTCAGATTAAGAAAGTTCCTTTTCCCTGGGTAAGATAACAAGGGCAGTTCCAGAACAATCAGGAACTTGCTGGAACCAATTAAGGCAGGCAGGCTAATTAGGACACCTGGAGCCAATTAAGAAGCTGCTAGAATCCATTAAGACAGGCAGACTAATCAGGGCACTTGATTGAAAAAGGACCTCACTGCAGTCGGGGAGCAAGAGGTGCACAAGAAGCTGAGAGTAGTAGGTGTACTGCTGGAGGACTGAGAAGTACAAGCATTATCAGACATCAGGAGGAAGGTCCGGTGGTAAGGACAAAGAAGTTGTTGGGAGGAGGCCATGGGGAAGTAGCCCAGGGAGTTCTAGCTGTCACACAGCTGTTACAGGAGACACTAAAGACAGCTGCAATCCGCAGGGCCCTGGGCTGGAACCTGAAGTGGAGGGCGGACCTGGGTTCCCTCCATCCCCCCAACTCCCTATTTGTATATAAAAGGAGTTGATCTGGTCTGTGGGTCCCACCGGAGGGTAAAGTCTCTGTCCTGTCCCTTGACCCATTAAGTCGGCCAGCAGAGGCTGCGAGGATTGTTCTTCTCCTTTTCCCCATGCTGACCAGTGATGAGGTTAGCCAGGTGAACAGCAGATTTGTGCCACTAACAAAAGGAGCCAAACTGAGGACTGCTGTGAACCTCTGAGTCGAGCAAATCTGCCAGAAAGCGCAGAACCCACCAAGGCAGAGGAGGAACTTTGTCACATACTATTAATTGTCATTACAAAGGTGAAACCAGGATTCTGAAGCTTAAATCCATTTGGTCATGAGAGGCTAGATCCACAAAGGGAACTTAATCTCAGAGTTGCAACCCTTAGCATCTATGTGCTGTGATCCCAATGGAATCCACAGTCATGGATTAGTGGTTCAGGTTCCCTCTACAGTGCATACATAAAATAAGTCACCTTAAAATGTGATTCACAAAAGTCACTTCACTGAATAGGGAGTTGCATAAACTAGCCAGTAGTTGATATTGAGGAGAAGGATGTGGCCTAAGCCCCACATCTTAAAGGGAGTTAGGTGCCTAATTCTGATGTGGAGAAAGGTGCCTTAAATTACTCAGGATTCACAGCTGTGACCCCTCATCTGGAGGTAGGTGCCCAAGCCAGCTCTGCCCTTTCTTGCAAAATACCAACGAGGAAGAGGTGGTAGAGGTGCTGGCACATTACATTGCGAAAGACAGAAAATGAAATCTAAGATAATGATCTCTCTGTAAACTCTATTTTCAGTGCTTACAACTTCTGTTGGGCACTTCTTACTCCCACCTCTGCTAATTATCTTGGCTGTAAGTGTTAGTCTACACTTAGAGCTGGGGGTGTGATTCCCAGCTGGTGTAGACATGCTCACAATAGCCCTCACTGAGCTAGAGTGATAAGATCGTACTGTAACAAGTGTAGTACAGGCAGCCGTAAGCAGCGGCATGGGATAGTCATGCTGAGTACAAACCCACCTGAACCTCATGAACCACCTGAACCTTACTGCTGCCCATGCTACCCCAGCTATGCTACTATTTTTAGCACACTAGTTCAATGAAAGCTAATGTGAAGATGTCTACACAAGGTGGGAATCAACCTCCTAGCTCCAAGTGTAGGAGGTAGCTTATGGCAAAAAGGGTGTGAGAGAGTTAACTCTTTCCTTTGCAATAATCCCACTTAGCCTGTTTCCCCTATTGCAAACAGGCATACTTCAACCTTTATTTTCTTTGCTTTCAACTAGTAACTTTCAGTTTGAACTAGGTATGAAGAATGCAGCAACTTAAAGATGTACCTTCTGAGTAAAAACAAAATGAAACCCCAGCTTTCAAGTGTGACTGGGATTAATCACACACAAACTACCGTAATTACTATACTATACTAATTCTTGTAAAATCAAATAAATCCAGTTTCAGTTAACTCATTGTGGTAAACTTTGTGAAGAAAATAAAACTACAATTGGTCCAACTTAGTAAACAACTCAGCAGTAGGGATCCCTGTTTAAGGAGGGACCTGGTTGCAGGTGCAGCTGCAGCCAGAGGGAGTACATGGCAGCATGGCTCAATTCTACCAGGAAGTAGTGCAACAATCAGGGGTCAGAACTTTTGTGGTGGAGCAGAATTACTCTAATCACTCGTGCCTCTCTTGGGATATACAAGGTCCTGAATGGGATTTGTGACATATTCCATGGAGGGGTAGGGTCAATCCCTGGCAGAAAAAATGTGAAAGAGGATCCCCTCTGAAAGGGGATTCTTCAGGAGATTCCCTCATCCTGAGCCCATTCCCCTGGGTTTTCGCCTGTGGAATGAATTGAAAAAGTGATGGAGTTTGCGTATGTTCTCTTTCTGACACAATGCTCTCCATAATAGGAATACTGAGTGCACTATTTAGAAAAAAGAAAGAGTCATCTTTAGAAAGGCATGACTACACTATAATGTTCAGATTCTTTTCATTATGAAGGTTATTCACTATTTCCACAATTTTCACACATTTACTAAGTCTACACTTTTCCCAAAGCAATTATGGTTTGTTATGATTCATTGAACTCCTATCCTCATTCAAAAAGGATTCCACAATATGGCAATGCAGAGTCAAAGATGGAGGAGGAAAAGCATGAATAGTACATGAATGCACAAAATCCATCATTAAAGAACAATATTAAAAAACAAAAACAGATAATGAAATTGATTGTCAAGATTACCATGGGAAGGGGTCTTATCTGTCACAAGGGAAGTTACAGCATGTGGTGGCTACTTAAAACAATTACCCTATATATAAGGAAATGAGACTGTTGTGTTATTCATCCACTGATATTGCATATTGTATGCACACCTTTTGGCTAAAGATAATTGACCAATTTATGGTTTCTGGATTAATTTTAATACTTGTTGCTTATAATAGTTTTAATGGGGGAGGTAAGATTTGGCTGTGTGGATGTCATTACCAACAGAAAGGCAAAAAGGGAAATATTTATATTCAACACAAGAGCTGAGAGATTGCACTAGGATGGTGTATCTCAGATAAGCACAATGGCCATAATCCAAAACACAATCGCTAAACAAACTAAAAGAGGTGGTTAGAGGCAAAAAAGGCATCCTTCAAAATTGGAAGTCAAATCCTACTGAGGAAACTAGAAAGGAACATAAACTCTGGCAAGTCAAGTTTACAAGTATAATTAGGTAGGTCAAAAAAGAATTTCAAGAACAACTAGCAAAAGACACAAAAACTTAGAGCAAACATTTTAAGTATATCAGAAGTAGGAAGACTGCCAAACAGTCAGTGGGGCCACTGAATGATCAAGGTGCAAAAGGAATACTCAGGAAAGACAAAGCTGTTGAGGAGAAACTCAATGAATTCTTTGCCTCCTTCTGTACTGCAAAGTATATGAGGAGATTCTCACATCTGAGCCATTCTTTTTAAGTGACAAATCTGAGGAATTGTCACAGATTGAAGTGTCACTAGAGGAGGTTTTGGAATTAATTGATAAACTTAACAGTCACAAGTCACCAGGACCAGATGGCATTCATCCAAGAGTTCTGAAAGAACTCAGATTTGAAATTGAAGAACAACTAACTATGTTATATAACTTATCACTTAAATTAGCCTCTGTATAAGATAACTGGATGATAGTTAATGTAACAGTAATTTTTGAAAAAAGCTCTAGAGGCAATCCTGGCAATTACAGACCAATAAGCCAAACTTCAGTATTAGACAAATTTGTTGAAACTATAGTAAAGAATGAAATTATCAGGCACACTGATGAAGATAAAATATTGGTGAAGAGTCACAGCTTTTGTGAAAGGAAATCATGCTTCATCAATCTATTAGAATTCTTTTAGGTGTCAACAAACATACTGGCAAGGGTGATCCAGTGGATATAGTGTGCTTGAACTTTCAGAAAACCTTTGATGAGGTCCCTCATCAAAGGCTCTTAAGCAAAAGAAACAGTCATGGGATAAGAGGAAAGATCCTTTCATGGATCAGTGACTGTGTAAAAGACAGAAAACAAAGGGTAGAAATAAATGGTCCATTTTCAGAACAGAGAGAGGTAAATAGTGCCCCAAGGATCTGTATTGGGACCAGTGATATTTAACCTACTCAGACAATCTGGAAAAAGAGTAAACAGTGAGATTACCAAATTTGCAGACAACACAAAATTACTCAAGATAGTTATATCCAAAACTGACTGAGAAGCGTTACAAAGGGATCTCACAAAACTGGGTGACTGGACTACAAAATGGCAAATGAAATTCAATGTTGATAAATGCAAAATATGCACATTGGAAAACAAATCCCAAGTATACATACAAAATGATAGGATCTATATTAACTGTTACCACTCAAGAGATCTTGGAGTCATCATGGGTAAATCTCTAAAAACATCTGGTCAGTGTTCATTGGCAGTCAAAAAAGCTAACAAATGTTAGGAATGAATAGGAAAGGTATAAATAATAAGACAGAAAATATCATAATGCCACTATATAAGTCCATGGCATGTCCACACCTTGAACACTGTGTGCAGTTTTGATCAAACCATCTCAAAAAAAAGTATTAGAACTGGAAAAAGTACAAGGAAGGAAAACAAAAATGATTAAAGGATGGAACCCTGGGTGTCCCTAAGTCTCTGACTGCCAGAAGCTGCGACTGGATGATTGGATGGATCACTCAGTAATTGTCCTGTTCTGTTCATTCCGTCTGAAGCTTCTGGCACCAGCCACTGTCAGAGGACAGGATACTGGGCTAGACAGATCACTGGTCTTACCCAATATGGCCATTCTCATGTACACTAGGAAATGAGAGAGATTCTCCTTGACTTAGAGTCAGGCCCAACATCTACCAGAATCCAGGGGAAAGCAGCCACTACACAACCCTTAGAGAGGTTTTAATGCACCCTCCCACTACTTCTGCTAGGACCCATTGGCTGGTATGAATGTACGGACCTCTCCCTACCTACCCTTTGGAAGCATGGGCTGCTTCTCTAGCCTGAAGTGGGGCTTATAGACTGCCACTTTGTCCACTGCTTGCAATACATGAAACAGGAATGTGTGTGTGTATTACCTTTCATTCTGCCTCCATCTGGGACTGAAAAAATTATTTAAAAAGTATTTAAATATCCTTCAATTTCTTATACTATTTCTATAAACTGTAGGTTAAATAAATATGTAGATTTATATATATATATATTGTAGGTTAGTACTGATGAGCTGAGAATTCATCAGATTAAAGACCTTTCATAAGAATGAAACTCCTGGGGATAACCTTCCCTAATACTGCTCAACAGCACTGTACAATTTTGAAAAGTTATAAACTGCACATTGATAAAAGCACCATGTAAAGAGATACACACAAGAAGCCAATTCCAGTGCATACCACCTTCCCATTCTGTAGACCCTGTTCAAAATCCAGAAAAGATGCTAATATATTCAGTAGCACCATCTATTGGCAATGTATCTATTAGCTGACTGTTTGCATTGCTAGAGACAGATCTCATTTATACAGCTCTCTCATAAAACACATCAATCTGCCAGCAATGTGGAAACTTGATAGCCATTTCACTGGTTTCCATTAACCTCTTGCCAAAATGTTCAGTTGTTTTACAAAGTGATTATTTTCTTTCCCTCTCTTTCTCTCTCTCTGTAGTCTAATGACCATGCTGCACTTGTGATTTATTTTTTCACCTTCTCTAAGATCCATAAATCTTTCTACAATAAAAAGGGGGAGCTTTGTCTCTGGTGCAATACTCATTCTTTTTCATACTCAGCTCTAGTTTCAGGGTTCTTATGCTCAGTGTGTAAAATTCAACTCTGTGCAGAGGCCCACCACAAAGCTTATCCATTACTGAAATCCCATTTAAACCTCTCTCTGTATTGTCAGCCTATTCTGTACTTTAGAAGGATAATTTTAAACAAACAAGGCAAGAAGAAAAATTATAAGGCTTGAATCACATTTTTTGCCCTGAAAGGAAAAAAAGGTTTTTCTGACTCCCACCTTGGGATGCCAAGAACTCCCACATTTTCTCTTGGTTTGATCACTCTAAGACATCCTTCACTATGGTGAAACCTCCACATAATGGGCAGGGAATGGATACAGATTTTTCTGAAGGGGAACACTCACTATCGGTGTTGCCTAGTTGTCAGGCGAGGGTGCATCAAGTTGTCTCCCTCCTTGATGAACTCCCCTTTACAGTTATATCCTATCTTCTGGGGTCTCACTCTTTTTGTGGCTCAACCCCCACCCCCTAACTGGCTGGGTCACACATCCCTGTCCACTGCTTTCTGGGAATATATACCAAAAGAAAACTGATCACAGAGAAGCATTTCAGCAGCTACAAGACCTTCAGGGTTTGCGCACTTAGTTTGTGGACTTCGGGTCTAGGACCTTGCACATTCAGGGTTTGTATAAACAATAATATAAGCCTAAAGTTAGTGGGACTTGAGTCAGCTGACCCACATCAGGGAACCCTATGCTTGAGCGTCCACACTGCATTTTAAGCCTAGGTTAAGGATTGATTGTCTGACCTATGCTCTAAACTGGGGCTCTGGCATCTACACTGCAGTGCAGTCATAGATCTGAGTCAAAGTAACCCCATCTCAGAGCACCACCCCACCCAGTGTCAAGCCCGACAAAGGTGTTGCACTGTGGGAAAACTCTACTGCCCGCCCTGTGTCCTAACTGTGACAGTGCCCATAAGGAGCACATGAGCACATAAACTGCATAACTAGCTCCTTTGGTGGCTGTCTCAGTAGAATGAGTGCAGTTTGAGAAGGCTTTATACTGAACTACCATCTAATCTGGGAATTGGGCTCTTCACCTCTAGGCTGAGTCCCATGGCAGGAAGATGCTCATGTGCACCCATTCTGAGGATAATGGGGACATCAGTCTCCAGGGCTGTCAGACTATTACAATGAAACTTTGCAGTTCTTCATTCTGAAAATAGAGTGTTGGATGAAGGTCGTTTTGTTTGCATGTTTTTTTTTAATTTGTTTTTTCTGTTTGTTTTGAAGTTTGGCAAAAATGTAGATTTCAGAGGATAAACACACACACCCCAGCCTGGCTGCTGCTGGCTGAGGAGAGGTGAAGTGCATCCTCAGGGCTTGGGGTACAGTGCACCCCAAAGCCCCCTGGGGATCCCAGCTCTCGGCCTCTGCCATACCCCAGAAGGCAAGGATAAAAATCTCTGTGTGGCTGCAGGGAAGTTTTAGGGCCAACTCCTGCAGAGTATGGACTAAGTGGCAGCCCTGCAGGAAGGAGAAATGGCAGAGCTCCCAGCTCAGCACAGCCAGAGGAGGGATGAACCCCAACACCCTCTTCGCTTCTCCTCCCTACAGGGCAGCTGCTTGGTCCACACTATGCTCTCTGGCTCCCTCCACCCCCCCTGGAGGTGTATGGTCAGGGTTACCCAGGCTGCGTGTACTGTCAGAGTAGCAAGTGGGAACAAGCCCCAAAACCGGGGCTGATTCCCATTTACTGTCCTGACAGCCCAAATGCTTCTGCGCATGCAGCCCCAAGAGGGGCAGGGGAAAGCCGGGAGCAAGGGTCAGAGAGCAGAGCAGGCGCCAAGCAGCTGCCTTGCAGGAAAGGGGAGTGGCAGGACTCCTGGCTCAGCACAACTGGGGACTATCTCCCACCTATCAGTATTGCTCCCTGCCCTGGGCAAGCTCTGCACAGCAGTAGGGAGGAGATGAAACTGGAACTGCTGCTACCACAAGAAGAGCAGGAATGGGGAGCATGCTCAGCTAGGCAGTAACGGCGTTTCCGACCAACTGTGCTGGCTGCCTGCAGTGCTGCTCCTCTGCCACCAAGAACATCCAGAAGACTTCCAAAACCCTAGTCAAGCTGGGGCCCTGGGCACACAGGAAAGCAATTGGGCTCAGAGCCCTAGGTCCCAGCTTAACACGGGCTCAGACCCTCCAGACCTGCAGAATAACTTTCTCCCACAGCAAATTAAAGAACCACAAAGAAAGTTTCTGACCTTCACAATCAGTCTCACTAGTCTCTCCTCTGCAAGCTATATCAGGTTTGTGTTGCCAGGTCTCAGGCAATGAGAGTTCCAGGCTGTACTTCCCCAGAGCTCAGAGGAGAGATCTGCTTCCTTTCACTGCCTGCCTTCTCCGAGTGGCTCAGCTTCTCTTTTTGAACCTCACCTCCAGCTTGTGCAGTCTCTGCAGGTGTGGCAAGGCAGCACTGCCTGAACCAGAACTCCTCCTTAGCCCCTTGTTCTCCAGTGTGGGGAATACAAACATCGCAATCACTAATACATCTGGATGAATCCACTGGAGAGGTAGCATTAGAAAGCAACTTTCAGTGATGCTTGCCCTCTGTTGTGCTAAATTGAGAGCTTGCCCTGCTCTAATTTGTTTTATTTTAAAATCTTATTTTTTTTTAAGGTCACCAGTTGTCATTTTCTTTCACTAAAAGAAAGTGTTATAGCCAACATTTGTTTAACCGGAGGAAAAACAACTTGAGTTCTTCATACAAAGTAATTAATTATTATTTTCTGGATATTTAAACAAACTTCTGCTGCAATTCTTTTCCACTAAGCCATCACAATAAAAACATTTTAAAAGTCTCATTTCATTATATTTAAACAGTAAAGTAAGACAAAATTCCTGGGGAAAGGGTGAAATGAGGTTGAATTGCAGTTCATTTAGAAGGATTGGTTAATGGGCAAATCCTCAAAATTATTTAATGATTTTATTCACTACTCATTTTTGGCACCTTATTTTAACTATCCAGATAAGCACCTATTGGTATCCAGTGCTCTTGGCTATACAAAATTTCTTCTTTTGGCCAAGTAAACATAATATGAAAAAAAAAATCAGCTGGAATTATAGCATGCCTTCTCCCACCAAAAAAAATATAAAATAATAAAATAATAATAATAAATAATAATAATAATTCCCCAGGTAATAGTCACTAGTATGAAAATTAAATTTTCATTTTTTTTAAACTCAGCTTCTTCCAACCTTCAAAAAAGTTTCTTTCAAAAGTGATGGACAAGTGTTCAGGTTGTTGCTTAACTGTAGCTGAACTGGTTTGCCTGTTCCTTTTGATTGTGATACAGATTTTACTGTCTGCAAGCAGAGGTTCTCCCCTGTAGAAATAGCTGATGTTAGGCCTTTCACGTGTCTTGGAGGGAAGCTGTGATAACAGTCAAGGTGATAGTGGCTGCTGAAATGTACCATCTTTCTGTCAGATATCTCTCTGTTGGAAGTAATTTGGACTGTGATCTGTGAGATTCAGGGAAGAAATACCAGGGTATTTTTATTTGTCAATATATGTCAGTCCTACTTATTTACTTTGAATGTTAATAACAAAAAGTTCTGGTGATAATTAGTACATGTATTAAAAATCATTGTTTTATCTATCTACATATCAGTAAAACACATTGGGATGTGCACCACTAGCCAAATAACACACACCCAGGGTGTTTTTATGTGATTCTTATCTTTTATTGCCAAGAACTTACTTAAATGTTCCATTTATTTTCTCATATAATTGATCATCTCCCAATCTGGTTGTCACCTCTGAGGTAATTCTCTATGACCACAGTCTGAGAGCTGATGTTCTGTTCTCCTCAGAAGAAATTAGTTGGGAGAATTTCCTCTCATAGTCACTGGAAGCCCTTCCCCTCTCAATATGGCCATTTTAATGGCAGCAAAAAAATCTTGCTTAATGTTTTCATAGCTTTGAAAGGTGTGTGTGCACAGTGCAGCCCACCCTAGCCCACCTTTCAGTGCCATTTATTGCTGTAAGCTCATCTGCTTCTAGCCAATTGTTTCCCATTTTACATGATGGGTGTGCTTAGCATAGCTGGCCAGTCCATTTACTCAGTTCTACTGTCCTTCTTGTCAACCTCTAACTTCCAATAGCCTCCTATTCTCTTCTGTATGAACTTAGCATGCTCTACTTAGGGCTTATCTACATAGCCCCACAGTCAGGACTATGGGAGTGTGAATTGCAGCATGCAGTAAAGTGTGTTGTAACTGCCCCATGTAGACCCTGCTAGAGCAAACTTAAAGATACCTAGTTCGCGTTAACATAGTCCTAGCAGTTTAATACAGCAGCACTACAGCAGCAGGGTTTACACAGGGCAGATACAACTTTGATGCACATGTAACAGATGACAATATTCTGCAGTGTCCTGGACAAACATTAGGGAATTAAGGTAAACCTTATTTAATTAAGCTTAATACTTTGGGGTCTATTGTATTAAAAACACAATTGTGTGTATTTTATTGTGAAAGTGTATGTAACTTCTCCTGGAGATTGAGTATTACTGTCTCTGGGAAGGATTAGGAAACTCAAAGGATTTTCTAATGATATTTGTAAAGTGGATTTCCTAAGAAATATTTGGGTTGAAGTCAATGCAAATGATCCACCTCCAAATTTTGAAGCTGGGCATTGCCTGCTGTTTACATGCTCCTGAACACTCCAGATAAAGGATCCCTGAACTGTGTAAATGATGGGCTAAATTTTTCATGAGTATTGTAGTTCTGATCTGAGGGTGTTATATACTTGTGACCATAGAAAAGATCTCTTGGAGGGGCGTGGGGTCAAAGAACCCATGTTGGAGACAGTTGCAGGGAACTCTGGTAAGCTTATTAACAGGTGTGTACATTCTTTTATTGTTTTTAATATATTTTCCTCTGTAATGCTTTTACCCTAAGAGTAAATATGCATGCATACGAAGTACCTTGTGATAACTGTTGACAATTATTCTATAATTAGTCTGTTTAGACTCCCAATCTTTAGCTCAGAGTAACACAGTGAAGGCAAGGAACCATTCATCCTGAAAATACTCTGGTCAGAAGTTTCAGAGTGGTAGCCGTGTTAGTCTGTATCAGCAAAAACAATGAGTCCTTGTAGCACCTTAGAGACTTAACAAATTTATTTGGGCATAAGCTGTTGTGGACTAAAGCTCACTTCATCAGATGCATGAAGTGAAAAATACAGGAGGAGGTATAAATACATGAAAGGATGGGGTTGCTTTACCAAGTGTGAGGTCAGTCTAATGAGATAAATCAATTAACAGCAGGATACCAAGGGAGGAAAAATAACTTTTGAAGTGGTAAGATAGTGGCTTATTACAGACAGTTGACAAAAAGGTGTGAGTAACAGTAGGGATAAATTTGTAATGGGGAAATTAAGTTTAGGTTTTGTAATGATCCAACCACTCCCAGTCTTCATTCAGGCCTAATCTGATGGTATCCAGTTTGCAAATTAATTCCAGTTCTTCAGTTTCATGTTGGAGTCTGTTTTTGAAGTTTTTTTGTTGATGAATTGCCACTTTTAGGTCTGTTATTCAGTGATCAGAAAGACTAAAGTGTTCTCCTAGTGGTTTTTGAATGTTATGATTCCTGATGTCAGATTTGTGTCCATTTATTCTTTTGCGTAGAGACTGTCTGGTTTGGCCAATGGACATGGCAAAGGGGCATTATTGGCAAATGATGGCATATATCATAGTGGTAGATGTGCAGGTGAATGAGCCCCAGATGCTGTGGCTGATGTGGTTAGGTCCTATGATGGTGTCCCTTGAATAGATATGTGAAGAGAGTTGGCGCCAGGGTTTGTAGCAGGGTTTGGTTCCTGGGCTGGTGTTTTTGTTGTGTGTTGTGTAGTTGCTGGTGAGTATTTGTTTCAGGTTTGAAGGCTGTCTGTAGGCGAGGACTGGCCTGTCTCCCAAGGTCTGTGAGAGTGTGGGATCATCCTTCAGGATAGGTTGTAGATCCTTGATGATGCACTGCAGCGGTTTTAGTTGGAGGCTGTAGGTGATGGCTAGTTGAGTTCTGCTACTTTCTTTGTTGGGCCTGTCTTGTAGTAGATGATTTTTCAGTACCCTTCTGGCTCTGTCAATCTGTTTCTTCACTTTACCAGGTGGGTATTGCAGTTTTAAGAATGCTTGATAGAGATTCGGTAGGTGTTTATCTCTGTCTGAGGGGTTGGAGCAAATGCGGTTGTATCTTAGAGCTTGGCAGTAGACAATGGATTGTGTGATGTGGTCTGGATGAAAGCTGGAGGCATGTCGGAAAGTATAGTGGTCAGTAGGTTTTTGGTATAGGGTGGTGGTTATGTGACCACTTAATAGCACTGTAGTGTTTAGGAAGACATACATGGGTGTCTACCCAAGAAAGGCAATGACTGGGGAGCTGGAAGCCTGAGACTGGTGGCCTTGCTGAACCATAAAGGGGAAATACAGATATAGTTGCCCTGAACTGTGACAATGCACAGCATCTTAGGCTTCTAGCTGCAGGTCTATGAAGATAGCTTAGGTAATTTCTCCTCACCAGATTCTGTCCACAGCCTTTTCCCATCTCCTCAGTGACTGAGCATATTGCTGTATTCTCCCTACTTCCTTGTTGTTATTGCTGGTTCTGTCCTGTTGAATTAATCTTCATCTCCATTCGAAAAATAATGAAGGATGACCAAATAATAAGAGCAAAAATATTTCTAATGCAGCAAATCTAATCATCCCACTGTAGTGCCATCCGTGTATCTCCACTCTTTGCAGATACAGAAAGAGAGCTTTCACTACATAGTCTTACATGTGTTGCCCTTCAGGTCCTCTGCTAGAGACTAGACCTCTCACTTTATTCTTTAAGGAAGTGCTGTGATGTGACAGATAGTTCTGAAGACAGAGACCTTAATTTGCCAAAAGTCTGTATTGTCAGATGGTATTTAGCACCTATTCGCATGCTCTGAATCTGACACAGATTCATATTTCTTAGGAAGTTACAACTTCTTCCGAGAACTACCACATCAGAGGTAAGAAGGAAAATCTGACTTTAAAGCTTAGGCGAGATCAGGATTTAAAGGTGTGATGTTAGATCATGTTAGTTAACTTACTCTAACATGCTCTGTTTCAGAGTAGCAGCTGTATTAGTCTGTATCCGCAAAAAGAACAGGAGTACTTGTGGCACCTTAGAGACTAACAAATTTATTTGAGCATTAGGCAGCCCACGAAAGCTTATGCTCAAATAAATTTGTTAGTCTCTAAGGTGCCACAAGTACTCCTGTTTTTCTAACGTGCTCTGAATTCTAGTCAGGACAAAGCAAATTGTATTTTAGCATGTGCTCAATGGGTCAAATCAAAGGCTAGAAGGGAACCTAAGCATATCAACAGAAAAACTTTCACCTCCTGATCATCTTCAAGTAAGACATCTGTCAAAAGTAAATTTTCTGAGCTAAATGGTGAAGAAGAAATCTTATGCCAAGTCCAGCATAGGCATCATGTAATCTCATTTTCTAATGAGGAACCTGCAAAATATGGCATTGCCAAATTCAAGAAGAAATCTATTAAATCCAGAGCAACATCTTGGTCCTCAGATGAAGAGTTAGCCATTAACTAGTTCATGTAAAAAACCCACAGACATGAATCTACCTTTTTTTCAAGGAGGATATGTAAAAGTCAGGTCTTTTGACCAGGAAATAAAAACAGTCCCATGTGATTTAAGTGAGTAATCTCACAGTGCAAATATCAGATTATCAGTCCCTTCATGCTTCAACCACCATTCCAGAGGACATGCTGATGTTAGGTTCAGCTCGATAATGATTCAAAGCAGAGCGGACCAATGCATGTTCATTTTCATCATCCGAGTCAGATGCCACCAGCAGAAGGTTGATTTTCCTTTTTGATGGTTCGGGTTCTATAGTTTCCATATCTCTGTGTTGCTCTCTTAAGTCTTCTGAAATTATGCCCCACACCTTGTCCCTCTAAGATTTTGAACTGCACTTCAGATTCTTAAACCTTGGGTGGAGTGCTATTGCTATTTTTAGAAATCTCACATTGGTACTTTCTTTATGTTTTGTCAAATCTGCTGTGAAAGTGTTCTTAAAATGAACATGCGCTGGTCATCATCTGAGACTTCTATGACATGAAATATATGGCAGAATGCAGGTAAAACAGAACAGGAGACATACCATTATCCCCCAAGGAGTTCAGTCACAAGTGTAATTAACACATTTTTTTTAATGATTATCATCAGCACAGAAAACATGTCCTCTGGAATGGTGGCCGAAGAATGAAGAGGTATATGAATGTTAGCATATCTGACATGTAAATACCTTACAACGCTGGCTACAAAAGCACCATTAAAAGTCTGTTCTCTCATTCAGGTGACACTGTAAACATGAAGTGGGCAGCATTATCTCCTTCAAATTTACTGAGTGATTGGTTGAAGTAGGATTGAGTAGATTTGTAGACTCTAAAGTTTACCACTGTTTTACTTTTGAATGCAGAGGGATTTTTGGGGGAGTTTTTTTGTACACAATTCTACATTTGTAAGTTCAACTTTCATGGTAAAGAGATTGTGCTACAGTAATGGTACTTGTATTAGGTGAATTGAAAAAATACTATTTCTTTTGTTTTTTACAGTGCAAATATTTGTAATCGAAAATAAATATAAATTGAGCACTGTATACTTTGTATTCTATATTGTAATTGAAATCAATATATTTGAAAATGTAGAAAACATCCAAAAATATTTAATACATTTCAGTTGGTATTCTATTGTTTAACAGTATGATTAATCAGGATTAATTTTTTAATCACAATTATTTTTATGAATTAATGGTGTGAGTTAACTGCAATTAATTGACAGTCCTAATCTCCACTGCTACGATGATCTGTACCCCCTACCACACACCTTTCAAGATTTATGCATCTGACACATGCCAGTCACATTTGGTGTACCTCATCCAGTGCATCAAATGCCCAAATAACTACATGGGTCAAATTAGACAATCATAGAAACTACAGAAATGTAGGACAGCAAGGGACCTTGATAGGTCATATAGTCCAGTCTCCTGCACTGAGACAGGACTAAGTATTATCTAGACCAGTGTTTCCCAACCTTGGGACACCTCTTGTGTAGGGAAAGCCCCTGGCGGGCCGGGCCAGTTTGTTTACCTGCCCCATCCGCAGGTTCAGCTGATCACGGCTCCCTCTGGCTGCGGTTTGCTGCTCCTGGCCAATGGGGGCTGTGGGAAGTGGCACGGGCCAAGGGATGTACTGTTTGCCACGTCCAGCAGCTCCCATTGGCCTGGATCAGTAAACGGCGGCCAGTGGGAGCCACAATTGGCCGAACCTGCAGATGGGGCAGGTAAACAAACCGGCTTGGCCCACCAAAGGCTTTCCCTACACAGGCAGCATCTCAAGTTTGGGAAACACTGATCTAGACCATCCATGAAAGCTGTTTGTCTAACCTGTCCTTAAAAAAGTAATATTAATGACATTCCACAATATCCTTCTGTATTTGGTTCCAATGATTAACAATAAGGAAGTTTTGCCTAATGTCTAAACTTTATCTCCCTTGCTGCAGTTTAGGAACATTACTTCTTGTCCTGTCATCAGTGGTTAAGAAGTACAATTTATCACGCTCTTCTTTATAACATACTTGAAGACTGTTATATTCCCCTCTTGGTCTTCTCTTATTCAGACTAAACAAATCTAATTTTTTCAATCCTTCCTTTGTTGGTCATGTTTTCTAGACCTCTAATTATTTTTGTTGATCTCCTCTGGACTTTCTTCAATTTGCCCACATCCTTCCAGAAATGTAGGGCCCAGAACGTGACACAGGACTCCAGTTGAGGCCTTATCTGTGCTTATAGCATTCCTGTTATAACATCTCAGAATCATCTCAGAATGATGTTCGCCCTTTTTTTTTTTTGGCAAGTGTGACATTGTTGACTCATGTTTAGTTTAGTTTGTTGTACATTATAACCCCAGATATGGTGACCAGATAGTACATGTGAAAAATTTGGACAGGGTGTGGGGGGTAATAAGCACCTATACAAGACAAAGCTCCAAATATCGGGACTGCCCTATAAGATTGGGACATCTGGTCACCCGACCTCCATATCCTTTTCTGCAGTACTCCTTCCTAGGCATCATTTCCTATTTTATATTGGTGCAACTGATTATTCCTTCCTAAGTACAGTACTTTGTACTTGTCCTTACTGAATTTCATATTATTTATCTCAGACATGCATCTGACAAAGTGGGTATTCACCCACGAAAGCTCATGCTCCAAAACGTCTGTTAATCTATAAAGTGCCACAGGATTCTTTGCTGCTCTTACAGATCCAGACTAATACGGCTACCGCTCTGATACTATTTCAGACCATTTCTCAAGTTTAAGATCATTTTGAATTCTAATGCCGTCCTCCAAAGCACTTGCAACCCTTTCAAACTTGGCATTATCCACAGGATCTATGAGTGTACTCTGTCATTATCCAAATCATTGATGCAGGTATTGAATTAAACTAGACACAATCACCTTGACTGTGAATCATTGATAACTACTCTGAGTACAGTTTTCCAACCAGCTGTGCATCCACATTATTGTAGGTTCATCTAGGCTGTATTTCCCTAGTTTGTTTATGAGAAATTCAAGTGATACTATCAAAAACCTTTCTAAAGTTGAGATATCACATCTATTGTTTCCCCTTGCCCCACATCCACAAGGCCTGTTACCATTTTCAAAGAAGGATATTAGGTTGGTTTGACATGATTTATTCTTGACAAAACCATGTTGACTGTTACTTATCACCTTATCTTCTAGTTGTTTAGAAATTGATTTATTATTTGCTCCATTATGCTTATGGGTACTGTGACAGTCCACGCCCCTAGGGTCAGGGCAGCGTTGACTATCGGTCACAGTCCGTAAAGCAGCCCTTCAGTGCAAGGTAGCGTGGTTTAGCGGCCAGAGTCTATGGCACCACCCTTCGGTGCAGGGCAGCGTGGCCTAGCGACCAGTGTCTATGGCACCACTCTTAGGTGCAGGGCAGCACGGCCTAACGTCCAGAGTCTATAGTGCCACTCTTTTGTGCAGTGCAGTGGGGCCTAAGAGCCCGAATCCATAAAGCAGCCCTTTGGCACAGGGGAGTGAGGCCCAGTGGCCAGAGTCTATGGTGTTGGGGCTCCCCTTATGGGGTGTGGCAGCCCCAGTAGCCCCAACTCTACCAAGCTCTGACCCAGGGCCCTAACAGTGGGGTAGTGGCTTGCTACTGACTCAGCGGGGGAGTCCTACTGAAACAAGATGAGTTTCCCCAGGTGGGAGGTACCATTCCATCACTCTCTCTGGGTCACTTCCTACCAGAGTCTGTGTTGGGGTTTCCCATGAGACGTCAGGTTCTCTGTGTTTGGCGGGGCTGGTCATCTCCAGGGTTTCCTCCAGTCACTGGGGTACAGGTGAGCCGTGGACTGCTTCAGTTTCCAGCATAGTCAGAGGCTGTGGCTGTGGCTGTGGCTGTGGCTGTGGCTGTGGCTGTGGCTGTGGCTGTGGCTGTGGCTGTGGCTGTGGCTGTGGCTGTGCAAGAGCTTCTTGGGCAGGTCCTTTCCTTGTGGCCTCTCGCCCAGAATGAGCTGTTCTCCCTCCCTTTATACTACTAGAGCACTTGAAGCATGCCCAGTCTTGCCAGGGGGGCGGGACTTCCGCTGCCGATACCTGGGGCTTAACTCTGTCTGGGCTAGTGCGGGGTAAGCAGACCCTGTCACAGGTACCAATAATTCCCTGGGTTGTCCTTATTCCCTTTTCTATAGATAGGGTATGAAATTTGCCCTTTTTCCGTTCTCTGGGATCTCTCCTGTCCTCCACAATTTCTCAAAGATAATCAGTAAAGGCTCAGAGATCTCTTCAGTCAGGTAATTAAGTAGTCTAGGAAATATTTAATCAGGTCCTGCCAAGTTGAACACATCTAACTTGTCTAAGTAATTCTTAAATTGCTCCTTCCCTATTTCAGCTTCAGATTCTACTCCTTTTACACTGATATTCACTGCATTATCATCTGATCACTGCAAAGGTTTTTGATGAAAACTGAAACAAAAAAAGGCATTTAACACTTTGGTCATTGCTATGTTTTCTGTTATCGTCTTTCTCTCCTCATACTAATGGCCTACCCTGCCCTGGGTCTTCTTCTTGCTTCTAATGTATTTGAAAAATGTTTTCATGTTACCTTTTATGTCCCTAGTTAATTTAATCTCATTTTGTGCCTAGACCTTTCTAATTTTGTCCCTACATGGTAGTGGTGGTGGGCTTCTTTACATTAATCCTTTATAATTTGACCTAGTTTCAATTTTTTGTATACCTCTTTTTTTTGTATTTCAGGTGGTTGAAGATCTCCTGTTGAAGCCAAGCTGGTCTTTTACCATATAACCTATCTTTCTTACACATTGGGATAATTTGTTCTTATTCCCTTACTAATATGTCTCTTTAAAATATACCAACTCTCCTGAATGTTTTTCTTTAGCCTTGATTCACGCAGGAACTTACCAATTCTCTGAGTTTTCTAAAGTCTGCATCTATTGTCTGTATTCTGTGGTTTTCCCTCTTACCATAGCTTAGCATCAATACTATCATTTCATGATCACTTTCACCCAAGTTGCCTTCCACTCTCAAATTCTCAACTAGTTCCTCCTATTTGTCAGAATCAAATCTAGAAGAGCCTCATCCATAGTCACTTTCTCCATCATTTGTAATAAAAAAAGTTATCTCCAATGCATTCCAAGAGCTAGTTTGGATAATCTACCCTGCCATATCAGCTGTCTGTGCACAGCTACCCAGAGGATTCAGGGGGGCTGGGGAAAGCAATTTCAGGGGCCCCTTCCATTAAAAAAAAGCTGCAATACTATACCATACTATATTCTCGTGGGAGCACCTGCGGGCCCAGGGCAAATTACCCCACTTGTCTCTCTCCTTTCCCCACTCACCCACCCCCGGTTGGCCCTGAGAGAAATAAACATTTAAAAAACCTTCCGCATCTCGGCACAAATCCAGTTTTGAGAAAACTTCTTTTCAAGTTACCTTTACAAGGTATCACTGGTTCTCAGCATCAGCTAGTGCTAAAAGACACTAAAGCTCATTAAAAGGATTGGACAAATATTTTCCATTAAAACTTTTTTTGGATCAAAAACTAGGGGCTTTTAAAAAGCAGACAAAATCATGGACAATGTCTGCTTTCCTTCAAAATTTGTTGTGGTTTTTTTAATTGAAAAGCTGAAATTAGTCTGCCAAAACCTGAACATGGTTTGGGATTTCAGAAGTGTGTGGCCAAATATTTGCTGTTTGCTGTGTTTGATTGTTTAAAGAAGCAATAAAAAAATTTTGCTTAAAAAAAAATCCAAAACTTTTGAACCACCTCAGCTTGTGACCAAATGTCTGAGCCCATCCAGTCAGAGATTTTTCCAGGTTTCTGATACCCTGCTGGCTTCCTTAACTCATATCTGTCTCCATAACTTTGGGTTCATTTAGCTTAGAATGTAAGAATGGCCATACTGGGTCAGACCAAAGGTCCATCCAGCCCATTATACTGTCTACCAACAGTGGCCAATGCCAAGTGCCCCAGAGGAAGTGAACCTAACAGGTAATGACCAAGTGATCTCTCTCCTGTCATCCATCTCCACCCTCTGACAAACAGAGGCTAGGGATACCATTCCTTATCCATCCTGGCTAATAGCCATTAATGGACTTAACCTCTGTGAATGTACCTGTTTCCTAGAGACTGGCTCCATGGGGTCCCTCACAAACTGGAGACGGTTACTGTGGGTTTGTCTTTAGTATAAACTATGTACATACTCCACGAATTGAGCATTTAAGCTTATTCCAGAATCTGGGATGAGCCTATGTTGTGAAAACTGAAATGCTCAAAATAGCACTTGCATGTGAATGGACAAAGGGTGCTAAAATTAAATTAACCCAGAAGTTCTCAAACTGGGGGTTGGGACCCCTCATGGGGTCATGAGATTATTACTGGGGGTTGTGAGCTGTCAGCCTCCACTTCAAACCCGGCTTTGCCTCCAGCATTTATAATAGTGTTAAATATATAAAAAAGTATTTTTAATTTATAAGTGGAGTTGGGGGTTGCACTCAGAGGTTTGCTATATGAAAGGGGTCACCAGTACAAAAGTTTGAGAACCACTGAATTAACCCCTCTGGAGCCTCGGGGAAAGCAGGGAAGGGGGGGTCTCCCTGGTAGGTTTAGGAAGGAGGTAGGTGGTGTAGGATATTGCTCTTCTCATGTGATCCCTCCCCCATGGCTCTCTTGGCTCTATCACTGTTAATCTAAAGTGGCTAATTTTAATGAAGCTACCCTCCCCTGACATGAATCTCCCTATGGCACTGAAATTAAATGTAGACTATAATATGGCATTTGAGAAATGAAAGGGATGATAGCCCTAACAGAAAAGATAACAGCGTGGCTCTTTGTGTTAAATAGCTGTCTGCAAGCCTCAAATTGCTGAATGAGATTTAGGGTAGGGAAGGCTGTGCCTCCCCAAACAGCCTGGCCCTGCCCCCTATCTGATCCCCACCCACTTCCTGCCCCCGACTGCCCCCCTCAGTATCCCCAAACCATCCTGCTCCTTGTACCCTCACTGCCCCCTCGATACTCCCCCCAACCACCACTCCGGGACCCCACCCCCCATCAGCCTCCCCTGCTCCCTGTCCCCTAACTGCCCCAACCCCTACCCACCCCACACTCCGAGTACTGACAGACTCCTGGCATGCCCATGATCCAATCCCCCATTCCCCATCCCCTGACTGCCCCCCCTGAACCTCTGCCCCCTCCCTGTCCCCTGACTGTCCCCGGGACTCCCTGCCCCTTATCCAGCCCCCCTGGCCCCAGCCCCCTTATCATGCCACTTACCCCTGCCTCCCTCATCTCCCAGAGCCTCAGCATGCTGAGTCCAGGAAGCCATAGACAGCGCTGCAGCAGCCTGGCTCCACGGGACCTGAGCCCCTGCCGATCTTCCTGAAGCTCACAGCCCCGCCCCCTTGCCATGCGGCTCTGAGCGGGAGTTGCTTAGGCTCTGCCTGAGCCACACCCCTTTATCTCTGTCCAGGGCCACTCCTGGACGCAGCGCACTGAGGCACTGGAGGATGAGGGAAAGCGGAGGCAGAGCTGGGGAGGAGCCTCAGACTTTCTTGTCGGAGCCCCCCACGGGGCCTGGGGCCTGGGACAAATTGCACCACTTGCCCCCCCCCCCCCCGTTTGGGCAGCCCTGTGTCTGTGTAGTTAAAATACCCCATCAACACCAAGTCCCATGCTTTGGATGATTTTGTTAGTTGATTTAAGAAAAGCCTCATGCTCTTCATCTTCCTGGTTAGGTACTTTACAATAGACCCCTACCATGACATCAATATATTTGAAAATATAGAAAACATCCAAAAACATGCATAATAAATTGAAATTGGTATTACTGTTTAATAACACAATTAAAACTGATTAATCACTACTATATTTTTAATCTCACAATTCAGTGCAATTATTTTTTGTAATCATTTGACATCCCAATTATATTATCTTATATTCTCTTTTATGGTAGACTAGGGTTTATTGGAGGGGGGGCAGGTTATGAAAACTAAGAGTCAAAATTAGCTTTATTAGTCAGTTACAAGGAGGATAAAATGAGACAGCTCATAAAGTGTCAGAAAACATCACCATACCATTTCTGTTCAGAAATAAGGAAAAGATTCAGTAAAGTCATTGCTGGAGAGCAAAACACAGACTGCTGAAACCCTCTCCTCTTTTATATAATTTTTGTGACTGCTGTAAATTTATCATTTGCTTCCTGATTACTCTCTAAATAGACGGCATGTCCCTTCTACTTGTGAAATACTCTCATGCAAGATGAATTACCTTCTTACCACTTCGGTTACATGCCAAGAAGTATTTTATTTTTCCACTAGAAAATAGAAAATAATAAACTTGTATTTTACTTGCTGGATCCTTCTGCATTTTAATTCTGGACTCTCGGTGAACTTCTGAGGGGCCTTGATGTTTAGCACAAAAGTGCCTGTGTTCATAGTTTTACTCCCAGCACTGAAAATAGCACGCAGTAAGCAGTGACATACTGTGAGTTTTCAAAACTAAAAGCACAAGTGTCTTTTACTGGCAGGAAGCTGTAACTTCTCAAATTTTCTGAGGAGGAGGCTGAGAAGTTAAAAAAGAACTCCTTCCTTTTCTCCATCAGATATTTAAACTGATTTTATACTACCCATTTCTTTAAGACTAGGACGGCCCGGAGGTCTCACAGGTAAGTTTGTGATTTTTTTTCTTCATTATCTGTAGCAATCAAATGCAAAATTTTAAACTGGGTGCCTCTAGTATACATTTGAAAGACCTATAAAGGTAAAACCAGAAGCCACTCAAAAACCCTTCAGTAGCAGGGCTCTGCTTCTGTACTGTTTTCTCAAAACATACTCAAAATCTTGTAATTCTTAGAAACTTGGCTTTATTTACTCTGATTCACCTGATGAATTCATTTACTACACTTGTTTTGTATACCTTGAATGTTAGAATTCTCCTGCTGATTATCAATCTGTGTTCCTGCAAGGCATCCTCTCCTGACAATTTATGAAAACATCATCTATTCCATAGTCATCCAGGAGATTTTCATTTAATGTGTTCACAATTTTTGTGACCCTATAGAGATGAGAGAAACACTTCCTGTTGTCTTGCAGAAAGACTTAGATGTGTTATTGGTTCCACAATTCAGCATTCTACTGCAGCAATAAGAAACTTTTTAGTCTTCTATGCTGTACATACACATATCTGATCCTATTTCTTTTTGTAATCCTCTATCTGACCATCAGAATGCCTTTCAGGCTGCAGAAAGTTATTCCTGGGCTTTTATTAGATCTCACATGTAAAATGGTGCTTGCCAGAAAAAAAAGATTTTTCAAACATTAGTGCAGTATACCATAAATATATTCTAACTGAGCTTTCCTTTGCAAATCTGCTATTAGCCAGGAGAAGTAAAATTTCCAAGAATATTGATGGAGTATTTTGTTTTTCTTTCATGTACATTTCTGAGATTAGACTGGACTAAAGAAAACAATCGAAAAAAAAAGAGGCATTTAATAGTTGAAAATACATCATTTCAATGCAAAATGTATACCAGTGTGTTGAACTTTAAACATCATTGTTCCATGAAACAGATATGGGTGATTATTTCACTACTGTAATATATGGTAACTTGAAGACAAATTCTGCTCTCATATGCAAAAATTCACTTAGTTTTAGTGAAATCGTTTAAGATGCACACTAGTATAATTAAATACAGACTTCAGTCTGTGGACTCAACCATGGTTGCAGAGATGTATTTAAAAAAGTTTGGCATATCTCTGTTGTACACGATTGAACCAGACAGATAATGTGGTGTATCTGTGCCTATACAGCTCTGTTTTTATTGCTTTTTCTGACATTAATTAATTCATCAGAATTATGACCAACCAATGGACAATATAATCCATATGTGGAGACATTTTTAATTAAGGGAGGAGTGGAAAGAGTTTAATATCACTTGGAGTATCAAAATACACTGAGGAGAGCCATACATAATAGAATAGGATATAACAAATCAGTACATTTGGATTACTATTAGAACCACAATTTAAACTATTTTTAGCTATGTCAGATATTCTATGAAATTCTAGTATTGATTTCATATCTACACAGACCAGTGTTTAGAGTTTTCAGAAATAATCTCACAATAATGACTTCTTATTTCGGTGACTACCACTCAGATCTATAACTTCTCAGTAAATATTAACCGAGATCAATAAACCTTGATATTCACTTATATTCAATAAAAAGTCAGTATATGGTATGTTTAATAGATGGAGCTGGATTGATGCCTATAGTTAAGGTTGCTGATCACTTTTCATTTTAATGCTGTGCTCTTAGTTGCTTGTAACTTTAATAAATTTTAACAATTTGGGCTGACATTTTCCGTGTGTAGTCTCTGTCTCAAGTTCAATTTTACTTTATTTTATTAGGTTTAATCAAAAAATGTTTGGCCATTACCAAGAATGTGATTAGTGCAATATAAGGGGTTTTGCAAACCTCTTTAGAGCCTATGTGGTTTGAAGCAGGAATATGAAATTTACAAAGGGGCAACGCTGAGACTGGAGAGATTCATTCTGTCCCCAAGAAAGATCATGGAGATCTGGTTATATGCCACAGAAAATCTCATTTCCACATGTGCAGAAGAGCTTGTTCCAAATCTATCCCTTCATTTAGTAAATGTTACAACTGCACTGCACCTTGTTCCCAGACCCCACGGAGCCTCCCTTAGTGAATACCTATACTACACAAAGCTAGAGCTCTAGCCAGGAAGGCGATTCAACCAAATATTACCTCCTTCTCCACTTACTTCTATTCCCTCAACACTTTTATCCTAAGAAAATACTCTTTGGCCTAGAAGAAGATGCACTGGACTTGGAGCCAAGACCCCAGGTTATTAGCATTAATCACAGCCCTTATTACTGGATAGGGCCTCATGCCCCTATATTAGGAATAAGGCAAACATCATATTCCCCATTTTACAGAGAAACTAACTGAGGATTTGAGAGCTTGCAGAAGATCTTGCACTGGGCAGAGTTGGAAATGCAATCCAACTTTCTAATATGGCAGACTTATATGTCATTCCTTTAAACATATTGCCTTTAGGAATGAATATGACAAATATATGCAACTAGCTATGGTGTCTTTAAAATGGGGTTACTCCTACATACTTCCTTGAAAAAACACAAATGAATAAGGCCTCAGTAAATGAATGTTTTTTTTAAATGAAGTTTATAAGCCCCAAAGCTCTCACTCTAAGCTCTTACCACTGCATTACTCTTTAGGCACCAGGAATAGAATCCAGGAATCCAGATTCTCAGCATTGTGCTGGTGTCTAGAGAACAACTGTGTGACCAACTGGCAAAATATGTGTCATTTCCCTTTCAAATGACTGATGTACACAGAGCATAACATCCTATTCCTATCAGTTGATTGAGTTATTACCTATTTAGGTCAAGGGGTAAATCAAACCCTGCTAATGACTCATGTGGGAAGTTGTTACCCAACTGATTTTTTTCTTTTTTTTTAAATCGCATAAGAAATTTTAAAAATCTGCATTTTTTTGGTTTGTCTTTAAGGATGCAAAATAAAGTTAAGAAATGCCAGAATTAAGGGTGCCCAAACAACCTCAATTCTGTCCCCTTGTGCATTATGATGCAATCTTTATTTATTTGCTCACAAACTCTTTTTGCAGAGGCAACTTTAATTTTTGCATTTTCTCACTTTTGAATGTTTGACGTAACTTAAAAATGTTTTTGTGTTTGAGTTTTTTTGTTTGGTATGGAATTATTGCATGCTATGAATCAAATCCAATTCCCATTAAAGTCAATAGAAACACAATATTTGACTTTGGTGTGAAGAAGCATTGGCCTTCTGTATTTATTATTAGGATAATTCAGTTCTAGCAAGGCTAAAATTCCTCTGCTAAATCAACTTTGTTCTATTGTTTCCTAATTCCCTTAAGGAGCAGCTCACTCCCTGCTGCTCTGGATAAATAAGATAAGAAGATAAGAACAGCCCATTCTGACTAATAGCTATAGATAGACTTATCCTCCATGAATTTATTTAGCTCTTTTTTAACCCTGTTATAGTCTTGACCTTTACATCATCATCTGACAAGGAGTTCCACAGGTTGACTGTGTGCTGTGTGAAGAATTACTTCCTTTTGTTTGTTTTAAACCAGCTGACTATTAATTTCATTTAGTGACCCCTAGTTCTTATGTTATAAGAAGGAGTAAATAAAACTTCCTTATTTACTTTCTCCATACCAGTCGTGATTTTATAGACCTCTATCATATCTCCTCTTAGTCATCTTTTTTCCAAGCTGAAAAGTCCCAGTCTTATTAATCTCTCCTCATATGGAAGATGCTCCATACCCCTGGTAATGTTTGTTGCCCTTTTCTGAACCTTTTCCAAGTCCAATATTTTTTTTTTGAGATGGGGTCACCATATCTGCACACAGTATTCAAGATGGGGGCATAACAGGTATTTATATAGAGGCAATATTATATTTTCTGTCTTATCTATCCTTTTCTTAATAATTCCCAACATGCTGTTCATTTTTTTGACTGCTGCTGCATATTGAGTGGATGTTTTCAGAGAACTATCCATAGTGACTCCAAGATCTCTTTCTTGAGTGGTAACAACTAATTTAGACCCCTCATTTTATATGTATAGATGGGATTATGTTTTCCAATGTGCATTACTTTGCATTTATCAACACTGAATTTCATCTGTCATTTTGTTGCCCAGTCACCCAGTTTTGAGAGATCTTTTTTTTTGAGAGATCTTTTTTGTGGCTCTTCGCAGTCTGCCTGGGACGTAACTATCTTGAGTAGTTTTGTATCATCTGCAAATTTTGCCACTTTACTGTTTACCTGTTTTTTCCAGGGAATTTATGAATATGTTGAATAGGACTGGTCCCAGTACAGAGCCGTGGGGGACAACTCTCTCCATTCTGAAAACTGACCATTTATTCCTACCCTTTGTTTCCCATCTTTTAACCAGTTACCAATCTATGAAAGGACCTTCCCTCTTATCCCATGACAGTTTACTTTGCTTAAGAGCCTTTGGTGTGGGACCTTCTCAAAGGCTTTCTGAAAATCTAAGTACACTATATCCACTGGATACCCCTTGTCCACATGCTTGCTGACCCTCTCTAGAATTCTAGTAGATTGGTGAGGTATGATTTCCCTTTACAAAAACCATGTTGACTATTCCCTAACAAATTATGTTCCTCTATGTGTGTGACAATTTTGTTCTTTACTATAGAGTCAACCAGTTTGCCTAGTACTGAAGTCAGGTTTACCAACCTGTAATTGTATGAGTCACCTCTGGAGCCCTTTTTAAAAACTGGCATCACATTAGCTATCCTCCAGTCATTTGGTTCAGAAGCTGATTTAAATGATGGGTTACAGACTACAGTTTGTAGTCCTGCAATTTCACATTTGAGTTCCTTCAGAACGCTTGGATGAATACCATCTGGTCCTGTCAACAGCGTAGCTAGTGGGGTTCAGGGAAAGCAACTGCTTCCCCTCAGCACGTTTTCAAAAAAGCCGTGCCTTAGGCGGGGTTACCATGATGCCGGGGAGGGGTCCACGCTCTGCTCTGAAGCTTGGCCTGCCCGGCTTCTCCCAGCTTACTACATACCCCACCCGCTGATCAGCTGTGTCTCCCAGCAGGAGGGAGACAGCTGATCCCACGGCAGGGAGGAGAGGGGAAGAACAGAGCTCCAGCAAGCTGGGCTCTTGCCGCCTTCCCCTAGTGTGCTGCATAAACCTTGCCCCCTTCCTACCTTGCCGATTAACTGTCTCCCAGCAGGAGGGAGATAGACAGATAATCAGTGAGGCAGTGAGGGGAGAGGGAAAGAACTAAACTCCAGCAAGCTGGGCTCCTGGGGAGTAGGAGAGCTGGGTCCTTGGGGAAGAAGGGGATTGGTTGGAGCATGCCCTTATAGTGCTCAGGGGCACCCACCCACCAGTCAACTGTGGCCCATGGGAGTCCAAGAACCATCAGCTGTTCTGCAGGGGCAGGGGCAGTAGAAGTAGGAGTAGAGTAGCTAGCTAGCTAGCTAGAGAAGTGCAAGTGCTCACTGTTTAGCTGGATTTTGGCCACCAGCCAATCAGTGAGGTGAACTGCTCCTGGAAGAAGGGGCTGAGCAACTGAGAGACCCCACCTCTTTCTCTTACCTGCTTCTTGTGGCACTGTGGCAGGTGTACTTTCTCTGGCTCTGCTGCAGCAGCTCCTAACCTCTCACCCAACTAAAGGCAGCCAGTAGCAGCAGCTGGTAAGTGTATTTCAAAGGGGGTCTTTCTTGTGGTGACGGTGGCTTAGGAGGGGATTGGAAACCCTCCAGGTGGCTGTGAGAGCCAGCACCTGGCTGCTGGTGGGATGGCTGTCTGCATGGTGGGGGGTAGGGGGTAGGGGACTCAGCCAGAGGCATCTCCAAAAACATCCCCTGCACCCGGGCAGCTGGACCAGGACAGGCATTGGTGGGGGGGAGGCGCATCTCCTGGTCTCCTGTGGGATGTGGTGTCCCTGCTTGCCCTCCCTGCCCAGGCAGAGATGCCTGCCTCTCAGAGACAGTGGCCATGTAGTATGCTTGGTTCCCCCTCCCTGGCATCTGGGTGACTGCCTCTTAGGGGGTGAGAGGTGGAAGGAAAGAGGCAGTGGGGAAGGGATAGGGGTCGAGGCGTAGGAGAGGAAAACTGAGACTATCAGGGGAAATCTTCATAGCAGTGCAGTCTCTGCCTTGGGGGTGTGGATGGAATTGTCTCCCAAGGGAAGGGTGGAACAAACTATCTGCTGTTATAGTATGTTTAGTTTAGTCCAGGAGCTCTGGCAAACACATGTCCAGACACCATGTTGGGGGGCAAGCAGTGGTAGCCTGATTTTTCCCTTTCCTATCAGGGGAAACTTGACCTCCTAAGGGAAGGGCTTGTGATCATGTTGGGAGGAGCGGGAGGCATTGCTGAGTCCCAGGTTTGAGTAATTTTCTGGTGATGGTGATCATTAAGTTACTAATTGTCATTCACTTGCTGCACACAATGGCTGATGATGGTTGGTTTCTTGGGAGTTGCCTTCTATAACTTCTCTAATTTAATCCCACTCTTCTGTGAGTACAAATTCTGGTTCTAAGGACCTGGTGCCTGGATCCCATATTGCCTTGCACTGGAATTTGGAATTAGTGCCCTGATGTGCAACTCCTCCTATTGTGCCAGTGTAGATCCTGCTGTTAGTACAACTATTTGCAGGTGCCCTTGTGTTTAGCTGAAACTTTGGACTTCGTTTAGTGGGGATGAACTCAGCGACTGAGAGCTAAACTGACACTACTATCCTGCTGTGTGAATCCCAGTGTGCTTGTACTGTGAATTTTTGGATGCACATGTGGCTATATTGATCTCATTGTGCTGATAGTGATACTTCCTTGGTGTGATGATGACATTATGCAAAGATGAATTGTGAAAATAGTATCCTGGTGTGATGGTGGTCACTCTGTGCTGTTCATGTGAATCTTGCATTTTTGTATGCTGGGTTGGTGTAGCCCTGTTGTTCCCAGGAAATCAGAGCCACAAGGTTGGTGAGGTAATATCTTTTATTGGAGCAACTCTTGTTGATGTGAGAGAGAGAGAGAGAGAGAGAGAGAGAGAGAGAAGCTTTGGAGCTTTCATGGAATTCTTTCTTCTTCCTGAAGAAGAGTTCTGTGAAGCTCAAAAGCTTGTCCCTCTCACTAACAGAACCTGGTCCCATAAAATATATTACCTCACCCACCTTTATACATATTATCCCCCCCCCACCCATATTACCTCACCCAGCTTTCCAGGAGTGAGTTTTCATGATGACATGGGAAGTGCTCTGACTGGTCCTGACTTCTCTGTATCAGCCCCTCTAGCTTGCACTGCAACCCAATACCTGGGGGCTGGGTGCCTGCAGCTCTGAGACTCTGTGAGATCAGGGACTCACAGACCCAGCTGGGAGGGGAAGGGCACTCCTCCTCAGCCTCTCTCTCTTGCTGCCTCCTTTTCCCGAGTGCCTCATGATGCACACAGACAGTGTGGCTAGGTGCTGCATTGGAGAGTCTCTCAGTGCAGCCCACCAGCCCCTTTCCCCCATGTGAACCCCCAACAGACCCTGCCCACCTTTGCCTGATTGTCTCTCTTATGCAGGGGACTGTGCCCCCTCCCCCCAGCTGCTCCTGTGTGATGCCTGCTTCCAGAGGCTACAGATTGCAGAGCAGCCCCCTCAGGAGAGATGAGAGGGGCTGTCCCACTGGGTGTGTGCACAGCCCCCCCAAGCACTGCTTTGTCCCGTTATATCCGAATTCGTGTTATATCGGGTCATGTTATATCAAGGTTGAGGTGTAATTTGATATGTCGGGTGGTGCCTTTTTTTATGTGTTCGCTCCTTCTGATGTTAGAACCTGGCGACGCCACTGGTCCTGGTGACTTACTGTTTAGTTTATCAATTCGTTCCAAAACCTCCTCTAATGACACCTCAATCTGGGACAGTTCCTCAGATTTGTCACCTAAAAAGAGTGGCTTAGGCTTGGGAATATCCCTCACATCCTCAACTGAAAAGACTGATGCAAGGAATTCATTTATTTTCTCTGCCTTATCATCCTTATCATCCTTGAGTGCTCCTTTAGCATCTCGATTGTCTAGTGATCCCACTAATTGTTTAGCAGGCTTTCTGTTTCTGATGTACTTAAAAAAAAAAAACCTGGCTATTACTTTCTGAGTCTTTGGATAGCTGTTCTTCAAATTCTTTTTTTGGCCTTCCTAATGATATTTTTACACTTCATTTGTCAGAGCTCATGCTCCTTTCTATTTTCCCCACTAGGATTTAACTTCCACTTTTTAAAGGATGCATTTTTGCCTCTCACTGCTTCTTTCACTTTGTTGTTTAGACATGGTGGCTTTTTTGTGGTTCTCTTACTATGTTTTTTAATTTGGGGTATACATTTAAGTTAAGCCTCTATTATGGTGTCTTTAAAAAGTTTCCGTGCAGCTTGCAGGGATTTTACTTTTGGTGCGGATAACAATTGTAGGTCCTTTTACCTTGAAGTTAGTTTCCTCATGGTCATTTCAACTGAACATTTTATTCCTACAAATGTATTAAAAATGAGTAACAACCCTAAATGTAAATTGGCACTGTAATCATTTTCCCCTTAGTCATATAGATTGTATAGGCCATATTTCATTTATTTATTCATTGCAGGATTTACATAGCATCTACCATACAATCTGCAGACTTTAAATCCTCTAGACTGCAAGGAACAAAACTGCACAAGTATAGAATAGAGTGCCAGCACACCTTTCCAACACAGCCACTTTACAGAATGGAGACTGGAAAATGTGAAGGTAATTAATCATTGGAACAGCTTAGCTAAGGATGTGGTGGATTCTCCATCACTTACTGTGTTTAAGTCAAGGCTGAAGACTATATTTGAAACAAAAGTTATGGATTTGATGGGGAAATTATTGAGTGATATTCTTTGATCTTTGTTCTGCAGATTAGATCATCATAATGGTCCCTTCTGGCCTTAAAAAAAACAAAAACAAAAAACAAAAAAACCCTAAGTCTATGGAAATCCTGCCAATACACTGAATTCTAGGGATACTAGTAGAAGTTTGCATTGAAGTCAGTAGCAAAACTGAGTTCAGCAGTAACAGGATTGATCCTTAAAAAATACCACTAGAAACTTTAACATGGTTATTCACAAAACACAAAAAAGAGTTCCTTTTGAATGTTGAAAGATAAAGAGTTTTCATTTTACCTCTTCTGACACTATGAAATTGATTCAGCTACAATATGTCTTCTAGGCCTGTGGAAAATTGAACTCTTTTCCCAGAGTGTTAGAACACTAGGAATGGCCACAATCTCTTTATACAAAATGACTCTTTAGTTGGGGGAGATAGAAAACATTATCAATTAAAGTACCAACATTTTTTCAATGACTGGATTTCTGTTGGTGCTTCTACTGCTTTTAAGTTCTTATACTTTCTTGCTGTTGAATTCTGAATAATGCTTTAAAATAAGGCTCCCAAAATTTCTTATTAAGGCCCATTTGTAGCATACATAATTTCATGTTTTCAAAAATTCCATAGTAGTGATTGAGGGCTAAATTGTGGCTTTGTCCCCAAGCTCCACGAGAAGCAGTCCAGGAACCAACTTGTGACATAGTCTAGTTCCAATCCCCGCCCCAGCATGCACGAGGTGTGGGGAAGTAATCTGTACTAGTCCTAGTGCAGGTTATATTCCCATAATAACATCATGCTGGAGGCAGTGCTGAAGGTTCCATCCACTTTCTTTCCAGCAGCAGAGGTTACACTTAGAATCATAGAATGTCAGGGTTGGAAGGAACCTGAGGAGGTCATGTAGTCCAATCCCCTACTCAAAGCAGGACCAATCCCCAGACAGATTTTTGCCCCTGATCCCTAAATGCCCCCTCAAGGATTGAGCTCACAACCTTTGGTTTAGCAGGCCAATGCTCAAATCACTGAGCTCTCCCTCCCTTCCTTCTATCTTCCTTAAACTCTTGACACTCACCAGTGAAACAATGTTAGCTAGGCCATATTTTGGCCCTAACGGTAACCCCCTAAGGTGAGCAAGCTAGCATTGTTTATCTCATTCATGGTTTTTCATGGTATAGCTCTAGAAAATAAAAAAGAGTTCCAAACCAATTAAGAAGACGATAACCAGTCTCCATAAAGAAAATATGGCGAGTATCTGTTATTTCCCCCAACAACAAATGTAACATATAAATTGAATTGGTTTTAAAAGACCAGATCATTAGAAAGCTGATGTGCAGGGTTACTTTGATAAAGAAACTGACCCATGAAATATATAAAAAGCATTTGGAAATGTCACATAGAGATAGACTGTGATGTTGGTTCAACTTTTCATGTGTGCATTTGAGAAATATGCTAATGTTATAAAATAAGGCTTTTTTGAAGAGCATATGATAAGTAGTGCTTTGTGTATAAAATATTGTGCTTTTCAGTTCCTTAGCTCAGTCTTTAATCATTCAGTTTTCCTTTTGTGAAAAGCTTTTCTCCTTTGAAAGCTTAAGGGAAAATGAGACATGAGCTGAAGTACAGCTATATAAAAATAGGGACTATTGTAAGAAAGGTATATAAAAATATGATAATAGATAGTGGTGTTCTAAGCTGCATGTAACCATATCTTTAATGGAAACTCAGTGAACCCTGAGGTGCTTATCCAGGGGGTCAGTTTGTGAGCTCTTTTTTCACATTCATGAGCAGTTACTTACCTAAGTTGTTCTGTTACTGTCAATGGGACTATCTTTGAAAATAACTGCTCACTGTTAAGAATAATGCTGTGGCAGTTTGATCCCAGTTAGCAAACTTTTTACACTTGGACAATACTAGAGGTCTCATAATTTATAGAAAACCACTCCACACGTTTCCCCCAAGTGTTCCAGGTACATTGCATATATTTTTGATCTGAATTATATTACTTATACCAAAATATATGACTGGAACAACTAAGCAATAATGTGAATAACACAGTTGTAACATCAGCTATGTAAACTGAGGCAAGAAGTGTTTTTACAGCAACTCTTATATCTCCATGAAAAATTTCCAGTGCTCTCTAGCAATAGTAGGAGTTCCCTGAACCAGCAATTTCCCATTCAGACACAAGAATATAATGGAATTTTAAAGAACGTCACTGCACCGAGGGATTTTAAGTGACATTTCCAATTACATTTGTGTCCTTGGTTTAATCCCACAGTTTGAAATTAAGCTGAAGGCAATATGTTTTTCCCTCAGCAAATAAAACAGTTCATTCTGTAGATAAGAGAGAATGTAAAGTGAGGTCTCACACCAAGTGATATGCAGCATTTGCAAGTATTGGGCTTGCAGGATATATGAAGTGTCCAAGGTATCTTTAAAATAATGTCTCAATATACATGATACAAACTGGACATGAAAATAATGTGAAGTGTGAATAACTGTCAAGTTGCCATAAACTATGGGTTCTTGCTTTTCTTTTCAGCTATAGTTTGGATCAGATAGTCTCTCAAAATGACAGCAGGTTTTCAACCAAAGAAACAGTGTCTCTTACCTGTTTTGGTTTGGAACAAAATGGACTTAAACAAGGCAGCACAAAGTGTTGCATCAAAAAAAAAGTCTATATCGCTATGGGGTCCAATTTAGTTAATCATAAATGTTTAAATACAAATGTCAAAGTACCAAGTATACACTTTACATAGAGATAGTTGTGACTAAATTATCTGCTGGCCCAACTCCAGTAACTTCATGAAGAGAATTTGATAACTGAATTTTGGAAAGCAAGAATTTTTATGGTGAGGAACTTTGTGTTGAGGACACATTGT
The DNA here is from genome assembly GCF_007399415.2 of Gopherus evgoodei. Lineage (NCBI taxonomy): Eukaryota > Metazoa > Chordata > Testudines > Testudinidae > Gopherus > Gopherus evgoodei. Next base: position 200,530,826 of record NC_044323.1, read on the forward strand.
TGAATTTTTTGGATATTTCCATATATACCTCTGCAAAAGGAGGGATATACTTCCTTTCACATACTCCTGATTTTGGGGACTGCTGGGGCAGGGGGTTGAACTAACCATCAGCACAAGGCTGAGCAGCAAGTTCCCAAAGCATTACAATCTGCTGTGATTCACTGGAAATATTGCACTAAACAGGCATGAGACTCTAACATAATAAACTCTTTCACACACTCAAAAATAAGAACATGAAAAGACAGAGACTTAAGGGATTTTTAGTCTTGTCCAAAAAGACATTTTTCAATTATTGGGATACATGAGAAAAGCGAAGCGTTTGATTTTTTTTTAGAGTTTCAATTCAGGAAAAACATCCAAGAGATCAGCTGTTTATCCAAATCTTATCTGAACATCTTCAGTTTTAAAACTGAGCTAGAAATCTTCTGAGAAAGGCTTCATAGAGGAATTTCCATTGGCTTCAGCCAACTGGAAATGCTGCAATTCTTCCATTTGGGTAACATTTTTTTGTACCGTTCTTATTTGTCTGAGCAGATATATATCATGAAAGAACTACACAGGTTTAAACTTTAATTTAACAGTAACATTCTTAAAAAAGATGGTCTTTAATATTATTGTAAACACTGAGGTAAGTGGGACTGCTTAAAAGAGTAAAAAGATACGCAGTTTGAGGAAGGAGATCGGAATCACATGCTAAAAAAATAGTTATTTAAAGTAGGAATGGATAAAGCACTAGGTATTATAATGGAGGAAATCTTTCACTAGCATGGGGATAGACTAGATGATATAAGTATTTATCCAGAGATGAACAATCATGCGGAGCGGGTGGGGGTGGAGAGAAAATATGACTCTGCAGTCCAATGGTTAGAGTATCCTCCCCTGGGCCCAGTTCCCCTGTTCCTGTCACTTTTTCATTATTTATACACAGTGGAACACCTTCTTCAGGGGAACCCCAGTTCAGAATATCCCATAACTCAATGCTTAGAGTACCCCTTGGAGAGGTGGTTCAATTCTTTTTTCTCCTTCTGGCAGAGAGAGGGGAATTGAACCTAGATCTCATTTCCACCATCCATAAAATTATTTGATATCTGATCTTTAGGCATCAGTTATTTGATTGCCAGTATTTTGGGGGTAATTAGCCTAAATATTGGCAACAAGGGAAAGTGGAGGTGCAAAGTTGGCATAAAGCTCATATTTTTGCTTGACTGATCTTGGGCTGGGCTAGGCCCTTATGTAGAGGTTGGCAGATGACAAACATTAGATTTTTTCCTGAAGAATGAACTCAGACTAAGTAAATATAATATATAATTTTCCTTTCCAAGATTGTGCATTTCAGTCATCACATCTGTGTATCTCTATTCACATTTCCTCTTCCCTTCATATGTTAGTTTATATCAGACTTTGTTTTGTTTTATGTCAGATAAACAATTAAATTCCTTACCCCCCAAATCCTTAACGAACATGACAATGTTAACAAAACAGTATTAGCAAACTCTTATTTTCATGTACCTACTCCATATTGCATACCTATTACAGCCAGTAGCACAGTAGCCTATTACTGAGCACCTCCTCATGGCCAAGCTTACCTCTGCAGTGCCCTGCCTTCCTGGGGCTCCTTAAACAAATTCTACACACTCCAAAGGAAAACTAAAACTTTCCCTATCTGGGTTCAATTAATTCTGTTCTCAGGTACACACTGCCCTTCAGGCTCCAGTCCCATGTCTTTCTGCATTAGGCAGGGTTGTGAATAAGGCTGTTCCAAGCTGTCTTTCCCAAAGGTGGGTCACGGCTCAATGTCTTGTTCCCTGAAGCTGCTTCTTCAAACCAGCTACAGCCTCTCAGGCTTGCTTCAAGAGCTTTTCACAGCTTCCTGCCTCCTCCAGTCTCAGTTACTCTCTCACCCACACCCTTCCCTGCAACTGCCTTTTATACAATCACATTATACCTTTCAGGTTGGGCTCATCTTGTAATGAAGGCTGGTTTAGCCTGAGGCTCTCCAGTCCACTGGCAAGCCACATTATTATAGAACCCACTTAACAGATTGTCCATTCCCAGCATCTTTCTGTTCTCCTGATAAATATGTACTGTAAATGGTATCTCACTGTTCCTTTCCACTGAAACAATTTAAGAGTGTCTCAGCAATCAGTATGGCTCTGTCTTCCATATTTAGAAAGTCCATTTTAATCTGTTTTAAAGGCATGGCAAAAAAAGCATGACATGAGAGAGGAACAATGATCTCTTGGGTAGTGCACTAGCCTGGATTTAGGACACCTGGGTTTAAGTCCCTGATCCATCACAGATTCCCTGTGCATGGGCACCAGGTTTGTATAATTTTTGATGGTGCCCAAGCAGAGCCATTCTGTCCATAGGACAAACCGGGACAACTGCCCCAGGTGTTGTGCTTTGGTGAGCCCCGCACTACAGGGAGATGTGGGGTCCAGGGCAGTCTCAGGCGTTAGCAGAGGGCCTGGCACCAGCAGCAGTGAGCAACCCGGTCCCAACCCACTCCATCCTGCCTCCACTCCACTCCTCCCCCCACCTCCCATTCCTGAGCAACGCCAGGAGCTGGTGGGGTGGAGTGGAGAGGGCTGGGGCTGGGTCACTCGCTGTTGCTGGCACCAGGTCCCTCTGCTAGCCCCCGAGGCCACCCTGGAGCCTGTATCCCCTTGAAGTGCAGGGCAGGGGTAGGCACTATCATGTTGCGCAACAGACACCTGACAAAATTACCAGACCTAGTGACAGACACTGTGTGTGTGTGGGGGGGATATTATGTCATTCAGTCATTCAACCTGTAAAATAGCAGTCAATTTTCCACACTAGAAAAAACAGTAACCTATCTAATAATAATAATAATAATAAGGAATAAATTCAACTCATATAATTAATGAAAAATGTGGGTATACTGTATATAGATTATTACAGGAGAAATGAAAATGAGCTTACGCTGGGATTTTACAAGGCACTTATATCATTTAAACACATTTGGCACCCTGAGTAATCATAACACTTCTTGCAAATCAGATAAATAAGAGTGGCAGGTTTGTAGAAATTTTGGTGGTGCCAGGAACCTGCCCCCCACCTGCCTAAAGCTCTGGGAGGGAGTTTGCATGGGGGGAGGCTGTCTGGGGTGCAGGCCTTTGGCTGGGGCAGGGGATTGGAGTGCAGGGAGCAGGCTCTGGGATGGAGTTTGGGTGCTGGTGCAGGCTCTGGGGATGAAGGAGGGGGTGAGCAGGGCTGGTGCAAGGAAGTTTCATGCCCTAGGCGAAACTTCCACCTTGCACCTCCCACCCAGCTAACCCTGACCCCCCCCCAGCAGCTAACTCAGCCCCCCACCCAGGGACCCCCCCGCAGCAGCTACCCTCCCCACCGCGACATCTAACCCCTCCCCCCGTACCCCCACAGCAACTAACCCCGCCTAGGTAGACTCTCCCTATTCCCCTACAGCAGCTAACCCTGCCTGGGGAGACTTCCCCTCTCTACCCCCCGCCACGGCAGCTAACCCTGCCTGGGTAGCCCGCCCCAGCTCACCTCGGCTCCACCTCCTCCACTGAGCACGCCAGCGCTGCTTTAATTCTCCTCCCCGCCCAGGCTTGCAACGCTGATTGGAGGAGACTTAGAGCTGGGCTGTGTGCTCAGCGGAGGAGGCAGAGTGGAGGTGACCTGGGGCAGGGAGCTGTTCCCCTGTGCGCCTCCCCCCCTCCCTGTTACTGCGGTCAGCCCTCCCCGCATGCCCCCCCCAGCTCACCTCCACTCCACCTCCTCACCTGAGGGGACTTTTAGGCACCCCCAACCACTAGGTGCCCTAGGCGGCTGCCTACTTTGCCTAAATGGTTGCAATGGCCCTGGGGGTGAGGGGTGCTGAAGGACATAAATCCACACCGTGTAGAGGTCAAGCATAGGAGTTTATTACACACAGTGCTGGCAGAGTGTCACCTTGCTTATTAGGCTTAAAGAGACTGTCAATCGATTACAGTAGAATATATGGATTTTCCATGGGCAGGGGAAAGTGATGAGGTAGGCAGTTCCACACACCGGGACAGGTTGAAGTATGAAAGCTCATACTCCAATACGTCTGTTAGTCTATAAGGTGTCACAGGACTCTTTGCTGCTTTTACAATTATTTAGTTATTAGCTCCAACACCTGGCAATTTGCTGACTAGTCTTATTTTAGCAAAACAAGATTATCTGTTTACCCCAGCTTTCTCTCAGCTGATCACTATTTGCTAGGCCTCTGGTCTCTTGACCATACTCTGGACTTTGGGTCTGGAAAAGAGTTGGCACAATCTATATACCAGGTTGTTATATAAAATGCACATGGATTTGAACCCTTCAGGTGCAGGATCTGGGACGGAGTTTGGGTGCGGGCTCTGGGAGGGAGTTTGGGTGCTGAGTGTAGGCTCCAGGCTGAGCAGGGGGTGGGGGTGTAGGACGGGGTGAGGTGTGCAGGCTCTGGGAGGGAATTACAGGGTGGGAGAGGGGTGGGAAAGGGTGAGGGGGTGCAGGCTCTGGGAGGGACTTTGGGAGTGGAGCTTGGAAAAGAGGAGACTAAAGGGGGATATGATAGAGGTATATAAAATCATGAGTGGTGTGGAGAAAATGAATAAGGAAAAGTTATTTACTTGTTCCCATAATATAAGAACTAGGGGCCACCAAATGAAATTAATGGGCAGCAGGTTTAAAACAAATAAAAGGAAGTTCTTCTTCATACAGCGCACAGTCAACTTATGGAACTCCTTGCCTGAGAAGGTTGTGAAGGCTAGGACTATAACAGGGTTTAAAAGAGAACTGCATACATTCATGAAGGTTAAGTCCATTAATGGCTATTAGCCAGGATGAGTAAGAAATGGTGCCCCTAGCCTCTATTTATTAGAGAGTGGAGATGGATGGTAGCAGAGAGATCACTTAATCACTGCCTGTTAGGTTCACTCCCTCTGGAGCACCTGGCATTGGCCACTGTTGGTAGACAGGATACTGGGCTAGATGGACCTTTGATCTAACCCAGTATGTCCATTCCTATGTTCTTATAATGGAGGCACAGGGACCTGTGGGGGTCTTTTGGGGCAGGTTGTGGGGGGGGAGTGATGGACAGAGGAGCCAGCTGCAGCGTGGGTCTGCTCTGTGGGGGGGAGGGTGTTGCTGTAGCCTCCCCAGGAAGCCCCTTCTGTACTCTGTATTTTATGCCAGCCTCGGGGTGCCCATCAATGCTCTTTTTCCCTGCCCCCCCGGCTCTATCTGTCTGTCCCCACAAACCTCCGGCTGTGTCTGTGTGTCTCTGTCTGACAGTGAAAGACTCCTGCTGCTCTCTCTGCCCAGGGCTGAAAGCTGCTGCTTATGGCTCCCTCCCATTCCCTGCTATGGAGGCATGACCAGGCATCTCTGGCACTGCCCCCCGCAGCTTCCATTGGTTGGGAGCCAGGTCAGCGCTGGGGGAGGAGAGAGGACAGACAGATGGAGCCAGATACTCACCGCTACCGAGACTCTATGCAACACGCAGGGATGCTGTGGATGGGGGGAGCTTAGGGTGACGAGACAGCAAGTGTGAAAAATCGGGACAGGGGTAGGGGGTAATAGGAGCCTATATAAGAAAAAGAGCCAAAAAAATCAGTACTGTCCCTATAAAATCGGGACATCTTGTCACCCTATCAGGAGCTGCTTGTGGGAAGGTGAGGCAGCCGTTCCCAAGGTGAGAGCACTCCATGTTGTCAATGCATGGCATGAGCCCCCCAAAGTATGGGGCCTGGGGCCCAAACATTGGTGGAGCCAGGCCCAACTTCATAAATATTGATGGGTCATAGGCACCACGAGCCCATATAACTCAACGCCTATGCCTGTGTGACTTAGGCAAGACTACTTGGTCTCTGTGTCTCAGTTCCCCATCTTTAAAGTGGTAATAATAGCACTTCCCTATCTCACAGGATTGCTAGGAGCATAACTATATTGGTGATTGTGTGACACACAGGACAATAATGGAGCCATCTAGGTGCCTAAGATAGAACAATAGAGTATTGGTAACATCCAGAATGGAGGCTAAACCCAAAATATATTTAATTCTCTCTCGGGACCCTGTGTTTTTTGGTGGCAAAACACACTAGGACCAACAATTGACCTAAATCTCAAGTTGGCCCATGACATAACATTTATTCCAGAATAGTCATTTAAAATTTCCTCTCCTCAGTCTGCTTCAGCAAAGCATCAGTATAATGTTTGATGTACTGTGGAAGTGTGGTTAACTGCTCCTTTTGGCCTTGATGAGCATGAGGTCTACATTGTTTACTGAGAGCACTTGCACATCTCCTAACACTTTGGGTGGGATTTTCAAAAACTTTGCAACCATTCATGTCAGTAATTCATGGAATTACCATGATGTCAGTAGGAGTGGCCAGACCAATGCCGCATGGTTGGGAAAATCCCTGTCAAAATTTTCAAAAGTGCCCTCTAATTTTGAGCATCCAACTGTAGACCCCTGTGCCAGACTCTTCCTTTGAGATCAGCTCTGATGGTAAAACAGGATGAGAAATATAGAAGGACCAATAGCACATCTCTAACGGTACGTCCAGACTACCCGCCGTATCGGCGGGTTAAAATCGATTGCTCGGGGATCGATATATCGCGTCAAATCTAGACGCGATATATCGATCCCCAAGCGTGCTTATATCGATTCCGGAACTCCATGAACCCCAACGGAGTTTCGGAATTGACACGGAGAGCCGCGGACATCGATCCTGCGCCATCTGGACGGGTGAGTAATCCGATCTTAGATATTCAACTTCAGCTATGTTATTCATGTAGCTGAAGTTGCGTATCTAAGATCGATTTTCCCCCGCTATTGTGAACGAGCCCTAAGAGATCTTCCCAGATAGGAATTCCTACACAACGGTGTAGCCCTGAGTGGGAACAGAGCCAGTATAAGGAGCACACCATCTCCTGCAGTTTCCAGCATAGAACTCATGCAGTGGATGAGAGGGAATGAGGAAGGGGTATAGAACAGAATCTAATCCTTAGGACCTTCCCTAGGAGATGCTGATTTGAGTTGGATTTATGGCTGCTCACAAAATCATCTGTACATACCTAAGGTTAGGCACCCAAAATCAGAGGCACCCAAAACTGGAAGCCAACAACTGGTCCATATAAACTGTGCTAGGGGTAAAGTGGCTGTACACCACCTTCATTGCCCCTTGGTTCTCAGGGTGGCTGGTGTACATTAAATCATCATAAGGTCCATTCCAGCAGTTGAGGATTGCCATAAGGCAATCCTCCCTTTTCTCTAACCATACTTCCTAAACCATGGCAGCAGAGAGCTAGTGTCTTTATGCCACCCAGAAACTCTTCTTATGAAAAGAGAATTCCCAGGTAGTTACTTAAACTGGCTTGCCACCTGCTTTGCATCAAACAGCCTGACTTTGTCTTAATTCTTGAGTCTACTGACACTTTGAGGCTGTTTTAAATATTCTGATGATAAAAATCAAAGATGGGCATGCTTCTGAGAGTAACAAATTTATTCAGAGGAAAGCTAAGTGTTATCACTATTTTTTATCATTAGCATTACAGCAGTGACTAAGCTCCAATCAAAGATCAGGGCTGTATTATGCTAGGGACAGTAAAAATGTAGTGAAAGAAACAAACCTTGCTCTGGTCATCTTATAATCTAGCATTATGATACATGCAGCAGGAGGATGCAATAGACAGCCTACAGCAGTAAGGAGAAGGAACCGTGTGAAGAATGTGGGAGGTATCTGATTTCATTTTTATGTATATTCTATCTCTCTGTGTTTGGAGGTTATTGCATTGCTGGCTAAAATGTAGTTAAGGGTTAAATCCAGCAGGAACCCAACATAATGGCTGTAGTCAGAGGCCTATTGCTGGTGCTCAGAGGGACAATACTGGGAATCCACTGTTGGAAGACTACCGCCAGTCCCTCTGGAGAAATGCATAAGCCAGGTCTAATCAAGAGCTCAAAACCTCAGGAGATTTTTCATGGGAACTTTCATACAAAGGACCTTGAAATGGATAAAAGACATCCGATGTCCTGAAGAAGACACACTAACTCGGGGTTGGTGGGGGTTCAGACTGTTAGAGATACAGACTAAGTGGAACCTTCTTAAACTTGCAAGGAAAGGTTAAGTTTAGGTAAGACAATTTGTGTTTTGGCTTGTGGTATTTTTAATCCTTTTCTCTCTGCTTATCAGATTCACAGGGGTAAATGAATTATACTTTGTTTTGAACAAGCTGTTTTCTATTATTGCATTTACTGGTTGGTCACAGCTCCCAAAGAGGATTCTGTAGCAGGGGTTAAACCCAGTCATGCCTGCTGGAGGGAATATGTTTGGAAAACAGAGGGTGCTGTCACCTTGTGATCCAGCCTTAAACTGGGGTGAATCATGGGACTCCACTCTAAGAGTATATTATAGGTGTTGGTCTGTCAACTGTAAGAAGTTCCCATGAGGAGGGGATGGAGAGAGAGGTCACAAGTACAGCTCACCCCTGAACTGTAAACACAAGATGACAGCAAGGTTAGAATATTTCAAATAACGAAAGCATTAGTCTCAGGTTCCCACCTGTGCTACCCATATCAAGCATGCCATATTAATGTAAGTGTAGTCCTCAGGAACCCCAAGAGAAAGTGACGTAGCTCCATGGGAGAACCTAGTGGTCCCATGAAATGATATATCTAGGCTATTAGATTTTATAGTATGGGTTATATAAAATGATGAAAGCTAGAGATAGGAAAAGACTTAATAGATCATCTAGTCTATCTCCCTGTCAGTGTAGGGTTTGTTCCAATTGTACATTTATTAATCTTATGTACAAGGATTATGGATAGTTAGAACAAGTTAGGGCAATTAAAACACAGGGACCTATATTTTCCACTGCTTCTGCACCTAGTGTAATCATTTACACTCATGGTTTTCAACCTGTGATTCGCAGATCCCTGGGGTCCACAGATTATGTCTAAGATTTCCAAAGGGGTTCACACCTCCCTTTGAAAGTTTTTAGGGGTTGGCAAATGAAAAAAAGGTTGAAAACCACCAATTTACACTATAGGAAATAGGTTTTACATGCTAGCCAATCAGAATGGTAGCATTTTAAGCATATCACAGTTATAAATAACAGCAGAGAAGTAAGCTCAGTTCTCACTTATGAAATTATGCACTGATTGAAGAACACACTCGTAAGTGATAAGTGATCAGAGCTAGTGTGTGACCTTCATACAATTAATAGTCAAAGATCTGGTGTTAGAGACTGTAACAGGCTGCTTGAAAGGCCAGGCTGCCTAGCAATTGGCATGCCTGACCTCTGGCCCCTTGTTTTCCTCCTTGAGTTGCCTAACTCTTTTAGGTGGTGGGGTAGAGGACCTGGGCCCACCCTCTCCTCCAGGTCCCTGCCCATGGCCCCGTATGAGTGAACCCTTGAACAGGTAGCCCTCTCAGCAAGGAGTCTAAATCCACTGCCCTGGGCTACTTCCTTCCAATGTCTCTTCATCCTGGGGCATGGCCTGTATAGTCCAATTTTCTGGGGTGCATTGCCTCCTGTAGCGCTCTCTCATGGATCTTGGGTGGCACCTGCCATGGTGTTATGGATTGGGAGGGAGGTTGTCTGGTCTAATAATCAAAGCAGAAGTCCTATGTAGTGGGCAGAGCCGGCATTCAGGTTGAAGAATGAAGCCAAGAGTCAACTGCCAGTTACCAGAGCTAGGGGTCAAGCCAGAGTCAGAACCAGGAATCGATAATGAGGGTCAGAGCTGAGGTAAGATACCAAATGTCAGAACCAAGGGTCAAGACAGAGTCAAGGTCATAACTCAGAGTCGGAGCCAAGACCGGTCACTGAAGATTGGATGTGAGTCATAAAAACAGGAGGAGAGGCAAGGATCAACTATGGAGCAGGAGCACAATGGAAACAGGAGCACAGGTGGGAGTAAGGCAGGAGCAGAGTAGGTTGAGTGCAAGAGGCAGGTACAAGCAAAGTCCAATGCAGCCACAACAGGAAACCACTTCATTGCTCAAATTTCCTCTTCCTCCTTCTGGTATAAGTAGCATAGTTGGACTGATCAGTGGAGCAGGGTGATCCTCCAATCAAAGCTCCTGTGGGTGGTGTCTTAGCTGGGACTATAGCCTTAGTTGCTTCCCAGCCACATGGTTTCATCAGCCATTGGGTGGAGGCTAGGATGTGGCAACTGTCTGAGGACCCAGGCCTGTGTTCCAGATGCGGGATAGACTCCTTTGGACATGGCAGCTGCGAGTTTAGTGAAGCCAAACCCCACAATGTCTCTGAGCTTCAGTTACAGAGGCTCCTAGGTATTCTCCTCAGTCACCCTTGGTTAGGGGGATAGTATGTGCTCAGACAGCTAGCTCCTACCTCTTTACCAGTCAGCTGTGAACTAAGACAGGCTGTCTCCTTTTCTCCCCCTCCAGACCTGGTATTGGCTGCATGTATAACAGGGCGGGCTAGCAGAGACTCTCTTTAACTCCTGCCATGCTGGTGGGCAGTTTCTCTGCTTCATGACAGAGACAAATACATAGAGAAGCAGGCAACCTCTCTGAAATAATGGTAATGTGTCATTTTTTATTACTTAATTTTGACACATTCCATCTTGACATCACAGAACATAACAGATGACTGCATCGCATCACACATATTCCAACATAACAGAATTCAATACATCAACATAAATGCCACATCTCATGACATAATGATGTAATGGATCAAATATTTTCCAAAAGCCTTTTCCCCTGCCCGGTTGCACAGCTTGCTCATTATTTGGGCAAACAGTGCTCTTCACAAATTATATTTGTGAAATGGAGCAGGCAGGACAGAGGACTGGCTCACCAATTTTCGTTAGCTTACGAAACCAGAAGCACTTTGCCCCCTGCTACTGCATTGTCCATGCTATTTTTACAGAGCTTAGCTGTTGCACTTTGAGATATTTTTTGCTATGCTTATCAAAATAAATGTTAATAAATTAATGATATATATCACATTTGTATCTTAACATGAAAAGAATTAGTGTTACTGAATTGTGTTCTCCTGTTCCTATTCATCCACCTTGACTTCCTGACTGCCTGAATATCAAACACAAAGTGCTTTTGTGCAGTATGGGGCAATCAAAGCACATCTGTTACTATTAAGGAACTGGCACCTATTTATTAAATATATATACACATTTAATTGGCAGTTTACTTTATAGACAATACATAAATAATTTAAAACCTTTACTGTCTACTGAATCTGGTTCTGGCTCAGCCAGACCACGGAATTAACTCTTTGTCTAATCAGTTACTATGGCAACATTATGGCCTACCCAATTTTTTCCGGCTCAGGATGAATTGTATTCAATGGTCAGTATCCTTGATTTCTGAAAGGAGAATTATGTGGGGAAAACCAACTTTAAAGGAGAAAGATTATATGGAGAAATTGATGTCATTTGTTGTTGCTGTAAGGATTTACTTTTTGTAGGCAATTGTAAGCAATTCTAAAAGGCAATGGAAATTAAAACTGTGTTTGTGTGTTTTATACATATATATTTACATACACCTTTGTGTGTGTCAAAGATTTTTGGATGATATTCAGCCATCAGTGTAGCAGCCAGAGAATGTCCCAGTGCAGCAGGATAGCTGAAAGGGGACAGAAATAGCTACAAGGCAGGAGCACAGGGAGATGTTATGCTTTGAGCCTGACCCAAGGCCTTTGAAGTTGATCAAAAATCCCCATTTGCTTCAACGGACTTTGGAGCTGTAAAGCCCAGAAGGTCTCAAACCCAGGCCTGTAGAGAATCAGGGCAAACACTGCCACCCAGTGGCAGCTATAACCAGCTCACAGTTCCCTACCCATGCCCCACTGCAGTCGCTGACCACAGACAGTCCTGCCTCCAGGGGTTCAATAGACAGCAGCCTCATGGTGCCTAATTGGCTTTCCAAACAACACCCAATTAACCTGATACCTGGTACAGACCCTTGGCCTGATCCTCAACCTGTCTCCAGTCCTGCTCTTCTGTCTGAACCTAGGCTTGATCATGGGCCTTACTATTGGCCCTGATACTGACTTCAAATCCCAATAGTTGTTCCTGCCACTAGTCGTGCCTACCTTTACCTGAGATCCTGACAGGAGCAGGGTCTCCTTCAATGCAGCTTTGCATAGGTCAGTGTGGCAGGTATAGTGGTGGAGCTTGGAGAAGTGTGACCACTGAGTCCACAATTACACAAATCCAGTTGTCAGAAAAATATAGAGGGCTGCCAAACTTCATGCCACCATTCTAGTCAGCTCGGGGTGCAGTTGTAGACATAGCAGGGCTGAAGAATTACCTTCTACAATCCTGCCTAACACTGGGAAACAATTTCTATTCATCTAATTCTCCATAGCTCCTTAAACAAAGTCCACTTTGAGCTTTGTGTGGAAGAAGTGAATGTACAAGAAAGAGGGAATTTAAGGACTCCTTATGTAACAGATCCCATTTTTATAATATAAATATTATTATAAAATTATTATTTATTATTATTATCAGCATGCAAATAGCATTTTTCATAATCACCAGTAATATCAAACCATTTAGTGGACACAAATATTTTTCATACTTGTGAAAACATTTTCTTCCTATTATTGCTTATAACAACTCCTTTGAAAATTAAATCAGTTTCCTACAGCAGGATTTACCTACCTCCTCAAAAGACCAATGTTTTTTCATAGGGTTGCTCATAAACACTGTAAAAGCAGCAAAGAGTCCTGTGGCTGTATAGAATAACAGACATATTGGAGCATGAGTTTTCATGGGTGAATACCCACTTCGTCAGATGCATGGGCGAAAGGAGGCTTCCAGATCGCCGCAGAACTGTATCATGTTTTTGGGGGTGGCAGGGCAGAAAGAGAGTCCCCAAGATAGGATAGACTTTTCTGCTAGGCTAAGTGTGTAGTTGGATAGATTGACGATATTGCTGGGTGGGTTAGGGGTACCACTGTTGTGGCCCCATGAGGCAGGCAGGAGTTTAGATAGCTTACAGTCCTTTTTCCTTTGTAGAGAGGTGAAGTGAGTAATGTAGATCTCCTGTCTTATTTTAATGAAGTCCATTTGTATGGAAGTTTGGTTGTTTATGAGAGTTTAACAGACGTATTGGAGCATGAGCTTTCATGGGTGAATACCCACTTCGTCAGATGCATGTCATTTACCCACGAAAGCTCATGCTTCAATATGTCTGTTAGTCTATAAGGTGCCGCAGGACTCTTTGCTGCTTTTTCAGATTCAGACTAACACGGCTACCCCTCTGATCATAAACACTGTCTCTCTGATAGGATATTTTTTAAGAGTTCTAAATATTTTCCGGAGCAAAGCCCTGCACATGCATGATTTATGGGAGGCAGAGTCCTTTTCTAAATGATTGAACTCTCTGGTATTATATAAATATGTTATTAATAATTATAGTAATTAAATAGACTTTACAAATTGGTATGGGAGAAAGCAAGCCAGGTCATAGCTAGTCTGAGTCTCCTTAGTTATTTTCTGACAAAGTTACCAAAACCATGTATTGATTTAGGTTCTCTCAAACACATGATACAATAGCTCAGGGGTGGGCGAACTATGGCCCTGTGGGCTGGATTTGGCCCATGAGCCATTTTAATCTGGCCCTCGAGCCCCTACTGGGGAGTGGGATCTGGGGTTTTCCCCAATCTGGCACTCCAGCTAGGGAGCAGTGTCAGGGGCTGCTCTACGCAGCTCCCAGAAGCAGCAGCATCACCCCTCTCCAGCATCACCCCTCTCCATCACCCCTCCAGGGACAGCCAGGGGGCTTCGCTCTGCATGCTGCTCCTGCCTCAGTCACTGCCCCTGCAGCTCCCATTGGAACCGCAGCCAATGGGAGTTGCAGGGGTGGTGCCTATGGATGGGGCAGAGTGGAGGGCCACCTGGCCACACCTCCGCTTAGGAACTGGAGAAAGGACATGCCACTGCTTCCAGGAGCTGCCTGAGGTAAGCCCTGCCCAGAGCCTGCACCCCTGAACTCCTTATTTCTGGCATCACCCCAGAGCCCTCAGCCCCAACCAGAGCCCTCACCCTGTCCCACACCCGAACCCCAATTTTGTGAGCATTCATGGCCTGTCATACAATTTCTTTTCCCAGATGTGGCCCTCAGGCCAAAAAGTTTGCCCACCCCTGTAATAGCTTCTATTCAGTAACCTAGATAATGTGAAAAATCCAGATACACAAACTCTGCTTTAGCAATAATATATTTACAAGATTCACATAATTCTTTTAAATTTTGCCTTGTTACTTTGATTATTTATGTATCCACAAATCTCCATTGCACATTTTGAGCAACTATTTAAAGAAACAACCCTCTCCCATCCCAGGACATAGTCTTAAGAATAGTTATAAATTGTCTAATTGTTTATTAGCTGCCTAAACTTCCTACATCCCAGGACAATCCTACCATCTTCCAGAGCCTCATGTTATTTTCCCAACTTGATAACCTACTGTCCACATCTCTCCTGTCCCAGTGATATTCCTGGTCTTTGAAGGAAGGCTGTGACTCCCTTTGCATCTCATGAACTCAGCTTGTTGTTCAGCTACATGATTTATTTCAGAACTACAGAATAGTCTCCCTTTTTAACAAGGTCTGATCACACAGCATCTGTAACACTCTTATCTCCTGCTCCAATCTCTTACTCACCTAGGTCTGGAAGGTAGATCTCAACTCAGACACTGCAATGTTATACACTAACCACACAGCACCAAGGCCAGCCCTATTATATAGTGTTTTGCTTATTAATTTGAGACAATTGTGACGGCCTTCAAATTTAGAATACAATTCTGCCATCTACAAAATACGGGACTCTTCTAGTAGAGCTTGCACGGTTTCTGCAAAGTTTAACCCAGCAACAGAAGATTACTTTAACAATAGTATTTTTGAATTATGCTACCAGAGCCAAAAACTAAATGGAAACTCCTTGCAGAGTTTGTCTAAAATCTCCAAAGAGTCTTATAAATAGGGAAGAAAACTGCAGCTTTTGACAACATTCCATCCTGATTTCTGGTAAGCTAGTGTATGATTATGGGCACAGGACACTGCTCTATGTGGAATAAACTGTTGGAGACCCGTTATTGCTATTATTTCCCTCTAACTCCGTCTAGGTTCTAACTCAGTGCCTGGCTATTTTCCCAACCACTGCAGGAGAATTAAACAAACTTTATTTTGTTTTGCACTCTGAACGACAGCCTCTACCAGTTACCCACTTCCCTTTGTCATTTGCCTCTAATTCAGATTCCTGCTCCATTAATCCTGGCCAGTCTGAGAGAGCATGAGAGGATTTATTTTTTAATGTGGACTCATTCTGTTTCTATCTTTTCCCTCTGTGGCTTCTCAGCTTGAGTTGTATCTCTTTGGGGAAAGACAAAAGTATGTAATAAAATTTAAAAATCTATAGTTTGATCATGCATTTTAACACTACAGTAACACAGAAAGCACTGAAGATATCAAACACTATTCAGTTTGAGATATGAAAAATGAGACTACAAAGTTGTAGTAGCTATTGAGGTTGACCAAATTACCTTCTGAATGAGTCACAGAGACTTTGGTTTAACAATATAATACAGCACAGTTTATTTTTTTACAATAGTGTTCTATGAAGTAAAATATCAAAAACACTGTACAGAGAGCTATGATTGAGAGATAACATTTAACAGAGTTAGCTACAGAGACTCATGTAGGTAAAGAGGGAATAATGACATACAAAGATTGAAGAGAGTTAGGAAACTTGGACCAAGATGCAATAAAGTATTCTGGCAGATAAGTTACAGTACTGGTGATAGAACTGACAGGTGCTTTAGTGAGCAGGTAGAGGATCAATCTTAGGCTCAAACAAACAGGCAGGTTTTAAATTATGATTGGAAGAAATAAATTGATTTAATATCTTTATGAGAGGGGAGGGAGAACTCTGTGTAGGCTGGGGAAAGCAAGTAAAAAAGCGATTCAGCATTGCAGTGAGTCAAGGAAGATAAATTGGATAGACAGAGAAAGTGGTCAGGGAATTTACTGGATGTGAGGTCAAAGAAGAAGGGTAGAGAGCACATCATAGAGATGAGGATGGGGTTCATATAGTCCTTTTTCTTTTAGATACACAGTACTCTGCCAGCATCCAAGATACCATGACGTTTAGAGAGTAGGGATTTAGAAGGATTACACCTGCCTCCAGAAAAACACAGTAACCCAGAAGGAAATTGATTATTTTACTAATAACAATCGTAATAACAATAGTCTTCAATTTCTGAGGCATATATGCCATGAGGCCTTTGGCTGTACTGATTTTTTGGATCTGATTCTCCCATTTCATACAAATGCAGAGTAAGTGCAAATGGGAAATATAAAATGCTACCATACAAGTGACTGTGCAGAGCAGTGGAAAAGAGATGACTAAGGGATATCCCTGCAGCCCACACCACTTTCCACAGTTCCCATTGGCCAGGAAGGGCAAACCGCAGCCACTGGGAGCTGTGGGTGGCCGTGCAAATGTAAACAAACTGGTGCCCTGCCAGTGGATTACCCTGATGGGCCACATGCGGCCTGCAGCCAGCAGGTTGCCCACCACGGACATAGCCAGTTATTCCCCAGTTTGCAGTTGTGCATTTGAATTTTCCATCCTTTGAGAAGTATTTTGCACTTCTCTTTATTGAATTTCATCTTGTTGATTTCAGACAAATTCTCCAATTTGTCAAGATCCTTCTGAATACTAATCCTGTCTTCCAAAGTGCTTGCAGCACCTCCCATCTTAATGCCATCAGCAGATTTTGTACACACACTCTCCACTTCATTATCCAAGTCATTAGCAAAAGTATTGAATAGTACCCATCCCAGGATTGAAGACTGCATTAGCTATTCCTTCCCAGTTTGACAGTGAAAAAATGATAACTGCTGTTTGGGTGTACTCTTTCAACTAGATATGCACCCAATTTAATTTCATCTAATTTTCCTAATTTACTTATGAGAATGTTATGTGGGACTGTGTCAAAAGCCTTACTAAAATCAAGATAGAACACATATACAGCTTTCCCCCTAGCCACTAGGCCAGTAACCCAGTCAAAAAATGAAATTAGGTTGGTTTGGCATGATTTGCTCTTGACAAATCAAGTCTGGATATTATTTAACCACATTATCTTCTAAGTGTTTACAAACTGTTTGTTTAATAACTTGCTGCAGTGTTTTTCCATGTATTAAAGTAAGCCTGACTGGTCTATAATTCCCCAAGTCCTCTTTGTTCCCCTTTTTAAAGATAGGAGCTATGATTGCTCTTCTCTGTTATTCCAAGACCTCACCTATCTATGAATTCATGCAGATTACTAATGCTTCTGAGATTACTTCAGCTAGTTCCTTAAGTACCCTAGTTTGAATTTCGTAAGGCCCTGTCAATTTATCTAAACAATTAACCAGTTCTTTCCCGATTAATATTAATTGTGCTGAGTATCTAGTCACCATTATCTTTTTTTAGTGAAGATTGAAGCAAAACATATGTGAAACACTACAGCCTTCTTGATGTCATCAGTTATCAGTTCTCTTAAATAGAAGACCTACACTTTCTTTCCTCAAGTATCAGAGGGGTAGCCGTGTTAGTCTAGATCTGTAAAAGCAGCAAAGAATCCTGTGGCACCTTATAGACTAACAGACGTTTTGGAGCATGAGCTTTCGTGGGTGAATACCCACTTCGTCAGATGCATGTAGTGGAAATTTCCAGGGGCAGGTATATATATGCAGGCAAGCTAGAGATAATGAGGTAGTTCAATAAGGGAGGAAGAGGCCCTGTTCTAGCAGTTAAGGTATGAAAACCAAGGGAGGAGAAACTGGTTTTGTAATTGGAAAGCCATTCAGTCTTTGTTTAATCCTGAGCTCATGGTGTCAAATTTGCAGATGAACTGAAGCTCAGCAGTTTCTCTTTGAAGTCTGGTCCTGAAGTTTTTTTGCTGCAGGATGGCCACCTTAACGTCTGCTATAGTGTGGCCAGGGAGGTTGAAGTGTTCTCCTACAGGTTTTTATATATTGCCATTCCTAATATCTGATTTGTGTCCGTTTATCCTTTTCCGTAGCAACTGTCCAGTTTGGCCGATGTACATAGAAGAGGGGCATTGCTGGCATATGATGGCGTATATTACATTGGTGGACGTGCAGGTGAATGAACCGGTGATGGTGTGGCTGATCTGGTTAGGTCCTGTGATGATGTCGCTGGTGTAGATATGTGGGCAGAGTTGGCATCGAGGTTTGTTGCATGGATTGGTTCCTGAGCTAGAGTTACTATGGTGTGGTGTGCAGTTACTAGTGAGAATATGTTTCAGATTGGCAGGTTGCCTGTGGGCGAGGACTGGCCTGCCACCCAAGGCCTGTGAAAGTGTGGGGTCATTATCCAGGATGGGTTGTAGATCCCTGATGATGCATTGGAGAGGTTTTAGCTGGGGACTATATGTGATGGCCAGTGGAGTCCTGTTGGTTTCTTTCTTGGGTTTGTCTTGCAGTAGGAGGCTTCTGGGTACACGTCTGGCTCTGTTGATCTGCTTCCTTATTTCCTTGTGTGGGTATTGTAGTTTTGAGAATGCTTGGTGGAGATTTTGTAGGTGTTGGTCTCTGTCTGAGGGGTTAGAGCAGATGCGGTTGTACCTCAGTCCTTGGCTGTAGATATTGGATTGTGTGATGTGCCTGGGATGGA
The DNA here is from genome assembly GCF_007399415.2 of Gopherus evgoodei. Lineage (NCBI taxonomy): Eukaryota > Metazoa > Chordata > Testudines > Testudinidae > Gopherus > Gopherus evgoodei. The sequence goes on from NC_044323.1 coordinate 200,549,495, forward strand.
AGCTGGAGGCATGAAGGTAGGCATAGTGGTCGGTAGGTTTTTGGTATAGGGTGGTGGTAATGTGACCATCACTTATTTGCACCGTGGTGTCTAGGAAGTGGACCTCCCGTGTAGATTGGTCCAGGCTGAGGTTGATGGTGGGGTGGAAGCTGTTGAAATCGTGGTGAAATTTTTCCAGAGACTCCTTCCCATGGGTCCATATGATGATGTCATCAGTGTAGCGTAGGTAGAGAAGGGGCGTGAGTGGATGAGAGGTGAGGAAGCGTTGTTCCAGGTCGGCCATAAAAATATTGGCATATTGTGGGGCTATGCGGGTGCCCATAGCGGTGCCACTGATCTGGAGATATATATAGTCATCAAATTTGAAATAGTTGTGTGTGAGGATAAAGGCACAGAGCTCAGCAGCCAGTTGTGCTGTGGCATCATCAGGGATACTGTTCCTGACAGCTTGTATTGTATTGTATTGAATACAAGCTGTCAGGAACAGTATCCTTGATGATGCCACAGCACAACTGGCTGCTGAGCTCTGTGCCTTTATCCTCACACACAACTATTTTAAATTGCAGTTGTATCTTTAATATTGTCTCCTTTGAAGCTACTATCTCCTTTGAACTCCTTTTTCTCCTTAGATTTTCTTCCCACGAGTCTTTACCTACCAGATATATGAGTTTCTTAATCTGCTTTTTTGAATTCCATTGCCCTTATTCTCTTGTTCTTACTCCTTCTTTTCCTTATAGTCATGAAGTCTATCATGTCATGATCATTTCCATGTAAATTGTCTGATTCACTACAATTCTTCCCTGTTGGTCAGAATCAAGTCTAAAATGGCTGTTCTCCTGGTTACTTCCTCCACTTTCTGAAACAAAATGGTGTCCCAATATACTCCAAGAACTTATTGGAAATTTTGTGTTTTGCCCTATTACTTTTCCAACATATGTCTGGCTAGTTAAACTCCTCCATGATTACCAGGACTTGATTTTTTGATCGTTTTTATTTGTTCTAAAAATGACTCATCCACCTCCTTTTCCTGATTCCATGACATAAACCCTATATTTTTTACCCCTTTTATCTTTACAGAGACTCAACAGTTCTGCCTCTCATCTCCTCTGGACCTGAGAAAAAGTTTGTATATTCTTGATTTATAATGCACCACCACCTCTCTTCCTGAACAAGCTATATCCATCTACACTAATGTTCCAATCATGAGAGTTATCCCAAGTTTCTGTGATGCCAATTAAGTCATAGTTTATTTTATGTACTAACACTTTCAGTTCTTCCTGTCTATTCCCCATACTCCTTGGATTTATATAATAGGCATCTAAGGTGTTCAACAGATTCTGCCACTGATTTCCCTCTTGTTGCACCTATTATCCTAACAGCATTTTCCAAAATCTCACCCTCTGTTATGGTTGCTTTTTATGTTTACCTGAGAGATTTTGTTACATGACTATGGAATGTAATATTACTCACATATAAGTGCCTAGATCTGATCTCATATTGGTTTCCCATTGGTAACTCCATCAGTTATTCCTAATTTACACCAATGTAAGTGAGAGAAAAATCATCCCATCATGATTCATCAGATAAGGCAGAAGAGATAGACCAAGCTGAGAATACTAAAGCTTTGCACATCTTTGAGCCTCTCTCATTGATTTCAATGTGAGCAAGAGTCAGGCATTTATGTTGTTAGTTTTTACATGAGAAGACAAATTTGAATGAAGATAAAAAGGAACCAAACCCTAAAAAATATAGTGGAACATCTCAGGAAGTGCTTTCCTGAAAAATCATCTGACAAACAGATTCAAGTGTGTTAAGTCACAGAATGTGGCCCTTTACAAAGTTATGCTGACAAGTGGTGTTACAGTACTAAGTCATATCCTGAAGAGTTGACACTGTTCCTGCAGAATTTGCCCAGTGAGTCAAATATTTTGTAATTAGATTTGCCATTTCTCAACAATGAAATTAGGTACCGAAGGGAGTGATTTTTGATGTTGCCACTGTGTTTTTTTATTTTTTTTACTTTTTTAAAGCACCAAAACATTTATGTTAAGGACATGGTGTCAGTTTTTTTTTAAAATACACAATGCACAAACTATCTTCAGAAATATATAGTTAACAGAATACTTAGAAGAAGCTACAATTCAGATATAACATTTTCTTACTTCAGTTTGTAGATTGTATTTCGAGCATTGACATAATTGAATCTTTAGAGTCCAAGCATCTGTTTGCTAAATTGATTTCTTGATTTGAGATCTCTAAATAAAATTGCTGTAGTTACTGAATGACTGTAAAAGTGAATTTAATTTGTCATAATATTCAATTTGCAGGTAAAGATTTCAATTTTTCTTCAGCTTGGTAGCATCCAGCTGCAATTTGATTTAAATAGGATTTGGTTTTATACTAGTGTAATCTGTGAAGGAGAGCAGAAGATAATTATTTATTAGTCAGTGTTAGAGATAAACACTATTTTTAATCAGAAGTTTAATCAGATGCATTAAACTTCTTATCCATTTTTTAATATCTGATGGCAAATGCTAAGTAATCCAAGCAGATTTGGGATTGAGCTCTTCTACAGGTATATCATAAACTCTGTGTATAATCTCCTTTGTGTAACTGCTATGATGTATTGCTCTGATCATGGTGATGGCTTGGAACAACCTTTTAGTTTTCAAGCTTAAACTCCTTAAAACAAGTCTTTGAAATCATTGGAGCAACAGTTATTTAATTATAGTATAAAAATACTGCTGATAATGAGCCAAAATAGTATTATTCCTTTTTTTATTAAAATCAGACAGCATATATTAAACAATTATATATATATATATATATATATATATATATATATATATATATATATATATATATATATATATATATATATATATAATTGTTTAATATATGCTGTCTGATTTTAATAAAAAAAGGAATAATACTATATATATATATATATATAAACATATTATGATACATATAGTATTGTTGTTTGATATAAGCAACCTCATTCAAATTAGATTATTCAAATTATTTCAGTCTGAGGACCCAGGCTCTCCTCTGGTGCTGCAAGCAGACAGTATGACACGGACATTGTTTGGGCTAGGGAAATGCAGTGCAGCCTCCACAGCACCTCCCTAGAATCTGTGTAAGCTCCTCCCTCACACTCATTCAAATGTCCTCTATTAATGTCTTCTGATCTCTATTCATTTTTTTAAAATAGTCTCTGTTCGTTTCAGTTGAAAGACCAATAGTTCTAGGAATTAACAGGGAAGGATTATGGCAAAGTTGGACTCTATTTGGCCTGACCCAAATATAAGCCTGCTTTCAGCCTCACCCCCCTGCAACTCCCTCTATATCTACTCCATAACTGTAGCGAAATAAGAAGCGATGGAATGGATAAGACAGAGTCTGTCTGGGCGAAAATCACATTGGGTAAAAAAGCAACTAGAGCTTCCCCTGAGATAGTGCTTGGTGTGTGCTACAGACCGCCGGGATCTGATTGGGATACGGATAGAGACCTCTTTAATGTCTTTAATGAAGTAAACACAAAGGGGAAATGTGTGATTATGGGGGACTTCAACTTCCCGGATATAGACTGGAGGACGAGTGCTTGCAAGAATAATAGGGGTCAGATTTTTCTGGATGTGATAGCGGATGGATTTCTTCATCAAGTAGTTGAAGTACCTACGAGAGGAGATGCCATTTTAGATTTGGTATTGGTGAGCAGTGAGGACCTCGTAGAAGAAATGGTGGTAGGGGACAACCTTGGTTCGAGTGATCATGAGCTGATTCAGTTCAAACTAGATGGAAGGATAAACAAATGTAGATCTGGGATTAGGGTTTTTGACTTCTCGAGGGCTAATTTTAAAGAGTTAAGGAAATTAGTTAGGGAAGTGGATTGGACGGAGGAATTAGTGGATTTGAATGCGGAGGAGGCCTGGAATTATTTTAAGTCGCAGCTGCGGAGACTGTCGGAAGCCTGCATCCCGAGAAAGGGGAAAAAAACCATGGGCAGGAGTTGTAGGCCAAACTGGATGAGCAAACAACTCAGAGAGGGGATTAGACAAAAGCAGAAAGCTTACAGGGAGTGGAAGAAAGGCGGGATCAGTAAGGAAAGCTACCTTGGTGAGGTCAGAACATGTAGGGATAAAGTGAGGAAGGCTAAAAGCCGCATTGAACTGGACCTTGCAAAGGGAATCAAAACCAATAGTAAAAGGTTCTACAGCCACATAAATAAGAAGAAAACAAAGAAAGAAGAAGTGGGGCCGCTATACACTGAGGATGGAATGGAGGTTAAGGATAACCTAGGCATGGCCCAACATCTAAACAAGTACTTTGCTTCAGTTTTTAATAAGACTAGTGAGGAACCTGGCGATGATGGAGGGATGATAAACGGGAATGTGGCTATGGAAGTGGATATTACCGCAACTGAGGTAGAGGCCGTACTTGAACAGCTCGATGGGACGAAGTCGGAGGGCCTGGACAATCTCCATCCGAGGATATTAAAGGAACTGGCGCGTGAAATTGTGAGCCTGTTAGCGAAAATTTTTAAGCAATCGGTAAACTCAGGGGTTGTGCCGTATGATTGGAGGATTGCTAATGTAGTTCCTATTTTTAAGAAAGGGAATAAAAGTGATCCGGGTAATTATAGGCCTGTTAGCTTGACGTCTGTAGTATGCAAGGTCTTGGAAAAAATTTTAAGGGAGAAAGTAGTCAAGGACATAGAGGTCAATGGTAATTGGGACGAATTGCAACACGGATTTAGTAAAGGTAGATCGTGCCAAACCAATCAGATCTCCTTCTTTGAGAAGGTGACGGATTACTTAGATAAAGGAAATGCGGTGGATATAATTTACCTAGATTTCAGTAAGGCGTTCGACACGGTTCCGCACGGGGAACTGTTAGTCAAATTGGAAAAGATGGGAATGAATATGAAAGTTGTAAGTTGGATAAGGAACTGGTTAAAGGGGAGACTCCAGAGGGTCGTATTGAAAGGTGAATTGTCAGGCTGGAAGGAGGTCACTAGTGGAGTCCCTCAAGGATCGGTTTTGGGACCGATCTTATTTAACCTTTTTATTACTGACCTTGGCACAAAGAGCGGGAATGTGCTAATAAAGTTTGCGGATAACACGAAGCTGGGGGGTATTGCTAACACGGAGAAGGACAGGGATACTATTCAGGAAGATCTGAACCACCTTGTAAACTGGAGTAATAGAAATAGGATGAAATACAATAGTGAAAAGTGCAAGGTTATGCATTTAGGAATTAATAATAAGAATTTTGGATATACGTTGGGGGCACATCAGTTGGAAGCGACGGAGGCGGAGAAGGACCTTGGGGTGCTGATTGATAACAGGATGACTATGAGTCGCCAATGTGATACGGCTGTTAAAAAAGCAAATGCGATTTTGGGATGCATCAGGCGGGGTATTTCCTGCAAGGATAAGGAGGTGTTAGTACCGTTATACAAGGCGTTGGTGAGACCCCATCTGGAATACTGTGTGCAGTTCTGGTGTCCCATGTTCAAGAAGGATGAATTCAAACTGGAACAGGTTCAGAGACGGGCTACAAAGATGATCCGAGGAATGGAAAACCTGCCTTATGAAAGGAGACTCAAAGAGCTTGGCTTGTTTAGCCTGGCCAAAAGAAGGCTGCGGGGGGATATGCTTGCTCTATATAAATATATCAGGGGGGTTAACGTCAGGGAGGGAGAGGAATTATTTAACTTTAGTACTAATGTAGGCACGAGGACGAATGGGTATAAACTGGATATTAGGAAGTTTAGACTTGAAATTAGACGAAGGTTTCTAACCATTAGGGGAGTGAAGTTCTGGAACAGCCTTCCGAGGGAAGTAGTGGGGGCAAAAGACTTTCCTGGCTTTAAGACAAAGCTTGATAAGTATATGGAGGGGATGTTATGATAGGATTGTTAATTAGGGCAATTGATCTTGGATTACCACCAGATAGGTCTGCTCAATGATCTATGGGGAGATGCTGGATGGCATGGGAACTGAGTCACTGCAGAGAATTCCTTCTTGGGTGCTGGCTGGTGACTCTTGCCCACATGCTCAGGGTTTAGCTGATCGCCATATTTGGGGTCAGGAAGGCATTTTCCTCCAGGGCGGATTGGCAGGGGCCCTGGAGGTTTTTCGCCTTCCCCTGCAGCGTGGGGCACGGGTCGCTTGCTGGTGGTTTCTCTGCAGCTTGAGGTCTTCAAACCAATTTTGAAGATTTCAATAACTCAATCCTGGGATAGGGGTTGTTATAAAATTGGATGGGTGGGGTTCTGTGGCCTGCCTTGTGCAGGAGGTCAGACTAGATGATCAGATTGGTCCCTTCTGACCTATGAGTCTATGAGTCTATGAGGATGCATAGGAACTACTGCTAAGGTAGAGGAGCCATTATTGCCTCAGAGCCCACTGTCTGCGGGGGAAGGACAGTACCCTCACAGAGCCCTTGGATTTGGGGATAGTCCTTTCAGTGTTCTTAGCCCACATATAGAGCCCTCTACTCATGTGGCGGGTGTGGTATGGATGACATGTCTGCCCCATTACTGTCTGTCTGTCAGGGGGAGGCAGTCTTCATAGAGCTGTCTGAAAAGCTAGAGGCTGAAAAGAATGGCAGTGGTGGGCAAGGAAGACTGTGGCTCAAACTGTGAATGACAGGCCAATCTGTAGAGAAGTCCTACCCTTCCACAACACCCAGGATCTTCATCCTTACTTGCCCTCCCCAGAGCCACCGCAATGGCAGTAGAGGCAGTGGCCTTGGCTCCGGTGGAAGACAAATATCAGAGATAGGCTAATGCTTCCATACTTTAGGTGTGAAGCTGATACTGCTTCTGTGCCTAACAACTCTAAGCCTAGGACTTAATCCAGTCTCAGGAACATATAGCCCCAGGAACCAGAAGACCAACAGAACAGTTGCTCTATTCCAAAAAAATATGTTGGCCAAAAAAAATTGGTAGGAACATGTTGGAAAATATCATTTGGAATTTGGGTTGGAGGGGATGGGCATAAGGGGCCAGCTACTTTATGCAGCATATTACCATATAGACCAATACCATCGCAAATGACTGAAGCCTGAGAGTAAATGTTTCCAAAGTACTTAAAGAATCAGAGGCTTAACTCATTGAAAGTCAATGGGACTTAGGAACCTAACTGCTTACGTCAATGTTGAAAACAGGGCATAAGTACTTCTGAAAATTTCTCTCCAACCCCCACCCCTTCCTGAGCACTGTGGAATCTCCCTCTTGCAGGAGATACCAGGGAATGAGGGAGAGGTACTGGGCAGTAGTTTGGAGTGAAGGAGACTCTGGATGCGTAGTCCTTGCCTGAGGAGGATGTTAGGGACTTGAGCATTTATTGAGTTAAATTGAAGTGTTAACACACCTGGCTATGTGATAGAAATGACAACAAGAGTAATAAAATATAAATGGTTGCACTAAAAGGCAATTGCATTTGATAGTGATTTGCTCCTGACAATATTAGTCTCCCTGAGTCCTGATTTTTGTCCCAAGAAGTGTCCTATGCCTTTCTTTATGTTACAACACCACATCATATTGTCTTTTAGTAGTTGTCCAAATTTGCTTTTCATTCTCAGTGCTTCAACGTGTAGGATTCAGTAGGAAATGCAGCTTGACAACAAAGATGCTGATTCTTCTATATCTAACATTTAAATCAGGTCCTTTAGCTTTTGCTATTGTGACCAATTCCTTGTGTATTGTTAATGATCTGTTCAGAGAGGTGTAGGTAAGAAGTAATTATCAATAGGTTGCCCTGCAAAAATACATTTTGGGACATGGTTAGAAGGGACTAGTAACCCCTTTGCACGGTTATGTTGTGCCTAGCCTATTTCTCCCACTCCTCCCCCTCATCATGCACTGTGATCCTGTCCCATGGCTGCTATACATGTTCTTGCAGCAGAGTGAAAGAGATGGAAGTCCTGGGCTCCAGCACACTGTAGTTGTTTGCACTGTTCTAAGCTGTAGGGCAATGATTGAGTACTAGACCTCAGGAATGGTCTAGGTTTTGTTATCACATACGCAGATGCAAATCCAGACAGCTGGAATCAAAGGAGCTACTTCAGATTTGTGCCTATTTAAATAAGGGTTGATTTGGACTCAGATACATTAGTTACAGACCAACATAAATATTATGTGTAGACCAGGCCAGTGTATATTGTGACATTTGAAATAAAACACATGTTGCAGCTAACTAAGATCTCAGAAATGAGATTTATTGGTAGGAAACAAAACATGATAGCAGTTAATGATCGCTGTAGGTATACAGAGATTGTGACACAGTTGTCAGACAATAGAGGCATGCATAGAAAACAAATTACATGAATACAAACATCAACATTAGTCATTCTCAGGTTGGCGAAATCCTTATTCATACCGGTATACCTCTCCGTAGAAGTGGCAGGATTCATTCTGTTGAGGAAAAGATGCATAAAAGTTATCCATACAATAATTTATTTTTTTAAAAAAAAAGAGAATGTCAAAGTAGAAAACAAGAGAAATGGTGTAAATCTAGAAATATTGTGCAAACATTTCATAAGCTAAATGAGATAGGCCTCCTAAGCTTTATTACAGAAAAAAAAAGGGGGAAGATACCTTACATCTTTCAAAAACAATGCTCCTCGCTGACAACTCACAAGTCATCCTGGTAGCACCCTTTGAATGATGCCCGAATCCACCCATGACAGACATTGTATCACCCTATATTATCCCAGATGATATCAAGCACTGCAAGGACACAGCACCTGAGTAGAGTAAAAGAAACTGTGTCCTCACTGAAGCAAAAGTTGCATTTAGGGAGGGTTAAGTAAACTCCATCTGGCTACACCTAGCTTTTACTCAGCCATTTCAGTTGGTTATAACACAGCAAAGGGAGGACTAAGTGCATGCAAATAAATGAGAAAATACAATGAGACCCAACAATATGCCATACAAAATGGCTCATTTACCTACTCATTCCTTATGTCTGCTTATCATAGGGCAGCCCTGGTTGAAAAGTATCTCCACTAGCTCTTGCCAGCTCCAGAGGGCAGAATTAAGGTTGTGGGGCAGGCTGGGGTGTAACTTGATTCTGTATTTCCTGGTTTTCAGAGGTTTAAATATATTGATATTCTGACAGGTACAAGGCAAGGCTGGTCAACCTTAACTATGTGTTAACAAAGTTTTTGGCAATGAATATTACAATTCTCTTGCTCAAACCACCTTACAAATATTAACTAATTAATCCACACAACACTCTTGGAAGGTAGATATTAGAGCTGTTTGGGAAGTTTAGTCAAAAATTAAATTTCAGTAAAAAAAATTGTAAACTTCTGCAAAATTTCTAATGCATTTCCCCACCCCTGTTTTTTGTTGTTTTTTTTTTGGAGGAGGGGAGGGTAGCTCTAATAAGAGTATTAATCACTGAAGTGACTTAACCTGAGGCCAAAAAGAAAGTTCAGTGGAGCCAAGATTAGAATTAACAAATTCCTTATTCCCAATGTCATACTCATTCCACTAGATCTACTGTATTCCTTTTTCAGTGTAGTATTCACAGTATTATTAAAAGAACTAAAGACTAAAAAAGTTACATCGGACTGTCCTTCACATAGGTTCCAAAAATATAAAGCTATAATTAAAAAGCAGTGAATAATAATAAAGAGGTTCTATCACACGAAGCCTGCAGTAATTGGTCTTTATTTACCATCTCAGTGGAATTCAACAGAAGTAGAAAGAATGGGATTACTCATAGACTCCAAGTAACACGCTTGCTCTCTGATGATTCTGCATTTACAATTGCATTTAGATCTGCCCGTTAGACATTTTTTAATCCATTTAATATGTGCTGTGTTCATTTTCTCTCTTTCTAGTTTTTCATCAAAATATTATGTGGTACCAAGTCAAACACCATAAAGAAGTCTAAAAATATTACATAAACATTACTTCCTTTATCAACCAAACTTGTAATCCCATAAAAAAGGTATCAAGTTAGTTTGAAAAATCTATTTTCCAAAAACCCTTGTTGATTTGTGTTAGTTAGGTTACCCTCTTAATTCTTGATTAATCAAGTCCCATATCAGCTGCTCAATTATCTTGCAGGAATCAATGTCAGGCTGGCATGCCTTTAATTACCTAGGACATCACATTTACCCTTTTTAAAAATTGTCATAACATTAGCTTTCTTCCAGTCTTCTGGAACTTCCCTCGTGTTGCAAGATATACTGAAAATCAACATTCATCGTCCAGCAAGTTCCTAAACTAGCTCTTTTAAAACTCGTAGATGCAAATCATCTGGACCACTGATTTAAAAGTGTCTAACTTGAGTAACTTCTGTTTAATATTCTTCAGCAATACCAGTGGAATGGAAAGAGTGTTATCATCATATAATGAGAGTATATCATCCATCGAAAATACAGTACACAATTTTGCTTTTTCTGAATTATTATTGACAACTCTACCAACTCCATTTAGTAATGAAGCTATATCTATCTATGCCATAGATTGCCCATTGTGTCACTTTGTTTCACTTATCAATTTTCTATTATTCCTAACTTGTGATTTAAATTCATTTTCATCAACTTCTCCTTTCTCCCATCTGTAGAGAGAGAGAGAGAGAGAATGCACTGTCTTCATTTTTCCACTAAACCAGGCCAGTTTTTAACCAGTATGAGCGTTTATGGGATTGTGGCTTTTTGGCCATCTAGTAGGGTGCCCACCACTTGGCACACAGGAGGAGAATTAATAATTTCACACCTATAATTGCATAAATGTGTTGTTTTTTCTTCAAAAGAAAAACAACAAACCAAACACATTAATTATATAGTTTGATCTAAATATGAGTCCTCCCTTGAGAATTACAGAAATAATGAAGATAACATTTCAAATAAATTCCATCCTTACTGGTTGAATCCTAAGTGGTTGGTGGTATACAGCAGCACATTTGCAGAGATAATCTTTTTTCAAAGAAACATATAACAGCTTACATTTTAATATAGTAAAATTATCAGTAGTTTATCATATAAAATAGTGTTTCCCAAACTTGGGACACCGCTTGTTTAGGGAAAGCCCCTGGTGGGCCAGGCCGGTTTGTTTAATTGCTGCATCCGCAGGTCCAGGCAATTGCGGCTCCGACTGGCTGCGGTTCACTGATCCAGGCCAATGGGAACTGCTGGAAGCGGCGGCCAGCACATGTCTCAGCCCATGCCACTTTCAGCAGCTCCCATTTGCCTGGATCAGCGAACTGCAGCCAGTGAGAGCTGCGATCGGCTGGACCTGCGGACGCGGTAGATAAACAAACTGGCCCGGCCCGCCAAGGGCTTTCCCAGAACAAGCAGCATCCAAAGTTTGGGAAACACTGCCTTAGTGAATAGATCCAGAGGTCCTTTCCCTTCTCTGTGTTTTACTGAAACAGTCTTTTGTTTCTATTTATAGACAGAGCAATACCTGTCTTGTAAAAATTCCTTTTTTTTAACTTTAAGTGGTTTTGATTGTTTGCAGTTGCCTCTGATGGTTTTCCATTGAAAGTTTTAGTATTGTGCAAGGTGAAATAAATGAGCCTTGCAATGCATCACCAGCTACCATAGTGAGCAACAACTCTCTTCTGCCTGAATGGGCCAACACTGAGACACTTTATGCCCTGGTGACTATTTTTTTACTCCAAGTCCTTTCAATATAAAAACTTAAATAATATTCATATATGTATTTCACAATTGTTAGGAATCTTGACAAGTTACGAGCTTTCTGTATATACATTACATTGAGGTTCCCAAACTGTGATATGTGTACCCTTAGGAATAAGTAAGACATCTCTGGTGGCACGTGGGATAAAGTGTGTAATGGTGGATTCTATGTATTAATTTCTTTATTTATTGAATATTTATAATTTTCATAAGCTTTATAACACTCTGGGCATTTGTTATATAAAATACAGTAGTTTATTTACTTCAAGATATACCAGTGAGAACAGTTACGCAGAGACACTGGCATACAGAGCCCTCACCTCCAATCCCTGTACAGCATGGGTTCAGTTGCCCAGCAACTGTTCAATGTAACTGAGCTCAGAACTTAGGGTTTTCTTTTTGATTGTATATGTTGCACAATGACTATATCTGTACGTAACAGTGAAATATGGACAGTTGGCTAAAGACAGTTAATGTTAAGAAGAACACACAAAGTATCAGTCATGAGAAGGGTAAGGGTATTCGGCAGCTGCTAGCTCTGGAAGGGTGTATGCAATAAGAATAGTTAGGGAACCTCTGCATTATTCTATATAATAAATATCCTGTAAAACGTGTTTAGTGTGTGAGTTTGTCAGATCTGACATAAGAGTTGTTTCCAAAGAAGGCAGACCCTTTGCTAAGGCATCTCTGTGTCACAAACCCCAGGAATATGACTACTGTGCAATATGATGTCCGTGGGACAAATTTCTTCCTAATCCATAGCAAGTTAATCATCATAGGCCCCTAAATTTTTTTAGCCTATCTAGTATTATTGCAGTTGATATTCCTATTATTCTTGTCAATGTAACAGTGCAATCCAACCCAAGTATGGGACAACATGTAGCCGCATTGTCTGAAGAGTAGAGCGGAGACCAGACTATTAAATTGAGATGTACAATCTGGTCCCTGTTTCTCTCTTGCTGCATGTGGCTCCATGTGCCAGCCCTTTTGCTTATTCATCCAACCCCTTCCCAACTACAACCCCCACTTGACAATACATTGGCTTTTGTTTCTTTTTTCCTCATAAAAAAGGATCACTTATGAGTTTAAAAACTACAACCACTCACCCTCAAAAATTCACAATAATTTTTTTTCATATCCTTATTTTTTTTTAAGTGGATTAATATTTTTTACATATTTAGTGAACAGTATGCAACACCTGAAGCCAAGAACAATTTGCAACCCCCTTAAATTGGAGGTTTTCAATGAAAGTAACTGCAGCACATAGTAGATATGATACTATGCCATGAGTATTATAGCCATCATCACAAATAAGAAATACAGGAGAAATGTATTAATTATGTTCTTTCAATTGTCTGTCATTGATGGCTAGCTGTTGAGTGCATTCTTAATGGGTGAGCAATAGCAGAGCAACATAGTCTTATTCTGTATAGTTATTAAGTTGATGTGTATACATACAGTGAGTGTCAGGTGAGTTTACTAACAAGCTTCTGTTTCCTTCTGCTTGAAATACTAGTTTATAACATGCTTGAAGGAATCTATTAAACTGGATGGGTAAGGTGGGTAGCATCAGAATGGATGGTTGAAACACAAGCTAATGTGTAGCCAGAAGCAGGCTAAGCCAGAAGTAGCCTAAGCCCAAGCTGAACACCTGTCAGTTGATTTAAATCATGTTTGAAATAATTTTATTTATGAATTATCTGAAAAGGCCACTTGGTTTTGATTTTGTTCAGCATGTTTTCCCTTTGCTATGAAATACAATACAATGAATGGTATGTGTCAGATTCCAATGGCTTCTTTGCCCAAATTGAGAGAGATTGTAAGTCACACCACTGAAGGTGAAATTCACCCTCTGTGAAGAAGAACAGCCCAAAGCCTATGCACTACTTAATTCCTCTGTAGCTTAATTTTCAGAGCTAAAGTGTACCTTTTTCTGGCCTTCTCACATGCCAGGAAATTAATCCTTAGTGAGTGTTAAGGAATATAAGGGGGAGATTTTCAAAGGTACAAAGTGGGTAGGCATCCAGCTCCCACTGAAAGTTGAGGCAATGGAGCACCTAACTCCAATTCCTTCCTTTCAAAATCTCCCCTATGATACTACAGCTTTAATATGGAAGAAACAGAAGAATGTGTACAAATTTAAAAACTGAAACATATAACTCTTTAGACCTTCCTATTAGCACTTTTTCTTTTCTTCCTGTCCCCCAGCATGTAAATTTCTTCAACTTAAATTCCTTTACACCCACCTAAAAATGAGTAAATGACACTTTGCATTATAAGTAAGAGACCTTATAGTTTCTCTCCAAGTAATGCAGCTTTGTGAGATTCCATTCCTCCAGGGCAAGCATGTGTCCCCCAACCCCAGGCCAGGCCAAGTGTCTTTAGTTTGTGTTGGTATTCATTACTATTGTTATTAATATCAGCATGGTTAAGGGTAGATGAATAGATGTTGTGCCTGGGTAGGTAAGGATACATGACAGTTGTTCATGGTTAAGTGGATGTATAACCAGATATGTCTTCAGTGCTGGCAACCTTCCTTATATTCTAAGAGCAGACTGACATGAAGTCAACTCATAAAACATTTTTTTTTCTCATACCTAGATAATCCCATCACCCCCAGAGATTGGATTTCCGAGAAAGGCTTTAACAGGTGTGTGTGGGCAAGTATTACAGAATCCTTTATTTCACTTCATAGAGGATGGCCATTTTCAGTCAAGCACTGCACTTTATTTCAAACTGACAGTTCTGTTAATTCTGTCAGTGCAGGAACCACTCACAACAAATGATAATACATACATCTTGTGCAAAGACTTGACTTACCTAAAGAATATTTTGTGTGATCAGTTAAACTGACTGGTAGAACCCAAGGGCTTCCAGGCTGTATTTTCCTTTTGTCTGTTTAATTGAAAACATGAAATGTCAGAGGAGGTGGAATCAGATGAGACAGTTAATTTCTATTGATCAGGAAAGAAGAGCTGTGCACATTTTAGCTGCTTCTTCTTACCATGCTAGCTCCTTTGGCATTTTCGGCAGGGTGATTTTGTTGTGATAGGAGAGAGGGAATGAGGAGGTTAAAAACAATTGTATGCACTCCTCCATTTTAGCTGTCAGTCATTAGGATCACGGAGACTACTTATTTACCCTTCAGGCAGTTCTGTGACTGCAGCTTAAAATGAGCCCTGTCTAAGCAGAAATGTACAATTATTCCAATCAAATGATTGCTGGCCTACACAATACAATTATCCAGCTTAATTTGGAGCAGGAATTAATTGAAGGATGATTTTCTATTTTGCATAGAAGATCCCTCTGAAGGGATTTCATAAAAAGAAAATTGAATGCTTGACTTTTATACCTTTGAATCCCTAATAAAATACCTCTCTTATTTAATCAGAAGTTGACTGTTCTGGTTCTTCTCTTTTAGGAATAGGAGGAATTTTTAATAGTAAAAATGATCTGTTAGATTAACATAGAATCAATATTTGTAAGGGGTTGGGGAAGTGCTACTTTGTAAAAGCTTTTCTTTTTTTTCCCTTCCACAGATGAATATTGATTGAAAGGAGGTTTCAATATGAATTGTTATGCTTGGCTATCTCTTCTACTAACACTTAGTCATCTATGGCCTTGCCTTCCAAGTATGCAGAACCATAACACCCACAAAATGAACCACCCTTTTGCAACACTTCAGAGAGTGAAACGTGGCTGGGTATGGAGCCAGTTTTTTGTGTTGGAAGAACAGATTTTAACAGAGCCTTTGTGTGTTGGTCAGGTACGTTCTGTGGGAGATACAGTAACATAGAGTGCAACGCTTTGACTTAACAAGTTGATTAACAACTGTTAGCATCACATAAATCTGGCCATGGACAGAGCAATCACCTCCAGAGATTTGGAAGTCTGTGCTCAGAAGCAGGAGGGAAAGTACATTGGCAGAAAGGTTTGTCAGATGTCTGCACGTTTGCCCTTATTATGGTCCTAATCTTACAAACAGGAAGATAATTGGAGGGTCAGAGCCCTACATATGCCATGCTTTTACCAGTGCTACAATATAAGTCCTTCACCTTCCTCAACACCAAATTCAGTACGCAATTAAAAATAAAATCACACACAGTAGATGTTGACATCAAACTTTAAATTTCCCTTTTATCTTCTGAATGAAAGCTAAGGACTCATTTATCAACATCTGGCAATTTGCTTATGCTATTTTTGGCACTGTATGGAAGCAGCCATACTGAGTTCAGTGCAGTTTACAAACAGTATTTAGCATGATTTTCTATTACACTAAGTAGCTGCTGATTTACCCCTCATTAATTTTTAATGAAGCAGATTAATACTAAATCCTTTTACCATGGAGAAGCTATAGGAACCTGCATGGTTCATTAGATTAATGCTTTAGCACAGTGAGCAATTATTTTTCAACCTCTTTTAAAATTGTGCATTAAGATAATTTTCTTAATGAGATCTCCCTCTCTGCTTATTTATTTTTATTAATTATTATTATTACTATTAATTTATTTGCCTTTTTAAAAAAAAACAGAAATAATTGTAATCTCTAGATCTGGTGTCCTTTTCTGTAAGGCACTTTCTAGATGAATGAACTGAAATAAGTTTAACCACTAATTAACTAGCACTAAAATTTAATTGAGCCCAAAGGGTGTAGTGCTCAAAATTCATTAATTACTTTTTTACAGCTCTTTCAAAGTAACTACTGTGGAAGTATGATGTCTCATTTCTAAAGGAGCAAGTGTAGATACAGCATATGCTTTTGTGGCTAGGAATTTAATTTCATGCCAAAGAAATGCTATGATTTCCCTGACCCTTAACATAATTCTTATATTCTTTCTTTTTTGTTCTTCACAGTGCTACAGGTAAATTGATATAGAATTGTAATTGAGGATTCTGATTAACTTATTGCTGTTTAAATCAGCCACGTTTACTTGTGATTTTCCACTAAGAAGCATATGCTGTGTTGTCAGTAAGGAAGTGATCAATCTACGATCAGCCAGTGACTTTTTAGTAAATAAGGCCCTGCAGGGAACTGCATCAACAAGAGTCCAAAGACAGACTGTCTCTGTTATTAACTGTCACTTGTTCGAGGTCACAACTCCCTTACACACTCTGATTGTACAATCCGAGCTTCTGTTTCTGTAACTTCAATTTTGAATCAGTCCCTCCTAGATTTCCAAATGTAAACGAATCTTATGAATCTCTTTGCAGTGATCACATTTTTGAAAAGGTATGTGTCCATCAACATCACATTTGGAAATATTTTGGGGAAGTTCTATGGCTGTTTTATGCAGAGGTCAGACTAGATGATCACTATAGTTCCTTCTGGCCTTGGAGTCTATGTATTTATAACCCCAGATACATTCTTAAACCAAGTACATAAAACCTTTTGGGCTTAATTCTCATTTGTAATACAGGACCATTTACTTTGTTGTTATGCCTCTCTGACTTAATATAATTTACATGTACTCTAAAGTCCTTTTACATCACCACGGTAGTGCAAAGAGATCTTAGTATAAATAATAATTAGGTCCTTTTATGTATCCGCAATAAATGTTCAATATAAGAAGTCTCCTATTTTTATGTAATATGGTCATGTCACCTAACACAATCTTTTGGTTACAAGAATGGTAGTACAACATTGGTCAAGGTTGAGACCAGTTGACTGTTTTACAGATGATTTTTCTAAATGGTATAAATCCACCTGCTTACATGGTTTGTCTTGAAAATCAGTGTATCCCATGGGCATCTGGGGGTAAGGTTAGTGGTAGAGCTGGTTAGAACATTTTCACTGAAATTCCTCTGGAGGACAGGGTCAAAATTCAAAACGATCTGGACAAATTGGAGAAATGGTCTGAGGTAAACAGGATGAAGTTCAATAAAGACAAATGCAAAGTGCTCCACTTAGGAAGGAACAATCAGTTTCACACATACAGAATGGGAAGAGACTGTCTAGGAAGGAGTATGGCAGAAAGAGATCTAGGGGTCATAGTGGAACACAAGCTTAATATGAGTCAACAGTGTGATACTGTTGCAAAAAAAGCATCTGGCATTGGTAACTGTCAGAAGACAGGATACTGGGCTAGATGGACCACTGATATGATTCGTTATAGTCATTCTTATATACTGTGAGGCTGAATCCTACACTTGGCAGCTTTCTGAGAAGGTGTATTGTGTGCATACCTACAATCTGCAGGGTTCCTTCTGGACCTGAGAGCAAAGCCTCCAGTTTAACAACTGATATTCTAAATACTCTGAAATCCACATGCACACTCAGATTTTACTTTAGAAGTATTGTCAAGAAAAGTACCATTATGTAAATAGATAGAAAATGAAAGACACTAGTAAGCAGCAGCATTAAGGTAATGTAATCATGGTGTGTCCTCCTCAGTCATTTTCTGAACAAAGGGACTCAGTGTGATCAAAGGAAAGCAAATGGCTGCGACTTTCATCAATGTCAGCATGATCAAAGAGGTTATTGAGAATCAGGAAAAGTATTTATAATCGTGAAAATGCAGAAAAATTTTGAATTTGCATTTTTAGAGAGAATGTTTAATTTTTATATATTGTGAAAAAAAATAAAAAAATACAATAGAATCCCATTTATCTGAGCCTCCATTAACCATTTTTCCATATTAACTGAACTGGGGCTGATAGCAGGAGCCCTGTTGCCCAGGTCTGAAGCTCTCCAGATTATCTGAATTTTTGATGATCTGATCTGGCCCCAATCCCACTTAGATTATATAAACAGGGTTCCCCCATATCAGTAAAACATTGCATTAAACTGATACCAGTATATATTGTGGGTAGGAAAACTAAAGTTCAGTGTTTAATTTTAATCATGGAAAAATTATGGTTTTATGCTTGTGTGTTTTTTATTGGAAAACTTTGGGGGTTTTTTAACAATGGAAAACTAGGATCCTTGTTCATAATAGAGATCCATAGTCTAAGGACTGGAGTAAGCTTGACAGTGACAGGTCACTGCCATCAGTGAAAACAGTAATTTGTGTTTATAATAAAAATAAACATAAAAAATAAATTTCAACCTTCTACAAGAATTCATCCAATGTACACAAACCTAAGTTTCATGTCTATCAGTTTTGCCCTTCAAAGTAATGTTTTTTTTTAAAGAAGGGGTCCAAAGGAAATATCAAATAGAAAAAAATCACATAACTTTTTTAAAAATACAGTTGTAGAAATCTCAAATTATATTCTCCCTCCCTATAGAAAAAACAAATGGTGTGAAAATGACAATCAACATTCAAAAATGCTATTCTAACCAAAAATACAGACTTTTAGTAGATCTTCTTCTTCCCTATTAAAATGGAAATCCTTGTGCAACTCTACCCATCCATAATATTTGTTGTGCCACATTAGAGCCAACATTAAAGTTGTTAGAGTAAATTGTGGTCATTTGATCAAGGGCTTTCTCAGATATAGCCCCCACAGTAAGTTGTTGATTTTAGTCTCAAATTGAAGTAAAACCCACATGCATACCGAGATTATCTTGAAAATTGGCATTCCACAACAGGTGGACATTGGGAGAGAAAGAAGGAAAACACCCATTTTGATGAATGGATCAGTTCACATCTCTCAGAGTTGTTGTGTCGGTCTGTATTCATCTCCAGGGGGTGTTATGATTCATCTAAGAACCACAGAGGGTTTTGCACTGCCCCTGAAGAGAAGTATAGAGTCTAAGCCTTTCCTCCTTGCTGACTACAGCTGGTAGATGTCCTCCTCACAGCTAGAGCTGGGTAAAAAAAAATGGACTTTTTTTTTGCCAAAAAATGCAGATTTGGTTTGATGAAACATTTCATGAATTCATGTTGAATTTGCATAATTGCTGTGGCTGAAAAAAAAAGAAAAATCTGAAAAAGTTAAAATGATTTTTCAATTCAAAAGGGCTTTTCATTTTGAATTGTACTTGGATTTTATTTATATTTTAAAGATTAAAAAGTCCAAATGTTTAATTTTGGATCAAACAAAATGTTTAATTTGACCCTAAACATTTTTTTAAATCTGTTTTGCTGAAAATTTTTTTTAAAAAAAGTAGGCTGACCCAAAACTTTTTTTTTTTCAGGTCAGCCACTGAACTGACAAATTGGTTATTTGCACACATCTACTCACAGCCCTTCAGCTACCGTCTTCCTTCCTCCCCATGGTCCTTTCAGCCCTATTGGGGCCATAGAGAGGCAAAGAGATAGGCCAGTCTGATAGCTGAGTTGCAGTGAACTGTTCTCAGAAGGTGGCCATGTGCATCCCAGAGGTGCACCTCAGTCAAACTTAAAGCTCTGAAAATCAGAAAATACAGAATTAAGGTTCACATCATCCTAACCTCCACAAGCTTAACTCAGTCCTCTTTGAGTGATGCCACAATCTGCCCCAACAGACATTGTAACATTCTTTCCTTCCATATGATATGGAACATTGCAGACCACACAGAATGTGGGTACAGTAGGATAAACTGTTAGACCTTATCCACACTAAGGCAAAAGTCACATTTAAAGCAAGCTAAGTGAAAATCAACTGGCTCTGCCTGGCCTCCACTCTACCACTTCCCCTATACTGAACAAACCACCCATTAATCACCAGATGTTACCACCCTTTGGCCATTGTATTAAGGAACATCACTTGAACTTACATCTGCCTTGTAGTGCAAATACACAGCCAGACTGTTACAAATTCCCATGGCTAGAACTCGCTATTGTGCTCCTCTGCTTGCACAGCTGACATAACTCAACACTGAAACCAGGGGATTGGGATCCTTTTGGGAACATTTGCTTTTTTCCTTATACCACAACATGAACTATGTCATCCTCCTGCAAGTAATCCCTGAACCAGTCAAAAGAGCTGTCCCCAACTCAGTAAAAGGCAGATCAAGTGCGTGCAGACAAATAAAGAAATACAATTGTGTGGGACACAACACATCACATAAAGTAGCATATTTACATAGTCATTTCTCATATCTTCGCTATTATAGATAGGGCCCTACTAAACTCACAGCTGTGAAAAACATGTCAGGGACCATGAAATCATACCCCTCCCCCATGAAATCTAGCTATTGGAAGGAGGGAAAGGAGGGTCCCCAGGTCCAACTGCTAATCCCCTCTGGACTGGGGATGGACAGGACTTACTCTTCCCCTGAACAGATCAGACCCACTTCTGGGTACCTACCCCAGCTGTAGGAACTTGCTGGAGGTGAGTCTGATCATTCCGATGCTGCGAGAGTGCACCAGCCAGGGGCTCCTAGCTGCTCGTCCTGGCTGGGCTGGGGAGGCACAGGATTTGCTCTTCCCCTGCATGACTGCTCTTGAGGGGAGATCAGACACACGTCCAACTCTGGCAACCTCCTCTAGCTGCAGGAAGCTCTGAGGCTGCTGTCCAATCCCAAAACTTCCTGCAGCTGTGGGAGGTACCTGGAGGTGGGTCTGATTTCCCCCCAAGGATGGCCATTCAGGGGAAGAGCAAGTCCTGTGCCACCTCAGCATGGCCAGGACTAGCAGCTAGGAACCTCCAGCTGAGGTGCTCCCAGCAGCATGGGGGAGATCAGACCCACCTCCACCTCTAGGAACCTCCAGGAAAACTCCAGGGGTGCTGCATTCAGAGCCCAGGTTTAAAGTCAGTGCAGAAGGAGGGTGGCAATCCTGTAATCTCCCCATTATAACAGCTTTGCATCCCCTCCCATGACATCTTTTTGTGTTGGGACCCCCATGTTACAACACAGTGAAATTTCAAATATAAACATCTGAAAACATTAAACTAAGTAATTTTCATATCCTATGGCTGTGAAATTAACCAGAATGGACCGTGAATTTGGTAGGGTCCTAATCATAGGGCACCCCTGGCTGAAACATGCTTAAAGTATTACCCCAGTGGCTCTTGCTAGCTCCAGGGGGGCAGAGTTTAGCTTGTGAGAAAGGCAAGACTGGTGTGTACCTTAACTCTGTATCCTGTTTTTTAGAGGTTTAAATATGGGTGCACTTGACATCCTGGAATGCTATAAGACATTGCCAGTTAATGGTAAGCCTGCGTTAATGAAGTTTTTTTGGCAGTGAATACCCCCAATTACAAGCCACATGAGGGACTATCTCTCTGCTCATGGTACACTGCCACAGTGGTAGTCAGCAGAGGCCCTGCTTCAATATCCCACTTGATAAAAAAGAGAGGGGGATGGCTGGCAGTTCATTCTTCACAAGGCCATGATGGAACTCTGACATGACTTTTTTTCCCTGGTCCCAAATAGCGTTGATTTGCCAACTTTCAGGGCGTGATATAGAGCCCATTTGTTTCACTGGCTTTTACAGAGAAGGGAACAGTGAAGCACTAGCTAATGGGTTGTAATTTGTATTTGGAGGGAGCGTCTGCTTGACAGAAAGAATGAAATGACTGAGACTGGATTTTTAATTTTATATAATTGGCGATGTGTTCAGAGATTGTGTATGGGCACTGTTTATGATTTAAAATCAAAAGGAAATAAATGGAACATTATAAAATAAAAGACATGTTGGAAATTGTTGTTCTCATAATACCATAATTATAGATCTTTGGTATGTCAAAACTGCATAAATGGTGACAAAAGTGCTGTTAACTGGTGTTAATACTAAGAAAATAATCATGACAGCATGAACAAATGTGGCTGGACCGAAATGATCTCTGTGGCTCAGCCTGATTAGAATGTACCTCATCATAAACCTAGTCTTAGCTACAGGAATGTAAACCACCACCTTGTAAAGAAATGGGAAACAGCAATCAATTGTTTCAAAATAAATAGCACAGAATTACTCCTCCCCCACTCCTCCAAATGGCTTTGTATACATTTACTAATACTGTACAGGTACAGTGCCACGCTTGCTCAGATTTAGATTTATTATTGATAATAGTATAGTATAAGAGTATAGTATAATAGTATATAGTACACTAATATGAGTATATAGAGAAATATATATAATATTTAATATTATATATATAATAAAAATATATATATATATACTCTTATATTAGTGTACTATATACTATTATACTATACTCTTATACTATACTATTAACAGTAACATGGGGTACTGAAGGGATGAAAAACTGTTCAACTTTTTTTTCTCACATATATAGATAGATAAATTATATAATATAATTTCTCTATCTATATATGTGAGAAAAAAAAGTTGAACAGTTTTTCATCCCTTCAGTACCCCATGTTACTGTTAATAGTATACTATAAGAGTATAGTATAATAGTATATAGTACACTAATATAAGAGTATATATATTTATATTTTTATTATATATATATAATATTAAATATATATATTTCTCTATATACTCTTTTATATTAGTGTACTATATACTATTATACTATACTCTTATACTATACTATTAACAATAGTAAATCTAAATCTGAGCGAGAGTGGCAGTATATATATATATAATATATATTATCTATCTATATGTGAGAAAAAAAAGTTGAACAGTTTTTCATCCCTTCAGTACCCCATTACATAGGTATATAGGGCCTTATTCGGCAAAGCACTCAAACATCAAACAGTGATGTCAATTGAACTTAATTGTGCTTAAAGTTAAGCAAGTGCTTAAATGTTTGGCTCAACTGTGGCCATAAATCAACAACAACTACTGCATGGTTGGATGGATATATCACAATACCCTGTGGCCTCAGCTTAGTATAAGGCCTTAAGAATTCTCACCGTTAAACAGACTCATATAGGTCTGAACAAAAAAAAACTATAATTCTTTTGATTTGTTATCCAGAAAATAAATAGTTATCTTTTTCCCTTGTAGCTGAAGTCTGATTCCGACAAACATGATGGTACTTTCAAATACATTTTGACGGGGGATGGAGCGGGAAGCATTTTTACTATCGATGAGTATACAGGTACAATTCATGTGACACAGAAGCTTGATCGAGAAGAGAAACCTTTCTACACTCTAAGAGCACAGGCAATTAACAGGAATACTCAGCTGCCCGTTGAACCTGAGTCAGAATTTATCATCAAAGTTCAGGATATCAATGATCAGGAACCAAAGTTCTTGGATGGACCTTATGAAGCCACTGTTCCAGAGATGTCTCCCGAAGGTAAAAGAAAGTCAAGAACCAAACTCTTTTTTCCCACTTTGCTGGACAGTTATATTATTTTAAAATATTTATATCTTATTTTATAGAGTGCCTTTCATTCAGAAAGGCTCCAGAGCATTATCCCAAAGGGGAGATCTAACCCTTCAAAGACTTACAATGCAGGCTTAGCTTTAATATGTGAGTGGTCCTGTGTTTACCTTTAAGCATGTGGGTAGTTCCATGTGCATGAGTCTCTGTAAAATCAGGGTCAAAATGAGCAGATATATAATTATGGATACATCCTTTCATACACCAATGAAACACAGCCAACTTCTAGGCTTGAAAATAGTAGCTGCTGCATGTCAGGACACAACATTACATTTCAAAACAGGCAGAATATTGTATCAAGTTGAGGTTGCAAAGGAGAAGTGAGGGAAACAGAATGTAACATTCAAATTTAAAGTTGGCTAAAACACCACTCTTCTAATCTCTCAAAAAATGTCATGTATCATGTTTACTGGTCACAACCTGTCTTTCTTCAGGCTTATATCCATGGAAACTAACACTATATATTTAAACAGCAAGGGTCTATAACCTCTATTGACTCTTCTAAGTACATAAATGCGAGATCAAACTAAATGAAAATTACTTATTAACCTCTTTCAGGCTACTCTGAGTCTGTATAATGATTAAATCATAAGCTTTTATTATACTCTATGTAACACACCATGTACTGTAAAGGGAACAGAAGAATGCCATTCACATCATGGGTAGTCAGTATTTTCCCCCTAATTTAGTTCCAGATTTTGAGTTTAATAATCTGGTTTATACTGGGGATTGTGTGGGGATGCAATAGGGTGGAGTGGAGTTGTACTGTCCAAAGGTGCAATTCCTTCCCTATCTTTCTGGCATGTAGTGAGAGTGTTCACACTTCACCATCCTTTAGACTGGTGACATTTGTTCCCTAATCCTTGCCCAGTCAGTTTCCCTCTATTCGGGATGTACAATGCTCTGGAGGTGCAATAAGGGAAACACCCCTGTATTCATTAAGCATGGAGATGGAAGTTTTCACTGTCCTTTGGATAGATTGCACTAGAGGGGAAGGGTCTTGAAGGTAATTTGTTTTCCCTCTCTGTCCCTGCATCCTTATGTTAGGACCAGACAGAATTTGGACCAGGATTTGGAATATGTCTGGAAGGTTGGTAGTGAAGGTAATAAGTAAAGATGCCATCCTGTCAAAAAAGGAAAATTAGGAAAAGAAAGCAACTGGCACAAATGAGCAGGTTATAGGTAACTGTCGTGTCCAAATTGTCCTGAAAGATAGGAAAAAAATGGATCCTTTAAAATTTACTCAATAGATTCCACTAGTCTCTTTAAATACTACCTTCATCTACTTCAGTTATTTCCATTGCAAATAATACTGAAAAGAAAGTCAAACATTGTGCCAGTTAAAATTGTGTGAATTAATAAGCTCATTACCTCAATAACATCAGTGATCGTAAAAGCTAATAAAAACTATGTATCATTCAGCATTACCCATTTACTGTTAGGGCAGCTTCACTGAATCTGTGACAGCCTCATAGAGAGATGTAAGCTACAACTTCCTGTGACAGTTTGTATCTCGGCTACCAAGCAGGAGAGATTTAGTCCATAGGCCAGTAGGCAGTGCTTCCCTCATGTAAATATAGTAAAGGGATTTGACCCAGTATTGGGATATATGATTTAGAGTGTGTTCAGGGCAGGGGCGGCTCCAGCCCCAGCACGCCAAGTGCATGCTTGGGGCAGCATGCCCCGGGGGGCGCTCTGCCAGTGGCCTGCTTGCGGAGGGTCCGCTGGTCCCGCGACTCCGGTGGACCTCCCACAGGTGTGCCTGCAGAGGGTCCGCTGCTCCCTCGGCTTTGGTGGTTGCCTGCAGGAGGTCCACCGGAGCCGTGGGGCTGGGGATCGGCAGAGCGCCCCTGCGGCATGCCTCCGTGCTTCGGGTGGCAAAATGTCTAGAGCCACCCCTGGTTCAGGGTGAGTGTACTGTCATTGTTCCCATCCCCTCTCTCTAATAAAGTGGGAGGAAAGGAAGTGACAGTTGGAGGAGAAGAGGGGGATTGTGGAGGGACAGAGGCAGGCTGAGAGAGACAGTAACAAAGTCTGTGAGTAAACTGAGAGAAACAGGCTGAGAAGAAGAGCAGCCAGATGGACAGAGGGAAACCAGAACTGAGAGAAATCATGAGTGAGTGGAGAAGCTGAGGTTGAGCAGGACAGACAGAAGTGCAGGAGAGGGTCCCTTGAGTCAGTGTGTGTTTGATGGCATGTTCCTGAGTAACCATTCCTGTAGGCTCCTGAGCATCAGATCTGGTCATCTCCTGTCAATGATTCATAATTCCCCAGAGATCTGGAACAGGAAAACCAAAAGTCCTTCAGATCCTGTGGGTCTGGTTTAATGTGCACTCCCTCAAGTAAGCACCACTGGAGTCAAGTCCATCTTTTCAGGAAATCAGGAAAGACACTTAGGGCTCAAAGATTAACTTGGGCATTAGATAGCACCCAGTGAGATATCTGGGGACAGGGGAACCTAGAACTAATAATAATAATAATAACAATAACAATAACCTATAAGATAATAGCCTGTACATACTGAGATAGATATAGATTTTTTTCTGTATTTAGAGAGTTATATTTAGTTAAGTGCACTTAGTAATAAGTTAAAGTGTGTGTGTTTATTCAAATAGTTATTTTTATATGTATATTCTTCATATATTTAATATTATTGTAAGTAGATGGAAACCAGTTCCATTTGTTTTGATTTAAATAAAATCCCTGGGTTTTTTTTTTACAACCATCTTATCTATCATTAAATAACTATTCATCATGGTGTAACACCCACACCCTAACCTCAGCTCTCATCTGCTGAATAAATTATACCACCACTATGATGGATCATTACTAAATCATGGCCAGTGATTTTGGGATAGGGTGACCCTTGGATGTATTTCAAAGTATAACATGATAACCTACTCTGAGAGGCCAGTTTACACTCATTTGGGCTTCTCATAGAGCAGGGGTCGGCAACCTCTGGCACCCGGCTCACCAGAGTAAGCACCCTGGCGGGCCAGGCCAGTTTGTTTACCTGCCGTGTCTGCAGGTTTGGCTGATCGTGGCTCCCACTGGCCACGGTTTGCCACTTCAGGCCAATGGGGGCTGTGGGAAGTGGCGCAGGCCGAGCGATGTTCTTTGGGGCCTGTTCTAGGCCTTCCACTGCTACAGAATTCTGTCCTGGCAGACATTTTGGCCTTAAAACCCTCCATTTCTGCATGGAGACAGGCATAAACCTAGAATTGGCCCTTAGTCTATGTAATTGATGTTTAGAATTGACTATACACATGATACGAACATTGAATTAACATAAACAGGCATTGGTAACCCATGAAAAATGGTTTTTAAATGTTAACCTTCTAGAAAATACCACAATGGAAGATGAATTAATAAGGAAATAATGGCCAATCAAAAATGTTTCACTTCCCTCTGTTTTCCGAATTTACATTTGCACATTAATATTTTGTATGTTACTTATATATTTGTTTCCATTAATTATGTGACAGTTAAATTCTTGTTCATGAAAAGTGAAGACTTGATAGCTCAAGAGATTGTAGGGCAGATCCTCAGCTCAGTGGAGCAGGGCCACTTTACATCATCTCGGTTTTGGATCAATATTTTTCTATGATCCTTCAAAGAGCTACGGCATGGGGTGCAGTTGTGAAAGCTTTCTTGCTCTGTCCTGCCTATAAACCTCAACCCTGAGGGTCATAAGGTAGTTACATTTCCACAGGAATAAACTCGTTCCTTGACCTCTTGGCTGAGCCTGCCAACAAGAGTGTCAGTTAAGGCCAATTGTAATGGTCGGGGTGGGGTGTGTGTAGACCTGTTCCCTAGGAACTTTTTTGAAACCTTCAGCTTATTTCAAATAGTCCAGCAAACTGCTTTTAGATGCTGCTAAAATAATTAGTGACCGAGGATAGAAATTGACCACTTAAAATGAAAGGCTCAAAGCCCTATAACCAATCCCCTGAGTCATTTATTATATTTTTCCATTCTAATATATCACAGGAGTCCAGAATAATATGAATTAAATATTACATCTGGTTAAAGGTTTCTCTTAATCTAAGATATTCTTCTAAAATCACGTAAGAGATATTTGTACTTCAGCAATTGCAGATCTAGTGTATATATCCTCCCCTTAGCATAGAAAGTACAGAAGTAAACTCCCCCAACCTTACCTGAATGGGTGATATCTGAGAAGACTGCATGCTTCCCTCTTGGAGGGACACTTGGTTTACAGAAGTGATAGATTCATGGTCTTCTGATCATCGCGAGTCATGAATATAAATCTAGGTAAAAGCCTGCAGATCTTGGGATACCCACATGAAGCAGTTTCCTCTGGGTGCACCAAGGTGCGGGAATCCCTGCAGCACTGACAACATGGTCATTTCAGGAGTTATACTGCTACAGACAACTCTCATACCCAAACTAGCTGAACATGCCCCCTTTATCCTCACTCATACTGTCATACACTAGAGGGGAGGAGGGGGAAATTGATCTAAGTTACACAACTTCAGCTACGTGAACAACATAGCTGAAGTTGACGCGATAAATCGATCCCCGCTGGATCGATTGCTGCCCACCGATCCAGCGGGTAGCATAGACATACTCTAAGAGTATGTCTACACGATCCACCAGATCGGCGGGTAGTGATCGATCTATTGGGGATTGATTTATCACGTGTAGTGTAGATGCGATAAATTGATCCCTGATCGCGCTCTTGTTGACTGCTAAACTCCAGCTTGGCGAGAGACAGAAGCAAAGTTGGCGGGGAGCTGCGGCCATCAATTCTGCGCCATGAGAATGCAAAGTAAGTGATTCTAAGTCGACCTAAGATACTTCGACTTCAGTTACGCTATTCTTGTAGCTGAAGTTGCATATCTTAGATCGATCCCCCTCCCACCCAGTTTAGACCAGGCCTTAGAGTGGTGTTAAATACTGGCTACCAGTTGCTGCATTGTGTGTAGAGACTGCACTCTGAATCTGGACAAAGCAAGTAGAGACAGGCCAAAGACCTTAGTTTCTCGGCATCCTGAAACATCAGTTCCAGTAAAGGATCCTCTAACCTATCAGCCGATGGAGACTGGAAACAGCAAAGCTTTGTGACATCAATCCCGTTCCAGTTCAGCACACCAGTTCTTTCTTCTCTGCCAGCAGACAGAATTCCCCTTGGTTGAGTTAGCATGTCAGTTTTCTTGTATCTTCTAGCTTAGGTTCTCTTCAGATCTGGGCATCACCTAGTGAACAATCAGCATTGCAAGGCTCTGTGCTCATCGTCTGCCTTTGGGAAAGAGTTCTCTGCTGGCAGACAAGCACAGATCATGGAAAATAAGGTGACAGGAAGTACTACATAGCCAAAGACAATAATTCATTGCTTTCCCAAGTGTGCACACAGAATACCTCTGACCCTCCAGACACACTGGAAAATTTAGCTCAAAGTTAAGTTCAAGTACCAATATTTATATTAACATAAATGCAAATTAGTATAAGAGTTAGTATGCTTTCTAAGCTCTCCCTTATCTGCTGCATTTAAATTTTATTAGGATTTTATATGCAAGTGTCATAGTAAATGAAACATGTATCTGTAAATGGACTCTTCTGGGAGTACAAGACTATGATTTTCCCTCAGGCATTTGTATGATTTTATTTAAAGTGCTTCCCATAGTGCTATCAAACTTCTACAAATGCAGTACATCTTATGGAATGGGTAGGAGTCAGATGCAATGATATATCAGTATGTAACATTTTTTATCTATTCGGGGCCCTCGTTAGAAAAACAAAAGGATATTTCCCATATGACTGTCCTGTAGCTACTTAATATGTTATAACAGGTAAATGCCACTGATGTTTGCACCATAGGAGGCTCCAATAATAAAGAGAACAATTTTATCTTTAAAGAGAATGTACCAGAAATCAGTATACTCAAGTTAGATGTTAGAGTAATATCATAAAGAAAGTGTAAATAGATTTATTATCTCGATCTATGTTTGAACACATAAAACACATATTTCGGTCTGAACTGTTTTATAAGTATTGTGTAATCCAAATGTACTGTATTCAAAGACACAAGTGTGTGAAAGCTGATGGGTACGTTTGAGTAACTTGCATCAAGGTCAAGTTCATTGTCCTTTCTAAATTTCCATACTTCCATAAATGGTATCATAATTCTGAACAATACCAATTAGGCCATCAATTATGTCATTTTTTCTTCTGGAACTTCAGAAAATGGCTTAAAAATGTGTGAGTCCATTAGTATAAAGTATAACATTTGTATTTGCTGATTTATATTTTTAATTCCAAGCAGGAAGCTGCAAAAATCATTTATACTATCGTTTCAGGGATGCTAAGAGCATTATAGCAGTTGCAACTTTTTATTATTGAGGCATAAGTATCCATGTTGATGTGTTTAATGAAGCACTATTCCACTGAGATAACTTCTTGCTTTTGCTAACACAGGTAATACTCATACAGAAATATCTTCCATCTGAGGTGAGAAATTCAAAATTGGAAAGGAATCTCTCCTTGGAGAATGTGTAGTGTTGGGCTGCCTAGTACCACGTTCACATTTAACCTATGATGTGGAATCTCATTCCCTGAGAGATGTGAGAAGCCAATACCCTCAAAATAAAGCTCACTCCTTTCAAAAATATATTCCCAAATTTTAAAATGAAAGTTCTCTTCCATCTGAGGTTCAAGCAGGAGAGGAGCATTTACCCCTACCTTGAGACTGGACTCTCTTTACCAGATTACCATTACTTGCTTACTTCTCCTTTTATACACTGCACCAGGGCATGGCAGAGCCCACCCGTAGGAGCTCCATGCTCATTAACCTTTCCTTGTCTGCTTCTATACCTCAGCAGAGCCAACATAGAACCAGCGGGATTGGACTGGAACTGCCCAAATCGGTAGCACTACCAATCACAGCTTCAAGTATTCATTTTTTAATAAAATGGGTAGAAAATAAAACATGGCTTTAACTGAATGAGACCCAATAGGCTGTAACCATCATATTGCAGTCACATAAGCAATCTCTTTTTCTGTGTATCTATATCTCTGATCTATTAAATATAATCCCATAAAACAGCAAATTTATAAGCTTTACTGTTTGTATTTTGGTTCCTATTTCAGAGATGGCATCAATCATACACTGTATCCATTGGATTATCCACAGTGGTAGCTTTTGTCAATATTAATACTCAGTTCCTTCAAAAGGGCTGCGTTATTTTCATGCTTAACAGTGATTTTCATATGCCAGGAGTGGTTCAGTGAGACTGATCTCTGGTGACCTTCTGTTTCTAGATCACAGTTTGTTTTGAGTTAACGTTTATGTACTTGAGTGTACTTACTTGTCAGTCATATTTAAGAACAGTGTTGCTTCTGAAGTTGTAAGCCTCAGATGTTTGTGGTTGTTGAAGATTAACCTGTCAATTTATCTTTGAAATTTCTCACCTGCAATAGAGAGATGTCTATATCACCAGTTTGATCAGTAGTAGAGCCAGATTTTGCAACTAGGGGGATAATGGGTTGAAAAAGTGTGGCTGATGCATCCCTTGATTTTGACTGTACTCCCCTCTGCCTTGCACCATTATAGTGCTCCCTCTCTGTTCCCTGCAATGCTTCCTGGTTTCCTCCATCCCCTGGGGCCAGGGACACACTCCACATCGAGCCATTGCTCCCCCTGGAGCTGATCAGTTCAACCACAATGGGGCCTCCTGCCTGTCCTCCCATACTCCACACCCTTAGCCCCCCTCCCCTGGCTGGCCTACTTGCAGCAGTAGCATGAGCCCAGAGTGGTGGTAGCAGCAGCTGGGGCAGCAAGATCCACAGAGACTGGGTGCGGAGCAGTAGGTGCAGGCTGGCAACAACATAGAGCCGGGTGAGTCACTGCCCTGGTAGCCAAAGCCCCAGCCTCAGACAAAAGTGCCGAACAGCTCTGGGCTGCTCCTGGTAGTACTCATGATTTTATTTGCTGGGGGTGGGGCAAGAGTGCTTCCCCATCAGGCACAGCCTATTTGGGGGATGCTTCCTGCTCATTGGAGCCCCTGGGAAAGAGGCAGGAGCATTTCCCTACTAGTGCAGTAGAGGGCCATTTCTGATTGCTCAGAGCCCCAGCCACCCCCTGCACTGGGCAGCCCCACCATCTTCATACCCTGCCATCACCACTGCCACTTACACCATTTCTGCCCATCAGAGGCCCCCAAAATCTGTAGCCCTAGGCAGCTGCTTAGTCTGCCTATAGGTAGAGTGGATTCTATATAATATGCTCAAAAAAGTGCCACATATACACTAAAGGCCACGAGTGGGTGTGTGTGTTGGAGGGGCCTCTCTCTTCTCTCCACCCCATTAGTTTCACTCTGGGAGTGATATTATAGGCATGTTCTGAGGGTGGAATTTTATACTTGCTCTAGACATAGAACTGCTCCTGAAGTCAACAGCAAAAGGAATAGCATTTCGCTCCAGACTAGCCATTCTACTGAGTCTTTAGTCTGAGAAGTTTCTAAAAGAGTATTTTAGTATCCAGAGAGTGGCCTCAACTCGGATCAAGATATTTTGAGAAGATACTGTATTTTACACTAGTGACTCCAAACCTTCAGGGTGTTGCAGACTTAATTATCAGAGAAAACATGCAACAGAAGAGACTGGCTTATGATAAGATGTTATAATGTGATAATATGTCAGAAAGTCACGGAAAGTGGCTCTGGGTCTTGTTTTTCCTCAAGAAAGGTAGCTATTTGTATTCTTATATAAAAGTCAGGTAAGAAATAAGATCATTTTATTATAAAATGATGATGCTGAGGAATATTTCTTTGCAAGGATATCCTCATGGATGGCCCAAGGGGATGTTGTCAATTTTGGATCTAGGACATGACTGACTCCCAACTAGAGATGAAATTGTGTTCTGCAGATTGATTTTGCTATCTCTTTTGCAGTAGGAAAGGCTCATTAAAGGCCTCAAGGATATAAAATGCTATCATAGTCTTGTTCTGTTTCCTGGCTGCTTTGCTTGTTAACAGTTTATTTCTATCAGCTCCTCTGTAGGTTTTAAATTAGACAGTCATACAATATTTTGTCTTTTGTTTTGTTTTGTTTTTATATGGAGCACTTTAATAAAACATCTTAAAACATATTCAGTGGAAAATAAATCTGAAAGCGCATTTACATAACAGAAATTAGAAAAACTGAGGACAATATACAGTATTTGCCAATATAGAGATAAAAATTCCACTGGAAAGTCACAAGTTAATCTTTTGTTTTAATACAAATTGAAACTAATGGAATGGAACTAGTAGAGATGCAGAAGAAAAGAAAAATATTAAGCCTTCTATTGAGCCTGTTTTTGGAACATACACTCTACCATTCTCTCTCTGCACAATAGGATGACATAGCTGGGTACATGAAATGGTTAGAAGTCAGGTACAGTGTACTATTCTATTCTAAGTTACTGTATATACTTGTTCATAAGCCAAATTTTTTTAGTAAAAAAGGGAAGCACTAGAGAAGGGGGTCAGATTATGAATGGGTAAAGAGGGAGAGGTGGGACACAGCCCTTCCCCCAAACAGAGGAAGCAAGGTGAAGCAGCACAGTCAGCAGAGACAGAAGAGAAGAAGCAGGGCCAGAGTCTCTCCACTTCTGGCCATGTTGCTCTCCCCTCAGCCTCTAAAGCAGCTACAGCTTTGGGGCTGGCAAGCTGCAACTGTGCCGCTTGGCCCAGCCCCCCAGAGCAGGCTGTGACTGCGCCGCCCAACCGCTGAAGCACTCTGTGGCCACTCTACCCAGCCCAGCCTGCTGGAACATGCTGCAGCCATGCTGCCCGGTCTGGACTGCTGGAGCAGGCTGCGGCCGTGCTGCCCAGCCTGCCGGAGCAGCTCCAGCCAGGTCAGAGACATCCTCCCCTGGCCCTCACCAGATAAGGTGGGAAGGGATGGGATGGGGAGAGAGTGGGGGTCCCGGGCTAGGGGTGGGATCATGTGGAGGATGGTCACAGAGGTTACTCCCCTGCCTCCCAGCTTCTCCTCACAAAAAAATTTCCCCACCAGTTGCTGTCTTGGCCAGTCAGGGTAAGCAGCTGGTGTGCCAGGACACTTTGTTTACTTAGGTTTACCTCCGTTCCTGTAGACACTCGAGGTAAACAAACCATCTCAGACCACCAGCGGCTTATCCTGCTGGCCCAGGAGCCAAAGTTTGCTGACCTCTGAATTATACAGTCAGCTCATGAATGGGTTATAAAATCTTTTCCATTTTTACTTATGAACCAGCTTCTGAGGTTTTTACACCACACTCATCACCATAGTACCTGAGCACCTTCCAGTAGTGCATTAATCAGCATGACTACATATCTATACAGGTTTGTTTTCAAAGTGAGAGAAATATGTGCAGTGGAGTGTCTTGTTTTGGCAGTGTGTGGCTTATATACACATACTGCTGCTATGTAGTTCTCTCTGGAGAAGGCAAGATCAAAGAAATGAGCCTTGTACTTGGAGCAAAAAAAGTGATGAGGTTTGTCATGGTGTTTACTTCCTTGGGGAGTTAATTCCATTGCCTTAGACAGTCTCTGGAGAAGATGTTGTCTTCTGCACAGACAAGATTTACTCTTAATGTTGAGAGTTCAACTGAGCCACAGGAACATAGCTGTCAACCACAGTCTTTGTCCCGGAGCTATAGATTTTTTTTTAAGACACCCTGGGCCCAGGCTATGGAGTGCTTTGAAGATAAGGACTGAGACCTTTAACTTGTTTTTAAATTATGTGGGAAGCCTATTGAAAGTGGAAGGTGGGTTTGATGTATTTGTAGCAGCCTGTGTTGCTGAGGAGATGTGCTACAACATTCTGAACTATTTGGAGTTTCCTAAGCACTGAAGGATTCATGACCAGTTATAGTGCATTGCTGTAATCCACCGGAGAGGTGACAAAGGCCAGGTCTTCATGCACCAAGATGGAATGGAGTTTCCAAGCCAGATGGAGATGGTAGAAAATCTTATTTGTAGACGCTGATATGTAAGAGCTCAACCTCAGAAAGGAATATATAAGTTCTCCTTTACAGACTGAATTGACTACAGACTGAATTGACCAAGGGTGCACTGTGATTGCAAACTCTTTGAAATCCTTCGTCTGCCCACCAGCATCACCTCTGTCTTGATCCGCCTCAGCTTCAGCCAGCTTTTCTTCGTCAAAGAACTGATCTCTTCCAAGCACTGGGTCTTTTTGGTGGTGGTTGTGATGTGGTCATATTTGTTGAAGAATAGATACAGCTGTGTATCATCAGCACATCGCTGTCATTTAAGTTTTGATCTGACCAGTTCATTTAGTGCAAGGGTCTCAAAGTCCCAGCCCGTGGGCCATCTGTGGCCCAAAAACCTCCCCACTGTGGCCTGTGGAGGAGAGATGTATGCAGCCATGCTGCCGGCAATGTCTGCTGTAGGCACCTTCCATCCCCTCCCCAGCTCCCATTGGTTGGGGAAGAAGGAAAGAGATACCATCACTAGTTTCCGGGCACAGTCAGCCATGGAGGCAGCATCATTAGTTGCCAGGCAGCGTCAGCTATGAAGGCAGCATCACTTTTTTCCACAATGAATATAAACAAGTCAAAATATCAAACACAACTATCTGATGCACACCTTGCTGCAATCTGGAAGGTTTTAACTGCAGCAAAAATCAACAAATTGACAGAACTGAAGAGTTGCCAGGTGTCTGGTAAACACTAAAAACTCTCTGGCAGGCAAAGAATTGTATAAAGTTTTATGGCAGTTTTATTATTTCTAAGAAATTTGAAATAAAAAAAATACAATGTAAACATTTTATTTTCTGAACACCATCTTCAGTGACATTATTGGCCTGCTGGAAGGACTGGCACTGGCTTTAAGGTAAATTGAGACTCCTGACCTAGTAGTGGTGTGTAATCCTGAAAATAACCAAAGAAAGAATCAATCCTTCTGGGACTGCACAAGTAACAAGTCTAGTGGTGGAGGTGAAATTTCCCATCATTACTCATTAGGTGCATCCCTCCAGGAAGGACTCAAACCATCTTAGTGCATTTCCCTGAACCCTTGCCACCTCTCTCAGATAAGACAGCAGAATCTTGTGGTCAATAATGTTGAATGCTGCAGAAAGGTCCAGGAGGATGAGAATGGATGTCTGTCCTCTATCCATTGACAGCAGAAGATCAACCATCAGTGCCATTTAAGCAGTTTCAGTTCCAAGTCCTTGCCTGAATCCAGATTATGTAGGGTTTAGAATGTTAACTTTAGTTAGTTGAGCATTTAGGTTGCCTTTTGCTAGCTTCGATATGAGCTTGCTCAAGAATGAGACGTTTGACACTGGGTGGTAGTTGGCTAGTACTGAATATATTCATACAGTATGAATTGATTTATAATAAATGAAATGGGTTAAAAAAATGATGTAGACAAAAATGAGACAAGAAGAGAGAATCTGACACTAGTTAAAAGCTATAGCTATGCCAAGAGAAAGTTATGTTATTTATATGGCAAACAGTCATTTCATTTTAAACAAATATATATAAGAAATTTCTTATTTCACTTCTTTTCTTTTCAGGTACTTCGGTGATACAGGTTACAGCTACAGATAGAGATGATCCTGCTTATGGCAATAGTGCCCGACTGCTTTATAGTATTTTGCAAGGACAGCCCTACTTCTCTGTGGAGCCAAAGACAGGTATTGTTAGATCTTCCTATAACCTGAACTTCATTCATGAACTCTCCTAAAATATCTGTGTGTCAGGTAAAAATTACAATAGATTGTAATCTTATTTTCTCAAGACAGCAGAAGTATAATGTCCTCAGATCAAACAATCTACCTACCTATCTAGCACCCACAACTGTAGTATCTGAATGTCTCTTGATTTAGGGCTTGATCCTGATCCCGCTCAAGTCAATGGAAAAACTCCCATTGACTCGATTAGTGAAGGATCAAGCCCTTAGGGCC
Source organism: Gopherus evgoodei (assembly GCF_007399415.2). Classification (NCBI taxonomy): domain Eukaryota; kingdom Metazoa; phylum Chordata; order Testudines; family Testudinidae; genus Gopherus; species Gopherus evgoodei. The sequence continues at coordinate 200,586,257 of NC_044323.1, forward strand.
CAATTTGGAGATCATTTAAGTCAATAGAATGAGTCATATTTACTTCAGTTGTTTTTGGATGGTGCCCATAGTCACTTCATTAAATAAAATGGAATAAATTTTGCATAAATCTAAGAAAATTTCAGCCTGTGAGACATTTCAGATACCTCCCTATTTTTAAGACTTTTATATATAAAACTGGTTCAAATAATAGTCACAATACAAACATTAAATTCCAGGACATATAATAATAATACTCCCAAGTCTATAAGATTTTATGCTTAACACTCAAACAAAATTTAATCAACATAATTTATTTATGCCTCAATACTTCTCTGAAGTAGGGAACATTATTATTCTCATTTCAGAGATGAGTAAGCTGAAGCACAGAAAGTTAAAGGACTTGCTAAAGGTGAAAGTGAGACAGTGGAATACCCAGGAAAATATATAACAAGAAGTGCTAACTTCCAGCACAAGGTCACATGTGCTATGACCTAATCATTGTGTATATTATTGATTGTGTCTATACACTTAAAACCTGATGACATTTGCCTGTTTGTCTGTCTGTCAATTTGTATGTAACAAAACAACTTTTCAAAACAGCATCTGATCAATTCCAAAACTTCAGGGAATATTCTAGGAACCAATGAGAAGAACCCTATTGATTTGGGGGATCATGGGGGACATGTGTAGCCCCCTTTACTCCATTTAACCCAGCTTCAAGTACCTGTGCAACTGTATAATGATTAAATTACTGGTTGACAGCACCAATTAATGCCTTTGAGCATAACAATATCCCATGTCTGTCCATCCTCCCAACAAAATTTAACATGACATGAGCAGAGAATGGGGGGACATTGTGTGGGGGAAGGGCAAATGGGCGGAGCACACAGAATCCTAGCATGGGGGTATGGGAATGCATATAGAGCCCTGGCATGAGGTAATAGGGGACTCTGGCATGGTGGGAATGAGTCACATGAGACAATGGCATGAGGGAAAGAATGGAGGGTGCAGGGAATCCCTGCAATAAATGACAATGGGAGGGTGTCACAGGGGTGGGCGTGTGGGAGTGGAAGAATAAACTCAGCCTACCGATGTTATGAATTGTGAAACCTCTTAGTAGCACTGAATCTGATGCTTATTTTTGTACTCTTAATGTCTGGTCAGATATAGTAAATAATATACTTAGCTAACTGTATCTTCCAGGAGTCATTAGAATTTCTTCCCAAATGGACAGAGAAACTAAGGAGCAATACTTTGTCATTATCCAAGCCAAAGATATGGTTGGGCAAATGGGTGGATTTTCAGGAACAACAACTGTAACCATCAACCTCTCTGACATCAATGACAACAAGCCCATATTTCAACAAAGTGAGTAAATGGGAAGAAGTTTTATTATTACACATGAAACTGGGGGGGGGGGGAATTTAGTACTAGTGCAATGTCAGTGAGTTCAGTGGTAAACCCATTGAGATCAGATCTACATTTTGCCTTTTGTACCAAATAAAAGATAGTTAAACCAATAACTTTTACACACACACACACACACACACACACACACACACACACACACCACACACACACACACCACACACACACACACACACAAATAAATCCTGGACTAGAGAGCTTAAGAGTGCTTAGAGAGAGAGTGCTATGTTTTGTTATGGTTTTGAGAAAACAAGATACCTACTTAAGGGAAGTTAAATACAAAAAAAGTATTTTTTTTCTTTTGGAGTTTAGAGCATATTTTTTCTTTATCACTGTTAATATATTGACAAGTGTAATATTATGTTTCTCTAAGGATAAAAATTCTCTCTTCAGGACTGACTAATTAAATGATAAATACAAACTGAACTAGTAGGGAAGCCCTGCAATGCCACTGCTAGCATGCAGCTGCATTCAGGAGAAATTACCACACTATGCTGGTTTAATGCAGAAATCTATATTTTAATGGAAGTCTTCCCAGAGTGTGCATATGTAGAAAGGAGGTTTCACACCACTGGTTTTCTGCACCCTGTGGTCACTAATCTGAAATAGAGATTAATTATAAAAGTGTGGAAAACAAAGGTGGTTTCAGAATGAAGTGGTGGGAAATAATTCAGATTTAGATAATTTTATTCAGAAACCTAACGTATATAATAATAATGTTGCAAGTGCACACCATACAAATGCTGTAAACCAGTTGGGTCCAACTATTCAGCAGTAGAATTAAATTTAACAGATGAATTCCTACTCCCACTGAAGTTAATGTGAGCTTTTGCCATTGATTTCAACTAAGCTAAGATTTCATCCAATAGTTTAAAAAAGCCGCAGAGCCACAATCAATCTTCTATTTCCCTATGCTCAGGCATAGGCAACTGAGCTGCTATGCTGTCCTCTCTATGGATCTCACAGTCTAGCAAGGAAACAAGTAGTGTAGAACCTTAATCGTCTCTCTCCTCCCTTCTCTTTGCCAGTAGACTGAGCTGTAGGCAGTTAGGCCTAGTGGTTGGAGTGGGAGTCAGGCCTAGTGGCCAGAGTCTGAATGCCAGGACCAGGAAGCAGAGCCAAAGATCAGAACTGGCTTACTAAGAGTAAGGGAATGCAGGAGCAGGACTGGTTCTGAAACAAGAGGAGGACAGGAGGGAAACAAGGCTTGCTGCAGGGCAGGATCTGGACTAGAGCTGTGGAGGAGCAAGGCTTGGTGAGAGACAAGCACTGGGAGGGAGAGAGGGTGTGGGTGTTGAGCAGTCAGTAAGTTACTGCTGCTGCTGAGCTTAAGAACTGGCCTGTTGACTTCCTCAACAAATCAGGCAAGGCAGTCCATCAGGCAGCCCAACTGGCTTGTTAGGGTGTCAGGAGTGCTGAGCAGGTGCAGCTGCAGCTACAGAGGCTTACTCTAACAGTACCTCTCTCATTAAGGGCATCTTGTAGGTACCCCCAGTCCTGGTTTCTGTGAAATGTCCAGAACAGATCCAGGGTATGGGTAACCAGGCCTGATGAAAGAAGCAAGCCATCAATAGACTCCGCCAACTCCACGGTGTCCTTGCGTTGGGTGGGAATCTGGTGTATTCATGCAAAGTCCTGATCCATGAAGTTACCTGAGACACTCAAATCCACAAGTGACTCCAGGTGGACCTCAGAGATGGAGAGGTGTCAGACTTGTAGAGGAAGCTGGAGATATGTTGGGACCTGTCTGCACATTGCCAAGATACCAGCAGACATATACTAATGTTGGGTACCAGTGAGAGGCAGAGAGAAACACCCCAACCTAGGCCCTGCTATCAGTGGCTTGGGTTTGGCATTCCCTGACCAGGGTGCCGATTGGACCTTAGCAGGGTAGCCCGACACAAAGTGTCCTGGTCTTTGACAGTATAGGCATAGCCCCAGTGCCCAACGCTGCTTTTTCTCTGCATTGAGTTGTGTGGGATGGGCTGTGGGGAAGGTGCTGAAGATTGGTGAGCCAGAGATGGCAGGGCTGGCAGGAGTCGGGAAGCTGACCTTCTTCTTGGCAGTGTTCCATCAGATGATTGACAGTCTTTATCCTTAGGTCAATCAAGGCAGCCAGAGTCTGTGGAGAGTTCACTTGTGCCAGATCTTCTTGATGTCATAATTCAGATTGAAGTGGAAATGATAGTGCTGTGCAGTCTCATTCCATTCAGTGTCTGCTGCCAAACAGGAGAACTCCGCAGCACAGGCCAAGGTCTTGGTGCAACACTCCAAGGGTGGTCGCGGCTGTATACTTATGATCAGGGTCACTGAGGATCCACATCCATGATTTGAATGAAGTTTTCAAGCTGGCCCAGGACTGGGCTTGCTTTCTTTAGGAGTGGGGACATCCATGTCAGAGCCTCCCTAGTCAGCAAACTGAGAATTAACAGCATCCTGAATTGATCAGTGGGGAATGACTGCAGGCACAGTAGAAAGAGGAGCCAGCATAGACTGAGAATCCCCTGAATCACGCTCCGATCACCATTAAACTTATCAGGCAGGAGAATCTTTGGATCACACCAAGTAGGAGGCAGAGTCAGGGGTGGCATTGCCTGCCTGTACAGTGCTACATTCTGTGCCTGCAGGACAGTGACGTTGGCCTGCAGGTTAGCAACTTGGGCCTCCAGGGTCTGTAAGGCAACCCCTATCTCTGGCAGGGATATTGGCTGGGGAGGGATCCATACTACCCAGTGGTCTGGACCCCCTGTCAGCCCAGTTTCCCTCTGTTTTAGTTTCAGGCTGCTCACACTGTCAGGAGAATGGGTTGTAGGCAGTCTGGCTTTGTGGTCGGTGTCCAAATGCCAGAGACAGGGATAGGGACAGAGACAGAACCAAGAAGCAGGGCTGAAGTTCAGAACTGAAATCAGAGTCTGAATGCCAGAGCCCAGGGTTGAGACACAGTTGCAGTCAGGAATCACAGCCGAGGGTCGGAACCAGATTATTGGGAGACAAGCAGGGTGGCTCTATGTTTTTTGCTGCCCCAAGCACAGCAGTCAGATGGCCTTCGGCGGCATATCTGCAGGCAGTCCAGTGGAGGCACAGAGGGTGTGGGCATTGAGCAGGGACAACTCCAGGCACCAGCGCAGCAAGCGCATGCCTGGGGCTGCAAGTGGGGGGCGGCATGCTGGTCTCTGTGAGGGTGGCAGTCAGGCAGCCTTCGGTGGCTTTTCTGTGGGATATCTGCTGGTCCCTGTCCCAAAGGCACGGGACTGGCAGATCACCCACAGAAATGCTACCGAATCCGTGTAACCACCTGACTGCTTGAAGGTGTGCCGTCGAAGGCTGCCTGACTGCCGTGCTTGGGGCGGCAAAAAGCATAGAGCCACCCCTGCCGTTGAGCAGCCAGCGAGCTACTGCAGCTGCTGAGCTTAAGAACTGGCCTGCTGGCTTCCTCAGACGACCAGGGCAGGGCAGTCCATTAGGCAGCCTAGGTGGCTCATTAGGGTGTCAGGAATATTGAGCAGGTGTTGCACCAGGGTCTTATCCTGATACCCTACCTCTACTCCTGCAAAGTAGCAGGCTACCAATAGGGTCACTGCTGAGCAGCTGTAGCAGGAATATGACAGTATCTGCTCAGAGGGCTCCGAGCACGCTTGATAGCTGTGTCTCAGGCAGCAGGGGAGCAGTTGTGATGCAGTTATGGAGGTGCTCCCCCCAGTGCCTCCCCACAGGAATGAGGTTGGTTCAAACACTTCCCTTTGATACTCACATTACCCAGCTCAGGAAACATATTTTCAATTTATATTCAGGCAAACATTTTTTTCTTAAATAGTCACCCCCCATTGCCTCTGGTAAGTGTTTCAAAGGCAACTACTATTCCCCAAGCCACTGGTTCCACACCACTGCTTTCAACTGTTATAGATCATTGACAAAGTTGACAATGTTTAATGTGATGGTACTTGGCTGTTTCTTTAAGAGTTCTACTACATGAATATCTCTGAGGCAGCACCAGTGGGCTCTACCATAGGCAAAATCATGGCAGAGGACAGTGACATAGGGGAGAATGCAGCCATGAATTATGTCATCGAAGGACAGGAATCACTTGTTTTTGACATCATTACTAACAATGAGACCCAAGAAGGAATTGTTATATTAAAAGAGGTGAGACATTAAAAAAAACACTAAAATGAAACATATCATTAATGTTTTAAAATAATAAAATAATAACAACTGTTACTAAAACAACACTTCATGTTGTTGTTTCCATGTTTTTTTTCTATCTGGCTTCTTTAAGCACTAATAATCTGAGTGAAAAAAAGGATCTGGAATGGTGTTGGGGAAAAAAATAACCTCACTAGCTTAGAAAGTAAATTGATATTTTTGGTTTGTGGCTCAAGCAATCGGGGTCAGGATATCTGGGTTTTATTCCCAGCTTTGCACATGTCACTTTATGTGATAGTGGGAAAATGTCTTAGCCAATCTGTGCCTTGTTTCCTCACCTGTAAAATGGGAAGAATAATAGGAGCGGAGTGTTCTGAGGCATAACACACTGTTAGTAAAGAATGTTAAGATCTTGAGATGGAAGGTACTTCTGTGTATTAGTGAAAAGTGTTGTGATTTCTTTAGTGAAACACACTGAAGAAGCTTCAGTTGTATATGGGACTTTTTTTTAGCATCACATAGGGAGAAAAAGAGTTAGCTACTAGAACTGAACTGATGGCAAGGCTTCATTTTAAACCTTGCAGGGGAGGGAAAAGACAGAAAGTAAGTTCATTCAGTTGGTTACCTATGTTCTCATGGTATGGAAAGCCAAAAAATACTCTGTGATGGAGCTAGAGAGCACAGGCTATTTACTCAGACAATGACAGCACTTCAGTGAAGTATGGGAGACTAAAGAATTTGCTGTTGCTGTCTTTTGCCCGTTTGGAACAGTTACAAGGAAAGGAAGCTCTTTCCTAATATTTCCTGTTGTAGTTTGTATTACTAATCCTGACTAAACAAATGGTATGACAGACAGTGTGGTAAGTGAGTTATTTTCATTTTTTTTTAAAGGGGAGGCAGAGTTAGTTTTTCTGAAGACTAAATTGTAATAAACTCAGTTTGAACATCTGAAAGTTAATTAATTCCCTTTATTCTACATTAAAATGTATATGCTCTATTGTATAGTGTTAACTCTACATGTGAAATAAAGGCATTAAGTGCATAACCTACATTAAACATGTGACAAAGTAAAGTATGGCATCCATTATAATACTATTAAATCATAACATCAGAGCAAACCAAGGAAATCAATCCTTAATAGTGAAAGCAAACTAAAGTAAGACATAGATTAATAATTAATCTGTTATTGCAATGTGTATATATGCATGTAACTGCTTTTAAAACATTCCCAATAGAAGTGTACCACTATGTCTTGTCTTTAATCTTACATCAGTCACTAATGTATTATTAATTTTCAAATTCTAAAAAAAAAAAAAAAAAAAAAATATTCCACTTCCAACTTTGTTTGTCTACAGAGAGTGGATTTTGAGAGCAAAAGGAGATACAGTATTAGAGTAAAAGCTATTAACAGGCAAATGGATGACCATTTTATGAAAGAAGGGCCCTTTGAAGACACAACCATTATCAAGATCAGTGTGGAAGATGCTGATGAGCCTCCAGTTTTCACCTCACAAAACTATGTGATGGAAATCGCTGAAGGGGCCACAAATGGCTCCTTTGTTGGTGCTATAACTGCCAGAGATCCAGACAATGCCAACAGTCCCATCAGGTACACACTGTAAAATGTAAATAGGTATGCTATGAGGAAGTGATTTAAAAACCAGGGTTGAGATTTTCAAAAGGGCCTCAAGACTATTTAAGTGAGAAAAATTTCCAGGGGACTCTTTTGCATTCCACAGGTCTGTGCATCATGAATGAACTAAAGTTCACCCACGTTGTGATAGCCTTAAAGCAAATAGTCTGGAATAGTAAAATGTCACTTCCTTCCCTCTGGGCTTAATCCTGACCCCTGCACAAAGCCTGAATAAATGGGTTTTGTAAATCAATTCTTCATACTACTCAGTGAATGGAAAAATAGATCAAATAGTGGCCCTGTAGAGGATATGGAGCAACAGCAGAACTGTGGTGCCATGTCCACAGCTAAAACCTCAGGTCTGCAGTAGCACAGATGTCACTGTGTTCTGTATAATTGCTGATCCACTGGCTATGCCCCTATCCCTACTCCAGTCTGCTACCCAAAATTTCCTTTAGAGAGGGGCAGAGGGAAATATTGTAGTGCAGTGCTGTTTTAGACTTGGGTAGGAACAGCGTCTACTCCCACAGCCGGGATTGAGCCAGCTTTGTGTAACATAATTGTACCAGTTCCCTCCTCTTTTAGCTTTCAAGGACTGGTATTTTCCCCATAGTGAAATGTTGTAGTCAATGATTCTACAAACTATGTATTTCACAAAATAGTTTCACTGTATCTTGCAGCAGGACACAATTGATTCATCTTTAGCATATGATTTATAATTAAAATAGCTTGTAGAGTCACTTGACATCATTGAACACCATTTAATTTAGACAAAGTAAGGTACAGGATAAACTAGTTTAGTGCAAAATAATCCACTAGTATGGATTAAGTTTTCAAGTTCTTTATAGCTGACATACTCTATTATCATCTATGCTTCAATAGACTATAGATTTCCAAAATTTTTGTCTTTTTAAATACTAGTTTCCTATTATATTGACTTATCCTGGGGTAAAATTAAGTTAACAAAGTACAACATGTACAGAATTTTTCAAAACGCTTGTTTTTTTTTTGCTTGGAGAATTATAGCATCTGTACCAAAACATGTAAATACTGTGAATATTTATAACATTTGTATAGTATATTTTTTCAAAATAAAATATTTCTCTAGGGGTTGCTGTGATGTACATGTGTATCTATTGCCCCAATCAAGCAATGTTTAAGCAGGTTTATTGCACCATAGACTTCCCTTAAGATGGAACATTTCATTTCCCAGCATGCATTAACTATGATTTTAAAACATATACATGTATGTTCTGGGGAAAGTATATGCATATACAGCCAGTTATTCAATAACAACTCAGCTGTCAGTGTTTTCTTATCATACAAAACAAAACAAAACCAGGCCTGATTGCCATTATGGACACCAGTTTGCAAACAGCAGTATATGTTATAATTAATAAAGTATATTTAAAACAAACAAAAGTCTGAAATCAGAAAAAAAAAAAACAGAAACAACAACAAGAAAAGATTGTGTGGGGAGGGAGGATGAGAGGATACTCTCAAATGAAGTATGTTGGAAGCTGAGTTACAAATCCCTGAAATAAGAGTTTATAAAAGAGACATTGAGAAGCCTCTTGCTAAACTGAAGTGAACAGATGACAATCTATTATGGTAGTTATTGGATTTAATATTTTACTGATTTTCACACAGGCTGCATGATAACTATAAATTAAAAGTTAGAAAGTCATCCAGGCACTGGCATTTAGTAAGGGCTATCAGAGAGGAGTCCTAAGTGTCAATTTGTAATATAAAGGCTTTATCAAGCAAAATGAAAGCTGGAGAACAAGAGGGAATTGTTAAGTACGGGTATTCTGAACAGGACCAATGCAGAATTTCTGAGTTTGCGCAAATTTCACATCCAGAAATAGCCACCTACTGTGCCTTATGAATAAAGCCACACATTTAGTTTTATCTTTTTTTAAAAAAAATCCAATAATTTAAAAATATCTGCCATTCTAATTTATGTATTTGACTTCACACTCTGCTTTTTTTCATAGTCACACATATGTAGCCAATGATAAGAATTTAACTATCATTCCACCTGCATTTTGTATGTGTGTATATGAACATGGCATGCAGAGCTTTTCAAATGATGGCTGTTGCGGTGGAGCTCCAAGTTGGGCTCGTTACAATCATTTCTCACTTTTGGATTTTGTACCTGAGGTTAGCAGACATCTTGTTATAGATAGTCAGATGCCTCTCTTTTTGCCTAATGCTCATTCCTTTGACATCATAACATGTCAGCAACAATAAAATAGATTTACTATTATACCTCTACTTAGTTGCCAGTGTTATTCATTTCACAAGTGGCATTTTTGCTGTTTCTTTTCAACCAAGTCATTCACCTGCTGTGACACCGACTTAGAAATAAGAATGAATAATGCATTTTAGACTCAGTTCACATTAATATAGATCTGAGGCATATTTAGGTTTATGAAAAGAAGAGCTTTGATCTTGGCAGCAGTGAATTTTAAATAAGTGTACATTTTTCATAATTTCTAAGTTGCTGCTGCACGCATTTACATGTACGTATCCACAGCTATTTTCTCAATTGACAATAGCTTTATAAGTCCTTGTTTCAGATGGAACATTTCAGTATTAGGGAATCTCTTTACTTTTTTGGTGCAGGTATTCTATTGTCCACAGCACGTATTTAAAGAGATTGTTCAGCATCAATGCACACAGTGGAACAATCATTATAAATAAGCTTCTGGACCGAGAGACAGCTGCTTGGCACAACATAACTGTTACAGCCACAGAAATGAGTGAGTAAGAATTTAAGGAACACTATGTTCTATATCCTGCATGCACTTAGTGTAATTATTATCTGAACATCCCTTCTTTTAAATGGACAATACATGCTACTTTCTCATTATATTGCTGTTTCTTGTTACATTAAGGAGTATTATTAAAGTGATGAGTTCAGTGGAAGCAGGATGTTTTTGAGCTCCAAGGTCTTGTGCTCTTTCATAAAAGATGATCTTATAAAAAAAGAAGAAAAAGAAGAAATTGTAATTAGATGGAGACTCTAACACTTTCAAGTTATACTGAAGCATATGAATTGCTCCCCCAGTGCAAGATCTTATGTTAAATTAGACCCTGGTTAATTTCACTCCAGATTTTTGACTAGTGTAAAATTAGCCAGGGTCTAATTTAACACCAGTCAGAAACCTGTATTTCAAATTAATGGTTAATGTCGGGCCTAAATCAGCTAGACTTCTCTACAGTGACAATTAAATCTGGGAAGCATCCTTTATATAGATTTCACCTGTCAGTTTTTTGTCTGAAAGTCAAATGCAAATTGCTTCTGTTTGTGCTTTCAGTTATCCAGCTGCCCTATTTTTGAGACAACATTATGGAAAATGTTTGCTGGCTAATTTGGAACTGGACATGACAAAATGTGTTTCTTCCTAGTTAAAATTAATCACATCATCCACAGGAAGAGAAAAGGTCAACAAAATAGGAGGATATCAATGGATCTGCTACTTATTGCCATGCATTTTTAACAACTAGCATGTGGTTCAGACATTGTGTCATATAAATTTGTTTTTTTATGATGATTATTTAGAAATATGAGTAAGACAAGGTGGTGAGGTAATATCTTTTATTGGACCAGTTTCTTCTCTCTGGTGACAGAGACAACCTTTAGAAATATGTTAATTCCATATATTCCCCATAAGAAAGCATTCCCCATATATATATATATATATATATATATATATATATATATATATATCAGAATAGTAGATGCAATATAGCTTAATATAGTGAAGTTGGTAGCAATATTTACTACAATCCTCATTTTATATTTTTGAATTGATAGTCTTGTTTGACTTCTTGGTTTATCTGTGAGTTTTTAAACACAAATGTATCTTCTTTTTCACTTTGTTGGACAGCTGGCGGGTGATGTGGTGGAATGGAAAGCACCTCTGGGATATTTTTGTCATACCTTGAATAGGTCTATGGAAACATTGCAGGATGACTTCAGTCTAGGATTGTGACTTTTCTGTTTAGCTAAATACTAAAAAGGGAGAGAACCAGATGTTACAATTGAATAAATGTCTCCTGAAGCAGAAGAAATGCCAAGGGTTTCAATGTCAAGAAATATTAAGATATGTGTTGTAAGAGGAGGGAGCCCTTCTCATTTTGCTATATTTATTCTCCAGCTCTTTAATGATAATATGGTCACCATTTAATAAGATCATATCCAGAGGTATTAAAGGTGTTTCACATTGGTTTGGATATGCTTGAAGATGATTTACTATATCAATTAATAACATTGAACACCTGAAATATAATCATCATGTCTATCCTGTGTACTTAGCAATCTTTTCTTGAAAAACAAAGAAATTACAGGTGAAATTTTGGCTCCATTGATGCCAATGGCAAAACTACCATTGATGACAGTGGAACTCGGATTTCATCCCATATGGGCCATGCACGGTTACAGCCTCTTTGCACCAACCAGGTGGCATAAATCCAGCTTCAAATCCCATAAGTGTCCTGGCATCTGCACCATAGTCAGGCCTCCATCGCCCACCATTTCTCAGTCGAGGGGGCTGCGGGGCACAGGGACGATGTAAGTTCCATTAAGAAGCGTGCATCAGTGGCACAACATATGGTTTGTCTATTTGTACCAGGTCTGACCTTGAGATTCTCAGAGCCAGAACTAGCTGCTTAATGACCCTGCCTCCATCGTGCGCTGAGTGGAGTTCCAACTCAAGAGTGAATCAAGCCCAGTATTTTCTGTCTCTTGGTAGGTGTTAATCTGCCTACACAGAGTACACAATTCAAACCAGAAATAATAGCACCTAATAATACAAACAGAACAAGAAAACTTGAGTCACCAAACTGACTTGAAGGTGATTTGTTCATTCACAAAAGGAAGGTCATTAGGGGCCAAAATGTTTTCTGCCTCCTATTTCTGTCAATTGAAGTATAAATCTCCATCAAGTATTTCTGATGGTAACAGCTGACTGAAACATGGGACAACTTTGACTCTAATTTGTTATTTCTTTGCATGTCCAGAGGTGTGGTTCACTACCAGCTCTAAGTAGTTACCAGTAAGAAATAGCAGAAAGGACCATTTGTCCTGAATAGTTCAGCACACCACACCTTTTATACTGAGCGTCAGAATTTTCTTTTGACTACAGAATTCACAACACTCTTCAGCTCTTAAGCATGGAAGGTAAAGGATTTAACTCACCACTCCAGTTTTGTCTAATAAGTGTGATTTTTTAGATTAACCTGTCAATTTATATACAGTTCTTTTATATTGTTACCTTTTAGCATTATCATTCAATACTTCCTTCCCGCTCATCTCCACTAGGAAATGAGGTGGGAGAACACACAGTTGCAACCTGGCTCAGCCTAATCAAGTAAGTGATCTGATTTTTTTTCATTTAAATTTTATTTACAAGTGAGCTTATTGTGGAGAGGGAAATACTCACTGCCTTGTTTCTCTCTTTTTGTCTTAGGTTTCCAAGGAATTCTTTTCCCTGATGGAGCACTTTAATGCATTTCTCCCAGCAATGTTCACATTTCACTACCTGATTCAATACACAGTATAATTATTTAGGTCAATATTTTCAAAAATGGATGCTTATAGATATGGTCCTAAGTTCATAGGTAGGCCCCTAAATGCGGAGCCTGGTTTTCAAAAAGGCTGAGTAACCAGCAGCTTCCATTGAAGTCAATAGGAGCTGCTGGGTGCTCAGTACTCCTAAAAGTCAAGCTACTCAGACTAAGTTTGGGCATCTTCCTATAATTCCAAATATATATATTTTTTCATTTAAATCACATTTCTATCTTTGAAACACTCTCTACTCCCTCCAGCCCAATACTCAGCATGAAAACCTGGCCCTATAATAGTCAGTGGGAATTTTGCCATTGACTTCAGTCAGGCCAGGATTCCATCTGTAACATTTTCTTTGTTTCTCATTTTAATTAATGCTTTTAGCACAACACTCTTCTGTTTGCTTCCTATTACAAACACACACACACACACAACCTCACTCCTTCCAGTCTGATAAAAAATGCCACTGCCAACACATAGGGTGACTCCAGTCAGTCACAGCAACAGAGAAGATTCTGGGAAGTTTTACCCATATTCCTCTTCTCTTTCACACTGTTTCTGGCTCTGGAATGACTCTGGACAATAGTGGACATCCTCTTTCAGGCATGGTGTGGTGCATGTCTGTGCTACTGTGAAGCAAGTCCACTCCCTCTGCCTTAGCTAAATTGTTACAATCCATCACATACTCTTCTCAATTAATCAGCAGTATCACAACTGTTTCACTCTCTTTCTTACAGCTTCTGTTAATAACAATGAATTACTTTGAAATCCTTTTTGGTTTACAAAGTGATGACTGAGATATCTTTACTTTGTTATGTTGAGTATAAATGACTTATTGTTTTCCTTAGAGCCCTCTGTTTCTTCCCAAGTGCATATTCCTCTTGGCATCATGATTAGTCCTAGGCTTTTTTTTTTTGCCTACCTCACTTTGGATTGGCCTTTGAGAGTCCAGAACTTCTTGAGCACCTATTGGATAGGATTTTATCACTGGGGCAATCACATGATGTTAGCAAACTTTGTTTTGATTTCTGCATGATTTGGCCAGTTTGGTCTCCAATAATTACTGTTACAATCTTTTTTTTTTTTTCCTAAAGAACCTTCCTGGACACCAGCCACGCTGTTACTGTGACTCTCTGAATATCTTGGAATCTAGCTGTCTCTCAGCTTTCTCTTTCCCTCCTGCAGACTGTGTTCTGCTTAGTAAATGTTCTGCTTATCGTATCGTAGGAGCTGAGTAATATAGCTATGCTCAGATGCAGACATCCTCATTTTCTTGTGCAATGGATAAGTGGTGAGACAAGAGGTGTGTCTTTCTGCATAGATATTGAAGTCTTTCCCTTGCCATGCAATGGTCTAGCCAAATGCCACCTGACCAGTGCCTGGGAGTGCAGAAGCAACTCTGTTCCCCCTGCTACCTCAGTTAACATGCCCTGGACAGCTATTACACAGCTGTGACAAATAACTCAATAGTACAATATTTCCTCTCAAGAAAAAAATCTTCTGTTCTCTGAGGAAGGTGAGAACTAGCTAGCTAGCTAGTTCTGGCTAGCTGCCAAATTGCAATGTGGGATGGTTCTGGCCAAAAGCTCAGAGAAAAGTTGGAAATCTACCAGTAGAAACAGAGAAACACCTAAAAACACCCAATAGAAGGGTAACTAACTGGGGAAAGAAAACAGGTGTGAATGGTAGTTCATGGCCAAGAGGAGCAAAATAAACTTCCCACACTCACATTTGCAGACCAATGAGATGCCCATGCAGCCTATAAATGGGCCAATCAGGCTCTGAGGGCAGGAACTAAAATCCCCCTGCTCCACTCAAGCTCTGCCCATGAAGCTGTCAGGAGGGATGAGTGAGAGGCACTGCTATTCCCTCCTAAGCTAGCCAGGAACCCAGAGATGTATTTCCTCTGCCATCCCAGCCAAATCTCCTCACCACATACCTGTAGCAAATATGGTGAGGGCTGCAGTGTCAAAATTGTTTTTAAGAATCATGATTATTTTTTCTATGCATATATTACGTAAAAAAACTAGCCCAACCAATTTTATTAATGCATTCCTGATCAATTCTTATTAACATTAAGCATGAGAAATTTCATCTCAAAAAGAAATATTTCAAGAAAGATATGAAGGGGTTAATATAAAGAGTTATCATGAACTTTGATGCCTCCTATTAAGGCTTACCATATATCACCCCAGCTCCATTGGTTTCAATGTGGCTCTGCCTCTACTCACCAGTTACAGATCTGATCTGATTTATTTACAGTTGTTATTTCTGATACCATTCCCTCTTGCAGAAGACTCAGAAGTCATCCGCTCAGATTCCAATGTTTGTTGTAAGAAACTAGTGAGCTGCACATTTAAAAATTTGTTTGTTTGTTTGTTTTGCTGTTGATCTTTATGGTCCTTTTGACTCATTTTCCTGAGTAGAGGAAGTAGCCTGTTGGGAAGGCTAGTCAGCAGGCAGCTTATGCTAGCACCTAACAGTTTGCATTGTCAACTACTGTGAAGGGTCTTGCCAATATCAATCATGCTATTTAGACAGACCAGGTTGTGCCATTCATCAACAAGAATGTACTACAATGGTTCTATTCATTGGAAAATATTATGCTTAAGCTCCTGATCCAATAAAGCACCTGGATTTAAGCACATTAGTATTCCTGTTGACTTCAGTGGGACTATTTATGTGCTCAAGTGCTTTGCTGTACTGGGGCCAAAGTGGGTATGTTTATTAGGGTGCCTGTGACATGTACACTCTTGAGTATGTCTCTTTCTCTCAGTAGAGGTTTGATCCAGTAATGTGAAGAGTGCTTCCAAAAGTTGTTGATCAACCTCAACTGCCCTACTCTTATTGACTATAGGAGACATTCTGTGAATCTTTTAATAAATTAGCAAGAATATTTCTAGATCTGATTTGCATACAGACTATGTACCAGTATAACTATTTTGATTAGGGTGTGATTTTTTTTAATAGAGTAGTTATACCAATACCCTGCGACCCAGGAACTTCTTTGTGCCAACTGGGTGAGGGAATGGGATCCCCTGGGTCAAATATGTGCACAATAATTCACAAAAGTATGGCATGTGAGATTTCTGCTGAGAGCCAGTAGCTCACTGGGCATCATAATTATCTCAAAACGAATGTACAGATAATAGCTAATGAGCTGGGTATCTATACTGGAAATTATGTTCTCAGTGCCTTGGAGTTTGGGTAAACATGGTGACATGCCTCATACAAGTTCCTTCTAGGCAGAGGGTAATAGACGCTATCTCACTGGCTGGGAATTGTGTCTTGCCTGCTTCACATTATAGCTCTATTTACATATTGAGCTAAAATTTGAAGCAAGAGATTGTGAACTATACGAGAGAGGATATTTACAGGAAGATATAAAGCAGCAGGAGGGAATATTATTTACGAGTAAAGACAGTGGATTGTTAGAGTGTTTCAGGGGAGCAGAAGTACCCCCTGGCATCTTTCACTGAGGAGGCAAACTGGCAGCGTGTTACTTATCTCATGAATGGAAAATCAATCCTGGTTGAAAATCACTGCAAGGTTGTTGGGGTGAGCATTCATCTGTAAAACATGAAAGTGGGAAATTAAATAAATCTAAGTTCCTGAATGTGAGTTATGATTTTATTTTATATGTAATCATCATTTGTTTCCAATATTTCTACTTGCTATCATTTGAATCTTTACTTTTTGTTAAATAAACTTTTGCTTGGTTTCACTATGAACATATCTAAGTGTTGTGTGTTAAGGAGTGCTGCGATCTAAGAGGAAAATTGTAAGCTGCTACTTTGGAAGCAGCAAATCTGTGAAGTCTGTTTCTAATGGACCAAGGCTTGAACACTCGAGGGAGATGCTCAGAGGGGTTGTAGCAAGTCTATCACTAACCTACTTGGGGAAAGTAGATCCTGCTTTGGCTAGGAGGGGAGTGCTTGTGTTTCTTCTGGCCAGTGGAGTCAGGGAGCTGACACATGGCAGGCACAGATAAAGCTTCCTCATGCTAATTGCAAGTGGTAGAAAGATGCCTCTCAACCCTGGTTACCCCCAGGAAGCATCACAACCCACTAGTGTGGACACAGTTATACCAGTAAAAGATGTCCTATACAAGTGTAGTTAAATCCCCTTTCCATACCAGATAAAGTTATAAGTGCAGTTACACCAGTATAACTGTACCCACACTAGGGCGGTGGTATCAATATAGTTAAAATGGTACAACGTATGCATGTAGACAAGACCCTTCTCAAAGGGATGGCCACTTGTGCTGTGTGCTAAATGGGACCACAGCCCTGTTCAAAGGGTTAGTCCTGTTATCACCTCGTTGAACCTGGGCTCGGTGTAGGGCAGGCAATGTCCAGAGCTGCAAGACCTATTGTGTTTTTAAGATCCTGGAGATGAGTCATAGGCCTTATGTGCTTTTGAGTCACCTATTGCACAGGACTCTGCCCAGACATGTTTCTGTGCTCACCTGCAGTTTTTCCCTGTGCCTCCTTCCCTGTGACAGAGGGAGCCTATCAGGATTACTGGCAGGAAACTGCCTAAGTTTGCCTTTAAAAACAGACATTTTTGAAACAAACATCAGAAAGGTTCCTGCATTACTGCCTGGTCTGATCAGCCAGGGGTTTTGAGGGGTCCTTTCTCTGCTCTCGTTTTATTTTTGAGCATACCCCCAGTTTCTGAACCCCCCCCACGAAGAATGAATTGCTACCTGATTATTGAGACTGTACCGAGCCCTCCTGGCTTCTTCTGATCTTGCTGCTGCTTCTGCCTTTGCTGCTGCCTTGGGAACTGGTAGAAACTTTCTATACTTTTATTTTATTACTTTAGCTGCTGGCTCTGTTTCCCTAGCACACAAACTCAAGCTAAACCTTGGTCTGTGTCTTAAAACCTCTCTTAAGCTCCGCTGCGCTTTGCTGCTAAAAATAAGCTTGTGCCGCTGCTAAGCTCTGCTCCCTGCTTTCAGCTGTATCCACTGCTGCAGCCACCATCCCTTGGCTTCCTTGGGAGCTGTATCCGGGGCACATACCACTCTGCCCTCTGTAACTTCCCCATAGCATAAGGTGCACCATAGGTTTTGTTTTTTTAGTGTAATAAGTCATAGTTTGTTAAGATTGTAGAGCTTGTAAGTTCACCTGCCTTGTTACAGTTTACTGTTTTGTTGCTCCGTAGAGTTGCTTGTTATAGTTTTGCTTAGAATTGTGATATTTGTTGTTTTGCCTAGTCATTGGTTAAGATAGATAAGGTTTTTGCTGCTTAAATTCGTCTTCCCGCTGTCCCGATCTCTCCCTGAACTTTCCCGTGTCTGTTTTTCCCCCGCTCCAATCTCCCCCTCTGTGTGCTCCTCCGTGTCTCCCTGGTATAACCCTTTGCTGCTTTTCCCCCCCATCTGCACTCTCTCCGAACTTCCCAACTCCTTGCTGCTTCCGCCCCCCCCCCGTGTCTAAATCACCCTCCGAACTCCCCAAACCCCTTGCTGCTTCTCCCCCTGTGAAACTTCCCAAACCCTTTGCTGCTTTTTTTCCCTTTGTTTTTGGTGTCTGCTTGTTGCTTAAACCTCTCTCTAGCCCTTCTTTACACTTCTCTGCTGCCCCTCCCCTACCAAAGATCACCATCACACTGCTCCATTGTCCTTACCCCGCAGGGCTTCAGAGTCTCTCGCCGCTTCCAGCCGCACTCTCCTCTCATCAGTTGCCACTAATCATTCACTCCCCTCCCCCCTCCTGTTCCTTGACCCAGCCTTTAGGTACACTCTTGCAGATTATCTGCTGTCCTAGCCTCACAAATTAAGTCATTACTTTTCTTTTATACCATTACATTGCATAATTTCACTTATCACCCATATTGTATTATTGCACTCTGATTCACATTTTACTTGTAATTATAACACCCCATTGGTTGCTTCCACTTTTCTGATATACTTTGTATTTGCATTGATATCATTGTGTTACATTGTGTATAAGGCCACTAACCACTTAATACATTCTATCTAAGATTGTTGACCATTTTATATAGAAGCTACCATTTTATTTTGCATTTCTTTTTGATACGCTTACTGACTGTACTGTATCCCATTGTGCTGAACCCCACTTACTGTACCCCACTGTTAGAACTCCCTACACTGTTCAATAAGAATCCTCCCCCCAATCATTGTCTATTGTAAACACCCTATACACCCCATCCCATCGTATTTCCTTGTTAAATTCCCACCACTTCCTTTTTCCTTTAATAAAGAAATTAATTGGCACCCCACCTGTGTGGTAATTGCTCCCCAAGATGCCATATACCTGCTGGCAGGGACAAAGACAAAGGTGCTAGTTCAAGAAAGTTTGAAAATATTCAGGTTTCTGCACCCATCTATGTGCTTGGGGGCTTGTGGATATGTTGTTACCCATGGGCCTCAGTTCTCTAGAATAGTTTCTCAACCTGTGGACATGAACCAGAGGATGGTGCATCCATCCTGATTGATTTATGGCTAGAGCTGGTAGGATATATTTGAAACAGTGGGAATTTTGGTGAAATTTGTTTATGCCCAAAGTTATGAAATGTCAAATAAGACCAGCTCTAATGGCATCCATGGCTCTAGTACTCTACGATGTTCTACATGGGCAAAGCCCTGTTACATTCTATGGAGCTCTCTGCTGGTACAACTGTTGACCAGCTTGTAGTATCAGGTCCCATAGTTTCCTTTTAAAAAATAAATCAATTTATAATACAAATCCAACATTTAATATAGAAAGCATTGTGGATGATTAAAAACAGCTTTGAAGTTAATTGCCTTTTTTAAAAACATGGTGGTTTGTAGGAGCGTATTTTTTAGACAATGAGTTAACAGAATAAAATAAAATAATAATAATAATTAATAAAGAGAGATTCTGCTTTACAATTTTGGCTGCTTCTCCAAATGACTTACAATATCAGAAATTCTTCTTGGTTAGAGCTACAATCTTATAATCAGAGGTGTTACCTTGCTAAAATAATATTACAGCACAATGGATTGGAATACCCAATATAATATTTTGAACAATATCTGTGGGCATCAGTAAGGATTTCCTTCTCAGCTGAAGACTGTCATCACTTAAAAGAAAATTTGAATAGCCTTGTTTCTTGAAAATATGCAGCGGGTTAGACTGTAAATATTGATTCTTAACATCCTTTTCTCCTTTTATTTAGGAAATCCAGAACAAGTTTCTGAAGTAACTGTGTATGTTCAAGTTCTTGATGTTAATGACCATGCTCCAGAATTTCCAAAACACTATGAGATTTATGTGTGTGAAAATACAAGATCTGGACAGGTAGGAGACTGAAAATTTGTTGTGTAGCCATATTGTTTCCCTTTATAGTGATCTAAGACATTTGGCATTGGTTATTGCTATTTGCTTTAACCCAGTTTATTTCAATATTCCAAATGCAGGGTAATAGTAAAATGTATATTATTTCTTTACAATAAGAGCAATATCCCTGGCAACCAAACAAGGAAACATAATATTAGATAGGTAGAGAAGAAAACTGTTAAAAAAACACCACAATTTTAATACAATTTAATGTCACAGAGACAAAATCCTATAGGGACTGAGATTCGCTGCAATTGCGTATACCATTTTGAGAGAATTATTCATAAGAACATAAGAACATAACATAAGAACGGCCATACCAGGTGAGACCGAAGGTCCCTCTAGCCCAGTATCTGTCTACCGACAGTGATCAATGCCAGGTGCCCCAGAGGGAGTGAACCTAACAGGCAATGATCAAGGGATCTCTCTCCTGCCATTCATCTCCATCCTCTGACAAACAGAGGCTAGGGACACCATTCCTTACCCATCCTGGCTAATAGCCATTTATGGACTTAACCACCATGAATATATCCAGTTCTCTTTTAAACGCTGTTATAGTCCTAGCCTTCACAACCTCCTCAGGTAAGGAGTTCCACAAGTTGACTGTGCGCTGCGTGAAGAAGAACTTCCTTTTATTTCTTTTAAACCTGCTGCCTATTAATTTCATTTGGTGACCTCTAGTTCTTGTATTATGGGAATAAGTAAATAACTTTTCCTTATCCACTTTCTCCACATCACTCATGATTTTATATACCTCTATCATATCCCCCCTTAGTCTCCTTTTTTCCAAGCTGAAGAGTCTTAGCCTCTTTAATCTTTCCTCATACGAGACCCTCTCCAAACCTCTAATCATTTTTGTTGCCCTTTTCTGAACCTTTTCTAGTGCCAGTATATCTTTTTCGAGGTGAGGAGACCACATCTGTACACAGTATTCGAGATGTGGGCGTACCATTGATTTATATAAGGGCAGTAATAAATTCTCTGTCTTATTCTCTATCCCCTTTTTAATGATTCCTAACATCCTGTTTGCTTTTTTGACCGCCTCTGCATACTGCGTGGACATTTTCAGAGAACTGTCCACGATGACTCCAAGATCTCTTTCCTGATTAAATATAGCTAAATTAGCCCCCATCATATTTTACATAGAGTTGGGGTTATTTTTTCCAATAAGCATTACGTTACATTTATCCACATTAAATTTCATTTGCCATTTTGTTGCCCAATCACTTAGTTTTGTGAGATCTTTTTGAAATTCTTCACAGGCCTTGTCTACACCACAAAGTTGCAGCGCTGGTGAGGGAGTTATAGCGCTGCAACTTAGGAGGTGTACACATCTGCAGGGCATCACCAGCGCTGCAACTCCCTGTTTGCAGCGCTGGCCGTACACCCGTTGAAACTCGGGTGTAGAGGATCCAGCGCTGGTGATCCAGCGCTGGTCATCAGGTGTAAACACTCACCAGCTTTTTTCTTGACCTCCGTGGAATAAACAGGTATCCCAGCATACCAGAGGAAGCCTCTCTGGTAATCAAGCAGGTCTCCTTCCCCGCGGTTTGCAGGGGGGGTTCGGGGAACGCGAGAGCAAACCGCGGGGAAGCAGGTCTCCTTCCCCGCGGTTTGCTCTCGCGTTCCCCTAACCCCCGTGCAAGCAGATCTCCTTCCCCGCGGTTTGCAGGGGGGTTCGGGGAATGCGACAGCACACCGCGGGGAAGGAGATCTGCTTGCACGGGGGTTCAAAAAACACCGGAGCAAACCGCTGGGAAGGAGACCTGCTTGCAGGAGGGTTCGGGGAACACCGGAGCAAACCGCTGGGAAGGAGACCTGCTTGCACGGGGGTTCGGGGAACACCGGAGCAAACCGCTGGGAAGGAGACCTGCTTGCATGGGGGTTCGGGGAATGCGAGAACAAACAGCGGGGAAGGAGACCTGCTTGGGGGGGGGTGTTCGGGGAACACTGGAGCAAACCGCGGGGAAGGAGACCTGCTTCCCCGCGGTTTGCTCTCGCGTTCCCCTAACCCCCCTTGAAGCCGCCCAACAGCGCTGCAGTGTGGCCACATCTAACACCACTTGCAGCGCTGGTTGCTGTAAGTGTGACCACTCTGCAGCGCTGGCCCTATACAGCTGTACTAATACAGCTGTAACAACCAGCGCTGCAAAATTGTAGATGTAGACATACCCACAGTCTGCTTTGGTTTTAACTATCTTGAGCAGTTTAGTATAATCTGCAAACTTTGCCACCTCACTATTTACCCCTTTCTCCAGATCATTTATGAATAAATTGAATAGGATTGGTTTTAGGACTGACCCTTGGGGAACATCCCTCTCCATTCTGAGAATTTACCATTAATTCCTACCCTTTGTTCCCTGTTTTTTAACCAGTTCTCAATCCATGAAAGGACCTTCCCTTTTATCTCATGACAGCTTAATTTAAGTTAGAGCCTTTGGTGAGGGACCTTATCAAAGGCTTTCTGGAAATCTAAGTATACTATGTCTACTGTATCCCCCTTGTCCACATGTTTGTTGACCCCTTAAAAGAACTGTAATAGATTAGTAAGACACGATTTCCCTTGACAGAAACCATGTTGACTATTGCTCAACAGTTTGTTTTTCTATGTGTCTAACAATTTTATTCTTAACTATTGTTTCGACTAATTTGCCTGGTACTGATGTTAGACTTACCGGTCTGTAATTGCCGGGATCACCTCTAGAGCCCTTTTTAAATATTGGTGTTACATTAGCTAACTTCCAGTCAATGGGTACTGAAGCCTATTTAAAGGACAGGTTATAAATATTAGTTAATAGTTCCTCAACTTCACATTTAAGTTTTTTCAGAACTCTTGGGTGAATGCCATCTGGTCCCGCTGACTTGTTAATGTTGAGTTTATCAATTAATTCCAAAACTTCCTCTAGTGACACTTTTTAATCTGTGACAGTTCCTCAGATTTGTCACCTACAAAAACCAGCTCAGGTTTGGGAATCTCCCTAACATCCTCAGCCGTGAAGACTGAAGCAAAGAATCCATTTAGTTTATCTACAATGACTTTATCACCTTTAAGCGCTCCTTTTGTATCTTGATCATCAAGAGGCCCCACTGCTTGTTTAGCAGGCTTCCTGCTTCAGATGTACTTAAAAAACATTATGTTATTACCTTTGGAGTTTTTGGCTAGCCGTTCTTCAAACTCCTCTTTGGATTTTCTTATTATACTCTTGCACTTAATTTGGCAGTGTTTATGCTCCTTTCTATTTGCCTATTCATTGTCTTTTGGAATACAGTTAGGCCTAAATCTTTAATTATGCACCCTGATCAAAAGCCTATTGAAGTAAATTGAAGTCCTTCAGGTCCTGTTAGCATATTTTAATGCTTTAACTAAAAATGCAATGATAGCACTGTAGTAAATAATATAATGTACAAACAAAGATTTATATGATCAATAATTTTTAATTTGTTCATAATTCAAAATGATATTTGTTTCCTTTTCTGAAGTTACTATTGTTGCATAATAATGTTGTGTGCTGATGAATTGCTGTCGTGTTCTCCCTTAAAGATTACTTCTTTTCAGGAGTAAGTGAAGAAATCTCTGAATTTACATATAATTTTTACAGTGCCTTGGAAGAAAGGCACTGCAGAAAACAATAATACACAATAATGAGTGAAATCTCACCATACCTTCTGAAATAGGAAAATAATATTTGCCATATTTTACAGATGGGAAAACTATGGAACAGATTTGTTAAGTCACTTGCTCAACACCAAACACTCTTGGAAGGAATAATAAGAAATTGTTACTGAAATGCATAATTATCACAGTCAATGATTATGATGTTTTACTTAGCTTAATGGTATAAAAAAGAGATTGTTATGGCTCATGTGTAATACACATTTTACCTTCCTTTACTTTTAACAGATTGTTTCTATAGGCTTTCCAGATAGATAGACAGAACAGAACACTGAAATCAGTGGGAAGGTTTCCATTGATTTCAGTTGACTTTGATCAGTCAGTCAAATACAACCCCTCTTTTGGGCCATCTTTCTGCAACTAACTCTATGATGGCCCAAGGTTGAACACACATTGTCAATTGTAGATCAAGGCTTCTGGGGCCATCACGATAAGCTGGAGTACTTGAGGTAGCTTCCCCCCTATTTATGTCTGAAAAAGGTGTTGAGGGGTATTTTCAGTGAAAGTCTCCTACCTCTGGAAATTTCTTCCTTCCTTAGCCTGGGAGAGGTGGAGTTTGTTTACTTTCATGGTGCACTGGAAAGCTTACCTATATTCTTAGTTTTGTAGGATGGGGAGGAATTATTGAAGGGGAAAAGTTCCTTATGCTGTGGGATTTGGGGGATTTTATTGTTGTCATCAGTCCAGTTTGTAAGTGAAAACAAAAAGCAAACATATACCAATACATTATTTGTGAATGATTCAAGATCATAAATGGTCACATTTTAGAAAACAAAGGAACTATAACAATAAATAAAATAAAAATGCCCTTTTGCTTAGCCAAACTCAAAGACAGTGGGGTGATACTATAGCTTATATCTAAGAACAATGCTAACCTTCAATTACATTTTCTTTTCTTTTTACCAACTCCCTCTCCCGATTATTAAAAAGTTCTCAGTCTATTTTTAGCAAATTACTTTTACGCTCATTTTTCCTTTGTTATGTTATGTTTTCTCGTGAGAGTTACAGATATCTTTGGTTTAGCCCTTGGAAGTGGTTCAAATAAAAGAATTGAATTTGAGTCATTGGGACTATCATCTGAAAAGCTTGACAATAAAAATGAATGTAAAAGAAGATGGATATTTTTGGCTATGGTCCAAATCCATCCATCAGGTTTTAAGTGGATTTTTCATTATCCATTTTATGTTATAGTTCTGCACCTTCCTATAATCCACACATCAACTGCATCGTAGCCAGGAAGGCAGCTTCCTTTTGCACATGGAGAAACCACTTTCACTGCACTGCCAGTATTAAATCCATTACTTTCAAAATAACTTGAGCATGGAAGATGCTATGTAAAATAAAATACTATCCTATTATAGCTATTTCTAGTATCAGATCTAATAGAACAATATTAGTAAGCCATGTGACTGCTGGATTCTCTTTGGATTCACACTGGATCTCTTTGATCTTACAACTATATATATAAATCATAGGCTCATCCGTTTTAGGAACTTGTTGACCACACTGTGACAGTTTTTCTTTATTGCTTTTACTACAGTAGTTACAAACTCTATTGAATTCTATACCAAAATCTATAGAAATTGCCAGTAAGCAAAATGGACCAAATACGTCCCTGGTATAAGACCATGGATCTCATACCAAGAGCGAATTTGGCCCAGCAAGTCTTACTTACTGGACATTAATGAATTGACTCTAGCTCAAAACTGCAGTGTGAGAGCCTTAAATGTACTACGTCAAATGACTTTCTGGGATAGGGTAAGTGAGCTGAGCATCCAGAATGTGTCCAGTTAGATGTGGCTCCTAGTCTTTCTTCCTATCAGGCAAGAAGCAGATGTCAACTGAAGGCAAGCTGCACTGAGTTCACCTACATTTCGAGTTAGTGCTGTCTTCTCGACTGTATATTTCTTTTGCATGAATTCCTGTAATTTGATGATCACAGATGAACTGACTTTGATGTGGTAGTTTACTTTGCAATTTTACTTACTTGATCCAAAAGCAGAGTCTATGTAATCTGCACTTTGAATTAGAGATCGGAAAAAAGCCATGTATTTACCCAACTACTTAGCATATAATGAAATAACCAGCAGTTACAGTGCAAATGAAGAGAATTTATGTGATATTAGCTCCCTATAAAATGAATTGTTGCACACACACACGCACACACACACACCCCCTCACAAAGAATACCAGATTGTATATAGAACTGGATGTACATAATTCAGGTTGAAAGTGAGCAGTTTGTAAAAACTGACCATTCCTAACAAGCCATCTTTTAAAAGAATGTTTGAAATCAGGAGAGAGAAATTCATGGGTACGACCACATTTATTATTTTACTTTGGTATGTCTATTGATCATGTACAAGTAGCACATAAAGAGCAGTGATAAGAAAACAGGGAGGAAGAGAAATGGGGATATCCCTAACTGCATCTGCTGATGCCTGGGAATCCAGCTTCTGGTATTTTGAGAGGGTGTGTACTATGGACCAAGTTGCCGTATTGTAATTATGGTTACCTAAAGCGTGAGCTTTTCCTGACCACATAGTGGAGGCTGATCTGGTAGAGTGTGCTCATAGAAGAGTTGTGCAAAAGTGGAAATAATTTCAATGAATTTTAAGGATGCAACTTGTGAATAATTTCAAACAATGAATACAGTGGATAACTGGTTGTGAACATTTAGCAAAATTTCTGGCATGCCCATGGTATACCCAGACTGACAGCTTCATCCACCTCCGACAAATTTGGCAAAAAGAGCTGAACTTTTGTGTAAAGAATCAGTGGGCTTGGCCACTCGAAGGAAAACCCCAAACCACATCTCTAGGGGAACAAATAATGGATACATTTCAGTTTAATAACAAATGCACATTTTCAAATTGGCTCCTAGATTATTAGAGCTTCCAGATTAATGAGCCTCGAAATAACATAATTCATGGCAATTAGATTTAAATCCAATCAGTTAATACAACCTTATAAAAGCAATACCTAACCTCCTTATCTTTTTTTTCTCACATCAAACACATAGGCTTTGTAGACCTTGATTTACAACCAGTTAGTGCAGAACTTCTCAAACTGTGATGCTGCCTTTACTGCACTGATGTGTCAGCCTGTCCCAGGTTAGATGCAAACAAGTCTAGGGAGACTGGAAAAATATATTTTTTCTTTCTGGATCATTTTTACTTCATAATTAGAAAAATCAGAGATGTCTGTGCACTCACAGTCCTTTATAGACTTATATGGTTGATGCTGATTCCTAGTAGAAATGATCCAATAAGAAATAAAGATTAAAACATTTCCCTGCCTATATGTTGACAGTATTCCTTCAGTTCTAGGATGAAACTCACAAGGTACATGCATATGCTTAGAATAGTCATAAAGAGGCAGGTTTCCCATTTACCCCCACCCCTTTTTTCCTCTCCTTTTTTTTTTAAATAGCACAGACATAAACAAGGACAAAGTTATCCTGTTATTATTCCAGACTGAAAATTAACTTGTCTAAGAAGTATTAATTTTGATTATTTATAACTGATACTGTGTGGAAAAAAATATACCCAGATGCACACATTTATTTATACATTATTTATTTATCTAGCTATCTATACATGAATTAATAGTGAAATAGCAAACCAGCTCCATTGATTGAAACTGCAGATATTTTGAGAATTCCAAACATGATGGATTTGTAATGTTTTGGTTCCCGATTAGATGGCTATGTTACTAATCAGCACAATGCAATTGCAAATTGAGAGTATCACAAACAAATATATAATTAATACTTTGTGTGATGTTGCCAATCTTCAATGAGCTCCACGTGACCAAAGTACATTGTCTTTGTGGAGATCACCGCTGCATCAGTATCTTGGTTAGCTATATGGTTAGCCAATCATGGAATGGAAAGAATGCCATATGACATGATAAGTAACCAATAAAGCACACATTGCTAATTATGAGGTACCAATTTTACAATCAAATAGTCAAACATTGAGGCTCAACTTTCATTTTTCTTGAAATGCACATTAGTAAAGTTCAAAAATTGATGGAAAATGACCATGCAGCTGCCATGAACACAACCAAATTGTAATTTGCTTTTGAATTTAAGCAAATATTTGCTGAATACACAGAGCTATACAGTTTTGTCAGCTATAGGCATTACCATCAAAACTGCTGAAATAGCCGCTTTAGTGTTGAGTACATGATAGAATAGCATGGGAAGCTGGACCATGGCTTCCTGTCCTGTACTGGTAATGTGCATAAGCAAAGGGCTTCATTCTCTAGTTCTGTCAATATTGCACTGTCTGTGACAATTACATTCACTTTTCAAAAGATAATCTTGCATCTATTCTCATAGTAGTGTTGAGGAAGCAGCTTTCCCTGCTATGACTGGGGCTAGTTTTCAGTCCCACCCTTTCTGCATGTTTGAATCACCCAGGATACTCTTTAGTTCTGAGAAAAGAGGAAACATATGTAGAGGCCACCCTTTTGTCTGATGTGGGAGACATCCCATGCATTAGCAATTGGTGCTCTAGCACTGCCACAATAAGGCTACATAGGACTTGTCTTTCTCCATGGGATCTTTACACAGATGGAAGATGGCTTGCTCACATGAACAAGAGGGAGTGCCAAGAATATGGGACACCCGCAACAGCAGCATATCCTGTTGCTTTCACAATTGCCTTGTACATTCCTTAAGTATCATGGCAGAAAAGGCAGATGATTATTATCTTGCCTAAAAGGAAATGATATTTATGTTTATTTAGAACTTTGAGTGGAAAATATTTGTTTGTGGGGAGTTTTTCAAAGACAAATGGCAGTTTGAAAATCTCCACTGTAGCACCCAAAACAGTGAAAGTCTCTCAGCTTCACTGTGTTCAATGGGAGTTGAGTGTACTCAAATTCCTGGAGGCTCAAATCCATATGCGACATGAAGAAATAGTGACTGATAAAATAGAGTCACGTTATTAAAAATGGACATGACAATTTCCAAAGTATCAAAGATTCAGGTCTGGATTTTTGGTTTGGGTCCTTATCCAATTAAAACATACTTTTAAGAAACTAGTCTCTGCTAATGAAAGAAACAAATGGGCTTTTGTAGAGCTCTGTGAAGATCTTCATTGAATGTTGCACTTGATGATGCATGATTCACTGAACTGATAATAGTGATAAATATTTGCTCTTTGCAAACAGAAATATTGCTCATTACATTAACTTCAACTTGGTTCTTTATTCATAAAGATGGAAGATATTATTTTCAGTGCTTAGATGTTAATTTTGACTTTGTTCTCTTGCAAATGACAATCTGCTTTGACACATTTGTAAATAAAGCTTATTTTGTTTTCTTGAAAACCAAAACAAAAACTTCCATAATCAGTCTATCATAATTTCCAGAATCAACAATTCAGCACATGGATTTGTCACCATCTCTCATTTACTGCCACTGTAATACATCAGTTGAATGATGCTGCTGTGTTTGTGGGTTGGAAGGAAATAGCTTTTGCACTGGAGGGTTGGTTCAAATGGAGAATGATATATTTTTCACCTTGCAGGAAAGAGGAAAGGGCAAAATATTTTATATAGGATTCTTGTTTGCATATGAAAACTTTATTTACCCTTTGCATTTTGATTCTGGAAGCTATTTACATTATCCTAGGTCTTTAATGCTTATCTCCCTCAAATCAACATAAAATCAAGTGGCATAATGGCAGGACACTAAAAATACATTAGAAAACCAATAACCTCAACAAGATTGCAATTATACACATTTATTTGCAGCAGAATTTGTAGCCTCAGCAATTCATTATAATGTCTGACATGTATTGTGTTAAAAGAAAATAAATTGTGTTTATTCTTAAACAGTCATGTATGTCAATGCTTGTTTGCAGTTAATCCAGACCATCAGTGCAGTGGATAAAGATGATTCAGTAGAAGGCCATCATTTTTACTTCACTCTGGCTCGGGAGGCCACAAACAACTCAAATTTTACTGTCAGAGATAATCAAGGTAGTGTTATTCATGTAGCTTTTTAAAAATCCCTTCATGAAAGATTCATGCTTTAATAGTGCTCACATCACCGTTTTTGTATACTTGTCCACCCATATAGAGAAATGTTTGGTGTTAAGTTTGAAATAGGGCAAAAGAGTTATCATGAGCAAATTTTAATAATAAATAATAATAATAATAATAATTCAATAACCTCATGTAGAATAGTTCTTTTAGAATCCAAATAACTTTAATCAACAAAAGAGAGTATCACAGAAGAGAGAAAAATACTTAGCACAAAATCAAGAAAAACAGATTTCTATTAATTAATAGATAGTTAAATATACCATGTGTTATGGGACATAACTTCAACTCCTAAATTATCACATGTTGGTGTTAAGGGAGAAAAAAAAAGAATGTTTTACAAATAAAATAGAGAAATGCTGTTAATAAGGGTCCACTCCTTTACACAGTTCAGCAAAAATAGAATTATAAACAGAAGTACAATTCACAAGTATGTAACTTTGCATCCTGTTACATTTAAAACTGTATGCATTGATTACTGATGACATGATATGAATGACTTCTCTGCATATCCTAATGCTGGACTCTTTTGGTATTGATCCAGATGCTTCAAAAGAATGGTCACCAATCGAAACTAATCTGAAGGGAAAACTTACGTTTAACAGCTGGTGATATTGCAGGAAAGATGACCAGTTAGTCAGTCTTCTGAGACTTAGAAGAGCTTTTTTAAACTCAACTAAAATACACATTACTTATATTGGCTTTACTAATTATTTTAATGTTCTGGCTAGGTGAATAAATCAATGGGACTAACTTTTGGAAAGTTCACTTTATAGGAAAATAGTTTTCTTAATGTCTCCAAAAGGAAAGGCAATCTTTTAATATGTATTTAAATTCCTGGTTCTCATTTACCTCTGACCCACTGCCAGGAGGCGGAATGCTATGTAGCGTTGCCAGCTTTCTAATCGCACAGAACCAAACACCCCTGCCTCCTGCCCCACATATTTTTCCAACAAGCTACATAGTTAAAGTGTTTCTAAGCCAATGTTTTTCAAACTGGGGTTGCCACTTGTGTAGGGAAAGCCCCTGAGGGGACAGGCTGGTTTGTTTACCTGTCCTGTCCACAGGTCCGGACGATCGCAGCTCCCACTGGCTGTGGTTCACCGCTGCAGGCCAATGGGAGCTGCTGGAAGCAGCGCAGGCAGAGGGACTTACTGGCCGCCACTTCCAGCAGCTCCCATTGGCCTGCAGCAGTGAACCACAGTCAGTGGGAGTTGCGATCGGCTGGACCTGCGGACGGGACAGGTAAACAAACTGGCTTGTCCTCCCAGGGGCTTTCCCTACAGAAGCGTTGACCCCAGTTTGAGAAACACTGTTCTAAGCTGAAATGTTCCCTGGCCAAAGAAGCAGGAGCACACTTGGCTCCTGTTTTGAGGTTGTGGATGCTCACAACCAAGTTTGTCTGTCTCTCCCTGCACACACACACATCTGTCAGAAAGCCGTCCTTTGAATGTTGAACCTTTTGATTAGCCAGTTATACAATATGCTCTATAAGCAGCTGGATAAGATGGCAGCTGGTTGCATGGGTCCATTTCAAAGAATCAGTTAATCAGTTTGAATATGGGCTAGGTGGTTTTTTTCCCCTATTGGGTTTGAACATTAAAACAAAGTTTGCCATCACTTCTGGAGTATTTTCATTGAAGTAAATAGTTACTCTGGATCTACTGATGTAACACAGAGCAGAATTTGCCCTCCCCCAGTTACGTAACCAACACAGACACGCGGACAAACAAAACTGAATGTTTGTGTGTGGGGGTGGGCAGGGTTGTTCATTTGTTTTGCATACTTCATTGAAAAGCTGGTTTTACAAAACAAAAACTGGGGGTTGTTTTGATGAACCATATTAATATTCCAAAGTACAGAAGGTTTGGATAAATGGCTTTGTATTAGGCCCATCTTTATATTAATTTACTAAAAAAATATCCTGTATAAACAGTCATGAATTGTCCCTGGAAGCTAATTTGCATGGTGCATTGTAACTGATGCTTTTTTAATCTATCAAAACTGAAATGCCTATCTCGCTCAGAACACCGTGCATTTTACCTGGTTTTGCTGATTTAACACCCATTTAAATCAGTAACTTTCTCCCCACACTTCTCTTTCCTCTCCAATGACATGCACCTTTTCAGAATGTCATTGATTGCAAATAAGGATAAGTTATTAGCCAGGTTTTTTTATTTATTTATTTTTGTTAAAGTGACAAATCTGATACAGATACTTCATCTTCTAGATAACACGGCTGGAATTTTTACAGCAAAAAATGGCTTCAGTCGACAAGAGCAGTTTGCTTTCTTCCTGCCAGTCCTAATTGTAGACAATGGAACCCCCTCACTTACCAGCACAAACACCCTAACTGTCAGCGTCTGTGATTGTGATACTGAAGCTAGTGCCCAGTCTTGTCGATTTGGAGCTTTCATGTTTTCCATGGGTCTCAGCATAGAAGCATTAGTTGGAGTTTTGGCCTGCATACTAGTAATACTAGGTAAGAAAAAAATATTTATGTGTCCTACTGCCCTCTTCTGCTATATGCTAGACTTGATCATTTGAATAGAGGTTCCTTGGATTGGCTGAGCTATGTAAGCTGTTGTATTTATTGTGTTTCACTGATTACAAATCAAATCGGTTCGGTTTACAAGCAAAAAAAAAAATGTCTTTGTAACTGCCATCCCTGAAAATCTGGCCTAAGTGTAGGTGTGTTCCTGTATGCACATCTATCATCAGCTGTCATGAAGATGTGGAAGGCTAAAATCTTGTCTTAGCACACGTAAAACTAAAGCAGAATTTAGCCTTACAGTTGAAATTTAGCTGACAGTTCTACTTATGATGCATGAGAAGGAATAGAATCCAATTCTCTCTACCATAACTGTGTGGTTCTCTAGAGCTAAGATAATTTGTTACTGTTTCTTTTTATTTATTTTTGTCGTAAAAGAGGCAGCTATGACTCTGAATACAAACAGAGTTGATCTGTTCAATAATAAAGTGACATATTTACATAGTCACTTTTTCAAATACAACCACTCGTATGCTACTCGTTCCTCTTTTCTTCCCCCACCCCACCAGGGTTGATACAAATTTGAGAAGCACAGTGCTAGGCTTGTTGTCACATATAGTGTGTGCACCTAAAATGTTTCCTCCATTTAGATGGATTCTACTAGTTTGAGATACATTCCCTATAAATATAGGGATAGAGTATGAGTCAACCCCTTATGCCTGCACAGGGATGAAAGTTCAAGCAAGAAGCTTCCGTTTTGGCATTGCTGCGAAAGGACTGCTCACAGTAGCAGGCCCTGCACTCCTTGCACTCTGAGAGCAGAAACTGTTTGCTTCTGCTCATTCCTCAGCCCATCCCCATTCAGAGTAGAGCTAAAGCACAAGGGGAAGCAATCTGGTCCATCCAAACTTTCAGTGTGAGTTTGAGCAAGACTCAAATCCAGACATCCAGATTGTAATCCAAGTGCCTTAACTCACAGGTTGCTAAACTGTGATGTCATCTGCCCCCAAACATGCCTGGCCCTGCTCCACAAACACTGCATCAGGAAGTTCCCATTTTGGTCTACAAAATGGAGGCCTTCACACAGCGTAACCTTTCAAGGTTCCTTCCAGTTCTATGAGGTAAGTATATCTCCATGTAATAATAATTAATAATACAGTGCGTGCGAGGTCATGTTGTGCAGAGGTTGCCATTTTGTAGACCAGAATGGCAGCCTTGCAGCATGACCTAGCATATATGTGTATGAGGTCACATTGTGTGAAGACCACCATTTTGTAGAGCAAAACAGTGGCCTCTTGCTGCAGCATTTGTGGAGCAGGTTCAGACATGTTGGCTATGTGGAGATTGCTGTGTGGACACCAATTTGGCCATTTGCACCATGCAGCTGTACAAGTATCCATCTGAGGGACTTGAATGCAGACAATCCTCATCTGTGGGTAGCAGCCTCATCAAGAGAGACTCCTCTCTGCTTGAACTAGTAGGAACCTGTGCTAGCCTTTTCTTAGATGGGAATCTGCACTAAGGCAAAGTCCATATCTTCTTTCATGCCACCCTGAGTACCCTTCTAATTTCAGGATAAAGAATCATTTTGCTGTCCTAGTATCATCACGCAGGGCCTTCCTAAAATCCTGGCTTCATTTGCTGAAAAGTGAATTCCTCTTTCAGATTTGTAATAAGAGGCACAGAGGACTCCTTTTTTACCCAGAGTATCTGCTTCAGCCTCCAGCAGTGAATCTTATGGTACAGTTATGA
Organism: Gopherus evgoodei; assembly: GCF_007399415.2. Taxonomy (NCBI): domain Eukaryota; kingdom Metazoa; phylum Chordata; order Testudines; family Testudinidae; genus Gopherus; species Gopherus evgoodei. The sequence continues at coordinate 200,620,322 of NC_044323.1, forward strand.
ACAAAAAACAAGAGTCCAAGAAACATACTTGAAAATATGATGAGGCTTTCTTTGATTATGACTTCACCAGTGATTTCATCAAGAAAGACGAAAGGCCAAAATGCCTGCTATAACACGGTGCCACCTAGTGAAAGCATGAAGCCTAATAAGCTTAAACAACTCTTCACAAGGAACACAGAAAAAAACGAAGGTTATTTTTTCAGTGTCAGAAAGAAGAACTTTCACATCAACAATTGCAATTCAAGAGAGCCATGTTCATCTCTGACCATGCTCAAAAGGCATCATTTGTGTTGAGTTACCACACTGCACAGGCCAAGCAGCTTCATACAATTGGAAACACTTTGATTTTGCCAGCTGCAATTGATGCGATGAACATAATGTTTGGAGAAACTGAAGCAAACAAGCTCAAAGCCATACCACTCTCCAACAACACAGTGAAGCAAAGGATCAAAGTGATAGCAGCAGATCAATCAAACACAGGTGGAGTATCTGAAAAACACAGATTCTTTTGCTCTTCAAGTTGATGTGAGCACTGAGGGCTGTGATGCACACTTCTTGGCTTTTGTGAAATACATGTGATGGTACATTTTTTGAAGACATTCTGGTCTTCCTCTTCCTGGAAACAAGATGGCGCAAGATGGTTCAATTTGCTACACAGCTACATGCAAAACAAAAATTTACAGTGTGATTGCTTGGTGGGCTTTTGCACAGATGGAGCTCTGTCTATGACAAGCCACAAAGCAGGTGTGCATGACTTGGTAGAGAAATTAGCTCCATTTGCTGTGTGAACTCACTGCACGATTCAAAGAGAAAAACTAGCATCTAAAGCTCTGAGTCCAGAGCTATGTGAAGTTTTGCAGCAGGTCTCATCTGTTGTGAACTACATCAAGACTCAGCCTCTTCACATGTGTCTTTTTGCAAACCTGTGTGAAGAAATGGAATTTGATCATGATGTGTTGTTCTTCAACGGTAAAGCTTGTTGGCTCTTGAGAGGAAAAGTACTGGGATGATTTTTTGAACTGAGAAACAAGCTGCATGCCTATGTAATGGATTGCAAAAAATACTGAGTTCATTGATTTTTCTGGGTGACCAAAGGAAGATATGCCTTTTGGCCTATGTCACAGACATATTTTGGAAACTGAATGAATTGAATACATGTCTGCAAGGAAAAAACACCACATCTTTCAACTGAGTGATCACAGCACAGGAGTCACAAAGAAAATTGTTTTCTGGAAGAATAATTTGCTGAAGACAAACTATGAATCCTTCCTGAAGCTTTGCAAGGTCCTGGGTGACACAGGCGATAGCTGAGTATCTCATATGACTGAAGGACCGGTTTGTATCCTTTTTCCCGGACTTGGACATGACAAAATATGATTAGGTATGAAGCCCCTTTCAGTGCAAGACTGATGCCATTGGCTTGCCAGCAGCTGAAATCAAACAGCTCAGAAATTTCCTGTGATCGATTCCTGCAAGGAACATATACTTAATGTTCTTTCCCAGAGAGCTGTGTCAATGTCATGACATAAAAGGGAAGGTCCTCTCATTGAACCTTAACTGGTTAATAGATAGAAAACAAAGGGTAGGAATAAATGGTCAAGTTTCAGAATGGAGAGAGGAAAATAGTTATGTCCCCCACGGGTCTGTACTGGATCCAGTCCCATTCAACATATTCATAAATGATCTGGGAAAAGGGGTAAATAGTGAGGTGGAAAAAATTGCAGATGATAAAAAACTACTCAAGATAGTTAAGTTCCAGGCAGACTGCGAAGAACTACAAAAGTATCTCTCAAAACTGGGTGACTGGGCAACAAAATGGCAGATGAAATTCAATGTTGATAAATACAAAGTAATGCACATTGGAAAACATAAACCCAACTACACAGACAAAATGATGGGGCTAAAGAGAAAGAGATCTTGGAGGCATTGTGAATAACTCTCTGAAAACATCCACTCAATGTGCAGCTGGAGTCAAAAAAGCTTCCAGAAGTTTGGGAATCATTCTGAAAGGGATAGATAAAACAGAAAATATCATATTGCCTCTATATAAATCCATGGTATACCCACATCTTGAATACTGCCTGCAAATGTGGTCTCCCCATCTCAAAAAAATTGGAATTGGAAAAGGTTCAGAAAAGGGCAACAAAAATTATTAACCGTATAGAACAGTTTCCATATGAGGAGAGATTAATAAGACTGGGACTTTCCAGCTTGGAAAAGAAACAACTAAGGAGGGATATGATAGAGGTCTATAAAATCATGACTGGTGTGGAGAAAGTAAATAAGGAAGTAGTATTTACTCTTTCTCATAACACAGGAACTAGGGGTCACCCAATAAAACTAATAGGCAGCAGGTTTAAAACAAACAAAAGGATGTATTTCATCAGATGCCTCAGTCAAACTGTGGAACTCTTTGCCAAAAGATGTTGTGAAGACCAAGATTATAAAAGGGTTCAAAAAGAACTAGATAAATCATGGAGGCTAGGTCGGTCAATGGTTACTAGCCAGGATGGGCAGAGATGCAAAACCATGTCCCTATCCTCTGTTTGCCAGAAGCTGAGAATCGGTGAGAGGGGATGTATCACTTGATGATTACCTGTTCTGTTCATTCCCTCTATAGCACCTACCATTGGCCACTGTCAGAAGATGGGATAGTGGGCTGACCCACTATGGCCATTCTTATGTTCTTATGTATGGTCAAGAATGAATATCCTGAACTCTCAACATGCACCTCAGAACTGATAGTACCATTCACGAGTATTTCTGTGATGCTGGATTCAGCACTCTTGTGTCCATCAAGTCTCACCATCGATCTATCATTGATGTCACTTCAGAGATTAGATGTGTAATTTCTACCTCACCGCCGGACATGAAGAAGCTGTGTCACAGTACGCAAGCCCATGCATCACAGAGAGCATTAAATAATGTACTTAATGTGAAAATTCCTTGGATTCCTTTGCTGCTGTGGTGCTTTGTTGCTATCTTGAGTCAAAGGACACAATAAGCCTCAAAATGGGCTCCCACAGGCAAATAATTTATGAAATTCTGTGTTAACCACTCAGCCACCACACCTCCATCTAAATCCAATACATAGTAATCCCTGCTAGCACTAGAGTGTTCATTTTGCATTCCCTTAGAGGGATGCATCAACCCCAGTGAGCCTGTTAAAGAGCTTGTTTCCTATGGTAACATTGGCATAGCACATCATTTGACATGCTACACTTTCTGATAGCACAACATGGGCAAAACATCATCCATCATCTAAAGATGTGGGTCATCAAAAGCAAGGACAACTTTTTCAGTGCCTCCTTATCAGCTACTATCAGAACTATATAAATTCACCAGCACTAGAGTTATTTCACAGATGGTGTGATTTAAACCTCATAAGTTAGGCAAACATAAGTGTTTCACTGGAAGTGAAATTTTAATTTAAAAAAAATGAATAAAATCCCAATTTAAAATTGATTCCATTAGTTACAAAGGGCATGATAATGAAGAGGTGTTATTGTTCTAAATCATGCAGCCATGGCATGAATTGTACTTGCTCTTCAGAATTCTTCCTAAGACAATTATCACCAAAGATTTACTATCAGAAATGAGAAAAATAATTATAAAAAAAGTTCCAATGCATTTTTTAAATTAACAACCCAAACTTGTATGGAGAAATATTTTCTCATATTAGAATCAAATTTGTCAAACAAATTTGTTTGGTTTGTTTTTTAAGCTTAAAACTCTATTCAGTTTCCAGCTATAATTAGTTACAAACTGAAATCATGCATTTTGGATCCCATTGTGTATTTGAAATGGACGCTTCGGTTTGGGATGAAGTGAGCCAGGGCTTGGTGTGGGGAGGTGGCAGGAGGGAATGAATGCTTATTTAAAAAAAATAAACAAATGAAAAAACTTTTCTATCTGAGCCAGTCGTTCTACAATCCAAGCTTTATGTCATTACAAACAAGGTATTCTTACAGATAGAGCTTGCTGGTGCACAGATATGAGGTACAACATCCTCAAAAATTCTCAAATGTGCAAAACCAATTACGAGAAACTATTGGACCAGATCCTCACCTGCTTAGCTTAGCTTCGTTGAAGTCAAAGGATTTGAACCAATTGACTCCAACTGAGGAGGATCTAACCCAATAACATTCTTTTTTTTATTTCCCAGCCCTTCCAGTGGTTTTGATCTGGGAAAGGGAAATGAAAGCTTGAATGCAGCATTGATGTATTATGTAATAAAACAAACTAGTTTCAAACAGCACAAGTAACCTGTGATTCCCTCACTGCTCTAAACTCTCATTGGCCAAACAAATTGCTCCATTTCCTTAACCCATTTTGTAAGTCCCTTTGTAGCCATTTCCCCACCAAAAGTACTACATCTTACAATCATAAATCCACAAAAAAAAACAAAAAAAACAGCTCTACAAATCCACCTAGATTGCTTGCGTTTGCACATGCTTCAACATTAGGAAGTTTTACCACCCTTAAGACTTTCCAAACACACAAAAAGTCTCTGGTTCTTTTCTTTTTTCTTGTCAGTGTTTTTTTTGGCAATGCTGGTTTTAAGGCAGCGGAGGAAGCAGTCTCTATTTCCTGACAAGCCTGAAGAGTTCAGAGAGAACATTGTCAGGTATGATGATGAAGGAGGGGGAGAGGAGGACACAGAGGCTTTTGATATTTCAACACTCAGGACTCGTACTGTCATGAGAGAGCACAAGTCTAGAAGAAACATCACAACAGAAATCCAAAGTCTTTACAGACAATCTCTGCAAGTTGGTCCTGACAGTGCTGTTTTCAGGGAATTCATTTTAGAAAAGCTTAAAGAAGCTAATGCAGATCCTACTGCGCCGCCATATGATTCCCTTCAGACATATGCATTTGAGGGGACTGGCTCATTGGCTGGATCCCTCAGCTCTTTAGGATCAAGCATATCACATGTGGATGAGAATTATGATTACCTTACTGATGGGGGCTGGACTTTAAACAACTAGCATGCATGTATGACCCCAGTAAGAGTACAAGGGATTAGCAGCCAGTAGGGGCCACATTTTCAAAAGTACTCAGCAGCCAAAATCAAGTATGTATTTGAAAATGAGACCAATTTAAGCATCAAAATAAGTGGCTAGGTTTCAAGAACAGCACTTCAAACTGATCGTGGATGTTGAGAACCTTTTCAAAATCTGCCTGTGAGTGTCACTCTGAGAAGTGCTGAATGCTCAGCCCTTTTGAAAGTCAGCTCTTATTCAGGTGCCTGAATACAAGCTGCGCTCCTTTGAAAATCTAGTTCCAATGGTGGGTGCTTAAAACAGGTCCCACAACACAGGATAAAACAAAACAAAATAACTATGGTTCCTGGAAATATTTGACCTTAGGCTTTACAACTATTTCCAAAGTTAAGGCTGACTTGGTTGGGTTTTGTTTTTGTTTTGTTTTGTTTTTTCATATTAATTAACCAAAGTTAAAGCTTGCATATTTGTATTATGTTTCATAATATAAATACTATTGTGTAAAAAATGTAGACACCAGACATATTTTTAAAAGATTGTCAAAAACACTTACAAAGTCTTCTATTTATTTTTTTTAGGATAAAACTAAAGCAAATGCAGTTTTTAGCCATGTAGAAATAAAGGCCTGTTAAGTCAACATTTATTCACTATTAAATTTGAATTTTTATTAAACTGTTGAGAAGTGTGTCAAATTCTTAATTAATTTATCAGTTAATGCATTCAAAAATTATAAAGGGCAAAAAGTATTAGGTTCAAGTCTGAATCAATATTCAACTTAAATACAGTAATATTAGACATGTTACATTTTACTGTGCATAGTGTCAAATACAATTCACATCTGGGTTTTTTCCCCTTTTATTAAGATCTTGAAAGATGACTGATTTCCCAGCACAGATTTTTTTTATTATGGAATATAAAATTAGCTGCAGTACTCAATTTTATTGTAACAGTATTAAAGATCTTTAAAATGCTAAGCTGGTGGATATAAAACTTGATGTATAACATTAGATAGTAAAACACTTTAATGTTAATCCAGTTCTTCAGAAAATGATCCCATATCATTCAGAAAGGAATCGAGTCAGACTTCAAAATTAATTTCCGACTGTATTTTTTTACACAGTCTGCAGTGAGTATAAAATTGTCTCAGAACTATTCCCTTTCAATTATCTGTATGTATGTATGGATGGATGATCAACAGAAATTAATGTTCTAAAAACCATCAAATATATTCAAATATCTGGCTAAGAATAGAAGGGTCTGCCTTATATTTATTCACCATTTTCTATTAGCTGTTTATTTTACAGTATCTGCAACATGTAATCAATTGAAACATTTCAACAGCTGAAAGCTGGCATCAGAATAAGAAAAACAGAGCAATTAGCTTTTTTATTTAAGCTCTCAGGTAAGCTCCACTGAATTACAAAAAACTAGGCAAATCTTATACGAGAAATGAAAATGCATGAAGCATAGCAAACATCACAGAGCTTGTAAAAGTATTTGCTTATTAAAGAAAAACAAGGGATGTCAGCTAAGCAGAAAGATGCCAGTACAGAGACACTTTAAATGCCTGCAAGTTAAAAATAAAGCACAGGAGAAAGTACAGGAATTAGGACACAAAAGGGTGTGTGTCCAGAAAAAAAAAAACTACAGATGCTATTTGTTCTTGAACAATATTGACAAGCATGTGACTAGCAGCTGATGAACCAGCACATGTATAATGGGGGAAAGTTGTTGTGTTTTTTTTTTTTGTGAGAACAATGCTAAGGTTCCTCATTAGAAGAGTTGCCACAGAGTAACTTTAAAAGATGCATGTCAATGAAGCATTGCAATGATAGATCTAATGCTTGTATTCAATGGCACCAGACAGATGTGACAAAATGGTTTCTAGTTAGATAATATTGTGCATATCAATCATTAGCTCCATGGAAAAGAATAGGAATGAGACAACAAGTGAGCTTGTATTTGTTTGTTTTGCGGAATGGGAGTATGATGGGCTATATACAACTGACACAGATGAGGAAAGGACCAGAGTCCCTGTGTGGGGGAGCTAGTTCCATCCCTTGGTTCTGTCAACCATGTACTGGAGGGAGGAGACCTTTAAAAAGGAAGAAACTGCAGTCAGCTGGGAGGAGAGAACACCCTCAGCAGGAAACTGCTGGAGCAGTGCCACAGAGGGGAACTTCCATCCAGAAGATCTCCACTGTGACCCTATTAAGAGTCCAGCAAACTCCCAGAGCAAGCATGACAGTGTGAGCGTGATTCAGGATCCCAGCCAGAGGGATGCTTGGGTATGCTTGGGTGTTTAACTTTCCTTATGATCCTCCTTTAGAAGGCCCACAAAGAGGAGCGTCCCCTTGCAAGAAGTAAGAATCTGGGCCCTGTGCATGAGCCATCCATTGTAAACACCTGGGCATGGTGAGTGACTTCCACCATCTGGGAGAAAAACCTAAGGGGACTCTTTTACAGAGAGTACATATCTACATCCAGATTCTGAAACCGTAAGAGATACCATACTCCACAGTTGGTCCCATTGACTTTAACTGAACCTCCTGTGGAATGAAATAGCATTCATGGGAAGAAGGATGTCAGACTTTGTATCTCAATGTGGATTGTGAGAAAATGATCACTGTTCAATTGTTCAGACAGAGGAGTAGGATACAATCCATGTTTATGCTGATATTGTCTTTGATTCTGTTTGAGGTTGTGTTCCATATATCATCCAGTTTGAGTGTATGTTCACATAATAATTACAAAATTATTTAACTGTGTCCTATTGTTTCATTTTGTTATATATCGCTTTCTAGTAGCTGCTCCACATAAAAGGTAAGAGACTACTACTGTTACCAGCTAAAGAAATTACTCTTTTAGCTCAAGTGATAGAGGACCATGCTTCTAGTAGTGAGGGTCCTGCAGTTAAATTCCACAGTAAGCAGGGGTCATTGTAAGTTGGCACTGGAGTGGATTTCAACAAGATTTCTGATAATCAGGCCCAATGTCAACCTTATGGACTCATGTTTATATATGATTAAAAAAAAACAGCAAATCACTGGTCTGATAAAATGTAACAATTCCTGTGTTCCTATATGAACATGATCAAACATTATATGAGCAAACCAGGTTTAAATTGGCCAAGCAATGACTAAAGAGGGATATTATTAGATGTCTACAAATATAAAAATGTAAACACCAAGAAGAGACAGGAATTATGTAAATAGATTAAAGGGATATATAACAAGGGATAATGGGGTAAAACCAATAAAGAGAAAGTGAGAATGCCAGGCAATAATTCCTGATTGTGAGATCTCTTACTCTGTGGAATATTACGTTTACAGCATAAACAAAAAAAAGTTAGATAAAAACATAAATACACTTGATGGAAAAGTTGCAACTTAATACTATTTCTTATAATTCAGAACAATAATACATGAAAACACAGAGACAGAGCAGGCTTCTGCCTACAGCAGAGATGGAGAACTCACCGCACCATTTTCTAGGCTGTCTCTTTGCATAATGAGTCTGATTTCATGCTTTCTTACAGAGCCCCATATCTTGCACGCATGAGCAGGAAATCGCCCCTATTCTTAAAGTGATACCTTGCAATTCCAACTTAGTCATCAAAACACCACATGGAATAGTCCTCCTAAGGAAAATCTCCATTACTTAGGCCATCTAAACTCAGACTAGACAGTTCAGTTGAATAGGTACTATAACAAAACAATCCTTCAATGGCAGGGGGTCATTGGTTCCTAGTCTGGGGTTCATGACCCATGGGAAGATTATAAACATGTTTCAGTGGAATCATGACCGCTCTCTCGTTCTTCATGTCTATAAAGGACAAATATATATTTCTTTTCTTTTGTAACATAGAGTAACAATTTGGAAATTTGCGAACTTGAGGATCTAATTCACATGGTGGGATAAATCGCATAACTGGAGCACTGTCATGGATGGATATAAACTATTCAGGAAGGATAGGCAGGGCAGAAAAGGTGGAGAAGTTGCATTGTACATAAGAGAGCAGTCTGACTGCTCAGAGCTCCAGTATGAAAATGCAGAAAAACCTGAGAGTCTCTGGATTAAGTTTAGAAGTGTGAACAACAAGGGTGATGTCGTGGTGGGAGTCTGATATAGACCACCGAACCAGGGGGATGAGATGTAGGAGGCATTCTTCTGGCAACCAACAGAAGTTACTAGATCACAGGCCATGGTTCTCCTGGGGGACTTCAATCACCCCAATATCTGCTAGTAGAGTAATCCAGGAAGTTTTTGGAAACTGTAGAGGACAATTTTCTGGTGCAAGTGCAGGAGGAACCAACTAAAGGCAGAGCTCTTCTTGACCTGCTGTTCACAGACAGAGAAGAATTAGTAGGGGAAGCAAAAGTGGATGTGAACCTGGGAGGCAGTGACAATGCGATGGTCGAGTTCAGGATCCTGACACAAGGAAGAAAGGAGAGCAGCAAAATATGGACCTTGGACTTTAGAAAAGCAGCCTTTGACTCCTCTGGGAACTGATAGGCAGGATCCCCTCGGAGAATAACATGAAGGGGAAAGGAGTCCAGGAGAGCTGGCTGTATTTTAAAGAATCCTTAATGAGGTTGCAGGAACAAACCATCCTGATGTGTAGAAAGAATAGTAAATATGGCAAGCAACCAGCTTGGCTTAAGAGTGAAATCCTTCCTGATCTTAAACACAAAAATGAAGCTTACAAGAAGTGGAAGATTGGACAAATGGCCAGGGAAGAGTATAAAAATATTGCTCAGGCATGCAGGAGTAAAATCAGGAAGGCCAAATCACACTTGGAGTTGCAGCTAGCAAGAGATATTAAGAGTAACAAAGAAGTGTTTCTTCAGGTATGTTAGCAACAAGAAGAAAGTCAAGGAAAGTGTGGGCCTTTTACTGAATGAGGGAGGCAACTTAGTGAAAGAGGATGTGGAAAAAGCTAATGTGCTCAATGCTTTTTTTTTTTGCCTCTGTCTTCACGAACAAGGTCAGCTCCCAGACTACTGCACTGTGCAGCACAGCATGGGGAGGAGGTGACCAGCCCTCTGTGGAGAAAGAAGTGGTTCAGGACTATTTAGAAAAGCTGGATGAGCACAAGTCCATGGGGCCAGATGCTCTGCATCCGAGGATGCTAAAGGAGTTAGTGGATGTGATTGCAGATCCATTCACCATTATCTTTGAAAACTCAAAGTGATTGGGGGAGATCCCAGATGACTGGAAAAAGGCTAATGTAGTGCCCATCTTTAAAAAAGGGAAGGAGGAGGATCCAGGGAACTACAGGCCAGTCAGCCTCACTTCAGTCCCTGGAAAAATCATGGAGCAGGTCCTCAAGGAATCAATTCTGAAGCACTTAGAGGAGAGGAAAGTGATCAGGAACAGTCAGCATGGATTCACCAAGGGCAAGTCATGCCTGACTAACCTAATTGCCTTCTATGATGAGATAACTGGCTCTGTGGATGAGGGGAAAGCAGTGGATGTGTTATTCCTTGACTTTAGCAAACCTTTTGATATGGTCTCCCACAATATTCTTTCCAGCAAGTTAAAATATGGGCTGGATGAATGGACTAAAAGGTAGATAGAAAGTTGGCTAGATCATCAGGCTCAACAGGTAGTGATCAATGGCTTCATGTCTAGTTGACAGCCAGTATCAAGTGAAGTGCCCCAAGGGTCGGCCCTGGGGCAGGTTTTGTCCAATATGTTCATTAATGATCTGGAGGATGGTGTGGACTGCACCCTCAGGAACTTTGCAGATGACACTAAACTGGGAGGAGTGGTAGATAACTGGAGGTAGGGACAGGATACAGAGGAACCTAGACAAATTAGAGGATTTGGCAAAAAGAAATCTGGTGAGGTTCAACAAGGAGAAGTGCAGAGTCCTGCACTAAGGAAGGAAGAATCCCATGCACAGCTACAGACTAGGGACCGAATGGCTAGGCATAAGTTCTGCAGAAAAAGACCTGGGGGTTACAATAGACGAGAAGCGGGATATGAGTCAACAGTGTTGCCAAGAAGGCTAATGGTATTTTGGGCTGTATAAATAGGGGCATTGCCAGCAGATCAATGGACATGAACATTCTCTCTATTTGACATTGGTGAGGCCTCATCTGGAGTAGTGTGTCCAGTTTTGGGCACCACACTGCAGGGGGGATGTGGAAAAATTGGACAGAGTCCAGCAGAGGGCAATGGGAGTGATTGGGGGGCTGGAGCACATGACTTATGAGGAGAGGCTGAGGGAGCTAGAATTTTTAGTCTGCAGAAGAGAAGAATGAGGGGGGATTTGATAGCTGCTTTCAAGTACATAAAAGGGGGTTCCAAAGAGGATGGGTCTAAACTGTTCTCAGTGGTACCAGAAGACAGAACAAGGAATAATGGTCACAAAGTTGCAATAGTTTACTTAGAGAAGTGGTAGAATCTCCTTCCTTAGAAGTTTTTAAGGTTAGGCTTGACAAAGCCCGGTCTGGGATGATTTAGTTGGGGATTGGTCCTGCTTTGAGCAGGAGATTGGACTAGATGACCTCCTGAAGTCCCTTCCAACCCTGATATTCTATAATTCTAATGATAGTTCTTTTCCACCTCCAACTTCTGGTATTTTAGTGATTTGACACTTTGGGATATAAGAAAATAAAGGATGTCTGTAAACTTATTATAAATTTGGTATAACAAGCAAAAGTTATGTGTTAACATATTGTGACTTATGAGTCATTGTTCTGATTCAAGGGGGGAAAAGTCTTGCTCACTCACTTCCCAGTAAAATGTTTCATTTGTCTTCATTTGCATTTCAAATTGTAGTTTTATGATCAGAACACTGACAGAACTCTCTCTTGGTTGCTGCTAAAAATAATCATAAGAACATTATTCTGAGTCAGACCAATGGTCCATCCAGACCAGCATCCTGTCTTCTGACAGTAGCTGGTACCATGTGCTTCAGAAGGAATGTGCAGAACTGGGCAATTATCAAGTGGTTCCTCTCCTGTTGTCCAGTCCCAGCTTTTGGCAGTCAGAGTTTTAGGAACACACAGAGCATAGGGTTGCATCCCTGACATTCTTGGCTAACAGGTATTGATGGACCTATCCTCCATGAACTTCTCTAATTCTTTTTTGAACCAGTTATATTTTTGGTCTTCACAACATCCCCTCACAAAGAGTTCTACAGGCTGACTGCATTGTGTGAAGAAGTATTTCCTTATATTTGTTCTCAGCCTGCTGCCTATTAATTCCATTGGGTGACCCCTAATTCTTGTGTATATGAAGGGATAAATAATACTTCCCTATTTACTTTCTCCATGCCACTCATGATTTTACAGACCATTATCATATTACCCTAACTTGTCTCTTTTTTAAAGATGAACAGTCCCAGTCTTTTTAATATCTCCTCATATGCGAAACTGTTCCATGCTCCTAATCATTTTTGTTGCCCTTCTCTATATTTTTTTCCAATTCAAATACATCTTTTTTTGAGATAGGGCAACCAGAACTGCATGCAGTATTCAATGTGAGGGCATACTCTGGATTTATTTACTGTCATTGTGATGTTTTCTGTCTTTTTATCTCTCTCTTTCTTAAGAGTTCCTAATATTCTCTTAGCTTTTTTGACTGCCATTGTACACTGAACAGATGACTTTAGGTAACTATCCACAATAATTTCAGGATATAATTCTTCAGTGCTAACAACCAGGGCCGGCGCTTCCATTTAGGCAACCTAGGCAGTCGCCTAGGGCACCAGGATTTGGGAGGGCGGAAATTCGGCAGCGGGGGGTCCTTCCGCACTTTGGGTCGTCATCACCAATTCTGCGGCGGATCCTTCATTCGCTCCGGGACCCGCCACTGAAGTGCCCCGAAGACCGGGAGCATGGAAGGACCCCCCTGCTGCAGAATTGCCGCCAACGACTGGAAGCACGGAAGGACCCCCACCTAGGGCGCCAAAAACCCTGGCGCCACTCCTGCTAACAGCTAATGTAGACCCCCATCATTTCTGTGTATAGTTGAGATTATATTTTCCAACATTTTAGAGATAATCTTAAATTCACTTAATGTATCCACATCTCCTGCCATAAATACTGTCATTCTTATACTAGCTTTGCTTGCTAAATTTGCATTGGAAATACAGTTGTTTTAGCATGCATACTTAATCATACAGGGTAACCATGTCAAATAAGAGGAATATATGACTCAACAGACAGCATACATTATTATGCCTTAAAGTGGTTTTAATGCACACTTTTTCTCTGAAAGTTCCACTCTAGAATTGGGAGTTAAGAGAGTTTATATATTACATACTGGCAAAGAATGTGTTTTACCCTTGGCTCACAAATCAGGAGAATAGAACACAGAATTGTTTGACATGCCAGTAAAAGCGTGTATACATAAAAATATGGTCTGGTATTATTTATGTATGGTTAGACTCCTTTTCACAGTAGTAATTTACATATCATATTCACATATCACAAAAAGATTAATCCTTCACAAAGAGGTCTACATTCTCCTCTCAGTTCCTACACATAGGGTGCAAGAGGGCAGCGGAAATTAAACGGTGCACTGGTTGTGTGCTGGCCCTTGACACGGGGGTGAATTCTCTCCATAAAGACATAGGGGAATATAACAATGATCGAGACCATGTATGAGGTTCAAACGCAAATCTACAAGCATTGGCAGTAGTGAAAAGAATCCTGGAAAAAAGGGAAAGTAGTAATAGTGATAGGACATTGTACTTTAGAGAATGTTAACAGCGATCTGCAATAACAGAGGCCATAATAGAATAATCTGTGCTATCTGAATGTTGAAACTTGCTCATTGTGTTTCAGAACTGTATTGTTTTCTTTAGTAATATGGAGGTCAATATACAGGTCAATACAGGCCAATATATAAAGTTATATTGTTTACTCCTCTGTGAGTTCTAATGAAATTGGTATGTGAAAAAAAAATGGAATAATTTAGATATGCCTGATACCATAGTACAGTTTTTTTAAGAGTAAATTCACCCCATCCCTACACAAAGCACAGACACGTTTTGCAACGAGAATTTTGGTTCTCAGCAACAGTTGTTCTAACCTAACATCTGTTACAGCCCCTCTGCATTCATAAACAAAGATTCCAGGTAACTGGATAGTATTTAATTGCAGTAAGTGCATCTGCAATCTACTCCAAGGGGCCTTCTGCATGCTGGCTGATTCGGAGACCCACTTCAGAGACAAAGGATATGCAGAGGACCCCTATGCAACTAGTTCACACATAGTGCTACCATGAAGGATTCACAGTGAAGAGGGCCTTCTTCATCATCATCACATTGTGGACCAAATTCTCTTTTCACCATCAGAGAATCTCATCTTGTAATGAAAATCACCCCAAAGCCAAGTCTGTTCTTCCTCTGTTGTGTGGACTGGGAGAAGGACGTAGGGATCTCATGCTATCCCCAATCCTTCTGTACTTTCCTTGAACAACAGCAAAAGTGATTTTTTGGGGTGTGGTGTACAATCAATGAACAACTATACAAATCCATCAGCTCTTCAGAAGGGGACATGTGTGATTACGGTACAGTTCCATTGACATTTCCTGGGTTGAAAAGGAAGATTCTTTCTTCCCTAGAACCACTCATGTGCAGAGTCCATATCTTCAAACTCTGAGCATAAAAGGAGAATTTTGTCTTCATTTAAGAAGGTTTAATCATTCTTATTAGAGAGGAACTAACCAAGCATGCTTTTATTTTTACATTTGAGGCCTATTTCGAGGGCTAGTTTTCAAATATTATTTTTGGAGAAAAACCAGAAAAATTACAACACAAATTTTAGCAATTAAAATCCATTTCATAAACATCTCTCTTTACAGTGCTTATCTGACAATCTTGATCTGATGATTGTTTTGTTATATTATTGTTGTATTGTTGCATTTAGAAGCCCCACTAAACATCAGTTGTCCTTTGTGCAATGCACTGGGAAAATATATCATATGGGGGCATTCCCAGTCCTGAAGGCTCTACAATCCAAATACACTAGACAGACAAAGGATGGGAGGGGAAGCATTCATAAAGAGGTGAAATGACTTGCTCAGAGTCACACAGCAGGCCAGCAGCTGAGCTGGAAATACAACCCAAGTCTTCTGATTACTAGTCCAGTGCCTTTCTCACTAAAACACATATCTTGTTTTTGATGCATTATTGGAACAGTTCAGTTAATTTTTGTAGCTCTAGGCATAATTCCCCAGTGCCTCAGGGGAATACAGCCATTAAACTAAATATGCTGGGTTCATCTGAGCTGACTAGGTCTCCTCTTTGTTTCTGTAGGTCACACTGAACATTTTTTCTCATGTGATCACTGTGAAATCAGGTCAAAGTAACACAACTACTTGTTTTTGTTTATCATGATTTTCCCCCATAGAAACTAAACCATGAGGGCATATGAATGGCTGTTTAGAATACAAACAAGTGCAAGTTAAGGGCACAGTATAGGAGCAAGGCTGTATGTTAGAAATAAAGAGCACCACAAACATTTTAGAGGATGCTCTTTTTATTCTCCTTTAGCTGTATGTACCTTTTCTTAGAGCTTTTTGGGTTCCCTGTTGCAGAAGGGAACAAAGCAGAAAGTCCACTCAAATGTGGATTAAGTCTCAAAGTAGTTATGGTGATAAATTCTAATCATCCATGAAACTCCTCCAAGTGATTGAGTTGTGGGGGAGAGGTGTGATGAAATGCGATAAGAGGAAGAGATCCCTCCTGCCCCTTCATGGCGTTCTCTCTCAGCAACTAGGAAAAATTTCAGGAGGCAATTCAGATGGGAATTAATGGTGTTCCAATCCACTGTAACTTCCTTCTGTAGCTTCCAGTACACCTTGGTGAGGCAATTCAGATGGGAATTAATGGTGTTCCACTCCACTGTAACTTCCTTCTGTAGCTTCCAGTACACCTTGGTGAGGCAATTCAGATGGGAATTAATGGTGTTCCACTCCACTGTAACTTCCTTCTGTAGCTTCCAGTACACCTTAGTGAGTGGTGACTTGCAAATGAAGGAGTAGGTGGCAGCATGATTCCTGTATGGTCTGTGTCAGCATGAGGAAGGGGGCCCCACTAAACAACACAGATTAGCCCTCCCTACAGATGTCCCAGGATCCAAAAGAGTTAGGCCCTCAGTTCTTCCTGGAGCCAGACAACATGCAGGCTTTCAAGGTTAAATCACTTGAGCTCTCACTAAAACTTTAGTTTGAAACGCCTCTCACCCCTGAGTTGAATATTCTTCAACTGCAAATATCTGCTATTTGTAAGTATCCACCAAACAGGTCAGATGAATAATTTTCCGACTACTGATTTCTCACAAACTGTTGATTCCAACTGTTTGTTTTTCAATATTTGAATAGCTGCTTCTCAATCAATCAGAGGACAAACTTTATCAGGAGAATGGTAAAACTTTCAGGGTACACAAATATGTTCCGGGACATGAGTTGCTATCTAAGAATTCACAAATAAGTTAGCCAAAGAACTCACAAATATAGAGATGAATTTGGAGTTTTTTTTGTAGTGTTGTTTTTGTTGTTCATAAAAAGAACAACAAAATGTAAGTCATTACTGAGACAGTATATAGACTGCAGTGTAACAGCTCATGCAAAATGAGAACAATCTGGTGTCATATTCCATCTCTTGTAGGTTAAACGGGTCCTTGCAAACATTATTGAAATACTGTATTAGGTCAGGCACAAGAAGTGATCCAAATAAAAAGGAATAATATTTCTTGATACTGATTAGCTTTCTGATTTTCTTTTGCAGTGCGGAGGGCATGAATCTACTGCTCCTGAGATTCTCTTATTAATATTACAATTTTTAGGCTCTCTCACCAGAGACTATCCAGACAGTTTCAGCTTTTTAGGTTATATCTACTTATTGATCTACTGGCCTGAACAATTTTACCTGGTGTGCACTTTTTGGTCAGAGCATTTCCACTGATGAGCCCCTCATGCTATTCAGGAAAAAAATCATTTTTTTTTCAAACAGTAAATTCCCACAAAGCATGGCCAGTAAGAAAATAAACCCAACAAGCTATGTGAGACTTCGGCTAGGTCTATATACCATTGCAGCACACACTGTCAAACACACTAAGAGCTGGATCTGCCTGGCTGCTCAACTACTTATAGTCTGATGAACAAATAACAGGGAACTTCACTTTTCCTTTGCAAGGCACCATATGCCATTCATATCTATAATGACAAATATAAGAAGAGCTATTTTTTAAATGCAGAACTCAATATAATTCTGACACGGTAACATCAGAAAAATTATTAAGACTAGTCAGGACAATTGGTTAAATAAGAAAAGCAAAAGTCTAATGGTAGAGTTCACTGTGTTAAAAAATGAAAAAAAAAAACTACTGACATTAAATAATAAAAAAGTAAAAAGCATCTACCCACCCTATGCAATATAAGTGAAACTACATTTCCCATGAAAAGAAGGCTATTTGCTACTATAAGATGATCAAGACCTGTGGTGGTGAGGGACAAATAAAGTTACATGTAAACCTACAAGGTCAGTAGACTATTAAGGAATATATGGAGGGAGAACATTAGACAGGCCAAATAGTGGAGTCCATAGATACAACATGGAAAAGCTTTGTCCTGGTGCAAAATAAATAAAGTACATATAGTATGGTGCACTTTGTAAACACCTTTGTCATTCACTGAACCCCATAGCGAAGTCACTTTTTTTCTCAGAGCAACTTAACTAAACACACAGGTTCATTCTATTTGGAGTTGCAGTTTTCACCTTTGCAATGCACTAAAAGAATTAGGAGCTGTCACTCTACTTGATTATCCATAGATCTTGCTATAACTGAGTTCACTTTGAATTTCCTTCTTAATCCAAACCCATTGAGTGAAAATGTGTTATCAACACCAGACTTCTAGCTGTATGCAATTTACTGCCTTGTATTTGTAAGTGTGGACTGCTACTGAAGTTGAGATGTGGACAATTGGTACTCTAGCCCAATTAATGAAATTTCACCTATTCCTCAACTCAAAGTCTCACTCTCCATCCTTTAAAAAGTATAGAAGCTATATGAGCTAATGCTTAGCCCTTACTGTAAATAGCATTTTAAAAGTTCTGTAAACTTTAACTAGTGTTTGCCACCTTACTCCCAAAAGTAGGCATTCTTAGAATTTTACAGAGGTGGACATTAAAGGATGGAGATTAAATGACTTGACTTTGGCAACAAAGCTAATCAGGACTAGAACGCAGGAGCACACAGCAGTTTTGTCTGTTCTTTAACCATTCCCTTCTCTACAGGCAAAGATAGGAATGCCATACAAAAACAGAAAAAGAGCCTCTAGATTAATATTATTCCGTTACATGCAGGCAATCAGACCAGAGGATCATAATGGTTCCTTCTGGCTGTAAAAATCTGGAAGGAATTATATGGGAGAAAAAAACAGAAGAGAGTAGCTATTACTACCTGAGTTAAAGGAATTGCAGCAATAAAACAGAAAGTAAAGTTTGACCCATTATGTATGGTATTTGTGTGTCAAGGCTCCTCAAACAGGAAAGCTGTTTTGGTAACTTAATGGGCAAAAAATTTTTAAGGGCTGGAACTGAGTGATCTTATATATTAATTATATCTAAAATGATTCTAGCTAAGGGGAAAGAAATTCACATCCTATTAACTAGCAGAAGTCATCTAGCTACCTACAAGGCTGCTGGCAGAATCTGAGCCAAAGGCAAAGGATATTTTTTAAGCCAGATTTGTGGGAGAGGCAATTAAGTTTGCTTCTTGCATTGTAGTTCATATATTCAGACAAGGAGAGCATATAAACCCTGAGTTCTTAAGTGACAATTATTTCTATAATATCCAACAATTCTGCTATGCAAAAATGATAACAGTTAGATCAAGACTTGAAACTATCCAAAATTTACCTGAATTCATGAATTATTAGAAACTTAACACTTAAAGCAGGTTCATCAAAAGTTCACAAACATGGCCAAATTTTAGAATGAAGCTGAGCATATCTTGCATGGTTTTACTGTGAAACCATTCATTTGCAATCCACTGAAAAGCCTAATGAAAGTGCATAGTTTGACTGAGTTTTGAGTTAATTTCAAGTTGAAATTCAAAGGGAGGAATGGAAAGAGCAAGGAGACAGAAAGTGTGGGTCTATCTGGTTCCAAACCAAGGGGAAAATATTTTTTGCAAAGCCCCTGAGAAACAAATCCATTGGCCTTTGTATAGCTCTGCTAATAATTTAAAGGTACGCATACTAGAAATATTTCAATAATCTCCTTCTGAGAGGTGGCTGCAATGCACAAATGCTCTATTTCTCTCCTCTCTGAGTACCTTGCAGTAGTAGCTAGTACCCTTCACTTACCTTCTACACTCTCAAAAATGTATTTATTTTTTAATGCCAGGTTTTGGTTTCCCTATCTAGAAACAATTTTGCAATCTCCTCTTCCCCCCTTTTAGTTCATAAACTAATCATTGAGCAGGGACACATTTCAGGCAACAGTCCAGCACCAACTGACATTTCATCTTTCAGAAACTACTTCTTTGTGCTCCCAGATGCCTCCTTTTTATCCTCCATGCTTCATCATCAAAAAAGCTAATTATCCAATTTACAACATGTTCTAAACACCTAATGCCTGAACCTGGTACACCAAATCCCCAGTGCACAATTAACCACATCATTTACAAAATAAGAGCAATGAAAACTATCCTTTAAACTCTATTTTCAGTTCCCTAAATTGCTACATGGCATAGCCTGCAAAACTGATACTAGAGAAAGATGAGATTTTTCAATCTGCTGTAGTTTCTAGAGCTTATCAGCAGACAAGCGCCCATCAAAACTCAAGAGAAAAAAAAAGTATTCCTAGAAAATCATTGCAGTGAAGCCTCAATGACCAATACTGAATAACCACATAAAAGATCAAGAAAAAATAAAACATATATATTAAAAGTTGTGTTAAAAATCAAATAAAGTCATACTGGAGATATTTTAAAGTGGTGCTTTGGCCATGAGGTTACTTATTGCTAGTGCAGGCTTGCTAAGCCTAATATTGACCAAGAAAGAAACACAAAGCAATAACATAACTGTAGCATAGAAGACTGTGAGTTCCTTGATCAGCAAATAGGCCCATTATATTTTTTGATTTTAATTTGTTCATCTTTTGCATTTGTATGGGTATATTATTCTTAAGTTATCATAAAATATTAGGGTTGGAAGGGACCTCAGGTGGTCATATAGTCTAACCTCCTACTCAAAGCTGGACTAATCTCGAGACAGATTTTTGCCCCAGATCCCTAAATGACCCCCTCAAGAATTAACCTCATAACCCTGGGTTTTGTAAGCCAATGCTCAAACCACTGAGCTATCCCTGCCCCCAATGTGCCCCTGAAAGACTATTGAAAATATTGGTCCCGCTCCTGTGTTATGCTGGGGCTGCTTTGCATGGCGAGAGCATTCCAGGATCGCCCAGGAGTGGAGAGATGATAGGCCATAGAGTTTTTGAATTTTAATACAGTATGTTGATATTGGAATCTCTATAATTAAACAAGTGTTCAGAAAGAATCTGCATCATTATAATATGCCTATGAAAAGCATAGATTTTTTTATCTCCAGTTTTTTTGCAAAATTATTAACATTAATTCTGGCTATGTTTGCAACTTTTTATTTGCTGACAATGGAGAAGAGTTTTGTCATCTATTTAAGTAGTGAATGTTCACGGCTTTATGAGAGAACTCTAGAGCCAGTGCTTACTGAGAATTACTTTACAAGCAGCTTCCACTAAGTAGGTGATTATATAGATCCTTTCATGCTCCTGTGTTAGGTTAAATGCTGATTATTGTATTTCTTTTCTTTCTTGCTTGCTTTTTTTTTTTAATTTAAGATGATTTATATGGGTTCAAGTCTCAGCACGTAAAGCATAGATGTGCTATAATAGGGTCTATATTTTATAGCATAGAGCTTGTTGGTGGGAAAATCCCAATATCTAGGATTAGCTTCACATTGTGATTAACTTTTCAGTTGCAGTTAGATGAGATACTTCATTTCGGGGCTTAATAAATGTATGTCTGTTATCAGCATAACATTTCAGTTGGAAATATTCTACTTTAACATAAACTATCTCTTTAGTCTGTATTCTCTTCTTTATTCTTTCTTTTCTTTGGTTTCCTATGACACATTTCTGCAAATAATACTTAAACATTGACTTGCAAAATAGACATGGGAAAAGCTTGCAAACTTGAAGATTTCATGAGTCTCTTCAAATAGTTTTTTTCTGGTTTCAAAGCTAGTAAAAGTTTGAAATATTGTCTTCCCTCTAATTTAAACTTTTGTTATTCAACTATGTTGTTTTTTTTTAAATTCCCCTTGGCAGCAGAATCATTTCTGGTGCAGAAGCACAAACATGAGATATTCTGAGTGTTACTCTTGACTTCTGTTCCAGATGTGGGGTTTGAGAAACTTCACTTCATCACTCACAAACTAGACAATTCTCACTCTTGCTTAATATAATCTAGCAGCCATAATGGGCCAGAATCTCCTCTCACTTATATTGGTTTTACAATAAGCTTTCATGGAGTTACTCTCAATATTCACAGGTATAATGGGCAATTCAATCTGATAGAGTCCAGGATCAGTGGAGACCATCAACACTTCTCTCAGAGAGCCAAGGGTGCAACTGCTAGAAATTTGCTCAGGTATATCAATAATACCATTCTAGATTAATTGTTTTAAACCAGTGCCTTCCTCTGATGGTGGCTAGACATAGATGGCTCACTGGAAGCTGTAAGAAACCTGGCACTCACCTATTATGGAGTTACACACTCAACACAGAGGAAAAATTTCTTCAAGCCTAGTTCATTTGAAGGTTGGACGCATCTACAATTTGATTTTTATAATCCTATCTAATGAAACTAAAGTTCTCCTTATCGATCTACATGTTTAATCCTATTTTGAATCCCGGCATTTAAGTCATGCAAACACTCACTATCATGAAGCAGCAAAGAATCCTGTGGCACCTTATAGACTAACACGTTTTGGAGCATGAGCTTTCGTGGGAGAATACCCACTTCGTCAGATGCATGCATTCACCCACGAAAGCTCATGCTCCAAAACGTCTGTTAGTCTATAAGGTGCCACAGAATTCTTTGCTGCTTTTACAGATCCAGACTAACACGGCTACCCCTCTGATACTCACTATCATGAATGCAGTTTACCCTTGTGAGTAGGCCCATTTTCTTCCGTGAAAGGTGAAGTTGATCAGCATCTTTGAAAATCAGACTACAAATTTAGGTATTGAAATATATACAGAGAGAAGCCTGATTTTAGGCATCCAAATGTGATTTTAGGCATCCAAATGTGCTTTATCTCTCTGTGTCTCCATTTTCCCATCTTTAAAGTGGTAACAATGAGGTTTCTCTACCTTTTCAAAGTGCTTTGGGATCTATGGCTGAAAAAGTCTTATGTCTTATATCAGCCAATGATGTGGACTTTGGATCTGCTGGCCCAGTCCTCTTCGATGTACCATGCTGTGTCATACAAATTCTTGGGCTATAGTTCTCAGAGCTCTTCCTGATGGGATGCAAAATGAAATATTCTGAGAATCAAGCATCAGAGAAACTGAGTTTAGGTTTCATGAATGAATCTAGCAAATCGCAGAATTAAGAATATTAGAGAATTATTGGCAAATTGCCATATGAATATATGTTCTATGTATAAGATCATAACTATATGTAAACATGCAGCATCAGCTCATTAGCTAGTGTAAATTCATGTAACACTCATAAGTTCAAGTCAGTTGAAGTCAATGGAGCTGTGCCAATTTATACTAGCTGCGGATCTAACCCATAATTTCCAAATGTTTATTGAAAGGTAGATTAAATTTCAATTCAATTGGGATTTTGAGATAGGAAATCCATGAATTATCAAATTTTATGGCTTTGACTGGATGTACAGAGCAGGAAGCCTCAAATATTTGACTTAATAATATTGTGATCAAATTTACTCCAACATTTAACTGTACAGCATTTCATGAAATCATTTAGAGGATAAAATGAAATATCTTGATTTCTATGAGATTATATGTAGTTTAAAAATGAATGAAATGTATTTGATGAAGTAATACTTAGGGCCTTAGGATGTCCACTGTGAATGCTATTTAACCTTTATTGTATCATAGCATATGGTGAATTTACAGCTAGTTTGGAATGGACAGCTATGCTCCCATAACATTTCATGAGTTAATCTTCCAAATTGCAATAACCTTTATATAACTGATTTAATTGTAAAACAGAGCACTGTATGTGACAGCAAGTGATTTACAATGGAAGATCCACTTTTGTAATCTGTAACATTCACTAAATGCTTTTAGAATGTTTGCGCCATAAAATTCTATTGTTTGACCCTTTGGGAAATTGCTCTGTTTACTACAGTAGATCTGGTAGGCTTGGATGTGTGTTATTATTAAGTATTATTGTTATTATTTATAATAATAATTAATAATGAATAACAATATTTTTTTCAAATCATTCTTAGAATAAAATAAAAGAATGATGCATAAGGAGTTCTGAACCAGTGGAAAATATTATTGCAGTAAATGCATAATAATACTTAGTGCAAGCCTTGAGAAACCATGCAAAGGGAAATACAGGAAAAGGGAGGATGGATCATGGACTTGGTCTTTTTTCCAGCGTCTCTTCCTCCCACATAGGAGCTACTGGTATTCTGGAGCCCAGGGCACTGTGAGAGAACTGTGAATAAAACAACCAGTTCACGCACATGGGTGATGGATCTCGGAGAGTGGTTACTGTATCACGATCAGTGGAACTGCAATCAATGGGCCCATGTTTCCGAGAGGGACTGTTCTCGATGGGTCACCAGTGGAACAGGGAGTTTGGGAAGTTAGGCTGGAAGCAACTCTGCTTTATTCACTTATTCAGCTTAAGCTGTTTTCATCTTCACTCTTTGTGAATGAAACAGTTATGAGTGCCTTTCTCATCCCTCCCTCCTCATATCTTGCATTTTGCATACAGTCAGAACTTACCCACGCTGTCTTGTCCTCATCAGTGCTATCAGCCATTCCCTTTAGTGAGCAACAATTTCACACTGAAGCCTAGAAACAGACTTAGGTGCTGACTCTGTGGGTGCTCCAGGGCTCAATCACCCAGCAAAAAAAATGCTGAGCACCCCTAGGGTCAGATTAATCTTTTGTGGGCCATGGCCCCATTCAGCCACTTATCCCCAAGTCCCCACCTGCTGCTCACATGGGGGTGGAGGGAGAGAGAGAACCACCCACTGGCAAAAACAAAAGTCAATGCCTGTGGAAATAGACACACTTTAATGATGCACTAAGGGGAGTAAGAGTTACTTGTTACCAGGTTGATTATGACAAGGGTGCAGTTTGCATAATTAATTAAGGGGATATTGTGCAATAGTAGAAAAGTCTCATTCCCTAACTCATGAGAATCACAGCACCTAACTTCTACATGCCTAGAAAATCACTGGGATTCCGCAAGCCTGAGTTAGGGCTCAGGATCCCTATACAATGAATAAAAACTGGATTCACAACCACCACCATGAAAAGTGTCTCTCTGACTAAACTGGCCAGTGGGAAATGCTGAAGAGATGGGTATATCTTAAGCCCTTTCCCTCTTGCAGAATTCAATGCCTCCCTCTCCTTGGGATTCTCAGTGGATTTAGGGCATCTGAGGTATTTTTGTGAGAAAGAGGAGAAGCTTCCTCATAACTCTTAGCTCAGTGGTTAGCCTATTCATCTAAGGTGTGGAAAAGCTCCCTAAACTGAGGCGGGGGAAGGCTTTGATTTGGGATTGCCACCGCTCAGGTGACTGCTCCAACCAGTAGGCTATGGGATGGTCTGAGGTCAGATTCCCTCAATTTCTCTTGTTGAAGCTGTTTCACTGTGTATAAATAATTCATTGGAGCAGGAGACTGGATCTCCCACATCCTAGATGAATGTGGTAACTACCATTTTGTTAGGCATCTGGACACCTAGAGTAAGGCTGTTGTGCATGTGTCCAGAGGCTGAAAACACTTATAGGTGCCTAAACTCATTCAGCATAAGGTTCGAGAGATGCTGAGTGGAGGGATTGTGAATCCCAGTGGGACCTGCTTCTGGGATTTAGGTGCCTGTGGTAGTTAGGCACCTAAGTCCTTTTGTGAATCTAGCCATGAGCATCTTGGTAAGGATAATCAAAACAAAGAAGATGCTTAAGTTATTTCCTTATATATTTTGGTGATATTTCATTCTCTGTCATGTGCTCCTACAAAAAAATATGGAATAGGCAAAAGGTGAACAACTAGAGAATCATTTTGTGATGTTCCATATAAGATGGAATTAGGGAAGTTAAGACACAACTACCATCTAAGCTCTGAAATAATAATACAGTCATACTTTTGCTTGACAAGTCTATTATAAAAGGTATCAGGGGTTCAACATGAAGGCACTGGAAATGCCCAAGAGAAAATGAAAGCTACAGGTTTAGTTTCAGCGCCCCTCCACCTTAAGCTCTAAAGCCTGATTCTCCTCAAACTTACAACAGTGAAAATCAGAAGTAACTCCACTTAGGTCATTGGAGTTAAATGCATGTAAAAGCTGTATATGTAAGAAGAGAATCACTTCCAATAAACTCTGTGTCATTAATGTCGTGCTTGCAATAGCAGTTTCTACATTTACACAATCCTTGAGGGCTATGCCCCAACTCTAAATGAGATTCCTTATTAAGAGTAAGTGAAGGAGAAGAAACAGTCAAAGAGATAAATATTATTTTGGAAGAATATTTCAGACAGGGAGATATAGAGCCTTTCTGTATAATTAGTTTTGGCATAGTCACACTTAGGGTACAGATTGTTGCAGGCATATTGATTTTTAGATTCATAGATTTGAAAGGCTAGAGAGACTATTATGATCATCTTGGATGATCCCCTTGGCCCATAGTCACTGACTAGGCCATGCCTATCTCATTAATATCTGGATCCCACAAGTGTCTCTGAAATGGTGGACTCCCTGCTCCCTCGAAGTGCTCTATGAAAGTCAATGGGGATCTATATAGACACGGGTCTGCCTGCATGAGTTCAATTGTAATATTTGGGTCTAATTCAGATACACTAGTTTGTGTGAAAAATAAAGTCTTTAAAATCTAAAATGGCTATATGTGGTGATCATCTTCAAATATCTGTGTTTTACAAAATGTATGTGAATATCTTTGGGCATATTTTTAAATTCTTTAATAAAATAGAAGAGGAACAAAAAGATCTATTTCAGAGTAGCAGCCGTGTTAGTCTGTATCCACAAAAAGAACAGGAGTACTTGTGGCACCTTAGAGACTCACAAATTTATTTTAGCATAAGCTTCCGTGGGCTACAGCCCACATCATCAGATGCATAGAATGGAACATATAGTAAGAAAATATATATACACAGAGAACATGAAAAAGCGGAAGTAGCCATACCAACTGTAAGAGGCTAATTAATTAAGATGAGCTATTATAAGCAGGAGAAAAGAAAAGCTTTTGTAGTGACAATCAAGATGGCCCATTTTAGACAGTTGCCCAGAAGGTGTGAGGATACTTAACATGGGGAAATAGATTCAATATGTGTAAAGACCCAGCCACTCCCAGTCTCTATTCAAATCCAAGTTAATGGTATCTAGTTTGCATATTAATTCAAGCTCAGCAGTTTCTCACTGGAGTTGTTTTTGGAGCTTTTTTGGTTGCAAAATTGCCACCTTTAAGTCTGTTACTGAGTGACTGGAGAGGGTTGAAGTGTTCTCCCACAGTTTTTTGAATGTTATGATTCCTGATGTCAGATTTGTGTCCATTTCTTCTTTTGTGTAGAGATCTATGTTTGCTTTGTTTTGTTTTCAGGAAATGATTGCACTGGCCAGTGGCCACTACCTGACTAAGATATGAGTCTTATAAGAAGTGCTGTATGTGGTAATCACTCTACTGACTATATTCATTGCAAGAAATGGTAGCAGTGGGAAAAATTATGGATGAAATGTAGAGTGATATGCTGCAAACTAAAGTTATTTCAAAGTCAAATAAGCTGCTGCTGAATCAAAAACCAACCAAAAGTAGAGGGCAGAGTACTGAATAAATAGCATCAGAACTTGCAAAGTTTACATAAAGCAGCGAAGAGTCCTGTGGCACCTTATAGACTAAGAGACGTATTGGGTGCATGACATGCATCCGATGAAATGGGTATTCACCCACGAAAGCTCATGCTCCAATATGTCTGTTAGTCTATAAGGTGCCATAGGACTCTTTGTTGCTTTTACAGATCCAGACTAACACAGCTACCCCTCTGATATCTGAAAGTTTACATATTACATTTGGATTAAAATGGCTTTTTTCCCCTTAATGCTAAAATTTTCACAGAGAATTTTTATTTCTTTTGAAATTTTCCTTTTTTTTTCAGTTAAAACCTGAAATCCACAAACTTTTTTATTTTTGAAAATTGAAAGAAAACAGAATGGATCTAAAAACATTTTGGAAAAAAAAATCTCCTCCTTCAAAAATGCCAATGAAAAATATTTACCATTTTCTAACCAGTACTATATACACATATGCTCCTTTAGTCAGCAGAGAGGAATGCATTAATGGCCCTGAAAGGAAATACTAACAAAAATGGGTGAAAATACAGGGATGTTAATATTATATTATTGAGCTCAGTGTCTTACTACTTGGAATTATTGAAAAAGAAATAAATATATCACTCCAGGTACTTCTGGCCAAGAACTAGTTAGTTTGCACCTATACAGCCTTGTGTTGTGATCCCATCAGATGTGACAAGCTCTGGAGCAGTGGATGGATCATAATGAAGACAATTTTACAAAAAATAGTAATAAAACTAATATAATACAAGTACTGTAGTGCAATCTCTTTATTGTGAAAGTGAAACATAACTATAGAATTATTATATTTTTATGTAATTGCACTCAAAAACAAAAGAAAGTAAAGTTTTAGAGCCTACAAGTCAAAGCATATGAATGTTTAGCATGTCTGGCACATAAATACCTTGTAATGCCAGCTGCAGCAGTGCCATATGAACTCTTGTTCCCACTTTCAGGTTACACTGTAAGTAAGAAGCGTGCAGCATTATCTCTTGTAAATGGAAAACAAACTTGTTTTTCTTAGTGATGGGCTGAATAAGAAGTAGGACTGAGTGGATTTGTATGGGGTGAATTGAAAAATACTATTTCTTTTCTCTTTTCTCAAGTGCAAATATCTGTGATCAAAATTATAATATAAAGTGAACACTGTACGCTTTGTATTCTGTACTGTAATTGAAATCAATATATATGAAAATATAGAAAAACAAAATATTTATAATAAATTTAAATTAGTATTCTATTATTGTTTAACAGTGTGATTAAAACTGTGATTATTCACAACTATTTTTTAAATCTTGGTTTTTTTTGCCATGATTGCATGCATTAACTGTTATTGACAGCCCTAACAATTACAATAAATCTTCTCACTCATAAACTTGTAAAAAGAACCCTCCTCCTTCTCCAGATAAAAAAGTCTGGTTAAACAGAGGAGCTATTTGTGATGCTGAATGACCAGATGCCATGGAATCTGATGCCAGGTATAGTAAACCCTGTCACAAGCTAAGGAACATAGAGTTAGTAATCCCAGCGGGCAAGATCTACCAGTTTTAGGGCACCTTTGTGCTGGTGGAACAGTAGAAAGGAGCCAGACCATGATAGCGTATTAGGCCCTATGTGTGTAATTTTGTAAGACACCATGGGGAAAAACAACCACAAAACCTTCTCATATATAGGTACTTAGAAATACATAGAACTGTTGCTTGATGCATGGCTGGTACAGGTAAAGCTCACCATGGTTAAACTTTGTTTAGTATAAAAGTAGTGTCCTTCCTTGCTAACAATTTAACACATTTTGAGCACTACATTATTTTCTATAGATCAATCATCAAGCCTAGCGTTACTGTCAGCAAGGCAATCTACCATGAAGGCAGAGAGGTTTATTTCGCAAGCAATGAAGTCCTTAGAAAGCCTGAGGCCACTAAAGTGGATAATCTTAGCTTTGTTCTCTATTTAACTTTCTTTCCAGCAAGCTAAGACACGTCCATGTAATATAACACATCCCACTTCTCTCTCTTTTTTGGGGTACTTTATGGTGTGTGTGTGTGTGTGTGTGTGTGTGTGTGTGTGTGTGTGTGTGTGTGTGTAAGAGAGAGAGTGTGTGCGTGCGCATGCAGTTGCATGTACATTCCCATTGTGAGAACTAGAGACAGTGTCCCACCAAATAAAATTACTTAGGCCACAATTTCTTAATATTCCACTTAGAAATTTTACACAAAGAACAAATACAAATACTCATTCTCATTTTTTACTTTGTTTTCCAACTGCTCCCCCCGCAGAATTATCATTATTATGTATTTATTTATTAACTATATTCATTATAGTTGTGCACAGAACAGCCAAGAAAATTGGGGACCCCATAGGTACTGGAACAATTTGTATAGTGAGGGAGCTGAGAGCCATTGAACCAAACCATAAACCCTGTATATTATGGAAACCACTTCAAGCTGCCCCGCGCCCCTAGTTTCAGCACCTATGGGCGCCATTGTGCTATGTGCTGTCTGAAAAAAATCTGATTTGTATTTATTTTGCATTTCTTTGTTCTTTCTATATTTTAATCTTCTGCTATTTAGAGTCAGCCAGTTGGTACCCTCCCACACTGTAATTTAGAAGCTTAATTTCTGATAATCGCAAAGCAATTTTGCTTTTTACTTATTGAAAAAAAAAACTCAATTGAACTTGCAAAGCTGTTTCCTCCCTAATTTTAGTATTAATCTGAAGCATTTATGTGCTATCATTTCTGCAAAAGAAAACACAATTTTTAGAAATATGTTAAAGGCAAATTTTACTTTTAATGTAAAAGTGACTAGTAAAAAGGGCACTTTCATAGTCGACAAATATACAGGCCCACTAATCTCTGTTTTTACACCCAAAAAGTAACATCTCACCAGGTATCAAAGGAAATACTGAAGCTAAAATTGCCTGAGTAAAACTGTTCTGGCTGAGCCACATTTTCAAGAATATGGCTGCAAGTTCAATACATAGAAATATTATACAAAAGTGTACAATTATATAATATGAATACAAATTGTGGTAAACATGGGTGCAATCAGAGAAACTTCTGCATGCTTTTTTGTTTGCATACTTGCACATCCAAGACTCGATCCTTCAATACATAAACAGGGGAATCTCCGGTAGGAGTAGAAAAGCTATTGTATCTCTGTATTTCTTCAGGTCAGCTCCCAGACTGCTTCACTGGGCAGCACAGCATGAGGAGGAGGTAACCAGCTCTCTGTGGAGAAAGAAGTGGTTCAGGACTATTTAGAAAAGCTGGATGAGAACAAATCCATGGGGTCAGATGTGCTGCATCTGAGGGTGTTAAAGGAGTAGATGGCTGTGATTGCAGAGCCATTGGCCATTATCTTTGAAAACTCATGGCGATCAGGGGAGGTCCCGGATGACTGGGAAAGGCTAATGTAGTGCCCATCTTTAAAAAAGGGAAGGAGGAGGATCCGGGGAACTACAGGCCAGTCAGCCTCACTTCAGTCCCTGGAAAAATCATGGAGCAGGTCCTCAAGGAATCAATTCTGAAGCACTTAGAGGAGAGGAAAGTGATCAGGAACAGTCAGCATGGATTCACCAAGGGCAAGTCATGCCTGACTAACCTAATTGCCTTCTATGATGAGATAACTGGCTCTGAGGATGAGGGAAAAGTAGTGAATGTGTTATTCCTTGACTTTAGCAAAGCTTTTGATATGGTCTCCCACAGTATTCTTGCCGGAAAGTTAAAGAATTATGGGCTGGATAAATGGACTATAAAGTGGATAGAAAGCTGGCTAGATCGTCAGGCTCAACAGGTAGTGATCAATGGCTCCATGCCTAGTTGGCAGCCAATATCAAACGAAGTGCCTCAAGGGTTGGTCCTGGGGCCGGTTTTGTTCAATATCTTCATTAATGATCTGGAGGATGGTGTGGATTGCACTCTCAGGAAGTTTGCAAATGACACTAAACTGGGAGGAGTGGTAGATATGCTGGAGGTAGGGATAGGATACAGAGGGACCTAAAGAAATTAGAGGATTGTATAAAAAGAAACCTGATGAGGTTCAGCAAGGACAGGTGCAGAGTCCTGCACTTACAATGGAAGAATCCCATGCACAGCTACAGACTAGGGACCAAATGGCTAGGCAGCAGTTCTGCAGAAAAGGACCTAGGGGTTACAGTGGACGAGAAGCTGGATATGAGTCAACAGTGTGCCCTTGTTGCCAAGAAGGCTAACGGCATTTTGAGCTGTATAAGTAGGGGCATTGCCAGCAGATCGAGGGATGTGATCATTCCCCTCTATTTGACATTGGTGAGGCCTCATCTGGAGTACTGTGTCCAGTTTTGGGCACCACACTGCAGGGGGGGATGTGGAAAAATTGAACAAAGTCCAGCAGAGGGTAATCGGGGTGATTGAGGGGCTAGAACACATGACTTCTGAGGAGAGGCTGAGGGAACTGGGATTGTTTAGTCTGCAGAAGAGAAGAATGAGGAGGGATTTGATAGCTGCTTTCAACTACCTGAAGGGGGGTTCCAAACAGGATGGATCTAGACTGTTTTCAGTGGTACCAGATGACAGAACAAGGAGTAATGGCCTCAAGTTGCAGTGGGGGAGGTTTAGGTTGGATATCAGGAAAATATTTTTCACTAGGAAGGTGGTGAAGCACTGGAATGGGATACCTAGTGAGGTGTGGCATCTCCTTCATTAGAGGTTTTTAACGTTAGGCTTTTCAAAGCCCTGACTGGTATGATTTAGTTGGGGGTAGTCCTGCTTTAAGCAGGGGGTTGGACTGGATGACCTCTTGAGGTCCCTTCCAACTCTGATATTCTATGATTCTATTTGGCACTGATGTTACTGCTGCTGGAATACTGTGTCCAGTTCTGATGTGTCCACTTCAAGAAGGACATTGACAAATTGGAGAGGGTACAGCAAAGAGCCATGGAAATGATTAAGGTATTAGAAAATAGATATATAGTTTAAAAGCTCAGTCAATTTAGTTTAACAAAGAAAAAGTTAAGGAATGATTTGATTACAGTCTATAAGTACCTATACGGGGAACAAATGCTTGCTAATGTGCTCTTCAATCTAGCAAAGAAAGGTATAACATAATCCAATGGGTGGGAGGTGAAGTTAGACAAATTCACACTGGAAATGTTTTACAGTGTGAATAATCAATCATTGGAACAATTTACCAAGCACTGCGGTGGATTCTTCATCATTAGCAATTTTTAAGTACAGACTGGATTATTTTTTCTAAAAGATATGCTCTACAAACTATTTTAGGGAAGTTCTTTGTCCCGTGTTGTACCTGAGCTCAGACTAGATTATCACTATGGTCCCATCTGGTCTTGGAAACTATGAATACTTTAGCTTTTGAATATTTGTCACAATAAATATTTTCTTTCTCAAATATATATCTTTCAAAGACAAAGTATTAATTCATAACATCTTTCTCCCCTTTTTAACAGACCTTTCATCTATGTTATTTGTATAAATCTGTGGGATGTAACAAATAAAATGACTTTGATATAGTATCTTTAAAAAAAAACTCAGAATACTTCACAGTACATACACAAAGGGCTCTGAGTGTGTTAGAACCAAGGTAAGACGAAAGGAAGCATTCTGAAGCTCTTGTGTTTGCTTTGCATGCTGAATTGTATTCAGGAATACAACCAAATGAAAATGGATCTAATTACTGAACAGCATAGCTTCCGTGTTTTTAGGCAAGATTGTCTTTTGCATATATTTTTTCAGTGCTCAAATAACTAGAAACAACATTAATGAAGTAATCAGAGGCAATAAAGGGGTGCACATATGCTATGATGGCAATATAAAGCTTTTTCCGATATGAGTTTGGGACAACCATAGTACTCAGGAGAATCAAAAGCATGTGGCAGGTCATCTTAAAAGAAATAATAGTAATTAGTTAAATAGAGATGAGTGTGATGGGGGGGAGGGGGGAATTCCATACTTGGAGTCAGGTTCATTTTTTTCCCAAATATCAGCTGTTTGAAATTATTTCTTAAAGTAAAATAACCTGCCAGATAACTGTTACCTTCTCTTCTTCTAATGTGAAATCTCCTGTCTCTTCCCACATTACACTGCTTTGCAATGCATCTTTCTGAACAAGTGACAAGTATTAAAATATGCTAAACCCTTCAAGATTAGAAACCTGATTTTTAAACCCTTGGAAAGAGAAGATTCCTAATTTAGGACAGGATAAATAGTATTTCCTTCTTGACTCAAAAGACACTGAAATATTGCACTTTAAACTGTGACAGTTTGGGGCAGATCCTCCACTGGTGTTAATTAGTAACATTCATTAATCTTGATCTACTCTAATTTACATCACCTGAAAATCTGACTCTTTATGTATACAAACTCTAGTCATTTTCCATGTGTTGTAATGATAATATCTGCAATTTTTCTCCCTTTGAGCCCTGAACAGTTTGATTTATGCTAGTAAAGGCAGTTGAATCATGGTGACGAAGGCCTCAATCTCACAAGGATTGTCCAACTCCAAAATAGCTAAACATTGTTTCTTAATCCAGTTTTCAAAAATGATTCAACTTTGGACAGACAGAGACCTAGAAAATTTGAGCTGTAAAGATGAAGGTTTCAGATATTTATGGGGGAATGAAAACTTGAGGGGAGAATTATTAGAGCTGGTTAGAAAGCTGCAGGAAAAAATCACAAACACTTCCATAAAGTATTGTTTCTGTTTCAGATGAAATTTCATTGTCATTGATATTTTTTCTATCCAGCTGTAGTAAGAATAGAAACTTTAAAATAAACTTTACAAGAGTTACTAGTATCACTTGTAACATGTATTCCAAGTTCCCAGTCCAAGAAAGTATCCAGGCAGATGCCTAACTTTAAATCAATGGGATTAGATTAGGTCACACTAAACTATCACAATGGTTCCTTCTGGCTTTATAACCTATAAATCTATGAATCTATTAATATGTTTAAAGTTAAGTATGTGCTTAAATTCTTTGCTGGATAGGAGTCTAATAAGTAAAGGCTGTATGAAAATCAGATAGATATGATTTATTGGTTGGAACACTTCAGTATAAACTAAAATTGTTTTTGAATGAAAGGCTAGAGGAATAATGTTATTAGAGGAATTCTAACTCTTCACTGGGCCCAGGAGACCAAGTCTCCAAAATATTTGAATTTGGAATTTTTAAGAAGGAAAGGAAAAAGAACAAAACAAAACAAGAAAAAAAGGAAATTGAAAGATTAGAAGGAACATTAATCTAATATTTTGCTACAGCCCAAGGAAGGCCCTGTGGCTGAAGCATTACCTATAATCTTATTGTCTCTTTCTAGAGTGTATTTTGTTAATGCATTTTTGTACTACTGAGTGAAGGAACACCAACCTTTTTTCTTTCATTTAAAATGAATAAGGAATATATTACTGTGCTCGGAAAGGATGGCAAAAGAAAAGTCCTTCCATTGCAATAGGACAGGGGTAGACAACCTATGGCATGTGTACCGAAGGCGGCACGCAAGCTGATTTTCAGTGGCACTCGTGCTGCCCAAGTCCTGGCCACCAGTCCGGAGGCTCTGCATTTTAATTTAAATTTTAAATGAAGCTTCTTAAACATTTCAAAAACATTATTTACTTTATATACAGAAATAGTTACGTTATATATTATAGACTTAGAGAAAGAGACCTTCTAAAAACATCAATATATATTACTGGCACACAAAACCTTATATTAGAGTGAATAAATGAAGGTTCGGCACACCACTCCTGAAAGGTTGCCGACCACTGCAATAGGAAGTATAGTGGTTAAAGGAGAAGTCTGAGCCTTAGGAGACTTGAGTTCTATTCTGGTTCTTACTGCTTGTTCCGTGACCTCTGACAAGTCATTTAGCCTCTCTCTACTGCAAGTATAATATCATTGTCCACATCTCTAATGTCATGTTGCAGGGATGTAGTGAGGCTTTAGTAATTTCCCTGTTGCATTATTGAACACCCAAGCATATAGCCTGAGATTTTTTCAAAGCATTGACACAAGATTTGGTTATACATCTTCCATTACAGTTAAGATGTTTGGCTAAATGCCATGTAGTGCTCCGAATTTCTCAACCCTAGTTCTTAGTCCCAATCATATTAATTTTTGTATATTTAACTATATTTTTTGGGAGGAGGAATATTCAGAACCATCAGTAAAAACTGAAATGGTCCAGAAACAACCCTTTTTCAAATTTTCAAATGATTTGAGCAACTCATTTTCCCAACATTATTTATTTTTCTCTGTTTCCTGTTTCCATTGCTGCACTTCTCTTCTGAATAATTACAGCTCAAAGGAGGGAGAAAGAAACTTCAGATACCTGAAGGGGTGGATAGAAGCTGATTCTGTCCACAGAACAAAATATTTGCATGATATACTGATTCTGTGTCTCAACATTTCATGATTTAATTTACAAATTACTGAACAAAGAGAGAAACACAAACCGGATAAGAGACAGACCCAGGCAATCAGTTCATGTGTTAAAAAAAATCTGTATGTGCACCCACATATAAAAAGAAACCTAATTCCTCATCTGGGGCTTGCTCCTGCCTGTGGCACATAGAGTAGACTTACCACACAGATTGCATGTACAACAGTGCTAAGGACAGCTCAGTGACCCTGCAAGTGAAAATCCCCACCTGGTGCAGGGAGTTACACAAATATGGCCCCCACATAGTGGAGGTGGCTTACTGCGGTGGGCAGAGGGCAGAAGGGATGTGATGATGGACAGAGTTGGGACATGGTGCGATACCCACTGAAGATGTACTATCCAGGAAGATGGACCTCCTCCCATCACCAAATTCCCCTATGCCTACTAGCTACAAGTGTAAGGGCCATCTGCACATACAGGGACCTGTAGAAACCATGAAGCTGTATCACAAGGACCATGCACTTGAACTCAGGCAACCCTGTTACAGAAGGGGCATATCTGAAAATTGGCTAGGTCATGGTGTCCCTACTTCAGAAAGCCAAAGGGCTAACTTCAGACAGAATTCCTGTCCCTGCTCTATGGTAGAGCCATGTGCTCCTTTGAAGTGCATATATCATCTCTCCAGGACAGCCTGTCTTCTGCCATATGAGCAGACTTTGGATTGCATTCTGATCTGGAGGGTGCTTGGCATACGCTGAAGGGCTCCAGGCATTCAGCAGTGCCCTGAGAATTGTGCTGTGGCAGTATCAAGCTTGCACTGGTCATTGAATTTATACCAGTATGCATCAGGCAGGGATTTGGTCCAAAGTGTGTGAAATGTGGAAGGGCTAAAGAAACCTATTCTCTCGGTCCAAAGTCAATTAATGAGGCAGACGGGCAACTCTGTTTCTCCTCTATTGTGTACCTTCTTGCCATGATTACTATTCCAGATAAAGACCTATATATCTTCTGTGTTAATTGTTTGGAGAGTTCAGTCCACTAGATCTGCCCAAAAGGAGTAGTGGAGATAATCACCCATATTTATTAAATGGAGTATTCCTAAATTTAGAGGTTTTCCTGTACTAAGCATTTACGTTAGGTTCTTCATTAAAACATTACGGCCAGTCCTGCAACCCTTATTCCCCCACCTACACCTAGCTCATGTGAGTAGCCCAATGACTCCACTGGGCATATTATGTGATGATGGGATGCAGGACCAGGCTCATACTTTCTAAATTAAATATTATAAACATTTTCTGGGTAAAAGCTTCAACCAGTTCTACATTTCAATAAAATATTTTAAAATGTGCTTTCTCTGAGACTATAATGCATCAGACTCCCATGGATTTAAAACATGCTGAGGTCTAATGTATCTTAATTATATGTAATATCTCAGTAATATAGAATGCAAAAAAATCTGAACAAAAATGCTAACAATGCTTCATACTTTCTGTAAGAAATTGATCTTAATGGTGCCAGTCTCCTGAGTGCAACTATGAAGGAAGCTTAAAGTGGCCAAATTGTCAAGTATTTGTCAAGTAACTAGTCTGATGGGTAGTGGGAATGTGGTGGACATAATATACTTGGATTTAGTAAGGCTTTTGAAACAGACCCACATGACATTCCGATAAGTAAGCTGGAGAAAAGTTGGCTTGGCAGAACTACCATTACATGGATACAGAATTAGTTAGACAACTGCAAACAAAGAATAAGTATTAATAGAATGATGTCAGATTGGAGTGAGGTCTCAGATGGGATACCACAGGGATCTGTTCAGGGTCTGTTATTGTTTAACATTTTTGTTGATTACCTGGATGTAGGAATAGAGAGCATAAGGATCAAATTTGCAGATGACATAAAACTGGAGATGGTTGCCAACACTTTGGAGGATAGAGCTAAAATTCAGAGAAACATTGATAAATTATAGAACTGGGCTATAAACAACAAAATTAAATGTAAGAAAAACAAACGTAAGGTTCTACACTTAGGGAAGAAAAACCAAATGTGCCACAACAGAATAGGGGATAACTGACTTGGCAGCAGCACTGATGAGAAGGACCTGGGAGCTGTGGTGGATAACAGCCTCAACATGAGTCAGCAATGTGATGCTGTAGCAAAAAAACAAACAAAAAAAGCAAATGCAATTGTAGGTTGCATTAATAGAACCATAGCATGCAAGTCACAGGAGGAGATATTACCTCACTGTTTGGTGCTGTTTAGGCCTCATCTGGAGTACTGTGTACAATTTTAGTCACCAATGTATAGAAAGGATGTGGAGAAGCTGGAAAGGATCCAGAGGTGAACAACAAAGATGATCAAAGGGATGGAATGCAAGTCATATGGTTAAAGGCAGAAGGAACTGGGTATGTTTAGTTTGGAAAAGGAGATTGATGAGAGACATGATAGTTGTCTTCAAATACTAGAAAGGCTACCATAAAAAGATGGAGGCAAGTTGTTCTCTCTTGCCACAGGGGACAGGACAAGAGGCAATATGTTCAAACTAGATTAATTCTCCAGGAAAACTTCCAACTATAAGAACTTGAGGACAATGGAACAGATTGCCTAGAGAGGTTGTGGAAGCTCCTTTGCTGGAGGTTTTCAAAATGAGGCTAGATAGACATCTGTCTTGGATGATTTAGACACAACAAATCCTTCATCTTGGCAGGGAATTAGACTAGATGGCCGTTGCAGTCCCTTCTAACCTTATGATTCTATTTTAGCCTCCAGTTTTCTGGATATTTGTGCTAGAGCAGGCACCCTTCATTTGATTTTCAGTATCCAATTGACTTGTGGATAGATCCATTCTAGCTATCTCTGTCTGCAAGATCAGAGCACTAGAAGCTGAAGAATAAAGGGAGGAAAAAAGAGGATTAATTTAAGTCTTTGCAACATGACCATTTTAAAAATTGTATATTGGTACTGACGTGAAACTGAGAAAGAGAAGGGAGGAAATAAAGGAAAGGGATACTAAAAGAAGAATGTAGACCTTTTCACTGTTCATAGGGCATAGATCCTATGAATATAAAATGCCTAGGTAGATGAAAGAGGGCTTTTCTACAGGATTGTTGAAAGACAGCTTTTCTACAGGATCTTTGAAAACTACTGGTAAAGTTCATTAAAAATCAACCAAAAAAAATTCCATTGATAGTTTTTGTGACAGATATGGTAATGTCCTGCCACACTTTGGAAGACCCTATTGAATTATTTTAAAATACATTTGAGGTCCATTGTATTAAATTGATGCTTTATATATTACTATGGCCCAGAATTGTATACAACCTCTCTAGGGGGGAGACATACAGATGAGAGGCTTGGGAGTTCAAAGGATTATATTGAAAATGTTCCAGACAAGAATAAATTTTTGGGACAATAAGTGTGAAGTGGATTCCTGAGAAATACCTA
Organism: Gopherus evgoodei; assembly: GCF_007399415.2. Lineage (NCBI taxonomy): Eukaryota > Metazoa > Chordata > Testudines > Testudinidae > Gopherus > Gopherus evgoodei. The sequence goes on from NC_044323.1 coordinate 200,659,227, forward strand.
GGGAGAGGTTAACACAAATTCCCTACCTTTGGTTATACAAAAATCCAGCCTTTTGAAACTATGCCCTTAGGAGAGGGTCTCTGTCTCTTGATTACCTGTTCCTGGAGACTGGAGAACAAAGATTCAAGCTGTATAAAGAAACAGCTGAACTGCCCAGCCTGGGTTATGGTTCTGAATCTGAGGCAATTATGCATTTGTAACCATATAGAAAACCCTTTTGTGGGTTTTGAAGGACTGACACTTACCAGAACCTGAGGTTGGAGATGAGATGACCTCTGGTAAGCTTTTTTAGAATGCATATAAGTTCTCTTACTGTTTTCATATTTTCTCTGTAATGCTTTCACTTTAAGAATAAATGTGCTTATTCAGGAATATATGTGCCTCTGAAGAGAAATCAAAGTGCAGGCTAGCTTTCTGGGAATATTACAATGTAGTGCAGACTGGAAATTCTCTGTTCAACACAGGAGGGAGATGCGAGTCTTCACTTTAGTGACGTCGTGGCTTAGGAGCTGTAAACCTTTACATGAGTGGTCTGGAAGGACCATGGAGGGGACATGCAGGGACAATTTCCCTGAAACTGTGACAGTTTTTATTACTATGACTTTACCATGGGGACATTGTATTTTAAGGAAAGTGTTTTGTAATATCTTTATTCAATAAACCCAAAAATTTTTAGGTCAGAATAAATTCAGAACGAGATTGTTACTTTAGGCACATACCTGAACATGACATGATGAGTAAGCTGCACCACCCCACAATTAGTACCAGACAGACCAGGTTTTTAAAGATAAATATAAGTCACTTCACTCTTATGTGGAATAGCTTATTCTCTTCTGTGCACCCAGCCAGTGCTCTGCCAGTGATTAACAGAAGCAGAGACAGGGTTATTACGTACCCCACTTCCCTCCGCCCCTATTTTGCACATTTTCCCTCAGAGGGGATACTGAGCCAGTAATCCCCGCTCTCCCGACTGTGTCCAGATTCAAGTCTTATTTTGCAACAGGTTTTCCCTCCATCTTGACTGAATCATAAGGAAGTCAAGTTGTCTAAGATATCCTAAACACTTCTAATTCTGCTGGTGTGGCTCCTTCTTATCTCTTAAATGGATCCCTCCCTGGTCCTGAGAGATTCAAAGGTCCCATGATTTGTTCCCATTCTTTATCCCAGTATATTATCCAGTTGGGGAACTGAAACAATTCTTTGTAAATATATATGCCAATCACATTTGGTAATGATGGATAACAAATACACACAGCAAAGAGAGCTCACAAGCAACCCATAGGCTAAATTATGGCAGCATAAAGTGTTTCTTACACAATTTTAAGTAGCAAACACATTATTTAATATTAAAGTCTGTCTGCAAATAATTCATGAACACATAAATAAAAATTTAGATGAATGGTTCTCCATCTATAGTTTGCCTACCTTCACTTAGAACTCTAAGGCCCTGATTCATCAGTCTTCCCCATTCAGCAAAACACTTAAACTTATGCTTAATTTTATCATATACTTAATCCATATTAACATCAATTTAGTGTTAAATATGTTTGCACTAACACAGTTATAAAATATTTACTCGAGTCAGAAGGCTGAAGAGGACCTGAAAACACGGTCTAATGTTTAGTGTCTGATTCAATTATATCAGAAAAATCCATCTTTGATTAAAAATTAAGCCAAGAATTGACATTTCACCATCTTAAAATATTTTATAAAATTAGTCACCTTTTCATATATTGGTTTAAAAACCCTATAGATTTTAACTCTTTTCTTTGGAGTGTGCATAATAATAGCTGTTCTCCATACAGTGGTACGTTGAACATATTAATGCCTTTTTAATGACACTACACTACAGAATATAAACATTCAAACTTTTCATCCTCAATCACTATTGTTTTCTTCTGGTTTTATTTTTTCATTGTAGAGCCTAGTGCCAAATGCCTACAAAATTGCTGTTTACTAGTCTTTTGGGGGAAAAAAAGGTTTTATTCTAAGATATAAAAGGATGAAAGACATCTGTAAAACTATTATTTTCAAAATATTGTAATAATTATAGCTCATCTTGTTCTTATTAATATAGATGTTCTTATTATTCTTTTTTGAGGTTGTACTTAACCATTGAATACAGTTTATTGCTCAAATCAATTGATCTCTTTTTCACTTCATGTTTATTTTATTTATTTTTAATCTTTATTAAATGCAGAGATGTGTTGATTCTTCACTCTAATCTGTCATGTTGGGATGATTTTACCTGGCCTTGCCCACCAAGAGTAAAAAACCAACACAATTGCTGCAGAATTTACATCATAGTTTGAACTCCAAAGAGTGTGTTAATTTTTATTTCTTGATTGTATTATATTAGTTATTGACTGGTTATTTAATGGCCATATTGTTAATGGATTTTTTTTCATTTTGGAATGTAAAATATTGTATAGGATTATAGTCATTCTTTGAAAGTAGGAAAAAAAACATTCTGGTGCTTGTCTTTCCTACAAAAATGTTATGTGTTAGAACATACCTCTGAAGAGTTTGGTTAATTAACCTAGGCCCTGATTAGGGCCTTGGTTTCATGAAAAATTTACTCCCATTTTGTAAAATTAATGAGTGGTATCAGTGGCTATAGAGTAAAACATATAAATATATATTAGGAGAATCGTTAAAGGGCTTCTGATGCAGACCTAGGCCAGAGATCTGAGCCTTACCTTGTCTTTGATAAAGAGCCACAGTAAATAACTGGCTCTCACATTTATTAGTTCAACACTCACGGTATGTCCACAGTATGCAAGGACCTTTGAAATCTCTTCCCTTCTGTGCAACCACTTGCTTTCTTATTTGTCATCAGCCATACCACATAGCCACTTACTCACTCTCAGCCAAACATATGTACCTTTACAAAGAGAAATCCAGGATAGCTTCTGCTCAAAAGTATCTACTACAGCACTGAACTGGAGTTTTCCAGAAAGCTGATCTGTACACATGGTAAGTTGATCTCAGTATCCCAGTTTTTATAGACATACAGGCAATACTCAGAAAATCATAACTATTGCAATATCAGAGGAGATTACTGGTCCTTCTTGTCCAGTGTCTTTCTTCCAATAGTGGCCTAGCCTAATGGTTATGAGGAAGGCAAACCGATCATTCACATGGGGAACACATGCTCCACTTCCATGAGGCTTGTAGCAAAGAGAAGATAATTGTGGACACATAAAGGCTTTTCCAAGAATAAAAGAGAACATCTTGCTGACTTTAGAGGGAATTTTGCCTAAGTGAGGACATTATGATAAGGCACAGAGTATTTCGAGGACTTTATTGTAGTATTTTAATATGAAAAATCAATTGGACTGTGACTAGGTCATGGGATTAACACTTCCAAATCAAGATAAAATTTTATACCTTTGAAATATCAACTTTATATTGAAAAACTGTCACTTTATACTTCTAAAGTAATTTGCTTTTCTGCACTCCCCATAAACTTGATAAGCTCAACTATAGACATGGTTAATAGCAATATAAACCACTGAAGTGCACTTTTATCCATTTTCAAGCACTCATGCTATATAACTCCAAGTGAAGTTCTGTTTATTAGTAACACAGTAGAGAGGCATATACCACTCTGCATTTCTAAAAATATGTTAAGACAGTCACTAATATACACTGCTTATATACTCAGGCAATGGTGGCAATACACTCAATCTCAGTGGACAGAATGTCAGCCTTAATCCATAACTCATACAGCACTCCCTTTCCCTGGTATCCTCTTTACCCTGCCTGCCTCACTACTCTTCAAGTCTGCTCCAAAGAAATCACTGTACTTCCCACCTAGCACATGCAGAACCATGCATAGCTGCCCAAAAGGGGGAGAACTGGAATAAAAAGTCTTTTATTATTTTGCATTCATTACAAAACTGTTATTTGTTCTTCTGAAGTGTATTACAGAAGGAACTAAATCCTCTGCTATGAAAAGAGTCCTAAAGAATATAATAGAGATGAAAACATTAGGTTTCTATAGACATTGTCACAATAAAATGCTGCCCACCTCCCCCCGGGGTCCCCTGGGTAAGAATTTACTAGGTAATTATATCCATTCTATCGGATATTTGAACTATGCTAACAAATTCCTTAGCAGGGACATCATGGTCTAATAAAAATGTAGAAAGATCCTAATTTTTTATTATATTCTATAGGATGGTGGGAGGGATAGCTCAGTGGTTTGAGCATTGGTTTGCTAACCCCAGAGTTGTGAGTTCAATCCTTGAGGGGGCCATTTGGGGATTGGTCCTGCTTTGAGCAGGGAGTTGGACTAGATGATCTCTTGAGGTCCCTTCCAACCCTAATGATCTATGTTGCTTTCTTAGAATACAACACTGCTAGAGTTCTTGAGCAACATTATTAAAAGCATCTAAGTGTCTTATGAGACTAAGTCCTCTTTTCAAAAGACACTCCGGAACTTGGGGCCAGTTTTACAACAGTATTTATGCTTCAAAAGATGCAAATAAGCATCTTGTGGGATTTACAAAGATGTCTAAGTGAATTAATTGCCTATCTCCCACTGTATTTTAATGGAAATTAAGTGCCTAACAGTATTTCAGTAGGAGTTAGGCACTGAACTTGCTTAAGTAACCAATCAAAACAAGTTTCTAATTGCTCATGTATGCACATTTCAATTTTGTAGCCTCACCAGAACCCTTGCAAATCCCTAGCTAACAGTTTTCAGTTCAATTTATATCATTCCTTTGACTACGTTCTTTGCTTTCTTTCAATAATAGTTTTGCACAAAGTGTTCATAGGTGAAAATGACCTTTTTGTTGCCTTCTGCTTACCTTAGGCAGTTTTAGATTCTAATCCAGTTGTTCAATAAAATAATTACCCCACACACACTTTATAAGTAGAAGCCAAGGTACCTGTGCAGTCAGCCCACACTCACTATTCTTGTCTACGGGGAGGAGCAAAAAAGAACAATTAACTGTTCCTGCACTGCAGATATTTTCGAACCAGTGAATGTATGTTATGCAAAGAAACACAGTCTAAAGTCTTTCTGCATTCCTGCTTTGCCTATGTTCCCCTTCCACAGTGAGCAGTACCTTTTACCTCATAGTCCTTTCCTCAGAACATATGTGGATAGGAAAAAGGCTTCCACAGATTCTGCTGAATGGATCTCCGTAAACAAGAAACACTGAGCCTAGCTCTCATCTCACTGACCCAAGCTTTACACCAGTGCATTTCTATTGCATGCAGTGGTGTTAATCCTGATTCACATTGGAGCAACTGAGAAGAGAATCAGGCCTACTACTTGTGTTACTGCTGCACTGTGCTCGCGCATGCAGGAAGGGGCTGATATTCCCAGTATTCTGTTGTGCAAGTTTATAAGGCAGTTTCTATTTTACAAACATTTTTCCGTAGCTAATTTAATCTCTAATTATTTTCTTTGTGTAATACACATAAATACTGCACATTACTAGTACCTGCTGTAGCTGAATACAAATAAAGGAACATAATTTGCATTTTCATTAGCATAGACTTATTTTATTTTCGTCACATACACACCAATTGTCCAATCTGCACTAAGTGGTTGATGGTAATTACTTCTGAGATTAGAAAAAGATGTGATTAAACTAGTGAACCTCATTAGCCTTATTTACATGAAGTATAAACTAACTCTAATCTTAGGGAAATTCAGAAAGGAATATTTTTATTCAGGGGTTACATTAAAATAATTCCAGTATTGTTTGTCAAATTATATCCCTTTTAATTTAGTATGTAGAATGTAGGGAGGACGTTAGTGATATTTTACATTTACCATATCTCCAATCTTATTTACTATATAAGTAGGGATCAGCAACCTTTGGCACATGGCTCGCCAGGGTAAGCACCCTGGAGAGCCAGGCCAGTTTATTTACCACTGCATTGGCAGGTTCGGCCCATCATGGCTCCCACTGCCTGTGGTTCACTGTCCCAGGCCAATAGAGGTGGCGGGAAGTGGCGCGGGTGAGGGATGTGCTGGCTGCAGCTTCCCGCCATCCCCATTGGCCTGGGACAGTGAACCACAGCCAGTGGGAACTGCGATCAGCAGAACCTGTGAACGCAGCAGGTAAACAAACTGGCGTGGCCCGCCAGGGTGCTTACCCTGGCAAGCCGGGTGTCAAAGGTTGTTGACCCTTGCTATATGTGTGCTGAAGCAGATGCTTCTGAATTGTCAGTTTATGACTAAGATGGTTTAATAATGCATTAATTTATTCCCACTTATTGTATAATTGCACAACATCAACAAAATAGACCGATGAAGGGAAAAGGTACACTCTCCTTACCAAATAGGATAAAAGACTCTTTTTTTGGCCACTTGCGGCAGCTGAGCTCCTGGTAGCAACCTAGCATCAACCGAATTCCAAGACTACAACACGTAACTCAAATGGCTGGAATATGCCTTTTCATTAGTGATGCTGATGTCTCCTTCACTAACTCCCATTTTTAATGTGCATATGCAAGCAAATTACAAGTCAGTTTTAATAATGAAGAAAAGTCACCTATTTAAACCATTCAATGACTGAAAGATTAAAAAAAATAAGCTTTTTATTTTCTGAGACAAAACAAATCTACTGGAAGAAGACATTATTTCGATACTTCAGGTCAGCTAGAATTGGTTCTCGACAAAATGTAATTCTTCAGTGGTTAAATGAAATAGTTCCAATTCAGCAAGGTATTTAAGCACACGCCTAACTTTAAGTGTATGAGTATTGTCACTGAAATAAATAGGACTATTCACATGTTTAAATATAGGTTTCTGCTTAGGTACCTTGCTGACACGGGAACTTCATGCTTGATCCAAAGTGTACTGAAATTAGTAAAAGACTTTATTTAAAAGAGCTTGGATTGGGCTTGTAGGCCCCAGTTCAGCAAAGCATTTAAGCACATGTTTAAGTACATCCTTATTTAGCAAAGCACTTAAAGACAGGCTTAACTTTAAGTACATGCCTAAAGTTAAGAACAAATCAAGCACTTCTGTGAATAAGGGTGGGTTGCTGAATGAGGGTTGTAGTTTGCAAACATTTAGAAATAGTGTCTCTTACAAGATGCTCATCAAATAGTTACACTACATATTGCAATTATCTAATTTTAGACAGAATTTTTATTTCTGGTATACGACTAACTTTACATTAAAAAGAATATAATATATATAATTCAGTTGTTTGATATCTCTGTTCCTCACTGTATTACAATGAATAAATGTTACATTTAAACATTTCTGACTACATGATACTTTTATTTTAATAAAATCATTACAGTATTTTTACATGAGTAAACCCAAATTAGTGGATGATATTCTACTTTAAATGATATCCCATGTGAAACCCCATTGAATTTATCTCTAAGGGTATAAAGTACTTACTGAGCCATATGGATAAAAGGACAGACATTTTACGTGACAGATGTACATGCTATGCTGTTTGGGAGAAGCAGGAAAATGTTTACTTTTCACACCACCCAGAACTCCTCCTCTTACACATTTCCGACTTAAAAAATAGTTAATAGTGAAAGAGTTAAGAGAACCTCTTCCCATTTGTCACAGTATCACAGTACACTCTTGAGATGACATAAGATCTTGTATTTACTGTACTGAGTAATATGACATAGAACAATGAAATTAGTTGATACAAGAGTGAATTCTCCAGCCTCTTTTCTTAACACTGCATCACCTAACACTTACAGTCTTCTACCTGATTGTCAGGCAATTCTCTTTTCCACCCATCAGCAAATAATCAACTTAGTACAGTGATAAAAGGTGGCAAGAATGTTTATTGGAGCTTATCAGCCTCTTGATACAAGACATGACTTCAGTAGCTTTAATACATTTGCCAGGATTGTTTGAAGGACATTTTATTACCAGTACTTAAAACATTGACAATGCTCGCCTTTTCATGTCCTCCCCAGAATAAATAAAGACACCAAAACACTAGATATTAAAAAAAAAACCTCAAATCAGAGCTTATCTGGATCTTTCATTTTAAGGCTCTTCCAGTGATAGTAAGTTTTGAATTTCATCAAAGCCCAGTCACCTCAGCTTAGCAATTTTTGAAATGTTCTGATCATGTCCTCATTTGATCTCTGGATCTTCGGCCTGCTTTAGGCTCCTATACACTCTCCAGTTGCTCTAATCTACGTAGCACAGGTAACTGAAACATGTTTCAGGGCTGCTTTTATGACATTTTCTACTCACTGGGACGTACCATTTCCCTATTGGTGTCAAGTATCAGAGGGTAGCCGTGTTAGTCTGGATCTGTAAAAGCAGCAAAGAATCCTGTGGCACCTTAAAGACTAACAGACGTTTTAGAGCATGAGCTTTCGTGGGTGAATACCCACTTCCTCAGATGCATGTAATGGAAATATCCAGGGGCAGGTATATATATGTGTGCTAGCAAGCAAGCTAGAGATAACGAGGTCAGTTCAATCAGGGGGGATGAGGCCCTGTTCTAGCAGTTGAGGTGTGAAAACCAAGAGAGGAGAAACTGGTTCTGTAATTGGCAAGCCATTCTCAGTCTTTGTTCAATCCTGAGCTGATGGTGTCAAATTTGCAGATGAACTGAAGCTCAGCAGTTTCTCTTTGAAGTCTGGTCCTGAAGTTTTTTTGCTGCAGGATGGCCACCTTAAGGTCTGCTATAGTGTGGCCAGGGAGGTTGAAGTGCTCTCCTACAGGTTTTTGTATATTGCCATTCCTAATGTCTGATTTGTGTCCATTTATCCTTTTACGTAGAGACTGTCCAGTTTGGCCGATGTACATAGCAGAGGGGCATTGCTGGCATATGATGGCGTATATTACATTGGTGGATGTGCAGGTGAATGAACCAGTGATGGTGTGGCTGATCTGGTTAGGTCCTGTGATGGTGTCGCTGGTGTAGACATGTGGGCAGAGTTGGCATCGAGGTTTGTTGCATGGATTGGTTCCTGAGCTAGAGTTATTATGGTGTGGTGTGCAGTTACTGGTGAGAATATGTTTCAGGTTGGCAGGTTGTCTGTGGGCAAGGATTGGCCTGCCACCCAAGGCCTGTGAAAGTGTGGGATCATTGTCCAGGATGGGTTGTAGATCCTTGATGATGCGTTGGAGGGGTTTTAGCTGGGGGCTGTATATGATGGCCAGTGGAGTCCTGTTGGTTTCTCTCTTGGGTTTGTCTTGCAGTAGGAGGCTTCTGGGTACACGTCTGGCTCTGTTGATCTGTTTCCTTATTTCCTCGTGCGGGTATTGTAGTTTTTAGAATGCTTGGTGGAGATTTTGTAGGTGTTGGTCTCTGTCTGAGGGGTTAGAGCAGATGCGGTTGTACCTCAGTGCTTGGCTGTAGACAATGGATCGTGTGATGTGCCCGGGATGGAAGCTGGAGGCATGAAGGTAGGCATAGCGGTCGGTGGATTTTCGATATAGGGTGGTGTTAATGTGACCATCACTTATTTGCACCGTGGTGTCAAGAAAGTGGACCTCTCGTGTAGATTGGTCCAGGCTGAGGTTGATGGTGGGGTGGAAGCTGTTGAAATCATGGTGGAATTTTTCCAGAGTCTCCTTCCCATGGGTCCAGATGATGAAAATGTCATCAATGTAGCGTAGGTAGAGAAGAGGTGTGAGTGGACGAGAGCTGAGGAAGCGTTGTTCCAGGTCGGCCATGAAGATATTGGCATATTGTGGGGCCATGCGGGTGCCCATAGCAGTGCCACTGGTCTGGAGATATATATTGTCATCAAATTTGAAATAGTTGTGTGTAAGTATAAAGGCACAGAGCTCAGCAGCCAGTTGTGCTGTGGCATCATCAGGGATAGTGTTCCTGACAGCTTGTGTTCCATCTGTGTGTGGGATGTTTGTGTAGAGAGCCTCTACATCCATGGTGGCTAGGATGGTGCCTTCTGGGAGGTCACCAATGCATTTTAGTTTCCTCAGGAAATCAGTGGTGTCACGGAGATAACTGGGAGTGCTGGTGGCATAGGGTCTGAGTAGAGAGTCCATATATCCAGACAGTCCTTCAGTGAGAGTGCCAATGCCCGAGATGATGGGGCGTCCAGGATTGCCGGGTTTGTGGATCTTGGGTAGTAGATAGAATAACCCTGGTCGGGGCTCTAGGGGTATGTTGATTTCTTCTGGTGTTAGTGTAGGGAGTGTCCTGAGTAGATGCTGTAGTTTCTTAGTGTATTCCTCAGTGGGATCTGAGGGAAGTGGCCTGTAGAATTTGGTATTGGAGAGTTGTCTGGCTGCCTCCTTTTGATAGTCGGACCTGTTCATGATGACAACAGCACCTCCTTTATCAGCCTCTTTGATGATAATGTCAGGGTGGTTTCTGAGGCTGTGGATGGCATTGCGTTCTGCACGACTTAGGTTGTGAGGCAAGCGATGTTGTTGTTCCACGATTTCTGCCTGTGCACGCCGGCGGAAGCATTCAATGTATAGGTCCAGGCTGTCATTTTGACCCTCAGGAGGAGTCCGTGTGGAGTTCTTTTTCTTGTGCTGTTGGTGGGAGGGCACCCGTGTATCAGTGCACTGTTCAGTGTTGTCCTGGAAGTATTCTTTGAGTCGGAGATGGCGAAAGTAGGCTTCCAGATCGCCACAGAACTGTATCATGTTGGTGGGGGTGGCAGGGCAGAAAGAGAGTCCCCGAGATAGGACAGACTTTTCTTCTGGGCTGAGTGTGTAGTTGGATAGATTGACGATATTGCTGGGTGGGTTAGGGGTACCACTGTCGTGGCCCCATGTGGCAGGTAGGAGTTTAGACAGCTTACAGTCCTTTTTCCTTTGAAGAGAGGTGAAGTGAGTAATGTAGATCTCCTGTCTTATTCTAGTGAAGTCCGTTTGTATAGAAGTTTGGTTATTAATGAGAGTCTCCAGGTTGGAGAGCCCTTTTTTGATGTTTTCCTGTTTGCTGTATAGGATGCTGATCAGGTGGTTCCTCAGTTTTTTTGATAGAGTATGACATAATCTCTCACTGTGGTCTGTGTAGTATGTAGATGTAGACACAAATCAGACATTAGGAATGGCAATATACAAAAACCTGTAGGAGAGCACTTCAACCTCCCTGGCCACACTATAGCAGACCTTAAGGTGGCCATCCTGCAGCAAAAAAACTTCAGGACCAGACTTCAAAGAGAAACTGCTGAGCTTCAGTTCATCTGCAAATTTGACACCATCAGCTCAGGATTGAACAAAGACTGTGAATGGCTTGCCAATTACAGAACCAGTTTCTCCTCTCTTGGTTTTCACACCTCAACTGCTAGAACAGGGCCTCATCCCCCCTGATTGAACTGACCTCGTTATCTCTAGCTTGCTTGCTAGCACACATATATATACCTGCCCCTGGATATTTCCATTACATGCATCTGAGGAAGTGGGTATTCACCCACGAAAGCTCATGCTCTAAAACATCTGTTAGTCTTTAAGGTGCCACAGGATTCTTTGCTGCTTTTACATTTCCCTATTGTTTATGACTTTGTGTTTATAGGTTCAAAGCAAATGGGCAATAAGAAGAGTATGCTATTTCCAAGATTCTGCAGCCCTTTGCTATCTACACATATCCTATCACACCTAAGCATCTAAACACTTTTTCAGCACTAGAAATGACAATTACATTGACTGCTTTTCTAAGCCTCTTGAAAGCTTGCCACCAGTTGGCACCACATCCTCTCAGCTGTTAGATATGGACTGTGAGATTGCCAGTAATTTCAGAGGCTGACAAACCAGCAGTGTTTCAGCCCAGGAACTACACAAACATTTACCCTCTTTGGCCACTGGCTCAGCCTGTCAATTATAAGATTTAATCTAGGAAAGCATCTATGTGCCAATTTAAATTGTTGTCAGTAAGCCAGCACGTGTCGATGCAGATGCATGCCATTGCTATACTGCATGGGACACAATAACAACAGTAGGGCAAGTCTAGATGAAAATGCCAGCTACCTGTGGAAAATCTATCAGGCTATGAAGTTGCTTTCAGGCAGAGAACTCTTTTCAGCTTTCATAACACTACCCCTGTGCAAACCAAGCTTATGTGATAACATTTTATTATTCATTTTGTTACATTTTTCTGTCAGACTTGGCTGCATAGAATGGGAAGTTATACATTATCTGTTATCCGTTCAGGGAAATTCACTGCCTGTATGTTAAACAGTGCATCTTCCAAGAATGGTGTACACAAAAAGAATACTTCCCCTTCTATTTATCTACCCTTCCTTCCATCCATCCATCTGTGCTATATCCATCATTGTGATAGCTGAGATATTAGTATTCTGCTGCCATTGGAAAAGACATTTTTAATACTGTTGGTGACAGATTTTTATATGCCTCTTATTTATAATTATGAAGCCTGGGAAACTCATAACAGCTTGTAATTTTACATAAGATAGAATCCATAAACTTTTCCAAAAAGTTAATGAACTAGAAATATGACAGGTAAACCTCATCTTCTCAACAGAATGTGGAAGCAGCGGGAAATTAGGCCTTCAGGTCAAGAAGCCGGATCCTCAGCTAGTGGAAATCAGTGTAGCTCCACTAAATTACCTCTGATTTACACTATCTATGGATCTGGCCCAACATGTTAAATTAACCAGTCCTTCCCACCATTTGTTGACCACAGGCTAACATCAAAACCTGCAAAATGGATCATAAGGCATCACACATAGCTATGTTTTATTATGTTATTAATGATGTATATAATAACTACAGTGTGTTAGGCACTGTATTGCCAAGTAATAAGAGAAGCCTCCCTGCCTCAAAAATCTTATTAGGGTCTGATCCCACAATCCCCTACTAATGTGAATAGTCCCCTTGACCTAATTAATTATCTACAGACAATACCTTGGTATAGACTACCTCTCTTACCACAATCACACATACACTGCTGAATACTGATCTAGCTATAACAATCCTGGGGCAGCTGTAAATCAATGTAGCTCCCTGGAGGTCAGTGGAGCTACTCTTATTTGTATCAGCTGAGGATCTGGCACCTTGACTATTAAAGAAAGAAGGTAACTTTGTGACAGTTCCATGAACTTTGCTACTCTAAATAAGAAAACTGAAAATTATTTTATTTTAGAAGTGAAGAATATATAAAACATTATATGAATGCATTCATAGACTAGCTGTATTTAAGACCAAGCAATAGAAAGCTTGTTCTCCCTGTAGTTTTCTGGAGCTGAGCAAGTGTATTTCTCCCATTTTTTCCATTTAGTAAATGCGTAAGAGCTATGAAAGATACAAAAGTCAGTAGGAGTTTTGCTAATGACTTCAACAAGACTGAGATTTCACCTCTTATTTTTTAGTGCCAAATACAGCCGTTTTCCAGGCAACAAAGTGTGTTCAAGTGAAATGAGTGCATATTCTAAGGGGAAAGTCTTCCTACTCATTACTTGTCAAACCACGGAGTTGTGGTCCTATGCTATCCCTATCACAAATGGGGAATTTCAATATTCTTAAGAACACAATGTGCCTTCACTATTGGTAATACTGTGGTTTTCAAAGATGTCCTAGATATGTCACCCTGAAACTTAATGCCATGAACTCCCATTTGTTAATCTGAATTAATGGGCAGATGATGTCCAGCTATGCTGGAAATTAGTAACTATACATTGTTAGGGTTGATAGGTATACACATATAGCATATTTTGAGAAATATGTCTCATTTTAAATATTTGTCTGTATTCTTTCTTCCTTTCACACAACCCTAAATGGTTTGTATGGGCATAAGGACAGTGATTGAGCCAATCAGAGAAAGACATGTTTATGTTAACTTGAGTGTGTGTTTTTGTTTTTTTTGCGGGGGTGGAATGATATTTTAATCAGAAATTCTTGCAATGATATAATCATGAGAGAGGACAAAAAATATATTTTGTGGTTTTGTGTTTTTAGTTTTAAAGTAGCAGTAAGTTCTACTACTGAATGCTTTAGTAACATAGCTGTTTCATCTAATACCACTCTATCTTTGGCAATTCTACAGCACTCATCACCTCGCAATCTATTGAACCTGGTAGATTAGAAGTATATGGCATGGTCTATGGTGGACATTATGGTGTCTTTTACTCTTCCAGACTCTTTTTGGCTAAATGAGTTCTTCGCTTGTTTGTTTGTTTCTGGGGTAATTTAGGAGGACATGATCAATATAGTATTTAGTTAATATTCTACTTCTGTTATAGTAATAAAACTTTAGCAAAGAAGTACTTGTGTGTGCTATACAATGGCCGTGCTACTATAAGCAAAGAAACACTAACAGGTACTACACAGAGATCATAACCTCATGGAAGGAAGGCTTTAAGCCATGAGACAGCCTGAGTCTGGGCTGTTCCCAGGACTGGCAAAGCCTTTGGCATAACAAAAACAGCCTTGGGGATTTGCTTAAGTTTCAGCAGCCTTGCTGAGTTTACCCCATAGGCTACAGTAATCTTTGCAGCATTCTGCGTTATTTTGTGCCTTTTGGGTATTTAAATACTTCCTTATTCAAAATTATATAATGTGTAATCATGTCAATAATGTTTTTAGTAAAACCTTTTAAAATAAAAAAAATTTAAAAATGGTCAATTTTGAATTTTGAACACAGACAAAATCAGCTTCAATATTTCTCAAACAATATGTTTTTATTTAATGATCTACGCTACTCAGAGGGGAGGAATGGGCAGGTCTGTGTCAGGTTAGCCATCTGTTTGCTTTTTCACATGATTAGTAAAGTTCAGTAACACAAGGCTCAGCTGAATCATTGGACCTCTTGTCACCCTTTCCTGTACTGCAAGGATGATATCCTAGAGCTAAGGACATTCCAGATCTCAGTAATTGTCTTTTCTCTTCCTCATGTCCTGTGGATAAAATGTCAAGGGCTTTTATCTTGCTGTCTGCATGTGAAAACAACTTCCCTTCTTTTATTCCAGTTCATAGGTGCAGGTAACTTACTTTCTGTGGCTGCTGCAATGCTAAAACCGAGGCAGTTTGGGACAGAAAAGAGGGTAGTCTGTCCCAAAATGAGCAAATATCCAGCTCAACCCTGGACACAGACAACTTGCCCAGTCTACCACTTATCTAACTTTTCTCCAGGCACTGTTTCTGTCTCTCTTTTGGGGTATACTGATCATCATCTAGTTCTGTGGTAGGTTTTTAAGGGTTTGTTTTTACAAGAACCCTTAAAAAGCAACCACACATCTCTAGAATGAATTATATAGGCTGTAGAATCAGTGTTTGTGCAGGTAGTTTCCTACAAGCAGTGAGTAGAATGATGTATTCTATTGAGCGAGGTCCAATATCAACACATTTGCTAAATGCCAGTCAAATAAGTATCGGTAACAGTATTTTATTTTTAGAAATTAGACATGGGCACAGTGGTGAGATTTATGATAGAACAGAATATTCAAAGTTTTCATTAAACTTTGGCATTTGAAGAACGTTGCCTCATGTCAAAAGGTTTAATTGTTTTTGATATCTAACAGAAGCCAGCTTGAGAAATACATTTTCAGAAGAAAAGTAAATCTTGTTGTAAAGGTATTTTTAGGTCTTATTGGTATAGATGAATAGCAGGAAAAGAAATAATAAATCAATGGTGACTAAAGGGCAAAAATGTAGGAATACAATTTTTTTTAAGATGAGTTTCAATGAAACAGAAAATAGATGCTAAAATGATATCTACTTTATTTCATAAACATATTTCTTTAGGTCTTCTATAAATTCTCAAAGTTCAAATAGTTCTGCTCACAAAAGGAACATTAAATACATTTTAAAACTTTAGTATGGGTCTTTTTAATTCTGGGAAAGCTTTTGTTTCAACTAACTAAAACGTACACAGCCATAGTAAAATCTTTTTTCCCCTCCTAAAATACATTTTCATGCTAATGTTTAATATTAATCTGAGAAACTTTAAGAACAGTCTATTAATATATTAGCTACATATATGATCCAGATCCTCAGCTGATGTAAATCAGTGCAGTTGCTTTGGATTTGTGCCATATGAAGATCTAGTCCATAGATTTAATCGTACATACTGCTGAGCATTCCTGCAAGGTGTAGAGAACCATCAATTCCTATAGAAATCAGTGCTAATTTAAGGCAAACAGCACAGAGCAGGACAGGATAGTGACCCTCTAAGCAAACATGCTAGATACAGGGTTAGATAAAGTAAAAACATTATCTTACATAACACGAGTGCCACAGTGTAGCCCAGAGGAGGGGGCCTGGGCCTGGGCCTTGGCCGTGGCCTCAACCTCGTTGACAGCATAGTCTAGTCCAGTGAATAGGTTCTATTCCCAGCTCAGGCACTGTGCTATTGTATGACCTTGGGTGAATCACTTTCTCTCTCTTTGCAGGTTTCTCCTCCCATCCTTCATCTGTCTTGTTTATTTGGATTGTAAGCTCTTTGGGGCAGGAGCAGTCTCCCACTACTAGATGTTTTCACATTGCCCAGCAGGAGAGGGCTTCGATCTCAGTTGGGATCTCTTAAGGCTATTGTAAAATGAACAACACTACTATATCACAATAGTTATAAGTAGAGCTAGTTGTATAAATGTAGCAAAACATTTCTAGGCAAATATATGCACATTTAAATGAATTCACACTGACTCCTTTTGTGTTTGCTTCCTGCAAATGTTTTAACAAATAAGTTTATTAGCAGAAATGTTAACTGAAATCTTGATATTTTAAAATATCAAACACCAATAAAAAAATGTTTCGTAGACTTTAAGGCCAGAAGTGCCCATCATGATCATTTAGTTTGATCTCCTGCACATTGCAGGTCACAGAATCTCACCCACGCACCCACTCCTCTGGCTTAGTTACTGGAGTCCTCAAATCATTATCTGAAGACTTCAGGTAATACAGAATCCACAATTTACACTAATTTAAAACTGAAAGTAACCCATGCACCATGCTTCAGAGGAAGGCAAAAACAAAAGCAACCAGGGTCTGGCAATGTGACCCAGGGAAAAATTTCTCACCAACCCCAAATATGGTGGCCAGTTGGACTCTCATCATTTTGTCAAGACCCACCAGCCAGACACCTGGGAAAGAACTCTGTAGTAACTCAGAGCACTTCTCATCTAGTGTCCCATCACCATACAATGCAGACATTTGCTACTAGCAATCACAGAAGCGACAAAGAAGGAAAAACCTGGGTCTTTGGTTGATCACAGGATGACTATGAGCCATGGGGGGAAAAAAAGGCTAATGCAGTCCTAGGATGCATCAGGCAAGGTATTTCCAGTAAAGAGAGGGACGTGTTAGCACCATTATATAAGGGATTGGTGAGATCACATCTGAAATACTATGTGCAATTCTGGTCTCCCACATTTAATAAAGATGAATTCAAACTGGAACAGGTGCAGGGAAGGGCTACTAGGATGAGGAATGGAAACCTACCTTATGAGAGGAGACTCAAAAAACTTGGCTTGTTAAGCCTAATCAAAAGAAGGCTGAGGGGAGATGTGATTGCTCTCTATAAATACATAAGAGGGGTAAGTACTAGGGAGGGAGACAAGTTATTTAAGTTAAGCACCAGTGTAGACACAACAACAAGTGGCTATAAACTGTCCGTCAGCAAGTTTAGGCCTGAGATTAGAGGAGTGAAGTTCTGAGTGAAGTTCAGGAACACCCTTCCAAGGGGATTAGTGGAGGCAAAAAACCCAACTGGTTTCAAGACTGAACTTGATAAGTTTATGGAGGGTATGGTATGATGGGACTGCCTACAATGGCATTTGCCCCATTATCGCCAGTTGAAAAAGTCCCCAGCTGCTGGAAATAGGACATTAGATGATCAATCTGAGTTAGTACAGAGATTTACTTACCAGGTATCTGCCTAGTGAGTCTTGCCCATATGCTCAGGGTCTGCTTGCCATATTGGGGCTGGGAAGGAATTTCCCCCCAGGTCAGACTGGTTGAGACTCTGGGTTTGTTTTTTGCCTTCTTCTGCAACATGGCACAGGGTCATTTGAAGGTTTAAATGAGTGTAAATTGTGAATTCTCTGACACAAAGTCTTTTAAATACGATTTGAGGACTTCAGCCAGATGTTAGGAATCTATTTCAGGAGTGGGTGAAGTTCTGTGGTCTGCAATGTGCAGGAGGTCATACTAGAAGATCACAATGGTCCCTTCTGACCTTCAAGTCTATACATCTATATTTTGTTCCAGGGCACTGATGGAAGAACCGCTTGGTAGCCTGGGTATACTGCTGCATCTGGACCTTTCCGATATACCCACTGTCAAAAGAGCTCATGTAGCTGTTGCCAATGCTCCTCAAAAATAGTTAACATCTGGGTGAAATTCAAGTCCTGTAATAATTTGGTATTAAAGCACAAGTGGGAAGCAGAGGCAGGAAGAGGGAGAGACAGTGAGAAAGATGTAACAATGATCAGACAAATGAATGGAGACATGTAGGGCCAAACAGACATAGTGGCCTTCATGGTATAAAAGCAATCCAGTCTACCCCGAGACGTGATTGGGAGTAGACGTCAGCCAAGAGTACTGCTTAACAGTCGGATGAAAGAACCTTCAAACATCCACTAACCCAAAGGTCTGCAGTAGACAATCCTTGGCTGATGGAGAGTAGGGCTCCCCACAGCTCCTGTCTAAAACAATCTACATTGCAATTGAAATCCCTTCCTAGGAAAATAGCATTGGTGTCACAGCCAAGCCTGGCATGGTCCAGTGTCTGCAAAAAGGAGACAGTCTTTCCCCAGTGTGTGGGCACACACAGTAGAAAGACAAAACACAATAGTAACAAAACATCTGTACCCTTGAGAAGCCAGCCCTGCACAACTTCCTTGTCAGAAAGGATCTGTGCCCTGGCACCCTGGAAAAAGAAAACAGCTACTACAGCAATGACTTTCAAGCCATGGCTCAAGAAAACATCCTTTCAACCCAGTTTCACTGATTATCAGGGTTTAAGTGCATCTCTTGAAAGAGGACAACATCAGCCTATTTTGTCTGAGAAATTTAAAGAGATTTATACCTTTTTATGACCATCCTGGCATCCATTAATATTTAGAGAGCCAAAGTTGAGCAGCACCAGGGAGACTAGAAGGAGAGAGTCAAGCAGCAGAGAAAGGCAATGGAAAGTGAAAGTACTTTTAAAAAAGGACCCTGGGGAAACCTATACATCTTGAACAATCCCCGCATGCATCCTCATATTGCTCAACAGATTCTGGAGAGAAAAATGTTTTATCGGATTAGCTAAGGTATCTCTCAAGACAAGGGTAGCCCAGTGAATACCATGCTGTAAATCAGGGAAACAGGACCTGACCTCAACTCCCTGCTTCCCTTTATTTCTGTCCAAGAAGTCACTAATCTTCTTCACACTGTATCCCATCTTCCTATCTAGCTGACTGGCTGGGACCTCAGGAACCAATGAGGAGTCAAAGAGATCACTGTCATCCTCTTCATCTCCCTCAGACTCCAACAGCTCAGAAAAAACATTGAGCCACCACTGTAACATTCTCAACATACATAAAGCAGAGAGAATCAGTGGCATCTTTACTTCCAAGAGTGGTAGGCAATGCAGCCCCAGGCTGGGAACTAGCATCATCATGAGAGCATGCAGGATCAGAAGCCTGAAGACTCACCATGCCAAGCAGACACAGCACCACACAGAGAGCTCCAGATATGATGCTATTACCTAAACCAACACCGTCCTCCTCAGGCACACAGCTCCATCCTCAGCCACTGCCAGCAACTCAGGAGCGTCTAAAGTCTAAGCCTTTTAGCAATAGTCCTGCATAAATCCAGCACAAAAGTCTCTTCTTCACACCCATTTCTAGAACTTGTCTCTGATGTTTCTACCTCCAGGACTTACTTCTGTCCAGGGACAAGTGATGTGGTGACAACATGGGATTCCTATAGGGGAGCGGCTCCCTAGACAAAGACAGCGAAGGAGGGGAAACAATCTAGCAGTGCAGATTCAGACTATGTCCCAGCTCATACACCACTATCTTGTAGTCCGAAGTGGTTACTAGAGCCTCCAGAGCTAGCAGTGAATGGGCAGAAATGCCTCAGATTATGCAGTGTTTCTTGTACAGTGACCCTGGTATTTTCAGAGGTAGCAAACACTCCTTGCCATCTATGTGATGCTTTAAAAGCAGCTTCAAGAGCTGTTCAGTGTTATTTAAAACCATGTCAACTTGGTACTGGAATGATATAACATGAATCACATTTGGGTTCTTTCAGTCTACGGAATCATCCTAAGAGCACAAACTACCTCCCCGTAATGGGAGAGATCAGACACTAGTATCTTATTGTGAAGGGGTGGGGGGGAATATTAGAAAAAAACACTTTAGTAGCAGGAATAAACAAGGGAAAAACTGGAACTAAGAATTCCTTGACCTAGAGTCCCTCCTATACCAAACAATTCACAATCTGCTTCCGGGCCAGGCAAATCATTACAGATTTATTCATTTGAATATCAGCTTTTATACTAGCACAGACAATAACTTTACCTACACTCAGCAACACATCCTCCACAGTACAGGGAAGACAGCAGGCACACACCAAACCCCAAATTAAGGGACAAGCCATGAAACCCATCCAAAGGGAACCTCATGAAGAATTCCCCCACCCCCGTCCAGAGTAAAGGAGGAAAGAAACACCCCCAAAACAAAGAAAAAGAAGTCACAAAACAAAGAGACAGACTTAGAAGAAACCAGCTAGTGCACACAAGCACAAACTCACTCTCAGAAGTTCCCACATTCAAGAGAGAGAGGGAGTGTAGATAATAGCCTGGTAGTTAGGGCATTAAGTAGGGGATGTGAGCAACCCACACTCAAGTCCCTGCTCTGCAGGAATCAGAAGGCAACCCAGGGGCAACTTCCTCCTGTTCACAATTCAAAGTGGGGACTTGTACCTGAGTGTGCCACATCCCAGCTGAGTGCCCTGACTACAGTGTTATTGGTTATGCTTGGCTGGCCTGCACGCACTCTCTCTCAGTGCTTTTGACCTGAAACCCCCATCTTGTACTAAGAAACCTGTCCAAAACCAAGTTCAGTTAAAACTGATCCTTTCCACCAAAAGTTTGTTTCCTGCAAATTGACATTTTCCTACAAAAAACATTTAATCAAAAAATATCCTGGCTAGCTCTATTATACATTTAACATTTGTTAAGTACTATGGGTAAAATTTTGGCTCCACTGGGAATTTTGCTACTGACTTCAAAGGGGCCAGAATTCTTGCATGGAAAATGCTGAAATATAGATGCTAAGTAAGTGGCAATTTAATTTTTTATTAACATACATTCTTGTGCATTTAGTGATTCAGGCTGTGCATGGCGTGTCCTGGATCTAACTCTTTAATGCACTATCCATTGTAAACTACTGTACAGTTGTCATAAACAGATAAGTAAGAGTTAATAGAACAGAAGTACTTCATATCTCTTTTGCCTGTAAAGGGTTAATAAGATCTGTGAGCCTGGCTGTCACCTGACCAGAGGATCAATCAGGGGACAGGATACTTTCAAATCTTGAGGGAGGGAAGTTTGTGTGCGCGCTGTTAGAATTTGGTTGTTGTTCACTCTGGGGGCTCAGAGGGACCAGACTTGCAACCAGGTTTCTCTCCAATCTCT
This sequence comes from Gopherus evgoodei, assembly GCF_007399415.2. Classification (NCBI taxonomy): domain Eukaryota; kingdom Metazoa; phylum Chordata; order Testudines; family Testudinidae; genus Gopherus; species Gopherus evgoodei. The sequence continues at coordinate 200,680,754 of NC_044323.1, forward strand.
CCGATACAGGCTCTTATAAGTTCAGAACAGTGAGTACTAGGTAGATAAAGCGAGTTAGGCTTATGGTTTTCTTTATTTGCAAATGTGTATTTGGTTGGAAGGAGTTCAAATTTGTATTTTGCTGAAAGGTTTTTAATTTGTACTTGTATACTTAGACACTGGGAATACCCTCCCAGCCTATAGCTGAAAGACCCTGTACCTATTCCATTTTAAATTTACCAAGATAAGTTTTACTGTTTTTCTCTTTAATTAAATTTCTTGTTTAAGAACCTGATTGTTTTTTTTATTCTGGGGTGAAACCCCAGGAGACTGGTTCTGGATTCATGAGGGAATTGGTGGGGAGAAAGGAGGGAAGGTGGAGAGAGGCTAATTTCTCTCTGTGTTAGGATTACTTTCTCTCTCAGGGAGAGTCTGGGAGGGGGAGAGAGAAGGAGGGGGAAAGGTGCATTCCTCTCTGTTTTAAGATTCAAGGAGTTTGAATCACAGTGATCTTCCAGGGTAACCCAGGGAGGGAAGCCTGGAGATGCAACGGTGGGGGAAAGGGTTTATTTTCCTTGTGGTAAGATCCAGAGGGTCTGGGTCTTGGGGATCCCCAGGCAAGGTTTTGGGGGGACCAGAGTGTACCAGGCACTGAAATTCCTGGTTGGTGGCAGCGCTACAAGTACTAAGCTGGTAATTGAGCTTAGAGGAATTCATGCTGGTACCCCATCTTTTGGACGCTAAGGTTCAGAGTGGGGAATTATACCATTACAACAGTACATCCAAATAGACATGCACAATATACAATTAGCAAATTTGTAATTAAATATGTAACCTCTAAAACAAAATTCATCTATTAGAGGCAGCTGTTGATTTATGAGATTCAAAGTAAATGATACTTCACTATGAACATTAAGTAAACATTTTGCAAGCCAATTATAACAAGCTCTCAACTCTTGCTCTAAAATAAAAACATTTGTAATGGGTGCTGATGTTCTATAATGGCTGTGAGCTGTAAATACATTGTATAATTACTTAATGAAATATTTACATGATCAGAACTTATCTGTATCATATTGCTAATTTTATAATTCACTGGCAACAACTGAACTGAGCTTGATTAGTCCTCTTCTGATACCTCTAAGATGCTAATTGTGGCCTGGTTCTCCTCTGAGTTATGCTGGTGTAAGGCATGAGCAACTCTGAAGACAAATTTAGTTACACTAGTATGAAGACAGTGTAAGTGAGAGGACAATCTGGTATCACCATTAGAAAAATGGACGTCTTCTTTCAGAAATATCCGAGTTATTAAAAAAAAAAAAAGAGAAACTGGCAGGGAATTCCACAATCATTAGCTTGCAGATTTTCCTAATAATATCCCCATCCAGAAGAGGCTCAGACCTCTGATCAGGTAGCAATTGTCTTCTCACAGCCCTGCAGAACCTGCTTACTTACAGAGGGAAGAGCCAAAAGTGCCAATATTGCCTCTCTGCCCTGATGGTCTCACTGCCCCTCTCTATTAGCATCATAGGTGTTGCAAGGAGACTGTTGCTTTTTGCCAAACATCACTGGGGACCTGTTGGGTAATCAGCGAAACTGGGCTCCCAGTGGGATGCTGTTGCCAAAAGGGCTAATGTGATCCTGATATGCATAAACAAGGGAATCTCCAGGATTACAGAGATCATTTTATCTTTGCATTTGGCATAGGTGTGACCACCATGTCCAGCTTCAATTACTACAATTGAAGATGTATGTTGATAAACTGGAGGGCATTCAGAGAAGAGCCATGACAATGATTAAAGGTCTAGGGAACATGCCTTATAATGAGAGACTCAAGCAGCTCAGTCTATTTAACTTAACAAAAAGAAGATGAAGGGGTGACTTGATCATAGTCTATAAGTACCTATGTGGGGAATAAATGTTTAATAATGGGCTGTTCAATCTAGCATCAAAAGATATAACACCATCTGATGGCTGGAAGGTGACATTAAACAAATTCAGCCTAGAAATAAGGCATAATGATTTAACAGTGAGGGTGATTAATCATTGAAACAATTAACAAAAGATTGTGATGTATTCTCCATTGACAATTTATAAATCAGTGGATTTTTCTTTCTAAAATATATATTCTAGGAATTATTTTGTGGAAGTTCTATGGCCTGTGTTATACAGGAAGTTAGACTAGATGATCACAATAGTCTCTTCTGGCTTTGTGTAAGGGTGTGGACACACCCCTGTGGCGCCTCCTGTTGGTCATCTCCAGGAATTAGCTCTCAAGCCATTGGAGCACCTTCTGCAGGCCAGTGATCTGCCTTACCTCACTCTGGTCTCCGAGTCCCTCCCAGGACCCAGTGCCCCATTATCTGGGGTGGGCCCCCCAGCAGTACCCCCACAGTTCTGGGTCTCCCCCTCCCAGGGGTACCCCCACCCACTATCCCCACTTTGCTTCAGTCTTGGCTACTGCCAGTCATCACTTTGCCCCAGTGAATGGGGGCTGACTGCAGTGTATCAGCCACTCATCACAGGCAAAGGGGTTTGGACCTGCTGCCTCTGCCTACCCATGGGCTGCCTCTTTGCAACCCCAATACCCAGCTGGCCTTACCCTATGCCTGCAGCCTGGGGATTTCCAAGCCAGAGCTCCCCAACTCCTCTTGCCTTCCCCCAGCCGTGCTCCACCTTGGGCATCCAGGTACACTCCCTAGCAGCCAGACCCTTCTCCCTCTAAAGGCAGAGACAGAGTACTTACTCCTGGCTTCTCTAGCCTTTATAGGGTCAGCTGGGTCTGTTTGGGGCTTGGCCACAGCAGAGGCTGTTTTCCCCCAATCAGCCCAGCTCTTCTCCTGGCACAGCTCTCTTGAAGGGCTGTTTTAAGCCCTGAAGGGCAGGAGCGGTAACCACTCTGCTACAGGGAGTGCTCCTCCACCTGCCCCTGGAGGAGGGAGGTCAGGGCCTGAAGTGCCTGTGCACTCAGGTCCATGTCTTCCGCCTCCAGGCATTGCAGAGGCTTCTTTATGGTGCAAGTAGTCCGGCGTGGAGAGCACTGGCGCACGCCTTCCTGCACCGCTTCCGAGGGCTCCGATACGACCGGCAGCTCCTTTATCTCGATCCGAGGGGTCTTTTGCGAGACCTCTCTGGGCTGCCGGTCTTCTACCAGGACCTCCTCTGGACTGGAAGCTGTTCTCTGCCACTGGCAGCCACTGAGGGGGCAGATCTCCTTGCTGATCCCCTGCTACACAATCCCCAGCTCCGTGTGCAGGTGGCGGAGTCCCCCGCGGTGCGCCAGAGGTTGGTCCTGGCAGAAGCTACCAGGGTCGGAGACCTCCTGGACTACGACCGGGGAGGCTGGCTGGATCCCCTGACGCCCGCTCAACGCATGGGGCTCTCCAGACCTTGTACTCCCCGGCGCGTACTCCAGGAGGTGGAGGCCGCTTTGCCGCCTGCTGCTCGGGCCTACCTTGACTGGGTCCTGCGGGAGGGCACGCCCCGCCCACCCCCCACCCCAAGCCCTCCAGACCTTTTCATTGGGCCCCTGCCCCGTAGACCTGACTGGCCCCCCCACCCCTTCTCCGCAAGCTGGCTGCACGATCTGCAGCCGGTCCGTTTTCAAACCGCGCCAAGGAAACAACTCTACACACTTGTGCTCCACACCCTTCATTTCCTCACTCTCGTGTCCCGCCCCGATACAAAGTGGCAGGACATCCTGCCACCTCTGGAGGGTGAGGAGCCCTGGTGGGCCAGCCTATACTCTACCCTGGTCCCAAGGCCTGCCGGGGATATCAGTTGGCGGCTCCTTCATGGGGCTGTAAGCACGGGTGTGTACTTGGCGCAGTTTACCCCTGTCCCAGACACCTGCCCTTTCTGCAGCGTGAGGGAGACCCTGGCGCACGTTTACTTAGAGTGCGCCAGGTTGCAGCCCCTACACCGGCTCCTCATTAACATCCTATTACGTTTCTGGCTGCACTTTTCCCCTCACCTCCTTCTCTATGCACTCCCTATCCATGGCCCCACAAAGTCCCGGGACTTCCTGGTCAACCTCCTTCTCGCCCTGGCTAAAAAGGCCATCTACACAACCCAGGGAGAGGAGGTTGGCCAATGGAGACTCCGGTGACTGTGGGGCTGGTTTCCGCTCCATGGTCCGTTCAGGAATCTGGGCGGAGTTCCTTTGGGCGGCATCCGCTGGCTCCCTTGATGCCTTCGAGGAGCAGTGGGCACTGTCCAGCGTTCTCTGCTCGGTGTCCCCGTCAGGTTCCCTTCTTATGACCCTTTGACAGCACTCCTGTCTCTGTTCTTTTATTAGCTGTCCCCCATAATCAGTGGGTTCTGTGGTCCTGTGGGTCCTCCCCTTAGGCTGGGGGAGAATCCTTTAGCAGTGGGCGGGCTTCGCCCACCCACTTCCCGGAAACCCAATAGATACAGGGAGTGCTCCTCCACCTGCCCCTGGAGGAGGGAGGTCAGGGCCTGAAGTGCCTGCGCACTCAGGTCCACGTCTTCCACCTCCAGGCCCTGCAACGGCTTCTTTATGGCTCGGGTAGTCCGGCATGAAGTATACTGGAGCACAACTTCCTGCGCTGCTTCCAAGGGCTCCGATACGACAGGCAGCTCCTTTATCTCGATCTGAAGGGTCTTCCACAAGACTTCTCTGTGCTTCCGGTCTTCTACCAGGACCTCCTCTGGACCTGGAAGCTGTTCTCTGTGACCAGGTCCATGGTGGCCACCGAGGGGGCAGATCTCCTCGCGAAGCCCCTGCTACACAATCCCCAGCTCCGTGTGCAGGTGGCAGAGTCCCTCACGGCGTGCCAGAGATTTGTCCTGGCAGAAGCTACCAGGGTTGGAGACCTCCTGGACTACGACTGGGGAGGCTGGCTGGATCCCCTGACGCTTGCTCAACGCATGGGGCTCTCCAGACCTTGTACCCCCCCGGTGCATACTCCAGGAGGTGGAGGCCGCTTTGCTGCCCAGGTCTACCTCGATCGGGTCCTGCGGGAGGGCACGTCCTGCCCACCCCCCATGCCTAGCCCTCCGGACCTTTTCATTGGGCCTCTGCCCCGTAGACCCGACCATCCCCCCTGCCTCTTCTCCACAAGCCGGCTGCACGATCTGCAGCCGGTTCGTTTTCAAACCGCACCAAGGAAACGACTCTACACGCTCGTGCTTCACGCCCTTCACTTCCTCACCCTCGTGTCCCGCCCTGATACAAAGTGGTGGGACCTCCTGCCACCTCTGGAGGGTGAGGAGCCCCGGTGGAGCAGCCTCTACTCCACCCTAGTCCTGAAGCCTGCCGAGGATGTTAGTTGGCGGCTCCTTCATGGAGCTATGAGCACGGGCATGTACTTGGTGCAGTTTACCCCTGTCCCAGACACCTGCCCCTTCTGTGGCGTGAGGGAGACCCTGGCGCACGTTTACTTAGAGTGCGCCAGGTTGCAGCCCCTATACCGGCTCCTCACCAATCTCCTGTTGCGTTTCTGGCTGCACTTTTCCCCTCACCTCCTTCTCTACACACTCCCTGTCAGTGGCCCCACAAAGTCCCGAGTCCTCCTGGTCAGCCTCCTCCTCGCCCTAGCTAAAATGGCCATCTACACAACCAGGAAGAGAAGGTTGGCCAATGGAGACTCCGGTGACTGTGGGGCTTGTTTCCGATCCATGGTCCATTCACGTATCCGGGCGGAGTTCCTCTGGGTGGCGTCCACTGGCTCCCTTGATGCCTTCGAGGAGCAGTGGGCGCTGTCCGGGGTTCTCTGCTCAATGTTCCCATCAGGTTCCCTTCTTATGACCCTTTGACCGCATTCCTGTCCCTGTTTTTATTAGTTGTCCCAAGTAATCAGTGGGTTCTGTGGGTCCTCCCCTTAGGCTGGGGGGGATCCTTTAGCAGTGGGCAGACTTCGCCCACCCACTTCCCAGACATCCAATAGTACAGGGAGTGCTCCTCTACCTGTCCCTGGAGGAGAGAGGTCAGGGCCTGAAGTGCCTGCACACTCAGGTCCACATCTTCCGCCTCCAGGCCCTGCAGCGGCTTCTTTATGGTGCGAGTAGTCCGGCATGGAGTGTCCCGGAGCAGACCTTCCTGCGCTACTTCTGAGGGCTCCGATACGACCGGCAGCTCTTTTATCTCGATCTGAAGTGTCTTCTGCGAGACCTGTCCAGGCTGCTGGTCTTCTACCAGGACCTCCTCTGGACTGGAAGCTGTTCTCTGCAACCAGGTCTGTGGTGGCCACCGAGGGGGCAGATCTCCTTGCTGAGCCCCTGCTACACAATCCCCATCTCCGTGTGCAGGTGGCGGAGTGCCCCCCAGTGCACCAGAGGTTGGTTCTGGCAGAAGCCACCAGGGTCAGAGACCTTCTGGATTACAACTGGGGAGACTGGCTGGATCCCCTGACGCTTGCTTGGCATATGGGGCTCTCCAGACCTCGTACTCCCCGGTGCGTACTACAGGAAGTGAAGGCCACTTTGCCGCCTACTCCTCCGGCCTACCTCGACCGGGTCCTACATGAGGCCACACCCCGCCCACCCTCCACCCCGGGCCCTCTGGATCTTTCCATCGGGCCCCTGCCCCGTGGACCCGACCGGCCTCCCTGCCCCTTCTCCACAAGCCGGCTGCATGATCTGCAGCTGGTCCACTTCCAAACTGCACCAAGGGAAAATCTCTACAAGGTCATGCTCCACATCTTTCACTTCCTCACCCTCGTGTCCCACCCCGACACAAAGTGGCGGGACCTCCTGACACCCCTAGAGGGTGAGGAGCCCTGGTGGGCCAGCATCTACTCTACCCTGGTCCCAAGGCCCGCCGGGGATATCAGTTGGCGGCTCCTCCATGGGGCTGTGAGCATGGGTGTGTATTTAGTACGGTTTACCCCTGTCCCAGACACCTGCCCCTTCTGCGGCGTGAGGGAGACTCAGGTGCACGTTTACTTAGAGTGCACCAGGTTGCAGCCCCTATATCAGCTCCTCCCCAATATACTGTTATGTTTGTGGCTGCACTTTTCCCCTCATCTCCTTCTCTATGCACTCCCTACCTGTGGCCCCAAAAAGTCGCGGGACCTCCTGGTCAACCTCCTCCTTGCCCTGGCTAAAATGGCCATCCACACAACCAGAGAGAGGAGGTTGGCCAATGGAGACTCCGGTGACTATGGGGCTTGTTTCCGATCCTCTGTCCGTTCATGCATCTGGGCAGAGTTCCTCTGGGTGGCATCCACTGGCTCCCTTGATGCCTTCAAGGAGCAGTGGGTGCTGTCCGGGGTTCTCTGCTCGGTTTCCCCATCAGGCTCCCTTCTTATGACCCTTTGACCGCACTCCTGTCCCTGTTCTTTTAATAGTTGTCCCCTGAAATCAGTTGGATTTTTGAGGTCCTGTAGATCCTCCCCTTAGGTTCGGGGGGATCCTTTAGCAGTGGGCGGGCTTCTGCCTGCTCAGTTCCCAGAAACCCAATAGGTACACTTTGGGATATAAATACTTGCAGAGAACCTCTGAGGAGTTGCAGATGGGGAGCCACATGTGGAGCTGGTTCAGCCATCACTAAGTTAGTAGTGGAAATCCAAAAGTTTATCTAGTGCACCTGAGATGTCCCAGTTCCCTTGCACATCTGCAGTGGAGATAGCTTCTGTTGAATTCCAGGACAGGAGGGAAAAATCAAGGTAGGGGTCAACCCTTCCATGCCCTAGCAGTCAGATGTCATTTCTTTCTATTCATGGAATTGGAGAGGATGATTTGGCTTCCATTTAAAAAAAAGAGTAGGAAAAGTAGTGTTAAAGATTCTTATCAATGCCATAAAAGAGAGAAGAGTCTAAATAAAAGACTTATTTTCATTTGTTGTTTGCTAGCATTGCCCACACTGTTTTTAGGAGCCACCTAAAAAAAGAATACTATTACTGAGTAATCCAACTATAAAGACAAAATCAAGTCCATTTATAAATATGTTTAGCATTTTAAAGCAGACTTTCAGATGGTGTAAACTGGTTAAACATCACTGTTATCCTAGTTTACACCAGCTAGGGATCTGTTTTTTTTAAAAGACCACTTTTTAACATTGGGGTTAAAACAGGATCAATTTGATTTCTAACTATCATGGTATAATTCCCCACTCTGAACCTTAGCGTCCAAAAGATGGGGTACCAGCATGAATTTCTCTAAGCTCAGTTACCAGCTTAGTACTTGTAGTGCTGCCACCAACCAGGAATTCCAGTGCCTGGTACACTCTGGTCTCCCCCCTAAAACCTTGCCCGGGGATCCCAAAGACCCAGACCCTCTGGATCTTAACACAAGGAAAGTAAACCCTTTCCCTCACCATTGCCTCTCCCAGACTTCCCCTCCCTGGGTTACCCTGGAAGATCACTGTGATTCAAACTCCTTGAATCTTAACACAGAGGAAAATTCACCCTCCCCCCTCCTTCTCTCTCCCCCTCCCAGACTCTCCCTGAGAGAGAAAGTAATCCTAACACAGAGAGAAAATTAACCTCTCTCCCCCTTCCCTCCTTTCTCCCCACCAATTCCCTGGTGGCTCCAGACCCAGTCCCCTGGGGTCTCACCAGAATAAAAAAACAAACAATCAGGTTCTTAAACAAGAAAAGCTTTTAATTAAAGAAAGAAAAACAGTAAAAATTATCTTTGTAAATTTTAAGATGGAATATGTTACAGGGTCTTTCAGCTATAGATACTGGGAATACCCTCCCAGTCTAAGTATACAAGTACAAATTAAAATCCTTTCAGCAAAATACAAATTTAAACTCCTTCCAGCCAAATACACATTTGCAAATAAAGAAAACATAAGCCTAACTCGCCTTATCACCTAGTACTTACTATTTTGAATCTATAAGAACCTGTATTAGGGAGATTGGAGAGAAACCTGGTTGCACATTTGGTCACTCTCAGAACCCAGAGAGAACAACCACCAAATTCTAACAGCACACACAAAAACTTACCTCCCTCAAGATTTGAAAGTATCCTGTCCCCTGATTGGTCCTCTGGTCAGGTGACAGCCAGACTCACTGATCTTGTTAACCTTTTACAGGCAAAAGAGATATGAAGTACTTCTGTTCTATTAACTCTTACTTATCTGTTTATGACACTAATGCATTGTTGAAAAAGTCAAAATGGAAATCTGGTTAGATTTTGGTCTGCTTTTAGTAGGAAAGGTGAAGTGAAACATTTAAGTTATCTAAACAAAAGATCTAGAATTGATTTAAAAGTGTTGAGATAAATGAGAATTTGAATGGAAGTGCCAAGTAAACAATAGGGCTAGAATATTCAATCCTGGGTGTCTAAACTTAGTCACATACATTCATATGTAAACATCTAAGTTAACATGGCATGATTTTCAGAGTTGAGCACCCACAGCCTTCATATTATATCAAATATTATATACCAGGACTAGGGTGAAGTATGAAACCATTAGCCTATTGTATGTTAAGTAACCTGCTCACTTTGTTCATGCTTCCAGTCAGACTGGCTTCCATGAGACTATGTATTTATTATTCTTTGAAATTAATAGTGTGCTACTAGTTTAATTTCTCATGCACCCCATCCTTCTCTCTTTGAAGTCAATGGCAAAACTTCCATTACATTCAATACAAGATTGGGCACCTCATTGGAAACATTTAATAAAAGCTTTGAACTTTAAGATAATTGAACTTTAGGAAAGTTGACAAAATATTCATTTCTATTTTTAGATTTTATAATTTTTTTTGACATAATTATAATTGATTTTTATGTTCTCAGTGGGAAAAGAACACTTTCTTTTTTTAAACTTGGCCCACAGAAGCTTGTTAGTAAAACATAAAATCTAATGTCACTGGCATTCCTTCAGTCTTGTCTCTTCATAAAGTTCAAAGTACTTCAAATAACTTTAATGAAGGACATTGATAGTCATATTGAAAATGTCAGCTTGAATATTGATACCTGCTACTAAAAGTACATAATACAAGTGAAACCTTGCAAAAAGTCCTTTACTTGGGAAGGCTGTGTACCTATTTATTAGGTGTTTATTATTTATAATATAGTGCCGAGAGGCCCAACTGAGATTGAGCCACCAGTGTGCTGGGCACATATGAAAAACAATTCCTATCTCAAAGACTTTACAGTCAATCTGCATTGACAAAAAGTAGGAGGATAAACAGAGAGGCAAAGTGACTTGCCAAGGTTACATAGTAGTTCAATGGCAGAGCCAAGACTAGTACCCAACTCTTCTGACTTCTAGTCAAGTATCCAGGCCACTGGGGGCTGTGGGGGAAGTGGCACTGGCCAAGGGAGGTGCTGTCCATCCCTTCCCCCAGCCCCCATTGGCCTGGAACAGCGAACTGCGGCCAATGGGAGCTGCGATCGGCCAAACCTGCGGACATGGCAGGTAAATAAACCAGCCCGGCCCACCAGGCGCTTTCCCTGAACAAGCGGCAGACTGGCTTTGAGAACCACTGCACTAGGCTATCTTGCAGCCAATTTTTTAAGAGTTCCCCCCCTACTATGTATAAACGTCTTTTCCTACATGTAGTTTGGCCTGTTAAAATGAACACCACACTTTCTATGTAGAAACATTTCACTGTTATTGACACTACAGTTTGGTTTCATACATTTTGCTTTGTATGTTATAGTATAGCTGCTGGTGTTGCTTTAGAATTTGTGGGTTTTTTTAAATAATCCTTTTTAAAATAATCCTTTTTTTTATACTTTACAATGGATGCTGTATAATCTTCAGAAATTACATACTGTATTAGAGTTTATTAGAGAAACTGCTTCAACTTAACGTACAAATGAAGAGAGACTATAATCATTTAAACCAACTGGGCCATTTTCTCCCTCACCTTGGGATAAACCAAGAATCAGGTCCGTAAAAATAAGCAGGGACCAGAGGTAATCACAGTTAAGGCCATAGTTTTTGGCACACCTCCAGTTGGCACCCAGGTGGGTTTCCCTTCCATGTATTATCCAGATGTCACCTGTGAACTACTGCTGCTCAATGAAAATTCTTGTTTTTTATGCTGTAATCTCTTTTATTCAGGGACCAACATTTATTATGTGTGTACAGCAACTAGCACAATGGGGCCCACTGTGGCTGAGACCTTTAGGTGCTACCCAATATAAATTAAATAATATATTTGTCATTTGTTCTCTCAAAATATGACTTTGCTATATCTGAGATTATGATTTTATTTAACCCTGAGCTGGATTAATTGACTTTTTCACTGAATTTAGTAAAGTGGGTGGAAAACAGGCTATGAAAGTGTAAGCCAGTTTTCTGGGCTTCTGGACTAAGGCAAGAAAAACTAATCTAAAGCCTTCTAATGTGTCACTCTGTCATCTGTTACAAATATCTGAAATTATATAACACTTTAGGTTTAATTGAATTAATTGACTCACCATGACAGAGCTTGGTCAAAGATTAAATTCCATATCTGGGCTATACAACAGCTAAATGTGTGTACCTTTGGTTTTTAACATATTATAATTTCCAGAATGGCCAATTTACTTGCTTCAGATGGTCTCAAACTGAGACTAGGCTCATACAGGGATAGTGACTCAGGTAAATACACACTTCCCAAACTGCACTGCTTTATAAGCCATCACAGCAATTTTAAAATCAATTTGATGTTTGACAGGGAGCCAATGTATCTCCCTTAGGATACGAATGACATGCTGAGGCACTTAGTGTGAGCAAAATTCTAACAACAGCATTTTGCTCAAGTTGGAGCCTGTGCAGCATTTTCTCAGAAAGACTGTAAAATAAACTATGAGGATAGTCTAACCTCAAGGTTAAAGCTCGAAACCCTGACTATTGTTTCAGCATGGATATTTGATAGCATTGGCAGATCTCTAAGTAGATGAAACCATTACAATGTTGTCACACATCTCATATGACTAGTGATGGATTGGGTGATGTTCCCATGAGCTTTGGGGAGTCTCTTAATAAACAGGAGACACTATTCAACTAAAAGACTGATTTCACTCCTATTCAGGATCGCCAGCTTTTTAGATACTACTAAATCATCTCTGCCATCTCCAAATAATTTCTGGCCTCAAAAAAATTAATTCTGAGGAGCAGTTTTTGTTTTTCTTTTGAATTTGGAATAGACCAGTTTGTATTGGATAGCAGGTATTTTTCAAATATTTCCCAGTGAAAGATACTACTGTTTCTCAATACAGGGCTCCTCTTCCCCTCACTTTAAATTGTACAAATGAGCACTGGGCCACACCATCAATGTCACAAAACTTAACTTTTTTTTCTGGAACCATGCACAAATATTTCCAGAAAAGTGCAGTCCCAGTATAGATTTGCCAAGTGGTGCTGGGCCACATTTCCAGCTATTGTAAACTGACATAGTTTAATTGTAATCAGTGGAGCTATGTTGATTTACAAAAGCTGAGGATCAGGTCTACCATCTCCATTATTGGACTGTAATTATGAAAAGTGCATTTGTTTAAAATGGAAGACAAATGACTAGATTCTCCCTGTCCTGCATCACACCTGACTGTAAGTATATGTTTCCAGTTCCATTGTGTTTATCACAGGCCAAGGAGAGAAAAAGTTTTGGAAGTCCTTTGCTAAGTTAGATCATTAGATGTAATGATCTAAAACCAGGATAAAGGTCTGTTTAACTCTCAAGTTTTTTAATGTTAATGCTCTCTGGTAAAGAAATTATTTTTCCCCCATGAAAAAAGTCAGTGAAGATGAAAAATATTTTCATTTTAATCAAAAGTGTTTTATGAGTCTTTTAAAAACAGCTTTGATCAACATGGACATTAGTGTAGTCACCCAAGGCGTAGGCAACCCAGGATCTAGTGTCCCTGTTCCACTGTCTTTTTAATGTGGTGCCTGATCCTGGGATTTAGGCACTGAAGTGGCAGTTAGGTACCTACATCACTTTTTGAATCTAGCCCAACCTTTAATTACACAGTCACATGCTGTTTTTTTCCATTGGACCATATGTTATTCAGTGTACAAAGCCCTACTGGGCATGTGTAAATGGTGATTTCCAGAGGCTGATAACCAAGTCAAATTTGAGTGAATTTTCACAGGGACAGTAAGATACTCCTCCCTGTATTTTTTCCTAAACTTGTTATTTGAAATCACTAACTTTACTTATACATACATACTGTGGCAGAGTTCTGACCTTGCCCCCATGGGTCCTGTGCTTCTAGGCAGTTTATGCTAGCCTCAGTGGCTCACTGTGACCCTCCACATAGCCCTTCTCTCTCTAGGGCCAGGATTACAGTCTACTCAGCCCTTTTCATCATAGGCCTGCAAGGAGGTTGGTGAGAGAACTCCCACAATCTCTGTTGTCCCTGGGGCTTATTTCAGAACAGTTTAACCTCCTGTCCTGACAGAGGCCTGACTTCCCCTCCCAGGAGATGTTCCTGTAGTGGTGGGTTGGGGGGAAACCCAGGCCTGCCCTCTACTCCAGGTTCCAGCCCAGGGACCCTAATGGTAGCAGCTCCTGCCAGCCAACCTTTCACTGCCAGAGTTGCTACATTTCCCTGGGCCACTTCCCCACAGCTCTCCTGCTTCTCCCTTACCTTAGAGCTGCCTTGATGGTTTGAGGGTGTCTTCAGTAACCAGCCCTTCAGACACACTTTCTCTCCTCTGGATCTCCCCTGCCTGACTGGAGTGAGCCCTTTTTATAGTATCAGCAGGGCCTTCAAGTTAGGTGGTCACATTAACTTAATGGCCTCACCTGACTCTTTGCAGGTTAATTAAAGTCAGGTGTTCTCATTAGCCTGGAGCAGCCCCTGCTCTGGTCAGTCAGGGAACAGAAAATTGTTAATCCAGTGGCCAGTATATCTGCTTTCTGCTATTCTGCTGTACCCAACTGGCCTGGTTCTATCACAATACACACACACACACACACCAGCCTGAGACAGACAGCTGGTATAGATATTCTCAAACCAAATGGCTGAAGTTTGGCAAAATTATAAGCAACTGAAAACAGCATATTTTAGTGGAAAATGTTTTGGGACCTGAACTATAGGCACCACTATCAGCTTTTCCTCTAATAAGTTATCTTCACAGAAGACTTTATTTATGATCCGTTGAAAGATAGATAAGCATTATTGTGGGAAAACTGACATACAGAAAGGCTGAGTAGCTTGTCCAAGGTCACACAAGAAGTCTGTGGCACAGCCAGGAGCAAAACTGCTACTGGGCTTTATCCAAAAGACCATCCATATTTCCACTAAGCCTTCCCTCCTTCCAAAAGATGTGCTGCTTTCCTGTTTAAAAAAAATTAAATGATGCTTTGTGAGACCAAGAGACAATGACAATGACAGTAAAGGATGGAGCATCAGCCTCTACTTTGAATTTCTATTCAGTTAGACATACAGAATAATACCATTTAAACTTTTGTTGATTTATTGAGATATATTTTCTCCTATTCATTTCTTATAGTCTACCATCTAATTTTGGGTAATTTACTGCTTGAGAGACATTGCTGTTATTACACTTGGGGCCAGCTAGCTGTATTTTTCCTTATCTTTAATGCTTCTGCGCTTAACTATGCTTACAGAACTCCTAGGAAAATATAGTGGGTTTTTGTCCTAAGGTATAAATCTTGCAACAAAACCCTCTGTAAACTCTGAATATATTGCTATAAAGAGGAAGGCAGCCATCTACTGTCTACTGGACACAGTTAAGCTGTGGTGATTGTGATAATTGTCACTGCAGTGGTGTTCCAAAATGTACAAGATGCTTTCCAAATACAGAGGAAGGCCTCTATGGGCCATATTTAGCTGGCATAAATTAACATAATTTCACTGATATCAATGGAGCCTATTACCAAACCTAACGAGTTCCCTTTTCCGGCCACTCACTATAACTGCTGTGAGTGGAATCCAAGTCTGTGTACACTGTGTTCCTTGTTTGGGTTTAAAGTTTCAAGATCAGAGGTGGGCAAACTATGGCCCGCGGGCCACATCTGGCCTGTGGGACTGTCCTGCCCGGTCCCCAAGCTCCTTGCCCAGGAGGCTAGCCACCAGTCCCTCCCCCGCTGCTCCCTCCCCCACAGCCTCAGCTCGCTCGGCCATTGGTGCAATGCTCTGGGCGGAGGGACTGTGAGTTCCTGGGGCAGTGCAACTGCAGAGCCGAGCCTGACCTGGTCCTCTAGCGCTGCATGGTGGTAGCAACGGCATGGTCCAGCTCCAGCTGGGCAGCGCGGCTGCAGTGCCACCAGCCGCCGGTGCTCCAGGCAGCATAGTAAGTGGGCAGGAAGCGGGGGGGTGGATAGAGGGCAGGGTAGTCACTGGGCAGGGGTATGGATAGAGGTCGGGGCGGTTGTGGGGGGGAACAGGGGTTGAATGGGGGCAGAGGTCCTGGGTTGGCAGTCAGGAAGGAGGGGGGTGGATGTGGAAGCAGGAGACAGCCAGGGAACAGGGAGAAGGGGTGGTGGATGGGGCAAGGGTCCCAGAGAGGCTGTCAGGAATGAGAGGAGGGGGTTGGATGTGGTGGTGGGGGTCCAGGGACAGTCAGGGGACAGGGAGCAGGGGTGTGTGGATGGGGCAGAGATCCTGGGGGGGTTGTCAGGAAACAGGGGGGTTGGATTGGGCAGGAGTCCCGGGGGGGTGCAGATAGGAATAGGGGCCGGGCCACCACCCCCTCCCCTAGCTGGCCCTCCATACAATTTAGGAAACCCGATGCGGCCCTCAGGCCAAAAAAAGTTTGCCCACCCCTCTTCTAAATCCTCAGCAGCTTATAGCACTGTTTCCTCCCTTGGCCTGTCTAGCACATTGTCTGGGCACCGAGTCCCACCTGCCCTAGGTCACAGAACCTGCACTGACCCACAAGATACCCCAAGTATGTAAACAAACTGCTCTCTCAGAACTCCACCCCAAAGGTGGAGTTTGCTATTCAACTCCTTCAGGGGCACACAGCAGCTGTGAAGCATTTAACATGCAGAAAGACACATCGTGCAGTCTAACACATGTATGCTTTTTAATACTTAATCATGTAAAGCACAAGAGAGTAGAGATAAAACAAACAAACAAAATCTTAATCTGCAATATCCCTCACTTTGTGTCTTATCCTTCCCATGTGAGCCCCTGGGGAGCCATGGGTGCCCATGGAAGCAGGTAAGGTGTCCTCTTCTCATGCACACTATTGCATGCTAGCTGGTTTCTCTCCCACATAGATCCCCTTCCCAGCTTATGTGACCTTGCTTTCTCCTGCACCATGCTTCCTCTTCCTGTCTGGCTCTTCATTTTAAACTCTTTCTGGTCACCTAGCCACCTTTGTTCTTCTCTTGATAACTTTCCATTGCTCCTAACTTTTCCCTTCCCTTCAGAAGAATCAGTTCAACTGGTTTCCTAAGGATGCAGCTCATTCACTGTACCTGACATTTGCATTTGAATAATGTCATTAGATTCAACAGAAAATGGTTGGGATTTATTTGGTGTACACATGCTACAGGACTTGTCAGCACTGTCCGAGCCACATACATGTAGACATTCATGGTACAGCTGATTTTCATAATATAACTTCACAAAATCAACCAGAAATCAGAAATTATATAGATATAATTCCACTGATTTACACCAGTTCAGGATGTGATCCACCCTCTGCCCTAATTAGCCACAGGTTAATCTCTTTTTACATTCTAAAAAGAGAAAGGAATGGGAAAGGGATGCAATATAAAGCACAGTGATCAGTGATTCTAGCTACATATCTTATTAGCTACATGGTTTTGTTTCTAACATATGATTTCCCTTCCTCCATCATTCAATCTCTTTATCTTTCCTCTCAGATGGCTACAGTCACTTAATCAGGCCAAGTTTGACCTATTAAACAAATTATAGCTTTAGTAAATATTAATGAACTGGCTGCTCTCACCTTTTGTTCTTTGTACTAATGTATTTTCAGTGATGGTGTTAATTCAGGTGAAAAGGACTTCTCAGTGTGGAGTCAATTATTACACATTCTTTTGTGTGCCTTTTCATAAAGGCCGGCTGGTAGCTACTGGAAACTGGCTTGATCTTGATATTAATAAATTAGCCAATTTTGTGACAGTTTGGGAATTCAAATGAGGTAAGGAGTTTCAGCAGGCTGAGGTAAAATAGCAGTGCCCAGAAGTTTAATGGGCGAGTCAACTAGAAGGTAGCACATTTTTAAGCATATCTTGTTTTATAATGAGTTGATTTGAGAAAATCCTCAGTTATTTTGTAAAGGTCAGAAATATTATAATATATACTTACAATCAGCTCTCCTGCTCTCACTCAGCTAGTTACAGAAGAAACATATCACGCAGGATATATCCTGTGAAGGAGTAGATCCTACACATGATGAATCTCAAACAAACTCAAATATAGGGTTAAATCCTGAGATGTTAGCATTTAAGGACTATGGAAATCTATGAAGATAAAACTGGGCAACAGGAGTCTCCATCCCCTATATCATGTGCTGTGGAAATAATTTTCTTGGCGGATCTTTGTAGACATGTGAAAGGTAGGGGAATAGCTGTATCATTCACAAACAAGAGTGTGTTGCCTGTGGTTCCACATACAGTGAAGATAGATCTACACATTTCAAACCTGACATAGAGGATGTAGTTCATATTAGTTTTTCCACACCCCTCCCACTGTGCCAAAACCAGCAATGGTCATCCATGGATCAGCTCTGTGTGTGAGTGCATGTTTCCTGGCCTGACACACGTTGGTACTGAGGTTTCCTTCTGAAAAAAACACAACTTTCCATTTTTTTAAAAAATCCCAACCAACTCTATTCTCTCTCTCAAGCCTGTTATGCAGCAGCTTAGTTTCAAGGGGCTAAAGTTATTTAACAGCCTTGGCTCAGTTTTTTAAATTTTTGGGTCCATTGATATTCTGTGTGAAATGAAGGCCAAAATATATATTGTTCATTAGGAGAAGGCAATAGTTTAGCAAGTACTGTGCAGAATACCATAGGTAAATACATCACAGTTAAGCTTGACTTTTAAGAATACTCCAAAAGGCTGTCCTATGTCACAATAGTAGTCATGAGCATGTCAAAAGGCTCACATATGGACAATCCACTTTTCAGTAATCCACTTAAAAAATCCACATGAACCCAGAGTCCCTGTAATACATAGGTGGAGGATTAGTGATAATAAAGCAGACTTCAAGTTGGTGATGAATTCATAATTGTAAATTCTGTGTTTCTCTAGGGCAAGTCTAATTTTACAATTTATCCCTAGTGAAAAGTAGTAGTATGTTGTTGCACTACCTCAGGAGCAGACCAAGGAATGAATTCTAGGAGTCAAACTTTTCCCCTGCTCCACCCTTGCTATTTGAGTGTAGTAAATTCTTCACCTCTTAGAATGAATTAGCTTATTTCATTCTGTGTATACCAGGCCAGCTACTTTGGTTTGTGGGTAGAGGTGGGCAAAGCCAGGACTCCTCCCCAACTCTTTTTACCCACTTGCTCACCTGATAAATTATGCACACAACCACCTTCACTATCATGGACAGCATTAAAATCTGTAGACGGCCAAGAAGGGGAGAAAAGAGGACCCTTACTTCCTTTAATCCCCCTATGCAGGTGTTTAAGGGTCGTGCCAGTCTAGCCACAAGTTTTAGTAAAGGTGGCCAGAAAATGATAATTCTGTTTCATGACAACTTTTGAGGTTGCCACCCCCAACCCCACACATATTGTAACATCAAAAGCTGTTGAATGTTTTTGAAAAATTGACTTTTTTTAAATCCAAAAATACAAGAGTCAGATCTCAGAAACCTTCCTATCAAAGACATGGCTGAAATTGACAGATCTCTGTGAAACATATTGACTTCAATGAAACAGCTGTTTTTGGTTTCAACAAAATAAAGAAAAAATGCTGAAGATGTTCCAAACGTCTAGTTTTTAGGAATTAAAAAAAAACAAACAAAAAGCCCCCCAAACTACTCTTCTATTAACATTATTTTACAGGGCAATATTCCTCTACTTTGTATAAAAAAAATTCCACACTAGCTAAATTTTTGTTCAATCCAGATAAGAGAGGCAAATGTTTACCAGGTTCAGACCTTAGGCCTTATCTATACTTAAGTTTTGCCTGTATAGCTACATTTGGTTAGCAGTGTGGGGGGGGAGGGGAAAACAACAGCAACAAAAAAAACCACACCAAAATATCCATACCAGGAAAATATCTAGTGTAGATGCAGTTATACTGTCAAAAAAGTCCTTTTTCAAGTAGAGCTTATTTTGTTTTGGGAACCAGTAATGGACTCTTTTGCTGGTGTAAGCTCTGTCTCCACTGGGACATTTGTCGGTATAGTTATACCAGCATCACTGTATTGGAAAAAAAAAACTAACGTAAGCAATGCCTTTCACTGAGTGTTACAGTTCTTTGAAAAGAAAGTGAATTGTCAGGTGAAGTGTGAGTTTCAAAAAGTTTTTTTGGCAGACTCAGCATGGGAATGGAATTTCTCACAATATTTCAGCACTTCCAGTTGAAACAAGGAATGCAAGCCAGAAAAGTTAATCAAATTTGTTTTGAACTTTGGTGAAGGGTTAGCTCATTTCTTATTTTATTTGGACTGGTTCGCCCTTGCCTAATTATTTTTAATGTAGTGACAATGAACATTTTCTGTTAGACAGCTGCTGTTGGATCCTAGATAGCTAATAAATTCAATACAATATATATATATGCCAGGATTGCACAGGATTTCTGTGTATGTCATTCCTCATCCATCTGGTATACACACCACATGCCAGTTTCTTTAGCATGCATTGGGAAGGAAATGTTAGGGCAAGGGGAGTCCAGGGAATGAAATGATAAAATTAGGTAGCACTGTATGACAACCACAGCTATTTCACCCCTCCTGGATGGGGACACAGGAGATCTACACAGAATTTTTTCCTTGACTCCTGTTTGCTCACTACAGTTTCTGGAGAAGGTTGAATTAGAGCAGCCAGCTCATGCTATGTAATTCTGCTTCTGTGGACAGGTTTCCTGGCATATACACAGTAATTTGGCTTTTGAAGCTCTTATATTACAGGCAAAATAGGACACTTTCAAGCAACCATTAACTATGGGATAGATTGTGCAACCTTTACACACACTGGTGAACACTGTGTGCATCAATGGTCCCACTGAAGTAGATTATTATTATTTACACCATCCAAAAGTGTGCTAGGCACTTTAGAGAGCCATTAAAGGGCAATAAATCTGCCTAGAAGAGAATACAATCCATCAATCTTATTGAGTCACCACTCAGTTTCTGTTCAGCCCTTACACAGGCAAAACTCTCATTTTGTCCTTGTGAGCAGAAGTGCAGGGATTACATTGTCTAGCTCTACATGTTTATTTAGAGGTGATGTATTTCTCTGTCATTCTGGAATGTTCTTATATTATGAGGTGTATCCCAGACATATACTGGGGGGGATATTACACATAAGAACATACTAACAGCCATAGAGGGTCAGACCAAAGGTCCACTTAGCCCAGTATCCTGTCACCCAGAAACTTTAAAAAAAAAAGCTTAAAAATAAATCCCACAAATGCATTGCCATCACTCTTGCATGTCTCAAGAAATAGGAATATAGGGCTCTGTCGTGACATTTAGGCACAGCTTGCAATGTGCAGCTTCAGTGTCTCAGCGAATGTGTATGCAGCAGTTCAGGGGCAGCATATTCCCTTCTGCATGTCAAATGAGTTCTGGTGTATGCGTGTGCGAGCAGCCTTGCAGCCTTGCCTTCTCTCTACCCTCCTTGCCTATTGTGGGAAGGGATATATCACTGGGGGAGCCTCCAGGCAATGCTTTCTGCATTTCAGACATTCTTCAGTACACTTCTGATACTAAGGCTACACTAATTTGTGTTTTGTATTACAGTACAAAACAACCTTGAGGCCATCTTGTAGCACAGCTAGACTCTGGGGTTTGTCTCTGTATGAACATTTGCATAATACAAGAAACAGAATAAAAATGCAGATCAGTTTACTCACATGGTTTTCATTCCAGTGTTTGAGGTTTTATGTGGAACATATTCAGCCATGGATCCTGGTCACATGCCACCTGAGGCACATTGCACATACGCTAAGAAGAAGATAGTGTCAAGAGCCTGTTGTGAGCTGAGAGCTTTGCCTTTCCCTAGGGCAATGTTTCCCAAACTTGCTGCTCCAGGCCAATAAGGGCTGCAGAAAGTGGCGCGAGCCGAGGATGTACTGGCTGCTGCTTCCTGCAGATCCCATTGGCCTGGAGCAGCGAACGGTGGCCAGTGGGAGCCGCGATGGGCCGAACCTGCAGACACAGCAGGTAAACAAACCGGCCCAGCCCGCCAGGGGCTTTCCCTGCACAAGTTTGGGAAACACTGCCCTAGGGTATATCACATCTGAAATTGAGGCCCAAACTTAACTTTCATTCAGTCCTTACACAAGCAGAATTCTGACTGATTTCAACAAGAGTTTTCCTTGTGTAGCGACTGCGTGAAAACAGAGTATGGGCCTATGGGTTAATTTTTCAGATTGTATTCTGGGAAATGCCATTGCTTCAGGGTTCACATCACACTCCTCATCAGTAACTGGCCCAAGCCAGGAACGCTAATGATCTAACCAGCAAATCAACTTCAGTGATGAATCCTGGTCATGTGCCATCTGTGGCACATTACGCATATGCTAAGAATGGCTCTGTAAAGAGCCTGGCATGCTTTTGGATGCTGTAAATAATAATAATAGTGCTAAATAGTGCCACAATATTTTTGTATTTTCAAACAGCCTCAATTATTATGCATAATCTCACAATTTTCTGCCTATCATTACAAGCAGTTTCCATTGTGTCAACATAATTTAGCTTTAGTTTCACTGAGACAGAGTATAAACCATGTAAAGTACATACCATATATACTAAATCTTAAGCTGGTTTATTTATAAGCCAACTCTCCCCCCCGCCCAAGATGGATAAGTAAAAATGGAAAAATATTATAACCCGTTCATAAGCCAACCCTATAATTCACGGGTCAGCAAACTTTGGCTCCTGGGCCATCAGGGTAAGCCGCTGGTGGTCCAAGATGGTTTGTTTATCTTGAGCATCCTCAGGCACAGAGGTAAACCTAATTAAACAAAATGTCCTGGTGCACCAGCGGCTTACCCTGATGGGCCAAGACATCAACTTGTGAGGAAATATTTTTGCGGGGGGAGAAGCTGGGAGTCAGGGGAGTAACCCATGTGACCACCCTCCCCATGACCCCACCCCTAGCCCAGGACCCCCACACTCTCCCCATCCCATCCATTCCCACCTTATCTGGGGAGGATGTCTCTGGCCTGGCTGGAGCTGCTCTGGCAGGCTGGGTGGCGTGGCCATAGCCTGCTCCGGTGGGCCAGACCAGGCAGCGCGTGGTCGCAGCATGTTCCAGTGGCCATAGCCTGCTCTGGGGGGTGGGGCCAAGCAGCACGGGTGCAGCCTCCCAGTCCCGGAGCTACAGCTGCTTCGGAGGCTGGGGGGAGAGAAGTGTGGCCAGAAGCGGAGAGACTCTGGCCCCGCCTCTTCCCTTCTGTCTCTGCTGACTGTGCTGCCTCTCCTTGCTCCCTCTGTTGGGGGGAGGGACTGTGTCCCACCCTCTCTATGCCCCTTCCAACTCCTTTCTCTGGTGCTTCCCTTTTTTACTAAAAAAAAAATTAGCTTATGAACAAGTATATACCATACTTTAAAATCCCAATATCGATCCTGCACTCTACACACACCCAAAGATTCTCTTGAAGCCAGTGGAAGTTTTAGGTGAGCAAGGAATGGAGACATCTGCTTGATGACTAATAATAATGGCAGCAATTGTTTTAATAAGGAATGTGCATGGTTTTCATCTCATTTTTGTCACTGGATATTGGAAGCGTTAGGAGTCAAATCCTCAGCTGGTATAAATCAGCATAGCTCTTTTGACTTTAACAAAGCAACAGTGGTTTACAGCATCTGAGCATATTTTGCTAGTTCTGCTTAAACAAATAAGGTGAGTATGTTGCCACACCATGCACTGCTAACCAGAGCAGGAAAGGTTGGGCAGAATGTGAATTTTAATTCTTATAGAAGAACACTTGAAAAACAATTACAATTTTACATTCTCATTTCTTTGTATAATAAGATAAAGATAAGTTTCATTTTAATAACTATATGTTCCATATGTGTCAGGCATTGCAACTTGGTAAAAATACAACCAGAAGCCGTCAATGTCTGTTCTCTAACTGTAGTCATAAAAGAGTTCCTTTCAGAAAAACGGGCCAGCAGCATTCTCAATTTGCAGTTAATTAAAGTGTCCTCCTATGGATATATACATTTGTTACAGTGCAAGTATTTTTTTGCTATCATAGAAGGAAATTTTCTGAATAAATTTGTCACCACTCTCTGCAGGTGACAAAAAACCAGTATAATCAGATATACATTCGATTGTCTCAGTAAATTGAGAAAAACAAAATTTTTTATTATGGGCAACCGCTGATGCTCTGACAACCATTGCTTCTGTTTCCTCATTTCCTATCTTAGATTTGTAAGAAAGATAGTAGACGTTACTACTGTCACAACAAAGCGTATTTTTGCATTCACTATACTAACATGATCATTTGGTATTGCTGTATTCTGGATAATAAATAACTTTCATACAGAATATCAGGAACATTCAACTTTTATCTATGGAATAACAGCAAGTTTCTCTTAGTTTGATTTCTGTAAAGCCTAATCCCGATTTTGGATTTGAAAATTACTCATCACAACTTCCTGGAATACAGATCTATGGTTTTTATAATCACCTCCTGAGGTCCATGGAATAAGATTCTGTTCCTCCCCTTCATGATCATACATAAAAGGTGGCCTACTTTAATGATGTCAGACTGATTCCAAAGTGCATGTTAAGAAAACTCATTGGCAAGAGATTTCAGAGACAGACAACTCTGCAGCCCTCATTGGTTTCAGTAGAAAACATACAAATTTCTGGTTTAATATATGTATATATGAAAGATCTCAATGAATCCAACTGGCATTCCGAAAACTTTCACTTTGTTAGACAGCACCACTGTTATGAAATTGTTAGCTGGAAAAGCATTCAGGGTATTGACTTGCAAGTAAGCACACCAGGCATACCACTGTGTTTTCAATATTACTATGCCCAGGGATGTCACAGTAACTTACAGACAGGAGCTGTGTTTAATCAGGTATGCCAAAGCCCTTCAGTTTCAAAGTGGAAGGCCTGGAGTTCTCCACATATTCTTCTAGTTCATAGCCATTCTAAATCACTGCTGATGCATGAGCAGTAATGGAAAGATCTGTGTGCTCTCTCTCATTCAGATGGGGGAAAAGCAGATTGGGGTTTTCTTTGTTTAAAATTTACCTTCGAACTTTTATTGAATGTGTTTGGGTCCTAACTTTCATTTTAGTGGAGGCACTCTGAAGAGTTGCAGCAACCTTATTGGCACTGCACCCCTTTAATCTAAACAGGTCCTCACTGAGGTTGTTTATGCTGCTGTTTCTCTAGCCTTGCTGGTCAGGTTTAGATCTATCCTCCTAGCATCACCTCTTAACACCCTGGTGTCAGATCCCAGCTTCTCCTGTCTTCTGCTTTTTTCCCCAGCCCAATGTCCTATTAATCTCTCCTTCCGTACTCCCAGCCTGCAATATTTGTTTCAGTCCCACCCACCCCATCTGACTTTATGTGATGGGACTATTATATTTGAGTATTTCTTCTTTCTGGTTCTCACTGTATTATGAGGTTGAGCCAACAATAAAGGCTCTGGACAGTGAAAATGAGAGCTTATAACATTTCAACAATATGAGGCCTGATTCCACACAGAGTTATTCCTGTTTTACATTGGCATAACAGAAATGAAATCAAATGCTGCCATGAAAGTGGAGTTATGCTAAGGTATCTCAGGCCCAGGATTACAGTTTAAGTAGCATTCATGAAGGCAATGTATGACCTCCTTGTTGTTATCTGGAAGTGCATACCTATTATCTGAAAACTTGATTGGACACATCCACACATTAGATCAAATTCACTTCTGAATTTGATGAACAAGTTTAAGCAGGTACAACTTAAACTTTTATTCCTGCCTCCCCAACATTTTTGTTAAACCAATTTATAAACCCTCTCAGCAAAACCTTATGAGATGCAAAACAAATAATTAAAGTGCTAGTAGAAGTAGCTGAGCTACAATTAGTAAAAAGCATTGGAATGCAATTATGGGGATATAGGTTAGTGTCCAATAATAGGACCATTAATATATGTCATACCTTTATTTTTCAGCACAATCTTTATCTTAAATTATCCCAATTCTTTCTCATAAGAAAGAAGCAAATTACCAAGAAGAATTGGGAGTGGAAAACTCAGGTTCACACTGCAGGAAGCTGCATAAAACTTAAATTTAATTAAACTCTTTGGGGTTTTACAGTACCCGACTTACAGATTTGTCCAACTCACAGCAAAACCACTTATGTGTAAGCATGACATAATGGGATGCCTCTCTGAGATATTTCAAAACCAAATAAAGACCTGTTCAGACTAGTACAATGTTTTGTTTTTTTGTTTCAAAAATGGTTTATCTTAACAGTCAGAGATAGATGTAACTGAATTATTATATACAGCTATAAACATATTTATTTTTAATGAGTATTACTTTCAACCTCTATGTTCACTTCTTGGCTTGGTAATGGCCATTCCTGCAAGAACTTTTATTGTAGGCACCATGCTAATGTATTCTATCTTTCTTCTGAAGATAATCTAAAATGGTTCTTTAGTAAACTTCAATTCCCAACATACCCAAGCCAGTTTAAGTCCAATAGTGTATTGTCAGTCACGCAAGTATAACTTTCAGGAGCAGGATCTGACTTAAAGCCCCAATCTCAGTAGGTAGCAGAAATATGCAGAAGAAGATGTTGCCTTTTGGTTAAAGAGTATGTACCATAGTTAGAGATCCTTATGGTAAATGCATTCCCACCATCCACCCATACATTTTATATGAAGTTAGACATATGCCAAAGATCATATTCCTATTCTATAAGAATTATGAAATATTTTTACGTCACACACATAGGATATTTTTAGTCTCTCTCTCTTTCTATTTACTTATTTAGCTTTTCCTTTTGGTTCTTTGCTATCTCAGAATCACTGCAACATGTGGTCTTGCTAATAAAGGTCAGCATCTGAAAACAGGCCACACAGTGATTTGAATATCAAGCACACAATGTCTAAGAAACCTGGTATACATTTATCTTCAGCTGTTTGACAGGTATTATGATACCAATTGACTGTGAATTTTTACATGTAATTTAAAGGCTAAAATAGATTTGAAAATTGGGAAAGGAAACTGAGAAACAAACTCTAATGAGGACAGAAGAAATCCATTCTCGTAACAAGGCTTTAACAAGGATGTGGAATCGTCCAACCTAACCATTTCTTAAAGTAATCTTTCTTTTGAGATCACAGATACCTTGAGGAGACACTGAAGAAAGCATTGTACAAGGCTTAGTAGCTGCACTGATGTAAAAGTTCATTTACACAAAAGAGATAAGCCTTACAAAATAGTCTAGAAAATTTGAAATCTTAAACTCTTTCCTGATGACCTTCAGAATCTCACAAAGTACTTTTGTAAATGGAGACTCAAAGTAAGGGTCTTGAAAATTATCAAGAGCTACTGGAAATTGTATCCCGCCAAAGCAATATGGTAGTTTGATCTTCTAACTTCTAGATCACTGCAAGCCTGGACAAGCAAAGCAGACTGAGAAAAACCATCAATAGCTGCTGTAATTTATATCATGCTAAAGCAATTTGACAATTTGACCTTCTGAGCTGGGAACCCCCTAGGCTGTGCCTGGAGTACTTTGTCACTGATCTGGAAATGCTCATATTGTGTCAACACCTAGGAAAGAAAGACAGGAACTAGGCACACAAAATCACCACCCCTTCTATGGTTATGGTTAGATCTTAAGGAGCTGAGAACTACAGCCTTTAAACACTGTTTTTCTTCTGCTGAATTTTGTTCCTTTGCCTGGAACTATTGAACCCAATGCAGTATTCTGGATATCAAACTGAATACAACAAAACACATAATTATAGGCTCTACTAACTCCAAACTATAAGGGTGGCACCAAATCATAGCCAGAATTGTCTCATTTCTTATTCATCTGGAAGCTGCAATACTACCAACATGCAGGCAACCTCCATGAACTATCCAAGCCTATGAAAAAATGTCTTCTAGCAAACTGTTGGAAATCCTGTGAGGCTCTTTGTTTTACTAATACCAGTTTACATGGAATGAAATTGCATCTTAACCATTGTGACAAGAGCCAATATCTCACCCATTAGGCCAAGATTATAGGGGAAAACAGCAACATGCATATTTCAGGCTATGATGTCCTTTGTCAGTCTTGGGATATGTTGATCTATTTTTATGACAAGGAACATGGCTGGAATAAAGTGTTGCATAAATTAGATGGCAAGAGAATAGCTATTGTGATGCAGTGCTAAACAGACAGTGTCAATTACATTGGAGGACCACCAGCAAGTTTGAGAGAGATGCCATCTAACTGGAAGTCTGAAGTCCACTTTGTGACTGCAAAATTTTGTGATAAACTACTTTACTGTCTGTGATATAAATTACAAAAACCTGAAGAATATCAGTGGAGTATCAGGTGTGAAGGATAGAAAGGCAGCTATGTCCTAAAAGAATTGTATAAGAAATATAGAAGTTCACCTACAGCTATGAAGGCTTAGAAAACACTTTCCATAGCTACCTAATGTTCATGTAATTGAAATTTCACATGCACATGCCAAGCCCATTTTTGAGTGATGGCAGGATGATCTGAAATTATCATGATGTATAAACAGAGAAGTTCCCAAGATATTCCCTTGATAACCAAGAAAGGTTCTTCAGGTAAACACCAAATAGTTGGTACTTATCCATGTGAAATAACTAGGGCAGGTTGAAAAATTTCTGTTGAAACTTTTTAAATGGAAAATTGGGTTTTCAGCAAAGGGTATTTCTACACAGCAGTTGAAAGGAATGACAAAAATAGCAGATGGCATGGGCAGTGACTCAGCCTAGTCACAATTATGTACCCAGAGGATCTGGCAGAATTGTACTTGGATGGCTATCCTGAGCCACTGCAGCCATGCTGTTTTCATACACTAACACAGAGTTAGCATGTGTATGTCTACCCATGCTAAGAATTATAACTCCCAGCAGATGTGCTGATGTACCCTAGATGAAAACTATCATAGGAACTGTGACACATTGAATCACAGAAACCCCTTTGGGGCTGCCAACTGATGTGCCAAGACTACTTCTGCCCCGCTTTCTCTGCCAGCTTGGGACTCCAGAGCTCTGCCTGGTTGTGCTAGACATGCTTGCTGGCTCCAGACACAGACCCGGGTTTGAACAATGTCTCACAAGCTGCAGCCTTAACTGAAAACAGCTTAAGAAGTGTTCCTGTGTCCAACACTCAGATGCCCAACTCCCAAGGGGGTCCAAACCCCAAATAAATCCATTTCACCCTGTATAAAACTTATACAGGGTAAACTCATAAATTGTTCACCTTCTAGAACATTGATAGAGGGCTATGCATGGCTGTTTGCCCCCTCTCCCCTAGGTATTAATACATACTCTGGGTTAATTAATAAGTAAAAAGTGATTTTATTAAATACCAAAAGTAAGATTTAAGTGGTTCCAAATAATAACAGACAGAACAAAGTGAATTACCAAGCAAAATAAAATAAAACATGCAAGCCTATGCCTACATCTAAAACTCCCTGGGCTACTTCCCCATGGCCTCCCCCCAGCACCTTTGTTATCCTCACCACAGGATCTTCCCCTTGAACCCTGATCACACTTGTACTCCTCAGTCCTCCAGCACCACACCTTTTCACTCCCTGATCCTTGCTTGCCCTCCACTAACTGATGGGAGGTACTTTTTAACAAGGTGTCCTGATTAGTCTGCCTGCCATAATTGACTCTAGTATGTTCTTAATTGGCTCCAGGTGTCTTAATTAGCCTGCCTGCCTTAATTGGTTCTAGTAGGTTTCTGATTGCTCTAGTGCAGCCCTTGCTCTGGTCACTCAGAGAACAGAAAACTATTCATCCAGTGGCTAGTATATTTGCCTTCTGCCAGACTCCTGTACTCCACTGGTCTGGGTCACAATATGCATTATGGTTAAGACTATGATTTGGTCATGGAGGACAGAGAAATCATGGAATCAGTGACTTCCACAGACCTCCATGACTTCAGCTTCCAGAGGGTGGGAGCTGCAGGGTATCACTGCTGCCTGAAGTGGTGGGGGAATCCTCTGCAGCTCCCCAGCCTCTATAGTGGTGGTGGTGGGGGGGAATCCCTGGAGCTCCCCAGTCCCCACAGATGGTGAGCGATCCCTGGCAGTTCCTCAGCTGCTGCTGCCAGAGGGGGTATCCCTCAGAACTCCCCAGTCCCTGTGAGCAGTCCCTGGCAGCTCCCCAGCTGCTGTAGGCAGGGGAAGGGAATCTTCCAGAGCTCCCCAGATGCTGCCGGCAGCAGGCAAATCCCCCACAGTTTCCCAGCCTTTGTGGGGGGGATTCCTCATGGCTTCCATAAATTTTTGTTAATTGCCTGTGACCTGTCTGTGGCTTTTACTAAAAATCTCCATGACAAAATTGTAGCCTTAATTATGGCACATCCTTTAATTACATGCAAAAAATGACTACCTGTGAAAAATTTGGTAACTCAGCGATGGAGGCAGAGAAAGAATGCCAGTCTCCAGGGTGGCATTCAACTGCCCTATCATGAGACCATCATTTCTCAACAGCACGCTCTCTCATTGACTACAAACCTTCTAACATCACTGTTTACAGTATAAATAGCAAATAACTGTTACTGTAACTTTGAAATGACTTGTTTTTAATTGTGTAAGAAAAAACTGAGTATGGACTCATATAATTTCCATCTTTTTTAAAAAGATACATATTCAGAAAGCTAGAACCCCTTATTTATAGGAAACCTATACATACACATGAAAATGAGCTGGAATTTTGTATTTTATTTTTGTGTAACACTTTTTGAGGAAGTAACTAACAGTTGCCCTTTGGAAAGAACCATTAGAACGTACCACAGTATAAACTCAAAGGAGCACAGCAGGAGCTTATCTAACCCCAGCATGCTTGCATTGCAGCACCTCTTGGGACTGTTATTTGTAATAATGTTATGGTAAGCTGAGGTAAGTCAGTTATCAAAAAAGAAGCTGTTCCCATGACAACCAGAACAACATTGACTCTCGCCAAGCATGAAAATGAACTGGAGGGAGGGAGGGAGGGAGTGATGAGTAGAGATTATCTCTGATGTTATAATGTTATTGCTCAGATAGCAACATAGGGCAATGAATATGAACTCTGTTTGTGTCAAGGGGAATCAGCTTTTTTGGTGTCCCAGTTCTCTCAAATTTCCTAAAAAAACCAACAAAATACAAATATAGACACTGAAGATCATTCCAGACACACATTAATTAGTGGCTGTAACTTGGTTCAAATTTCCAGTGGTATGTTTACAAAAAAAGGTTCTGAAAAAAGCTGAAACACTATGGTATAGACCCTGTAAAACAAACAAACAAAAATACGACACAACCTTAACTATGATCTGCTACTGCAAGATACTATATGCGCATACAGGCACACATACGCACACACAAACAGAGACATAATAAACATCAGTTGAAAAAAATGGCTTTTACAAAAAATACATTTTCATCAAAAAGGGATGACATTTTTGTCATGGTATAATTCCCCACTCTGAACCTTAGCGTCCAAAAGATGGGGTACCAGCATGAATTCCTCTAAGCTCAATTACCAGCTTAGAACCTGTAGCGCTGCCACCAACCAGGAATTTCAGTGCCTGGTACACTTTGGTCCCCCCAAAACCTTGCCCGGGGATCCCCAAGACCCAGTCCCTCTGGATCTTAACACAAGGAAAATAAACCCTTTCCCTCACCGTTGCTTCCCCTCCCCAGGTTACCCTGGAAGATCACTGTGATTCAAACTCCTTGAATCTTAAAACAGAGAGGAATGCACCTTTCCCCCTCCTTCTCTCTCCCCCTCCCAGACTCTCCCTGAGAGAGAAAGTAATCCTAACATAGAGAGAAAATAACCTCTCTCTCCTCCTTCTCTCCTTTCTCTCCACCAATTTCCTGGTGGCTCCAGACCCAGTCCCCTGGGGTCTCACCAGAATAAAAAAACAATCAGGTACTTAAACGAGAAAAGTTTTTAATTAAAGGAAGAAAAACACAGTAAAAATTATCTTTGTAAATTTAAGATGGAATATGTTACAGGGTCTTTCAGCTATAGACACTGGGAATACCCTCCCAGCCTAAGTATACAAGTACAAATTAAAATCTTTTCAGCCAAATACACATTTGAGCTCCTTCCAACCAAATACACATTTGCAAATAAAGAAAACAACCATAAGCCTAACTCGCTTTATCACCTAGTACTCACTATTCTGAACTTATAAGAGCCTGTATCGGAGAGATTGGAGAGAAACCTGGTTGCACATCCAGTCCCTCTGAGCCCCCAGAGTGACCAACAACCAAACACTAACAGCACACACAAACTTCCCTCCCTCAAAATTTGAAAGTATCCTGTCCCCTGATTGGTACTCTGGTCAGGTGACAGCCAGGCTCACTGTTCTTGTTAACCCTTTCCAGGCAAAAGAGATATGAAGCACTTTTGTTCTATTAACTCTTACTTATCTGTTTATGACAATTGTTTATTTTGGTGTGTGTGTGTGTTTGTGAGAGAGAGAGAGAGAGAAAGAGAGAGAGAGGGGGGGAAATACTGTGCCTTTCTCTGGGAATTAAAAAAGAACATGCAAAGGACTACAGAAAAATGTTCATTTCTCAATTTATACAGTAAATGAAAAAAATTATAACTATTTACATAATGTTTTCATTAATGCTTTCAATAAGTTTAAAAAAATGAAAAACATTGCATTAAAAATAAAACCAAAATGAGTCTATTTCAAACATTTCTAAAGGAAAACAACTTAGAAATATCAGCATTTTCTGGAAAAAAAGCTTGTTTTCATCTTTGGATCAGTTCTAAATGCCATTTGTCTTCCTTTTAATGAACATGGAGAACAATTGATCACTGTGCTCTTTAACCTATATTTGAAGACTATTATCAGGTCCCTCCTCAGTGTCCTTTTCTCAAGACTAAACAGTTTTTATAACCTTTCCTCATAGGTCAGGTTTTCTAATTTTTTTATAATTTTCTTAGCTCCCCTCTCGATTCTTTCCAATTTATCCCCGTCTTTCGTAAAGTACAGCACTCAGAAATGGACACACTACTCCAGCTAAGGCCTCATCAGTGCTATGTAAAGAGGACCAATTACCTTCCGTGTCTTACATATGTTGTGGAAAATTGACCACATGGTTGATAATTTGTTCCATTATCTTTTCACATATGGAAGTTAGTCTGATTGGTCCATAATTCCCTGCATCGTCTTCATTTCCCTTTTTAAAGATAGCTACTATGTTTTCTTTTTTCCAGTCCTCTGGGACCTCACCTGTCCTCCATGAATTCTCAAACATAATTGCTAATGTTTGTGAGATTGCTTCAGTTAGCTTCTTATGATGAATTCAATCAGGCCCTGCTGACCTGAATACATCTAACTCATCTAAATAGTCTTTAACCTGTTCTTTCCCTATTTTAGCTTCTCTTCCTTCCCCCATATTGTTAGTATTAATTGTGCTGGTTATCTGGTCACCATTAACCTTTTTAGTGAAGAATGAAGCAAAATAGGCATTAAAACCCTCAGCCTTCTCATGTCATCAGTTATTAATTCTCCTTTCAAATGAGTGAAGGACTGTACCATCCTTCTTCTTATTCTTGCTTCTAATGTATTTAAAGAACCTCTTCTTATTGCATTTTATGTTCCTAATTAGGTGTAATTCATTATGTTCCTTGCCTTTCTAATTTTACTCCTGCATGCTTGTGCTAATCTTTTGCAGTCATCCTTAGCAATTTGTCCATTTTTCTACTTTTTATAAGATTTTTTTTTAATTTGCAGGTCATTAGAGAGTTCCTGATGGAGCCATATTAGTTTCTTACTATTCTTCCTATCTTTCCTTCACATTGGAATAGTTTGCAGGTGTATATTTATTATTGCCTCTTGAGAAACTGCCTGCTCTCCTGAACTACTCTGTCCCTTAGATTTTCCTTCCCATGGAAACTTCACCAATTCTTTGAGTTTCCATTTTTTTAAAGTCCTTTATATTATATGAAGTCTCTATATACTGTAGCAAAAAGTACACCAAATACTTGCATTTTGGCCATGGTATATGCTGTGCCATATCAAAAGCTAAACATACTGGCAGTATGACATAGTAAATAGTTTAAACTGATTTTGTTGACCAGCTCACATAAATCCCCTTTAAGCCCTCAAACTAGTTCTTAAGCAGTGAATAAGCCTTGTGCCTCTACAAGGAAGAAAATTTCACTCCCTGAGATCACCACAAAATTTGGCAGAATTTAGCCCCAGTAAATGGCTGAGCATTCTAGAGAAGAGAAATAATTTGTGGGCTAATTTATTTAAAAAACCTTCTAAATAATGCCTTAAACATCTGCACCTGTATCAATTGAGTGCGGAAATATCCCACTCAAACTAGCATAATACACAGCAATTGCCTACCGGATTTTTTGTGTGTGCAAAATGTATCAATTAAGCAGATTCCTTTGAAAATTTGTGCTTATATATTTTGTTTAGTAATTGGGAAGTGGAGAAGAAAGAGGAAAGAGATGTGTGTCAATTAGTAATATAAAAAATATATTATATGCCTGCAGTGGACAGTTGTCCAGTAAACAGTAATATATATCCTTCATTGCTTCCTCTGCAATGCAATAGGCATCCTCCCTGGTGCCTGGCAAGCTGGTTAGCACATTCAGCAAGTCCTCTTGAGGATGTCTGCTGTATAGCAGGTGACACATTGAGGGACATACATAGCTATTTTTGCCTTGCTTACTATCTTTTGATGTTTCCATATCATCTAAAGTATTGAAAAATGACAAATGGTCACTGAAATAAATGCATTATAGGAAACACAAACTGCATTTTCAGCAGGTTATCAAACAGCAAAATAAAAACAGTATTGATCTCCTTCAAGTTTTAAACCGGAGGTGTGACTGAAGATCACATTTTTGCTAGAGAGGGGCAAAATTATAAGGGATGATCCAGTGCCTCTGCTTATCTGTTTGTCAAGCACACAAACATGCACACAAAAGCTTCAGATGGTTCATAAGAAGTAGTATAATTTGAAAACTATTTGTATTCAAAGGAATAATATTGTCCTGGCCAAGGAGGGAAACTTCCATTATTATGTCATTGAGCCAGACTCTCATCTGGTGTAAAATATATAGGTAGTGTTTTATGATAGCAAGTGTTTTTTGATTAGCATATAGTCAGAATTATAACATTTAATTAAAATTGAAACTCCTCATCTCCTCATGGCATTTACACCATTAAAAAATTCTGATCCAAATCCTCAGCTGTAGCAAACCAGCATAGCTCCATTAAAGTCAATGGAACTATACTGGTTTAGAACAGGTGAGTACTTTGCCCTTGGAGTTTTCTTTAAAAAAGTCTCACTCTCAATACTGTTATAGCTACATTACTAACCCACCTATGTGAAAAGTGCTACTGAACACACGATTTTAAAACTCACCCCTCTAATAATCTTTCCCTGGTCGTTGGTCCCAGAGTGCACTGCGTCTGTCCGTTTAGATCTTGATCCTGCAGATACTTTTACTGTTGAATGGTTTGCATACACTGAGAGTAGTCCCATTGAAATCGGTGGTATGGTCCAGCCAAAGTATTTCATCACAGGTTTAAAGGGACACTAATGTATTTGCCCCTAAAAGCAACCCCATTACCAATTGTAAGACAGCTAGAAATATTGCCACAATTTAGAAAAAAATATGTTGAAACTATTTTAAATAAACATTTTTCACAGTAATTGTAGCACCAAATAACCTGAAAATGTAACTGCCTTAATTATTTTCCTTTGTCAAATTTAGATAAATGCCCTAAATAAGCATAAACAGTGAAAAGCAAAGTGCATTTAAAAAAAATTACTCCAATCTTTAAACTGACAGGAGTTGTTTTAGAAAAAATGTTCAATTATGGATTTTTTTTAATACATGAGGATATGACACCTTCCCCACATCTTTCTCTCACACTGGATCACTTTCACTTTAAACCTGTTAAGTAAAGAATCATCTACAACAGAATCTGATTTCAGTGTAGCTGAAAAGAAACAGTAGCAAAAATGCTCTGAATTGCTTCCAGTGCACTATGATATCCCAATTTACAATTCACTATGGATGAAATTCACCACAATGCAGAGGGCCCATACAATGCTTGTGCAACGTTCAGTTCCTAAAGTGGTGCACAGGGCTTGTGCTAGGTGTCCGCACAGGGCTAAATTTCACCACATAAGAAGGTTGCTTAATACTATATATTTTCTGTATTTAACACATCTGGTTTAACACATCTGTATTTAACACATCTGGATCTGGTTTAGCTAAGTCCCAAGCAAAGAGGAAGACTTTTCTTTTCATCTTTGTTTTTCTTTACTTGTTTCCTCCCTAGAAAAGGTCAGTGTTATAATAAAAGAAGACAGCTTCACCATTTAAGAGACATTCTTCTAGAAATGTCATCTTTCCGAGGAAGCAATATAATGTATTTTCTCCACTGATGCCATAGCTCTTTTGTCTGTCACCCACAGAACATAATTTGCAAGGAAGGATAACACTTGGAATCAAAGCATTAATCAATCATTAATGCTGAATTTACACTGGAAATCCTATAGAAGCCTTTAAGACATTCACATTATTGCTAAGTAAATCTATCATGATTAATGATATTACAATGATCAATAAAGGAATTGATATTATCAGAATTACTTGATAATATTAACTATCAATGAGGCACCAACTGCCAGGCACGCTCTGGTAGCATCAGGGAGGTTCTGCAAGCAGCACCACCCCTCACTTTCCCCCTATAGAGAACCATTCACAGACCCTTTTGTCCATTTCCACCCATTTGGGTTCTGCTTAATTAAATTAACAAAGATTCCAAATAAAGTTTTCAAATCCATTAGTTCTCCCAGACATTTCCTGCCTGTTGTCTCACTCCCTAAGTCCCAGGTGTCTCTGCTGGCACCTACTTGCTCCCATCAGCCCCTATATTTCTTTGGGGAATTGTCTCTCCGCAGCTTCCTGCCCCCCTTATAGGGAAATCAGGTGATTCCTGCTTTGTTGTGCCTCCTTAGTAATCAAGGTTGGCTGGCTCCAGACCTCTAGCTGTAAAAGGGCAAGTCATCCTGCTACACTTGCAAAGGTTAAATATACTTGTAAAAGAAATATGGCTGGAAAATAGATCTGGAAATGTCCAAACACCAACCTTCAGCAAGTGGTATAGATTTTATTCGAGAGATCGATTGTTATGGGGTATTAGAAATTACATTGTTGAGAAATAAGAACAGATGACTAAGGAAATTCTGGGCTGACAGTTAAGTGTGTGGAAACTTTGGTCATATAGAATTTCATGCATATAAGATGAAATTCATCCATGCGCAAAGGCCCAGTACAAGGCATATGCACCGCTTAAGTCTAATTTATGTAGTTGAAAATAAGATTGAAGGGCAATTTAAGTAAGTGATGAGTAGGTCTTTTGCTAGCTTTCTGGACAGGGTTGAAGTTTACTCATAGCACCTATATGTCCTGATTAATCTAGCATGAATGTGTCCCTCTGTCCTTTCGCATGATACCATCATAGTTGACATAAGAGCCTTCTCTTTTTTGTAGTGCCTGGTAACTGTATATTTTGTCAATTCGTTGTATGTACAGTTTTAATTATGTAAGCAGAGTCTGAATGAACTCTCTGCTGACATCTACTGATGAGCTACGGAAAAGGACTTCAGGAGCTGATCTTATTTGCATGGGCACACCCAACCTGCCTAGGTGCTCAACAGGATGGAATTGCTTGCCCAAATTATCACTTTTGGCTGGTGCTGGATCCCAAGTCTCTTGTTATTGTGCAGGAGTAATAAAGTGTTGTTATCCTTGCTATGTTAATTGAATTCAGCAGAACTGTATTTGGCATATCTCTATGGAGGGATTCACCATCAACTAAATGGCACTTGCTAGACAGGGGACTTGGGTTCCAAAGCCCAGTGAATGGAGAGAGGACGAGGGTAGGTATGTTTACTTGGTGGTGTGGGCCCTGCTTAAATGTTGTAGACACCATTTGGCCCTTCCTGTCTCCAGCTAATTTAGACTCAATTGAGAGTCTTGTTACATGCTGCAGCGCTGAAATCACTGATACCTAGGTCTAAGTATTACACCTGGTTTGGGACAGTGTCTTGGATGCAAGAGGCTGCTTAGTGTCTACCAGCAGCGAGGCTTCCTCACTAACAGCTGAAATCACTGAAATCTCTGTTTAGTGGTGGGCCCTGAAAACTTATTGGTGATGAATCAGCAGGGCAGCGGGTGGAGAGAATTGAAGTGAGCAGAGAGGCACAAGCAAGGGGGCAGCTGGTAGAGGGGCACAGCTAGCAGCCACTAGGGTGATGGGTGGAGAGGCGCAGTGAGCAGCCAGCAGGATAGCAGGCAGAGAGGGACGGTGAGTGAGTGCCTGAGCAGCGGAGAGAGTAAGGTGCCTCCCTTCCCCCTCCCTCCACCCAGGGTGGAAGGTGAACTCTGCAGATGCACCCCTGAACTCTGGGTCTGCATTGACCAAAGGACAGCAACTGTGAGTGGGGTGCAGAGAAAGGACGGGCACATTAAAAGGACTTTTGGGTTGCTGGAACCTGAGGGGAAAAGGACACTGCCCAACTTACTTGGGGGTGGGTCTTTTGCTCATGGTTTATGTTTATGAACCCTGTTTATGGTGTTTTCCTAAATTAATGCTGAGTTATTTCCCTCCTTTTATTAAGCTTTTTGTTACACTCAGAGTCTGCTTGCGAGAGGGGAAGTATTGCCTCTTAGAGGCACCCAGGGGGTGATGTGCAATTATCCCAGGTCACTGGATGCGGGTTCAAGACAATTTTGTGTTGTATTGTTGAAAAGAAACCCCTAGATACTGAACCTGGCCCTTGTTGCTGCCAATTCTGACTGGCAGAAGGGTTCTCAGTTATACATTATTATTCTGAAGTTTGAAACCCGTATTTTTTTTAAAACATCCACAAAGAAAATAAGGTACATTTATAGAAAAGCTGAGGAGGGTGGAGAAGAGGAGAAATATTTGTTTCCCTTATGTCATGGAAAAGTAAACAAGGCAGCCAGTGAGATGTACAGTAGAAATGTCAATATTGCCAATAGTAAGGGCATGATCTGACACTGAACTCAAGGAGTTCAGTACTGAAATAATCTGCTGTACAATATGAGATCAGAAGCATCTATGTTCAGAT
Source organism: Gopherus evgoodei (assembly GCF_007399415.2). Lineage (NCBI taxonomy): Eukaryota > Metazoa > Chordata > Testudines > Testudinidae > Gopherus > Gopherus evgoodei. The sequence continues at coordinate 200,719,068 of NC_044323.1, forward strand.
TTCTTGTCAATAGCTAGAAAAAGGTACAGGGTACACAGCATAGTAGCTGATGAGGTCATAAAGATAGCACAGGATAGGCCCTACTATTGAACATGTACATGGATTCTAACACCAGTCTGCTTAGTGCCAAGACTCTGATTTTACCAAAAAAAATTGTAAGCGAGCAAGTATGTGTCGTGTACTGAAGAAAAAATTAAAAGGTCTCACATTCCCTTGCTCTTTTTAGAACATATGTTAATGAAACTCAGAAACAAAACCCACTTTGCTGTCTATACTGATCTCTCAAACAAGCCAACATGGCTTTTGTTTGTTTCCTGTGGTTTCTCTGGTAATCTGTTTTCCAGGTTTCCATGATAAGAGTAATGATAGTGCTGCTGTCGCCATTGCCTTACAAATCCAAATCCTGATTTTTTGCAAGATGACTTTGTTGTACATGAGGCATCATTCTTTGTTTTAGTTACTGAAGAAAATAACTCTATTTCCTGAAAACTAATTCACATTTTTCATAATACTGTGAAGCCTGTAATAAACAAGCTGCCCTTCAAATTCTGAAGGGCTCTTCATTAAAACATAAAATCACTTCTCTCTCTCAGCTGAGCTCAAAGCTGAATTATGATTTTCAGTTGCTTTGGTTAATATTTCATTAATTAAAATCCTGTATGGCCCATTTCCACAAAATTTCAACACACAGATTCCTTGTTTGTATCACACCCAGCACACTGGGGCTTTTGAGCCCTAACATAGTTATTTTTATTACTAAAAATACTTAACTAGTTTCTTGTAACTGATTGTACCCTTCACTGGTGAGCCTTTACTCAGTGATATTTCTTAAGCCTAGGACAGGAAAACTAGTTCACAAGCTATTAGGAAGATAAGACTGTTTTATGAAGATGAAGAAGTGGTGATTTCTAATGAAGCACACATGCTCCTTTTGCATCAGCATGTGTATTTGCAAAAATTTGCGTGAGTCCCTTGGGCCAATGCAATTCTAGTGCATTGTCTACAGTCCATGTTTCACTGCCACATGGTGTGGAACATGAATAATTTCATGCTGATTGCATATGTTTACTTGCACTATATTATTCATCCACTAGATTTCCCTGGATAGTGTATGCAGTTCCAGGCAGGGTACTGTCCCTAGTAAACAAAGAAGAAAAAACAACAAATCAAGATGTGTGCAAGACTGTTTAGGTCTGTATTAGTTGTTGTTTTCTTTAATAAATTCCTCTTGTTTAAGGAGGATTGTGGTTTCATATATCATGACAGAGCTCTTTGATGATTCTGCTAACTTCCCTTCACACAACTGTTCTCGACATGTTTTCCCACCCCAGAATGGGACTGCAACCCCTCAAATGGCATTAGAGTTTTCAGTGTGGAAAGGAAAGCATTGCATATTGAATTTTGGGCCATACAGATGGAAGGACCAACTGAATTGTTTCATATGGCCCAGTACATGTGCTTTAACTGGCCCAGTTTGCATTATGTGCTAAAAGAGCTCTAGGGTGTAATTCACACTCTTGAATAGAGGAAATAAGGCAATAATCATCTTTCAGTATACTAGAAGTTGACCCAGGGTATGAAGAACACATACTTGATTTGAAATCAACGTGCAGCTTTAAAAATTGCTGAACAACTTCAGAGAGCCATATAGAGAGCTGCCATTGATTACTTATTGAAATTGCTTCATTTCAGTGATTTTAAATTATCTGCAAATGTCTATGACCTTTGCATTTGCAGAAAAAAAACTCCTACACATTCTTTGTACCTCTGCTGAAAAGCTTCACCTCACAATGGAGTTGGAAGTGCATGTTCTGTATGATGAGTTCAACTCAATTATGCTATAACTGAGTGAAGTCTGCAATGCAGACAAGACCCGTGTGGGGTATTCCACAGTTCAAGGACTGAACCATCCAATTTACTGAAGATAATGAAATGTGTCATAATCATTCCCACTGCAAATGCTCGTGTGGAGAGGATTTTTCATTGATGACAAACATATGGACTGACAAAGGAAGCAGGTGTGAGATTGACTTAGTTAAAGTAGAACTTCAAATCCAGGCTAACTTTCCTTTTATATGTCAACTATTTCACAGTTCTGACCGGAAAAATGACTCTGTTCTTAGGATCACTAATGATCGAAATAATACTTAGCACTTGCATAGCTCTTTCATCTGATTTTTTGCATGTAATTGTAATTGGTGAAAATGCAGAACTTTGAACAAGTACCGATTTTCCATGGAGTGACATGGGTCTTTTGTTTGTTTGTTTGAGGTGGTGTGTGGGGTGGGGGTCCTCAGATTCCAGCAAGGGAGCTGCTGTTTCTGGAATCATCTCATTTCTGGAATCATGCTGTATATCATCTTGGCCTCAGTAGTGGCAGGAGTTTGAACAATTGATGCTCTTCTATCTGTGAACTACTAAGAAATACTGATGTATACACTGATGTATACACATCACCTCCTCATCCTGTCATGCTTCAAACTAGAAAGAAAGAGAGAGAGAGAGAACAAAAGTAGCAAATTCTGGTGGAAAATAGCCAGGCTTGAAAGGAAAATCCCTGCAAGGCTAAGGCTGGCTGTGGTGAATGTGGAGTAGATTAAATTCTAAAATGAAAAGGGAAAATGTGGTTATCCCAGGTGTCAAACCTAGAAAGTAAAATCTGGGCAAATTTTGGGAATTAAATCTGGAGGGAAGCAAACTGTGGTAAATTTAAAAAGTGGCCTGGATTGGGATTGTTAGCTGAATATGGAGGAGTGGACCTGTGGTAATTTTGAGGTACAGATTTGGAAGAGAGAAGGGAAAATCTGGGTGTCAGAGGCAGAAAGAAGAGAGAGAGTAGAGGTGGGCAGAGGAAAGAATTGAAAAAGGAATGAAAGGGAGCATTCTAGGAGGGCAGAGGGGGAATGGAAGAAGAGTGACTGGAAGGGAGAAAGAGCTAAGGGGGAAATTTACCAGTGGAGAAAATAGAAAAGAGATAAAGAAATAAAATTAACACAGTAGAAGTAAACATCCTGAAAGGAACAAAGACAGAAAAGCGAAAGAGAAACAGAAATACATAATGAAAATGTTCAAGACAGATAGACTCATGGGGAAATGATCTATAGCTGAAAAGAGATGGGAAAGATGTAGATTGAAACTATATGTATGTAAAAAATATATGTATATAAAATAATATAGGGTAAATACTTTAGAAAAGTATAAGGAATTAAAACTGAGGGAAAGGAACAAAAACAGGAGATATATTCAAACATTATTTTCCTCAGTTACATAAAACAGATCATAAAACAGGTTGTCATTTCACCATTATCTTAATATTAGTGTTATATATGTTAGATATGTCCCCCCACACTGTCTCACAGTGTGTCTGCTTAGGATGCAGTAAAATATTGTAGTTGCATATGAGATGTTTGTTCAAAGATTGTTCCACCCCCCACCAAAAAATAAAAGAAAATAATAAAAAACAAAGAAACAAACAAACAAACAAAAGAAAACAACGACAAACAAACTAAAACCAAAATTAAAAATGGGTCCTGGGTAGGTTATGTCAAATATCTAACCTTCCATAATAAGAAGGTGAGTGAAATATTTGGACAGAAGTTCTATGTGTAGAAGGCAGTGATTTTGGATGACTGTTAAAAATTTCCTCTCCTTCAATTCCATATTTATATCCATCATTTCTGCTTCCAAATCCTCCACTGCATTGAAACTATTCTAAATTAGTTCCCTTATGGCCTAATATCAGGGCTTCAGAAAGTGTTGTCTTTCTCGATTTTGATGCTGTTTTTTATCTTATCCTCTTCTCAACATCTTGGTTTATATTGCCCTCCTAATATTCTCCTGCTACCTCTCTGGTCACTTCTTCCACATCTCCTTCTATACTCCCTTCCCACTTGCCATGGCCATCCCTCAGGGATCTGACCTTCTTCCCCACAGTTTGTCTCCTTTGCATGATCTCATCTATTCATAGAGTTCAGCTTTCATCTACAGCTGATCAGGATTTTTTCAACAAAAATGGTTTTTCTATGGACATTTATATAATCTTAGAAATGTAAGTTCATAAGGGACCTCAGGAAGTTATCAAGTCCAGTCCCCTTTGCTGAGGCAGGACCAAAAAAATGCTAGGCCATCCCTGTCAGGTGTTTGTCCAAAGTGTTCTTGAAAACCTTCAATGCTGGCAATTCCACAATCTCCCTTGGAAGCCTATTCCAGGTTAGAAATTTTTTCCTAATACTAAGCTCAGTGTACCCTTGCTGTAGATTAAACCCATTATTTCTTACCTTCACTGGACATGGAGCACAATTGATCACCTTCCTCTTTTTAACAGCCTTTAGCATATTTGAAGACTTATCAGGTCCCCCCATTCTTCTTTTCTCAGGACTAAACATGTCCAGTTTTTTTAACCACTTCTCATAGATCAGGTTTTCTAAACCTTTTATCGCTGCTGATTTATTGAAACCAAAACTTTTCACAGAAGCTTATTAGTTTTGATGAAACTTTCATTGGCAAGTTTTTCAGGACCAGTATGTAATTTCTGGTCAAATAGCAAGTGCAAGCCACCCTAGAACACTTCAGTGGTTGAGGATATTCTCTGGTCCATTCTCTAATATGCAGGAGACTCAGGTTCAAGTTCCTGAGTGGGAGAGGTGCTGTTTTCAAAAAGTCTCAGTCTCATTCTGATGTAGAACAAAAACAAATTCTGAAATGTCTTTTTTTTTTTTTTTTTTTTTGGTAAACTGGAATTATTTTTTTCCAGCCAGCCAGCCACTCCTACCACCTCTATGATGATGATTCACAAACTTCCTCTCCTCTCCTGACCCTGTGCTTAATCATATATATTAACTTCATTTCTAACATATTCTGAATGTCTCACTATCAGGTTGGACTTGACCAGTGTGGATATCACTGAACTCCTGGTCCTTCCTCCAGGACTATCTCATGTCTCCCATTCTCAATCACTTTTGAAATCATCACCGCACTCCCTATCACTCATACCTATAACCTAGGGTTCATCTTGAGTAGATTCCTCTTTCTCTCTCACCCACCTATGCCACGTCCAAATCCTGCTGCCATGTCCTTCATAATATTTATGAGATGTGACATCTTTTTCTCCACACAGCTAAAACCCTCATTTACATCCTCATTATTCCCTGTCTTGATTATTGAGACTTCCTTGTCTCTGACTTCTACATTATCTCCCTTGCATACAAAACCTAGCTACTAAATTCATATTCCTTGCTTATTGATTTCACCATGTCATCCCTGTGAACTTCTATACTGACTCCCCTTTCTCCAATGAACAAAGATCAAGATTCTTCTCCTTGCTTTAAAGGTCCCATACAACTCCGTCCTGCATTCTTATCCAACATTTTCTCTTATCAAATCACCCTTAAATTCCCTCCATCCTGACAGAAGGATCTTTTCTGCAATCCTTCCCCCATTTGACCACTTTCCCCATAACTGGCACCATATTTTTTTTGCATGCTACTTCCAAAGTGTGAAGCAAGTCTGCAAGGCTTCAATCTTTTCTTTACTCAAATGTAAATACACTTTTTGACTCTATCATGCTGTGAACTAGCATTCATGTGTTAACCATTTGCTTGGTCTGCATTCTCCAGTCCCTCCCTAGCATCTTGTTAATCATTTCTTGGCATCATCTTTAGTCTGTATTCTATTCTATATCGGTTCCTATACCACCCTCATCAACAAAGTATCTAAGCATCTTCTAGTAGTGTATTATGTGATGTTACTAATGTCTGTTACATTTGGTTTGTAAGCTTCTAGAAACAGGGATCTTTTTTATTTTTGTTTTTTAACCTGTGCTATATGGATGAGCTCTTCAAAATACAAAATCAGAGACCACATTAAGAGAAGTAAATATTAATGCATTGACTCTTCAACACAGAATACAATTAAGTGTAATGTTAAATGTTCATAGTACGGTCTGTGAGATAGAAAACACTATGAATGATGTCAGATATGAGTAAACAGTGCAATACTCAAAGAGGTTTTGGTAGTTTTCAACCTTTTAAAATGCTTTATAAAATCTCATCCAGTAAAATTTATCACAAATTTGTTTAGATTGAGCAATCTCTTGTCATTGACTCTGAGCATTGGGTCCACATTTAGTAAAGGAGCTTTTACAAAACATTAGAGGCAATTTAAGCAAATTACTTTCAAAAAAAGTGTCATATTCTATGTATATACGGAGGGTGAATAAATGGTTCTGAATTACAGGGGTTATTTACACTTAGCTTATCACAAAAGTGGTTATGTGTAAGATGTTAAATTGTTAGTTACAAGCAGTACAATATCATAAAACAACTCCTTCACCTCATATACTTCAATCTTTACATAGTCTTACTCAGGCAAACTTCTATTGTAGTTATCTCCACCAGTATAGAATCCTGGCCAAGAGCAGTCTTGTGTACTGTTAATCTTCGACTGCTGGAAAAGCTCCTTAAAAGCCATTGTAACCCATATGCTCTTTAAAGCAACTCAAAGTCCTAAATTGCCCCTCGTTCCTAGTCTAATGCTTGGCAACCCAAAGATCAGGAAGCTGCAAAGGTGGCTCAGCCACTTTATCAGTATAGTCTTCTCCCATCCCCTCCCCAAGTTGTGACAGGTACCTAATGATCAGTCCTATGTGTCTGGCCCACTCCTAACAACCGAAATGTAACAAAAGCACACAAGGTTCAGCCATAGGAATCCTTTATAACTGCACCTCTTTGATTGAAATAGCTCATCTTTCTAACTGCATTTATCTGAAGGTTGGGGGGGGTGGAGGGGGAGAAGGGGGACAAGAGGAGAAATGGACCAAATATCAGTTTGACTTGGGATATAGTGAGATACATATGAACCAATATGTATTCTCTGTTTTCACAGAAGCTTAAACTAGTGCATCTTATCATAATATTTCAAAATAAAGGCATAACTTAAGAAGCAAAGGGCAATGTAGCAAAGAAGCAAGACCTTGAAATATTGAGTTAAACCAACTACTGAAAAATCAAACCAACTGAAGGCTTGTGGTAACTTGCATCTCTAATATAGTATGTATAAATATAAGGGAACTCTATGTCATTGGAGTTTCTTTTCCCTTCGGAATGATTCTACTATTATGATTTATTTGTTTTCCTTGACATTTTTATGTGTGATATCAGTTACATATTTTTTTCAGATAAGTGATTCTACTTCAGCCTTAACTTCTTTCATGATCCTCATGGTTATTCCAAAAAAAGAGTCCTGAGAAAACAAAATCTTCTGTGTTCTAAAAATGATAAACATTACTTAGATAGATTCTCACATGATGTAAATGCATAGTCCCATTGAAGTCAATGAAGCTACACTATTTTTCACCACATGAGGCTCTGGTATTTTCTTACTTCTTGTTACACTGTAGTGTTCTTTTCTGTATCTTGTATGACTTTATTTTTCTGTGTACAGTAGATTAAATCCAGTAGGATATTCTGATTTTTATTTTGCAATGTCTTTGTAATATCTATGTTTCCTCTCTACATAAGCTAAATAACTACATTGTAATTTATAATGGCAACATAAAAAAATAATAATAAATAAATAAATAAATAAATCTTAAAGCAAAATGAAACAACCCACAATATTTGAAACATATGTCCTTTGCTGGATCCACACTCATTGCAGCTGAGTGGGGAAGGGTGTTGAAGGTGATTGTAAACCATCTGTGCTCCTTCCTTAATCCAAGGAACAGTCCAAGGGGCTGCTTTAACTTAATTTGTCTGAAATGGTCTTCTAGCAACTGTTCCATCGCATTGGAATTTCCGGGGTGCATTGTGTTTTGACTCCATCCCTGCCTCTCACTGAAACCCAACACTGGCCTTAGCCAGCCAAAGAATCCCTTGTGCTGGGAAACTGCTGAGTAAGTCTCCTTTGTACTAGTGGAACAGGACACATTGTTAGCAGGGGTTAGTAATGAGGATGGGTGATACAGCTTAAGATAAAACAAATAGAGATCTGAATCTTAACACTAACCTCACACTGGACAACTTTTTCAAGTTAAAAAGAAATAATCAGATCTTTTTCTTCACTATCAAATTTCATTTCTTATGCCACTGCACTTTCTTTTCTTGTCTGGGCCAAGAAGCAGTGATCAATTTTCAGCATGGCAAGAATTTAACATTAAGGTGTCCCAGTACTGCAATGTTTTCCAGAAACATTGCAATCTGCTACCAAGTCTTTATATACATGTTCGTTTTATAAGGAGCAAGCTGAAAATTAGCAGCCTGGCTTTAGGTTCTTCTATAATTGTCCATTACGTAGATGCATGCACATTGTTCTGAAATATCTGGTTCTGGCCACTGTTAGAAAACATGATCCAAAGTGCACTTTGTATCACATCCGAACACAAGATGCTGGAATGGATGGAGCACAGGTCAGAACAATTATGGAGATTTCTGTGTTCATAACTTCATATCCTATTATTAAACTTTTGAGATAGTAATCCTTTAAGTGATTTTCATGTTTGAATAAGTCTCCTCCTACCCACCACATGGCTCCAAATGTTGATGATCCATGTAAGAAACATAGGCCATATTTGGATTTAGGCCTGAGAACCCTTAGGTGGCCAGCTATTTAATAAAACAGCATTGCTGGAAGATATCCAAAGCAGCTTTCCGGCTTGTGGCAAAAGGTTTGCTGGGGAAGGTCACTCACTTGTCCTATAATCTATGTCTTTCTCTTAGGTTAATTTCCCAGTGTCAGAACTTACTGCCATGAGAATGTATGGGAATGTGCAAATGCTGATGAGCTATTAATTATATTTAAACAATTAGTAAATGTATGTATTGGGCCTTCTTTTGTCCTGTTTTCAAGAGACATCTGTTTGTGGTTATCAACAGATTGTTGCAAGACACATATACACTAACCTGAAATCTTCAATGTGATTTCAAGGTCAAGATGCCAGGCCAAATTACAGTTACTGGATTTCAACACCTCATTGACCTTTGAAGATATTGAAAAAGGAGACATTGATCCCCACAAAAGATCTTAACCATGAGGAAGGAAGGAGAGGGGGCTCTTTCGCAAATACAATGACACCTGAAGCTATATCTTGCTCTCTTCCTGGACCAGCCATCCAGAGATTGAGAGGTATAAAACTCTGAACATCAGTTAAGCCAAGCCTGAAGTTTACAACTAAGAGATTGAGAGAGACTTCTCCACATGCAAAAAGCTTCCAGTTCACTCTGTCATTGATAAACATACCAGTAAATATCAGTTCACAACTAAGACGAGTCATGTGAGTTAAAGACTTTGAGAAGAAGATACAAAAATGATTTTGTAGAGCAATTTGAGAACATGTGAATTGCTCTAACACCCATTTGTGTGTGTGTGTATGTGTGTGACTAATTCTTATTCAAAGTAGGTTGTGTATACAATGAATGGGGACAAATAGATGCCTAAGAATGTGATCTTGGCTAGCACGCTAGGAGCTGATCCACCTGAGTTTGTCAATGAGAGATGCTGACCTGTGGCATGTATGCTATGTTCCTCCTCTCTCACAGAAATAAAACCTAAGTCTGGGCTGCTAGGAGGCACCTATCTCTGTTTAGCAACCTACTACCTGGAATCAGGAGACTTAGGCATCTGAGCCATTTCTTGTTGGAATGAGTTCAGACAACTGACTTGCTCCATGCAAAATGTCTGGAAAAGGAGGTGGTACCCATCTTACAGTTCTTAGCCTAGTTATTAGAGCACTTGAGTGTAGTGTGGGAGACCCAGGATAATTTCCCTCTCTCTGTCAGAGGGGAAGAAAGAATCCCCTACCTCAACAGAGTGTGCACTAACCACTGAGCTGTGGGGTCTTCTGGGCTGCCTCAGTCTCGCATGCTGAAGCTGTTCCACTGTAGCTAAATAACGAAAGAATGATTAGAACAGGGAGACTGCACCTAAGGTCTCTCAGCTGGGTTCCCAAACCATTGGAAGACAGAGTCATTCGCTGTCTGGTCGAAGGACTATTTAAATATTTATCCTCATTGGATACAAACACATCCCAATATCTTATAGCTCAGTGGTTAGATCACTTTGTTCACAGCTGGAAGAACCCTCTTCAAATCCTTTCTCCCACTTTGGCAGAGAGGGGGAAATTGCACATGAGTCTCCCACATCCCAAGGATGTGCCTTAACCACTGGGATAAAAGTTATAAGATGAGCACTACCACATGCTCTAGCTGGATTTTGAATGCAACCAAATCTGGTTGGTGGCCTTTGAGCACACACACTGAATCAGACCCCATGAGTGAGTTAGGTGGCTAAACACTTATTTTCCCCCAGTTCCTTGATTGCTCTGTGGCTTCAATGGGAGATAGACATCTGTATGCATTGACAGAGGCAGCAGTGCACATGGTCTTAGGCAGGAACATAGCAGTTGAGAGAACTAATACCATGAAAATTTAGTTGCTGCGTGAAGTGAGGTGGCTACAGGGTTTGTCAGCAGTTTTCTGGATTACAGTAGGACTTTGTTGCCTAGGTACCTTTGTGGATCTGGGTCTAAAATTCCAAGACTAGTATCTAAATAATAAGAGACATCTGGGTTAAACCAATGTCATTCTAAAGCGACTATAAAACATGAGACTCTATAAAGAATTTTTATCTGTGTCTGACTGCCAAAAAAATGTGGGCATCATATTAAAGCAGGAAGGGAAATTAAACTGGATAAACACAAACTTGATGAGATTTTTGTGAGCAATGAAGCTTAATGGGAGAGATTAGCCAAAAGGAGAAAGCTATCATTTTAAGAGCTGTATTTCCTTAAAACCACAGTAAGGACTAGTCTCTGCCTTTATCAGAATCTTAGCTGAATTGCTTAAATCAAAGGAAAAATCTTCACCACTTAACCTTCATGTGAAATATTTAAAACATGGTTGCCTTAACTTGTTCATTTTAATTTTATTTAGTTACTTAACTGCAGTAATTGGAATGCCAAATAAATTAATCCGCTAATGTATTGATTATATTTAATCATAACCTTGATTTGACTATTGTATTTTATAATTTTAAATTAGATTAGGCAAACTATAAGTTAAATTAGCTGGTAACGTATTTGGCTTAATTCATGTTTGTTCTATAACTTGTTTAATTTTCTAATAAATTCATAAAAAGATAAACTAGTTCAGTGAATATCTCAAAACTTCAATGGAAAGCAAGCAACCTACATAAAGAAAGAAAGATAAAGTAATTAAAATTCATTCTGAACTCATTCTATATTTTAATTGCTTAAAGTAACACCCTATTATCCCTTTATCCCTTTATCCACTTATAGGCCTTAGTTGTCTTCTCGCCAATCCACCAGACCCTAGGTCCTCTTGCAGTACTCAGACAATGATCTTTCCTATAGAGACTTCTGGGAGAAGTATTGCTTGCAGGTTTGTAATGAAAATAACTACAGTTCCAAACGTGATGAGGACAAGCTTATTCAAAGTTTGATTTTTAAAACAATAACTCAATACAAATCTGAACAGAATATTCATTCATTTATTTACTGTATTTCATAGTAGACTAGTGTGGTTCAATAGTGTGTCATTCCAACTCCCCCCATTTGTATGTATTTCATAGTTTACATCACTTTTGAGTTTCCGTTACTCTTGTTATGGATCAGAAGTTAGGGAACAATGTGTTATACATTTTGAAGAGTGGCTGTTTGGCATGTTATCTGTCTCTGCTGAGCTCCACCAGTAATCTGTAGAGTAAGCAAATTTCCCTGTCTGCTTACCTTCCCAAGCCAATTACAGTATATACATCAGAAGCTAAAGTTCTTTCTGATTTCTTCATTTGTCATTCTAGGCTTCTAAGATATTTGAGATATTTCTTTACATCACTTAGCTCATAAATGAAACATTTTAAATGTGGTAGTTACTTTGTACAGTGTTACAAATTCAAACAAATATGGTGAGGAGGAGATTTAGGGGTAGCTTCTGCCTAGCACAGGGAGAGTGCATAAGGGACAGCAAAACACATAGAAGTACACCCCTTCCCCAGGGGAGAGAGACTTCAGTGCCACTCAAGCCCCATTTTAAGGATTTAAAAGGCATTTAAATGATGCTATTCTTGGTCCTTGTGCACTGGAGATGAAAGTAAGCCCCATGAAGAAGGCCAGGATAAGGCTTAAGCATCACTGAAGTCTTCTTTTAGTCTTCAAAATGGGGTTTAAGTGGGATATAGATCTTGTTCTGGCCCCCTGTACCCTCAGTGCTTAAGGACCAGGAAATTCTGATGTTGATCTCAGCACTAAAACACCTATAGAGGACAGGAAGGAATTTGGGGAGGGACCTGGATCCTCTCTGTACCAGGTAACAGTGGCTCAGACCTCTACAAACTGTCATTAGGTTGGTATTCCTTCTAGCCGCCCATTGTCCTGCTGAAGACTGTGGGGAAGACTCTCTCCTACAACAAGATATATTTGGATGGAAAGAATGATGTGAGGGAGCCACACATGGCTTCTTGACTCTCAGCCTGCCCTGTCCACAGCTATGACAAATTATTACACTGAGGGACCATACACAGACTTAAAATTGCCACAGGGGAGGATAGATCAAACCCTTTATCTGCCTTCATCACACCCTTCCGCTTATCAGCATTCTGTGTTTGGATGGGAAGGAGACAGGCATAGCAATTGGCTTCACTGGTTTTACACCAGTTGAGAATTCTCGTCCACTAGGAGAACTCACAACTAGCCAGCTGTAGACATATTACACTCCCATTCCTGGTGAAAATTGGACTAAGAATCTGATTTAGTACCTTTAAGCCATGAATTAAGCCTTACTGATTAGGTGAAGAAGGGAAAAGACAGCCACACCAAAACCAACAACAACAACCTAACCACATTACTGAAGCATTAATTTGTTTTATATATTTTATATGTTATGTAAATATTTGCATTGTCCATGAAATCAGATATGGCAAATCTAGCATTTGCTTCTATATCCCTGATTTAATTACAGGGATCAACTCTCTATGTGAAAAGCAAAGTTGTACAAAAAAATAATAAAAAAAAAATCCTGAACTTGATGTTTTTATGAGCGTATGGATTTTGTAATAATTTTGTTGGTTGCAGAGTCCTTTATTAGAATATAATTCAGGGTCGACATTGTGTTTTGGAAACCATCTGACATTTTGCGGGCAATACCAGAAATAAATCAGATGATTATGATAATTAATTAGCCCTAATATTTTGATTAACATTGTTGCATTTGAGGAATAAGTGTACAGTAAGGTTGAAATCCTAGCCTCACTGAAATAATAGTAAAATTGCCATTGACTTAAATGGGGACAAAATATTTCCTAATGTGTACTTTATTTTAATTGTTTTTTCATGTGCCTACAGGTCACAATAAGTGCATTTTTATAAATTTGAAAAAATGCTTACATATATGTGTTATGGCATTGCACCCACCTCTCACAGCACTCATTCTGGCTAGGTGTGTCTGGAAGTCTTTAAACCATCCTTGCCATGGTATCAGACTGAACCCCCATAGCTTCTTCCCCCGGCAATGGTTCTGCCCCTTTTGGTCTTGGTGGGACCCAGCTCAGCCTCTTAACAGTTCTGTTTCCCTTCTTGGGCTTTATCTTCCCCAGTGGCCTATGAGCAAGGAGGGGACCCAGGCCCGCCCACTTCTCTGGGTCCTAGCCCAGGTACACCAAAAACAGCAACCACAAACCACTTTGTCCCTTTAACTAACTGTGTTCAGTTCCATGGACCACTTCCTCGCCACCCTAGTCTTCCCTAATGCTCCCCCTTATCTCAGGACTCTTTTATGTTCTGGTCCAGCGGCCAGCTTGGAGTTCTTCCTCCCTGCTTTGTTCCCTGCTAGCAATGAACTGTCCACGGTGCTGGAGTTCTTGCCGGAGCTAGAGACGTGCAGATGGGGGCTCCTGGCTGGCCAAAGGGAACTGCTCAGTGCTAGCATAAAACAGGGTAGGAAGGAAAAGCCCCAAGGGTTTTAGGCTCGGGGGCATCCTGCAACAGCAAAAGGTTTGAGGAGCTGTCATGGTATAATTCCCCACTCTGAACCGTAGTGTCCAAAAGATGGGGTACCAGCATGAGTTCCTCTAAGCTCGATTACCAGCTTAGAACCTGTAGCGCTGCCACCAACCAGGAATTCCAGTGCCTGGAACACTCTGGTCCCCCCAAAACCTTGCCCGGGGACCCCCAAGACCCAGACCCTCTGGATCTTAACACAAGGAAAGTAAACCCTTTCCCTCACCGTTGCCTCTTCCAGGCTTCCCCTCCCTGGGTTACCCTGGAAGATCACTGTGATTCAAACTCCTTGAATCTAAAACAGAGAGGAAAATTTACCTTCCCCCCTCCTTCTCTCTCCCCGCCCAGATTCTCCCTGAGAGAGACAGTAATCCTAACACAGAGAGAAAATTAACCTCTCTCTCCCCTCTTCCCTCCTTTCTCCCCACCAATTCCCTGGTGGATCGAGACCCAGTCCCCTGGGGTTTCACCAGAATAAAAAAAACATCAGGTTCTTAAACAAGAAAAGCTTTTAATTGAAGAGAAAAAAACAGTAAAAATTATCTTTGTAAATTTAAAAAATGGAATAGGTGCAGGGTCTTTCAGCTATAGACACTGGGAATACCCTCCCAGCCTAAGTATACAAGTACAAATTAAAATCTTTTCAGCAAAATACCAATTTGAATTCCTTTCAGCCAAATACACATTTGAATTCCTTCCAACCAAATACACATTTGCAAATAAAGAAACCAACCATAAGCCTAACTCTCTTTATCTACCTAGTACTCACTATTCTGAACTTATAAGAGCAAGTATCGGAGAGATTGGAGAGAAACCTGGTTGCACGGCTGATCCGTCTGAGCCGCCAGAGTGAACAACAACCAAATACTAACAGCACACACAAACTTCCCTCCCTCAAGATTTGAAAGTAACCTGTCCTCTGATTGGTCCTCGGGTCAGTTGACAGCCAGGCTCACTGATCTTGTTAACACTTTCCAGGCAAAAGAGATATGAAGCACTTTTGTTCTATTAACTCTTACTTACCTGTTTATGACAGGAGCCCTGCAGTCTAAGGGAAATACTAGCAGGAAGGAGATAGGAGACCTGTTCGTCTGCTACAGGTATTGCCAGCGTGGGCATATTAAAAGGAATTGCTCAATCATGGAATGTGATTACTTGAATTGTTCTTACAGTGGAACCAATTGGTGGGAGTCTACTCCAAAGATCAGGGTGGCCCCTCCATGGGTAGTAACAGTCTGATGACAAGGACTTGGGGAGCAAGAGGTGCTCCTGTCTGGCTATGGGAGCTGCAAGGACCAAGGCAAGCAGTTACTAGTAGGGACTGAAGGATTAAATAAGGTGCTTTTGACTGGTTACTGTGACTAAACAAACAATTACCAGCAGGGACTGGGGGAGCAAGGAAGGTGCTCCTGGCTGGCTGCCGGGACTTGATAAAGATAAGGGTTATGTGGAAGTGGCTCAGGGAAATAGTAGCAGTTAGTTAAAGGGATGCAGAATGTGGCCACTACTTAGAAGGTCCCTGGGTTTGAGCCCAGAGTAGTGGCAGGCCTGGGTTCTCCCAAAAGCCACTGGGGAAGTGGCTACACCCTAAGAAAGGGAGTTTAAATAGGGCTAGACAAGGTCTACACCTGGAACTGTGTTACCCCTCTCCCCCTCCAGAAAGGGGCTGAACTGAGTGAGACTGACTCATTGGGAGAGCTGGGGTCACTGAGGAATCAAGTGAAGGCAGAGAGTCTCTATGGAGGAAGCCCTGGGGACAATGCTTCATCCCAGGACAGGAGCCTTTGCTGGGTAGCCAGACCCCAACTGAGTGTACCATGATGGGTTCTATTGGACTGTTCAAGAGATGAGCCCAGATATGGCTTCAGGACAATACTCAGGGCTTTGTCCGGCTGACAGTATACCCTGGAAGGGGGTTGTTTTGTTTGTTTCACACATGGACAGAGTGTTAGGCTGAGTCACGAAAGACCATCTGACAAGCACAGTGGCTGACAGGGGGCATCATGAGCAGAGGAAATTGAGGAAACTGCAAGCGCACACACACTTGCCCAGGAGGTGCTCATAAGTGGTGGGTGCCAACTCCACTAGAGTATGTCATAAGTTTTGTAGATTTTTATAACAGTTTTCATTATGGTAACAATGGGGCATTGGATACTGATTCCTATATGTTTTCACTATAAAAATCTTCTTCCGTTCCAGTATTTTCATACTAGTGGTGGCTTTGGGACCACGTCCACCTTTGCATGTCTTGAAATTAACTTCCTTTACTATTACATGAAGACCTAGTTGTCTTTCCTTTCTTCTGGATCAACAATAATGTGTTTTTGGTAGTGGCATGCTTCAAGTTTCCCTACAACCAGACTGCAAAAAAATCAATTTCTACTTTGGTACTGCAGTGCTGTTTAGCCTTCACAATGATGGAAAAGGGGGCATTTAATTTCCACCCTTTGGTTTTCACAGCATTGATAATGCTTTCAGAAGTTCATCCAAACCATGCTGAGCAGCTGAAGAGAAAAGAAAAATTTATTTTTTTTAGTTGAGGGAACATTTGGAATTTATTAGTGTAGAACAACAGCAATGCCAATGTAAATATGTCCTTGTTGTTAACAACATTACCAGGTTCCAGAGAGAAATAGGTCTAACACTTAGTTGAGATTCTGAGTCACATTCATATCTGCTGCAGTTTCCCAGTAGAATGACATTGCCTGGCAGTTCTATTTATCACTGAATGTTAGCACTTATTAGAGTGATTCATAAAATCTGCACATATTTCAGGGCAGCAAAGCTTGTAAGTCAAAACTTCATAATCTTACAACTTTACATGGTGTTTTGATTAGGAACTGAAGGATTCTGGAAAATTCTGGGCCAAATACTCAGTGACTGCAAATCAGAAAAGCTTTGCTGGCCCAAATCTATGTTTAATACTGTGAACAAAACTTCTGGATATGTTGAAAAAAATTACCATGTAATGACAGTTATTTTAAAATAAGAGCCTGCCTGTAATATGCATATAGGGAAATGTTTGTCTTTATAATCAAAAACAGTAAGCTACTATCACTTCTTTAAAGGGAAATAACAGTGTATTTAATATGGATGGTAAGCTCACATAGACAGATTTGGAACCCTTTGAGATTGAAAAGTTTGAATTGAATTCTAACTGGGTACAGTGTTTGCATTCGTCTCAGATAAAACTGTGAAAAAGGAGGAGGGGAGGACAGAAAAAAAGCCAGTGAAAAAAAATGGAAGTGAAAGGAACACAACATGGGACAGAGGAAAAAACAAATAGCAGGGAACTGTGAAAAATGGGCAGAGAACAGAAAAGCCAAATGAAATATAAAAGAGAGGATATACACTTTTGCCAGTTTGGCAGCCAGTTTGACCGGCTCCAGGGACCAGCATTCCAAGTTGGTGCTTGGGGCGGCAATCTGCAAGGGGCGGCAGTCCCTGCTGTTTTGCCCCCAAGCAGCGTGCTGAATTGCCGCCGTGGAGGACCCAGGCAGTCTGTGCGCCGTTAGGGCGGCAGGCACGTCTCTTCGGTGACTGCAATTGGGCGGCAGCTTCTACGTTTAGCTGTCCGCTGCGGCTTCAGCTAAACATAGAAGCTGCCGCCGAACTGCTGCAGCTGCAGAAACACGCCTGCCGCCCTAAGGGCACACGGACTGCCCCCGCCACCAGCAGCAATTCCGCGCGCTGCTTAGGGTGGCAAAAACTGTAGAGCCGGCCCTGCTAGCGGTATGCATACCTAGTACTTCCTGTACCTTGTAGTCTTACCTGGAGGCTAGGAGGTAATAATAAGCTCTATCTTGAGCCCTATAACCAAGTAGTGCCCACGGTATCTATTACATCTTCTGCATGTAGTTGTTCAAAATTTAATCTCTCCTGTTTGCATCTTGGCCCCAATTAAGTTGATTGGTGTTTTACTATCAAGTTCAACGGATCCAGAATTTAGTCCTCTCTGAGGATGAAATCCTGGCCCCAATGAAGTCAATAGAAAACCTCCCATTTACTTCAGTGTAGCCAGGATTTCACCCAGAATTGTTAAGATGCCCTCAAGGACAGTGCTGCTGATCCAGCTCAGAGTGCAGAGATCATTTCTAGGTGGACCATATCCTCAAGGATTGTAAATCTGCATAGCCCTGTTGAGTCAGTGTAACTGTGCTGATTTACGCTAGTGAAGATCTAGCCATATAGACTTCATAATTTCCTCTCCCTTCTGGATAGTACTGACTAGGTAAAACCCATTTTGTCAAAGTATCACCTCATAGACTCAGAGACTCTAGGACTGGAAGGGACCTCAAGAGGTCATCGAGTCCAGTCCCCTGCCCTCATGGCAGGACCAAATACTGTCTAGACCATCCCTGATAGACATTTATCTAACCTACTCTTAAATATCTCCAGAGATGGAGATTCCACAACTTCCCTAGGCAATCAATTCCAGTGTTTAACTACCCTGACAGTTAGGAACTTTTTCCTAATGTCCAACATAAATCTCCCTTGCTGCAGTTTAAGCCCATTGCTTCTTGTTCTATCATTGGAGGCTAAGGTGAACAAGTTTTCTCCCTCCTCCTGATGACACCCTTTTAGATACCTGAAAACTGCTATCATGTCCCCTCTCAGTCTTCTCTTTTCCAAACTAAACAAACCCAATTCCTTCAGCCTTCCTTCATAGGTCATGTTCTCAAGACCTTTAATCATTCTTGTTGCTCTTCTCTGGACCCTCTCCAATTTCTCCACATCTTTCTTGAAATGCGGTGCCCAGAACTGGACACAATACTCCAGTTGAGGCCTAACCAGCGCAGAGTAAAGCGGAAGAATGACTTCTCGTGTCTTGTTTACAACACACCTGTTAATGCATCCCAGAATCACGTTTGCTTTTTTTTGCAACAGTATCACACTGTTGACTCATATTAAGCTTGTGGTCCACTATGACCCCTAGATCTCTTTCTGCCATACTCCTTCCTAGACAGTCTCTTCCCATTCTGTATGTGTGAAACTGATTGTTCCTTCCTAAGTGGAGCACTTTGCATTTATCTTTATTGAACTTCATCCTGTTTACCTCAGACCATTTCTCCAACTTGTCCAGATCATTTTGAATTTTGACCCTGTCCTCCAAAGCAGTTGCAATCCCTCCCAGTTTGGTATCGTCCGCAAACTTAATAAGCGTACTTTCTATGCCAACATCTAAATCGTTGATGAAGATATTGAACAGAACCGGTCCCAAAACAGACCCCTGCGGAACCCCACTTGTTATACCTTTCCAGCAGGATTGGGAGCCATTAACAACTACTCTCTGAGTACGGTTATCCAGCCAGTTATGCACCCACCTTATAGTAGCCCCATCTAAATTGTACTTTCCTAGCTTATCTATAAGAATATCATGCGAGACTGTATCAAATGCCTTACTAAAGTCTAGGTATATCACATCCACCGCTTCTCCCTTATCCACAAGGCTCGTTATCCTATCAAAGAACGCTATCAGATTAGTTTGACACGATTTGTTCTTTACAAATCCATGCTGGCTATTCCCTATCACCTTACCACCTTCCAAGTGTTTGCAGATGATTTCTTTGATTACCTGCTCCATTATCTTCCCTGGCACAGAAGTTAAACTAACTGGTCTGTAGTTTCCTGGGTTGTTTTTATTTCCCTTTTTATAGATGGGCACTATATTTGCCCCCTTCCAGTCTTCTGGAATCTCCCCCGTCTCCCATGATTTCCCAAAGATAATAGCTAGAGGCTCAGATACCTCTTCTATTAACTCCTTGAGTATTCTAGGATGCATTTCATCAGGCCCTGGTGACTTGCAGGCATCTAACTTTTCTAAGTGATTTTTTACTTGCTCTTTCCTTATTTTCTCTTCTAAACCTACCCTCTTCCCGTAAGCATTCACTATACTAGACATTCCTTCAGACTGCTCAGTGAAGACCGAAACAAAGAAGTCATTAAGCATCTCTGCCATTTCCAAGTCTCCCGTTACTGTTACCCCCTCCTCATTGAGCAGTGGGCCTACCCTGTCCTTAGTCTTCCTCTTGCTTCTAATGTATTGATAAAAAGTCTTCTTGTTTCCCTTTATTCCCATAGCTAGTTTGAGTTCATTTTGTG
This sequence comes from Gopherus evgoodei, assembly GCF_007399415.2. NCBI lineage: Eukaryota > Metazoa > Chordata > Testudines > Testudinidae > Gopherus > Gopherus evgoodei. The sequence goes on from NC_044323.1 coordinate 200,739,175, forward strand.
CCTTTGCTTTTCTAATCTTGCCTCTGCATTCCTGTGTTATTTGCCTATATTCATCCTTCGTGATCTGACCTAGTTTCCATTTTTTATATGATGCCTTTTTATTTTGTAGGTCACGCAAGATCTCAAGGGTAAGCCAAGGTGGTCTTTTGCCACATTTTCTATCTTTCCTAACCATCGGAATAACTTGCTTTTGGGCCCTTAATAGCGTCCCTTTGAAAAACTGCCAACTTTCCTCAGTTGTTTTTCCCCTCAGTCTTAATTCCCATGGGACCTTGCCTATCAGCTCTCTGAGCTTACCAAAATCCGCCTTCCTGAAATCCATTGTCTCTATTCTGCTGTACTCCCTTCTACCCTTCCTTAGAATTGCAAATTCTATGATTTCATGATCACTTTCACCCAAGCTTCCTTCTACTTTCAAATTCTCAACAAGTTCCTCCCTATTTGTTAAAATCAAGTCTAGAACAGCTTCCCCCCTAGTAGCTTTTTCAACTTTCTGAAATAAAAAGTTGTCTGCAATGCAGTCCAGGAACTTATTGGATAGTCTGTGCCCCGCGGTGTTATTTTCCCAACATATATCTGGATAGTTGAAGTCCCCCATCACCACCAAATCTTGGGCTTTGGATGATTTTGTTAGTTGTTTGAAACAAGCCTCATCCACCTCTTCCGCCTGATTAGGTGGCCTGTAGTAGACTCCCAGCACGACATCACCTGTGTTTTTTACCCCTTTTAGCCTAACCCAGAGACTCTCCACCCTTCCGTCTCCTATGTCCATCTCCACCTCAGTCCAAGTGTGTACATTATTAATATATAAGGCAACACCTCCTCCCTTTTTCCCCTGTCTATCCTTCCCGAGCAAACTATACCCATCCACACCAACATTCCAGTCGTGTGTATTATCCCACCAAGTTTCAGTAATGCCAATAATGTCATAGTTGTATTTATTTATTAGCACTTCCAGTTCTTCCTGCTTATTACCCATACTTCTTGCATTTGTATAGAGGCATCTAAGATACTGGTTTGATCTTGCCTCCCAGCTTTGCCCTGACCCTACTTCCTCTCTGCCATTATAGCCCGTGCTCCCTCCTGTTTCCAACCCATCTCCCAGGTCTTGTTCCCCACTTACCTGTGGGCTTTGCTCACCTGTCCCCGTCGAACCTAGTTTAAAGCCCTCCTTACTAGGTTAGCCAGTCTGTGCGCAAATAAGGCCTTTCCCCTCTTCGAAAGGTGAACGCCATCTGTTCCTAGCAGTCCTTCCTCAAATAGCATCCCGTGGTCGAGGAAGCCAAAGCCCTCCTGGCGACACCATCTTCGCAGCCAGGCATTCACCTCCACGATGCATCTGTCTCTGCCCGGACCCCTACCTTCAACAGGAAGAATCGAAGAGAATACCACCTGCTGCTCCAAACTTCTTAACCCGTACTCCCAGAGCCCTGTAGTCACTCTTGATCTGCTCAGCGTCACACCTCGCAGTATCATTTGTGCCCACATGGATGAGTAGCATGGGATAGTAGTCAGAAGGCCGAGTAATCCTTGACAAAGCCTCTGTAACATCTCGGATACGGGCCCCTGGCAGGCAGCATACCTCCCGGGATGAATGGTCAGGGCGACAGATGGGTGTCTCCGTCCCCCTCAGCAGAGAGTCTCCAACCGCCACTACCCTACGTTTCTTATCAGTGGTGGCAGCAGACCTCCCAGCCTTAGGGGTACGAGGCTTCACCTCCTTAACTGTTGGGGGTGATTTCTTCTCTCCTGTATCAAGAAGAGCATAATGGTTATCTTTTACCACAACAGGAGGGTTCGCAGCAGCGGTGGAGCACTGCCTGCTGCTAGAAGTAACCAGCTGGCTGTGTCCACCCTGAGCCTCATCCTCCACTGGTGTCTCAGATACACGCTGAGGCATCTCCTCCTCCACTGGAGTGTTGGTAGTCCTGTCAACTGGGACAGCACCATCAGCTGTCTCCACATGGATACTGTCCAGGAATTGCTCATGGATATGGATGTTCCTCAGCCTGGCCACCTCTCCCACCTGCTGCCTGAGAGATTCCACCAGTAGGCACCTTTCACATTGGATGCCACCCCCAGCCTGGATATCAGTAAGTGGAAATTGCAAATTACAGTCTTTGCAAGCCCACACCAGAATCTGGGTAAAAGCATCCATGCTTTGGTACTCTGTCTGGCTACAGGCGCAGGTGGAGGAGACAGAAGCAGTGCTGGCACAGGTGTTGCGGGTCCTCCTCACCATTGTAAGCCTCCCTCTGTCAAACTCTCTCAAATTCCTGTCTACAGCTCCCTGTCGGCTCTGCTCTGCTCTGCTGTAAACGGAAAGGTTTTCGATGTGGCTCAGTTTACAGGTTCAGGGGACCAATGGGTCATGGATGAGACCGACAAGGGACCCCCCCTCCCTTCTGACTCCTCTTCCAAACTCCCTTGCAAAACTCCCTGTTAGCAGCTCCTGTTCGCTAAGCTCCCTGGTCGCTTGTGTGCAGCTTTATAAAGCCCTGGCCTGAGTGAATGCCCCGCCCACTGGTTAAGGCTCAGCCAATTACCAGAGGCTTCTAGCTTTCAAACCTTCCTAGTAGCTCCACCTCCAACTGCCAGCTACAGCACACGGTCCTTCAAACAAACAAACCAAACAGACTGACAAACACAAGCTCAGCACACAGCAAGTAACCCCCAAACACACACACAAACCCAAACACTGCAGACAGTCACTTACCCCACAGATGCTGTATGTGCTCCTCCTTCACCTGGAGAACTCCCTTGGAAAACTCCCTGTTAGCAGCTCCTGTTCAGATCTACTTGCTCAGCAGTCCAGATCTACTTGCCAAGAATCCTCTTACTCTTGGTCCAAACTGTTGAGACAATTATATCCCAATCCCTACTCCTGAGTGCACAGAGGACAACAATGTCACCTAGTATGAGAAGATCCCTTCCCCATCAGATTTTAACCTGCATTGTCATGCATGGTAAAACAACACACATTCTATGTGGGAACAATCAGAGCAATGTTGAACTCCAGCTATTCCAGAACACTGGAACATCTTCTTTGGGACATAGGCAACTAGATGTAAATTTGATAAACCCTGAGTTCCTGGAGTCCAAGGCCCTCCCCACACAGTGAGCCCCAATTGATCACCTGTCTGACCGAACCGTCAGGCTGCAGCTCTACCCACTCTCCCTTCCTGCCTCTTTTCCTTAAATTCAAGGACTCAGAGGGTCAGTTCTACATACGCACGTGCATGCACAGAGTCTCCATTCAGGCATCTTGAGCCTGTTCTGAGACTCTCTAGGCTTCACCCTAGCATTTACCCTAACTTGTCAATGTGTATAAATTACAAACTCCCCTGTCTTCACTATGCTTTTACCACATGTTAGTTAGCATATGTTAGCTAACCTGAGGAAACCTTTCTTACCTAATGAAGGCTACACTAATGCTATGTCTATACTAGACAGCTTACAGCAGTATCGAGGCAGCTGCACTGCCGTAAGAGCTCTTGTGTAGCCACTCTATGCCGATGGGAGAGAGATCTACCATCAGAATAATTAAACCACACTCAAAAAGCAGTGGTAATCTCCATTGACTGGAGAGACTCTCACTAACATAAAGCTGTGCATACTACTGCTTACGCTGATGAAACTTATGTCATTCAGGGGTGTGTTTTTTCATATCTCTAAGTGACATAAGTTTTTCCAACATAAGTGGTAGTATAGACATGGCCTAAGTCTATACTGTCTGTCTATATGGGACTTGTAGACCATGCTATTTAGCATGTGTTAGCTAAGACACAACAGACCTTATATATTAGTCAAGACCTATCCTGGGAATAAAGGGGAGAAAGAGAAATATATTTAACTTTTGTTTCATTTTGAAAAGAAATAAAAGAGGGCATTTAATAGGTGGGGATTAGCCACAGTAACACTTCATCTTCAGCCACCATGTGGCCTAGAATTCAAAAGTTTTGTCATTACGAATTATGTGAGCCATCCAGTCCCCATGTAAGGGAGAACAATATGAATAAAAGACACATGTATAAACAAGACAACACTACCATTGTAACACAGATACCTGCCTAATAGGAGGAACATCTTTGCAAACGGAGAGCACAATGGAAAATCAAAATAACAATAGCTAGAAATGCTAAAGAAAACAAGGCAGACATTTCACCTTTATTTAAAATATACATCATATTCACACATACAAAATCCTTCTTTGAGACTTTATTTGAATATTAGCTTTCTCACATACATTCCTATCAATTATCCTGTCAATGTTTTCCTATAATTTGAAGTTGTAGGAAAACAATTAGACATGAACATTTACACTCAGCAATAATCAATGAGCCAAATATGATCTGTCCATACAAAGACTGTTGAAAAATGCACCATTACTACATAAAAGCATGCAGCACATCAAGATAATCTGCATTTCAGTACTCCATTGTTCTACTGCAAGTTGTCCCTAATGTATTCTGTGGTTTCTGAAATTGAAGGAAAGTTGTACAGTCTATCATTAGACCATCAGCATATTGCAGGACTTTACCTCATGTGGGCACTCCACTGTAAGAAGAGAGAACTTCTCAGCAACTTCTGCAGCATATATCAAATGGCTTATTTCTTTACCAAGGAAATTCATTTCAGTACAATTGACATGATACAATATCCACATCAAGTCACATGTCATTATACATTTAATCTTCCTAGATCTCTGCCATGTTACATGAGAAATACCAGCAGTTGTAGCATACAACAGGATTAATGAGCTTTCATTTTGTGGGTAGTGGTGGTTTGAAATTCCTAAACATGAAACTAAATCACAGTAAGGGAATCTTTATACAACCAAGTACTATGGGGAATTTTCAAATACCAAGCTTTAGGACTCATTGAACCAGAGTGTGTTAACACTGTATCTTCCTTTACTCACTCCACTCCTATTTATTATATTCATATACATTTGACATTTTTCTAGTGCCCCTTCAACAGTTTTAAGCGCTTTACCTCAGTTAAAATATACTCTTCTTTGTTACTCTCTCTTATTGTGTTGAATCTAAAATTAGATTGTAAGTACTGTTGAGTAAGGCTTGTCAAGTTTTTATTTGTTCTATGGAGCATTTAACACATTTTGGGCACTGCGGAACACAATAATAAGGCCAGTTCCTGATCTCATTGAAGTTAGTGGCCGAATTGCATTTGATTTTAGTAGGATTTAGCAAGGATTTGGCTCATAGAACATAAATGATGATCCTTTTTGTGAGTTCCATGTTTATATTTTTTAACAATGGCTTTCTTCTTCACAATTTAACTCATTCTCTTTTAGAAAAAATATCCAATCTTCATTTTAAAATTATCATTGATGGAAAATCTGTCAGGGCCATTGGTAAATTGTTCCAATGATTAACCACTCCAATCATAAAAAATTACATCTTTTTTCAGTCTGAATTTGTCTAGCTTCAACTTGTTGCCATAGGATCATGTTATACCTTTCTCTGCTATACTGAAGAGCACATTATTAAATATTTGTTCCCCATGTAGATACTTACAGACTGTTATCAAATCACTCTCTACCCTTCTCTTTGTTAAGCTAAATATATTGAAATCATTGACTCTATTACTATGACATGTTTTCTAATCCTTTAATCATTCTCATGGCTCATCTCTGAACTCTCTCCAATTTATAAGCTTCTTGAATTTTGAGCACCAGAACAAGACTCAGTATTCCAGCAGTGATCACACCAGTGCCAAATGCAGAAGTAAAATAACCTCTCTACTCCTACTCAAGAGTCCTCTCTTTATGCATCCCAGGATTGCATTAGCTTTTTTGGCCACAGCATCACAGTGGGAGCTCATGTTTAGCTGATTATCACCATGAATTTCAAATCTTTATCAGAGTTACTGCTTCCAACTCTGTGTATGTTCTTTTTTTCTTAGATATATACAGTTATATATAGCCATACTAAATGCATATTGTTTGCTTGCAGCCGGTATACCAAGCGATCAAGATCGCTCTGAATCAGTGACCTGTCCTCTTCATTATTTGCCCTGCCCCAATTTGCGTGTCATCCTAACATTAAACTAAACTACAATAAGTGGAAATTTATCCTAGTCAACCTTGCAGAGGGAAACTGCATAATACTATATTTTTAACATCACAATAACTCACATAGCAACAGACTGATGTTGAAAACATGGAATTATAACTTGACTACATGATCAAACAGAAAGATTAGTTGAGTAGCACAGGAGAAAGAACTACATTAAAAGTTATAAAACAGTAATATAGATATTGTAGAAAAATAATGACCACTTAAATACATTGCTTGCTCTCCTCTTGACAAATATTTCCCTTTTCCCACTTTGTTTTAGCACAAAAGTCTTTCCTACACTGGCCAAGCAAACATAGACCCAATGATACTGTGTGCACTATATTATTGATAAGCACGTTGGTGTCAAGAAACACCCTTTTTTATGAACAGAACTATGTGCAGAATGAGGTAACAAAAGAGTTACTACTCTGTGCAGCTGCAACCTGTGATGGCACTGTCCTGGGCTTCTTTGTTTCTATTCAGCAAGAAGTCCATCATCCGGGAAACAACCATATACAGTGTCCAGGAAGTATAGCATCTTCAAACTTCCTGGAGGACTTATTCTATAGTACCTGGCAGTCAAAGCCCAATGACCACACTGCACCTGAAGTAGGGTGGAGGAGGTAGGGGGAAGGGGCATTGTCCAGGCTTGCCAAAGGAAGGCAGCAATGCAATGCTTTATGGGGTGGGACGAAGGGGGAGAAGGAGGTCAGAAACTGCTGCAGAAAGATGTTTTGTGCTCAGCTTTGTGGCACTGACTCATCCCCTGGGAATGTAAGGCCAGAAGGCTTTAAAAGTTGCAAGCCCTGCCAATGGAAGCCCTTTCTCCACACACCAGGCAAAGCCGCAGGTTTGGCTCCACTGGAGCAGGTTATGGAATACAAAACATAAGCAGGGGAGGGTGATAAGCTGGGGATAGTGCAGTGAGCATGGGCATCATGACCAGTTAGGCCAGAGATGTTAAGGTTTCTTCTATGAAATTACTCTAACTAAGCAGATGGGGTGTGTTTGTGTGAGGGGTTTATTGAGAATTTCAGATGGACTTTTCGGGGAGTGGGGGCCACATGATGTCAAAAATTTGAAGTCAATTGTTCGGATGGGACATATTGTTCCAAAAAAGATTACAAGGAATTAAATGAGGGTAGAGTGGTTTGGTCCCCAAGAAGACTTGAGAAGAATATCAATTAATTCATCACCTTTCATAACCATGAAATGGTTCCATTAACAATGAATAGACCCTGTGCTATGTTCTCCATTGATGAAGTTGTTTGTGTGGTTAGGACTTGTGGCTTGGGGGCGCTAATGGCTAAGTGTGATATCAAGTCTGCTTTTTGACTGCTACCAGTGCATCCACTGGACTTTGACCTTTTGGGTTTCTCTTTTGAGAGACAATGCTATTTTGACAAGGCTATGCCTATGGACTGTGCAGTATCCTATTCAGAATGTGAAAAATTTAGTACATGTTGCACAGTGCAGTGGTGCAGGCAGCTGGACTATGCCAAGTAGTGCATTTAGATGACTTTTTGTTTGTGAGACGAGCTGAGTCAGATGAGTGTGTTCACCTGTTGCACACATTTCAGGCCCTGGCTAAACAGTTGGGGGTACACCTAGAGGAAGGAAAAACAGAGGTCTCTTCTTCTACATTGACCTATCTGGTGATCAAGCTGGACACAAGGGTGGGCACATCACAATTATTTCAGGATGAGCTTCAGGAGCTCTTGGGATTGCTCAGGAGAGCAGTATGAGCCAAAAAACTCATGCTACAAGACCTTCAGTCCATTGTGGAGCACCTGAATTTTGCCTGCAGAGTTGTTGACTCGGGACAGGCATTCTTTGCCTTGAGGTGGAAACAATGGGCATAGCTTGGCCACACCATTACATATGAGTTATTAAAGAGATGAATTAAGACTTGAAGGTGTGGGGAAGGTTTTTGAGTCAATTTAATGAAGTGTCATTATGGAGGGAGAAATGGTTAATGGAGACGGTTTGAAAGTTATTTCAAATGCTTCAGGGGTACAGGTTTTGGGGTGTTTTACCAAGGCAGGTAGTGTGCCTGCCATCTGGATACAAAATGGGGTGTGTGTGACATGGATTTTTCCCCCATTTTAGTTGCAGTGGTTATTTGGGGAACGGAGCTGGCTAGTAAAAGGGTATGTTTCTGGTGTGACAACATGGCAGTGGTATGTGTTATTGATGGCCAGACTTCCAGATCACACAGGGTTATGAAGTTAGTGAACACATTAGTGCTTCAATGTTTAAGCCTTAACATACATTTTTCTACCAAGCTTGTGCCCGGAGTAGATAATGGCATATCAGATGCCCTGTCTTGTTTTTAGTTCAACAAGTTTTGGGAGCTTGTACTAGGAGCTAGCAATGAACCCGAGCAGATGTCATTTTCACTATGGAGCCTCAGTATATGATGTTGGCAGGGGGTATGGAGATTCTTGGCTCTGGGCACCTAGCTGAGCTATGAAGGAAGTTTTAATGAGTTCTTCCAGTTTCAGGATCCAGAATGCTGGTCACTGATATGGCTCATCACAGAGGAGCAGGTGCTGTGGCACATGGCTATTGGCAACCCATCTGCTTGTGTCTTCGATGATCTTGGCATAGTGCCAGGGGCAACCGAGTTCTTTTGGAAGAATGGGGGTTCACCTATCGGACTTGGGGACTGACATTTTTGGCTGCCAGACAAGAGGCCATAAGGTGATGTCTGAGAACCTGAGACAGTTTAGGGAAGAGGGAAAGCAGCCAAACTAATTGATGGCACCAGCTTGTGGCATATGTCCAGTGCAGGTACTCCAAACAGAAGTCATCCAGTGACCAGACAAATGGCCTGGTAAATGACTTAAAAAGGAGGTTCTGGTTAAAGGAATGGAAGGAGGGGATTCGGAGCTCCTATGATTGATACAGTATGGAGTCAACCCCCCTTTCTTATAGTCCACCTTAACCCTCCTACAAGGTGGAGTATATAATAAGGTCTAACCCATGGGTTGGCTGGGGGATCTGGATGGAAAATGAAGAGGGACTGGTGGAATCTGCAGGTAATTATTTGAATGAACATGAAGTTGCTTGCACTTTACACTTTTGTCTGCTAGGTAGATCCAGACATCTAATAATACATTTGTGGCCTAATTAAATCCATATCAAGCATCATCTGTCCTTCTTTCGATATAGTCAGACAATGGCAAAACTTCACTTTACTTTAATGAAAGCAAAATCAGACACCATGTCTGCATGTTTAGCAGTATGTGATTAAACATTATTCTTGCTAGATTCATGCTAACAGATTGTTCCTGATTTGTATGGCTGTAAACTGGTTTACCAAATAAAGCTATAGAGGAGGCTGACTGCAGTCATGTTATAAAATAATTTACAAAACTGTTGCCTACATTTACAATCTAGTCAGATTCAGGAACCTCCACCTAGTTTATAGTATAATTAAGCCTTATATACATTTTCTAGGGAAACTGCTTTAGCATGACTAGCAAGAACCCTTTTAAGCATGGCTTGTTAGAAAGATGTTAACTGTTTCCCTGACTGATATAATCAAGACTGTAAAGTTTTGTATGTAGATATAAAAACTGTTCTTCTTTATTACAAGTTTAAATTATGAAAGGAAATATATTAATATTTATAAAATATATTTCTATTAATGTTATTTTAGAGTATTAATTTTGCATTTTAAATTATAACTGTTTAAATGCTTCCTTATTTCATTGCACATTTAAAACTTTCTACTTCAGGTCACCACACAGTTTTTCTGTGTGAAGATAATTGAAACCTTAAATCAAATAATTTTTTAAAAGGAATTATCTGCAATGGATGGTGACACTTAATTCAAAGTTGTTTCTTCTCTGATAATGAAGATAACAGACGAATCTAAAATATTAGAAAGATAGTTTTGTTATTCAACATCTTTTAATGTAGCAATGAACTGACCACTATTTTTAATTGCTATTGTTATTTTTAGTAAAACAATATCTGTTAGAATTATTAATGCTTCAGAGTGCCTGAAACAGAATGAGAAATATGTATATATTACTCTAGTAAATTATTAATCAGAGCTGTGAAAACTTGTACATTCTCATTGTTCGAATAAAAATATATTAGCCAGTTCCTCAACTAGTGTAAATTGATTAACTTCAATAGAGCTGTGACATTGCAGTCTGTATGATTTTATAACTGACTCCCATTAACCAGAACAATTGTCTGCAGATGGCTGTGTTTTACCTGTAAGTCTTACTGTATACGTGAGTGCTGGCAAGTGGGTAATGAAGTCTTACAGTAACATGTGATTGTGTCACGTGAACTGGAATCCATCTTTAACCTGGTGTCTTTCCATTGAGAAGGAGGGGGTGGAAACCCAGAGAGGGACAAAGGATTCCCGCCTTAAGCAAAAAATATATAAAGGGGAGGAACAGAACAAAGTGAGGAGAGGAGCCATCATGAAGAATCCCCTAGCTACCACTGAGCTGGAACACAAGCTGTACCAGGAGATAGAATTGAAGGGGTCCAGTTTGAGGAAAAAACTTACTGAAGCATCTCTAAGGGTGAGCATCTGTATTTGCAAAAAGAACAAGAGTACTTGTGGCACCTTAGAGACTAACAAATCTATTTCCAAAAGCTTTCATGAGCGACAGCTCATGCTGAAATAGATTTGTTAGTCTCTAAGGTGCCACAAGTACTCTTGTTCTTTTTGCAGATACAGACTAACACGGCTGCTACTCTGAAACCTGTCAACTGTATTCGGTTTGACTGGAGCTCCAGCCCATTACCTGCCAGGCTGTGGCACTGCTGCAAAGGGTCAGGAAGGTGCATAGAGCCAAAGGTGAAGTGGCCCAAGGGAACTAAGCAGCTGAGAAGGGAAGGAAGAAGGGTGGAGGGAGGTTACTGCTAGAGGGTCCCTGCGCCGGGGCCTAGAGTAGCGGGCGGACATGGGTCCGCCCTTTTCTGCCTTTGTACTGCATCTGGCCTTTGCAAAGTGAGGCCGAGACAGACCGCAACTGGCCCCTGAGATAAGGCAGGTGTGTATGGAAGGACTGATGTTACCAATACTCCCCTGAAAGGGGATGAGATGGGACTATTAAGCACTCTCAGAGGGCAGTGTCCTGAAGTAAACAGAGATTGTCGGGAGGAAAATGAGCAGGGAGCCACGTGGATCCCAGAGCAGCAGAAGCTAACAATGCGCCTGACACCATGTGTCGAGATTGCTCCGGAGCGGTCAAGAGCTAATTCCCAGAGTGACTGGCAGGAGATGCCAGAGGTGGTGAGTTGAACCCCATCACACATGTCTATAGGTATTTTGCTTATCTCACTCTGTTCTCCAACTCTCTTTGCTTAAACCCTGCTATGTAGAATGTTACATTTTCAAAGACTTGCCACTGCTTGTATCTGCAAGACTTATTCATTTTAAACTGTGTTGTCACTTGACTACAACCCAGTGCATCATTTTTTTTCCCTCTGCCATAGACATTGTCTCTTACATCCACATATTATGGACCATATTCATCCCTTATGCGACTCCACTTTTGGCTCATAGTCTTTTTTTTTCCTTCTTTATCTCTTTAAGTCCCACTGACTGTGCATGGAGTCAGGAAATTTCCCTTTTTAAATGGTTTCATGCAATTAAAATAAACTAAAATAAAGATCTCCTCCCCACCCACACACCCCATTCACTACTTTTCATGTACCGGTGATCATGTTCAATAGCAGTGTTTATTCAATTTTCAAGCAAACCCTTAGTTCAAATCAGATTTCTTCCACTTCTATCACTTTATTTTGTTAGATTAAAACCCTCTGATTTACAAATATAGAGAAAATAAAATGTAACATGAATCTTTGTTTAGTTCTTCTAATGAGAGGGAATTCTGCCTTTGAAATGTTTTAGTGAGGTGTAGAAGTCAAGTAAGTTACACTGTTTTGATCTAATCCTTCTCTCGTGTATCTGATTTTACTCCCATATAACTCCATTGGTTTCACTGGAGTTACTCTTAACTCACACAAGTGCAGAGAATTATTCCATATTATACTAACTTCAGAGCGGCTCGTATTCAGTTAGATTCCCTCAGACTTATGCACATCCACTGACCAATATATAAGGAAATCATCAGGAGGTCTAAGATTGTATCTTACTTTGGATTATACAATTTTATACCATCTTGTTTGTTTCCTTTTTCACTCATCTCTTCTTGTCCATGAGTTACATCAGTGAAGACACCATTCTACTCAGACTCAGAGATGATGTGAAGTTAGGAATTTAAATTACACATTGGTAAGTGATTGTCTAAGGTTGACTATAGGGAGTTTAATTAGGTGTAATATATGCACTGAGGAATGAGAGAGAGGTTTAAATTACAATCTGCTTAGACATCTTTAAGACTAAATTAGTTTTCCTCAGAGTCACTTCTGACTATGACCTACCATCTTCCTAGCCCTCCATTGTTCATTGTCTTGTATCAGGTCCCTAGGCAGAATAATCTGGATCCCCATGTCTGGAGAGAATGGTGATATATACTTGCGTACTCCCAATTGAATTGTGACTTTGTGCCATGCATCCACATCCACTTGAATTATGGAATATTTAAGTTGACAGACTCGATATGGTGACAGGCAGACAACCCCAGGGGCACCTTCCTTCTGCAAAAGGTCACCTTCCATCTAAGTCTAGTGACAGCTGCTGTGCTAACTTCTCCAATATATGAGGTTGTTCCTTATAAAAACCCAATCATGTTTTAAGTCAGTTTACCCTCCTCCTCCATTTTTTTTAAATCAATCTGTGACCATTTAATTCCAGGTACCAATGGTGTTTTTGGTAACATGACATTTTCTTTTAATGTTAGCCAACAGCAGTGACAGTTTGCTGTCCACCAGAAGGTGTTCTTTTGATGTACAGTAATAACACCAGCAGAGACCCAGCAGCTGCTAAAGTCATATCAGCTATGTCACTTTAAATCAAGTTTAGATGATGAATCAGTAGAATGCGCTGAGCTTGTGAAGCTGGGATACATAAGAGTGAATGTGGCCACCTCTTTTGTGGTTTTCCCTTTTCCATTATCTTTGACTTTTTGAATCCAAACTATGTTACACATGGTTAACTTAAGGCTGTGGGATGGTTAGATGAAACTTCACTGAGATATAGAACACACACAAAAATGTGTGGAAAATTGAAATTACACGCTTGAATGGGCAGCTTGTTGCTGAAGATCAGGTTGTAAATGAAGATTCAGACACAGGAGCTGCTCAGAATTATGTCTTTACTGAGCAAAGCACTAGACCTGCCTAACACAAGACACCCTCTGGAAAGAACAGTAGGTACAGATCTTCCCATTTTAAAGAAAAACACACATGTAAATGTATCCACATTTATTTCTGCTAGGTATTGATATTGGATTGTGCCATTATAGTGAGCTTGATGTAATGCAGTGGAACTAAACATTTGGTTATATTTTCTGTTTACATGGAAAGAGAAAATGAATTTGTCATGAGTGTTGAACAATGAAAAGGAGTGACAGACACAGTTCAATTTAAAATGACAAATATAGTAATACTTTGACCTTTTGCAGTGCCTTCATCCAAGTAAGAAGTTCTACAATGCCTTCCATCTATGTACCTTAAAGTATTTTGCAAACATTAATGAATAAAGCTTTTCACATTACTGCTCCAAGGTAACGAAACAGATGGGGCAAATGTAAATTGATGACTTACATAGGGAATTTGATGCAGAGTTAGAAGCAGAACACAGATCATACTCCTTCCTCCCCTCACATCTTAATGACTAAATGAATACATGACTATGCTATTAGCATGCAATGAAAGTTAAATTATAGTTACATAGTTGTCTTCCCTATGTTCTTATGTCAAAACTAAGTTCAGAAGAGAAAGACATTATTGGTTGCATATTCAAAAAAAGTTGCTGTGTCTTCTTGATATGACTCCTTTTGTAGCCAAAACTACATAATTTAGGACAAGGCTGTGTTTTTACCACAAGCCTGTGTATAGGGCTCAGCTTCACCACCCTAAGAATTAGACAGGGAAGGAATTCTGTCAGATTTTCTTGCTGCTTCAACTCTTTCTTGGGGGATGAAGGGATTATTGACAGTAAAATTACACTGACTTGTATGAGCAGCAAATTACTGCCAACTTCTGTGATGGCACAGAGACAAAGCTCTGACTGCTCACCACCCACCTTTGGATAGGGAGGAGAAGACATGCAGTGATTTTATTCCTATTGTATCTAAACTCAAGATGTGAAGATCCTGGACCTATTTAAGTTGGTGGGAGCTTTGCCATTGACTTTAGTGGGGCCAAGATTTCACCCAAGATCCAGAAGATCCTTGACGGGACATAAATAGGGTTCTTTCCAAATCAGAATGCATGAGAGGCAATGACATATGTTTTTCTCATAATTATTTGTTAGGATGTACTCTTGAGGTGTTGTAAAGATGTCATTATGAGCAAATATGAAATTTAAAAAAATCCTATAGTTGTCCAGAAAGTCTCAGGGTCATCACTTGATGCAGTTTAGAAACACATCTGCTTTTGGAATGCAAATTCTTACCGGAAAAGCAAAGCAATGGAAATTATGCAAACCATTGTGAGTTTTCTTTAAAAAAATATTAAACATATCATTTAAATTCCAAGGTGACATAAATAAAGAAAAGATACTGTAAACAATTCCCATGTTATTCTGTATACTAACAATCTGAGGGGAAAGTTGGTTCCTTTTAGCAATACAAGTGTCCATTTTACCTAACAGATCAGAAACCACTCTGATATGCATGTAAGAAACTTGTTTTCTTGAGGGATTTTTTGTTGGGGGTAGGGAGAGGATGTTCATATAGCTTGCTTCACATATATTGCAGGAGACCTAAAATACTATAAGCAACAAGGTTAATCATAGCTTAATAATGAGGAAATGGAAAATGGTGTTTCTAAATTGAATAGTTTATTTCCAGTATAGAAATGGCTATGCTTAAGTATCTCCTCATTCAATGGTAACATGTCACATAACCAAGTGGCAGATTTACTTAGCTTTATGGCTTTCTCAGCTGAATGGTATGAGAGACAACTCTTTACAAACACAATACTACCCAGAAAATATGCAGGTTAGGCAAGTCCAGCAATCCTTTTTTAATTAAGACTTCAGAAAATATGATAATGGCCACCTATTGCCATCCTTCTTCATTTGGTGAAGATAATGCAAGGATCCAATGAGAATCCAGATGGTGATTAGCTTTAGATTTGACCAGTTATGTATAAAGTTGCTTTTATTGTTTGAGCACATCAGTGTGCGTGTGTGTGATATATATGAGAAAAGGACATTAATCCTACTCAAAGTTATGAAAATGTCAACTATACTAAGTCTGCAACTATTTTTCCACATAGGTATTTCCCTTAGTAGGTTGCAGCTGCACATGACGTGTTTATATGTTTGGGTTGCCTTTCCTCTGGCATTAGAAAGCCTAATTTAGCTGATAAAAATTAAGAGCAAACTAGAAATATTTTGAAATATTTTTCTTGCCTTATTCCCCACTTTCCAGTAGGTATTAGTTTATTCCGAAAACACACACACATACTTTACACATCATCCTAAACTTTCTTTTAGATGCTACTCTAGAATATGCCAGCGTAGTAAGAGTTAAATATACTGCAGCATTTTTAAAAGGCCTTGGGAATACTAATTAAACATGTTTAATTGTTTCATATTAATTTACAGCTGGGTGAGAAGCAAAGTCACTCACATTATGTGGCAAAAAAAAATGTGCAAGGAAAATATCCAAGGAAATGAGGTTTCTGTAATTATTAATATTAGTCTTAGTCTCAATTCTATTCACTTTAGCAATTAGCCAATATTGCATTTTGCAAATATCTACCATTCAAATATACTGTCCACTAAAGTGTACTATAGACAGTCTTTTATAGAAGAGAGAAATAGCTCAGAAACAATTACTTGCAGTTATGCAGCATTCAAAACCAGCTTTAAAGGTGGATAGCAGAAAAAGCTGATCTTGATAATAATGGGTCCTATCCACATTTCCTATGTAATTGCAAATCAGTCGCATATACAGGAGACAATCCTCACTAAACCCCAGATCCAGCAAAGCAGTTAAACGTGCATAATTTAATCACTGACTTATCCTACTGAAGTCAATAGGAGTATCCAAATGCTTAAAATTATGCACATAATTAATTCCTATTCTGAATTGGGGCCAAGGACATTACCTTTGAAAGCAGTCCCAATGGTAAACTTTGGTACTGCATAGATTTTTTTATAATATAAAGCATTTGTCTTTATTGACATTGTCCTTTTAGCATTTTCAGAGTTTTGAATGGAGATGAAGAAAACA
The DNA here is from genome assembly GCF_007399415.2 of Gopherus evgoodei. Lineage (NCBI taxonomy): Eukaryota > Metazoa > Chordata > Testudines > Testudinidae > Gopherus > Gopherus evgoodei. The sequence continues at coordinate 200,755,601 of NC_044323.1, forward strand.
AAGCAATTTTAAGAATAACAAATACTTCTCACTTAGATAAGTGGTTTATCTGGACCTGGTCTGTGCACCAAAAATAATGAAGTAGCGTCAGAGAGTTCTCCTTTGATGAACCACCTGATCCTTGAAAAATAGTTTTGTCAGAGTTTGAAATGGACCCATTTTCTAATTCACATATTTTGTTTTGTGCCATTTCTGAACTGAATGTTTAATAAAATGTTATTGAAATATCTTACAGAAAAATTCACAAAAACTGGAAAAATCTGATAATTTTATCATGAAAAATTCCAATTTTGAGAGAATGGCCATTTTTGATTAAAACATGTTTTCATTTTAAAAAATCCAATCTGTTCTTTGGCTCATTTTAATGAAATTAATTACTGTTATCCAAAACAAAATAACTCTCTAATTGTATTTTTTGTGGAATAAAATTCAGAAGCAGTATTAAGCACTCCTAGCTATTTTTTAGTTCTTCTATTGTAGATTCATAAATTCTAAGACCAGAAGGAACCATTGTTATCATCTACTCTGACCTTGTATGCAATACAGGCCATATAACTTCCCCAAAATAATTCCTAGATCATATAGTTTAGAAAAACATCCAATCTTGATTTAGAAATTGCCAGTGAATAGAATTCAGCACAATCTCTGGTAAATTTTTCCAGTAGTTACTTACTCTCACTGTTAAAAATTTACATTGTATTTCTACTCTCAGTTTGTCTGGCTCCAGCCCTTGGATCATGTTATACTTTTATTTGCTAGACTGAGGAGCCCATTATCAAATATTTGTTCCCTATATAGGATCTTATAGACTATAATCAGTCACCCCTTAACATTCTCTTAATTAAACTAAATTGATTAAACTCTGAGTCGATCACTATAAGCAGGGGCGGCTCTAGGTATTTTGCCGCCCCAAGCACAGCAGGCAGGCTGCCTTCGGCGGCTGGCCTGCTGGAGGTCCCTGGTCTGGGGGATTTGGCGGCATGCCTGTGGGAGGTCTGCCGAAGCCTCAGGGCCAGTGGACCCTCTGCAGGCATGCTGTCAGAGGCAACCTGCCTGCCGCCCTCGTGGCAACTGGCAGAGCAGCCCCCGTGGCATGGCGCCCCAGGCACACTCTGGGCGTGCTGGTGCCTGGAGCCGTCCCTGACTATAAGGCAAATTTTCTAATCCTTTAGTCATTCTCTCTGAACCCTCTCCAAATTATCAATATCCTTCTTGAACTGTGGACAACAGAACTGGATGCAGTATTCCATTAGTGGTTGCACCAGTGCCAAATACAGAGGTAAAATCTCTCTACTATTATGCAAGACTCTTGTTTATGCATCAAAGGTTAATATTAGGCCTTTTGGCCACAGTAGAATACTGGGAGCTCATGTTCAGTTAATTAACCACCAAGAAACCAAACTCCTTTCCAGAGGCACTGCTTCTCAGGATAGTCCCCCACTGTGTAAGCATGGCCTAGATTCTTTGTTCCTAGGCATATACATTTCCATTTAGCTATATTAAATACATATTGTTTACTTGCACCCAGTTTACCAAATGACCCAGATTTCTCTGTATCAATGAGCTGTTATCTTAATTATTTACCACTTCCCCAATTTTATGTGTTTAGTAGAAACTTCATCAGTGATGATTTTATGTTTCCTTCCAGGCCATGGATAAAAATGTTAAATAGTGTAGGGCCAAGAACTGATTCCTCTGGGAACCCTCTAGAAATATACTCAAAACTCAGTGATGATTCTCAATTTACAGTTACACTTTGGGACCTACCAGTTAGCCAACTTTAATCCATTTAATGTGTGCATACTTGATTTTATATTGGGCTAGTTTTTTAATCAAAGTGTAATGCGGTGCCAAGTCAAACACCAGACAGAAGTCTGAGCATATTACATCAACACTATTATCTCTATCAACCAAAGCAGTAATCACATTTAAAAAATAGCTATCAACTTAGTTTGACAGGATGTATTTATCATAAAAAATTGGCATTAATTATATTGTCCTCCTTTTATTCTTTCTTAATTGTGTCCTGTATCTGCCACTCTATATTGCCCAGAATCAATATCAATTTGATAGGCCTATAATTACCCGGTCATTCTGATTACCCTTTTTAAAAATTGACAAACATTAGCTTTCTCTCAGTCTTCTGGATCTTCCCCAGTGCTCCAAGACTTATTGACAATCAACATTAACTGTCAGTGAGCTCTTCAGCCAGCTCTTTTAAACCTATTGGATGCAAATTATTAGGATCTGATTATTTAGCAGCTGACTTGTACTTGTAAATCTCCTTGAGATTTAAGCAGAATGGAAGATAGAGTATCATCATTTTTTCTCAAATAGAGAGCAGAATTATTTATTGAACACTTTTACCTTTTCCACATTATTATTCTACCATTTCCATCTGGCAATGGATCAGTACCATTTTTAGGATGCGTTTTGTTCCTCCTGTTCTTTTTACTGTTTTCAACTCTGCTGTTTTTAGAATTCTCCTTGTCTTCCATTTTCTTCCTTTTTTTTTTTTTTACAGTTTCTAGCTTCTGATTTGTGAACATTAATATCAACTTCCCCTTTCTTCCATTTTATATATATAATTTTTATAGCATCCACCACTTCACTCTTAATGAGGCTGTTTCTTAACCAATGGGGTCATCTTCCTCAATAGTGAAATAGTCGCTTTGGGGATATCTAGAAAAATGTTCTTAAAAATTCTCAACAATGATTCATATTTTCTGATTAAATTTCTGCCTCCCAGCTAATCTGGCTCATAATTTTTTTAATTGTGAAATTGGCCTTTTGGAAGCTGTGTGTGTATGTATATATGCTGGTCTAGACTTTATTCTGTTTGCACATTATAAATGTGATTGAGACATGATCACTTGCACCTAAGGTACCATTAATTTTTTAATTTTGTCATCAGTTACTTTATCTGACAGCACAAGATCTATTATGAAATTCCCCCATATTGGAAGCAACACTTTTTGAGTTAGGAAATTGTCATCTATAATATTTAGAAATTCCAAGGATATTTTAGTACTGGCAGCATGAGAACTTCAGTATATGTCACTCAGATTGAGGTCCTCAATGATAATGAAGCTTTTTCCCCCCTACACACTAAAGTATGGTGCACAAAATGTCAGCCATCCTGTTACTTACTGTGATTTGGTCTATATCAGACATCAGTTAGTTACCTATCTTGTGCTTTATCTATTAGGACATTGATCCATAAAGTATTTATAGTATACAAGCATTTTGCTTTATAAAAGGGGAATAAGCCAGTATTTGACTTTGTTTTCAAGGATTCACATCAGAAAACAAAACTAACAAAAATCATCGTCTTTGTAAACAGAGCAGAATTATTTATTGAACACTTTTACCTTTTCCACATTATTATTAATGATTCTACCATTTCCACTAACGTGACTAGAACACAATTTGATCTTCTCCACTGAGATTACAAGACTCTAGAGTTTTTTGGATTTTTGAAAACGCTTAAGTGCTACTGATAAACTGAGAGCTACAAATCAGCTGATCCTCCCAAGAAATTACTGAAGGCAAGTTTGTCAATAGGGCTGATCATAGCAGAAGTTGTGGCTCACACACTCACACAATGTACTTGACTTTCATAGTACATTTTAACTTTGTTACTTTTAGATCTGTTTTGCTCAGCACAGAATGAAGATCAACGATATTAGAGTTAGGTTTTGGTTTGGCTTTGGCAAGCAGCTCTATCCTCAGTATAGCTGAAGATAGCTTCTATAGTATAAAGCATAAGTAGGTCACAGAAGCCACAAATGACAGTATACTTCAGTTATAATTGTGCAATAGACAGAACTATGCAATTATATGGAAAGTAATTAGTGGGTTACTATAGTATAAACTAGCAGTACAGTCAGACAACACAGTAAGAAACAGGAAAAAAGTAAATGTGCTCCAAAGCAGAATCCAAAACTCCTTCATAAAATAAAATGATGAATTTCAAACTTAAAGATAGTTCTGCCACAAACTTCCTTGGCTCTTACAGAAGTGTTCTCTCATTGCATATATGCATATATGTTAATGTTTAACAAGCAGGAATTTTTTTAAATTTTTGTTCCCAAGAAAATTCTAATTTGTTGAAACTGAAACTTCTTGCTGCAACGATTCTTCAGGTCCAGGAAGTGCTTTCTGGTCAAAACCATCTCTATATATTTGTTCTAGAGTAGCCAATAGGCCAATAGTTAGGGCATTGAGCTGTTATGTGACAGCCTTATACCAAATGAGTAACCTAACCAGTGAGTTAATGGTTATTCTGCAGTAAAATTTTTCTTTTGAAATGTTTTGTGAAATAATAGGAATTATTTCATGACCAATTTCACAAAGGCTCAGTTTCATTCCTATACAGAATGAAAACAATTTCCAAAACCTTAAGAATTTCATTTAATGAAAAAATGGTTTTGCATCCAGCCTTACTAGTTAATAGATAAGGTGGCAGTAGATGATGCTCATGAATACATAGTATAGTTCCTGGGTTTTCTTGAACTAATCAAAATTGTTTCTGTGCACTGAAAATGGGTTTCTCTGGTTGTTCTTTACATCAGCACTTAATATAGGTGATCTTGGGGGAGTCACTTAGTCACAAATATACTTATGCACCTCACTTAGGGTTGCCAAGTGTTCGTTTTTTGACTGGAACGCCAGTCAAAAAGGGACCCTGAGAGCTCTGGTCAACACAGCTGACGATGCAGGCAGGCTCTGTTCCCACTCTGTGCGGCTTCCAGGAAGCAGCTGGCATGTTCCTCCAGCTCTGCAGGTGCTTCCCCAAGCTCTGGCTCTGAGCCGCAGTTCCCGGCCAATGGGCATTGCAGCGTCCCCTGGCCACCCCTCTATCTAGTAGGCAGAGGAACATGCTGCTGCTTCCTGGGAGATGTGCTGACTTCCTCCATGCCCTGAACCCCTTTCCACACTCCAAACCCCTTGACCCCAGACCAGAGCCCACACCCCCAGTCAGAGCTCACCTCCTCCCACACTGCAACCCTCTGCCCATCCCAGTGAAAATGAGCGAGTGTGAGGGAGAGTGAGCGACGGAGGGAGAGGGATTGGAGTAAGCAGGAGTGGGGCCTCAGAGAAGGGCTGGGGCAGGGGCATGAGAAAGGTGTTCAGTTTTCTACAATTAGAAAGTTGGCAACCCTAATCTCACTGCCTCTTCAGGTGATTAAGTCCAACAATTATATTTTTAAAATCACTGCTCAGTTGACACCTAACTCTGTGAGCCCTAAAGTCCATCTGGGGACTAGCTGGCAGGCATACATGTGTGGATAGTTTAGCGTGTGGGAGATGGGAGACAAGTTCAAATCCCTGCTCTGCTTGAGTTGGAGCAGACACTTGAACCCAGAGCTCTCACATCTCAGGTAAGTGCTCTCACCAGCACACTGGGTGCTATTCTTAGCTAGCTCCCTGCTCAGCTTGTTGGTTCTGAGAATCCCTTTCTTAGGTGCCTAAATCTCCTCAAAACTTATGCAGGGAGCCTGGGCACCTAATTCAGAGCTGAGAATTCCTCTAGGCAGCAGGGTTTCTAGGAGTTAGGCACTGCAAAATCTAAGAGCTTGATTCACAAATGGACTTAATCTCTGCATCTCAATACACTTCTTTTTCTTAATTGTGTCTGTCTTCTCTGTTTAGATTGTAAACACTTAAGGACACAGACTGTCTCTCACTACATGTAGGTATGGCAGTGAGCACAATTGGGCCTTGATTTTTCTTGGAAACTCTAGTGCAAATAATAAAAATTAAGTATAGTCATCACTTGCCAACTTTGAATTAGAAAAGTAGATTAGGTAATGCTACAAATACTCTGAGGTTACCTTCCCTATATTTATTATAGGCAATGCTTAGCATATTGCAGATATTGTGATACAGCTCTTCAGTTATCCCAGGCACCACTGTACACCACTGCACCACTGCATTAAAGGACCACTGGGTGCATTAGCTCACTATCTGTCCACACTGGCAAGGCACATAGAGCGCTCTGACTCCACAGCTAGAGCACTCCTGGTACTCCATCTCAGTGAGCAGAATAATGTTAGATATGCACCAGCGTCAGTGTGACTGAGATGTTGCATTACTGTGCTCTGATCAGTGCTCCGGAAACATCCCATAATCCTCTTAAGTCAAGTGGCCGCTCTTGTCATTGTTTTGGATATACCCTTTGAAAGCTCCATGTGACAACCAGCATGCGTATCTGTTCTTAGAGAAAGCAACCATTACTGTGGAATGCTGTGTGTGTGAGAGAGGCTGGGGCGGGGAGGGAGAGGTCTGTTGCTGTCTGAACTTTCAAGACAGCATGCTGACATGCTCTCAGCTCCCCTAAAACCCACTCTCTCTCTCCCCCCACATACACACAACGCACTCCTGTCACACTCCACCCCACCACCCCCATTTGAAAAGCACGTTACAGCCACTTGCATGCTGGGATAGCTACCACAATGCAGTGCTCTCTGTGGCTGTTGCAAGAGTTGCTAATGTGGTCATGCCAGTGCGCTGTCAGCTTTCAGTGTGGACAGACTACAGCGCTTTCCCTACTGTGCTCTCCAGGGGCTGGTTTAACTCAAAATGCTCTACATCTGCAAGTGTAGCCATGCCCTTAGACAGTACTTTAAAAATACAGCTAGATAATGATCAGGTTATCATTATAACACTTAGATCTTACATAGCACTTTACATCAGTAGATCTGAAAGTGCTTTACAGAGGAGGGCAGCAACATTATCCTATTTCGCAGATGGGGAGACTGAAGCACAGAGTGATGAGTGACTTGCCCAAGGTCACCAAGCAGCAGAGGCTGAAGTAGAGCTCAGGTCTCCTGTGTCCCAGTCTGATGTTCTGGCTCCTAAATCACACAGCTTTTATGCTGCTCTTTGTGCCAGATAATGCAGTACACAGCGATTTGATCATGTTAACAATGTGTAAGTTTTGTCAAAATTATTGTTACAGCTTTTTCACTACAAGCCAGGCAAAAATATAGGGAGCTGCATTGAACACATGGATACTGAGGAAATTGGTTTCCATGGGAACCCTATCCGCATGACAGTTTTCAAAATTTTCTCTGCTTTCCAGGTGACATTTTAGTAATTCCAAAAGGTATTAATATTGCAAGTGGACGTGAAGTATGTGACATAAAATGGTGTGTGTGTATCGAACCTAACCAAGCAGTATATTTATGGAACATCTCTTTCAAATCTATGGCTATGACAGTTTGTTATGAACTATTCCCAAACATGTCTTTTTGAGGCAAACTTAAATATTACTCATTTTTTGTCTATTTTTAAGCACATATAAATTTGTAGTAGAAAGAAAACTAGTTTCAGTATAATGCATAAGTTCCCTATACATTAAAGGATTGTTGTGCTTTGATACATTTAGAATCTGAAAGCAATTTTCTTTCTGTAATGAGAGGCTACATTGGAAGCTGCTGGTGACTAATTGAGATAGAATTGTGGAAATAAATCTGGAATTCTGTACTGATATACAGTAACTGGAAGTAACCCTGCTTCCTTGATTAGCACATTAATTACAAAGCAGGTGTTAGTAGACTGTGTAAATAGCCTGTATAAAAGGTCAAGAAGGTTTAGCTGTCATTTCTTCTAATCAAATTATTGAATATTTCACGGCTTTTCTGATTTGAATATGTCTGAGGAGGATTAGTGTCTTCAGAGACTGGAAATGAGAAGATACTTTTCTTTCTTTCTCATCTTCTATTTTAAAAAAAACCTGTCAGATAAAAGGTGAATTTGAAACAAAAGCACATAGTAACTTGTCAAAGTGAAAATGGTTAACAGAAAAACAAGGACTAACACCAAATGATTCCCTGCTTTTATGTTAAAATCCTACCAACATGTGTTTATCTGTCATGATTGTACATCATTAATGTGGCTCTTTGCAGCAAAGGGGACAATGTGATGGAAAATCATTCAGGCTGGGATTATGAATCTGCTTATTTTTTCCCCATGCTAGGTACTTAATGGGCTTATTATTTATCTTTCCTTTTAGGAAAAGCTATAATATTCAAATTCAAATGTTGAAGATAATGTTACCTCCATATATTAAAAACAAGAAAAGAGGAGAGAGAGGTTTTTGTTTTGTATGTGTGGTGGTGTATTCCCACCCCTCCACCCGGGATGTGATAAGTCTGAACGCTGCTGGCTTGCAGACACTGGTTACTGCACAGGGGGAAAGTGTTCAGAACATTCTATATAAGAAGTCAAAATTCCCCCAAGCCAATGGCTCATCAGGCTGATGGGGTTATGACATGTTAGTTTCATAGTCATTAGTAGTGCAAAGGGTGGGTGATATGGCCAGCATCATGTCCAACCACCTTATATTGCCGTAACCCAAGGTAGGTGGATTGAAGACTTGAAGTCTTTCAGTGTGAGATCAAGGGAAACTCAAATTCACAACTTTTCTAATTGACAGTGAGCACCTTAACCACTCAACCAACCTCCCTCCCCTCATTTTTAAGATAATAAGGGACAAATGAAATTGATTCTAATCTTCAGTTTCTCATTTATTATAGGTTCAGTTGTTAGAATACAGTAAAATGAATAGGGTAGAAAGGGATAGAAGATGAAGGAAGTAATGCAAAGAAACAGGTGCAAGCAAATTTGGGATTTCATTGCAGTTTTCAAGAGAAAGGTAGTTTGACAGTTAAAGGTTAGAGATTGTTCTAAAAAGGGATAGACCTTACTTGACCTATGGAACTTGTATTCTAAATAAATACTATTTATTGCATAAAATGTATATTTGGCATAGTTCAATATGTGCATCTGTGAATCCTAACAGTGGGGAAGTACACACAATTAAAGGGTATATCTGGAATGTGACATTCCAATGTCAGTTCACAGATTAAGATAGGAAGGTCTGAGTTAATTCCTCATTAGAGTTGCTTAGATTTTTTTGACTTCCCTACCCATCAAAATACATCTGTAGGAAAATGCTAATTAATTGTAACAAACTCTCCATGAAAACATGTTGTTTTTGCTTACAGTTGTGTTGGGAAGGTTTCTCAGAGAGGGGTCAGGGAAGACAGAAAGCAAGAAAAACCAACCAATAGTTTGGTGGCTGGGGCATAGAGCTAGGGTTGGGTTCAAGATCCTGTTCTGCCTTATTCAGACCAGTGTCCCCAACAGCCCAGCTTGGTGCTCTGGTCACTGAGCTAGAGAGTCTCTCTCCTGATGATGCTGTTCTATTGCATTTCTGTAAAAAGTTTTGTTTTTGACAAACTGTTACCTTAAAAGAGTTCTGAACCAAGTCTAGTAATTATTTAATCAACTTGAGGACATGGTCCCCAAGATGTTTGCCCCTCCTAGCTAAGCCCTTTCCCACAGCTCTAGGTGGAAAGGGCCAGAGACTTTAAACTAAATCAGATTAAAGCCTTTAGGAAAGTCCACCTAATCTGTTATTTGATTTGACACTAAATCAGTATGTTCTGTTGTCTCCAAGAGAACCATGTCTAATTGGCTCTTTGTTTGCAGCTGCACCTTGGTGGGCCTTTAACTTTCAGGTCATGTAATTGTCTATTCTGGGAGAGGCAAGGCTGTTACAGCAGGCAGCCACTGACATGTATCCAGCCAGGAGAATTCCACAGCAGACATACAATCATCGCTCAAATCCAGATTTGGTCAGTTAGTATTACAGTAACTATTTCTAGGCCAGAGATGCTGATGTTAAAGTAGTTGTTGTTCTTAACTCAAAGCCCACCCACCTTCTTTGTTGTTTCTAACTGGCTGTTGCACTCACTGTTACATTTTCCTTTTAGAAAGATCCTTGGAGAGATTTAGTCTTAAGAGTTGGGTTTTGGAGGAAGAGTTTCAGATACAGTGAGCAATATTTAAACATAATTGTTAGTCTCTGAAGATATACATCTTAATGCATGCCCAGTCCATTGCCACTCTGCTCCCCACTAAACAGAGGGCTCTGTGACTTCCTGCTTTTTTTTTCATTCTGTTGAAATAGGCTATTGTTATAGAAAATATTTTTTTACATCCTGCTACAAAGGAACTGGTTATTGGACCATGGTGGTCAGCATAGTTAGTGAGACTACTCCTACCAAGTCCAGTATCTTATAATTGTTGAGCCAGGATAGTTCTTAGCAGGCCAACATCAGGCACACAGACTCTGGGGTGGTAATCCTCAGATTTATAACTTCTGAGAACAACAATTACAAGCAAGTGATTACCTCATATTGTACTGTATGTATTAGTCTTTCATATAACATAATTTGATGACTGGAGTATAAGGGGGGGAAGGAACACAGTTATTTTAAGAGTTAGATTGGCTGAGAATATTTAAAATGCCTGAATGATCTGCTTATCAACCTCTCTGCCTCCTGACATGGGGAGCACATTTATGACCTTGGTGCTAAAGCTTTCAGGTATAAATCATCAGTAGGACAATTTAATGGTGCTATAAAAACTGTCTTTCTCGTTAGAAAGACATAATTTAAAATTGTCTAAATTCTCATTTGAATATAAATATATTTTATTTGGAACTTATTACTTTTCAATGTCAAGTTTAGAATTGTTTAGATTTCAGTTCAAACAAAAGTGCCATTGAACCGTTCCCTTGTGGATTTTGCTTTTGTCAGTTTTGACAAACCTGACATTCTGAGTTTCCCAAATAAGTCTGTATTTTATGCTGATTCCAAAATCAGCTAGCATCCCTACAGTCATAGCTGAGGGCATGCATGTTTAATTTACATAGAGTGTATGCATGGACATTACCCTATTTTCATGCATGCTTCTTGATGAATAGATTTAAAACAAATCACTTGCAAAGGAATTCTTTCCCCCAATGCAATCTGCCTTCCTAGATGATGTCTGTCTTACCACTACTGTCTGGTATTAAATGAGTTTATCAAAGTTTCTTTGGTGTACGTTGGACCCAGTTTGATTGCACAGGAACACTTGTTCCTTCCCACTACCTGAATCAGGTCAATTGCTGAATAGTAGCAGAGTGATTATGTGACAGACAGGCCTGCCTTTGGGAAAGCAGCAGACATGAAAGTACATTGGTGGAGGAGGATTCAATTAATTTGCTAGTGAAGCAGCACAAGCTTCTTTCTTTGAAAAGAACTGAGGAGCCATGCAATTTTCTGACAGGAACCTGGAGAAATAACCAGACCAACATGTGCAATCTCAGAACCAATCTTTGGAAATCAGGTCGACATAAATTATCTTTGAGAAATGCTGATTAGGGAAAGGATTTTCCTTCAAGCTCACTCCCACAGCATCTGTCCCTAGGGGTTCCTCTCTGATAGACTTTGGAAGAAACTGCTCAGCCAAGGTTGAAAAACAGCTTGGAGTTATGAAATGGCTTTTAGTTCTTCATTGCACTTGGGTAGTAAGTCTGTTTACTTTGGAGGAAGGGGGAAGGGGAAACATGTTCCATTCCCTAAAAGCAGAGATATGGTAAATGAATCCCTGGTAGTCTACATTTTAAAAACAACAAAAAAACAAAAAAAAATTTACTCTTAGAAAGGTTTTATTGGTTCAACAATACTAAATGGCAAGTCACACATGATGTCTCTGTATAAAGACGCAGTTAGTCTTGATGCAGCAGGTGGCTGTTTAGGTGCATTGTTCTTGTTGTTCCATGTGATTGTTTCTACAAACAGTAATTATAGTAGGTCTGCTCCAAGGCAGACACAAACACTGTTTTGTAAGGCATCATGAAGAATCAAGCACAAAAAGGAAGGCTTGATATTTGGGGCCAGATTCATCCAGTCTTCTTCACATCGAGTAGTACCTTATTTGATTAAAACAATGGGACTACGTGCAAGAGTAAGGTACTATTCAACATTTTTATAAAGGGTATCAGAATCTGGCCCTTGATGGTTAATTAAATAAGGCAATCTGAGGCTGATCAGCTCTGCCCTAATTAGTAGGTATGATTATAAGGTTTTAGAGGACTGGGGATTACTAGTTTAACCACTGAAGCAGTTCAAAAGCAAACTATTATGAAAAATGGATGTTTTGTAGTTCTAGCATTTTGTTAAAGGAATGTCATTTCAAGGCATAAGCTGTAAGTAGAACAGAGCACAATCTAGATAATTGAGTGTAAGATTTCTGGTGTTTTGGAAATTCCTTTTAGGCATTAATGATGATTATCTTTTAGAAAATTGAGTATTTTGGAAACCTAATTCCAATGTCTTATGATTAGTATTGCTTCCTAGTTCATGGACTATAAACCTATCATACTTTCCATTATTATAATTTTCCAAAGTATTTTATTTGCAAAGTGCCACACAACCTTCACAATTTGACTTCCATTAGAATCACTGTTTAAAAAAATCTGTTAATGCAACTTTTGTTCTTTAGCCAATATAAATATTTGAACCTTTGCTATCATTAACTGTACATAACAGGAATGTAAGACTCAAACCACTGCAAGAGCATCAAAATGTGCAGATCCCTGACCCTACACGGGGCCCTTTAAATTCAATGGGTGACTAACCATATGGATCAGTACCTATTTTTTACATGTTTGTAAGTAAATAGTTTTCCATTTTTACTTTACAAAAATCTAGAAAACAGTTAATCTAATTTGTACTGACATTGTTCTATCTGTACCTACTTTCACTCATGGGAACTGCTATACATTTCTTTAAAAGAGTATGATCAGATGAATAATTACAGCTATATTCTGTAACAAAGGATAACTCACTTATACTGTACATCTGGGATCACAGGATTATTTTGGAAATGTCCTATAGACAAAGGTAAATGAACAATGTGTAAGAAATTAATCCACCAAAATTTAAAGGTCCCTGGACAATCACCGCCCCTGCACTCAAATGAAGGCCCTAATCATTTAAGCTGATTAGCATGGGTGGGTACCTGTGCCCTGCAGAGACCCAATGTCAGATAAGCCTGCCTTTGTGGACATAAAAGTACATTGATGGAGGAGTCTCACAGTATGTTATACTCTGAACTGAGTTCAATGGAGCCCTGCAGAATACAGCCACTTCCAGCAAATCACTTATGTCCCTTCTGATTCTGAATAAATGTTTTCTGTAGGGCCCTCTCCCCCTTTTTTTTTTTAAGAGCTCAGACTCCAGAGATGCTCTTCCAGGTTGCTAAATTTCTAAATCTGTACAGAAAGAAAAAATACCCACAGGATTTCAGAAAATTGATCATGATGCCAAAGCTTGCAAATTTCAGAATCAGGCTGCGGATGCATGCACATTTATATAAAGTATATATTCCAGATCTCTCGAGTATACATACACCTTTTCTGATCTGAAGGATAAATTATACATCTTTTCAGATTTTACTCATTTTATAAATTATAAAATATCATAAATTGTGATGTGGAAATGATGTTGGCGCAAGAAAGTGAAGAGACAGTGTATGTTTTAAGTATTCCCCTTTCTCTCCCCCCCGCCCCACCACATATGTTTTCCCAGTTTGTTTTAGTATTTAATTGGGACAATGTACTTATTAGGTCCCAATCCTGCACAGAGTTACACTTACCCTTACACACTTATTCACTTCAGGACTGGGGCCTAAATAAGGGATATTCAAAAATACTCAGTATTGCCCTGGCTCTGTTACCCTTGAAATCAATTGTTTTATAAGTTTTAAAAATATCATTCTACCTGTCAAAATATTCATGGTATTTATAGTATGTTACATTGTGAGCTGGTGAAAATGTAACATGGACTTTAAAGAGCTTCAGGATTCTGGACAGTGACTGCTGAGAACATGTGCTGATTCTTTTGAGGGATAGGTAAGGGGGAGAAATCTGCAGGTATATTTTTGTCTTCAATGGGTTAAATACTCTGAGATTGATCTTCTTTATTCTGTTTTAGCTCAGTTGGTTTCACTGGAATCACTACTGATATTCACAGATGTAACTGAGAAGAATGAAGCCTGTATCTTAATTCTTTGACCATTTTTACCTTCTTATTTATAATTTCTTTTTAATTGAGATCTGTAATATATTGTGATGTGTGGTTGAATAATAATGTTAGTTAAATTGTTTCTTGTATATTTTGAGCAGTATCCTTTTATGGGAAAGGCCCTTTATGGAAAACTGATACTGGTTAAAACAATAATGATTTTTAGCAATTAAATAGAGTTCTTATAGCAATGTTTGACGTCCTACAGAGCGTATCTTTACTATAAATGTTTAAACACTCCTGTAGAAAAAACAGAAGAGAAGCTTGATCTGGAGCAAGCCAAAAATTATGATATAAAGGGAATTTGGTACTCATGCCCATATAGACTTGCTGCCTAAACTCAAAAGCCAGGGGATGACGTCATTCAGGGCGCTCGTACTTTTCATGCTCTTTTAATCACAGATCAGGATGTGGTGCCCACTACCCAAGGAGGGAAGGTGGCCCACAATACATAAACACCTCTGAACATAGCCTGTGTGTCTCTGATAAGACAAGTATATTGATTTAGAGTTAACATGCATTTATGCATTTAACATTTATGTGAATTCAGTGCCAGGTTACCATCAGAGAAAAATATTGCATGTGACTTTAGATTTGGAGGGGGTGATTATTGTTAAGGAACAGATACATTATAGAGCCTCCAAATATGCTGCAGAAAATGTGCTGTATTAAAGATAGTTTGTGCCATTTGCCTCAGGGGCTATTCTTAAATGGGCTGACAAATCATTTTTACCTGTTATATATTTGTTAATTGGTAAAATATGTCTTTGTCAATTGAGCTCATTCTAAACTGTTTTCAGTTTATTAACTGAAAATATCAAGCTCACTTTCTCTAAAACTAGCTCTCATTTAAAGTAGAGAATTTTCCACTTGCCTCTGGGAGGGAGGTCTATTGCTCATTGTCGAAATGGAAATTATCTTGACACCTTTGTTGAAAGTGTTTTCAGACTCTTTTTTGTCAGCAGCAATTATATTATTGGGTAAGAAATTGAGATTGAAAACAATGGACTCATTAGTCAAAGTTTTAGTAAAATCTGCCATCCATTGTGACAAGACATATTAGATATTACTTTGTTACAGTCAGTGATGGCTAGTCTGTATATTAAAAATACATTTTCCCTAAGTGTCCCAATTTTTTTTTCAGATTTTTGGTTTGCATCATCACAAATTAAACTATATATTATAAACTTAATTATTGGAAGTAATTTTTTCCACACAATTACAGTGAAAATATATAGATTCTGTAAAGTGGGAGACAATTATTGAAATGCAAACCAAACAAAATCCTTAGTTTTCTGCATATTTATGTAGCAAACATGTACAAAATGCAAAAATTTTGTTTATCTTTTACCTCAAAAAAAAAAAAAGAGGAGGAAAAAAAAGCACTAGGTACTTTTACCTCTATATCCCATTCAAAGCTAATTGTTAATAACTTTGCTTGGAGGAGACAGAAGTTGTCATTGCATGATATTTTGACAATGATCTATGCAAAATGAGTTGATGGTCTTAAGTCTGGTTTCTAATGGATAATTATCCAGACAACAAACCCAATAACGCAACTGATGCAAGTTAACTGGTTCAATTAGAGAAATTAAAGAGTACACACTAGCCAGGGAATTAACTTTGCTCCCATCCCTAGAGTGAAGTTGAGGAACAGATTGATATGCTTTGGTGATGCACTACAGGAAAGTTTTCACTGCTGCTGCCCATGCTGCCCGTGCTGCCTCTTAGGCCCAAACCCAAAAGGTGCTTGTCAGGATTCTCTACCAACTCTGAACTTTAGGGTACAGATGTGGTGACCCACATGAAGACTCCCTAAGCTTATTTCTACCAGCTTAGGTTAAACTCCCCAAGGAAGGCACACATCCTTCCTCGTACCTTGGATTAGGTAATGCTGCCACCACTAAGTGATTTAACAAACATTTAGGGAGGGCCACTTGGAGCCCCGCTCTCCGCAAATATCCCCCCAAGTCCCTACACCCCTTTTCCTGGGCAGGCTTGAGAATAATCCCTCAAGCCTCTACACCTCCTTTCCTGGGGAGGCTTGAGAATAATATCCTCACAAATTGGTACAGGTGAACACAGACCCAAACCCTTGGATCTTAAAACAATGAAAAAACAATCAGGTTCTTAAAAGAAGAATTTTAATTAAAGAAAAGGTAAAAATTACCTCTGTAAGATCAGGATGGTAAGTACTTTACAGAATAACGAGAGTCAAGAACATAGAGGATCTCCCCTCTAGGCAAAACCTTAAAGTTACAAATCCAGAGATAAACCTCCCTCTGGACAACCCTCCCGCTAGATAAAGAAAATCACAAGTCAAAAATAAAAGTAAACTAACACATTCCCTTATTATTATTTACTAATTTCTAATTGAGTTGGATTTCTTGCCTTCTTGATCTGTCTCTGGCAAGCATGCAGAACAGACAAAACAAAGCCTTTTCCCCCTCCCCAGATTTGCAAGTATCTTGTCCCTTTATTGGTCCTTTTGGTCAGGTGCCAGCTAGGTTACCTGAGCTTCTTAACCCTTTACAGTTAAAAATTTTGTGTCTCTGGCCAGGAGGGATTTTATAGTATGGTATACAGAAAGGTGGTTACCCTTCTGACAGTGCTGAGCACTTTTGGTGAAATTCTGAGTACCCACGACTCCTATTGAAGCAGCAAGACCCAGATCCTCAAAGGTATTTCAATGGGAATTAGTTGGCTAAATAACTTTGAAGATCTGGGCCTAGGTGGTGTTCATCATCCTGCAAGAGGTACTGCGTCCTATGAGTTACCGCATAGAAGACATCTGGGCAAACTTTTTCACTCTGCGCCATGACTTGTGAGCCTTCAACACTTGAAAGAATCAAGCCCTATGGTTCAGGTTCTCATTTACAGTAAGTAACCTTTACAGTGCTCTGATACATTGCGTTTCAGTTTAAGGCCACAGCAGTGAAAAAGACATTTAGTGTAAATGCGATCTATAAATTGCAGCATACATGGTGCCCACTTTCCTACACATTTGCACCTTTGCCACAGAGCAATGAGGACAAAAGGCACTGAGCAGCTCAATTCAGTCCACTCAGTATTTTGCAGAACCTACTGAGTTCCTAATTGTTTGTTTTTATACATTGTCAAATTTAAATCCAAAATAAAGAATGTCAGCTTTCAAGGTCATTACATAGCAAGATTCATATTAACTAGCTTTCATTTGGGTAGCGAGCTTAAGGTTAAAGAAAAGAGATGACCATTGCAAGCCATATACACTGACTTGATTTTTTTCCCTTGCGCCCACCACCCACAATCAAAGGACATTGAATCTTCTAGGCATGTAAGACATTATTCTTTAGGGAAATAATTTGACAAGAAAAAGAGAGAGAAATCAGCTGTGACTTAGAGGTAATAGCACAGAGGAAATCTTCAGGGAATGATGTAATGCAAGATGGCAGCAGAAATAGCTGACCTAATAGTCAAAATACCTGACCTACCTAGCATTCATGCACTTTTGATGCACAGCTCAAAAAATAAATCACAAAGCAACACATTCAAATTCATCAGATTTAGTACAATTATATTGCAAGCCCTTTTTACAAATGTAAATTGTTACAGAACTACTAATGTTTTTGCATTCCTCTCTACCTACTCAGAGGCAAGGACGAAGAAAGCAGTAATTGCTGTACAAAAGGAGAGTCTAGAGATGGCTGGTGACTGTCTGCATTTACACCAAGAAAAAGATGTAATAAGCCATTTCTTGGAGTGCCTTGACCTTGCAATGTTTATTAAATGTCCTGAGAGGCTGCTTTTAATAGAAAGCATAATGTAAGCATTGGCTGTGATTGCAATATGTGAGCACCAGTCATTCTATCTCTGACCTGCCTGGACAAGCGCAGTCTACAGTGATCTCTCCCCAGTTTGAACAGCAGCTACAAACACTGCTGTACAATTGGCTCAGGGAAATTTGTTACATTGTTACAGGGACAAACAAAGCAACAATGTATTTTCTAGGACAAATGTCCCTGCTATGGATCCCTCACTTAGGGACAGCCTGTAAACAATGGGGAGCAGTTACCCACAGGAGCAGTCCCTTTGACTTCAGTGGAACTACTCATGTGAATGACTGCTTAGCAACGTTTAGTAAAGGTTTCACAACCAGTCCACTAGTGTAGGCAGGCTCTAAAGGTGCTGCTCTTATCGGGCATCTAAACCTTAATGGCTCCGGCTGACATTTCCATCTGGGATATTTGTATGCCCATGTCCAACTGGTTTTCATGGTAATTAGGCATCCTAATACTGTAGGCAGTTTCAGCTTCCATGCACAAGACAGCAGTCCTTGCTATGCACTTGCATTGTGCTAAATCTAAGATGACAAACTTCATCCAAGAAATCCAGTAAATGGCAAATCTGAAAACAAAACCCCTTTTCATGTCTGGCCTTTTTGTGGCATCATCAAGGGTATCACGTTTTTATTTCTCTACAAGGACTCATGCACAAAGTGCAACATTCTAGCAGTCTGGATTTTTTTCACTGAACACACTACTGGCCAGCCTGTAACTGTTTGTTTGGCATAGATACGAAGAAGAACTTTATCATTGTGCAACTGCTCATAATTCTCCTTATGGAGCTAGTGTTGTTCCTCATGATGTCACTGAAAATATTTATTAAGTATACTGTAACCAGAAGGAAAGCTGGAGGTTTTATTTTATTTCATTTTATATTTCATAAGGAGTTTTATTATAATTCATCACACAGAATCAACTTGGAACCTAGATGCCTGACTGGCATGTCTTCTATATACACTGATTTATAAAATAAATATACTGCCCAGTTATGCCCAATATATCTGTAGCTTTGAAAGGAGCTCTTCCTAAAATCATTGACTTCACTGGGATTATTTATGGAGCACGGTGCTACTTATCATGAGTAAGGCTATCCGAATATGGCCCTTCGAATAGGATGTACTTGGGGCAGCAAAAATATCATCTTTTGAATTTTGTTCATCATCCAGCCTGACTTAATTAATAGTGATAATGATGATTTCCCTTTTGCATGCAGTGTCATCTTGGTTCCTTCCTTCCTCTTGGCTGTAGGGTAGAGAACTGAAGATATGGTTTAAATATACAGAATGTCTCAACTCCATATAGCTTGTAAGAGCTTTCCTTTTTCATTTACACAATGTTTACCATTACTATAAGATATTTCTTAATTCTCACTTCCTGGCAGGGCCTCTCTTGGGAATTCTTTAACATAATTCCATATATAATAGATTTCTTTCATTATCACATAACATCTGTGACAAAAGTCTATATGAATCCCACCATGTCAGTTCCTACCCATTTGCAGGAATGCTTAGAATGTGCATGTTTTTATCTCTCTCATGGTTCTGTCATTTCAATGTCATTTTTCCATCTCCATTGGCCCTTTTTATTGCACTGTTATAGAATCATTTTCTATCACTAAGATTTTCTTGGCTTTATTGTCAAAACTTCTTAGCTCTAGTTTCCCCCATCTATCTAAGTCAAATCTTTTCCTTGTCAAGCTTTCTGCTTATGTATCTGGATATCATCAATTTTATGAGGAAAGCTAGCCAGAGGAGGTTTGATAAATCATCCTTGACCTTATCTTGGGTGAATAGGGGTGAGGACATGTACTATAAGACTTGCTTTCTAGGTATTTATACACATGTTTTTAGGGGTGTTGGGGGCAGGGGGAGCCTGCATTCTTGATTTTGACAGTTGCTTGTAGACATTCTCAGTTTGTATTGCAGTCTGCTGCCATGTTAGGAAAAAAAATTCTGAAGTTTGTGTTGACATCACAAACACCAGTCTAAATATAATAATAAACATCATACTATCATACTGCCTCTATATAATTCCATGGTACAACCACACATTGAATACTGCATGCAGTTCTCATCCCCTCATCTCAAAAAAAGATATGTTAGAATTGGAAAAGGTACAGAGAAGAGCAACAAAAATAATTAGAGTTATGGAACATCTTCCATGTGAGGAGAGCTTTAAAAGATTGGGACTTGTCAGCTTGGAAAAGAGACAACAAAGAGGGGATATGATAGAGGTCTATAAAATCTTGACTGGTGTGGAAGAAGAATAAGGAAGTGTTATTTACTTCTTCACATACACAAAAACCAGGGGTCACCCAGTGAAATTAATAGGCAGCAGGTTTAAAACAAGCAAAAGAAAATAATTCTTCACACAGTGCACAGTCAACCTGTGGAACTCGTTGTCAGGAGATGTTAGGAGGCCAAAATTATAACTCAGTTCAAAAAATAACTAGATAAGTTCATAGAGGATGGTCAGCCAAGATGGTCAGGGATGCAACCTCATGCTATGAGTGTCCCTAGCCTCTGTTTGCCAGAAGCTGAGAGTGGACAACAGGGGATGGATCATTCAATGATTGCCTGTACTGTTCATTCCTTCTTGAACCATCTTGCATTGGCCATCCTTGGAAGACAGGACCCTGGGCTAGATGGACTATTGCTCTGATACAGTATGGCTGTTCTTATGTTCTTAGTCAACTATCTCCACTTCTTGCTTTGGTGCACAGTATCGGTTAAACTCTGACACGACATTTTTATATCTGAGAGTGTAATCAGTGCATCTGATTTCCATCTATTATATATTGGATATTTGTAACAGGTGACTGAGTGACACAGCTAATTCCCATATTTTTATTGTGTCAGAGTCTTGAAATTGAACCCCCCCCACACACACACGCCGTGTACTGTGGGAGGCTGACTACAGAAATTTGACCTTTCCACTTGAAGGGATCAAAAGTCTTAAGTTCCCTTTATTCACTTTTATCAGTTCAAGTGCTCTTTAGTAAGTATCTGGAGAATTTTAAAGAATATATTGATTTCTTCTGTGAAATAGTCATGCTGGGTATGAGAACTCCAGTTTGAATATCTTCTTGGGTCATGAGATCTGTTTATCAAATTGATGCAAATAACATTTCCATAAATATGTTACTTGGATGGAGGATTACAAAATTACAATCATTTTAATGCTGATTAGCTACTTTATTAATCTGATTCAGAAATTTCTATTAAAAGTTTCCAAAAATCTCTTTTCCTGACCAGTTCTACAGTTGAGTAAGACCATGATCTGGCAAAGCAATTGAGCAAATGTTTAAATTTTAGTACACTGTTAGTTCCGTTGACAATGAATTCAATGGAACTACTCATATACTTGAAATTAAGCATAGTCTTTGCTGGATCAGAGATAATGGACCTGACTATCCATTCACACCAGTTTTCCCCACTGTTAGTCTGTCATCTTCAGTGGAATTATTTCTAATTTATGTGTGAATGGAAGAATTATTTACTCATGTGCTATTGTACATTTCACAAGGACATCTTTGATCATGGCATATTAGACTATTGGTGGAGAAACATGATAAGGAAAGTAACCTCTTTCAAACTGAAAATGTTGTAATTTCCTCAGTTAAATAAGCACAACCAATAACATGTTGTTGTTATGATATTGATATAACTTATTTACCAGTTTTGTAGTATTTTACAGTATGGTGAAGTTGCTTTATTACATTTTAACCATGCATCAAAACTTGTGGCTTGTGTTGAAGTGCATGTTAAGGAATTGATGATTAAAATAAAGGAATATGAACACTAATATATATACACCTATTCCTGATTAAATTATAAAAAGCAACATAGCTGCAAAATTTGGAAGGAAGCGGTAGATTGCAGGTAATGATGTTGACTGCCACATCCTTCTAAAGAAAGGATGACCCTCAACTAGAATATATTCATGTACTCTTTATTGACCATAGAAGGGTTATGAGTTAGAATAGTCATAATTGTGCTCATTGTTACATTCAGTGCAGCATGTCAAACCCAGCATTACCCGGGGGTCTCAGAACCCAGAGCAATGGTAACTTAACTCTTTCTCTCCAGGTGGTGTCAGAAATAAATCAATAGGGGGCAAAACTCATTTGTCCGATAAATGATAGTAGTTTTAGATAAGAGCATGTTTGCTTGTGTCAATTTCTTAGACTTTGAGCAATCTCTCTCTCTCTCTCTCTCACACACACCCACAAACACACACACATACTAGGTTTAGGTCATCCCATATATACTTACTCTCAGTCTGGTATGGTTTTTAGAGTGATCACCAGCTGGGTTTCCAGGGGCCCTCTTTCCATCCAGATGATGGGAATTTTAGATGTCAGCTCCTTGCCTGAAAAAAAGATCCCTCCGACTATGCTAAAGTTTATTCTTTCTTCTAATCTTTTAGAGAGAGCTTCAAACAAAGCACATAACTTAGTGATTCCTAGTGGGTCAACAATTCTCCTAATTTCATCTACTCATTTCTTATCAACGCATTTCTAGTCATAACAACAATGTGTCAGGGTCACTTAAACCAAGGTTGCTATTCACTCACTCTCTTCCATAACTTTCTGTCCCATCCTCCCATTCTGATTTGCAAACTGAAAATATGCAGCTGTCTGACCTTGCTTCACAAAGGCTTAAGATTGTTCCTCGCTATGTGGCATTTGGTTTTCAGATGGCAGTGGATGAACATACAAAATGTCTGACTGCAATACTGTCAAATTCTGGAGTACACACCCCCCTCCTTGCAGATCATATCTTTAATATCACGATCTGCACACATGTACATAACAGGTTCAGTGAGTTACTAATGAGGCCCATCATAGGCTCCAGGTTCTCGACAGATACATAATCTTTTTACTGGGACTCTCAGTTTTCACCCCCGATTCTACTTTGTTATAGACGTCATGTAGATTCCCTCGGGGAGTACCCATGGTTTGAAACAACACAGGCTTTTCAATCCATCTATCTTCCTTCACATCCAGCATGTCAGTGCCTGGAACAAAACTATCATCACTATCTGAAATTCCAAAAGTCACCAGAATTGGATGTAAAGCCAAATTTAAAATTCCTGTTGTTGTGGAGGATCATCTCAGCAATGTCTCCCACCATTTGTATTCCAGAATTTTACTAATCCACTCAATTACTTGTTTAATCTCATTTGTGGAGTGATGAACAGCAATCATAATCTTACATGCCTCCTGTTTTGCAACATGTAAATAATTCCTCCAAGTGGGATGCTGAAGCAATATCTCTAAAACAATTAAATTCATGCCAATGTGTACAGGTATTACATTTAAATACAATGTGTATTTCAATTTTA
Source organism: Gopherus evgoodei (assembly GCF_007399415.2). NCBI lineage: Eukaryota > Metazoa > Chordata > Testudines > Testudinidae > Gopherus > Gopherus evgoodei. The sequence goes on from NC_044323.1 coordinate 200,778,696, forward strand.
ATTGGCTGTATTTCAATTCAGGCACTTAAATGTTAAAATCACATCCTTTGATAGCTAGAATATAAAAAACATCTATTTTCATGGGGATTATAAAGTACACGATGCACATAGTTATGAGCACTGGGCACCACCTTCTAAGATGTACACAATTATCACTCAGATACACAGTCACAAATTCATTCACAAATGGATTAATAGTATTTTTCCCTCTTATATTTCTAAACACACATTTTGTGCCTGCAAGGTATTTGTGGTGCATTCATATCCAATCCCAGATTCTTCTAAAATGGCTCCCAATTCAGCTGTCTTCAAACTCTGGGCTTCTTATTACCCATAACCTGTGGTCCATGGGCTCCATCTTTGTCTTATTAACATTAAGGTCCAAGACTACAATGGGGGAGTCCACCTTATTTCTTCTTCTACCATTAATAACACAAATACAGTGATCTCTCCAGATATTTTATCATAGGTAAAATGTATCATTCTCCGCCAGGATGGTAAATCCCTTTCGATCTGGGTGGAATATTTTTCCAAATGTTTCTGATTTTCAATGGAAGTATCCCACTCATATGAGCTTGAATCATGTCCTTTACTACATCACTAATCCACATCTGCATTAGCATGCATGCCAGGGCCAAGGAAATAGTATTCTGGATGGCACCAGTGGCCTGCAAGAGGCAGAAGCGTTCCTTTTATTGAGATTGCTCCCATTCCTCTAAAACCTGTGCCATCCCATTCTGCATGGAGCTAAGCCAATCTAAGGATACCCTTGGGGGTACTGCTAAATCCTTTGTGTTCCTCACTGCTTTCATTTTATTTGCAATCAGCTCCTCACTTATACTATCAAGAAATCCTAACCCTGTGCCAAATGCTTCCAATATGTCCTTTTTTACTCAGTCCTCGTGTTGTCTGGGGACAACATGAAGATTAATCCTTTTTTTTCCCCCAGCCCTCATATAATGGCTGGAGAAACTTTTCACAATGGGGTTCTATTGCTGAGATGTTTGCTAAGGTGAGGTCCACAATAACCTTTTTTAGGGTGTGGATTTTATTAATCACCAATTGTTTCTTTACGTTGGTTTGAACCACATATGCTCAGATCAAATTAATTACAAGTGGTTCCAAAATCCACACTTGTATCTTTTACTCCATGGGGTCTCTGCAGTAGCCATTTCCCTGTCATTTAGGGATACATATTAATAACCATTTTGCCAACTCACCATATAGCCACTTTATTATCCAAATATCCATTGTCCCTCTTACATATTTCCTGAGGACCCGGGGCCTCTAAAGTACCTCCCATCTCCCTCTTTATCTTATCACCCCCAGATCTTTTTATCCAGTGTCTGGGAATGAAAGGGAGTATTTCAGCCTAAAATGAATTGTCTTTTCCCCCACAGCTCTCTACTTCAGGATGTCAGTCCACAAGTGAATGTACTGTCTTTCACAGAGGAGAAAATAATTTGTTTGTTACCCATCTGCATTCCCAAATTCTTGGGTTCATATGTCTTTTTTCTACTAACATGACATCAGCTCTTGGAAAGTCTGGAGGAGGGAGAGAGGCATTGGCATCCATTTTGTCCTAGTGGTGGGACGTGCCAAAGAGATACTGGCAGCATTGTTTCCTGCTTTCTGGGTCCTCAACATTAACATGTATTTCTTCTGCATTGTTTACTTCACACCCCACAGTCATCCATGGATAATCTCCCTACACTTCGAACACCACAGGTTCTGAATTCACACCACCAAAGAAGCAGGTCTGCAATCCAAACACCAGCAAAAGCACATACAGGAGTCTATCATCTCCGAGATTCTCCAGCATCCACATGACTGTCTAAAACACAAAGCAAAACAAACTTTCCTGCTCCCTATATAGGCGAGGTATCTCTAAATATTTAAACTAAACTTAGTAACTTTTACTCAGACCCATCAAGGACTGAGTCCCTCTATTCACCACCCTTTGAACTTTTAATTATGCTTTGTGTACCCACTTGAGGGTCAGATTAGATCTGATTTGCTTAGGGCATGCTGGGGCTGGAAACATAGCCATTATTAATCTTGCCAGTAAGCCCACATTTTACTAGGGAGTGGGCAATTTTCAGTAACATAGAGGACAATCCCACCAAATAGTCTCAATGCTGTGAAGCAAAAACTAATGCCAAAACCTCCTTTTTCACAGGGGGTGAATCCCCTCTCTACTTCACTTAAAGTTTTGGAGGCATAAGCCACAGGGCAGAGCTCTGACTCAGCACAGCTTCCATCCCCCTTTCAGGTAATTGCCAGCTGCAAAATAAATGGCTGTTCCCCCCTCTTCTCTCCTTTAACAATTCAGGCAGTGGGGCTGCTTTCTCTGAAAATCCCTCAATTAACCATTCCCCCAAAGAATCTAAGATCTGTAATGTCCTTGGGAGCTGAAAATTTAAGAATCAGCTCCACTCCCTGTTGATCAGGGGAGCACCTTTCCTGTCGTAAGGTCAGACTAATGTAACTTACTTATTGGGAGCACAACTGGGCCTTCTTTGAGCTTACAAAATATTTGGGAAACTACGTTTAAAGTAACACCCTATCCAATACTTCTAAATTCTTTTCCCTGGTCTGAATGCAAATCAGGATATCATCCACATAAAAAAAAAATCACCCTGTCCCTTTCAGGCGTCTCATCCCACATCTTGACTACATGGCTTGACAAATAATAGGGCGTGGTTCCAGCCCATGGGGATCCTGGCAAAACAAAACTGCTTCCCTTGAAAGATAAAAGCAAATTTGTAACAGATATACCAATGTAAAGGAATAACAAAGAAAGTGTTGGCCAAATCCAAAACTGAAAACAACTGGGCCCTTCTTACAATGGAGGCCATCACCTCCTGATACGTGGCCACAATGGGAGCCATCAGTGGGGTCACCCAATTAAGGCAGCAAAAATCCACCACCAGACTCCATGTCCTTCTATCACTGTCAGAGTGCAGCATTCTTGGAGCTGACTGATCCACCAAAACCCCTTGGCTTAAGAGTTGGTCTGTTGTTTCTTTCTGGTTGGTTTCTGCCTCTTTTGGATACCTGTACTGCTTCTAGAGTGGGGGGTCAGTTCTTGTAACTAGAGTTTCTGCCTCAATTTTGCCACATTCTATTTTACTCTTGGCCCACACCTCCTGATGTGTCTCTGCAATTGCCAAAACTTCTGGGGGGCCATGTGTGACACTCTACTTCTTCAGATGTCTTAAGGGCTGCTATGTGGTAGCTTGCTGAACTCTTCACTAGCTCCCAGAGTGTGCCGGGAGGGATTTTCCATAGGAATATGTTAGCAAAATCAACTAACACTCTTAATTCTCTCAAGACATCAATTACCAGGATCCCTTCTCCTCCCAAATCCATTGAAACAAATTGCCCTTTATTTCTTCTTTACCCTACCTGATACAGAAGTTTCTGCAAAAGTGAACACTGTATGCCTCATTAAACCCCTGTAATGTTAATTCCATCTGGAGATTCAAACAGATTCTCATTATGGGTACTCAACAAGGAATAACTGGCACTTGTATCTAACAATAAATTCTGTCCAAATGCCCCTTCTTCAAACTCCACATAACCGTGAACCTACTCCACCCATCAATGCCCAAATCGGGGGAGCTATGGGGTATCTTCCCTTTGTGTTCAGGCAGCCTTAGCAAAAGTTCCAGAGTGGACAAGCTTCCTTTGTACCTTATGAGTTGTCTTCACCCACCAGGGTTCCAGGGCTCTGCCCTGATTTTTGTAGGGCCTGTCTCCCTTCTCTTTCCTTTCTCACCTGTAGCCCTTGCCTTCCTTTAAAGTCTTCAGGCAGAGCCACAAATCCTTATGGCCATGAAAACAAACAGCTCTGGGTCCATCCTTATTTTATTAATTTACTGCTTTTCTCAAAACTGCTTCCAAGCATGATCAGCAGCAACATTCTTTATTGCTAGGCAACCATATCTTCAAGGACAGTAAAATACTTTCAGTAATGTAAAGCCAACTGTGGCTTTAACTCTTAACTTTCAAAACAAAAATGCACAAAAGAAGAAAAACATCTAAAGGAAGAGGAGCAAGGGGGAAGAGAGGAGAGAGAAGAACAACTTAGGAGACAAGGGAAACTTAAGCCAAGAAAAATTACAGAAAGCAACAACAAATCTAGAAGTGGGGCTCCATGGACCAAAGCATCTGGGAACTCATACCCTGTATCCTGGCTCTGAGATGAGAGAAGGAGTTGCTACCACATCTGTCAAAGTGAGACGGAGGTGCCAGCTATCCTTGCTAGCCATCCCAAGGCTGTGCTCTGGGTTAATGGGCCAACTGATTTCCCTGCAGCTCCAGCTTGGTCAGGAGAGAAGGGCTTGACCTCTGTCCACTCTCCCCCTCCTTGGTTACCCCTTTGGGGATGAATCTTCCTCACTGTGGGGCTATGAATATGGGCATCAGCAACTCTTCCAGAGTTTCAAGTAAGAGACCATACTGGACTGCCCAGAAGTGCCTGAGGGAAAAGGAGCCTCATGGGGATCATCTTCTCATTACAAGTATTAGAGGGGATACAAGTCAAGATCCTTCTCTGACCCATCCCCCTTTCCTAAACTATGACTTCCTCTGATCGCAACTACTATTGCCTTTTGCTCTCCCAATATTGTTCTGAGAGCACAACTTTTTTTCTTACATTCCCTGTGACCTGCCTGGGTCTTATTCTAGGACTCCTGTGGTAACTCAGCTGCATTCATATTCCCACACTAACCCAGGTTTCCCATTGCTTACAGAGCAGAAGGAATGCTCTGGGGCTGATAAAGGCACCACAGTTTCAAAATCATTATCATGCTCCTGTACAAAATCAATCAAACTGTTTTCTAACACTATCTCTAACTTTCCAGGTGTTCCCTTTCCTGCTGGCATATTTCCTCACTCGACCAGGCTTATTAGCCCGAGCCCTAAATCACTTGCGTAACATATCCATAAATCAATTTCGGACTACAACATGGAAAATTACAGGATGCAGCTATGCTTTCCTGTCCCCTTTCCTCCATTGAAAACAAACATACTATTTGCATAAATCGTCCCCTTTCTCTCCATCAGTCCTGGTAACTGGCTCTCCAGATCTGTTACCCATGGTGTCTGAGAACCCAAAGGCATGATAACTCAACTGTTTCTCTCCAGGAGGTGTCAGGTGTACATTAATAGGGGGCATAACTCTTCTGTCTGATAAATCATTGATAGGAGCAAGTGTGTTCATATTTAAAACTTCAATTTATTAGATATTAAACACACACACACACACAAAATAGGTTTAGGACATCTCATATATAGTAAGCCACAGACTGAGATGGTTTTGAGTGATCACCAGCCAGGCTTCCAGGGGCCTTCTTTCCTTCCAGTTGATGGGGAGTTTAGATATCAGCTCTTTGCTTGAAGAAAAGCTCCCTTGGACTGCTCCAAAGCATATTCTTTCACCTAATTTTTTATACCTAACTTCCAACAAAGCATATAACTTATAGTGACTCTTAGTATGTCACCAGTACTCCTAATTTCAGCAAAACTACTCATTATCTCTTATCAAAATATTTCTAGTCAATACAACAATGTACCAGGGTCACTTAAACCACTTAAACTGTGTTCCATAACTTTCTGTCATAGCCTCCCATTCTGACTAACAAACTGAAAATACGCAACTGTCTGATCTTGCCTCACAAATGCCCACAGACGCTGACTTCCCCTCTGCCTGGTGGATGTTCATCCCCTCCTCTTGCCTTGCCTCTTCCTGCCTCTGCACCTCCCTCTCCCCAGACCCCATTCCACCCACTTCCCCAAGTCCCCGCCCCTCTTCTCCACCTCCTCCCCTGAGCACGTCATGGCCCCGCTCCTCCCACTCCCTCCTGGAAAGTCCTAAGTGCTGCCAAACAGCTGTTAGGTAGCGGGGGGGAGGGGGCGAAGCACTGGGAGGGAAAGGGAAGAGCAGTAACACCTCATGCCTGGGGGGGCAGAGAAAAGGAGATGAGGAGAGGGAGCTTCATGTTGGTGGGTCCAGAGCACCCACCATTTTTTCCCAGGGGGTGCTCCAGCCCTGGAGCAAAGTCAGTGCCTGTGCTAAGGCCTATGATTATTCTTCACTATGTGGTATTTGGTTTTCAGTTGGCACTGGTTCAACATACAAAATGTCTGACAGCAGCACTGTCAAATTCTGGGGTAACACTAGGAAACATATGCTTACCTTTAAAATGATCATAAAAAGGAGACTGAATTTCTTAACCTGGCTAACAGATGAGCTCCAGGCTTTATTTGATATTTTACAGCAGGATTTAGCAAATCTGATTTATCTGAAGTTCCTTGTTTTTAAGCATGTGCTTCAGATTAAGAACATGCTTAGAAGCTACCCTGAATAAGGATGCTTTCCTAAATCAGAGCCTATGTGCAAATACGTTATTTTTTCCTAAAATCAGATTTTTTTTACAGCTAATGACGTGTACACACACACACACACACACACACACACACACACACACACACACACACACACACAACCATGCTCCAATCCAGAAAAAAAATCTTTATGCATGTGCTAAAATTTAAGCATGTGAAGTAGTTTAATGGATGTCATTGGGGATGGGGGAGACAAGCCATATTGACTTTATGATGCATAAAACTTCTTAACCAGATAAAATCTTTATTGTTTTGTGCTCCAGATATTCACAAAAAAAGTATTAATTCTTTAAAATTTACAAAGCAAATTTTCCTACCATGTTAACACCATGTTTGTTACAGACACTTTTGTCTAAACTGAAAACTCCTAAAAATAGGGGCTTGTAATGAAAAGTCTGACCACTCCTTAACTTCAGAAGTGCTACTAAGCGGCTATTATAATGTCACTGTAGAAATGAGATCAGACCCAAAAGACAGACTTCTCTCAGGTCATATGTCCCCAAAATTGCCAACCATTAAGCTCAATTTCATTCCTGTTTCTGTGCCCAGAGAGACGATCAAGCATGCTGATGAACAATTTGGACCGTGCCAAAAACACCATCAAAGCTCATATGCACCAGCAGAGCTGCTTTTCCAGGGGCATCCTTCTGGTTTTCAACAACACAATTATGATGACAATAATAATCCAAGTGCATCTAGCTATTAGGGGTTGGGGAAAGAGTTGTGCATCAGATAAATACAACCCCTAGGCTCCCAGTGTTGTACAGCAATCCATATGTTTTAGATATATGGATTTAAAATGTATGAAAGAGTAGAGATGACTTCTTTTTTTTTTTGCAGCGGGGTGGATGGCAGTTCTGAGATTTATGCCTGGGATAGTGAGAAGGGGACTTCTCACTTCAGTTTTGAGAAATACACTTGAAATATTTATAGACCCTTCAAAACATATCTGGGTTCCCAGGTATATGAATGCTACTAACTTGATTTATTCCTATTCTAGTTAATACATTAGCTTTTTCCTTGTTCTGGGCAGGAATGGTCTTCTCAAAAGCCTGGGAATCTGTTAATTCTTTCACCCCCCCTACTAACCATCCTGTCTGGGACTAACTATCCTGTTGACTGAAGAGGGCTGGCACTCCTAGATTGCTCACTGGGATAACTAGAATACAGTATGAGACACTCCCTCCACTGTCAAGTGAAAATGTTGCAAGTCAACTTTAGCTCAGATTGCAAAGGACTGTAGTAGAATTTAGAACTTAGATTCCTCACATGGTATTACACTGCATTATCAGCAGACTGCTGTACTGGTAGCCTTATATTTCTTATGGACAGGACATACTTCCACATATATAATAATGGGATTTATATAAGTCATTCTGATGCCATACTGAGGTGTAATGCAAAGGCACAACATGAGCTCAAACTAGCTATGAGAATAAAGGGAAACATGAAGACTTTTTATCAATACATTAGAAACAAGAGGAAGACCAAGGACAGCATAGGCCCACTGCTCAGTGAGGAGGGAGAAACAGTAACAGGAAACTTGGAAATGGCAGAGATGCTTAATGACTTCTTTGTTTCAGTCTTCACTGAGAAGTCTGAAGGAATGCCTAACATAGTGAATGCTTATGGGAAGGGGGTGGATTTAGAAGATAAAATAAAAAAAGAACAAGTTAAAAATCACTCAGAAAAGTTAGATGCCTGCAAGTCACCAGGGACTGATGAAATGCATCTAGAATACTCAAGGAGCTAATAGAGGAGGTATCTGAGCCTCTAGCTATTATCTTTGGAAAATCATGGGAGACGGGAGAGATTCCAGAAGACTGGAAAAGGGCAAATATAGTGCCCATCTATAAAAAGGGAAATAAAAACAACCCAGGAAACTACAGACCAGTTAGTTTAACCTCTGTGCCAGGGAAGATAATGGAGCAAGTAATTAAGGAAATCATCTGCAAACATTTGGAAGGTGGTAAAGTGATAGGGAATAGCCAGCATGGATTTGTAAAGAACAAATCTTGTCAAACCAATCTGATGGCTTTCTTTGATAGGATAACGAGTCTTGTGGATAAGGGAGAAGCGGTGGATGTGGTATACCTAGACTTTAGTAAGGCATTTGATACGGTCTCGCATGATATTCTTATCGATAAACTAGGCAAATACACTTTAGATGGGACTACTATAAGGTGGGTGCATAACTAGCTGGATAACCGTACTCAGAGAGTAGTTATTAATGGTTCCCAATCCTGCTGGAAAGGTATAACAAGTGGGGTTCCGCAAGGGTCTGTTTTGGGACCAGCTCTATTCAATATCTTCATCAATGACTTAGATGTTGGCAAAGAAAGTACGCTTATTAAGTTTGCAGATGATACCAAACTGGGAGGGATTGCAACTGCTTTGGAGGACAGGGTCAAAAGTCAAAATGATCTGGACAAACTGGAGAAATGGTCTGAGGTAAACAGGGTGAAGTTTAATAAAGACAAATGCAAAGTGCTCCATTTAGGAAGAGTATCAGAGGGTAGCCGTGTTAGTCTGGATCTGTAAAAGCAGCAAAGAATCCTGTGGCACCTTATAGACTAACAGACGTTTTGGAGCATGAGCTTTCGTGGGTGAATACCCACTCCCTCAGATGCATGTAATGGAAATATCCAGGGGCAGGTATATATATGTGTGCTAGCAAGCAAGCTAGCAATCTGCTTTTACAGATCCAGACTAACACGGCTACCCTCTGATACTTGACACCATGCAAGGCACTGCATTTAGCCGTATGGAATGGAAATCCATCAACCTCATGAAGAAACTTGCACAAATACAGACAGATATCATCTTCCTTTCCAAATGCAAATGGATGGACATCATACCAAATGGACTAAAGGTAAAAAATCCACTGTTATCTACATACTACACAGACCACAGTGAGAGATTATGTCATACTCTATCAAAAAAACTGAGGAACCACCTGATCAGCATCCTATACAGCAAACAGGAAAACATCAAAAAAGAGCTCTCCAACCTGGAGACTCTCATTAATAACCAAACTTCTATACAAACGGACTTCACTAGAATAAGACAGGAGATCTACATTACTCGCTTCACCGCTCTTCAAAGGAAAAAGGACTGTAAGCTGTCTGAACTCCTACCTTCCACATGGGGCCACGACAGTGGTACCCCTAACCCACCCAGCAATATCGTCAATCTATCCAACTACACACTCAGCCCAGAAGAAAAGTCTGTCCTATCTCGGGGACTCTCTTTCTGCCCTGCCACCCCCACCAACCTGATACAGTTCTGTGGCGATCTGGAAGCCTACTTTCGCCGTCTCCGACTCAAAGAATACTTCCAGGACAACACTGAACAGTGCACTGATACACGGGTGCCCTCCCACCAACAGCACAAGAAAAAGAACTCCACATGGACTCCTCCTGAAGGTCGAAATGACAGCCTGGACCTATACATTGAATGCTTCCGCCGGCGTGCACAGGCAGAAATCGTGGAACAACAACATCGCTTGCCTCACAACCTAAGTCGTGCAGAACGCAATGCCATCCACAGCCTCAGAAACCACCCTGACATTATCATCAAAGAGGCTGATAAAGGAGGTGCCGTTGTCATCATGAACAGGTCTGACTATCAAAAGGAGGCAGCCAGACAACTCTCCAATACCAAATTCTACAGGCCACTTCCCTCATATCCCACTGAGGAATACACTAAGAAACTACAGCATCTACTCAGGACACTCCCTACACTAACACCAGAAGAAATCAACATACCCCTAGAGCCCCGACCAGGGTTATTCTATCTACTACCCAAGATCCACAAACCCGGAAATCCTGGATGCCCCATCATCTCGGGCATTGGCACTCTCACTGAAGGACTATCTGGATATATGGACTCTCTACTCAGACCCTATGCCACCAGCACTCCCAGCTATCTTCGCGACACCACTGATTTCCTGAGGAAACTACAATGCATTGGTGACCTCCCAGAAAACACCATCCTAGCCACCATGGATGTAGAGGCTCTCTACACAAACATCCCACACACAGATGGAATACAAGCTGTCAGGAACACTATCCCTGATGATGCCACAGCACAACTGGCTGCTGAGCTCTGTGCCTTTATACTTACACACAACTATTTCAAATTTGATGACAATATATATCTCCAGATCAGTGGCACTGCTATGGGCACCCGCATGGCCCCACAATATGCCAATATCTTCATGGCTGACCTGGAACAACGCTTCCTCAGCTCTCGTCCACTCACACCCCTTCTCTATCTACGCTACATTGATGACATCTTCATCATCTGGACCCATGGGAAGGAGACTCTGGAAAAATTCCACCATGATTTCAACAGCTTCCACCCCACCATCAACCTCAGCCTGGACCAATCTACACGGGAGGTCCACTTTCTTGACACCACGGTGCAAATAAGTGATGGTCACATTAACACCACCCTATATCGAAAACCCACCGACCGCTATGCCTACCTTCATGCCTCCAGCTTCCATCCCGGGCACATCACACGATCCATTGTCTACAGCCAAGCACTGAGGTACAACCACATCTGCTCTAACCCCTCAGACAGAGACCAACACCTACAAAATCTCCACCAAGCATTCTCAAAACTACAATACCCGCACGAGGAAATAAGGAAACAGATCAACAGAGCCAGACGTGTACTCAGAAGCCTTCTACTGCAAGACAAACCCAAGAGAGAAACCAACAGGACTCCACTGGTCATCACATACAGCCCCCAGCTAAAACCCCTCCAACGCATCATCAAGGATCTACAACCCATCCTGGACAATGATCCCACACTTTCACAGGCCTTGGGTGGCAGGCCAATCCTTGCCCACAGACAACCTGCCAACCTGAAACATATTCTCACCAGTAACTGCACACCACACCATAATAACTCTTGCTCAGGAACCAATCCATGCAACAAACCTCGATGCCAACTCTGCCCACATATCTACACCAGCGACACCATCACAGGACCTAACCAGATCAGCCACACCATCACTGGTTCATTCACCTGCACATCCACCAATGTAATATACGCCATCATATGCCAGCAATGCCCCTCTGCTATGTACATCGGCCAAACTGGACAGTCTCTACGGAAAAGGATAAATGGACACAAATCAGACATTAGGAATGGCAATATACAAAAACCTGTAGGAGAGCACTTCAACCTCCCTGGCCACACTATAGCAGACCTTAAGGTGGCCATCCTGCAGCAAAAAAACTTCAGGACCAGACTTCAAAGAGAAACTGCTGAGCTTCAGTTCATCTGCAAATTTGACACCATCAGCTCAGGATTGAACAAAGACTGTGAATGGCTTGCCAATTACAGAACCAGTTTCTCCTCTCTTGGTTTTCACACCTCAACTGCTAGAACAGGGCCTCATCCTCCCTGATTGAACTGACCTCGTTATCTCTAGCTTGCTTGCTAGCACACATATATATACCTGCCCCTGGATATTTCCATTACATGTATCTGAGGAAGTGGGTATTCACCCACGAAAGCTCATGCTCCAAAACGTCTGTTAGTCTATAAGGTGCCACAGGATTCTTTGCTGCACTTAGGAAGAAACAATCAATTTCACACATACAGAATGGGAAGAGACTGTCTAGAAAGGAGTACGGCAGAAAGGGATCTAGGGGTTATAGTGGACCACAAGCTAAATATGAGTCAACAGTGTGATGCTCCTGCAAAAAAAGCAAATGTGATTCTGGGATGCATTAACAGGTGTGTTGTGAGCAAGACACGAGAAGTCATTATTCCGCTCTACTCTGCGCTGGTTAGGCCTCAACAGGAGTATTGTGTCCAGTTATGGGCACCTCATTTCAAGAAAGATGTGGAGAAATTGGAGAGGGTCCAGAGAAGAGCAACAAGAATGATTAAAGGTCTTGAGAACATGACCTATGAAGGAAGGCTGAAAGAATTGGGTTTGTTTAGTTTGGAAAAGAGAAGACTGAGAGGGGACATGATACCAGCTTTCAGGTATCTAAAAGGGTGTCATCAGGAGGAGGTAGAAAACTTGTTCACCTTAGCCTCTAACGATAGAACAAAAAGCAATGGGCTTAAACTGCAGCAAGGGAGATTTATGTTGGACATTAGGAAAAAGTTCCTAACTGTCAGGGTAGTTAAACACTGAAATAAATTGCCTAGGGAGGCTGTGAAATCTCCACCTCTGGAAATATTTAAGAATAGGTTAAAGGTCTATCAGGGATGGTCTAGACAATATTTGGTCCTGCCATGAGGGCAGGGGACTGACTCGATGACCTCTCGAGGTCCCTTCCAGTCCTAGAGTCTATGAATGTATGAATAGTTTGTTGCTTTTGATTTTAAAATATTTTCTTAATATCACCATGTGTTCGGCTTAATTTTAAATGTACAAACATTCTAAACAAGCTGTGCCTCATTACTCCAAATGTTGCTGGTAATTCGTGGTCCTTAGCAGAGTACATACATCCGTGCTGGCAAACCCAAGCTGCTCTTATTGCTGTTATTCACCTGTGAAAGTATATCAATTAATTTAAATTGACAGGTGGCAAAAAATGAGCATGAAGGACTGTGGAGATATGTTTTATGTTTTATGAAAAAGAAATACCTTCCTGGCCAGATTTCCTGTAGACAGTTTGAATGCTTTAGAACTAGTCATTTCTTTTGAGATAAGGTTGAGGGTAAAATCTAGCAACAAGACCTGACACCTAGACATTACAGGGCTGGTGTAAAATGGTATAGTTCTATTGAGTGATTAGCTGGTCCTAGAATCTCTTAATTAACATGCTCACTTAATCACAGTTGACCATCTCCATAACCTTGATTAATATACTACTATTAATTTTGGAATTAGGTGTGTTGATATATATTATAGGGGTACTGTGCTTTGGCAGTTTCCAGAGGCAGTGGTTCAGAGAGGCATTGCTGTGACTAGAGTACCCAGAATAAATTCTTGCTGAGTCAGCATTATTTCTCCTGCAAGCTCATGGAATGCACACACCAGAAAGGTAGCTCCATTGCCTTTGGAGAAGATGTGGTGTGCTCAACACTGCACCAAGACAGTAATGCTGGCTACTGAAGATGGGGCAGAACCTTGCCACTGCCATCCACTTGCCCCTACTCATTCTCCAAGATAGCTAGCAGCCTATGGGGCCCAACAAGAACCAGGGATGGCAAACCTCAGAATCTAAGTAGCTTCTGATTCTAGAGCAGGGGGACAATGTGGGATATTACCTTGCAAACCCCACCCTAGCATAACCCAAGCTCTCACAACTGACCTGATCTGGGGGCTGTGTACATTGCAAGTGTCAGGTAATCAATCTGTGTGTACCCCAAAGCCCCTATGACCTCTGTTGCAAGCAGCAAACATTATATAATCAAAGTGTCTGTAGCCCCATCAAATCTCTTTAACTTAACCTATGTCTGTTAAAAAGGTATTGTGTAATCAAGAAGGCTTTGTATAATCAAATGGGCATTGTCCAGTCAGAATGAAGATTTTAGCCCGACAGCCTGTGTGCATTTTAAGATATCTTAAAGATAGCTATGTGAAATCTGCATGTTCCAAGAATGAAACAAATGTATATAAGGAATGACTTTTGTGGTGTTTGGGGGAGATGGGACCTGAAACTACAGAGGAACCAGCTAGATGACCACATCTTCTCCAAACCTAGGTAAGGGTAAACCTACTTTTTCTGGCATGTAACTGCTTGCTGTGCTTGGCTAAAGACTGTTATATATTGGTTACTGTTGTTAGGAGATAATAAAGCAGGAATTCAAACTTCACTGTCCCTTCCTTTTTTCCAGAGGGCCCTGAATACCCCCATATTTTGGGGGTGACACTAGGCACCTGTGCAGCGGTCAGCAAGAATCTGTCGCTCACAAAGGGCCAGAACTGTGAGGTCCTCCATTCAATCATATTTGGTCCTTATTCATTTGCCTGAGTAGCTGAAAGAAACCTGAGTCAGGACCTTGGGATTTTATCCCTTGTTTCCAAGATGGAAGGAGTTAGATTAATGTTTTTAAATCACAACATGTAGACATTTTACTTTGATAGCTGTGCAGCATTTAAACCACTCCATTCCTTTCTGTTCCTTTCTTATTTTTCACATATGAAGCTAGTGCTTTCATATTTTTCTCACCCTCAAATTAAATGTCTGGATATCATCTCTGATAAGGGAGTGCCAATTGAGGAACAGTGTTGACTAGCATTTAGATTCTCTTCCTGGCCTGTGCTTTGTTTTCCATTTCAGTTCTGAGACAGCACTAGTGCTTCATGGACAGCAAAACTGCATGGGATTTAATGCTAAAGACAAATTATATCACCATTGCTTCCAATTGTAAGATCCTGTTTTCTTTAAGTTTTTCTTTATTTCTTAAGGAAGTCCAACATATATAATGAAATTTAATGATCAGTTTCATTTTATTATGATAAATTGCATATAAGTAGAGATATTCACATCTGCTTGCATGTTAAAATCTAACCCAAGTTAGTAACGACCAAAAATTATGTGAATTTAGCTGGTTATGATTTCCTCAGTCCATTTCATAGTGAACAAGTGTGCACACCACATTTACCACCTCTGATTCAGTCTTAAACAGAGGCTGATGATAGTGGGCGTGGAGTCTAGCCACTCACTCACTCCTGGAATTCAGCGTTGGAGTATTTTATTATAATTATTTGTATTAGCTAGAGGACATATGAGATCAGGGCTTGGTTCTGCTAGGCATTGTACAAACACAGTGGGAGAGTCCCCGTTCTAAGATGCTTGCAATCTAAACAGACAGTACAGACAACAAACAGTAGGGGAAACAGAGGTAGAGGGAGGTGAAATGACTTGCCCAAAGTCACATAGGCAGGTCAGGAGCAAAGTCCCCTGAGTCTCAATCCAGTACTTCATTCATTATTTGGTATATCTTCTCCAATAAAAGACCAAAAAAGATCAGTCTAGTAGCTGTGAATATTATGATCTGTGGATGGAGTTCTATTATGTGAATGCCTATGTTCTGCAGAACTAGATATGACAACCTGACAACATATATGATGAGTTTGAACTAAAATAGAAATCCTGTTTTTGTCAGAGGAGTATACATTACAAGCATTTAAAAGAGAGATGGCATTTAAAACAAGAGTTAGGTCAGACAGGTTGCACATAGAATTACACAATGCTGAAGGAGAGAAGCCTATTAAAGTACAATAAAAGCAGGTATGAGTCTAAAATTTTCAATCTGGAAAAATTATAAGAAACCAGCATGTACAAAAAAGACTCTAAAATATGATATAATGTGATAAAAGTATAGTGAGACATTATGATAAAGGAGACAGAGAAAAGAGACATGGCATAAAGTACTATAATAATGTGATAAAAAGAGATGATGACATTGTCATATGACAAGCAGGGAAGAAATATAAAGCATAAAAAAGGCATTTGAGTATGAACTAAGAAAATGAAAAAAAATGTAGCATAGAAATGACCAGGAAGATCATATATATTTTAAAATGTGTCATCTCCTAACTGATCAAGACACATTTTTCCTTTCTAAGCCACCTGACAAAAATTCAGATCATATATTCTGCCTAGCTACTCTCACAGAACATCCACATGGTGCACATAGAGAGAACAGGGAATCAGAGTTGTATCAGATCTCTGCACCTGTTGTATGCATGTGTCCTAGAAGTCATCATGAACATGGAGGGAGAGATACTAAAAACAAACCTTTTGCACAAAAAACCTTAGACGCCTTATTTACCTTTTTAAAAAAGACTTTACTGTTTTGAATTAAGGGTGCTGGAACAAAATTATGTTGTTGAACTGATATTTTACTGTTGATCTGTGAAACAAAGGGTGGATATGCGCAGGTGATTTAATTGTTATTGAAATTAATACTGAATGTTAAATCACAGTATTGGGACAGTTGTGTGAAATCTACAAGCTTAGTTCTCAGAGCCAAATTCACATGGAGTTTTGGGTTTGTACAAAGATGATGTAACCCACATGATTTATACAGCAGCACTGACTTGGTTTCGCAAGGGGAAGACAAGAAAAGCAATGGGGATGAGACTTGGATCTTGGCTGGATCCAAGTCTCTGGATATGTGTAGAGAGCAGGGAAGGCCAGCTCAGCTAGAAGAACTCAGAAATATCTAGAAAGGGTGTGACAGTTTTTAGACATGGTCAGTAGCTATTTCTGAGGCTGTATAGGAAGTTCACTGTTGGCAACCAACCTGGCAGGTCAGATTCCAGTCATCCTCTGATAGCTGAGCCAATCAGTGTGGGGGAGGGCAAGTAGAGATTATAGATTCAGGAGTTAAAGACAGCACTGTGGACTCAGTAACTGATAAATGTAGGACTAAGATATATGTCTGCTGTAAGGGCCGGGTCCCAATCCTTGTACCACTTAGGTGACTAGTTACAGACTTCTGTTTTACCAGCAACTGAGAAGACCAGTAAGCTATTAACCCCAGTGCTGGAATGCATCTAGCTATGGAGATGTCTGGATTGTTTGCTGACTGGGTTCTGAAGTGTTTGAAGGGACTGAGATGCTGTCATTTTGCAATCTCTGAATGGTCCGGCTGATACACATACATCTTATGGTCATGCCACAAAGACGGAGGAATCATTTCCGAGAAGATCAGCAGGGAATGTGTTTTCATGTGTGTGCTAAAGTATAGACATTATGTTGAAATGTTATATTTGAATGTTTGTAACAGAAAAAAAAGTGGAAAACTCTGTATAAGAAATCAGTAGATTTACTGTTTAATAGCTTTTTTTAAAAGTTATTTATAGTATTTCAAATATTAATTATGTTATCTACGTGTTACAATATATTTTTCTGTGCATTAAATGTTTGTATAACTAAGAAAGCTTATAGCCCAATCTCTTTGAAATTGGGAACTTCCAATATTTATTTACCAGGGGTTTTCATACAATAGCCCTGAAGTTTAATTTTGTGTGAGGCTTTTTGAAAAAATACTGAAAAGCCCAAGCTCTCGCCTGTGCATCAGTAAAAGAGTAAAGCTGAGAGGCAGGAAGACAAGGACTCATGGTATTATTCTGAGTGGATGTTTCCTTTTCACTGTGTGGGCACACTCATGTTGAAACTCTTGGGCATGCAAAACTGGGGCAGGGAACTCTTGGGAACACCCGTGTGACATTTCTTGTCATTTCCATTAATTATTTATAATAATTTAAAGAACATCATAAATAAGTAGGGTATGATTTTCAAAAGCACTCAGCATTAAACCTAACTCTACAACTAGTAAGCTCAGTGGGCTATTTACCCATTGATACATCAATGGAAGTAATATTAGGCCAATGCTTACATTTTGAAAATTCATCTAAGCCCATTCAGAAATTTTTTTTCAAATTAAAAAATATTCTAAAGAAAAAAGGGTTAACTAAAACTTCCATGAATAATGTTCTCATTCTTCAATTAGCTCTAAATCCCATTCATAGTACTTAATAGAAACAGCAGTCAACCTCATAAGTGATGTTGATATTAGATTAGCTTAAAATGCTTGAGGATAAGTACGTAAAAGACAACAAAATTCTTGGTGTTATTCTGCTGAAGTCAATGGAATGACATGAGGGACGAATATAGCTCCTAATGTCTACAATATATAACGGAAAATAACTGATTAATGGCTAGAGCAAGACTATTTGTAATTCTTTATGTGCATAAACAACCCAACAAGGGCCTCTGGGTTAGAAAAACCCCTGTATGATCACTGCGCCTAATACGGAACTGAACCCAGCTTTCTGGATGTGATAAGGTAATAAAACAAATTGTGCTGCCTCCACATTACAATAAGGAAAATCTATACAATTTGTCAAGTGTGCAACACTGTCCCTAACTTAATGGAACGACCTCTGAGGACATAGCATGAATGTAAACATATTCCCACAGTAAGTGATATGGCGTCAGAACTCACTATCTGACATTCCTAAAAGCTTCTGTCTCTGCCAGTGGCAATCAGTTTTTTAAAGCAAGCTGCATGTTGTATCTTTGGTCTAATAAAGTTCATAGACTCATAGGTCAGAAGGGACCAATATGATCATCTAGTCTGACCTCCTGCACAAAGCAGGCCACAGAACCCTACCCATCCACTTTTATAACAACCCCTAACCCAGGACTGAGTTATTGAAATCCTCAAAATTGGTTTGAAGACCTCAAGCTGCAGAGAATCCACCAGCAAGCGACCCATGCCCCACGCTGCAGGGGAAGGCGAAAAACCTCCAGGGCCCCTGCCAATCCGCCCTGGAGGAAAATTCCTTCCCAACCCCAAATACGGTGATCAGCTAAACCCTGAGCATGTGAGCAAGACTCACCAGCCAGCACCCAAGAAGGAATTCTCTGCAGTAACTCAGTTCCCATCCCATCCAACATCTCCCCGCAGACCACTGAGCAGATTTATCTGGTGATAATCCAAGATCAATTGCCCAAATTAAACTATCCTATCATAACATCCCATCCATATACTTATCAAGCTTAGTCTTAAAGCCAG
Organism: Gopherus evgoodei; assembly: GCF_007399415.2. Lineage (NCBI taxonomy): Eukaryota > Metazoa > Chordata > Testudines > Testudinidae > Gopherus > Gopherus evgoodei. Next base: position 200,797,620 of record NC_044323.1, read on the forward strand.
ATAAGTCTTTTGCCCCCACTACTTCCCTCGGAAGGCTGTTCCAGAACTTCACTCCCCTAATGGTTAGAAACCTTCATCTAATTTCAAGTCTAAACTTCCTAATATCCAGTTTGTACCCATTCGTCCTCGTGCCTACATTAGTACTAAACTTAAATAATTCCTCTCCCTCCCTAACGTTAACCCCCCTGATATATTTATACAGAACAAGCATATCCCCCCGCAGCCTTCTTTTGGCCAGGCTAAACAAGCCAAGCTCTTTGAGTCTCCTTTCATAAGGCAGGTTTTCCATTCCTCGGATCATCCTAGTAGCCCGTCTCTGGACCTGTTCCAGTATGAATTCATCCTTCTTGAACATGGGACACCAGAACTGCACACAATATTCCAGATGGGGTCTCAACAGCGCCTTATATAACGGTACTAACACCTCCTTATCCTTGCTGGAAATACCTCGCCTGATGCATCCTAAAATCACATTTGCTTTTTTAACAGCCGTATCACATTGGCGGCTCATAGTCATCCTGCTATCAACCAATATCCCAAGGTCCTTCTCCTCCTCTGTCGCTTCCAACTGATGCGTCCCCAACGTATATCTAAAATTCTTATTATTAATCCCTAAGTGCATGACCTTGCACTTTTCACTATTGTATTTCATCCTATTACTATTACTCCAGTTTACAAGGTGGTCCAGATCTTCCTGAATAGTATCCCTGTCCTTCTCCGTGTTAGCAATACCCCCCAGCTTTGTGTCATCCGCAAACTTTATTAGCACATTCCCGCTCTTTGTGCCAAGGTCAATAATAAAAAGGTTAAATAAGATCGGTCCCAAAACCGATCCTTGAGGGACTCCACTAGTAACCTCCTTCCAGCCTGACAGTTCACCCTTCAATACGACCCGCTGGAGTGTCCTCTTTAACCAGTTCCTTATCCACCTTACAACTTTCATATTCATCCCCATCTTTTCCAATTTAACTAACAGTTCCCCATGTGGAACCGTGTCAAACACCTTACTGAAATTGAGGTAAATTAGATCTACCGCATTTCCTTTATCTAAGTAATCCGTCACCTTCTCAAAGAAGGAGATCAGATTGGTTTGGCATGATCTACCTTTAGTAAATCCATGTTGCAATTCGTCCCAATTACCATTGACCTCTATGTCCTTAACTACTTTCTCCCTTAAAATTTTTTCCAAGACCTTACATACTACAGACGTCAAGCTAACAGGCCTATAATTACCCGGATCACTTTCATTCCCTTTCTTAAAAATAGGAACTACATTAGCAATTCTCCAGTCGTACGGCACAACCCCCGAGTTTATCGATTGCTTAAAAATTCTCGCTAACGGGCTCGCAATTTCACGCGCCAGTTCCTTTAATATCCTCGGATGGAAATTGTCTGGGCCCTCCGATTTTGTCCCATTAAACTGTTCAAGTTTGGCCTCTACCTCAGTTGCGGTAATATCCACCTCCATATCCACATTCCCATTTATCATCCCTCCATCATCGCTAAACTCCTCACTAGTCTTATTAAAAACTGAAGCAAAGTACTTATTTAGATATTGGGCCATGCCTAGGTTATCCTTAACCTCCATTCTATCCTCAGTGTATAGCGGCCCCACTTCTTCTTTCTTTGTTTTCTTCTTATTTATGTGGCTGTAGAACCTTTTACTATTGGTTTTGATTCCGTTTGCAAGGTCCAGTTCAATGCGGCTTTTAGCCTTCCTCACTTTATCCTTACATGTTCTGACCTCCCAAGGTAGCTTCCCTTGCTAATCCCGCCTTTCTTCCACTCCCTGTAAGCTTTCTGCTTTTTCCTAATCCCCTCTCTGAGTTGCTTGCTCATCCAGCTTGGCCTACAACTCCTGCCCATGGTTTTTTTCCCCTTTCTTGGGATGCAGGCTTCCGACAATTTCCACAGCTGCGACTTAAAGTAATTCCAGGCCTCCTCCGCATTTAAATCCACAAGTTCCTCCGTCCAATCCACTTCCCTAACTAATTTCCTTAACTCTTTAAAGTTAGCCCTCGAGAAGTCGAAAACCCTAATCCCATATCTACATTCATTTATCCTTCCATCTAGTTTGAACTGAATCAGCTCATGATCACTCGAACCAAGGTTGTCCCCTACCACCATTTCTTCTACGAGGTCCTCACTGCTCACCAAAACCAAATCTAAAATGGCAACCCCTCTCGTAGGTACTTCAACTACTTGATGAAGAAATCCATCCACTATCACATCCAGAAAAATCTGACCCCTATTATTCTTGCAAGCACTCATCCTCCAATCTATATCCGGGAAGTTGAAGTCTCCCATAATCACACATTTCCCCATTGTGTTTACTTCATTAAAGACATTAAATAGGTCTCTATCCATATCCAAATCAGATCCCGGTGGTCTATAGCACTCCCCAAGCACTATCTCAGGGGAAGCTCTAGTCGCTTTTTTACCCAGTGTGATTTTTGCCCAGACAGACTCTGTCTTATCCATTCCATTGCTTCTTATTTCATTAAAGTTAATCTCATCATTGATGTACAAGGCTACTCCACCACCTTTGCCTTTCTTCCTGTCTTTTCTAAACAGCACATAGCCTTCAATACCTGTACTCCAGTCATGTGTACTATTCCACCAGGTTTCTGTTATCCCTATAATATCCGGTTTCATTTCCTGCACCAGTAGCCCCAGTTCCTCCATCTGGTTACCTAGGCTCCTCGCATTAGTGTACAGACATTTTAATTTTTGGTGTTTGGCGTCAGTGACATTCTTTCCCCTGTCGTGCACAGACCTTCTACCACCAGCATCACCCTTTAATCTGGTTTCTACTCCACTATTCCTCCTTGGATCAATTCTTTGGTCCGCAAGGGTATCCCCTCTCACTTTGTTTACTTCCCTCTCCAGGTTATATTCCGGCGTGGAGATCTCCTGAATATCTCCCAACCATCTCCCCCAACTTCCTAGTTTAAAGCTCTCTTGATGAGGTCGGCGAGCCTCCATCCTAGAATTCTATTTCCCTCCTTACTTAGATGAAGTCCATCCTGAGCGAACAGTTGTCTATCCGTAAATGCTTCCCAATGACCGTACATCCCAAAGCCCTCCTTATAACACCAATGCCTGAGCCATCTGTTGATTGCCATAATCTTGTCACTCCTTCGTCGCCCTGCTCTAGGAACACAACAGCCAACATACTGTCAAAGTTTAAAGGCCAAATAAATGTGTAGCTTACCTCCCCATACCTCTGTCTTGCTTTAATTTTAACTGATAATAGAATCAATGGAGCAAGAGCAGTTTGAGCTGGCTCTCACACATGAATGACAGTTTAGTGTTACATACTTTATAGCATAGGCTTACGGAAGCACGTGCACATATTTTAATACCAAGAGGCCTGAGCGTTAGAGAAGTAGAGGGAAAAAAAAAACAATCTATGAAAGCTGAATCTCTTCCTTGCCAGAACATTTCCACTAGAGCTGGTGCAAAATTTTCCATCTAACCTGCATTTCAATGGAGATTTGGGGTTTCAATGGAAAGCATTTTTTTTGCCAGAAGTGTCTGCTTTCCACAGAATATTTTGATTTTTTTCTTGAACAAGCAAATGCCTGAAAACCAGAATTATTTTGGCCAAAACCAAATACTAATTCAGTCATCAAGAAGGGCTGCTGGTGGTGGTAGTTTGTTTTTAACAGCTGTCATGGGCTTGTGGCTCCTTTAAAAGGGGAGGTTGGAGTGAGCTGAATCCCCAAGTTAATCTTTCCAAAGTGGAGGGAGAGAAGTTTTGATGGACCAACAACTAGGGGATGCTTATAGGTATATGCTGAAAGGGGTGCTGAGATAGAGCGTCCTAAGGCAACATGTTGCTACAGCCCTGGAGCTTCTGTATCTGAGACCTGGTCTACACTATGCATTTATACTGATTTTAGGAGCGTTAAATTGATTTAACCCTGCACCCGTCCACACAACGAGGCCCTTTATATAGATATAAAGGGCTCTTTAAACCGATTTCTGTACTCCTCCCCGATGAGAGGACTGGTGCTGAAATTGGTATTACCATATCGGATTAGGGTTAGTGTGGCCGCAAATCAACGGTATTGGCCTCCGGGCGGTATCCCACAGTGCACCACTGTGACTGCTCTGGAAAGCAATCTGAACTCAGATGCACTGGCCAGGTAGACAGGAAAAGCACCGCAAACTTTTAAATTGCATTTCCTGTTTGCCCAGCGTGGAGCTCTGATCAGCACAGGTGGCGATGCAGTCCCAAATCCAAAAAGAGCTCCAGCATGGATTGTACGGGAGAAACTGGATCTGATTGCTGTATGGGGAGACAAATCTGTTCTATCAGAGCTCTGTTACAGAAGACGAAATGCCAAACCATTTAAAAAAAGTCTCCAGGCTATGATACAGAGTCCACAGCACAGTGCTGTGTGACAAGCGTAACGGAAAGCCAAAGAATCAAATGGACGCTCATGGAGGGAGGGAGGGGGTACTGAGGACTCCAGCTATCCCACAGTCCCCGCAGTCTCTGAAAAGCATTTGCATTCTTGGCTGAGCTCCCAATGCCTGTAGGGTCAAACACATTGTCCAGGGTGGTTCAGGGTATATCTCGTCAATTTACTCCCTCTCCCCACCCCCCCGTGAAAGAAAAGGGAAAAAAATCATTTCGTGACTTTTTTCAATGTCACCTATGTCTACTGCATGCTGCTGGTAGACACAGTGCTGGGGCAATGAACAGCAGTATCCTCTTCCCTCCCTTCCCCAGTGGCAGATGGTACAGTGCAGTAGGACTAGTAGCCATCCTAGTCATCAGCCCGTGAGTGCTGCCGGCTGGCCTCAGGTGAGGTCGGCCGGGGACGCCTGGGTAAAAATAGGAATGACTCCTGGTTATTCCCGGCAGATGGTACAGAACGGCTGGTAACCGTCCTCATCATAGCAACTGGGGGCTGAACTCCATCAGCTCCCCCCTTTCATGTCTAAAGAAAAGATTCTGTACTGTCTGGACTATCATAGCAGTGGGATGCTGCGCTCCTCTCCCTCCCCCTCCCCCATTTAATGTCCTGCCTGGACTATCATAGCAGCTGGAGGCTGCCTCTCCCTCATTTTATCTCACTAAAAAGTCAGTGTTTCTTATTCCTGCATTCTTTATTACTTCATCACACAAATGAGGGGACCCTGCAATGGTAGCCCAGAAGGGTTGGGGGAGGAGGGAAGCAACGGGTGACGTTGTTGCAGGGACACCCCCTAGAATGGCATGCTGCTCATCATTTCTGTGGGATCTGGCACGGAGCGGCTGTGCTTTCTGTTTCTCTGATACACTGGTTCTCTAGTACACTTGCCCCATATTCTAGGCAGGACTGACTCTATTTTTAGATACAACATAAAGGAGGGATTGACTCGGGGAGTCATTCCCATTTTTGTCTTTGCACCCCCGGCCAACCTCAGCGAAGGTCAGCCAGGAGCACCCATGACAGCAGCAGACAGTACAGAATGACTGATAACCGTCATCTCATCGCCAATTTACAATGGCACAGCAGACGGTACAGAGCGACTGGTAACCGTCTCTGCTACCTTGCAAAGGCAAATGAATGCTGCTGTGTAGCGCTGCAGTATCGCCTCTGTCAGCGATAACAGTGACAAAAGGCAAAATGGGCTCCATGGTTGCCATGCTATGATATCTGCCAGTGCAATCCAGGGAAAAAGGGCACAAAATGATTGTCTGCCATTGCTTTCACAGAGGAAGGAATGAGTGATGACATTTACCCAGAATCACCCACGACACTGTTTTTGCACCATTATGCATTGGGATCTCAACCCAGAATTCCAATGGGTGGGGGCGACTACAGGAACTATGGGATAGCTATGGGATAGCTACCCACAGTGCAATGCTCCAGAAATTGATGCTAGCCTCGGTACATGGACGCACACCATCGAATTATTGTGCTTTGTGTGGCTGCATTCACTCGACTTTATGCAATCTGTTTTACAAAACCGGTTTATGTAAAATCGGAATAATCTTGTAGTGTAGACGTACCCTTAGATAAACTAGTGAAAGAGAAAGCCTTTGGCACTTGCTGATCAGTGCAATTATATAACAATATATACCTCCTCATGTTTACCCCATTAACCTCCAACCCTGGGTCTCATAATCAAAAAGGAATTAAAATCACCACTACAATTCAGAAGAAGAAGTAGAAGTTTGCTGTCTGTCTGACTCTGACCATACACTCCTATTATAGAAAACCTACCCAAATTTAAGATCAATACAAGAACAACAACAAAAAAGAAGCAAACAAAAACCAAACCAACCAGACAAAAAAACTTGTATGTAGAGATTCCTTTGCCTATCGGTTTGAAAAATAAATGGGAGGAGGGGAAAAAACAAACAAATCAACTAAAAAAGCCCCTCAAATACAGCCTACTTTCTGCCCAGCATTTAAGCTTCCAGGTTTAATTTTAAAAGCCTTCTGTGCATTTGGGAATCGTATTACCCACTGATGAGTAAGACTAAATATTGAGAATGCAGAACAACTGACAGTGTTAAAAATAAACAAATATTTTTCCTCTGGAAGTTGCTGCTTGTGTTGCCGCCCTGAATAACGATAGATCTTTTGACACTGACAGTAATGAGTGGAGTGTAATTTCAGTTCAAGACAACAGACTCCAAGGTCAAAAGCAATCCTCTAAAGATGAATCTCAAGGCAGCATGTAAGTATCTTGAATTCCTTGACATGGAAACTAGAGTAATAGACTATGCATATTAATTTATCATTACTCTGTATCTTTGTTTGCTCCTTTTCTCCATAAGTTTACATTACATTTAATTTGATGGAGACAGCGATTGCTATGGTTGGACTTGGGAAAAATGGCAATAAAATAGAGGAAGGGGCACTACTTGGCAAAGACTTGAGATATCATGGCAATTAATGTAGTAAACTGTGCAATCTGAAAGTCAAATACAATGCACAACATAAACTTAACTGGTCCTACAAATTTATGAAAGACGTTACATATTTTATGTGCATACAGATTGCACAATATATCTATACATACGATAAGATGTCTATACGTAGTCATAGACGTATAACTATATTTCTATTATATAAACTTCTAATAGTTCAATTAAGCAGCAAATGATCAAGCATGGGCTCTCCAGCTGTAGATCCATTAAAAACTTCCCCAGAGGTCTGTGATACCACAGCTCACTACTTGTACAGATGAACACAATACAGAGCATCAAATCTATTAACATGGCATCCTTTGATACAGTGGGAGAGGATACCCTCAATTTGTAGTAGTACTTTCTCCTTATAAACATTGGTAGTGTAATGGGAAGTGAAGGACCTGGGAAACATCCTGATCTCTACTCCTCACAACCGTTTTGTTCTTCTCATAAAGAGAGGGAGGGAACAAAGCTTGGGGCTGGGCAAATCCTCCTTACTAGCTAACAGTGGAGGCTTTGACTGATCACTGCTAGGAGAACAGCAATTAAGATGATGGTGGTAGCTGGGATCTGCAGACACTAAGGGAGGTAGTACACAGGACTGGAGGGATGGGGGTGGAGGGTGGGAGGGACAAGTACAGAGAAAAGGGGGGAGAAAAGGAAAAAAGAAAGGACCAGAGCATGGATGGGAGGTGAATGAAGGAAAAATTTGGAAAAATAATAGTGAAAAAAGAAGGAGAACTGGAGGGTCAGTAGGGAGAAATTTAAATAATAGTGTAAAGAGAAGGAGACAAAGAAAACTCATAGGAAGATATACAACTAGGGTGTGAGAAAAGGAAAGAAGGAACACCAGAGACTAAGGGCGTGTCTATATATGGTCATCTGAGAAAGTTAATCTGAATTAACTAAGGTCTGAATCTAAAGTGGATTAGTTAAAAAACATTAAATCCCTGTGTGGACAATGGTCCCCAATCTCGATTATGGCCCTTAGCTGCTATTATAACACCAATAAATAATAACAATTAGTAACTGAGGAAAAAGTAAAGAAGGAAGAGAACAGGAATATAAGATAGTATAAAGAACAGCAGATATAGTTAGTTAAAACATTAAACTTAATTTAATAGAAACTTGAATACCATGAAATCACAATATGATACACTTTTCTAATATTATGTAATAAATATTATCATATAGGGTTGTATAGAGAGAGTTTCCTAATATATTCCTAAACCCAAAATTAAAAAAAAAATGTTTTTCAGACATTTACCTTTTAAGATACAAGGATAAAAATGTCAATTCTGTCAAGGATATGTCTGAAAAGCAAGTTAAATTTTTTGTCCTTGGCATGTACCTAACTGTACCCAAAATACCATGTAGTTTAAAAAAAAATGCAGTGAAAGAAAATGGATCTCTCACAAGACTTTATGCTCTCCCTGAAAATAAATTTTGTACAACATAGGTTAGAAAATATTGTCTAACCATAAGATTTTTGTTTGTCAGGACTGTACTCAAAAAAACAAACCAAAATGCTATAGCTTGCATCCCAGCAGGGATGACAGGGAATGGGAATAGTTTTGATTGAAATGTATATTTGATTTTATTTCTGTAAATTGGGGAGGGTATAAAATGGTAAAGGATTCCTGAGCCTCGGATAAAAGATTCATTCCAGAAAACAATCTGACACCAGTTCTAGCATTTCATTTTTCTTATTAAAAATAATTCAATTATAACTAGAAATGGTTTTAGTGCTCTGAAGATGCCACAATGTACATGCTGGTGTGTGAAGCCTCCTGTTTGTTCACTGTAGCCAGCACAGTAAATAATAGCAAAAGCTTCCCTGTATTGCTCTGCCAAAGTGCATAAATTGTCACCTGGAGGAATGGTAAGGGGGTAATTCAGCCTCCGATGCCTATATGAATTCAGCCTATAATTCAGCCCAAACCATGAAAAGATTCCTACTGACTTCAGTGAGCTTTGGATCAGCAGTGTAACCTTGGCCTGTGTGCTGAGACTACCACCCAGGTTGATAATTAATGCCAGTTATGGTTTTATCATGAAATTCTTCATCTTTTGCCAGCTGTATTCCTCCCATTGCTCATGTCAATGTTGACAAGCATCATGACTTTGTGTTTCATTCTATCATTGACCTATTTGTATTTATTGCTGTATGCTGCTGCTCTAATAATTTCAATTTCATCTTACTTTTGTAGACTCTACAGAAGATAATAGACTGAAGTTCGCCTTAGGCTCATGAAATTTAGATTTATATATTCTTTAAAGGCAAGCTAGCTTCCCAGGTAGTTTCCACAAGTAATCAGAGTTACAGTCAAGATATTGAAATAAAACTTTTGGCATCACATGGGCAAATCAAAATGTAACCTAGGGGCACCTTTCTTTTCATTTGGTTTCTAATTATCTGTACTACACCATTAAACTGTTAAAGAACCACGGGTAAAACAGTTTATTAGCAAGCTGATCAATTAAGGGCCTTATCCTAAGCCCAGTGAAGTAAGAGGATTTTTTCCATTGTCTTCAAAGAGCATTGAAGCAGATCCTTTTAACACATTATTACAAAAAAGAAACATGGATTAGCATGAAAAATCAATATCCCAAACCAGCACTTCTGTCAGTTCTCAGTCTACTTCTCTCATTCATACCTACTGGCTTAAAAAAAAGCAAGGATGAAATATAAGATAATATCCTCATTGTTACCTCCAAGAGAAATGGCAGGTCTCTAGCACCTATATCTAGAAGACCTCTATTTGGTCAATAGCTTTGATTTTCCCAAATTGGACATTATTTGCTTGTCTGTTTTATACCTTCTAAAAATGATTGAGGGCCCCAATCACATAAGGTGTTGCATGATTATTTGTTACTGTTGTTGTGTATTTGTGTGGCTGAAGTACCTAGAGAGCGCAACCAAGGTCAGTAGCCCATTGCACACACACAAAAAATAACAGACTTTGCAATGAAGGGGTTATGATCTAAAAAGACAATACAGAAAAAGGGTGGGAGAAAGTCTGTATTCTTATTTTCCTATTTTACAGATCAGGAACTAAGACAGAGAGCTTGATCTGGCCGAGGAAATTCTGTGGCAGAGACAAGAATTGAACTTGCCTTAACAATAAAATAACCAGACTGTCCTTCCTCTCCTGTGAATTGATGAGCACCGTTATTTCCCACTGATGAAAGGCCCATGCTGGAACTCTCATCTCAACAATGGATGTGACTACATCAAGCATAATCAGACTCTTTATTTTCTTCTATTTTTTTTTTTTATTGCTTGATCTTCTGACTTGTTCATAGGGATATTTTCCAGGTCACTGTTTGTGTGCTACTTACTGTATGCCTCACAGATTCTGGAACATCTGATCTGAGACTATTATCTCCTTTGTAAGTATCAAACAACAGAGCTCTTCCAGTCATGCCTCCACTGCCTAAAAGACAGGTCTCTTTTGCTTTATTTAAATAAATTAAGGATGTTCAATAGTGCCATCTCCTGGCAGATTGCAGACTTACCAGTCTGATAACAAATGTGAGTTGTACCTAACATAATTAATATTAATATTAAAACATGTTAAAATTTGAAAACAATTAAACTGTTTCAAGACCCTCACATTTACAATTATTTTATCCCTTTTGTTGGCCAATACCCAGAGAATAAAAGTAACAGGATATGAAAAAATGAGGGGCAGAGAAATGAATTTCCTTCTGGGTAGTGCAGTGACCACTGCCAATACTTTCAGCTCAATGGCTTTATGATGCTGTATGGAATATGGGTTACCATTTGGTATTAATAATATAATAATATTATAAAATTTCACTGATTCTGACCAGATATGCCATGTAAGGAATCAGTGAAAACGTCATGATTTGCCAAGTATGATAATATTGTTTATATATTTGTATCTACTTTGTATCATGAATTACAAATATGTGTGAGATATCTGCATTTGAAAACTTTGCTGTGCTTCTGGGTGATGCCCTGAAACAGATTGGCATCAGCACTATCCAGCCTGTATATGATGATCTATCAAAGACTATCAGCCATACAATTAACCCATTGAGAGAAGGCAAGGGCTCCACCTTATGAATCAGCAAGACATGTAGGGGCATGCTTGACAGAAAACTCTAAGGCTTATCTATGCCCATGTGCGTAAGTTTGTGTTTAGGGCAAAGAAATACATGCCACATGGCAAAGGATATAAAAGGCAGCTGCATCATCTCCATTTTGTCTTCAATCCTGCTTCCTGCTCCTGGAACAACTTCTTTACAAACTGAAATCTGAAAAAAGGACAGAATGATCCATCCAAGCTTTGAATGTGTTCCAGAGGGACTTTCAAGCCAGGAAACTCACCAATACCGCTAAGAACCTGATATATGTACTTCGAAGTCTTATGTATGTATCTGACTGCTTTGATAATTTAACAACTCTCTTCTTGTTCTTTTCTTTTACAACAAACCTTTAGTTTTAGGTACTAAAGGATTGGCTGGCCGCATGGTATTTTGGGTAAGATCCAAACTTATATTGACCTGGTACTGTGGCTGGCTCTTTGGGGTTGTCACGGTTTCTTCCCCACTCTGAACTTTATGGTACAGATGTTGGGGACCTGCATGAGAAGCTCTAAGCTCAATTACCAGCTTAGATCTGGTCTGGCTGCCACCATTCACAAGCACTACCTTCCTTGGGTAGCCTTGAGAAACTTCACCAATTTTCTGGTGAACGCAGATCCAAACCCCTTGGATCTTAAAACAAGGAAAAATTAACCATCCCTCTTCCTTTCTCCCACCAACTCCTGGTGGATCCAGATCCAACCCACTTGGATCTAAAAACAAGGAAAAATCAATCAGGTATTAAGAAAAAATGCTTTTAGTTAAAGAAAAGAAAGGTAAAAGAAAATCCTCTGGGAGAGATTAGCATACCAGCTACTCTCACAGACAACAGATTCAAAACACAAACGATGTTCCCCTGGGCAAAAACTTAGTACACCAATGAAAATACCCAAATACTCAATTTGATTCTACCTCTAATTGCACAAGACAGGTTACAAAGAAATAAACATAAACCTATTTATTCCTTTCTAAAACTTACTATTCTAATAAGAGGCTGGTTCCTTGATCTTTTTCACTCCGGCTGAAACTGAAAACTAACAAAGGAAAAAACCCTCCTTCCTTTTGAGACATCTTGTTCCTCCATTGGTTCCTCTGGTCAGGTGTCAGCTAGGCTAGGTGAACTTCTTAACCCTTTACAGGTAAAAGAGGCATTAACCCTTAACCATCTGTTTATGAGAGGGGTTCAGAAGAACATTTGATATAGTGAGCAGAGATTTTAAATAACTTCTCGCTGTACTGGACCTAGGTGCTGATTGGGAGCCAGAGAACTGGAATGCAATAAAGGGGCTTGTGTGATTTCTTTTTTCAGCTTCTTGATAATCAGTGTGGGGGATCAGCAGCGCAGTTTGTGACTGGTCAGTGAGTCTAACTTCAGCAGCAACCAACAGTTTTGGGAGTATCTGCTCTCCTTTTACAGCCTGTCCTGGCCTTGGCATTTTCAGTGAGGGCTGCCCCAGGCACTTCGGGTCACAGACTTGGTGATTTATTTAGTGTTTGGGCTGTATGTCTTATGCCCTTCACTAGGCCTGACTGAACCATCACTTTACTCCTGGCCTTCTTTCTTTCTAGGCCACACATCTACACAAGCATAATTGAGGCCTTCTTATTTTTAATTTTGCCCTTTACAATATATTTTAAATATATAATATTAATTGTCATACTCTGTCCGCTTATTTTTAATATTTTATGTGTCTTAATTATAAAATTATGGAGTTTTTTGTATTTAACCTGTTCATTGATTCAGTGCTGAACCCTTGCCTATTATGAAGGACACAAGGATGATGGAAATACTCTTTCCCTACCTTAAGTCAGGACTCAGCTGACATCTGATCCCCTTAGTAGCTTGGGATTACCCGTTCCTCTATCTTCCCTGACCTAAACTAGCTTCTTTTCTGCCTCTGCCCTAATCCTTTATCCACAGGTAATTGCAAGCAAAAAAATTGGGACTGCTTGTCTGGACTACTTCCCTGGGCTTTGTGTTTCAGACAAGGAGAAAATAACTCCTAATCCTCTTTTATCAGTGTCCTTGAAATCCAATTCATCTGATCTGTTTCTCTGAGTCATTTATTATAAGTACAATATGGCCAACCAGAGTTTCCCAGATGAAAGGGGATGGGCATCCTTCCCACTGTTTCATCTTGAAACGATGGACCTCTCTTTCAACACACGAAAGGAGAATCAGGAAGAGGCAATGAGATATGAAACTTTTGGCTCTGTTGAGGTCAGAGGTCTCTTACAGAAATAGGAGGAGGTCTTCCTTAACTCTGTCTCAACACTGCACAAATCACCCGTCCTACTTGTAGTCCATTTGCAGACCTTCAACCTGGCATATGTATATACAGGCCAGTGAACAGCAGATTATTTTGGGTCATCATTACTGTGAGGTGACAGTAACTACATTACTTAATGCACATGGAAAAAACAGTGCAACTGTAGGTATTTGCCCTACAGGGTAATATGCTATCCTATTTCAAGATAATCTATGAGAACAACTTTATGTTCCTTCTCAAATGATGTATACTGGGGATATCAGACTTCAGAGTTTTTTGTAATCTCTACAATAGTATATATTTTTGGTATAAAATATGTTAATATGACAGAAATATTAGCAAGTCACAAGTCATCTTATGTCTTATTATTAATGTATTATAAGGCTGTAATATTTTTCAAAAAATGCATCTGAATTCTGCCCCTCTCCCTTTCCTCTGGTAGTTCATGAAATTCAGCAGGCAAAAAAGGCTACACAGATGCAGAGAAAAATCTCAGCCCCCTACTATATTGCTGAAGATTATTTTAGTACTTTTCATTTCTCTTGTTGTCTCCCTTTTGCTAGATGGAAGTCTATTATTTAACATATTGCCTCTCAGATAATGTCAGTAAGTGCTTTAGCCTAGTACATGTAAATAGTCTTCTATGCATACTTCTTAGCGGTATTGCTAATATAGATGCCAGTACTGCAAACACTTACATACTTGCTTATTTTTATTCACGGGATTAGTCCCACTAATTTCAATTTGAGTATCCGTGTTTTTAAAGTTAAGAATGTGAACAAGTGTGTAAGTGTGTGTGGGACGGAGTCATTAAGATAAGACATAAAAGTTCTATCATATAAAAGCGAATCGTATACCCTTCCATAAACAAGTGCAAATTGTGTGGGTTTATTTATTTATTTAAACTGGACATAAACCAAGCTGGGCTCTGTTTAAATATTTAAAAAACAACCTTTCCATATGCAAACAGATTTGAATGAATGAATGAATGAATTGGTCTTAATTTTTTACTTAGCATATAATGTATTCCTCCTGTATTTTTATGATAAAGACTGTTTATTTAGCATCAATGGCCAAATTATAACAGTTCTGATGTTGGCTCATAAGACTGTAGTCTAATAAAGAATGAACAAAGAATATCTTGCAAGCAGCTGACCAGTAAATTGAACATTTTTGCTGGATGATATTGAATTTGTGATGAGCTCACATATTGTTGGCGTCTATTTATTAAAAAGGATTTTTAAAGACAGCATGCCAATCATCCAAAAGCATGGTTGAAAATAATTGTTGGATTGGCATATTAATGATCACAGGAGACTGATGTAAATGTCATGAACTATTGGGGAAGAATAAACTGAGCACTAATGCTACTCCTCATCTGTTCCCAGTGTGCACAGATAAAATTTTTATCACAACAAACAGCATGGTAGTTTGCATGAATTATTAAATCATATGCATACAAGAGGGTTAGTAATTAAACAGGAAGACTTACTGAGGATTATCATAACTGACAATGACTAGAGCCTGCAAAGTCCAGCTATAAGTCAAGAGACTAACGTGTATGATTGCTTTTAATTTGTATGACAATTTGTGCGTTATTAATTTATAACACTTTCAGTTGTTGCCACTAGGGAGTAGAATGTGCAATTAGTCTTTCAATGTGCATATGTCAAACATGCATAATAAATGTTGAACATATAGTATTATTTATATGCAATCATTTTTGTGTGTCATAATAGGAATAAATTTGTTGCAATCAGCTGTTTAACTCAGAAACTTAGTTTTAAAAGACTTTGTTGTCCTTAATGCATTATTATCTGCAAATCTTTATAATATGCCTTCTGTTATTCTGCTATATATTTTACCTGCAGAAATTCTCAAGGTTTTTTTTTTTCTGTATTGCGGTGATGAACAGTTCAGAATTTAGCCTTAGTGTACTTAATTCCGAGTATAAGGCCTGTGACATTTAGAATAATACTGGTGGTCCCTATTCAACCAATTATGTGCACAAAGTCACAGAATGTTCCAATGTGAAATAAAAAAGATAAACTGTATTTTTTCTGTCATTTCCACACTAAGAAAAACAAGAGAAAATGAATATGTGTAGAGACGTATGAGTATTAAAATACCTGCTACCTCCTTCTAGAGTCTAACAACATATATTGAAGGAAAGCACCGCTCAGCATGAACTCTGTTCTTCAGAACTTATCTGAGCCATTGATGAAGGCTGGGGCACATAACATTCCCTTCCTACATACTGACCATCTAGCTGGGGAAATGCTGAGGATGGACGAAGCTGCCAGTTGCTAGACTTGTCACTTGATGAGTTGTAAAAACTTTGTCTCATGTATACGCCCTCATTGCTGTACTGGGAAGGGTTTTACAAATCTCTACCAGCTATACATCTGCACAATAAAGTTATGGTGTCCTTGTGGTTATGCCTCTTACCTTTGTATTTTATTTTTATGGTCTCCTTGCTTTTATCACTTTAGTTTGCTATGTTCTTTTCTACTTTTTTTCTCCCTTATCAGTTAATGTATCAAACAGACTATTCAGTACTTAGTCACCCTCACCTGTGTTTTATATTCTAGGTATCATCCAAACCACCCACAAAGCACTTTACAATTACAGAAAAACACAGAAGGATATTCTTATAAATACATATGTAGACAGATTGTCAACAAACAATATAAGGGGTGTTGCTCTCCCACTGATGCACATTTTATACAGTAATTATACTTAATGTATGACAAGAAGACTGAATGTGTATTGCGAGATTGTTCTCAGCCACTGCCATGTAAATTAGAACTGATCATAAAAATTCCAATAAAATATTCTTTTGATTAGAATTTGCTGATCCTTCAATACCGAAACATTTTGTGGAATTGGTCTGATTTTGACAAAGTTTCAGTGGAAACCAGGCAGGGTTCCAGATTTGCTTGCCAGTTTTCTGTCATAAACCTGCTTGATTTCCTTCCAGCTCATAACACAGTTTATCATTCCAAATCAAAAAGAAACCAAATTTTGAAATATTGAAATCCTCTGCAAAATATAATTACCTTTCTCCACCCAACTTTAGTGAAACCATAAATGTTGTTTCTCCAAATTTATGCTGGTTTAACAGATCAGTCCGGCTCAGTGGTCAAACTTTCAAATGAAGGACCCAAATCTTCCTCACATTGAGCACTCTTACCCATATGAGCAGTCCCACTGAAATCAAGAAAGGAAATAAATCCCATAATGTAATGGCATTATTTCTGTAAGTGCTACTTAGGGCTTAACTACACAGCTATAGCAAAGTGCAGTAGAGTGGTGTGATTTCTAAAGTGCTCTAACAGCCCATGTAAATCCTGCTGGTGCACTCTAAAATATATCTATTTCAGACTGAGATTATGTTAACGTAAATTAGATGTCTTTTAGAGCGCACCAGCAGGATCTGCCAAGGTCAGTTACTGTATATTAGTGTTCTTTACAAATCATACCAGTCTCGTATGTTTGTCGCTCCATATAGACAAGCCCTTAGAGTGAATAAGGGTTGTAGACTCAAATCCTAAATAGTGGTCTTTAGGTTCCTCTGAAGTGTCTTACGTACTAACTTCAATCAAGGTTGGGTGGTTCTGTGATAAAGCAGTAGAGTAGTACTCTGAAAAACCAGGTTCCTAACCTACTGTGTGACTTTGGAAAATTAAGTTTCTCTCTTTGTGCCTTTGGTTCCCTCCTACCCTTCATCTGTGTTGTCTACATAATTAAATACTTGTTGAGATATGGACTACCTTTTGATATGAGACTGCACAATACCTAGCACAATGGGCCCCAATCTCCATTGACATCTCTGTCCTGAGAATCACAATGATGGCACTTAATCTATGGAAGACCTGCAGGTATGTTTTTAACAGAATAAATGATGCACTAATTAAAAGGTAATATGAAAACAACAATCCTTTTAAAAAGGTTTCTTCTATCAAATATTTCACTTTTTATGTGCAGCTGTCAAGAAAACTGTTTATAAAATAGGTTTGTTTTTTTTAAAGTTTGTAATGATACAAAAAATGAGTTTCTTTAATCTGTATTTTGATATGGTATGTAGTGCAACTCACTTCCTTGCCCCTGTTTACAATGCTGCCCCAACCTAAACTGCAATACTGATTTCCACCAACCGACAAATTAATGAGTCATCTCTACCACTTATCACATATTCAGATATCACTTTGCAAGATACAGGTAATTCTCAACCATGTGTTTACTGATGTTAAGGGGTTAATTGCACTAGTGCACATTAGATTTGGTGTTGTTCAGGATTAATTTGAATAACTGGATGAGAAAACTGTCTTAACTAGCTTGAGGTTATAGGATTTTATAAAGGAAATGATTTATGCTCTTGAAAGAAAAAAAACCCTATCTTACTCTTGCACAAAAAAGTCTGTATAATGTCAAAGGATAAATTAGTTATGTCATAAAAAGCCTAGGATGTGTATAAATACAGATTATCTAAAGAAACATTGTGTTTCTTATGTATTTTGAAGCATCCAGTGTCTTAAAATTTCCCCAAATTTACGTTATCATGAAAATGGTACTGTTTTCATCTTATATACATCTATTTAGATGCTGATCTAAATGTGTGCTATATCAAAAGCCTCCTGATGAGTGTCCTGGAACTTCCGTAAACAGGGTCCACTGACATCCAAAATGATATCATCCACATTAAAATGCAAATGAACATGATGTAACTGCAGGAGAAGATCATTTTATACAGGTGTTTAAATGTAACAAGGACTTAAAACCAATCCTTGAGGGAAACCTTGCAGAAGAGCTGTTGCCTCGCTCATCAGACTTAATGTTTTCTCTATACATTACTTTATAGTACTACTTATGTGGTGGTCCCTAAGCCTTACAGAAACAGTTGTGCTAAATCAAATAAACAGGCCCCTATTCCTCAGCAGTCACCTGCATTAAAATTATTAGCCTTGGATGTAGTTATGGCACCAGGTCCAATTTATTTTTCTGAAATTTATTCCAACTTTAGAGATGCGTTTGTGGAAACCTGAAATGTAACTTTAGAATACCCATACTCTCTGTTTGTGAAATATATTAGTCTTGTATGAAATGGTATTGAGTTGGCTTATAGTCAAACAACCAGCAGCAGATAATGGCATAGCTATTAATAACATTTTCTAAAATATACAGCAGGAGGTCAACAATTCGAGCAGAAAGTTAAAATCTGAAGAATTTTGTACTGCCTATCATTAGCCAATATATGTGCTCAGGAGCAACTTTGGTATTACACTAAGCTAATTTTGTAATGAAAAGCTTGCAAGTAAAAAGAAACCACACCAATCACAATAAACTAATTGAGTTTACATGACCAACAGTATTTTCTTTCAGATTAAACAATTTCAAAAGCACATTCACTTTTTAGAGATTGAGATAATGCACGATACCAAACAATAAAATTATAACCGATGGTAATTCTGATGTCAAAGGCATGTATATCAGTATAAAAAAATCAAACCCAAAACTGAGGAAATCATAAGTTCATCAGTACAAAAATCAAATAGGTTCAAACCAAAGAGGAAAGCTCAGTAACTTAATATGGTAATATGTGATATAGTATTTTTAAAAGCTTATTTTATATATTTGTCAACTATTGATCAGGTATCAATGGAGAATGTGAAACCTGTTATATATGAACCAGCCTTAATGATGACCAATAGCCTTTTTTGCAGGTTCCAGATATGAGGCCACATATGATGATGACAATCTCTGTCTAAGGGCTAAATTGTTCCTTTACATCCCATATGACATATTGCTTTATTCAATTTAGTGAGCTGCTGTACTATCAAACAGAAATGTGATATTTTACCAGATCTTTGCTTGAAGTATGTAAAAATGTGAGTAGTGTCAACTGAATGCCTCAGCAGTACCTGAAATAACTATTCTGCCACGTACTCCATATACTCCTGCCTTTGCAGTAGTAAGAGTTTCAAATCTATTGTGTATTTCTCTGAACGAGTAGAGTAAGGTAGACTTAGGAAGATCATTAAAAGTTGGAAGACAGGGTTGCTGTTGTTTTTCTGTAACTGGGAAGGAGATAGCAAGTTGGCCCGTGATATCCAAATGGTGGTTAATCAGCGTAAAATAACTAGAAATAAAAAATTAGAAATGTATCCTAAGGATTCTTTGTCCACAAGTCAGGCCTCTAGCAATCTGGATGGGTTTTCTTTAGACTGGTTGAGTGTCCTTCAGGAGTCTGTATGAAGTCTGACACCATTATTTGAAAATGTTCATCTGTTTCACAACGCTTTATATCCAAAACTGAAGTTCTAAAAGTGAAATGTCATACATTGTATACTCATTGCAATGCTATTTGTCTGAATGCTCTCGCAGCTCCCAGCTCCATGCTGGGCAAAATGAGAATGAACAGCACTATGAGTATAAAGGTACTGATGACAACACAGGGACTAAGCTGAAAGGTTTTTCTCTTGTGTATGTATGAATTGTGTCTTTCTACAGAGTGCTTTAAAGCTTTAGTAATTGTTTTGCTTTAGTGTTTTGGGTTTTTTTACTTTAGTTTTCCTCGCCTTAGGCATTCCCTGAGCAGTCCATGAATCATTTAAAAGAGAAATGTTCCCCTTCCACTCCCAAATAAGAGATCTAGACAGGTGTTTGCCTGATGGCAACCTATTGTGGAGAAATCACTGCTTTCTACTGTTCACCTGGTGGCCCCATTCTACAATTTTGTCCTTAATAAGCCCAATGGGTTCCCAATGAACCTGAAGATTGAAGACACACTTTAAAAAACCCCAAACAACAAAACAAATCACATAGACCTAAAAGGCTGATGTCAAACAGAAATGCTTACATGTCAGGGGCAAATGCAGCTGATGAAATGGAATTAATTGAATAAAATTTAGGACAACACTCTGCAAATATTGACAACATATCTGTGATTTCAGGATCTCTTCTAGTGTGTCTGCCAGCTAAAGGACTGTGGAGGCTTTCAAAAACCAGTAAAATCAATAGCAGCCTGGCTGAGTAAATGTTTTACTTTAAGGAACACCTCCAACCTGACTGACCAGGCCTGTCAGATATTGACATTTTGGCCTACCTATAAAGTCTTCTAATGCGTCCTCATGCCCCAACACAAGCCTCACACTCCAGCTTCTGAGCCATCCTTTGAGTACATCTCCTCATCAACCTACCAAAACTCTGCTTTCCACAATAGAGCTGTTCTTGTTTTTCACTTCTAAAGGCTATTCCCATCTTAAGGAGGTTGCAAGGA
Organism: Gopherus evgoodei; assembly: GCF_007399415.2. Lineage (NCBI taxonomy): Eukaryota > Metazoa > Chordata > Testudines > Testudinidae > Gopherus > Gopherus evgoodei. Next base: position 200,818,201 of record NC_044323.1, read on the forward strand.
ATCTTACTCCCTTAATCCAGATACAGGAACCACTCAGAACCGTAGTTCTTGTGCTCATCAGACTAAGTGTGATTGAAATTCCCCTTTCCCTGCAGCAGCCAGCATTACTGCCCAGCTATGGAGGGAATGCATGCTATATCCTCTTAAATTATTTCATGTTGAGTATCTCCAAGGGCCAGTACCTTAAAGTCACAATAAAGCCCTTACATCACAACATATCCTTATACTTGCCTTTTATTTCACTAGACAAAACAAGGTTACATTCCACAATCACAGGATACACCTTTGCACCTCTGACAACTATCTTTTGAGCTCTTATCTAATGACTACAGAAAGGGACTGATTGCCAGAAGGACTCCTGGCTATTCCACTGAATCATTGTGTGACCTGGGTAGTCACTTACTTAGTTGAATAAATATCTTATGTACATGCCTCAAACATTTTATACACCTCATCTCAGACAAGATTTTTTTTTGTGCACTTTGCAAATACATTTCTAAAAAGCCTTAGGCCATAACTACTCTGAAAACTTTAATTCTGTACTTAAATGAGTGTAATTTTAATTATGTGCCACATGGAGGTTTTATGAGGTTTAATTCATATTTGTGAAGTGCTTTGAAATCTTCAGATTCTGCAACTAGTACAGCATATGTGCACATTCATTGTAGAAGACATATCAAAGAACACCTATTCCTTGTCATATCATTTCTTGTTCTTAGGTTGCTTTTAGAGTTATAGGCTTTAAGGTCAGAAGGGACCATCAGCTTTTAGAGTTATAGACTTTAAGGTCAGAAGGGACCATCATGAACATCTAGATTGGCCTCCTGTACAATGCAGGCTGCAGAATCTCACCCACCCACTCCTGCAACAAACCCCTAATCTATGTCTGAGCCATTGAATTCCTCAAATCATGGCTTAAAGATTTCAAGGTGCAGAGAATCCTCCAGCAAGGGACCCGTGCCCCATGCTGCAAAGGAAGACCAAAAAAAAAACAACAACCCAGGGCCTCTGTCAATCTGCCCTGGAGGAAAATTCCTTCCCAGACCTAAATATGGTAATCAGCTAAACCCTGAGCATGTGGGCAAGACTCACCAGCCAGACATCCAGGAAAGAATTCTCTGTAGTAACTCAGATCCCACCCCATCTAACATCCCATCACAGGTCATAGGTCATATTTACCGCTAATAGTCAAAGCTTAATTAATTGCCAAAATTAGGCTATCCCCTCATACCATCCCCTCAATAAACTTATCAAGTTTAGTCTTGAAGCCAGATATGTCTTTTGCCCCTACTGCTCCCCTTGAAAGTCTGTTCCAGAACTTCACTCCTCTGATACTTAGAAACCTTCATCTAATTTCAAGTCTAACCTTCCTGATGGCCAGTTTATATCCATTTGGTCTTAGATCCACATTGGTACTGAGCTTAAATAATTCCTCTCCCTGCCTGGTTTTTATCCCTTTGATATATCTATAGAGAGCAATCATATCTCCCCTCCGCCTTGTTTTGGTTAGGCTAAACATGCCAAGCTCTTTGAGTCTCCTTTTATAAGACAGGTTTTCCATTCCTTAGATCATCCTAGTAGCCCTTCTCCGTACCTGTTCCAGTTTGAATTCATCCTTCTTAAACATGAGAGACCAGAACTGCACACAATATTCCAGATGAGATCTCACCAGTGCCTCGTATAATGGTACTAACACCTGATTTTTACTGGAAATACCTCGCCTAATGCATCCTAAGACCGCATTAGCTTTTTTCGTGGCCATATCACATTGGTGGCTCATAGTCATCCTGTGATCAACCGATACTTAGAGATTCTTCTCCTCCTCTGTTACTTCCAACTGATGCCTCCCCAGCTTATAACAATAGTTCTTGTTATTAATCTCTAAATGCATGGCCTTGCACTTTTCACTATTAAATTTCATCCTATTACTATTACTCCTGTTTACAAGGACATCCAGCTCTTCCTGTATGATATCCCAGTCCTTCTTTGTATTGGCAATACCTCCCAGCTTTGTGTCATCTGCAAACTTTATTAGCACACTCCCACTTGTAAAAGTAGAATAAATTATATTGTAAAAATAAAAAAAATTAAAAAATGTTGTCTGTATCTTTAAGCAAAGATGTTAAAATGTTGCAACCAGGTGTCAGGAATACAGACATTAACATAGAACAATTGCACCGTTTAAGGGCAATTGGTGAAGCATTAGCCTTAAATCAATAACACATAGTAAGGAAATAGTATATGCATGCTGTGCCCCAGGTGAATTTTACTGTTTTGGTATCTTTGTCCCTTTGTCTAATTCCCGCTCTTTTATCTGTATAAATTAGACTGTTTGAGCCTTGCATGGGCGCTTACATATTCTGAATGTTATTGGCAGAGTGCTGTGCTAATAAAACAGAGTAGTCTGACAAATTGTGAGTCCTGATTCTAACTTTGACACACTTTTTGTGCCAAGGTCAGTAACAAAAAGATTATATAAGACTGATCCCCAAACCAATCCCTGAGGAACTCCACTAGTAACCTCCCTCCAGCCTGTCAGTTCATCTTTCAGTATGTCCTGTTGCAGTCTCTCCTTTAACCAGTTCCTTATCCACCTTTCAATTTTCATATTGATCCCCATCTTTTCCAATTTAACTTTTCTTTAAGGGGATAATTATTAACACAGAGTAAGCAAAATAATGTGTCTATTTACCAAAAATGAGCAAAACAGGAAGTGAGTAGCTGGAGCTGGAAGCTGGTCCCATCTCCTCTCCCCACCCTCCTATTGCTCTCAAGGTTGGCAAGAATTTGTCTTGACAGATGTGTGCTCTTTGTTCTCCCTCCATCCGACCACAGGCAGTGCAATTTAAATGTATCTGTCACTAATAAAATTCAATTGGGAATTTTCATCAAATGCAGTGTTTCAACTGGAGTCACACATGAATTTGTGCTTGGTCCAATGCTATTCAATACCTTTCTCAATGACCTGGAAGAAAATGCAAAACCATTGCTGGTAAAGTTTGCAGATGACATAAAACCTGATGGAGTGATCAATAATTATAGGGACAGGTCAGTTATACAAATGCAAGGTACAAATCTAGGAACAAATAATGTAGGTCACAATTTTAAAATGGGGGATGTATCCTGGAAAAGTGTGACTTTGAAAAGGAATTAGCGGTCATAATGGAAAACCAATTGAACATAAACTTCCATGAGCAGGAGGGCAAAATACAATCAATGGATGTAAAACAAAGGAAGTGTCAATCAGGAGGAGTAGAGAGATAGTAATACTACTAGATATGGCATTAGTGAGACCAGTACTGGAACACTATATTAACTCTGGTCTCTGCATTTCAAAAAGAATGTTGAAAAAAGGGCTGAGGAAAGAGCCACAAAAATGATACAAGGTCTGAAAATTGCCCTTTAAATTAAGACTATGATTTGATCTTGGAAGTCATGGAATAAATGACTTCCACAGACCTCCATGACTTCAGCCTGCAGCAGCTGGGAGCTGCCGGGTACCCCTACAGCTCCCCAGGCTCCACAGGGGGTATCCCTTGGAGCTCCCCAGTTCCTGGGCAGTGGGGGATCCCCCACAGCTCCCCAGGCATAGCTACCAGCCACAGCAGGGCAGGGTGCTTGACCCTCTCCTCCCTCCATTTTGTCATGGACGTTTTTAATAAAAGTCAGGGACAGGTCACAGCTTCCATGAATGTTTGTTAATTGCCTGTGACATGTTTATGACAAAATTGTAGCCTTACTTATCATAAGAAACATAAGAAGCTCTATTCATGTATTTAAGATGAGATTAAAAGGTAATGAAATCACAGTCAGTAAATACCTATGTGGGAAGAAGTTTCTGATAGAAAATGCTATAATGTTGCAGAAGGCAGCATAACAATATTTGATGGACTGTATTATGTAGGAAGTCAGACTAGATCATCACAATTGTCCCTTCTTGCCTTATAATTATGCATCACTGGTTGAGAGCTGAAGTGAGACACATTCAGACTAGAAATAAGGTGAAACATTTGAACAATGAGAGTAATTAACAACTGAAACAACATATGTAGGAACACAGTGATTCTTCATCGCTTGATTCTTTAAATCAAGACTTTCTGAAAGATATGTCATAGCTCAGACAGAAGTTATGGGCTAGATGCAGCAATTACTGGGTGAGGTTCTTTGTCCTGTGTTATGTAGGAGGTCAGAGAAGATTGTCATAATGATCCCTTCTGGCCTTAAAGACTGTGACTCTATGAATCTATCAAAGAAGAATGTCAGAACTCTGTCCCAGACAGATGACATAATGCAACAAATGTAATTGCAGTAGTCTGTGATTGAGCTATCGTGGAGCATAAATTCCTGATAATGAGAAAGGCACTTAATGTCCATTAGAGATTACAATTACACAGATACTAGAATTATCTTCAGTTTATTCATTTCCAAGGAAGTTTTTATTACACTATGAACAGCTACTTTTTTTATAAAATCCTCCACTTTGTATATATTTATAAGCTTAAGCTTGTATTTGGAGATTGAAGTCTTCTAGGCAGTATATTCAGAGCATGTATGGAATGGTCAGAACTAATGCAGGTTTTTACATATCATTCAGCTGAGTGTGGAGTGAAAATATAGTTTTTAGCATCCATGTCAATTTGGATGTTGGATGTTTTGCTGAGAATACCGACAAGGGCACTGACTGGGATTATTATTAATTATTATTATTATTCTATTTATTTTATTTTGTGATCTGTGCATCTTGTCACTAGAAATTGGATTGAGATCCAACAATTCATTCCACATAGACAAAACTACAGTAAGATCACTATTCGGATTGACTAAATTTCAAATGATAGATCTATAAGTGAAAGATTCTATTCTCATTATCAGTCTAAGCCATTCAATTTTCTTATTTTTAAGGTTGATTGGGAAGTAAATAATTAGGCAAGATGACATTTAGATCCTGATTTTGTAAATTTTAATTGCTCAACTTTTACTATTATCTTAGCTTTTGAACCAAAATGTTTCAACTTCTCTCATCACTATAGTGTCCTTTTCAGCATTCACACAGTATTATCTCCAGTCCTTTACAACAGAGATATGTGGTCCTGTAGTGCAATATATAAACTGAAAGAGAACATAGTGAATTCATTTTCTTGAGATGTAGTCAAACGTATTATCATATTGATTAATTGATTGCAGTGAAAATCCACAAAGCACTTAACCCATGAAACCCAGATCAAAGATGCAATCAGGCAGTGGAAGGCCAATATTATGACCCCAAATCAGTGAATCAATTTTATTCATGGAGTAAGCCCATTGGCATCAAAAGAGTTACTCTAAGGAAAAATTTGGTAGAGTGAGTCAAGGAGACAATGTTGCATCACAGGATCCAGAGTTGATCCCTTCCATTTAAAATTCAATGTACTTATTTCTCATGATTCTGAGAGTAAATAATAATAATGCATTTCATAGCACAGCTTAATCAGTAGGAAAATCACATTTTAATTATCTTATTTGTCATTTTTAACACATACCATTTCCTTTCACTCTTTGAAACAAAGTCATATTGTTGTCAAAATTTTTGGTCCAGACCATAAAAACTTAGATCGGTCAGTGAAAGGCAGTGGCTGAGTGGTGTCCAAACTGCTTGCACAAGACTGGAGAGTACAGGGGAAAGGTAACTTTCAGACACCTAGTCCTAGAGATGGCTGTGCTCTGAGTCAGTGCTCAGTAGAAGCCAGAGAAGCCTACAGATTCCTGTAAATTATGGTCACTGACCTCTAACCCCAATAGTCTGTTCCAGCAGCAGGGGCTTGCCAGGGTACTGGGACACATTGGCAAGAGAACCTAGAGCAGGATCCTAGAAGGAGGATTGCATATGAACCTTTTACCAGCTGGGTTTCCCATAAGTATGGAAAATCCTTAGCTGGCTGGTTAAACTGGCTTTACTGCTGGGTGTTGCAAAGCAGAGGAGTGAACCAAGGTAGCTGTTTAGATATCTATAGCTTATGAAGAAACTACACATTGGTATTGTTAATTTTATCCTTTTAATGTTTTTTCTCTATTGTTAAATAAAGAAAATAAGATAAGGAAGGATGACATAAAATGGATCTGAGTTACTAAAGATTATAGTCCAGTCATATAGTCCAGAGGTGCCCACTAAATCCATTGAATACTGTTCTACTCTTTTAGCCTGTGCCATATGCAGATTCAAGATTAGAGTTTAACTCCCTTATGTGTGAACAAGACTAACTCCAAAAGGGACTGAAACTATGCAAGGTACACCTGTGTTTGAAAAAAAAATGTTTGAGGTTTAAAATTATTGTTCATGGTATATTTTAATTTTTACATTTCATTTTTCTTCATTTTAAAATATTTTTCAATAAAAGGACACTTCAGATTAGCCAAGATGTTCACATGTTGTTTATCTTTGTCTTTTGGAATGGAATAAACAGTGTTAAAATTAAAGAATAAATACCTAAACAATATATACCTGAAATTTTCACAAATTTCTATTGTCTCTACAAAAATGGCAACCAACCTTAACATTATATATGTATAATTCCTTCTGATCTATCCTGAAACAATTGTCTTTAATAAATATTAAACTGCTGTTGTTGAAGGTGTTATTCTCTATTTGTTGCTAGGATTAAGCTCTGAGAGAAATCCAATACTTTTCCCTTTATGATTTATATTAGATTTTAGTGTGAGTTTGAAAACCTTTCCCAACATTTCACAGGACATTTTATAAGAATTACAATATGTGAATTTGATTATAGTGTACTGTGCACAACAATGCACCTTGTGAATGTATTACTTGTATTACATTTTAAATGTGTATGTTAGCATTTTCTACTTATTGTTGATTAAAATCAGAGGTAGGAAGGAAAAATCCTAGTGCAAGTGATAGATAATTACAGCTGTTTGCAAAAGAGTATTTCATAGCACATACTTGCAATGGTTTTAAGCTTTAGAGTAAGTTGTTGGTTAATGTACTGGCTCTTCACATGGCAGTGTTGCTGGAGTTGAACCCATTGTTTTATGGTACAATGAGCACCAGGAAAATAAGTGTGTACGTCACTAAATCATCATGCACAAACAATTAATTTCAACCCCTAAATAGAGCTGTATTACAATTCCAGATAATCCAGGTAATCTGGAGGGGAAATATATTTTCCTCTCCAAACCAGGAAATGTTCTGTTCTTCAGCAAAATTAGAACTGGGGTGTGGGGGCACTAAATCTCTGAACATTATTCTTATATGCATCCGACGAAGTGGGTATTCATCCACGAAAGCTCATACTCCAAAACGTCTGTTAGTCTATAGGGTGCCACAGGACTCTTTGCTGCTTTTACAGATCCAGACTAACATTATACTATCCTTATATGGGTTATCTGCACTGAGATGTGCACACAATGTTACTTTCAGGTCAATGGATTTGCATCCTCTTAAATACTAGGGATAAATGTGCACTTATGTGACCAACCATGGCATTATGCATTAGGCAACATACTGCATCACCAATTTGTGGAAATACTTAAGCATTCAGAAAAGAAACTATGGGCCAAGTTGTTTCTTCCCATAGAGGAACCCGGAAATTTCATTAGATTGACTTGGCAGAACTTCCCAATGATTATTCATTCAGATGGAGGAATTTGGTAAGTTCCACTGGAGGGCATTGAAACTCTGTGAACAAATAGGAGCAAGAATAGGGAGTAACAATCTAAGGTACTATATCTAGTCAGACCAGTTTTTTTTTCCCCTAAAGAAAGGCTACAGAACCATCTAATTAAAACAGTCTATTATTTTTAGATCCAAAGTCTGACTTAGGATTTTGAATAATATTAATTTCTCCCTAGTAAAATGTTACTTCATCATTATTAGCACCCATTATGTGAAACAAGATATCTTCACAGCTACAGCTGATGAGACAAGAAGAAAAAAAACAACCAAGCCTTCTCAATAATAAAAGAATAATAGTAAGCCTTTTCCCTTTCATAATTACATAAACCAAACCACAGCTGAGGTGGCAGGGACTTCTTGAAATACTTACGAATACTTGCAAATGGAATAAAGTAACATGCTAATAAATCCTTCCCCAAAAGAGTATTTTATCTCTCTCTCATCACCATTCTCTTGATCTGTACACTTTCATTTCTTATTACCAGACAAATAGTGCTGCCTATTACATGCCACAGAGGTTGTTCGTCAAGCACACATCTTCAAGGATGCTTTGCAGAGGTTCTTTTTCAGTCGGGAACTAGAAATACAGTTTATATTCTTTCACTACTTCAATGCCCATGGCAAAGTTTTTCCATAAGTGCCATTGTTTTGGAGAATATGGGTGGATATATAGCACATACACAGATACCATGAATAAAGCTGTGACAATAACTAATTTTTCAGTTTGATGACCAAACCATACATTTAAAAAAAATGCTTCAAGTTAATGCAAAGCCAATTTTTTTTGAAAAATTGAAAAAAATTGCTTAAGGTCAAACAAAATATTTTGTAGACACAAAGTAAAATGTTTTGGTTTGATTTTGAGGAGTTTTTCTTAGCTTTTATTAAAAAATATACAAGGTAAAATTTAAAATGTTTCAAATTGAAAATTCAAAACATTTTGACGTTTTCAGGGTGGTTTTTCTGTGGGGGACAAAAATAATTCAGCAAATTTAATACAAATTTGCAAAATGTCTTAGTTGACCAAAATCTGAGTTTTATGGTGAAAAAAAAGTGTTATCCAGTTTTTTTTCCTTCAGCTCTAACCATAATGATCTTATAAAAAACATAACAAATACTAACCCAATGGCAATACTAATAGTTGGAATGGTAAGCATACATCCCTTTAAAAAAATATCTAGCCCATACTCCATATTCAAGTACATTGAAAAAGTGAAATATGTTTCATAGACATTGAATGACTACATGGCCTGAGAACTGTGAAAAGCTGGGGCTCATGGAATCTGTGGCAACAAAAATTGCAGTAAGAATAAACGTTCTCATTGCTATAGAAGTGCAATAGAATCCTCTTCTGCTGCCGAAATCCAAATCACTTCCTCTTTTGGATGCCTGTCATATAAAGAGTATATAGACTAGGAAGTATCAGAGGGGTAGCCGTGTTAGTTTGGATTTGTAAAAAGTGACAAAGAGTCCTGTGGCACTTTATAGACTAACAGTCGTATTGGAGCATTAGTCAGATGCATGACCAAAAAAATAAAAAGCAGACACTGGCCAAAGATTTTCACTTATTTATCACCACAATTTATTTTTTTCATTATAATCTAGTACTTTAAAAATCTTAGCTATATGCATTAAATGGTACTAATTTTAAAAGGCCAGTATGGTCATAAAAAATCATTTGAAAGGATGAGTAAATTAAATTGAGAATAAAGTTAGTTTTCTTAAGAAGAAATACATTTTTGAGAAGGCTTCTTCCACTTCTGTTCAAGGTCTCTTTTGGGTGTTGGGTGAATGTGGTATTTACGTCATTGCAAATTCTATTAACTGATTTTCTGACATTAGAAAGAGCTTTAATTTGTATGCATACTGCCCAACCTAATAATTATGGTGTATTATGAAATCAGCTGTACAAATCTATCATTGACATATAGTTAGCCAGCAAAACTCCTGAACTCAATATGCTTGCTTACATAATGCTTCATTTGGCCTAGGAGTTTTGTATGTTTGTAACAGAGGCCAAAATTAAACTCTCGTTCTTAATTTTCTTTCCCAACTTTCTAGCGGTGAATCTTCCATTCCATTCTTTGATAGATGGAATATCTAACTCCTTCACTGATACTTCCGGTTATCTTACTTTCCTTAGAAATGTTCATGTCCCACTTTATTTTCAGTGGTCTCCTACAACTTTTATGAACCTTCCTGCTTAACAATCTGTCCCATCTTGTATTTAACTTGGAAATTCTAGTTTCCCTCTTCAGATCTGAGGAAGAGCTCTGTGAAACTTTGCCCCTTCCATCAAGAGAAGTTGGTCCAGTAAAAAAATACTACTTCACCCTGTCATAAAAGATTCTTTGTCACAGCTTAATGGTCTCTTGCTTATTATGCAAGCCACAAACTGCCAGAGAGAGCTGAAAAAAAAATTCTCTTTTAAACCCAACTGTTTCTCTCTGCTAAAAAGCCCTTAGCAGAGAAGAGAAAAAAATAATATTCCTACTGGCTTCTGGATTTTGTCTATCCCATAACCGCTGCCACCATATCATACCTTTAGTCCCAGATTTGGACCTTAGCATCCAAAATATCGGGGTTAGCATGAAAACCTCCAAGCTTAGCTACCAGCTTGGACCTGGTACTTGCTGCCACCACTCAAAAAATTAGAGTGTTTTGGGGCACTCTGGTCCCCCGGGGAAACCTTCCCTGGGGACCCCAAGACCCAAATCCCTTGAGTCTCACAACAAAGGGAAATAATCCTTTTTCCCTTCCCCACTCCAGGTGCTCCTGGAGAGATACACAGATACAAGCTCTGGGAATCCAAACAGAGTGACTCCCCCTCTCCGTTCCCAGTCCTGGAAACAAAAGCACTTTCCTCTTCACCCAGAGGGAATGTAAAATCAGGCTAGCAAATCCAACACACACAGATCTCCCCCTGATTTCTTCCTCCCACCAATTCCCTGGTGAGTGCAGACTCAATTTCCCTGAAGTAAAGAAAAACTTCATCAGGTCTTAAAAGAAAGCTTTATATAAAAAAGAAAGAAAAATACATACAAATGGTCTCTCTGTATTAAGGTGACAAAATACAGGGTTAATTGCTTAAAAGAAATATGAATAAACAGCCTTATTCAAAAAGAATACAAATCAAAGCACTCCAGCACTTATATTCATGCAAATACCAAAGAAAAGAAACCATATAACTTACTATCTGATCTCTTTGTCCTTACACTTACAAACAGAAGATTAGAAAGCAGAAACTACTTCTCCAAAGCTCAGAGAAAGCAGGCAGACAGAAAACAAAGACCCCAGACACAAAATTTCCTCCACCCAAAGTTGAAAAAATCCGGTTTCCTGATTGGTCCTCTGGTCAGGTGCTTCAGGTGAAAGAGACATTAACCCTTAGCTATCTGTTTATGACACACCCACCCTGTCTCTCTTGTATTTCATAGGTAGTTAATATTTTACTACACTCTTGAGAGTTTACAAAAGATGGGAAAAATTGAGACAAGTTCAGATTCTTCTCTGATGGTGTAAATCAGCATTTTTCCATTGACTTGGAGTGATATTGATTTATGCAAAATCGGGATCTTACCCACTTCACATTATCCTAAGAAAACTTCATATAAGTTAGACAATCATACTGCAACGGAAACTTCTCAAAATAGAATGCATTTTTTTTTAAAAAGTATCAGACATACAAAGGATCCTAAATGTTAATAGTATTAGGAGTCAGGGTAAAATTCCATGTTGTGCCTTAGATAAATAGATTCAAAGGCCTGAAGGGACCATTATGATCATCCAGACTGGCCTTCTATGCAATATAACACAAGCAATAGAACTTCCTTCAAAATAATTACTGGAACATGCATATCCTTTAGAACATAACCTTCAGAAAAAACATCCAATCTTGATTTAAAAATTGCCAGTGATGAAGACTCCATCGTGACATTTGGTAAGATGTTCCAATGGTTAATTACCCTCACTGTTAAATGTTTATGTCTTATTTCCAGTCTGAATTTGCCTAGCTTCATCTTTCAGCCATTGGATCATGTTATACCTTTGTCTACTAAACTGAGGAGCCAATTATCAAATATTAGTTCCCCATGTAAGTACTTCTATACTGTAATCAAGTCACCCCTTAACCTTCTGTTTGTTAAGAAAAAGAGATTGAGCTTCTTGGGTCTATCATTATAAGGCATGTTTTCTAATCTTTTAATCATTCTTGTGGCTTTTCTCTGAACCATCTCCAATTTATCAAATGCTTCTTAGAATTGTGGACACCAGAACAGGACACGGTATTCCAGCCGTGGTCAAAGCAATGCCAAATGCAGAGATAACATAACCTATATATTCTTAGTCAAGAGTCCCCTGTCCAAGCCCCTTGAAGTGGAGCAGCACAACATTCACAGCCCAAAGGAAGAAGCAACTAAGGTGGCTTTAAGCCACTTTTCCACTCTTTCAATCCTTAACTGCACCAGAGGATGCAAATACCCCTGACAAAAAGTATCATTATTGCCATGAAAACCCAGCATTCCTAGCATGCACCAAGTGTGGATCCTTGGGTGTTTCATGGAGAAGGATTTGATCTGTTATAGAGAGTACTCTAGCTAGGAAGGAATCAAGGCACATATATTTTGCAAAAAAAATACAGATGGAAAAGTAGTCTTCAATATCTATAATTAATTTTATGCACTGCAATCAATATCAAAACATTAGAGCACATGGCTGTGCTTCTAAAAGTATTTTCTTTACCATATGTCCTGGTTTAATTAAAGCTATTGAACAAAATATGATGAACATCTGAGTTTCTTAATATTTGGCAGAGAATTTGCCTGATAAGCATAGCTGTACAGTTAAAGTTAAGATGGTATTTTATTTCTAAACACTTATACTTTCTTGTATTTTGATGCAGAGCAAAAGTTAATTTGTTTTGAAAATAAATATTTGACTTGGGCTTACGGGGCTTGGGCTTGCAGGGCTTTTTCATTGATGTCTGGGCTCAGGATGGAGCCCAGGCCTTAGGACCCTGGTAAGTGGGAAGGTCCAAGAGCTCAGGCTGCAGCCCAAGCCTGAATGTCTACACCACAATTAAAGGGATCCTTGGTCCGGACCCTGTGATCTCGAGTCAGCTGGCATGGGCTAGTTCAATGTGTCTCATTGCAGTGTAGACATGTCTTCTGAGACAAGAATGGATGACCTGATGGATTACACCATCTGATGTTCATGACAATCAATAGTTTGTCCAAGTGCCCTGACATCATCTGTGTATGTCATGATGGTACACTATTGACTCATGAGAGCTGAAGTGAGAAGACTAACACAATAATGGAAGGGTGTTAAACAATGAATATCATAGAATCATAGGACTGGAAGGGACCTCGAGAGGTCATGTAGTCCAGTCCCCTGCACTCATGGCAGGACTAAGTATTATCTAGACCACCTCTAGACAGGAGTTTATCCAACCTCCTCTTAAAAGTCTCCAATGATGGAGATTCCACAGCCTCCCTAGACAATTTATTCCAGTGCTTAACCACCCTGACAGTTAAGAAGTTTTTCCTAATGTCCAACCTAAACCTCCCTGGCTGCAATTTAAGTCCATTGCTTCTTGTCCTACCCTCAGAAGTTAAGAAGAATTTTTTTCTCCCTCCTCCTTGTAACAACCTTTTATGTACTTGAAAACTGTTATGTCCCCTCTCAGTCTTCTCTTTTCCAGACTAAACAAACCCAGTTTTTTCAATCTCACTTTACTGGTCATGTTTTCTAGACCTTTAATTATTTTTGTTGCTTTTCTCTGGACTTTCTCCAATTTGTCCACATCTTTCCTGAAATGTGGCACCAAAATCTGGACACAATACTCGAGTTGAGGCCTAATCAGTGCCTTGTGCAGGAGGTCAGATTAGATGATCATATTGGTCCCTTCTGACCTATGAGTCTATGAGTCTAAGTAGAGCAGAAGAATTACTTCTCGTGTCTTGCTTACAACATGCTTGCTAATACATCCCAGAATGACATTTGATTTTTTTGAAACAATGTTACACTGTTGACTCATATTTAGCTTATGTCACGTATCAGAGGGGTAGCCGTGTTAGTCTGGATCTGTAAAAGCAGCAAAGAGTCCTGTGGCACCTTGTAGACTAATAGACGTATTGGAGCATGAGCTTTTGTGGGTGAACACCCACTTCGTTAGTCTATAAGGTGCCACAGGACTCTTTGCTGGATTTAGCTTATGGTACACTATAACCCCCAGATTCCTTTCTGCAGTACTTTTTCCTAGGCAGTCATTTCCCATTTTGTATGTGTGCAACTAATTGTTCCTTCCTTAGTGGAGTACTTTGCATTTGTCCTTACTGAATTTCATCCTATTTACTTCAGACCATTAGGATCAACTGATCAATTTTGATCAACTGATCAATTTTGGCAGTTTTACATTCCTATGCCACAGCTGTGGTGAAGACTAAGAGGTTCTATTTTTCTTCTATAACATCTGAAATCCCATACATCAGAACTAATTCAGGGGGTAGGCCATTTGAATAACCCAGATCACCTCCATTCAGTTTCAGAGTGAACTGTTTCTCATTTTCGGAAAGCTCTCGATCTATTTGTGGATACTTTAATTTGGACATAGAGTGGCCTCTTTGTCCATTCATCCTGGAAGAAAGACAGGAAGCAATGGATGTGGCTTAATTAAGCCACAACTTTATTCACTTAAAAAATTGGAGTGCCCAGCAACAAATTGAGGAGTGCAAAAAAGAAGGGGCAACAATCCTTTTCTTCCAATTAGTGGGAAATAGACCTCCACACATGAAGGTTGTGGTGAGCATATTGGCATTGCTGCAGTGGTTATCAAGCAAAAGGGAATAGGTACATCATGCTGCCTGAGTAAGTTTTCCCCAGTAGGTCCCCTTTCACCTAGTCATACAAATCAGGACTCCCATGTTGTGGATTCTTTTACTGAGCCTTTTTCATTTAGTTCTTTGGTTAAATCTTGTCTAGGCCAATCCAATTTAATTCTTTATTGTAAGAAACAGCTCTTTGAGAAGCTTGTTTGTTTGTTTTTCCTCCTGCGTGGTGGTCAGTAATGTTGAACTTTATAATAAAATTAAAGTTTGCAATATGTTGTTGTAGGATTCTACCTTCATTTTCTTCTACTGCCTTTGCTTAGTGTTTGCAGAAAGTATTTTGGTAATCCTTTTGGAGCTCAGTAATAAGTATCTGATTTAGTGTGTTTTACTGTTTTGGTTTTTTTTCTTGAGGAAAATTGGAAATTCTGCAGGAACAAACTGAGGGCTCTTTCCAAAATTATCTCTTCAGACAAAACATATGTGGTAAACAAATTACAATATGCCTTTACAGTCTTTACAACAGAAGTGTTTGTCATATGTACCATTTCTGGCCCACAACAAACACAAACTATAACTAAGTACATTTATTTATTTTTCTTAGCAAAACCAGATGTAGTTTCTGCCAAGGCTTATTGCCCTCTTTCATAGAGTACATAGAACAGTCTAAGAGTACTTCTACACTATGAAATTAGGTCCATTTTATATGTCGATCTTTAGAAAGCTATTTTATACAGTCAATTGTGTGTCTCCGCTAAGCGCATTAAGTAGGCAGAGTGCATCCTCAATATCGTAGCTAGCATCGACTCACAAAGTGGTGCACTGTGGGTAACTATTCCACAGTCCCTGCAGTCTCCGCTGCCCGTTGGAATTCTGGGTTAATCTCCCAATGCCTGATGGGACAAAAACATTGTCATGGGTGGTTTTGGGTACGTCGTCAGTCTCCCCTCCCTCTGTCCCTCCCTCTGTGAAAGCAAAGGCAGACAATCGTTTAGCACCTTTTTTCCAGGGTTATCCATGCAGTTGCCATAGCACAGCAAACATGGAGCCTGATCAGCTCAGCCCTGCTGTTGTGAGCATTGTAAACACATCACGCATTATCCTGCAGTAAGTGCAGAGCCTAGCTAGGAGCCACCAGCATGAGGAAGATTGTGAGGAGGACATGGACACAGATGTTCCTGAAAGCATGGGATGTGGCAATTGAGACATCATGGCAGCAGTGTGGCAGGTTGATACAGTGGAACGCCGATTCTGGTCCCAGCAAACATGCACAGACTGGTGGGACCGCATAGTGTTGCAAGTGTGGGATGATTCCCAGTGGCTGTGAAACTTTCACATGCATAAGGCCACTTTCCTGGAACTTTGTGAATTGCTTTCCCCCTCCTTGAAGAGAGGGAATACCAAGATGAGAGCTGCCCTGACAGTTGAGATGTGAGTGGAGATAACCCTATGGAAGTTTGCAATGCCTGACTGCTACCAGTCAGTTGGGAGTCAGTCAGTGTGCAAATCTACCGTAGGGGCTGCTGTGATTCAAGTAGCCAATGCAATCACTGACCTTCTACTTACAAGGGTAGTGACTCTGGGAAATATGCAGGTCATAGTGGATGGCTTTGCTGCAATGGGGTTCCCTAACTGTGATGGGGCGATAGACAGAACGCATATCCTTATCTTGGCATTGGACCACCTTGCCAACCAGTATGTAAACCAGAAGAAGTACTTCTCAATGGTGCTGCAAGTGCTGGTGGAGCACAAGGGATGTTTCACCAACATCAATGTAGGATGGCCAGGAAAGGTGCATGACACTCTCATCTTCAGGAAGTCGGGGCTGTTTGAGCAGCTGCAAGAAGGTACTTACTTCCCAGACCAGAAAATTACTGTTGGGGATGTTGAAATGCCAATAGTTATCCTTGGGGACCCAGCCTCCCCCTTGCTCCCATGGCTAATGAAGCTGTACACAAACAGCCTGGACAACAGTAAGGAGCAGTTCAGCTATAGGCTGAGCAAGTTCAGAATGGTGGTGTTTGGATCTTTAAAAGCTCGCTGGCACTGTTTGCTGACTAGGTTAGACCTCAGTGCAACCAATATTCCCATTGTTATTGCTGTTTGCTGTGTGCTCCATAATATCTGTGAGAGTGAGCGGAATATGTTTATAGCGGGGTGGGAGGTTGAGGCAAATCGCCTGGCTGCTGATTTTGAGCAACCAGATACCAGGGTGTTTAGAAGAGCACAGCTAGGCGTGCTATGCATCAGAGAGGCTTTGAAAATCAGTTTCATGACTGGCCAGGCTACGGTGTGACAGTTGTGTGTGTTTGTCCTTGATGCAAACCTGCTCCCTTCGTTGATTTTAATTCCTTGTAAGCCAGACCCCTCCTCCCTTTGACCACAGCTGGCAAAGGAAGTAAAGTCACTATTGTTTCAAAATCATGCATTCTTTAATTTATTAATTTAAAAAAGTGAGATAACTGACAAGGTAGCCCAGGTGGGGTGAGGGAGGAGGGAAGGACAAGGCCACATTGTTTATTGTAGCCACACTACAAATCAAAACTGTTTGAATGACAACCTTCTGTTGCTTTAGCCATCCTCTGAAGTGGAGTGGCTTGGTGCCTGGAGCCTCCCACCCTCACGTTCTTGGGCATCTGGGCAAGGAGAATATGGAATTTGGGGAGGAGGGCAGGAGGTTATACACTGGATTCAGCAGCAGTGTGTGCTTTTGTTGTCTTTCCTGCAGCTCCACCAGATGCCTGAACATGTCCATTTGCTTCTCTATTAGCCTCAGCATCACCTCCTGCATCTTCTGATCGCACTCACTTACTGCTTTCCTGGACTCTGCCACTGAATGCCTCCATGCATTCAGCTGTGCCCTATCAGTGTGGCACGACTACATGAGCTGGGAAAACATGTAATCGCAAGAGTGTTTTTTTTTTCGCCTTCTAATTTGAGATAACCTCAGGGACAGAGATGATATGGGAAGCATAGAAACTTTTGAACCTGCGGGGGGATAAAAAGAGAGAGTAAAATTTAAGATGATACATTTCTGAGAACAAAAGGGAGACACTTTCACAGTGAATTAAGCAATTGACAGCAGACAGCACATGTGCTTTAGGTACAAGGTTGCATTTTGCCTTTTACATTGAGCGCCTGCTGGTACGGTGACATATCACACTTGGCTGGGCAAGAGAATTTGGTTTCCAGGCAGCCATGGTAAGCGAAAAGGTATGCAGGCTTGGCTTCTTCCACCTTCATAACATGTGGGAATGGTTTCAAACTGCACTGCCCTCCTTTCCCATAGCAAGCAATGCTGGTTGAGTTTGCCATTTAAAAGGAGGGGCTGCAGTTTTGGGGTGGATGTGCAGCACACCCCTCTTCCCACCCCACCATATGGCTATTCTCTGGGATTATCCCTTCACCCCTCCTCCTGACGTGTGGCTATTCTAGGGATGATACCTTTTAGCCAATTGCAAAGAGCCCGGCATGAATGGGGTCCTTTTACTGTTCCCTTCCAAAATTCCTGTATTTCAACCAGGTGATCATAAATGATATCACTCTCCTGAGGCTAACATAGAAAGATAAAGACCGAATGTTGCTTGAATGTGACCGAAACCCAGGACCATTCTCTGCCATGCTTTGTGCTGCACTGATTCCAGACTACTTGCTATTGGCTTGGCATGGTAAAGTGTCCTACGGTGGAGGACAAAATAAGGCTGCCCTCCCCAGAAACCTTCTGCAAAAGGCTTTCAGAGTACCTCCAGGAGAGCTTCATGGAGATGTCCCTGGAGGATTCCCGCTCCATCCCCAGACATGTTAACAGACTTTTCCATTAGCTGTACTGGCCCCAAATGCATCCCAATTATTCATGGCAAATCAATCATTAAATACAATTGTTTTTAAACCCTGGACTGTATTTAGAAATGTGCACTCACCAGAGGTGCCTTCTCTGGCTTCAGGATCTTGGAACTAGCCTTGGGAGGATATTGGCTCCAGGGTGATGAAAAGTCCCTGGCTGCCGGGGAGAACGGATTTTCTGCTTGCCTGCTTCACATTCTTCTCCTCCTCCTCTTCCTCATCCACAAAATCCTCCTCTCTGTTGCATGATACTCCCCCCTTTC
Organism: Gopherus evgoodei; assembly: GCF_007399415.2. Classification (NCBI taxonomy): domain Eukaryota; kingdom Metazoa; phylum Chordata; order Testudines; family Testudinidae; genus Gopherus; species Gopherus evgoodei. The sequence continues at coordinate 200,836,803 of NC_044323.1, forward strand.
AGGTGTCCACGGACAGTGGTGGGGTAGTGGTAGGTTCCCCCCGTAGAATGCCATACAGCTGATTATAGAAGTGACATATATGGGGCTCTGACCCGTAGCGACCATTTGCCTCCTTTGTCTTTTGGTAGGCTTGCCTGAGCTCCTTCACTTTCATGCGACACTGCTGTGTGTCCCTGTCGTAGCCTCTCTCCACCATGTCCTGTGCGATTTTAGCATATATATTAGCATTTCTTCTTTTCGATCGGAGTTTGACCTGCACAGATTCTTCTCCTCATATAGCAATTAGATCCAGTGTCTCCCATTCGGTCCATACTAGAGCTCGTTTGAGATTCTGAGACTTCATGGTCACCTGTGCTACTGAGCTCGCCATGCTGACCAAACAGGAAATGAAATTTAAAATTTTCCCAGGGTTTTCCTGTGCACCTGGCTAGAGCATCAGAGTTGAAAGTGATGTCCAGAGCGGCCACATTGGAGCACTCTAGGATAGCTTCCAGAGGCCAATTCTGTTGAATTGTCTGCACTACCCCAAATTCGACCCAGCAAGGTCAATTTTAGTGCTACTCCTGTTGCCAGGGAGGAGTACAGCAGTCATTTTCAAGAGCCCTCTAGGTCAATGGAATGGTGTTGGTTGTGTAGATGCACTGGTAATAAAATTGACCTAACATGGCTAAATTCAACCTAACCTCGTAGTTTAGAGGAGGGCTGAGGTATGATTCAGGGAAAGTTACAGTGTTCATACACAGTTTTTCTTTCACTAACCTGGTCTAAAGCCTAACTATTAAGAGTAACTTGCATCCAAAATTTTATTTTCTCTGTGTCTTCTCCGCAATTTGCCAGATTAGCCAATAAAAATGTGGTTTTGGAACTGTATGCTGATCCATCTCCAATCATATATACATGATGACTCCAGATGTAAATTTTCATACTTGCATAAATTTTAAGAACACATAAAATCATTCTTGCCTATTCATCATACAGATAAAATGATTCCCTATTTCTGTAATTCTTCTAATTATTTTCCTACAAGTTTTCACAAATCATAAGGAGCAAGTGTGTCTTTTTAAACTACATATAGCTTTGCTATATGATTTCTACTAAAGCTATATGTGAATAAAAATAGATTCATATTTTTTTTACCACTGGATTCACCATGGGATGCACTGTACTCTAATCCGGTAGTATCTTGTTAATCCAATTTCTGTTAAATAATGAAGGACCATTTCCATCTGTAAAAGTTATTGGTAAAAGGAATCATGTACACTTATACTTTACAGTGACCTAAAGGCATCTTGAAATGTTTATCTTGCCTTGTCTATATTTTTTTCAGCACTACAACAATTTTGTTAACTCTTAACATTAGCACATTTTGTCATAGAACTTTCTTCAGAAATTACAGAGAATGCAGTGTTTCTATCAGTTTTCATTCTGATATTTACATAGTTTATATTTATGTTAAACCAACATGGAGTATCCAGAGTATTCTGTACTACAAAGAGGCCAGAAAAGTATCATATATCATAAACCATCCTGTTATGTACAGCTTCAAATTTTGTAATGGGCTCTTTTATACTTTCACAGCCCACATGGCATTTCATAAGTGCAGCCAAAATGTATTTCTCTTTGTTGAATTCCTTCCTCTTCTGTGGTACACAAGAAACACAAGTCACATGTCCTCATTTGCTACAGCTTCTATACTTAATTTACTGAAAAATCCCACCACAGGCATGCCTGATGTAACATTCTAAATCTAAGCAATGGAAAGCTGAATCCATCCTTCATGCTTATCTTTCCTGGGTATGACTTCTGTCAACTTTTTTGCTTCTTGATTGAGCATGCCTTCTTGTATGTGTCACGCAGGCAGGGGTGCTCTCTCAGAATGCTGTTTTGTGTTTCTTATAGCAGATTCATAGATTATAAGGCCAAAAGGTCCTATTGTGGTCATCAGAGGACAGGTCATAAAACTTCCCTGAATCAATTGCTGTTTGAACTAGAGTGAATCTTTTATAAAAATACAACCAATCATGATTTAAAATTTTCTAGTGATGAAGAATCCCCCGCACTTGGTAAGATGTTTCAATAGTTAATTATCCTCACTGTTAAAAAATTGTGCCTAATTTCTAATCTGTCTAGTTTCATTTTCTATCCATTTGATCTTATTATACCTTTGCCTGATAGAAAAAGCCCTCTTATCAAAATTCTTTTCCTCATGTAGGTAGATTGTGATCAAGTCACACTGAACCTTCTCTTTGATAAGCTAAATAGATTGCATTCCTGGAGTCTTTCACTATAAAGGCATGTTTTCCAATCCTTTGATCAGTCTCATAGCTCTTCTCTGAACCCAACAAATTCAATAGATTGGTGATTTCAATTTACAAAAGCCACATTGACTCTTCCCCAACATATTGTGTTCATCTACGTGGCTGATGATTCTGTTCCTTACTATTATTTCAACCAGTTTGTCTGATACTGAAGTCTGGCTTGCCATTCAGTAATTGCCAGGATCACCTCTGGAGCCTTTTTTTTTTTTTTTTAAATTGTCATTACAGTAGCTATCCACCAGTCATCTGGTACATGGACTGATTTAAGCAATGTATTAGAGTTAGTAGATCTGTACTTTCATATCTGAGTTCCTTCAGAACTCTTGATTGAATACCATCTGGTCCTGGTGACTTACTATTTTATCAATTTGTTTCATAACCTCCACTATTGACACCTAAGTCTGGGACTGTTTCTCAAATATGTCATTTAAAATGAATGGCTCAGGTGTAGGAATCTCCCTCACAACATCTGCAGTGAAGATTATGGATGCAAAGAATTCATGTAGCTTCTCCGTAATGGCCTCGTTTTCCTTGAGTACTCCTTTAGCACCTCAATCATCCAGTGGCCTCACTGATTGTTTGGCAGGCTTTCTGCTTTTGATGTTAATAAAATTGCTGTTGGTTTTTGTCTCTTTTGCTAGATGTTCCTCAAATTCTTTTTTGACCTATTTTTTTTTTACAGTTGACTTGCCAGAGTTTATGCTCTTTTCTATTTTCCTCAGTAGGATTTAACATCCTACTTTTAAAGGATGTTATTTTGCTTCTAACTATTTTTTTTACCCTGTTTAGCCATCGTGGCATTTTTTTGGACCTCTTAGTTTTTGGGGGGAGGATAGGGGTTTCAAATTTAATTTGAGCCACTATTGTAATGCGTTTAATCATTTCCATTCAGCTTGCAGCTTACTTAATTGCCTTCCTCCGATTTTCACTGTCCACATCTCTTTGCAATGTTTATCTGTTCTTGCCAGTTTGGATTTATGTATTAGCTATTTTTATTTATTACTAGTTTAATCTTTACATATTAATGAAGTGTTTTAGGAGGTAAGGTAAACAGTTAAAAGAGAGTTCTTGCTTCACGATAAGGATGGTGAGATGGAAACAATGATGACTGAAAATATTCAGCTCAGTGGATATTCTGTTGTGATAACAGTGATTCTTGAACTCTTTTTTTCTGTATGTAGAGTACCAATATGCATTTATCTCTCATTCACACTTCAGATCCTCCCTACTTCCTTTTTTATCCCTTGCTTCATTTTGAAAATTTGCATTCTTAATAGCTATTTGTCACTACTTTAAACATATTTAATTTTGAAATTTTTCATGTAAATTTAGTACTTGCTGATTGATAGCCTGCAAAATTATTTGCTTATACATTTGCAGAACAAGTAATGCATAGGCAGCAGCAGTCCAATATTTCCTACACTCATCCACCAAAGTGCCTCTATTTTCAGCATGTGTATAGTAAGAGAATAGTTAGTCTCCATGCCCATTCTTTTCTTGGCCTCTCCAAAGAGACTGCTAACAAGGATGTCAACTACTAAGTTTTTATAGTAATTTCTGAGATGTAGACACCTGTCCAGTAGTAACTGGATGAAGACCACTAAAATCATTGCATGTGACTTTGAATAGCAATCAGATGCCATTTGCAACCTATGAGGGACACCTACTTGTGATTCAAGAGTCATTTTATATAAAAACAAAAATTTATGCAAAAACTGCTGATATTGCAAAACTGCCATTGAGAACACAAAACAACTTAATTGCACAAAAGTCATAAAAATTAATGTTAAGGTTCCTATAAAGACCATAACTCCATGCCTTTGTGTGCACACCTTTTATTACTAATTTTGAAACCAGAAAACACTTGGCAAATGCTACAATTTGGTTATGATCTCAAAATTTGCCTTAGGTTAACTAAAAATGGACTAATTCACAACAAATCATGTATATTATGAATATAGCCTCTGTATACACAATATGTTCAATATTATCATAATTTTCTCTAATGTATATATGATTCAAAATTATGTAACAATTTATTTTGATGTGAAAATTTCTCTCTGGATTGGTTGTGAACAATTTTCTGTGACTACTCACTATTTAATCTGTGTTGGTTAATTCTAAATGCTCTGTATTTTTTCTGTTCTTTAGTTAGTCATTTGAACTACCACCAGTGAAAATGCTTGCATATGTGAATTTAAATTCTGTTTCCAAGAATGCTCACATGTGCAACATTATTAATTTATTTGCTGTACAACTCATTTACACAAATTGCTGTGAAAAGTGAACACAAAAGAGACATTATCATGGAGAAAGCTGTTTAAAGTAATATACAAATCTGAGTATAAGATTAAACAAAAAAGAGCTAGGTGATAGTATAGGGCCCATGTTTGTCTTTATAAAGACAAGCTCATGCACATCTATTCTTCTCGTAACCTTCCATCTTCCTTCATATTTATGCATATTTTAATATTACTGATTCCTGTTTTTTTAATTAATTTTGCAATATTTATACTGCAGTCCTCCATCCAGAACTCCTATTGTATTCAGTGGGAATTTTGGAGAAGAAATGCAGAAAAGTCCAGGATATTGTTTTTGTACTGAATTTAGTTATATTCCTGATCTAAACAAATACCTGTACATGTTAAGAACCAGATGTGTATTTTCTGCAGAATTTCTTAAAAAAAGATATGCCTTTCACAGAAGCTAATGACATGTTCATGTCAGTCTCCAACTATTTTCTTGATTGTGGATATTTATCACGTATTAATAATGATCAGGCTTCTATTGTATTAATATTTATACAATTTTTCTGAGTTCATTAACCTATTGAGAAAAAAATATATAATTTTGTATTAATTAGAACTGATTCATAGTATATCCATGAGCTTTTTAATTAATGTTAGTGGACATTTATGAATATGGTTTTATGAATATTTATTACAAAATGCAATTCCGAATTATTTATGGATGGTTGGTCTGGCCCAGGAGAAGTCTGTTAAATAAGTAGAATATTTTTTATTTCTCAGATGACCTATTGACATGTAAGGTGAAGAATTACTTTAATGAATAAAGTAACAATATTTTTTGCTACATGTCTCATTTAATCTTCAGAGTTTGTTAAATAAACACACTTCCCTTCAAAGCCAAAGAGAACATTAATAATACTATAATCCCCACGGGACATACCTTCCTATCTAGAACAGGGTGATCACAGATCACATTGTATCATAGACTGTATTTTACTTGAATTTTAACTACCTAAACTTTAAATCTTGATTGTTAAATCATCACGTTTGATATTAATCAATGGTAAAGTTTAATATTCTTTTTTCCGCATGATTGCTCATGAAGAGTTTTCAAATGCTGCTTTTAATATCTTGTAATCACTGACCTGACCACTCATTAAATGTCATTGTGCAACATAATGCTGGCTCCAAAAATTTACAATTATGACAGCATGGTCTTTGGAGACTGTGAATATGGTCATAGTAGACAGTCATAAACCAAATTCAACTTTGCTTAGACAGTTGACTGAATAAGGAGGAAATGCTATGGGAACAGAAGGTCAAAGTCTCTTCACTTTGATAATTGCTTCCATGAATGATTCTTTTGGGGGGCAAAATGACTGAATGTATTTGTGCTATTCCAAAGTAAAATGCATTGAACCCTACTAAAAAACTTTTTTCTTCAAACAGCAAAGGCTCTTTGTGAATCTGCAGTGTGAGATTAAAGCTAGCACAAGGACAATAGTGCTTTCAGCTGTAGAGCTGTTCCCCCATTATAGCCTGGCAGTGCAATGGTTCATTTATCAGGAATGTATTATGGGAGACAGTTTAAAAATATCCAGATGATAGATAGTCCTTTTCCTGTTGTGTTTAGAACAAATGGCTTACTGTAACTGTGGAAATTACACTCTTTTCTTCAAAACTTCTGGGAAAATGAGCCATCATAAACCCTCAGAATCATTTGTCTCTCTCTTATGGCCTGTACTTTTACAGTTTTTATTAAATGTTTAAGCAGTTTTCAAATATCAGCAGCAATATTTTTCAAAAACATTTTTAGTCATAAAAGTGAAAAATTCCCATTTTTCTGAGCACTCGCTTTTACACTCTCCCTGTATTCTGCTCAACAGTGAACTAAGCACCACACTGTTTCTGGAATTGCAGATCCATAGATTTATTTGCAAAACACAAGATTTTACAGACTAACGGTCACGATTCATGGGCACTTATCAAGATGTTGACTACAAATTACCTGTGGTTAATTGGTAGGCAAATACCGCACTCTGTCAAGTAATTTTGCTCTCTGAAAATGAAGGGTACACAAATACTTTGACACATGAAGGGGAGATTAATGTTTCAAAGCTCACCACTCATTGCACCCTTCCGATTTTGTGGGAGTTCTCTGCTGTTATCTTATGTCATGAGCATGCAGTTGTAGTCCTTAGGTTACAGAAAGCTAAAATGAGCTAAGGATAGGTGTAGTGCAAGAGCATCCCCCTTTCCTCTGGCCATGCTCCCTTGTTTCTTGCTATATCAGCAAAAGAGTGATGATGAGAGACATAATTGCCTTATCACAGCTCTTTTCCACCAGGCGATTGCCCTAACACTTGGATAATCCTCTTGGGTTAGTCAAGCACTCTTCGGGGCCAGATTTCACCAGCAGTGCGAAGCAAAGAAGTCATACTGTCTCAAAGAAATTGTCTTTTGTGTGCAAATGATTTCTCACCAAGTTTGTGTGCACACAAATAAAAGCCACAATTTCTAAATTTGTGCCTAAAAACAACTTATTAAAAATGAAAGCACAGCTCTGTGAAACAGAAAAAAAACATATGCCCCAATTTCTGCATGAAAAAACTGGGTAATATATGCAAATATGTATCTGCACATGCATTTCTCACTTTGCATGCGCATCAGTCTCTTCTGAATATGAGTGGATGTATGTAAACATAATTCCTTCATGTAGGTAGGTCTTACTTTTTTAAATTATGGCCCTGCGAAAGCTTGAATAACAGAACAGCAAAATACAGAATGGAAAACTGGCCAACTCAGGATGACCAGAGAGATATCATCACTATGACTGTTTATAACTAGATTAGACAAGATAATTAATTATTGTGCCCTAGTGCAAAGATTGCATTAGATATCTTGAAAGCATTTCTTGGGTTATCATTCATGGTATAAGGCTGTTGTGTTGACGTCTCCACTGTGTGCTATAAAAGATCCAAAAGAGAAGGACAAAGTGTTCTATTCAGTTTTTTACATCTCTTCCCAATGACTTTCAATGACTAACATACATGATTATCACTATACCAGGGCCGGCTCCAGGCCCCAGCACCCCAAGCGCATGCTTGGGGTGGCATGCTGCGGGGGGGGGGGGGGGGGGGCTCTGCCGGTTGCCAGAAGGGTGGCAGGCAGCTCCGGTGGACCTCCCGCTGCCATGCCTGTGGAGAGTCCGCTTGTCCTGTGGCTCTGGTGGAGCATCCGCAGGCATGCCTGCGGCAGGTCCCCAGGAGCCACGGGACTGGTGAGCAGCAGAGCACCTCCCCGCGGCATGCCGCAGTGCTTGGGTCGGAGAAATGGCTAGCGCGGCCCTGCACTATACATGCAGAGATAATCACAAAGTGAGATTTTCAAAGGTGTCACCCAAAGTTAGGCACCCAACTCTCATGACTTTCAATGAAAATAGGAAATGTAATTCACTGTAGCCAAATACATTCATTTAGGTATGTAAGGATATTGATTAAGGCTGTAATACAAGTAGAGAAACCAGCAGTGCTCTGGCCTGTAAGATAGTTGGTTAGCCAAACTAATTGAAGCCTAAAGTCTTAGGTTGACACGAACAACTAACCGATAAGTGAACTTTAGTCACAAGATAAAGCCCTTTAGTGAGCAAATATGTTAAGTACTGATGAAGGTGAAGAAAGAAACAGCAGAACACAAGATGTGACATTTTGAGAGATTCCTGGGAAATATGTATAGGTGAAACTTTCATATGTTCAACCACAATAATACCATAGTACCCAATTAATGTGAATGCTAGTAAGTGTGATGTAGATGATGAATTAGCATATAGTTATTAGTAGAGTGCAGAACCCATAGATAAGGAGAGGGGGCTGAACTCAGGGGCTGAGTAAGCATAAGAGACAGGGGGTGTTAATGTAACAACTATATAGGTATGACCTGGCCTATGTACCTTGGTGCTTACTGAAATATGCCTGACTGATGATCACTTGCTAATCATCTCTCCTCTATTTCAGGGTTGTCTACAAAGAATGAATAAGTGATGCATGTGCTGGACATTTTGTATTATGTTTCTCTCCTACAGTGCTTGTTGGGTTTGTTTGCTTTGTGCTTAAGATTCTTAATAAAAGTAAACATGACCAGAGAAACTGTTTCTCATGTGCTTATTAGGTCTCATTCTAATACAGTTCTGTTAATATGGCTAATTTGGGAGTCAAACTCTCGCAGACCACTAACAAGCTAATAATTAAACCAAAAAGATAATCACTTAAGTGCTTTTGAAAATCTCACTCCCAATCTCTTCTCCCTATGAAGACAAGGGCTGAGATGATCAAAACAGATGACAGCATACCATTTCCTTAACTCTTCCTTTGTGGAGATAATGCTGTTCTGAATATGAACAGATATTGTTACTGACACAAATCCCAAATTTTAATCTCAGATTTGCCACAGGTTTATTGTGTGGCTGTTGACAAGTCATTAATTTTAATTCATGGCTACACTAAATGAGGCCCAAAAGGGCTTCAGTGGAAATCCCCCAGAGGAATTTTGGCATAGATGGAGCTGTCCCTTGGGTACAGCAAATTGGGGCAACTGTTCTGTGCCCCACGCTTTGGGGGGGCCCATGGGCCAGTGCAATTGGCCAGCACAATTGGTCCTGCATTCATCACTTCCACCCCGGTTGCCCTAGGTACAGCCCTGGGCATGAATATACCAATTGGGAAAGTGGGTGGGTGAAAAGGAGCAGGCTCCCTGCCAATTTAGAATCCCATTTAAAAGTGGGTAATTGCTCATCTCTTCAAGGATTTTCCATGCCAATCAGTTGTTGACCATTGTATTTATTAGGAATAGAAAGAAGCACAGCCAAGGCTTTGAGAGTTGCTCACTAGTTGGTTCTAAGAAATAGTCTTCTTAAATTAGGCATTTAAAAATTCATGGTCATCATTTTCCAGAAATCCAGAGTGAAATTCATCTCTGTAAAGGGCCTTAAGTGCTTGATAGGGTCTTGTGAGACCCTCTGAACAGGAATGGATTTTACTCCCATTCATAGAGACATATAATACAATTGGATCCCTGAGAATAGAGCTGGCCAACAAAGAGATTAATAATTTTATACAATTTACATTTATCTCAATTGCTAATTTTATATCCACACACCCAAAGGGAAGAGACTTACTAATTTTATAAAATATTGTAGAGATGGAACATAAAGTCAACTAGATGATATTCTCAAAACATGAAAAAAGCTAATTATCTCTTAGACCGAAATCCCAACCAGAATCCATTATTCTCATTGTCAGAAGGGAGAGAAAATTAGGTCAGGGTAGTAATAGAGCCAGTAGGACACATATCCCAGACAGATAGTTATATTTCATTTATGTTTCAAAACCATTCCTATTTAAAGCACGTACATACATACACAGAGATTTTGACTGTTTTAAGATTTATCCCATAATTAATATTCTTTAAATTCTTACCAACATGTAGCACATATATACTGACACTTTATACCTTCAAAGCACTGTGCAAACACCAAATTCACACAAAAACAGACACACTTTTGATTGTATTGTATTTTACTGCTCCAGCAGCATCCTTGGGAACACATTATCTGTAATATTTCTCCTACTTTTGAAAATGGTGTTCACTTACAGTAATACATACATAATTATAAATACTGTAATAATTTGTGAAGTATTACATTTAAAGTTTGGTCAGTCCAAACAAGGGGATGACCAAGAGAAGGAAGAACTTGTATACAGACATGCTCAAGCCTAACCCTTTTTGTGCCTGAAGGTACATGTGGGAGTGTGCCTGGGGTGAGGAGGAAGGACTTCCCATTGGCCAGCAGAGGGGGAAATTAAGGGTACCCTCCTCCTCAGTGTAAAGTCTTATCAGGCATCTGGAGCCATCTTGCTGTAATTATTTCCTCCTCCTCCACCCGGTAGTTGAAGTATATTGAACTGCATTTCCAGGATGCTGTAGGTCTAACTGATTGCCTTTTTGGGGACTCAGGAGGGAATTATTTTCCATTTGTCCAAAGTGAGAGGGATCCAAAGGGTTTTCCACCTTCCTCATAGCTTTGAGGAGCCACAGTTTAGGTTAAAGGGTGTAAAAAATAGGAATTTCATGCTAGAAGGAATATAGGAATGTTAGTTCATCACAACTTGTAGCTTGTGTCCAGCGCAGATAAAGGCTAAAAGGGCCATCTCCCAGGCTGGTGGACCTTTCCCTGAAAGGAGAAGGAGAGATCTGAAGTCTTTTCAGACTGAAGTCTTCCTTGGTACAATCCACCACAGAAGGGCGAGATGATTCAGAAGTGTTCTGAATCCTAGGAGTTAGGGTATCCTAAGTGTTTAATTATAGACTGTGAGCCCTTTAACACTATCCTCTCCCCAATTAAGTGCTTAATATCTGAAAGGGAGCATAGAGATAGAGCCTACTCCTACTGTTAATTTAACAACATTGTACCCTTCTGCTTAAGTCTATCCGCATGTCCGGCTTTCATTTACCTGCACACACTGATGAAAATGATATCACTATCTATTAGGCATTGTTTGTACTACAGGTAGGATCAGTGTACAGTGGTCTATTCATGGCCACCCCAATTTGCCATTCATACACTACACTCCCATTCCCGCCTATTTTCCACCATTACGCAGACATAAGCCTTGTTGCTGTGCTGTTGTGGAAATCCACGGAGTTCAGTAGGACTTCCGACAGGTATTGGAGTCCATGCAGAGCATTGCAGAATTGAGTTGGTGACGTAAGCTGTCTGGCGTTGGCTGACCATGTATGTACCATGTGCAAAAATTACCAAGGTGTGATATCTTTGTTGCACACTTGTAGGTTGGTGTTTGCTCACCAACCTGGATGCAAAGGGCCATTTTGCCACAGAGTACACAGGCCACTGGACTGATGCATAATGGCCCTTGTGTTCAAACTATCATAAAAATCAATTCTTTCTACAGGATTCCTTTCAAATTAAAGGAAACAGCCTACATCCTAAAGAATGTTACAGTTTTGACCACATTCTTTTATCTAATAATTGCTATATCAGCAAATAGGAAATCAATGATAAAGAACATAAAGCTTAAAACTTTAGCAAAGGAGATTCTGACACTGAGCAATAAGGTAGAATTAAAACAGCTTGTCCGCTGCATATATATTATATTGTGTGCTCCAAGTATTAATAGAATTGTGCACTTATTGAAGTCAAAGATGTTTTCATAAGTGAAAGGAGCCCCACAGCACTAAAAAGGAGACTGGAAAAAGACAATAGCACTAAGCGATGCACCACACTGCTTCTATATAATATCAAAAATATTTCTACTGATGTTTTACTGCCACAGGGAGATTCTTTATCCTGGCTTTTGGTCAAAGGTGCCAGTGTGGTCTTTGGTATTAGAAGAATTCTTAGGTAAAGAACATATTTTCTTTAAAAAAAAATCACTGATTATTTGGGAGGATCCTTTGAATTAAAACTCCTGTCACAGACTGGTGCTTCTTTAAGTTATAATTGGATGTCATAATCCTACTGTGGTATCAACTGGATATATTTGAATTTTATGCTGTCATTTCATTTAGACATAAATACTGCTGCTGTGGCTATATATCTATTTCTTTTGTGAACTGTCTGTTCTTTCCTGAATCTAACTAAGATAATTACTTGCCTCCATACATGTAGTTCTGCCACCACCACCAGAGGAAGAAACAGCTGCCCAAATCACTCATCCTGGAAGACTATCTTTAGACAGTTCTAGGAGTGGGTGTGCTAAAACATGGAGGACCCAGTGAGTCCCATTCTCCTGCTAGCACACATAATAGGCAGCTATGCTTTGGTTGCTAGTACTCCAGGGGCATGATTTTCAGAAGCACTGAACACCCTTTACTCTGATTTCAGCTGGGTGAGAGAGTGCTTTCCTCCTCTAAATATCAGGCCTCAGAGCAATAAAAAGAAGCCAGCCTCCACTAACATCAGCAGTTCAGGCTCCAGAGATCACATGTCTGTAATGTGGGGTGGGGCATAAACTTGGATCCCTTCCCTATTGAACAGCTTGTGACCACAGAGCAACATTTAGGGAAACAGAGTGCTCTGTACAAGAGGAGTAGAACACTGCTACTGAGTGTAGTGCCCTTGTATCTCCAAGACATTTCTCACTGCAGTAGAAGGTCCCTCCTCTGTCTACCTCCAGCTCACAAAGCCATAACAGAAAACATTTTAATTTTTGGGACTTAACTCATTACTCTTGTTCAGCATAAACTTTGCCTTTTGGATAACAATTGTAAGCTCTTTGGTGTCGGGACCATCTTTCTGTTTCGTGTCCCTAGTACACTAAGATCCTAGTCCATGAGTAGGTGTCTTAGGTGCTATGGTAATACAAATAATAAACCATCATCACCACCACATAAGTGTAGCTTTTATTTCAGCCTCACGGTAAGTAGTGGAGATTTAGAAAATCTTTGTCCAGGAGACAAAATTTAAGGAAATAAGGCAAAAGATATATACTTTAAATCTTGCTTTAAAAGGGACCCACCCAACAAGCAAGTTTAGAAGACATATAGTTTAATCAGCAATACTGTAATTGTGGTCAAAAAAATTACTACTGATGTTTTGATGAGTTAAAGGAACTACTCTCATGAGCGTAAGACTTCTAGAACTAAATACCAAAACCTTAATTTCAAGATCTTGTAAGGTCCTCTTCCCCCATTGCTGCCTTATACATACAGTATTCTTTCTTTGGGCTGAAGTTTTTCTATATTAATTCTCACTTTGAGGTAAACTTGGAGAAAAAGTCTACTAAGATTTCAGTCAGCTTTTTAAAAAGATAATAGAGCCTACAAACATTGTTTCTCTAGGTAAAACATCACAAAGGAAAATGTTTCCAAAGGACATCCCTCTAGGAAAAAAAAACTTAGAAGAAAAAAGATTCTAGAAAATATCTCTTTACACAGTAATCCTACAACAGATGGACTAACTGTCTCACTCACCCATCTCCCTTTGAATTCTCCCTATGGTCCTAAAATGAGGCTTTTATAACTGCAAGGAAAGCCTTAACTAGCCCACAGGTGAACTAAGACCATCTATTACTCCACCCCCAATTAGGTTCAACAAGATATAAAACCCAACTGCTTTCACAATTCCTCATGCTAGTTACTTTATCCTCTTAGCTGCTTGAATGCTAGATCAGAATGCTAGTGCTTGTAGGTTTCTATTCAAAGCAATCTTTAAATTCCTTTTATATGTTATGATAAATATATTATTTTAATGTGTCTACATACTTTATTCTTAGTACTAATTTTAATATTTAAGAAACTCAGAGTAGCTGTTTTAAAAACACTATGGAATGTATTAGTTCTTTAATATTTATTTTCTCTATCCATGGATATAATAGTACAGAAAGTTTAGAAACTTCAAAGTCTAAATTAGACAAAGTTCAAGAAGGGATAATATGTGGAGGCAAAAGATATAATAGTTAGAACACTGCAATAGTGAATCATCATTGGAGGTGCCTGTGCTATAAGTAGACTTGCATCCCACTTTTTTATGTTTGTCTATTTATAATGAATTAAAATAGAGGGGTTGCTAGAAAGTGTCAGGGGTATAGGTCAGAGAACAAAGAAAGAAATGTTTCTTGAGGATGGCGAGTGGGTTTGTATATGTCACAAGGTCATAGAGTGAAAGCAACCTGTTAATGGTAAATGGGACTGTTCTTTGTTTATGTTGTATTTTTTTAAACAGCTTTGTGTGGGTAGAGGAGTTTCAGGTGGAAAAGGTATGCCCTTCTCACTTGAAGATCCTGGTAGAGTTCAATGTGGCAGGCCCATCTTTTGAAAGCTCCACATCAAAACTTTCTCCTGATCAGTTCTGGATTCAGGAAACCTAGGGCCATAGATGCACTATGACACAGGAATCCACTATGGCTCTGCCCTTACAGCACGTACTGTGGCCTTGCCCACTTTACATGGCAGTGATAGAGGATGTCCCTTTCCCTCACAGAAAGGTAGAAGCAATAGCATGGAGCCACTCTTTCCTTCCAGGAGGGTCTGCTCCCTTTAGGAGCAGCAGGGATGGTAACAAAGGTCCCTTCTAACCCATGAAATGGCAGGGGTGGTAGACACACACAGTCTTCCTACCCTGGATGCAAGGGTGTATTTGTTTGTGAGGTGGGGGATCAGGCCCAAGGAACTCTTCTGCTGAACACAGAATTCTCTGTGGGGGTGATTTAGGTAGCTCCCCCTATTACTTTAAAGTGTGGATAATACTGCTCTACAGCCAAAATGCTTCTGAAATAAATGTAGTCCAACTTTACTAATTTTGGGTCACTGAGAATGAAAATGATGCTTAAAATTGTTGATTGGCTCTAGTTTTCAAGATATGCTATTGGGTCAGTATATACGACCCTTGACTTGGGAATGGCAGAGGATAAGTGAGTTATAAAGGGAAGGGATCTCAATTTAAACCAGAAATGACTAAAATACATCTTTGACTGGATTTATAAATAAATCTATGACTGGGTTTGGATAGTACTTGCTTTTGAGGCAAAACAATGAATGATGCAATCTGAAGCTGGTATTGCATCATACATGATATGAATTGCATCATATTATTCCTAGAAGTCATGGATGATGCAATCATAATGAAGCTTACATCACTCTGCTGAACAAATTGCCCTATATCAGCTCTAGAAATCATATAGTGTTGTGCTCTCTTCTTTGTCAGTGTTTGATTTTGCAAAGGGACACATTTCTGTTTAGCCAAAGTGAGCAGAGATGCCTCGTACTTGTGTGAACAGTGCAGATAACTTCTGCTATGTTTGTGGTGAAGTGACTTTTGCATCACAAAAGCGCAGTATAACCACTCTGGTTAAGAAAGCCTATCACCTTTCTTTTGGCTGCAAAATTGGAGATCAGGACAAGAGGTGGGCCCCACACATATGCTGCAAGACTTGTGCAACAAATCTTTGCCAGTGGTTGAACAGGAAAAGGAAATCTATGCCTTTTGCAGTGCCAATGATTTGGAGAGAGCCAACAGATCATACCAGCAATTGTTACTTCTGCATGGTGCCTCCAGCTGGGAAAGGTGTGTCAAAGAAGAAAAAGTGGACTGTGCATTATCCAAACATTCCATCAGTTATACGCCCAGTACTCCATGGAGAAGGACTGCCGGTTCCTGATGCACCAGAATCATTCTCACTTGAGTCAGACGAGGAAGAAGAAGAGGATGAAACTTCTGGTCCTGAACCATCAATGTCACAGGACCCACATTTTCTCCCCTGCTCCTCCTCTGAACCACACCTCATAACACAAGGTGAACTGAATGACCTTGTCAGGGATTTGGAACTACCCAAGAGTAAGGCAGAGCTGTTGGGCTCCACACTACAGCAGTGGAATCTCCTGGCAGGCTATCAGGGCAAATGGAGCCCATCAATGCTTGCAGACTATTGCTGGACAGTGACACGAGATGCTCCATTTAATGAATACAAGAGACAAGCCAAGAAGCGCCGAGTAGACACTGAATAGGACTAAACTATGTACATAATCATTTTTTGCCTTTTGTTTCATAATAAATTTTACTTATATAACCCTTTTGCTGATTTTTAAAGTGTTACATAAACAGGACAGGTGAAATATTATCATGTAAAGCATCCATAAACACATGAAAAGACCTAGGTTTACAATTTATGATTAAAACTCTACTATCTACACAATATACATAGACATAAAATGTAAAAAATTAAATATCTTAGGAACAGTAGCCAATCAGTTGTTTTAATTGTCATATTTGAATTCAGCACATCAAAATACATAATAAATATCACATTTTATCTCTGAAGCAGACGACTTCTCAAAAATTGTAGACCAGTGTAATACGATCTTATGATCATTGGACAGTTCACATTTCTTAGAGCTACTGTTTCAGGCTGCCTATGTGGGTTATGTTTTCAAGCTGTTCATCTGAACCAGGAAGGCAAAAAAATTTACTTAAAAAAAATAGAAAAATTGCCTGATAGCACATGACTTGATTAATCACTATATATGAATCTCCAGCTGAGGTTAGCACCAGCTTCCCTTTGTATCATCTATGGCGATTGGAAGAGGAGAACAGTTTGATCATAGGCTTGATCTCAGGAACACAGGATGAGGTTGGGTGACTCACAGCTAGGAGCTGTGTGGGTTCTGCTGGTAGGGGAAGAGGGATATTTCATTTCTTTCTGTGACTGTAGAGACCAATGGACTGTAGAGGTTCTGAAGACTTCATACCATGAGGGATACAAGACCTAAGGTTTTTGGCCTTAGTCCATTTATTTGACTGAGATTGCATAAGCAGACAATGCTTGTTTTAATGTGAATTCAGTTATAATTCTTTCCCTTTTAGTTTTTAAACAAAAACTGAAGGGAAAATGTTTGTGTGTGCAAAAATCAGACAATTCATAATTGATTTCCCCAGCTTTCCTATATCAGTCACAGAACAATTGATATAAAAGTAATAAAGTTAATGCCATACACAAATAAAAAAATACTGCATATGAATATTGAGTTGAATTACAGTTAATGGGAAATTTCTTACTTTTGTGCTCTTAAAATCTCACATACTTTAATGTAATATTATGGTTTAACTTTTTATTTTTATAATATTTAATATGACTGAAAGCCAATTTTATAGCTGTTTGACTAATTGTATATTTATAACAGGCATTTTACCTTAAAAATGGCATTACAGTGAAATCCTCAGTCACACACAATATTTTTTTATTTAATTTTCGCACATTTATGTCATTCTAAACAATTAATTTCAATCTTGACGCTTGTATATTTCCAACACTTTTGTAAAACTGGAGAGTAATATCATTATTGGGTTGAAAAAGATTTTAAATTCCAAGTAATAAAGTCCTGGACAAGGGAGTTATAATGGAAGTGTTGGCACAGTCATAACTGCAGCAATGCTAATATGTTGTTGTAATACAGTAATTCATATGAAATTAATATATATTGGAATGGGGCAGAAGATTTTTATTAATAAAGCTGAGCTAGCTAAATTTTTAGTTTTGCCGGGGGACGGGGGGTGAAGGAATCTCTATTTCTTGATGCAGTTTTTCAAGTGAATGTGAAAAGCTGCTTTTTGGCAGTGAACTGCTAATTTATCCAGTGGTATTTATCTGAATGGTTGCCAAGGGAAAAGAAAATATGACCTGATTTTCCAGAAGGAAAGTAGAAAGGATTAAATCAAGAAAAGATTGATAATTCCATCACTTTCCTTTAATTTTCGTTTTGAGAGCTATGAAGATTGAAGAGAGATTCACTAAGCAACATTGACCATTTATTGAGACCATTTTCCACACACAGGTCCCTGTAGCTCTCTGACTCTCTAGCACCCAAACTAACTAAAAATAGCCTGTACCACCCTATGTGACCACACAGGATCTTTCCTTACATAAGCAGTGAAAGAAGGGACTGCTGACTACCCAATAGGGCCTTGAGAAGATTACTTTACTACACACACATCTTTTGCACAGGACTGAATAATCAGAGGCAGGTTGGCCTGATTTAATATGCTTTTAAAATGATTCCTATGCACAGGCTCAGGGCACGCTTGATTGTTCCAGCTTCTAGTGCCCACGCATCTACCTCTCCCAAGCTAAGAGCCAACGTTTTCATGTGTCCTTTTTCACTTTCATGTCAAATTACAGAAGAACATGTTAGTATGAGATACAACAAAACATTCTCCACATTATGGTTAGAAAATCTCAGCTGCAAATGGGTAAACAAGAATGGCCTGACACAGAACAGTAGTGTAGAATATACAATTCAAAGAATGTCATCCTTCTACAGGGTTCAACACCCACGTTGTTCTGAGGAGGATGCACAAATATTTGGCTGAACAAAGTGAGAAACAATGGAATTCTGGGTATGATGAGTAAGGTTTGAATTTAGATTTTATTTTTATTTTTGTCCTACCTTAACACCTGATTGATATCATCCTCATCCTCCTCCACTCTTACTTAAGTACCAAAAAAAGGATACCTTTTTAGCTGACTATTTTTTGGAAATAATTGATGGTACAATTTCATAAGAACTTTACTAAATGATAGCAAAATGAGTTAAAGTACTGTAATTTTTTTACAACGATGACATTCTTTTAATGACTGTAATCAGCCACAATGTCTGCAGATTTGCCAAATTCCACTCCCCAAATTACTGTAACTGAAATTTGAAGAGTTTCACACTTTCATGCTTTTCCCAGATGTTTTTTATATTAATAATTTTGTCATATTTATTGCAAAATATTTTTTCATATTTGTTTTATTAAATTCAAATAAGGCATATGATGCATCATTTAAAACTAAGGTTTTAAACTTTTGGTGTGACTTTCTGTTCACTCACATTGGTGTAAATCAGGAAAATTTCCATTGAAATTAATAGTTACACCCATGAAAAATTAGTGTGAGACCACAACTGGGACTTGTTTTACTGCTGTCTCGATATATGTTGGGAGCCTGATTCTTCACTCAGTTAAACCAGTTTTACACCAGTAAGTTGTGGTCTGAGCTGTCTTTCACTTTTCCCTTCAGTCTTTAGAGCCTTTCTTCCATTCAGTGGGATTATAGTAGTCCTGATTTACACCAGTGCAAGTAGAAGGAGAATTGGGCATATTCAATATACACATACACCGTAGAAGTTTACACACAAATACAGGAACTAGCATACAATGGTCTTGAAGTTAGGTATTAGCATTTATTTTCTAGATGACTAATTCTGGTTTGAAGGAAGGAAAGATCACTACTTTAGCACCTGGGGTTGTCTGCCACATTCTTTTCCACATATAAAAGAGCTAATTTTCAGTTTGCCATTCTGCTAGTTGCTGATGTTGATTTTTCTATCGTGCATCAAACACAGTGTATGCGGTACTGACATGGAGAGAAAATGAAAACAGTATATTTTTCTCAACCTTGGTTGTGTAATACAGAAGAGGAAAAATAATTATAGTTCAGTAAAATATTGCTCTGAGTTGCTCATTTCTTAAATAGTAACAAAATATTAAAAGATAGTGGTGAACCTCTACATGAAATATATTCATGGTAAAAAAAAATGATTTATTAAAGTGAATCATGTGTCTTATTTCTGCTTAGATATGTCAGGCTGATCAATGGAACACTATAAGCAAGAAATAAAGCCTGGTGAATACAGCCCAAAAGTAAAAATAAAAAAAGAAACAAGAAGATCAAAAAAGTAATCACAATCTCCCAAATGAAGCACATATAACTTGGCTTTGAAAAAGTTCTTATCTATGTTCCATTCATTCTCCTTTAATGTTCAGCTATGTATTTGTGACGGTGTATGAGAATATGCTTATGAATGTATATATGATATAACCGGAATATGGTTTATGCTACATATGCCGTGTAACATATCTATGTAAAGGTTATGATCTACCGAATACATTCCTTCTATTTGTGCATGTATCATTTTTGTACTTGAAGTTAGGAATATTGGCTGTATACTTGCTTGATAACCTTAGTGAAGCATTTGGTCAGCTTCACGAGATACGCTGGAGGGTAGGGATAGGATACAGAGGGACCTAGACAAATTAGAGGATTGGGCCAAAAGAAACCTGATCAGGTTCAACAAGGACAAGTGAAAAATTCATACACTGCTACAGACTAGGAACCGAATGGCTAGGCCACAGTTTTACAGAAAAGGACCTAGGGGTTACAGTGGACAAGAAGTTGGATATGAGTCAACAGTGTGCCCTTGTTGCCAAGAAGACTAACGGCATTTTGGGCTGTATAAGTAGGAGCATTGCCAGCAGATTGAGGGATGTGATCATTCTCCTCTATTCGACATTGATGAGGCCTCATCTGGAGTACTGTGTCCAGTTTTGGGCCCCGCACTACAAGAGGATGTGAAAAAATTGGAAAGAGTCCAGCAGAGCACAGCAAAAATGATTAAGGGTCTGGATCACATGACTTATTCAGCCTCTCCTCATGAATTGGGATTGTTTAGTCTACAGAAGAGAAGAATGAAGGAGGATTTGATAGCTGCTTTCAACTACCTGAAAAAGGGTTCCAAAGAGGATGGATCTAGACTGCTCTCAGTGGTACCAGATGACAGATCAACGAGTAATGGTCTCAAGTTGCAGTGTGGGAGGTTTAGGTTGGATATTAGGAAAAAAAATTTCACTAGGAGAGTGATGAAGCACTGGAATGGGTTACACCATCGGAGCTTTCCCAGGAATGTGGCTTGGATGGTAAGAAACTCAGTCATGCATGGACATGTGACTTGCTCATGTGACTCCAAAACTCCATCTTGGAGCTGGT
The DNA here is from genome assembly GCF_007399415.2 of Gopherus evgoodei. NCBI lineage: Eukaryota > Metazoa > Chordata > Testudines > Testudinidae > Gopherus > Gopherus evgoodei. The sequence continues at coordinate 200,857,686 of NC_044323.1, forward strand.
CTTTGCATAGGAGAGAGGAAGGGGTCTCCACCCACAAGAGTCTATTTAAGCCTGTGGGAGACCCCTCCATTTTCTCTTCAACTGGTGAAAGAGACTGGAACAAAGGACAGTAACTACAGAGGGTGTGAGTGATTGCTGGACCCAGAGTAGGAGGAGACTAGTCTGTAAAAGGACTGTACTGGGACTGGTGAGGTTTTATTTGTATTCTATTTTCTTAGACATAGACTTGTGTGTTTTATTTTATTTTACTTGGTAATTCACTTTGTTCTGTCTGTTACTACTTGGAATCACATAAATCCTACTTTCTGTATTTAATAAAATCACTTTTTACTTATTAATTAATCCAGAGTATGTATTAATACCAGGGTGGGAGGGCAAACAGATGTGCATATCTCTCTATCAGTGTTATAGAGAGTGAACAATTTATGGGTTTACCCTGTATTAGCTTCATACAGGGTAAAACAGATTTCTTTGGGGTTTAGGCCCCATTGGGAATTGGCCATCTGAGTGTTAAAGACAGGAACACTTCTGTAAGTTGCTTTCAGTTAAGTCTGCAGCTTTGGGGCACGTGGTTCAGACCCTGGGTCTGTGTTGGAGCAGACAGGTGTGTCAGGCTCAGGAAGACAGGGTGCTGGATTCCCAGGCTGGTAGGGAAAGTCGGGGCAGAAGTAGTCTTGGCACATCAGTTATCAGTTCCCAAGGGGGTTTCTGTCTTCCAACTCATCACAGTAGTCATGTTTTTTGTTTTTGTTTTTTTAATTTTTCCTCACAAAGGTGTTAATGGAAAACAAACCCCTTCTAAATACTTGTGCTAATGTATGTTCATGTGAAGATTCACACTGGAGGCATTCACAGAAGCATCTTCACATTTCTTTGTTTTTCCTCCACTTATTTGTAAAACTTTCAGTCAGCCCAAACCAGGGTAATAACAATATCATTGTTATTTGATAACAAATAATACACTATTAATAGTCACTAACTCATAAAACTGAGTGTTTTCTAAAATAGGTTGAAATATGTTTGCATAGGCATTCATCAGTTTTGAAAAGCAATATTGTAAAAAATCAAAGCTTATTCATGAGTAACTTATAACATGAAAACCAGATTGAGTTAATTATTCCCTACAAATATTTTGCTGAACTCTAAACTGCAGAACATTTAGTATTCCAGATGCTAAACTGTACGTAGAAAATGCTGAGATATATTATGAAAAATTGCCATAAAACAAGTATGTGTATGCATGTAATGTGTTTAAGGATTAAGAACATTTAGCAAGTGATAAGCTTGTTTTAATAAACTCAGTTAAATGTTCCTGAAAAAATCATAGTATAATATAACTTATGAAAGTTCAGTTCTGTCGACTTCGAAAGGAAGAAATGAATACAGTAATTTATTCTGACATAAAATCAAGTGATTGCATTATATTACCTTACACCTTCAAAGCATTCTATAAATTATAGGCAAAACTCATAATGAACAAAATAGTAACCAAAATAAAACATCCGGTCAGCTTACATCGTTAATATTTAAACAACTTGAACTCCTGTCTCTCTAAATGTACTGACTGCTCTATGCTGTATTATCCACAGCTATTCTCATATTACTCCAGGAATAGAGAATAATATATGGTGTAAAATAAAGAAATAACACAGGTGTGAGGTTGCACTCCATAATGCTTTATAGAAATATGCTTATGAGTGTAAATATAACATAACTGGAATATGTTTTACGCAAGATATGCCATGTAACATATCTTTGAAAAAGTTATGATCTACTGAATATATTCATCCTATTTGTATTCATGTATCATTTTTATAGCTAAAGTTATGAGCGTTGGCTCTATGCTTGTATTTAAAGTGTTTGCTGTAGGAAGCACATGAAACAGATTTGGTCAACATAGTGTGAAGGGGTTATTCAAGTAAATGGGAGCACTTAATTAACAATGGATTTTGGGAGACACCAATCCACATCTAAGCTTTCCTGGGAACATTCAAACTAACATGTAAACAATGGTGTCAGTCTGCAAAAAGCGGAATAATTCATAGACATGTGACTTGCCCAAGTGGCTAGAAACCCAATCTTGTGGCTTTGATGTGGTACAAGAGAGAGAATATAAGAGGCCCTGGAAACTCCTCCATTTTGTCTTCAGCTGTCTCAAAGGATAGCCTCTCCACCCTAAACAGGTGCCTGAAAGAAACTGGAACAAAGGACAGTAACTACAGAGGTGTGAGTGATTGCTGGACCCAGACTAGGAAAGAGTCTCGTCTGTCAAAGAAGCATATAAGAACATCTTTGAGGGTGAGATTTCCCTGCATTTAGTTTCCTAATGTATTAGGCTTAGACTTGTGTGTTTTTGTCTTAATTTACTTGGTAATTCACTTTGTTCTATCTGTTATTACTTGGAACCACTTAAATCCTACTTTTTATATTAAATAAAATCACTTTTTGCTTATTAATTGAGCCAGAAAATGTAATTAATACTTGGGGGACCAAACAGCTGTACATATCTCTCTATAAGTGTTATAGAAGGTGAACAATTTATGAGTTTATAAGCTTTATACAGAGTAAAATGGATTTATTTGGGGTGTGGATCCCATTGGGAGTTGGGTATCTGGGTGCTAGACACGCAGTTAAGTCTGCAGCTTTTGGGGGATGTGGTCCAAATCTGGGTCTGTTTGTGGCAGGCTAGCATGTCTGACACAAGAAGACTGGGTACTGAAGTCCCAAGCTGCCAGGGAAAACAGGCTCAGAGGTAGCTTCAGCACATCAGGTGACAGTCCCAAGTGGGTTTCTGTGACCCACCCCATCACAACAGGTTGAAAAGGTACATGGCGTTCTCTCATTCACACTATGGACTAACTCTTAAATAGAGGGCTGTCTTGTGGGCCATCTTTCCCATTAATAGTTGCATGGACCACATTTTATTCTACTGGTATCTGGATATCATCCATGTGACAGCTACAGCAATAACTTACAAAGTGCTGCAAGAGAAAAATGTCTGATGTACTTTTAGTTTAAAAAAAATCCTTTTCAGAAGCTAGAAACAAGAAGAACCAACATCAAGTAACCAGTCAGTTCTCCACAAGCCACAGGTCTACAAACCACCCCATGGTCAATGGATCACAATTTGGAAACTTCTGCTCTAGTTTATAATGAAGGGGGGAAAGCCCTTTTAAAACTGAAGAGAGTGAGTGGGCTTCACTATATGCATATTAAGGAACTCTTGCTTTCCTTTTGAAGTAGTAATTCTTTGGGGAAAGTTCAAAAATGTCTTCCTCTGGTTGGATGTTTTTACTGTGCTGCCTTCCATTAAGGCTCTTGTTTTACAGAAATGCTGTGAATGGGAGCTGAAGGATATGGATTTAAAAATAATAGAATTCCTGTTCCAAATTGCATTCAGCTCATCAACACTTTCTGATATTATTCTATTAATAAAACCAAAAACAAAAGAAAACAAACCAAAAAAAAAAAAAAAAAAAAAAAGCAAGTGACAGAAAATAACATATGGACAACTCAGTAGTATGTAGATATTGTTTATAAAAACTTTGTTGGACTATTTTCCCCGGTTGTTGGCAAGGTGTGGAAGCATTTGTTTGTCTGTTTACAATAAAACAGGCATTTCTGTTATTCATTGGTTCTCTTTTTCCATTTAAAATGAGCTGCCTGTTATATCTCTCGGGCAAATTAAAATAAAAGAAAGTGGTGACACGAAGGAAAATAAAGACTTTTCTAGCTTGTGTATTCCCAAGAGAGAAGGAAATATAGTCAAAGACAGACCTGGTTTTGGATAGTCATAAAAATCGCACAATTGCTGAATAACACTTTTTCTTCTTATCATGCTCATACCATAGCAACTGATCTCTTTAGATATACATACAGGCTCTGAAATATTTGATCAGAGTTCAAAAGTGTATCTATTTAATGGTCATTTGTAAGTGACTTTAAACATACAAACATTTTACACGTTCAGCTCTTTTGAACTGTCAATTAGATGATCAAGCTGATGCACAACACGTACTCCCCTACCCCGGAAATAAAAGGGGAATTTTGATATGCTATGTAAATTGTACATGCAGGTGATTGTACCTGCACAGTTACTCATGACCATAGAGTCCATCTTTTGAAAATGTGTTCCAATATATATGAGCTATTTTTGTGCCTAAATTGTATCCACAGAATACAATATAGGCAAGTTCCCCTACAGCAACCCACTATTAGAGTGCCACAAACTTAAGTGGAGAGATCCCCTCCAGTGGCAAAAGGGTAGTATATTCTGTTTACACATATAACAGCTAGCTATGTGCTCCTGAATGTTAGTTGTGATAGTGGTTTCTGTGATGTGGACACTAATCCTCTAGCAAGTGAAGACCATTCAAATTGTTACCATCTATTGTACAGGAAAATATTTTGGCTACTATTGGTTTGTGCCAGATTTGGGCCTTTGTCCTGGAAGTGAAAGGTCCCATTGACTATAATCACAGATCTGCTGGTCCTGCCTTTGGCTTACCCACATGCCCCACTAACATACTGCTCTTCTGAAGGCCAAGAAGCAGGAGGTATGGAGAACAATGTGAGGTGCTGCTCTGCTCTCCTGTTCAGCAATTTTTCAGTGCTGAATAGTCAGTCTGATGGCCTTCTGATGGTCCTGCACACCAGGACTGAATTTGCACCCTTTCCGAATCTTGTGGATGACAAGTGCTACTTCTCTGTAAATTACTCTTCTGCATAGCAACCTTCAGATCCATGACATCTGTACTTGAAAAAATGTCACAGGAGGGGGAGACACAGTGTGTATTTCCTTCCTATTAACATCATCATGTGTAGTGTGGGTACTGGGAAAAAGAAAAAAAACCCCTGCAATGTGGAATCCTATATTACTTTTCTATGTTGCCTTTTAGCTGTGGAAGGCTCTTCCTCTTCAAAAAGGATATGGCAGCAGTGAAAATTGGTTACAAGAAGCAAATACTACATATGAGCTGTAGCCTAATTTCTTCATTTATTCAACAGATTGTTCACAAGTGATAAGGAAACTCTGAGATTCTCATAGCTTCATCCAGACGCAGTTCAGGTGCTTTTTAAACAAAATCTTATTGATAACCAAAATGTGGTTAAAATCCCTTGTGTTTATCTTAATCTTGTTAAACCAACCCATTTATAGGAGCTCCAAGATGTTCGTAAAAGGTACCTGGCAAGTGTCAACTCCCAAATCAATACAATGCTCTTTTTATTATTTTACTATGTAACACAACTTTGTGATATGGGGCCAGATTCAGCTCTTACTTACATCAATTTTACACCATTGTAATTTCATTGACTTCACCTGTCTGATTTCTGATTTACTCTGGTGTAAATGAAAGGACAGTCAGTGCCTATGATATTCAGTTCAGTTTCAGCTCAGGGGAATTAAAGAAACAAAGGAACAATCTTAAAATTAAGAATTGATAACTCCATTAATTTTAAAATCATTTTGAACATCTGAGGAAATTTGATTCCTTTCTCTGTATTAATCCAATAAAACCTTAATGTGCAAGATATGGTGACAATTTATGAATGAATGCTACTGAACATCTTGATGGAGTGTGATGGTTATGAATGATGATGCATAAGCAGACTTCAATAAATCGACTTGATCTGAGTATTTTTGACAGTTTGCAAAGCTTCATAGTATAATATTATAAAATTATATAGCATAGACCCTGTGTAGGAAGAAAGAGAAAAAATGACAGTGCAATCATCAAATTGCACCTATATTTAGTATTTCCTGAACTGATAATCTGTGGCATTAAGTACCTCTTATCTATTTTTCTTTTTTCCAATTTTCTTCTAGATCTGATATTGTGCATAGTTAGTCTTGCAAAACTACCATGGGCGTTTGCCATCCAAGGCACAAAATCTACTTGCTAGTGCTTACCATGAAGATGATCATGAAAAAAAGTTCAGTATCTTATTTGCTGGTGATTATTATTATTCACTCTCACAAGCGGACAAGTAAAATTTTGCTAGGCTGATATACAAGTACTAATGCTCAGGTATTTACACTGTACATGGGAGAAGCTTGGAGAACAAAGTTTAAAAACAAAATTGACCATATAACCTCCTTGATTAAATATCTTCTCAGCATAATTCCACGGCTGGAAAGCTGTTTATGAGAATGGCATCATTTTCACTGTAAAGGAAGCAGTCGTCTGTCGTTCTCTGTGTTGAAGTTTCATAGTTTAAGCACTGAATAATCAAACAGGCCATTAAAATCAGTGTTTAATAATAACTATTTGAAAAGCTCCTCTGAAAACCGATAATGTGTCTATGTTCCCGTCTGTTTACTTTGTACATGGTCTAGTATCAATATAATGTGAGAACAGCATATGGTTTCTTTGATGGAAAGTAATGGAAAATGACTGGCTGTTTTGAAAATGTTGCAGTGCCAATTTCATGAATAATGCATTAGGGTAACAGGTATAATCAGTGCAGTTTAATAGTCTGTAGCCTCCAGAGATACAACAACAGAATACAGAGGGATTATCCCTGTACTAGGACCACCTGACACCATTTTTCCTTCTAGCTTTTGTCTTGTTCTGTTTGTTTTAATATAATCCCAGTAAAATTAAGTAACAATGCAAATAGCCAGACCAACAAAATATGTTTAGACTTAGATTTTTTTTTATTTCATGTGACTAGCAAAAGATAACTTCTACCCATCACAGTGAACACAGATTTTGAATCCCGTAGCAGTGAATTGTTCTGCTAAATCAGATGTAGATTTTGTGACTCAAAACTTTACAGCAGAAAAAAATATTCTTACGCTGAATAATTTGCTCTTGTATACGGAAAATATTTGCCATCTTGTAGGAATTATTCTGTCATTTCATATTAGGCAAATTAATCTCTCATGCACCCAAACCAATGTATTCAAACTTAATTCTTTACGTATACTAATTTTGCATGAGCTTAATTTCCAAAAATGTCATGCAGGAAACTGATATAAGATTAATGGGATTGAAACACCTACTGATTTGTATTGAATTATTATAGAAAAATTCCATGACACTCTAAGCAGTAATTTTCTAGGCACACAACTCTTAACTCAGAATGTCAACGATAATGAATAAGATCCAGGAGAGTGGCTTGGAACACATTGCTTCAGTCTTCATACCTATGTTTTTTGCTCTCCCTCCTGGAAAAAGACACAAAATCTGTCTGTGTATATATTTAAAATAAAAAAGACTGTTTTCTATATTACAAATGGATTGGAATGCTAGCACTAACATTTTGCTCTGATATATGGCCTGGTCGAATCTTTCATAACCTATGCTATTTACTATATATTAGTGTTTCAAAAGCCTTTATTTGTATATATAGTGCTCATTTAAATAAAAGACCATTATGGTTTTTGAAATAACACCCTAAAAATAGGTGAAATTAGTACATTAATTAGGCTGTGCATCTAGGACTGGCGGTAACCGCAAAAGCACATGTTCTACAAATGAAAAAGTAAATGAAAAAAAATACTTTTTTTAATGCAGGAGACATCCTGGAGAAGTAAAATGAGACAGTCCATCATGGTTTTAAAATCAGTTTTGATAAGCGATTTTCTATAGAACTTTATTGCATATCAGGTGTCACGGATGGCATAATAATTGTTTATGGACTGTTCTGTTACGATTATTGATTCTGGACTTCCATGTTTTAAAACCTAATTATAATCACATACATAATTACTGTATGTACTGTAGTTTGTAACAGAGATGTAATGTATGTGACAATATATTATGTCACATTAGGAGCAAAATATTACCAGAGTTATATTTTTGTTTTATAGCAGTTTCGGCATAATTAGTGTCTTACTATATAAATGGTTACCAATAAAAGTACAAATTATTGCTTTCACTATGGGCAACATTATAGCTCTTGTTATTTGGAAGAAGGAAAAATGGCACTCTAAATAAAAATAGTCATTGTAGAGGCGTGAACTTGAACCTAGAAAATCAACTCATAGGACCACGGAGTCTTAGCAGGTGCTAAGAGGTCGAAATTACATCTCTGTCACGCTATGGGATTTAGTTCAAGGGAAAGTTGAAAGTGTTGTAACTACCTGTCTTCTAGTGGAGTTTCTACATTAGGAGGTCAGCATTAAGGTGTTATCAGGTATCCACAAGAGGAACCTGCATGCTGGTGAAGGCTGCTGATGAGATACATTGAATCCATTTATCTGCTGCAGGTACCTGTAGCAATGGAAAGCTGCTACAAACTCCCCTCTTCACCTCAGACAGTTTAATAAGATCAAAAGTCTCTGCCATCCTCAATGAAAATCAGTATAAACATAGGAGTGATTGTAAGCCTAAGGAACTGGGCTTTGTAATGAGATCTCATCATCGTTTAGTTGGCTTAGGGTAAACAGTGTTCTTCATAAACTAAACTTCCCTTATAGATAAAGGAAATGAAACTAAGCAGCAAATGACAGTAAGGACAGAGAGAATAACTGAACCACTTCCTTGTCTGTATTTTGTTAAGAAATGTCTATGTTTAAATAGATTAAATCCTTTGCCTCAGTAACCTGAAAGGTGATGAAACAAAAGTCCAGCTTGGAGGGTGTCAATGTAAATTTCAGTGGAATTACACTGGCATAAAACAGGTGTAACAGAGAAGAATCAGAGTTTAATTACCATTGTATATATGTGATATCTGATTCTCCAAATGTGTGAGAGTATGGATGTTAAAAGAGAAAAATCTGAATGCAAGGATTTGTTTTAAGAGCTTCCATGGAAGAAGAGTGTCAAAGTCAATGGAGTTCTGCCTGAAACGAATTTACCCTATAGAAATTAGCAATAACATGCATATCAGTGAAGTTAATGATGGTATGACTTGTGGTTGTCCTATCAACTAAATTGTCTTTACCAAGCCACAGCTAATTTGTAGAAGTGGAACCTAGCTGATCCATCATACACACAAACCATTCGTCATATTCTTTTCAGTTCAATGACACGAGTACGTGGCACAAATTGCAGTCCCTACTACTTTCTTTTTAGCTTAAATTTTTGTTGACAATAAGCCTAACTTGACAACGAATCCAGTAGAGGCATTACCTGTAATATCTTCTTGAAAATATTGTCTAGGTTTAGTTCAACAATCTTTCAGATAAATTATAGCCCTGGTCTTTCACCACAAACATAAATTTGCTTTAGTTCGATGATGTTAGTTCCAGTTTGGCTATTACTCTGTCTAAATTCAAGGAAAGATGACAAAGAAGCCTGGTCTGGGTTTGCCAGCCAGAAGAAGGCACCATGAACCAAGAATGTACACATAACTGACGACAAAAATATGGAGTTTGGTATTATCTGAAATAGTGACCACAGGCACATCTCCTAATATATGAACTCACCTCCCAAAGCAAGATCCTTAACTGCCAGATCTGAGTAGCTGGCAGAGGAAAATTCAAAAAAGAGATCATCTGTCCTACTTATGCTCTGTAATTTTAGAGGCATGCTCATAGATTAGAGATAAATGAAATTCAAAATAATTGGAGATTAGATTAAGCTCAGATGTACATCTGAAAAAAAGGAGGATATTTATTTGATGCTCACTCAAACTATCTGCAGATCTCTTGACTCTGCAAAATTTGATTGAAAGCCTTGTGAAAAGAGGCTATGTCTTGATATTTTGTCATATCTGCTTTTAAATATGGGGGAAGACATGCATGTAAAAGCATACGCAAATAAAAATGAATGGGGACAGAAAGTTAAATGATTTTTTTCAGACCTCCAAAAAAAGTTTGGTTGGATTTTTGGGTGTAGTTTTAGATGAGATTCTTATTTAATTTAAAATTATGTATTCTGTCATGCCCTAGATTTCCTAGTAAAAAAGAAATTGAAGTCTAGCTATACTAAATTAATATAAAATAATATTAATATTTAGTACTCAATGCATTTTACCAATTTTAAGGATGACATTTTCCAAAGAGTCAAAGGCACTTAAGATCTTAAGGCCCATTAACTTTCCTTCCTCCCCAATTAATCTACACAATTGTCCTATGAAATATGTAAGTATTATCCCCATTTTATACATGGGAAGACTGAGACATCAAGACTAGAACTGATCCAAAACACTCAAATATACATATTTTGGTGAATTTTCATAGTTTCAAAGACTTTAAGTCCAGAAGGGATCACTATGATTATCTAGTATGACATTCTGCACATCACTGGCCTCAGAAACTCATCTAGTAATTCCTGCATCAAGACCATAACATCAGGAAAGCATATCTTTTAGAAATACCTCCAATCTTGATGTAAAGATGTCACATGATGGATGATCCACCACACTGAGATAAGTTGCTTCAGTGATCAATTACCCTCAGTGTTAAGAATTTGAGCATAGAATATTATGCTCTTTTCCAGTAGATTAAAGTGCCATCTACTATCAGAAATATATTCCTCATGTAGGCACTTATAAGCTATAATCAAGTGATCATGATTTTGAATACTGAAAAAAAATGTGGAACATGATTTCTATAATTCTGCCTTTCCCCCTTTTTCAATTAACTGTAGACACGAGCCAATTTTTTTTTGCCACCTTTACTCACAGTGAGTAGGACACTTAAAGAAGTGTTTTTTCAGGCGGAAATTAAAGCTGGAGGAGGCATTTCATTTTGGGTCATAGAGGGAATGATAAGCATGTTGGGCAGCATGGAAGAAGATGCAGAGACGGGGGTAGGAGGATGTGAAGAGTTAGTAGAGATGTTTGAATGATTTATTTTCAATTCACTAGCAGTTCTGAAAAATCAGGAAAAAAATTGTTTTGGGTCAGCCCAAAACAGAATTTCTTTGCATTTTTTTGTTGAACAAACAAGTAAAAAAGAAATCTTAGAATAAAATATTTTGTTAGATCTTAAACCAAACATTTAATTTTGATTTAGAAATTTTATTAATATTGCATTTTTAAAATTGAATGAAATTACAGAACAAAAGAGCTATTTTGTATCCAAAAATCAAAATGTTTAATTTTGAAAACGGTAAAGTGAAATGTTTCAATTTGTTCAGAATTTGTAGTTTATTTTGACCAAAACAATTTGGTGAATTCTATCTGAGTTTGCAAAATATTTGAGTCAATCCAAATCTGCATTTTTCATCCAAAAAAAAAAAGGGTTGGATGAAAAATTTCAACCAGATCTAGTTAGTCAATGTGAATGTTTTTAAATGCTCTATGTCCTCCAGTTCTCTGTTGCAAAGGGCGATGAATATCTAAGAACTTGAATAAAGAAGCATCACACACCAGATCACATTTGGTCCAAATCACCCTACATTCATCAGCATTTGGAATGGATTGAAGTATGGTGTCTTTGAGACAATTAAAGGGTTTTGGAGGAGGTTATGTAGAGGAAAGGGCAAAAAGGGCCTGTGTTTAGAATCTCTCAGTATGAGGAAGTCAGGCAAGCACTCCCGTAGCATAAGTCTCAGCAGGCTGCTTCTGGAAGAGGATGGCACGATCAGTCATATTTTCAAGGAAAGCTTGGAGTCCTGCTTCGACCACCAGGTATGCACTAATCATTATATTATTTACAGGAACCTATTTATAATTTTTCTCCACTTGCCTTGCTCTCCAGAAAGCAGGGCAGTCCAGAGGACAAAAGTGCACTATGGCACTTAATTAAAATTATCACACTACATGTTTTTCATCAAAGGTTCAGAAAGAAAATGAATTAGTATAAAAATAAGTCAGCAGCTAATGGTTAGTCTACTGGCCTCTCCATCTCAGGAATAATGGTTGCAAATCTTGGCATAGCTTACCAGTGAAATTGAATTGATCAGTAGCAATAGCAGGAAATACATTCACTGTATTTTTAACTTTATTCATATAACTAAGTTCACATTATGTCAAGACTTTAAATGCATCACTTGTTCAGGAAAACATAGTTGTCCACAGAGCATGGATCTCTTTCTTTAAAAAAAAAAAGGAAGAGATTTCATGGAAAATGGTGGAAAAGTCTCTAAGTTCATTTTAGTTTATAAATCATTGACCAGATCCTCACCTCTTATAAACTGGTGCAGCTCTACTGAAGTTTGGACCCAAACTCCTCCTCTTCTACTATCCCAATGGCACATTTGCAAGGGATACTGGATTAATAAGGGTGTGGCACATGTGCTGTAAGAAACTGCTCTTCATTTCCTGGCCCCCGTCACCTGACATTGTTCCGTGATAATAAAGTTTATGCATCTGTCACATAACAGGGATCAGTGACGACTCTCACAATGGGTCCTGATCAATATCAGCAAGAATTTCGCTACAAAGAAAACAGTTTGGCTGGCATGGGGACAATAGGAGTTCATCTTATTCTTCTGTACATGAAATCAAAGAGACAATCCATGCATCCTGTACAAAAACCTTCACTGGGATGAGGCATACTCAGAGCACAAAGTTTTCCAGATATACGCAGTCAGGAAGTGGAAATTTGTCTCTTGCAATTATGGATTTGACGTGTAGCCCTCCAACCCCCTGGATGCTCTAAAATTAGTAGGATTAACCCAGGGATTTCAGGGCATTTGCAGAAGGCATGAATTGAAATTGAGAGGAAAGTCCTTTCTGTATTGTTTCCTATCCTCTACTTGTCCCTGTCAGACTATGCTGATATGGACTATAAATTCACACCTGGATCAAGCTCTTTCACTGAAGTGGTGATTTCATGAAAGAGAGAGGGGAGAAGTGGAAATGTATACTAACAGGATCAGCTTTAAATGTTGTATGTACTTCTCCAATGGGTTTTATGGAAAGATATTTCCTGTGTTGTGTTGCTGTATTCAAATCTTCCTTCCTTGCAGTTGGAAATGGGGTAATGATAGGACTTCAGCTCCCCATAGTATGATAGATCAAGGGCAATTATTCATGGGCTAGCATGATTGAAAGCCCAGAGAGTGAGTGGGGCCACATGTACTTACTTTTATTACATAGGAATAGGATTGACAGCATGCACTCACACACACACGCACACACACACACACACAAATATTAAGAAGCAGCTGAGCTATTTAGCAGAAAATATCTCATTTTGATCAAAACATCCTTGGTTAAAAACAAAACAAAAACAAGAAGAAAATATGAGATTATCAGCATGACTTTTTCCCACATAGCTATATGTTCATGTTTCAAAGTTTCCCCATGAGGTATCATCAATCTCTACCATTTTGGAGACTCTGTTAACAAGCAGCATAAAAAGTAATCACAGCAAACTAACCTTCCAAGATGGGAATAAGATTTCTAATCCTTCTTCATGCAGTGGCGAGTACTGTGAATACACAATATTAAAGAAATATTTCTGCATAAAAAGATATATGTTAATAAAATATTAATGTAATCTTTGTAGCTAGTTTTATGAGTAGCATTATGTATTTTTTGCATTCTTGTTGAATCAGCAAAAACAAACACTTCTTAAAACAATACCACTGATACATTTATATTCACAGTACTATTTACTGTAGGAGCTTAAGCATTCACATCCACAGTCAGCACTGTCTGTAACTATGAGGCACTAATCTGCATGATTATCATACAGAAGTTTGTATGCAGATTCAGCGGCAACATAATAAGTATGTACAAAAGAGCTATACTGTGTGTACAAGCTATAACTATTCATATTTTAATTTCTCAGCACAAGGAAATACCTGTGTTGAGCAACATAATAGAAACATTTGACAAACAAGTTTTGATTTATATATGAATTTAAATAGTGACTTTTTGAAATTAAGCACTGTTCTTAAACGCTTTTAATAGGTTCAATATGTGGTATTGTTACTTTTATAAAGCATCTAGGATGACTCTTGAAGCAAGCAAAGTGGAATGGAGGTCATGTAATTCCCTCTTTTCCTATTACTTTTTTGAGATCTCAAAAATCCATAATGTGTTGTTACAGTATTAATCTATGAATATTCATAAATTATTATGTGCAACCATGAATGCAACCATTCATTCAAAAATGTTACATAAATCAGTTCGACTACAAATATTTATGGCTAATAATACATTTGGAATTAACCATGTACTTACCTAATGCTTTATGTATGAATTTGATGTGATAGTATTCCTGTTGCTATTATTTCAACACTGTTTTATGATTTGTTTTAATATAATCAGAATTTATATTGGATTTGGGTGGTAAATGGATGGATTAAATGATGAGTTTCCAGGTCTTGATTCAATTTTGCTGTGAATATACAGAAAATAAAAATGCTAACTTTACATGAAACTATGAATACTCTGAAACCACTATAGTATAAGAGCTAGTTATCTGACAAATGGATCTTAAAATTGTCTTAACATTTTAAAAGGATTTTTATGTGCCTATGTGTTTCTGTTTTCTTTTTAATTGAATGAGTGACTATACAAGACAATCTTGAAGACTGTTGGTATGCAGAATTCATTCACTGGTAGCATCTGTTTCCTTCTAATACCAGGTGTCATATGTGATGGGGTACACACATCACTCTTGCGCCTCCTGCTGGTTGTCTTGGGAATTAGTTCTGCATGCCAGAGTACTCTTTTCGGGTGGAGCCTCCCCACCATCACTCCTGCTCTAGGACCCACATCTCTTCCAGGACAGGGCAACCTCTTCAGTGAAACAGCCCTCTAACTATGCCACACACTGTGCTCCCCCCTTTTGGGGGACCTGCTGTTCAGTGTTCAGCTACTTCCTTTAGTGGCTACTGCAGTAAATTGGCTACTTCCTCATGGCCCCAGCATCCTCTTTGCCTCAGGGCCTCAGCCTGCAAGCCCCAGTAGCCAGCCAGGAGCTGTGTCTGGCTCCCCTGTTTCCTGCTCACAGCACTGCTCTGTCCAGGGTGTTGGCAGTTCTCTCAGCCCTCCAAAGACATTCTCCTTCCTCCCTGGGCTCCCAGCAGAGAACTGTCTCCTCTGCCGTGCAGCTCCGTTTTTATATGGGGCTTTATGGCTCTGATTGGCTGTGCCCTTCAGCCCTTCTCTGATTGGCTGCTTCTGCGCAGCCACCCTAGGACTGCTTTTAATGCTTTTGCTGCCAGTGAGAGGCAGCTGTCCCATCACATCATATACCAACTAGGCAATATGTAATTGTAATATAGGTGGAATGTAAAGTAAAGTTTGTGGTTTTTCATTAAAAATTGACAGGATTTAAGCAGATGCTTAATTGACAGATGTAAGCTAGCATCCAGAACTCTATTTAATAAAGTATCATAGCAGTCTTACACCTGTACCAAAATGGCCTCATTCAATGGTCCTGTCACACAAAATTATTAAACATTTTAACTACTTTATCCCCTCCAGCTTTCTATTACAAAGCACAGTGAATATCTAAGAACCTGATCTAAGAACTGCCACAGATCAAATCACCATACATTCCAAGTGCAATGCTCACTTTTTTAACTTAATTTTCATTATTAAAAATGCATAGTGCAGTGCACAGAAATCAATTAAAAGTAAAAAAGAACCTATCTAATATCCCCCACTCCTCTCCTGGGGAAAAGGAAGTGACAAATAGCCACATGTGATATATGATAGTGACATCATTTCATGCACTATTGGTAGCATGCATTTCTGGAGGTGAACACAGATAATAGTGATGGGTGTGATATAAGAAACTGAGTAGAACACTAGAGGGATAAAATAATTTTCTTTACTTTTCCAAATATAAAATTTCTAAAAAGTGAATTAAATATTCATAAAAGTACCAGATACAGAGACCTTCACGTTATTTTTGGCAAAACAATGTGAAGTCTGACACACACACACACACACACACACACACACACACACACACACACACACACACACATATTGTGGCTCAATCTTGAGAAATGAGATGGTAGTTTACATTTTGTTCTCATTTACTCCTGGGTCTTCTTCCTGCAGGAACGGCCCATGAATACCAAAGGATGATATGATATGGGCATCTATCCATTAGGACCTGGATTGAGGTCACCAAACGGTTTCACACAAGCTACCAAAAAGCAAGAATAATGTGTCTTTTGATCAGTACCAATTTGGACTGAATATGAACAAGTGACCTAGAGGAAACAGTCTCCAGGGTTCGCGAGCTCCTCATTTATTAGTCTTGTTGAACATACCTCCAGAAAACACAACTCAACCTTTGTGTATTTACTTCTGGACATACTTAATCCCCTTAGTGATTCACCCATTTACCAGTCTGAGCTCTTGGGGACAGGATTATCATTTGCTATCTGTTTGCTCAGAAGATGGCACATTTTGAGTACCACTGTAATGTATATGCTATTATAATTATGCCCCCTGTATCCAGCAAGACGTATGACACTGAATTTGGAAAGATGAGTCTGAGTGTAAGGAAGAGCTAAAAGAGAGGAGCGTTGCACACACACAGAAAAGCAACTAATAGGAATTCCACCCTACCTTAATGTATGCCTCCTGGCTCATTTGCATGTAAATTGAGAGTGGATTAAAATGATATAATCAGACATTACTGCAAGAGAATCCCTTGGAAATTTAGATTAAGTATTCTTGTATCTAAGGACTATAACTCTTAATGCCCAATGGTATTAGCCAAGGAAATTCTGTGGGCACCAGGGTCATGCAGTTCTTGCCCCCCAAGGTCACAGAACAACCGAGCTGCAGTTTTACACCCACTTCCACAGACAAGTCACCATTCTCTCACTATATGGGAGGTTTTGGCCAGTGTACCTTTGTAGTCACAGACACATTAGCAGTGCCCTTGTCCTTCTTAGCTTGCTTCCAAAAACTTTAACATGGATAGGGCCCCATTAAAGCAGTGCTCTGAAGCACTCTGAGTCCCCATTCCAACACTTTATGGGAGTAGGACCAGAATGCACTCTGTGGCTGGCCTCTCATATGAATTGTTCCATTCACTGTCAGACCATACATTGGAGGAGTGAGGATATTAGAATTTGGCCATGATGGTTTAAATGAGTTTATTGATCTATTTCAACTTTCTCAAAAATGTTAGATTTTTATCTCATTGAGTTGTGTTTTTAAATGGTGATGGCTGAGCACCTGTGAACATTACACAATAATGGTTTTGATATGCTATAATAAGGATGGAAGAAAACTGTACTCCAGATATGCAGAGATAATCTGAAGCAGTCATTTAACAGGTAGTTGCTTAATTAAGAAGGACTCTTATAGATTTTTTACCTTTTTTATATCTTTTAAGTGTTGGTTTATTTTATGACAGTGTACTCCATAAGGCTTTATGGGGGGTGCTTACAAAGGTATATATGATGTAACTGGAATAGAGTTTTGCTACATATGCATGTAACATATCTATGTAAAGATTATGATCTATTGGTTATGTTCATTCTAGTTGTATGCAGGCACCATTTATGTGTTCAGAGTTATGAACATTGGCTGTATAATTGCTTGGTCACTTCTTGGGAAAGGAATGTGCTCAGTCAGGAAGCATTTAATAGACAAAAGAGCTTGGAAGACTCCAATCCACATAAGAAGTCTACCAGAGGACATTCAAGGTAGCATGTGGGCAATGGCTGCTCCCTGCAAGTGCTAAGTCATGCATGAGCAGGTGACTTGTCCATGTGCTTCCAAATCTCCATTCTGTGACTGGATTCTACACAGGGGGGAGGAGGGGATCTCCACCTACAAGACAGAGTCTATTTAAATCCCTGGGAGACCCCTCCATGAGGTCTTCAGATGGCTAAAGAAGGAGCCCCCCCCCCAGGATACTGAAAGGAAGCTGAAACAAAGGACAGTGTGCAAGGGATGTGAGTGATTGCTGGACCCAGGCTAAAAGGAGATTAGCCTGAAAAAAGGAGCATTCTGGAACTGGTGAGGATCTTATCTGTATTTAAACTGATTAGACATAGATTTGCGCATTTTATTTTCTTTTGCTTGGTGACTTACTTTGTTCTGTCTGTTACTACTTGGAACCACTTAAATCTTACTTTCTGTGTTTAATAAAATCACTTTTTACTTTTTAATTAACTCAAGAGTATGTATGATTTCTCTGCAGCTTGAGGTCTTCAAACCAATTTTGAGGATTTCAATAACTCGGTCCTGGGATAGGGGTTGTTATAAAATTGGATGGGTGGGGTTCTGTGGCCTGCCTTGTGCAGGAGGTCAGACTAGATGATCAGATTGGTCCCTTCTGACCTATGAGTCTATGAGTCTATGAGTAATACCTGGGGGAGCAAACAGCTGTGCATATCTCTCTATCAGTGTTACAGAGAGTGAACAATTTATGAGTTTATCCTGCATAAGTTTTATGCAGGGTAAAACAGATTTATTTAGACCCCATTGGGAGTTGGGCATCTGCGTGCTAAAGACAAGCACACTTCTGTTAGCTGTTTTCAGGTCAACCTGCAGCTTTGGGGCAGGTAATTCAGACCCTGGGTCTTTGCTGGAGCAGGCATGAGTGTCTGGCTCGGCAAAACGGGGTGCTGGAGTCCTGAGCTGGCAGGGAAAACAGGAATAGAAGTAGTCTTGGCACATTGAGTGGCAGCTCCAAAAGGGGTTTCTGTGATCCAACCCGTCACATATTTCATAACCTTTTGCGTAGTGAGAACAATGGCAGAAATCCCTGATGACAACTTCTCATATGGAACATGCTGGGTCAGGGTACATCTTAAACCCTACAAAGCACTTGGGAGTAAAGATATGGACTAATAATTCTTTATTGTTTGATCTAATAATGGGGTAACTTTTCTAAAGAAATATGGGCCAGATTTATCGAATGGATTTATAAGCATTACAGATGGATGGGACAAGGAAATGTGTAATGGGACGGATACCCTGAAAAATATATATTTTATTATCTTTACGGGGGGAGAAAAGTGAAACTTATATAGACTGAGACTCTGAGCCATCTCACATTTCTCCCCACTCCTCCCCTTTCTCATTACAACTAATTATCCCTTTCTTTAGCCTAAAGCTTCTTCTTGCCCAGGCAGATCTTGAAAGTAGCAAACCCAAATTTTCTATGACAATCTGCAGCAAGTTATGTTTGCACTTTTCAATCCTTGACAGTTGTGCTCAGGCAGCACAGAATCGGGACAACTAAAATTAGGTAGCATTTAGAAATCTAGTAAAATAATTGAGATTTTTTTCTTCTTTGTATCAGGGAAGAGTTGCATAGAGATTAATTGGTATATTGCAAAAATGGATTTAAAAAGTAGCTCACTTTTGACATTTAAACAATCAGTTGTTCACAAAGTACCATGTTCAAATAAATGTTCTTAGCAAAACACTTTAAAAAAATGTAAACTGATTAGTCAATGATCTAATCAGTGATGCCATTAATTCATGTAACAATGCCACATTATGATGAATGTCACTCAAGTATGGGACACAGTTCAGGAAAACGTAGAAATTCATAACTTGTAATCTGAAAGGGTATATTGGCAGAAACAGAAATGAATTTAAAATGTTAGTTTTAGAAAATAAATCCTCTGACTGTGAATAACAATAAGCCATTATGCCACTCTTCAATAAAAAGCTTGTACAATCAGGCTATTAAGATTGAAGCAAAGTATTTGTTTGAATAACGTATGAGATGACCCAAATCCTTTTTCAGTTTCAAAGTGAACTTCTTGACAGTTTAATAAAAGTTTGGTTAATTTCTAAAAATCATTTTTTTTTCATTTTTAAGTCTTAACTGGGACCAGAATGTAAATATCAAAATATTTTGAAGGAACCTGTTCTAATGAAATTTCCATCCCAGTTTTGGAGGTTCAGGAAAGTTTTCTAACCTGTAGCTTCAATTTTAACCTCCATCTTTTTTGAGGTTTGCTCATAAGGGTTTTTTGCAAATATTTATAGCCAGGATATCTGGTTTTTTATTTTATTTTTTTTATACCAAATGGGAAACATACATACTACAAAGCAACCCATAAAATAAACCAAAATTGAAATGAAATTAAATGAAGGAGAACTTAAATTAAAATGTCTTCATTAATTTCTGAGACAAGTGGATGAGGTAATGTCTTTTACTGGACCAACTTCTGCTGGTGAGAGAGACAAGCTTTCATGCCAAACAGAGTAGCTCTTCAGGTCTGGGAAGGGAACTCTCAGCATCACAGCAAAACACAAGGTGCAACAGATTGTTTAACATATTTTAAGGAACCCATTCAAGGTTGAGTGACCTATTAATACTTCTGCAGTCCTATGACAAAAAAAGGGGGTTAGTGGGTTACGGATTGTTGTAATAAGCCATAAATCGAGTGTCTCTGTTCAATCCATGATCTTTAGTGTTTAGCAGAGTAATGAATTTAAGCTCCCAAGCTCATCTTCTGAAAGTATTATGCAGATTTCCTTTGAGGATGAGGATTGATAGGTCAGATATAAATTGATAGCTTTGTGAAAAGTGTTCACCCATGGGTAATAGGGTGTTTTTGTCATTTATCATTTTCCTGTGTGAATTCATTATAGAGGTGTTTAGTGCCATGGACGAGGTACACCACATGTTGTGACAGACATGTAGGATCCATGGATCTTGAAAGGTGTCTTGTAGGGGGTGTTCATCATTGTAGCAGTGGAGATATGTCTTCAGGTTTTGCATCTCTTGTTATGTCAGAGTCTGGCACTACTTTGAGTTGGTCTGTGGGGAGCTAGCTTCTGATGATGAACTTGGAGAGGTTAGGGGGGTTGTTTGAAGCTCAGAAGTGGGGGTTCAGGAAAGATTTATTTCAGGATGGGGTCCCCACAGGTATGGGTTGTAGCTATTTGATGATGACCTATATGGGTTCCAGTGTGGGGTGGTAGGTGATCATTAGGTGTGTGCAGTTGGATGGGGTTTTATTTCTGTATTGAAACAGGCTCTCTTGGGGTATTTGGGTGGCCCATTCCATGGTGTGAACCACTTATCTGGGAGAGTGTCCTTGTTTGGTGAAGATGGTTTAAAGTGTGTTAAACTGTATGTCCTGGACTTTCTCCTCAGAGAATATCCTGTGATCTCTGAGTACCTGGCTGTAGATAACAGATTTATTGATGTGTTTGAGGCGGTTACTGGATCTATGAAGGTAGATGTGGTGATCTGTGGGTTTCTTGAATTTCTATAAGATTATATTGTTGAAGCTGATTGTGGTGTCCAGCAGGCTAATGTTAATGCGAGAGTATCCCAGAGAGAGTTTAATTGATGTGTGGTGGTTGTTGAAGTTGTGTTGAAAATCTCTGATGGAGTTTAAGCCATCTGTCCAGAGGATGAAAATGTAATTGATGTATTGCAAGTATATCATTAGTTTAGTGGTGCATTTGTCCCAAAATTCTTCTTTAAGGTGGCCCATGAAGAGGTTGGCATATTGAGGAACCATTTTAGTACCAATGGCTGTTCCCATGGTTTGGACAAAGTGTTTGTTGTTGAATGTAAAATTGTTATGAGTTTGGACATGTGTTTGAGGTGGATATTTGAGGGCTGTCCATTGTTTTGAAAATATTTGAGGCAGGCAGCTATGCTATCATTGTGAGTCATGCTGGTGTATAGGGAAGTGACATCCATGGTGGCAATGATGGTGTCTCAAGGGAGGTAGTTAATATTGCATAATTTGTAGAGGAAGTCAGTTTTATCCTGGAAGAAGATGGCTCTTTGCATGGTAAGTGGTTTGAGGATGTTTTTCAGCATTCTGATACTCCTTCAGTAAGAGTGGCACAGCCAGATATGATGGGTTGACCTCGGTTTCCTTGTTTGTGTATCTTGAGAAGCATGTAGAGGGTACCTGGGGTTGGCTTGTAGGGGATGAGTTTGTAGAGTTTCCCTTGGAGTTGTTGGAGAAGAATTTGAGGATATCCTTAAGTTCTTGGGTAAATAGAGGTGAGGGATCTTCTTTGAGTTCTTTTTTTAGTAGTGATGTCAGAGATTTGTTGGTTGGCCTCATTAATGTAGTCATCATGATTGAGGACTGCAATGGAGCCCCTTTTATCTGCTGGCTTCATTACAATATAGTGGTTCTGAAGCTCACAACATTCAGGTGCTGCCGGCTTTGAGGAAATCCAAAGAGGTCCTCATATAAGAAAGCTTTTCTGTCTTTTTTTGCTGAACTTTCCACAACTGACAAGCACACCCAACCCATTCTAAAAACTGCCAGTCTGGTTATTTTGTTAACGTAGAATGAGGATGATGACCTATTTTTTACCTTTCTTTGAATCTATTGGACTCAAAGGGCCACATTTTAATCCCTTTTATTTATATTGGTGAGTAGTTACTAATATATTTCCAATGCAGTCAATGCAGTTTTCTTTTTCTGCACTCATGTGAGTAAATGATCACCAATATGTATAAGGGAAAAATAATTTGGCCCAAAGAACTTTCTTTATCTAGTAGTGATCCTCCCAGTGCCACAGCTTTTAACATACTGTACACTAAGGGCTTGTCTACATCAGAAAGTTGCAGCGCTGGTGAGGGAGTTACAGCGCTGCAACTTTGAAGGTGTACACATCTGCAGGGCATCACCAGCGCTGCAACTCCCTGTTTGCAGCGCTGGCCGTACTCCCGTTTTGTCTCGGGTGTAGAGGATCCAGCGCTGGTGATCCAGCGCTGGTAATCCAATGTAAACACTTACCAGCGCTTTTCTTGACCTCCGTGGAAGGAGGAAGCCTCTGGTAATCAAGCTGATCTCCTTTCCCAGTTTGCTCTCTCGTTCCCGGAACCCCGAGCAAGCAGGTCTCCTTCCCTGCGGTTTGCTGGGTGGCTCCGGGAACGCGAGAGCAAACCGCGGCGAAGCTGGTCTCCTTCCCCGGTTTGCTCTCTCGTTCCCGGAACCCCGAGCAAGCAGGTCTCCTTCCCTGCGGTTTGCTGGGTGGCTCCGGGAACGCGAGAGCAAACCGCGGCAAAGCTGGTCTCCTTCCCCGGTTTGCTCTCTCGTTCCCGGAACCCCGAGCAAGCAGGTCTCCTTCCCTGCGGTTTGCTGGGTGGCTCCGGGAACGCGAGAGCAAACCGCGGCGAAGCTGGTCTCCTTCCCCGGTTTGCTCTCTCGTTCCCGGAACCCCGAGCAAGCAGGTCTCCTTCCCTGCGGTTTGCTGGGTGGCTCCGGGAACGCGAGAGCAAACCGCGGCGAAGCTGGTCTCCTTCCCCGGTTTGCTCTCTCGGTCCCGGAACCCCGAGCAAGCAGGTAAGGAGAACCGCTTGCTCGGCGGTTCGGGGAACGAGAGAGCAAACCGGGAAAGGAGACCAGCTTCGCCGCGGTTTGCTCTCGCGTTCCCGGAACCCCGAGCAAGCAGGTCTCCTTCCCTGCGGTTTGCAGGGTGGCTCCGGGAACGCGAGAGCAAACCGCGGCGAAGCTGGTCTCCTTTCCCGGTTTGCTCTCTCGTTCCTGGAACCCCGAGCAAGCAGGTCTCCTTCCCTGCGGTTTGCAGGGTGGCTCCGGGAACGCGAGAGCAAACCGCGGCGAAGCTGGTCTCCTTCCCCGGTTTGCTCTCGCATTCCCGGAACCCCCCTTGAAGCCGCCCAACAGCGCTGCAGTGTGGCCACATCTAACACCACTTGCAGCGCTGGTTGCTGTAAGTGTGGCCACTCTGCAGCGCTGGCCCTATACAGCTGTACTAATACAGCTGTAACAACCAGCGCTGCAAAATTTTAGATGTAGACATGGCCTAATTGTTTATGCAAAGACTGCTATGGACATGCGCTGTGTAGTATTTGAAGGTGCTACAGGGATTTGGCTCCCTAAGAATTTGTAAGATTTGTTTTGCCATTTCAGTCCGTTAGTGACCTGGAGTGCTACTAACTTAAACATCCAGATTTCATGGCAATGCTTTTCACTGACTAAAGCTTGTGCTCTATAGCTCTTCTGGATATTAACAAACACAGATTGACTTTGTCACTCAGTGCTAAATAAAGGGGAAGATGTGTTCAGTTTAGAAAATTAGCTGTCAGTCATAGCAGAATATACCTAAGCAGGAACCATAGAAGCTCTCATTAAACTGTATTTATAGCAAAAGAAAAACTTCGCTAAATGGTTATACTCCATTTTAACAAACATTTTGCAATGTAAACTTAGGTTTTGATAATGTTGCCCCTAATTTACACGTTTAAAAAAAAATCTCATCTATGCACAATCTTTTTAAACTAGTTCAGTTAGGACCTGATTGTGCCACCTTTGTCATAATGAGTATCACGTTAGTAGAACTATTGTGGGGGTGGGAGGAATAGAGACTATTTGCTGTGAGTACTACTTCTCATTGTGAATAAGAGTGGCAGAATCTGGTTATTAGTTCACCAAATTCTGTGACTATATAACGTAATGTATTATCACTAACAAACATTGACTATAGTCAGAAAATATTATAATTTTCATAAAAAATCACTGGGGAGCACTCAATTATTAATATTCAATATTAGCATACAATGTTTAGTAGAATTTGAATTGTGTGAGATGGAAGGAATTGAAGTAAACCCTCAACATTTGCCTCCCTCTCTTCTACAGGTCAAATATCCTAACAAGATTATTAAGACTTAGAGGTATCTAAAAGTATTGATTCTACCAGCTTCTTTAGGAACATATGTTTCATTGCTTAGTTGATCATATATCTAAAGTGTCTCCTGAGCTCTTCTGATTTCAGTGTAAATCCATTATTTCTTGACTCTTTTTTATACTGTGTTTTATTGCAGAGATGAGGATGCTGCATGTGTACAAACACCTGGGCACATGCTAGCTTGGGTTTCCAGTGACATCAAATGTATACACTTTACATATTCTGTTTTTAAGTGTTTTTCATTACTATCAAAAGAACAACAATGAAGAAATGCCTTTAACCTGTTCAGATGGCCCGTTTCCTGGTCTTCAACAACAACAAATAAACAGATTTTCTCATTGTTGGGTCAGGTGTCATTGACTCTTATTCATATGTAGGATCCATAATTCTCCCAAATTTCCTTTTGTCTTTTTTTCTTCACCTTCGTTGGTCTAACATCCCCCTCCTTTCTAAAAAAAAAATATTAGGAATGTTTTAAATAAGTCCCATAAGTATAAATTAAGCAGCCTCAGCTACTTGTTTGGTTTGCTAGAGGGTAATTATCCTATGAATGGACCAGGATTTGATTCCTGGCCTTCTTCTGATCATATCTTTGTTAACTACTTGTTTCCTTTCTGTTCCCAGACATTTCTGGAATACTCACCCAAGGATCTAAGGATCCAAAGTGTATTATAAACCAACGAATATTAACTATTATTTTGTATAGCTAGACATATGATAGTTACATGAAGTAGAATATCTCCTAAATGCTTACGAGGGATAACAGGCACTATGGAATAATCCTTAAAGCTTTTCACCTGACCATTGCTAAGCCAATCATGCATACATGCAACACCCTATGGTTACATTTGTGCCATACTCAGTGAGTTATATTGCTCCAAAGGAAATTCAAAAAAGATTAATAGGAACCTGTTAGTATAAACAAGTACCTGAAAAAAAAGGGACATGTTGTACTTTATTCTGTATGTTTAGTGTTTGTAGCATAACTGGACACTTTGTAATCAGGTTTGGTAGTAGATTCGTTGGGTTTAATAAGAAGGCAAGCGAGCTGTAGTGGCCAGCAATATTTTATTTTTCACTTGTGACGCACTACTGAAACTGCTCTTTCCTCCACATTTCTAAATGATTATGTCCATCTATATACATAGTCTCCAACTGGATAGTGCTTCATATTTTTCTTTTAGTAATGTACATTGACTCTAGATGCTTTACCAGCTGGCTGCATTCCCCTCATATAGCAATTCACTATGAGCCAAATCCCTCCCACTGATGTCAATGAGAGTTTTGCTATTGACATAAATATAATGAGGATTTGTACCTATATGAATTAATATTAAGATTAGAACCTGTGCTGCCAATAAGAATTTTGCATGCTACCATTCTAAGCAAGTTCAACATGTTGAATGGTTCAAATCACTCACCTTCTTCTAGTTGTTATACTACAAGTAGTAAATTATATTCAGCGGGAGATCCCAGGCTGGGAGTTAGCCTAATTTATTCGTTTTAGGCCTTCACAGACTACAGTACTGAAAGTGAGTTGGAAACTAAGGTCTTTTCTTCAAGTAATTAGCAGTATTAAAAATGCAAAGAGTTTTATACATTCCTGCATTACAACATCCAGGCTTTGGAGGATAGATGATAGGCTTTTCATATGTAGTGGTAAGTTAAAAGCGAACAAGCTGACACTTTATTTTTCAAGGCTAATTCTCACTTTTTCCATACCAGTCACTTCATATGGGAAGCGACAAGGGTTCTCCTGAATGACCAAAAGGGTACAGTGTCAGGACAAGTGTTTGTACAACAATTGTTTTTTTCAAACAGTAGCTGCTACAACTGTTCCACCTGCTAAATAATTTCTATAGGAGAGTCTGGATTGGAATTTTTATTATTCTTTCAGCAGTGGCAACTCTTAAAAACTATTCTTTCTTCACTCCTAAAATGTCTAAAAATGAGAGATGCATAGAGGTGTGGATATTTGTGTGAAGTGTGTGTGCAATTGTGTGTGTGGGTGAATGAGGTGTTAAGGTTACTTGAAGAAACAGGTGTCTGCTTTGACCTCATAAGTAACTAAAATATATGCTTATTTTACTTCTGATGTACCTTCACCCTTTTGATTTATTCTACTAAAAACATCCATTCTTCTTACCAATGAAACAAAATAAAATGCATTGTATTGTAATTCCCTGTAATATGCAAAATGAATTCTAACTGAAGTACTTTAGACTGTGGCTCTGAAATATGTTTTGAAAACTTAAGCAATTTAGCTCATAAACTGTCAGCTGTAACACCTGCTTGGATGTAAATTTAACAATCTTGGATGTAGATGACATTATGTTTGATGTTAAGTTGTTAGTTGTTTTTTTCATCTTACTGCTGTATCTTGGACTGTTTTTAAATTGTTCTGCCTAAGTCAGTTTGGAAATGGCTTATTTCAAAAAGATTCCTTTTGCTTTTTTGTCTCATCGCCTATTACATAAGTTACTTAAACTGCTTGTACTAGTCTCTGCATTTGCTTAATTTCAACATTCTTCAGCCTTGCCAGACAGAAGCCATGTTTTCATTTTTTCAGTGACAAGTTGTCAAGTTACATTCCATAGAAATGCTTTTTTGTTGTTCTGTATAGCTTCCTTCTTCAAATTCAAGAATGACACCAGCTAACATGGCATTAACACAGAGGAACTTCTCTGAGACATTATTCCAACCATGATGGAGTTCCACTAGCAGCCAGTGACTTAACATGTTTCATTTAAAAATAAACTTCAGGCAAACCACTGATGTATATTTAGCAAAAATGTTAAACAATTGACATCCTCCTGTTGCTGAGCCATAATCCTGAAAGATTAAAAATATATTTTTTTCTCATTTGTAACATTATGCTTCTCTGAGGATTGCCATTACCAGAGATGATTTGTGACTGTGGTTAGCTAAAGAGAACCACCCAAAATGCTGCTCTTTTTTCTTGTTTTTTTTCTTCCCATCCGGAGCATTTTCAGTAATTCCAGAGGGGTTGATTTTGATACCCTTACTTATATGCAGTTGTACCAAATTCTTTGAATAGCCCCATTGTTTACGAGAAGGCCATGATAAATACAAGTAGCAAACAGTGCTGACAGGGAAGAAGAGACAAGTCAACATTCAGATCCATCTTTCTATTTCACATGAAGTCATGAAGAAATGCACTTACTGTAACTATGGAGATAATATATACAGGGGAAGGAGGAATGCAGGCATTAGAAAAATAAAATAATTCTAAACATACAACAACATTAGGCAACATGCCTGCTTTTCCATGGTGTTGCAAGAGAGAATGGTGAAAGAGTGAGGCTGTGTGGCTGCTATATGGACCACATTTGGGGGTAAAGAAATGTAAAGAATAATGATTGTATCAGAACTTGCTGAGACCACTAACTATATCCACAAGATTGGTGTGGAACTTTCCTTGCCATAAGTTTTCAAACATAGTTTCTCTTCTCATTGGGCTGGAGATTACAGGAGTTTCTGAGAATTGGGCCCACAAATGTCAATGGCTTGATCATATTTTCTCAATTAACACAATATAAGTCAAACCATTCACAAAGCAATCTATTTTTTTCTCAAATATATATGCCATTTGAAAATAATCAGTAGCATGCATGAGCAAACTGTAGACAATTTGTGGATTGTCTCATGTTATTATTTGGATTTCAACATTAGTGACCGACATAACATGGTCATGTGTTCTAGAACATGATTGGATGACCTTAGCTTTCTACAAGAGGAAGCAAGTTTAATATAACCTGAGATCTGATTGTGCCATTTAAACACAGACCTTTGTGGGGCAGTGTGAAGTCACATTTTTAGTCTACATATATGAAGGTTAGAATAGAAAATATCTGGGTGTATTTTTTTTCTTAAATGAGGGAGAGAGTAAGAAGCAGTAATAAATTCCTGGGCTAGTTGTGTTGAGGTTACTCTCTTCACATATTAATAATACAATGGTAATAAAACAGATACTCTCATTCTAACTGTGAAGGAGACTTTCTCTAATTCTTGTCTTTCAGGGAACCTGTTGCACCACAATATTGAAGTTCTTACATTATTTATCTAGCCAGTACATATCATGAAATCAGCAGTCACATCATTTCCCAATTAAGTTACCTGTCACGTCTCTCAGCTCCCAACCATGTATTAGATATGGGCTGGTTGCAAGTATTGCACATAAGAAACCGAAAAACCTCATGTAGTTCTGAATATAGCCCAGTTGCTCTGCATTATCTCTGGGGTTCCTCAGCTGCTCCCTTTCAGCTTATCTGCAGTATGACTCCAATACAATCACATGTTATATAATACTGCGTTGGTTGTTGTCTCTGTGACCTTTGTGAACAGGGTTCTGCAGGGAGGAAAGGCTCCATGTAAAAGGTTAATTCTTATGATTCTCTGGGGAAGACAAACAACTCATGGCAAAATGAAGCATAGTACTTGAAATATATCAATATCTTGGAGTACAGAATAAATAGAATGTCTTTTAAACCTTTAACCTTAATAAAGTAAAAATAAACCTATAAGAACTTACAAGTTGGAAAGCTTTGTTTCAGTAAGTTGTAATACAAAATGGATAAGAAATCCAAACTTTTTATTTTAGCTGTCTATAAATTCTAGTCTCATTTCTACAGGAATTCATCATGTTCTTTTTTTTTTAATTACTTATTCTTATACTTTTTTTTCCTCTCCTTCCTGGACAATATTTTTATACTCCCTTTCCCAACAAAAGAAATTGTGGTACTTTTTCAAGAGCTTAAGCATTTTACTTGGAAATCCAGCCTTGTTGTTGTTCATGTCACAAGTATTATAGGTTGAACAGAAGCATAGTCAACACATGTTGCTATGTTGCTTTTCCTTCAAGAATAGCTTCTTATACATTTGTATTCAGTTGATATTTTCAGTGAAATCTCTTTAAAAAAATCTTTGAAATCATCACAATACATGTTACAAATTCAACACAGTCTCTGTTACAATTAAAAAGAACCTAACACAAAAGCATATAAATGTAATATTTTCAAGATGGTATGATGATTGATAGTTAATTTAGAAATGAATAGTTACTGTGTAACAAGATCTGAATATACAGAATTGCATGTATGTCAATTAAATAAATTCAGATATCCTTTTACTTGCACAATTTCAAAATATTCAAATTTTGATGGAGTCATTTCAGCTTGGAGACATTTCAATTTATTCCCCAGCGGCAGCAGCATTTTTAATTACATTCTTGCTCATTAACCAGAGGCTACTGTGTATGAAAACTTTCTGTCCTCACCACACTTTCGTTTGTATGTATATCACTACTTATGTAGTACATTATCACATCAGAAGAAAAGTCCACATTTTTAGACCTTGACCCACAGACATTTTGTAGGATGTACACTTAATTCTCAAATAGGGATTTTAAAACAAATCCTTACATTGCTCAAAGCTCCCTGGGAGTAAAAAAATAATAGAGAAATAAAATTAAGAATCTGAGCAAGAGAATCACACCAAAGTATTAAAACTGATGGGCAAAAATATATTCATATTAGGACTGTTGATTAATCGCAGTTAACTCATGTGATTAGTCGCACTATTAAGCAATAGAATACCAAATGAAAAGTATTAAATATTTTTGGATGTTTTTTCCACATTTTCAATTGTATTGATTTCAATTACAACACAGAATACAAAGTGTACAGTGCTCACTTTATATTGTTATTTTTATTACAAATATTTGCACTGTCAGAATGCTAAACAAAAAAAAGTTTTTTTTAATTCATCTCATACAATACCATAATGCAATCTCTTAGTTGTGAAACTGTAACTTACAAATGTATACTTTTTTTGTTGTTGCACGACTGCAGTCAAAAACAAAACAAGATAAAACTTTAGAGCATATAAGTCCACTCAGTCCTACTTCTTGTTCAGCCAATTGCAAAGACAAAGAATTTTGTTTACATTGATGGGAGATAATGCTGCCAGCTTTTAATTTACATCACCTGAAAATGAGAACAGGAGTTTGCATGGCACTTTTGTATTTTTTGTTTTTTTAAAGCACAAATATTTGTAATAAAAAAGAAATATAAAGTGAACACTGTATACTTTGTGTTCTGTATTGTAACTGAAATCAATATATTTGAATCTATATATCTATATATAGATATATAGATATATAGATATACAGAGAAGCATGTAATCAAATTACAGCAATGTCCCATCACCATTATGTATTGCTGTGAGGGAGATAGGAAGTAAAAATATGATTAAAGTAAATGTTATACCTGCATTTACTTTTCAAAGATTGTTTTAGCTAAGATCTCCTTGAAGCTATTGAAATTTGGATGGCCTCTGAAAGCCTGTCCATTCAATTTTATGATCTCTATTTTCCAGCCTCTCCAAAACAGTGAATTCTTGTCTATCTGTAATTTTTTTAATGGCTAACCCCATTTTGCCCCTTATTCAAGAAGGCACTTAAGCATGTGCTTAACATTAAGTATATGAAAATTGCCCCATTACTCTGCCTGTCCAGAAGGAAGTCTCCACGACATTCAGGGGCACTATTGAGCAGACAGAAATAAATTTCTATCCATCCTTTTTCATTCTTCCATACCTCCACCATATCCTTACATTCACAGAAGCAGTAGGGACCATGAAACTCATAAAGAGGGAGACCCAAAGACTTTATCCACATGCATAGATTGTAATCTTTTGGGGGCAAGGACAATCTTTTTGTTATGTGTTTTTGAAGTGCCTAGGACAATGGGGTCCTGATTCCTGACTGGGCCCTCTATGTGCTACTGCAATATAAAATAAATAATTCCAATAATATGAACATATAGCTATAACTCTGAGCGAGAGTTTGGAGGAATACTTCTCAAAGACAGACTTTTTTTCTTATTAGAGTAAGAGATATAAATATGAAGACTTTGTGGGGAAAAAAATAGTAGGAGGTCAGGATTTTGACCATTAGAAAAAAATAATAAAATGGTCCAATAATGTTTAACACTGAAAATAATAGACAAGCATATTAATCTCTAATGTGACTAGTATTAGATGAGAAGTGGCAAAATTAGATGTGCAAGATTTTCATTCATGTTTCTGATGCTATTATCTACTGCAAAAACAGAATTTAATTAAATCTACTGAAATGCTAATACAAGGATATAGGGAATTTTAAAAGGAGCACACAGAAAACCAAAAGACATAATAAGTGTTCATCCCTCTCTTATTGTACCACTGAGTGGTGTGCTAATTTCTGCTGTAAGAGAGAGCTCTACAGAGCACAAATAAGAAAGCTTGATCAGCAGAATAAGAGACCAACATTTTCAGACTTGGGTGCCTAAAGTTAGTTATCTGCATTCATACATAGGTATCTACAGACATGAGCTGATAGTCAGAGCTTCTGAAAACACACTAGCTCTCAATGCTCAGTATCTCTGGAAATCAGACCACGCATTATGGATTTAGGTGCCTAACTGTGGGGAAGATGCAGTGAGCAGAGATCTACAAATTGTATATGACAATAAAGAGTGGGAATGTGAAGACAAATGTTCAACACCTGTGACTGGATTTTAGACATGAGTTGGAAACTGATTAAGGTGATTGAGCTATTTTCTTTTTTACATTCTAGTTTTTGCTCAGTTGTGCTACCTTCACTCACATAAGTGAGGGCATACTTGCATGCCTAGTGCTATTCACTTCAGTGACACTGTTTGTGTCAATAAGTGCACTCCAATGTAATGTTGGCTATTAAGGCTGTATATGAACTAGAGAGTCACTGGATGTATTACATGACGATATAAAGGCCAATGAAAGCTAGACACTGTTTAAAAAACAAAACATATGCACACATTTAAGTTAGCAAAGAGCTACTGAACTTTTCCTTTCTGGATGGATTTTGTCTGCAATCCAATTTAACTTCCTAAATAACATTAAGGCCAGGTAGCAGACAGTGTGTCTGGGAAACAACTATTACTAGTGATAATTCTTGCAGCAAGACTTTTATGGACTCCTCCCTCCTTCTTTCTCCCCCCAAATAAAAATCTCTGCTGTTCACTAAGAAGCTTGTAAAGCCCACTTTGATAAATGTTACATAGCTGTAACATTAGTGAATTTGGCTGTCACTGGACATCAGTGATGATCGATTAAATGTGGAGTTAAAAATGTGAGTATTATTTTTATGCATTTCTGTGGATTTGAGTCTCTTTTTGTAGATATTTATGTGCTTGGAAGTTGTCATGTATTGGCTAATTATGAGCATGGTTATTCATCCTTTTTAGACTGGCTTGAAACAATCTTAATTACATCTTGTTCAGTTTTTCATTTGAGTAAATTAAAGATATATTTCTCCATTGGATTCCAACTATTGACTATAATATACTGCACTAAAGCAGCATCGCTTTATTATTTAGGACTTAAAGCAATGTAGCTTCTGTCTTGTTTCTGGTATTCTGTGTTCACTTTTATGTGATCCTTCTTATCCACTCATATTAGATGATTCCACATTTTATATCTTTGATCTTTGTAAGCTATGACTGGGGCTGTAATGCTTGATGTTAACATGGTTCTCTAGAAATCTGTTTGTCCAACTTTTTCAGAAAGCCCAACTTTATGTAAATGTATAAATATGTGAACAGTAAATTGCAAAGCAAACATCCTAAAGAGATCAAAAGTATGAGTTTACATCAGCAAATTCATATGAGTTGCTAAGATAACTTGTTCTTGATGTCTTTAGGCTTCTGTGTCCTATGCAGTACAAAAGGCTCTGCTCTTCTAGGGTAGTCTGCATTACAAGCTTAAGGTAAGTATACACCCCCGCCAAAAAATTTAAAAAAAAATCTCGCAACAGTGAGTCTCAGAGCCTGGCTCTGCAGACTCAGGCTCAAAGGGCTCCTGCTACAGTGCTAAAAATAGCTATGTCGATGATCTGGCTTGAGCTGGAGCTCAGGCTCTGAAGCCCACCCCTCTACTTGGGCTTCAGAGCCCAAGCCAGAACATATACACTGGGATGGCCAAACCATAGCTTATGAGCTACATGCAGCACTTTTACTCCCATTCTCTGCCCATCAGACTGCATGGGAGGAGGAGGGACTGGGTCTTCGAGCTTGGGGCTTCTTCCCTGCGGTGGGGTGGTGAAGCTAGGGGCTTCTCCCAGTGACAACCGGTACCTGCTAAGGGGTGTGGGAGCACAATTTAACA
The DNA here is from genome assembly GCF_007399415.2 of Gopherus evgoodei. Lineage (NCBI taxonomy): Eukaryota > Metazoa > Chordata > Testudines > Testudinidae > Gopherus > Gopherus evgoodei. Next base: position 200,891,316 of record NC_044323.1, read on the forward strand.
GTTTCCTCCCAACAGCTTGTCATGCCTCTGCAGGCATGCCTCCTCTTACTCTCAGTGGCCCCTCCCTGCAGCTTATAGGGAAAGGCAGCAGCAAAAGCAGCAGGTCTCCCTTCAGTGAACAGCTGTTTGCCGCTGCTTTCCCCTATGGCGGCAGCTCCAAGCTTGCCAGCTCTAGCAGCTGCAGTGCAGGGAGTGGGCCCTGCAGCACAATGTGACCAAGTGGGGCCAGCAAACTCTGACAAAAATCTGGGCGGCACATGACCCCCACTTGCTCTCACACATCTCCTTTGGCTTCTGCCCACCAGGGAGGGGGCCTTGGGGTTTCAGCCATGCGAGGCACTCCCTGCTGGGCTGAAGCCCCAAGCTCCTGTAAGCAAATCCCAGTCCTCAAACTTCTGAGGATTGTCATCTGTGGCTTGGAAGGTCAGTAAGTTTGGCCACCCCTGTAATACAGTTATTTTTAATGCAGTAGCACGAGTCCTAGGAGGAATCTGTAGAGTCAGGCTCTGAGACTCACTGCCATGGGTTTTTATTTTGTTTTCTTGATATAGATGTACCCTAAATCTGGATGTGTGGGATCTGGGCTTGTGGACTTGATGTTTCCAAGCCCATGCTTGAGCATCCACACTGCACTGCAACAGTGTGTGTTGGGTCCTGGCTAAAGATGGGACAGCCACACTGGAAGAATGACTCGAGTGAGAAAACTTTAAACAAAAGAGTCTAGTTTGTTAAGTTGTGTAATAGTCTTAGAGATTTATTTTTACTGTTTGTTTGTTTGTTTGTTTGTAACCATTTTTATCCCAATTCCCTCTATTTTGTATCACTTATATATCTGTTCTTTGTTAATAAACTCAATTTTGTTTTTATTATACAACCATCTGCTGGTGTCAGGACTCTGATCCCAAGCTGCACATCACAGAAGCACCAAGGGTTACAAGGGAAGTGGTGAAAAACCCTAACTGGCTTGGGTTGCACCCGCAAAGTGTCACATCTCTTTCCAAATGTATGTTAGAATATTGGCCAGGACTTCTAAAAGTGATGAGTGATGTGTTGTGTGCTTCAATTTTCAACTTGAATATCTTAGAAGGGCTTGATTTCTATTAACACTCATGTGACGATTCAATGTTCCACTTGTTTTATATGAAAATAATAAAACCAGGTTATTAAGCACTACAATCTGTTCTAGCAGGAAGCCTGGTACAAAAAAAATTGAAAATGGATAAGGGTGCAACACATTCTATAATCATCAGAGGAACCTGTAAGAGGAACATATATCTTTGATGCAAATACGGAGTTCTTTGAAGGGTTTTCAAAATGAGACAAGATATTGGCTTAGTAAGGCTATAGACTGTCAGGCTTGGTTTTCACACAAACATGTACAAAGTTATACTGTTCTTACACATAGTAAACATAGTAATACATTTTGCTTCTTGAACCTTTGGAGGCAATAGTATCGGGCTACACAAGGAAAAGTATAGAGGAAGCCCATGCACAATTGTGTTCTCTTTAGTCAAAGAATGATGGCTGCATATTCCTCCCCTCCCCACAACAGCAACCATCCCAAGTAATTAAATAGTGGTTTCATTTTGAAGGGCATTGTCTATAAATATACCCTCACTATATTCACAACTCTAGCCCCACCCATATAAGAAGCACACACGACAAATCTAGGTCTACAAACACAAGTGCATACAGATGATGAGCACATAGACAATATCCCGAGAAAACACATTTATTAAGTTGCAATCACATAGAAATGCACACCTGGCAGTAATTCATTATCTTATCCTTCTTAACCTCTTACAAAACTTTAAGAAGTACTCTGCAGCCATTAAACAAGTCAAAGGAAGGACAAATGATAATCAGGACTCCTTGTATAATCTCGGAATTTACGAAGAGCTTTTGAGATGCTGTGTTCTTCTTCTTAATCATCTGCAGTACCATTAAAAAAAATCATATTAACTGCCCTTATAAAACTCTACAAGAACATATAGTATAGATGCAGTTTAACCAGAAATTAACCCCAACAGTATATTTGCTGCAGTGTGTAAGTAACGCAGTTCTGACAACTATAAGTTTATTAATATATCCCTTTAGATACTTTTACCTTGTTCTTGCAAAACCTACATACAAACAGGCTATCCTAGAAAGTCTGCAGGTTATTGTTCTGCAGTTAAGCACTTTAGATAGAGGCACAAATTCAAAATGGAAGGCAGAAGCATTATTTCCAAGAACAGCAGCAATCAAAAGTTCAGGCACTATAGATTATTTAATCACTGTCCTTTTTCTCACTTGACTGATCCCACCTGCTTTTCTGTTGGTAAGTCTTCTATGCCAGATTTCCCGATAACGGGAGTGACAATTCCAAAAGCCCTAATGGAACAGATCTCTTATTCTGATGTCAGACACCAACATGGAAAAGGAGGAATCACTGGTCTATTACTTTTGAGTAAGACCATGTAGTTGATAAAGGTGGAGACATGATCCCAACTTTATTATTATGAAAAATGAACTCATCAGTAACCATGTTCATTTTCCATCTCCATGAATAGCTCTCTTGTTGTGTAGCTCCATGCATGTTACCTGCAAATCTTTCATATCTAGAGTATTATTTCTTAACCTGATAGGGAATAAAGACAATATATATCTAGAAAAGCCCTTTTGAAAAGAGAGGTTAACCAACAGAGATTAATTACACACAAAACAACTACAACTTATAGATGTTTGTCCCCAGTGAAGAGACTTGTGATATAAACTTTTAACTTTATTTTATCCAGGACTTACAATGGGTGAATAATCATCTGAGAAGTATCTCAGCAGGGGAGTAATCATTTTCCTAAGATTAGCAGTCTGAGTGAAGGTTACTGAGCAACAAACATTGTCAGCTTTGTAGTACCAAACAAGACAGAAAGAGTCAGATCCCACCAGTTTATTCTATATCATCTGATGTTCCATCCCACAGAGAAAGTATCAGTGTCTTGCATCCCTGGAATTCTTCATAGGGAGCTAAAAATGAGAGAGTTTATCAGCCATTATGTTTAACAACATACAAGATCTGTAAGCATAAAAAGTGGGAAAGCTACTGTCTAAAATGTATCCCCATGCATCACCATTAAATTCTGGTCTCAGATTGACTCTATAGATTTGGGTCTGCAGTGGTTTTGTTAAACCCTCTGCAGAATTTCTGTGTTTTACATGCTTAAATGCATTCATTCTTTGACTTTCCGTAAAATTCTCGCAGTGCCTGAAACTGCTGTCTTCTGGTGGTCACTATTTGTGCTAGCTTGCACTCCTAATGTGTTCTTGAACTGTTCATTCATGCCATTAGGGATTGCTTCAAATGCTCCAGTAATCAGTGGACTTCTCTTTGTTTTAATTTTCTATAATCATTCCACTTTCTGGCAGAGTTCTTCATACTTTATTCTCTTCTTGTTTCTTGCTTTTTTTTTTTTTAATGTTTCTGTCTTCTGGAATGGCATTATCAATTAAGATGATCTCATTTGTCTTCTTTTCTATATCCACCGTATTTGGCTGCACCATTCAGTCTGTGACACTTGTCAGATCACATAACATTTTTAGCCTCTTCATGCTCTGAGCACTTTCAATTAGGTGGTTGCAATATCGCACAGTTCTTTTAAAACTGTACTTGCCACAGAGGCTTCAGTGCAGACTACTGAAGATGTCATTGTGTTGGTTCATATATTGTCTCCCAGCCAGGCTCCTGCAGGCACTCAGAACATGTTCCACTGTCTCTTCATTTTCAGAACACCATTCTGCAGTTTGGGAAGCAGTTCTGTTGCTCAATTTTGTTGTGGACATAATTAAGCCTTAAGGACTGCTCTTGTGCATTCGTAATGAGACTCCCTGTCTCTCTTTTGAGGTATCTTTCTTCAAGCCACAAGTTTGTTAATCTTCTCTCACTAATGGGTTGGAGCTCTTTTCATCACTCTCCAAACATTGATTTCTGTGTAAATCTTCAGAGTTTTTCTTTGGTGATTTGCTTTCTCCTTTCTTGGGCTAGGATATGTGCTCAGCTATTGTTTGTTATCACAACCAGTTGATCTTTTACTCTAGCTGACTGCTCATTTATCTTGATGTTACATTCTTCTTTGTCAATTGCTTCCTCCACATAGAACAGACCTTTTTCTCCATCTCATTGTTGGATATATATCCTGTCCAGGTTTTGACTGATATTCATTACTCTGTACATCACCAGGAGCTTTCTTGTTTGGATGTCAATTTTTTTCTTCTCCTCTGTTTACCTTGATCACGTCATACAATTGGTATTGCCCACATATCAATGGTTTGGATCAAATTACTAAAGCTGAGTTTTGTGCTTAGAGTAGTTTTTTATTAACCTAGAATATTGTTTCCTTACTTCTTCTTTGACTTCCTTACGTTGTGACTCTGATAGGTCCCTGATTTATTATTAATTAATTATCATTATTATTGTCACCAAACAGTGCTTGTGAAAAGTGCCATATCCTATGAAAATTACAAATTATTCAAGAATTACAAGAAACATTTCCTGAATAAGTGGAGTAAGCTTGGAAAAGTGATTTGGTTGTGTTATGGAGGGAGGCAAGTGGGGATTCTGTCTCTTCTGCTTATTCAAGTGAAGTAGGCAGTGGTGCATTTACCAAGCAGATTTTCCTATTATATGTTCTGGGAAATGGCCTGTGTGAATTTGTGCTCCTACAAGCTGCAAAGTCCTGAGATACTACAGTGACAGGGACCATGTAAATACCTAAAGACAGATCCAAAGTCCATTGAAGTCAATGTTAAGCTCCAGTAAAAGGGGATTTCAAGGCTTAGCAGAAGATTTTGAATTAAGGGTTCCTGGATATGCCTGGGTTGGCTTCTATTTTCCCATGAATCCATAAGGTTCAGTATTCACCTGCTCCCCATGCACCATGAAGTCTTCATACTTCTCACCTAGGGGAAAAATTCCAAAGAAAACTCCATCAGGAGAACCTTGCAGAGTTTCTAGTGGAGTTTTTCCTCTCTTGAGGATTTTCTATAGGAGTGAAACATCTCAAAGCCTATTTAAGTCAATGGGGGCCTTAGATCAGATCCTTATTCCTTTGTTTGTATATGTTTATTCTGAAAAGTGTCTTTTATTTCTGTATTTTTTCCAAAACATTTTATTTTTACAAACTTCACACCCATGTATACAATAATCTATCATAATAAATGTAAGTTCCTAATCTTTTGCAGAGTTCTTTTATATTTTACAATAGCATGCTATAACCATTAATATCATACAAATAAATAAATACATGCAATTTAAAAAAAAATCCCATCCATGTCATAGGTAGATATATCTCTGAGACATTAGATTTCAATGTGCAAATGAGATAAATTCATACTTATAAGTAATAGTTTCACTTTTTAGACAACTCACCAAAGAATAAGAGGACAATCTTAAACACAATTGCTCTCAGTAATCAATAAAAGGATTAATTATCATGAAATACTTTGACATAAATAAGTAATTGTGGCAGAGTACATTTTGGCACATTCTAATCTTTATGATCAGTAAGAGTTTCATCCTAATTAACAGTACTTTGGTTTTAGCAGACACTCAATAATTGTCAGTATTAACATTTTACACTCTAAATACATATAAAATGTATCCTGAAGTGGTTTGCAAATGCTTTAGATGTTAAAAGACTGTTCAGAATGGGCACAGATAAGGATTGTTTTTACAGTTCGTTTTACAAAATTCTTCTTAATTTTTGTTATTATCCATTAATATTAATAGTGAGCCTTATAATAATATGAACATTATGTTTATATATATAATGTTTCGCCTTTCTATTGTATTATTCCTGGTATAAATTAGTTTTAAACATAAGTTGCAATCATATATTATAGTCCAATCTATTTACTTCACAGAGAGTCAATTTTAACCATTCATGGGGAAAAAAATATTTCCCAATGAATGCTTCACTTATTTTTCTTAGGCTTTCTCATTATAAGTATTTAATGAATCTTTTCCCATTTTTGAAGATCTACTTGTTTATTGAGCCTGAATACAATGTATAATTAAGTATAAAACATGAAAAAATAAATAATATTAGGCTCTTGACTTCAAGAAATTCAGATTCAGGAATCAAATACAAGTTAGTTAGCTTTTTATCCATATAAAGGATTGGAGGAATTAAGAGTCTGGAAAGTTATTTAGTCATTAGCACACATTTTACAACATGCCCTGATAAAATAATAGAAGAAAATAATTCAAGAGATTTCCCCATTATGGTATTTAAGTAATAAACATAGTTTAGTAATTGAGATGTTCACATATTCCTATTACAGGTTTTGAAGAACTAATCTTTCTGCTACCCTGATCAGACACAAGACTGCCAATTGTATTTACTATGATAAGAGAAGTCAATGGTATTACCTCAATTTACAAAATACAGAATCTGGCCCATTATGATTTCTAGTTTAATTGTGCCTAGATATCCCAACTAGGATTGTGGGTACCACTGTGCCCCCTTAACTCTCCAGCCTGGGCTATGTCTCTCATTGATTTGCTAGTGACAAGCAGCAAACTCCTCCAGGTGCTGTTATCACTCAGTACGCCAGCATGTGGCACCCCACACCCAGCCAAATTGTATGAATGCTCCCTGAGACACTCACAAATCACACAGAGAAAGGCATCAGCAAATTTCACAGCTCGCAGCCTTGCAACTTTGGAATATACTGTCTTGCCCTGGTGTCATAACCTTAGTCCCAGATTTGGACCTTAGCGTCCAAAATATAGGGGTTAGCATGAAAACCTCCAAGCTTAGTTACCAGCTTGGACCTGGTACTTGCTGCCACTCTGGTCCCCCTGAAAAACCTTCCCTGGGGACCCCAAGACCCAAATCCCTTGAGTCTCACAACAAAGGGAAATAATCCTTTTTCCCTTCCCCCCTCCAGGTGCTCCTGGAGAGATACACAGACACAAGCTCTGTGAATCCAAACAGAGTGACTCCCCCTCTCCGTTTCCAGTCCTGGAAACAAAAGCACTTTCCTCTTCACCCAGAGGGAATGCAAAATCAGGCTAGCAAATCCAACACACACAGATCTCCCCCCTGATTTCTTCCTCCCACCAATTCCCTGGTGAGTACAGACTCAATTTTCCTGAAATTTCCCAGTAAAGAAAACTTCAACAGGTCTTAAAAGAAAGCTTTATATAAAAAGAAAGAAAAATACATACAAATGGTCTCTCTGTATTAAGGTGACACAATACAGGGTCAATTGCTTAAAAGAATATTGAATAAACAGCCTTATTCAAAAAGAATACAAATCAAAGCACTCCAGCACTTATAGTCATGCAAATACCAAAGAAAAGAAACCATATAACTTACTATCTGATCTCTTTGTCCTTACACTTAGAAACAAAAGATTAGAAAGCAGAACTACTTCTCCAAAGCTCAGAGAAAGCAGGCAGCCAGAAAACAAAGACTCAGACACAAACTTCCCTCCACCCAAAGTTGAAAAAATCCGGTTTCCTGATTGGTCCTCTGGTCAGGTGCTTCAGGTGAAAGAGACATTAACCCTTAGCTATCTGTTTATGACACCTGGTCAGAAGCCTGACCAGTGTAAATTCATTACCCAGTCTGCCTTTGCCTCTGTGGAGAGGACACATGCTAGCCATTGTAAACTGAGCTGAGATTTCCCAAACACTTCAACCAAAACACACTGTTTTAGGTAAAATATAAAACAGCTTTATTAACTACAGAAAGATAGATTTTAAGTGATTACAAGTTGTAAGCCTAGAGATCAAAGTTGGTTACCTAAGAAATAAAAGGAAATTTGTAGTTTGAGTTAAATAAACTAAACAGAATTTGAATTAAGCGGAGTCTCAACTTAATAGATTGTACAAACAGGTCACAGATCTTCAATACAGGGGCTGAAACTGCCTTCCAGCCTGGGACCACCATCCCTCACTGAAATTCTTGTTCCTGCAGATGTGTTTCCAGGTTTTGAGTGGTGGGGGGAGTAAGACCATGTCATGATGTCACTTTCCCTTCTTTTATAGTTTCTTCCAGCTTGCCGGAAAGATCTTTTGCTATGACATGGGTCAAACAGCCTCCATTGTATATGGACTTTCTCTGAGAAGTCTTCTGAGATGGTTGCTGGGAGAGTAGATTCCCTTTAATAGGCCATCAGCACATCTGGCTACTCTATTGTTGAACCTGAAAGGCTGGTTGTGGGTATTTCAAACCTCACAACATACAGTGATAGCACATACAATCCAATAGGATATATATATATATGTTCAACAGATCAAGACTTTGAAAATGATACCTCACAAGGCATACTTTGTACAAAATATATCAAAATTATATGACAGTGGTGAATATGGGGGTTCTAGGGTGCTCTTTTGAGGAACAGAGTGTCACATTGGCCCATTATCATTTCTAGAGGCCTCAGACAAGATTGAAGTTCCATTGTGATAGGCACTGTATACACACCCACATAATCAGAGCCAGTCCCCATTTCAAGAGTTTACAATCTTAATTGATAAACAAAGGGTAAGGAAAAGATGGGGAACTGAGACACAGAGAGACTAAGGCCCAGTTCCATAGCAATATTTAGGCTCCTAACTGATTTCCATGGAAGTAAGGAGCCTAAATATGTTTGTGGATCTAGGCCTAAGTGAATTGTCAAAGATAACACAGGAAGTCTGTGGCAGAGCAAGGAACTGAAGTAAGGAGCCTAAATCATAGAATCGTAGAATATCAGGGTTGGAAGGGACCTCAGGAGGTCATCTAATCCAACGCCCTGGTCAAAGCAGGGCCGATTCCCAACAAAATCATCCCAGCCAGGGCTTTGTCAAGCCTGACCTTAAAAAGTCTAAGGAAGGAGATTCCACCACCTCCCTAGGTAACCCATTCTAGTGCTTCACCGCCTTCCTAGTGAAAAAGTTTTTCCTAATATCCAACCTAAACCTCCCCCACTGCAACTTGAGACCATTACTCCTTGTTCTGTCATCAGGTACCACTGAGAACAGTCTAGATCCATCCTCTTTGGAACCCCCTTTCAGGTAGTTGAATATTTGTGGATCTAGGCCTAAGTGAATTGTCAAAGATAACACAGGAAGTCTGTGGCAGAGCAAGAAATTGAATCCAAAGCTCCTAAATCTTAATTCTGTGTCTTAACCACAGATCCCTCTGCCACGTTGGACTAAGGGCAAACATACAGAGGACATGCCAAAGAGTGGCTGAGACCCTAATGGACCACCTTCAAGAAAACTACTTTAGCCCAACTGTAAAGTTGCAAACGGGCTGCCTTGAAGATGTCTCCAGGGATGCAAGGAGGTGTGCAGTGTTGGGAGAATTTATTATATGTTAAAAATATTTTCTTTTTTTACAAAGATATAAACATTGCAATATTTTCTTATGAACCATTTTTTTTGGTTCTAAACAGGTAAAAAAATGGAAAATAATCCATATTGGATCTGAATTATTCCATAGATGAGTTGTCTAATATTTTAAATTCACTCATCTTAGTAAAGACCAGTAAAGAGGCGAATAACTTCCGTGGTTCAACAGAATGGAGGTGGGATGTGGTGAGCTGGAAGGCTGTGGAGCAGGTGTGCAAGGGGACTCTGTGCCCTTCATGCAGTTGAGCTCAGATTCAGCCTAGATCTGCTTAAATTAATGCAGAGAGTTTTTGGCCAGATAGAGGAAAAGCACAGGGAAGTGGCCAGTGGGTCTATGAGTATTCAGATTCAGTGGTTCTAAACCCCTTTATGTAGGTTCATTATTCCAGCCCAGAGAGCGAAGAGCAGTCACTGAGAGGCTGCAGTGCTTGGCTTAGCTCTGCCCATGAATTTACAATGAATTCTGTGTCTATCAAGCCTGTATAGATCACCAGAACAAAGGCAATTTGTTCAAGATTTTTGTGAGTGCATTTTAGTGTATGTGAACAAGTAAAATAAGTTTCAATTAATACAGGGTACAAACTATTTTTTGCTTTTCAGAATATTTTATACATAACTAAAATGATCACATATGATATGTGTTTCAAATCCATAAATTGGTTTGTACAAAACATACTGGAAATTTTCTTCATTTGTATGGAGTGGAAGGAAAATAGTACATTTTGGTTTTCAGATTATTATTAGTTTATTATTCAGGTTGGATGTGCACATTTCTACTAGAATGTGCAATAGGTCTTTTTTGCTGCTAAATTCTCTTATAGCAACTAGTTACTATAGTGATGACTGAGAATCATCTAAAGAAACTGGTGAACTTAACTGTATTTGTAGAAAAACAAGGCATAAAGCGGAGGTATTAGACAAAAGATTTTATGCCATGTTTTGGAAAGGTCAATAGGACTAAATTGCATTAGAATATATATTGAAGTGCCTATTACATATCCCACTGAAGTCAATAGAAGCCTCTCCATTGATTTCAGTAGGCTTTGGATTAGGCCCTCAGTCCTTATTAAGGGAAAATTCCCACTAAATTTCACAGTAATTTTGTTTATATTATGACCATAGGACCAGAGAGGACATGTGCAAATGTTTTAAAACATTTGGGATCCAACCAGCCAGAGAAGTAAGAGAGAGTAGAAATCCCAGTCCATTTTCCTGGTAATGAAGACCTATTCTACAGCGTGACAGATCTCTTTGTCCTGTATGGATCAACCTTAAACGTCTCCCTCCTGGGGAAAAGTGGTTTAATTCTCTGGCCAAACTGAACTCTGTCCTATCCAGGGTATCAAGAATAAACAAGGAGCCTGCATGGGCATAAGAGTACAGCGACAACAACAACAACAAAAAACTTTGGCCAGTTTTTTCCCCCCACATTGTCATAGAGCTTGGTGAACAAATTATTAACATGCTTTGTGCTCATAAAATAAACATGCTTGGCCAGACTCCTGGCTCTCTGGTTGCAGGCCCTCAGGTTATGATAAATGCCAGGATTACAGAGTGGAATGTGTAAAGAGAGACCTCTTCCCTTCCTGTGATGGAAGCCTGAATCCGGGACCCCAGAAAGTTTGTCCATTGCTTTATGTAAGAGATGATTCAATGCTCATAGTCACTTCCTTCACCCAGAAAGAAAACCTCTAAACAAAGCCCAAAACAGAGACCGCAAGGCCATCATGATGTTCTGCAAATGGAACAACATGTCCCAGCTGTGTGTAATCCAGGCATGCAGCCACATACTACTAACAAGGCCACAGCATTGTATCCATTAGTGTCTGAAAGGTGATTGGTATAGATTTTAGGTGCAGATGCCAACCCAAGGGGAGTTGCAAAAATGGTTCTCTCGTGCTTTGGGCATAAAGAGGAATTTCCTGTCCCCTTTTAGTCAAATCCAGGGTCCTACTGAATTCGGCTTGACCTTGTTGTTCAAGAAAATTATCTACCCAGGGCAGTGGATATGCATCATACTAGGATATGAAATTTAGTCATGAAATTAATACAAAATGTATGCTTCCATCTGGTTTTGGCTCTAGAATTATCAGTCTACTCCAATTGCTTGGGGACACTAAAATTACTTTCAAATGTAACTTCCTGAGCTATCACCTATACCTCCTGAACTATCACTTTTTGCATTTTTTCTGGGATTCTAAGGGATTCCCCTGATTTGTTTTGAAGTTAATCTGGGTTCCAAGAGCTACCACTGAAATTTTCACTGGAAAAAAAAGAAGACATTTCTGAGGTCCTCTGTCAGATTACAAACCTGCCATTTAAATAGCTCAGGAGCACTTCTGCCAGGAGAACATTGTGTGGGTTTGCGATTTCTAAGACTTGAAGTTGGAGGACCTTTAAAAGTAGCTAGACATCAAGACCCTAAAAATTAGACACCCCTCAAAATGCATTCACAGGAAAATGTCTAAGACAGTTTTTTTCGTAATGATTCACAAACAAAACTGCTCTTAGAATGAAAAAAGGCTATGTTTAAATAAGATAAGAAATGTTGACAGAAAAGGGTCATCATGTTCTTCATGACCCCCTCCTCCAAGAAAAATACATTAAGGGGATAACATATATTGACTTATAACTCTGAATTATAAAATGAAAGACTGCTAATGGTAAGATAAAAGAACCTTTGAAGCTATATTTTAATGATTTGTAAATATAGCTAGACTCGTAGACTTTAAGGTCAGAAGGGACCGTTATGATCATCAAGTCTGACCTTCTGCACAATCCAGGCCACAGAATCTCACTCACCCACTCCTGTAACAAACCCTTAACCTATGTCTGAGTTACTGAAGTCCTCAAATTGCGGTTTGAAGACCTCAAGCTGCAGAGAATCCTCCAGATAGTGAATAAGTTTAGATGAAGAAATACTTAGGCCAAGGCCTTCACTGGTATAAGTGTGATTTTGCTAATTCTTTTTGCATATAATTGCTGATCTGCTTAAAATAATGTTATTGCTGACAAAACAAATTATGTTGTGCTGGTAATTTCTTGGTAAAAACTCACAAACCTGTAACAACAAGAAGCCTTTACTGGTAAGACTCAGGAACGGGATGACACAGGTATCTAAAGGGTGTCATCAGGAGGAGGGATAAAACTTGTTCACCTTAGCCTCCAATGATAGAACAAGAAGCAATGGGCTTAAACTGCAGCAAGGGAGATTTAGGTTGGACATTAGGAAAAAGTTCCTAACTGTCAGGGTAGTTAAACACTGGAATAGATTGCCTAGGGAAGTTGTGGAATCTCCATCTCTGGAGATATTTAAGAGTAGGTTAGATAAATGTCTATAAGGGATGGTCTAGACAGTATTTGGTCCTGCCATGAGGGCAGGGGACTGGACTCGATGACCTCTCGAGGTCCCTTCCAGTCCTAGAGTCTATGAGCCTATGAGAACAACATGAAATTGAAACTGCAAAACCAGCAGGAAAAATGGAGAAGTTGGATAACTGAAGCTTGCACATGTGTAATCATAAAATCATAGTACTGGAAGGGACCTTGAGAGGTCATCTAGTCCAATCCCCTGCACTCATGGCAGGACTAAGTATTGTCTAGACCACTCCTGACAGGTGTTTGTCTAATCTGCTCTTAAAAATCTGCAACAATGGAAATTTCACAACCTCCCTAGGCAATTTATTCCAGTGCTTAACCACTCTGACAGTTACGAAGTTTTTCCTAGTGTCCAACCTAAACCTCCCTTGCTGCAGTTTAAGCCCATTGCTTCTAGTCCTAATCTCAGAGGTTAAGAAAAACAATTTTCTCCCTCCTCCTTGTAAAAACCTTCTATGTACTTGAAAACTGTTATCATGTCCACCTTCAGTCTTCTCCTTTCCAGACTAAACAGACCCAGTTTTTTCAATCTTCCCTCACAGGTCATATTTTCTAGACCTTTAATCAGTTTTGTTGCTCTTCGCTGGATTCTTTCCAATTTATCCACATCCTTCCTGAAATGTGGTGCCCAGAACTGGACACAATACTCCAGCTGAGGCCTAATCAGCCCAGAGTAGAGCGGAAGAATTACTTCTCATGTCTTGCTTACAGCACTCCTGGTAATACATCCCAGAATGATGTTCACTTTTTTTGCAACAACATTATGCTGTTGACTCATATTTAGCTTGTGGTTGACTGTGACTCCCAGATTTATTTTCCACAGTACTCCTTCCTAGGCCGTCATTTCCCATTTTGTATGTGTGCAATTGATTGTTCCTTCTGAAATGGAGTACTTTGTATTTGTCCTTATTGAATTTCATCCTATTTACTTCAGGCCATTTCTCCAGTTTGTCCAGATCATTTTGAATTTTAATCCTATCCTCCAAAGCACTTTAACCGCTCCCAGCTTGGTATTGTCTGTAAACTTTATAAGTGTACTCTCTACGCCATTATCTAAATCATCGATTAAGATATTGAACAGAACCAGACACAGAACTGATCCCTGAGGGACTCCACTCATTATGTCCTTCCAGCATGCTGTGAACAACTGATAACTACTCTCTGGGAATGGTTTTCCAACCAGTTTTTCACCTACCTTATAGTAGCTTCATCTAGGCTGCATTTCCCTAGTTTCTTTATGAGAACATCATACAAGACAGTATCAAAAGTCAAGATATACCACATCTACCACTTCCCAACTATCCACAAGGCTTGTTACCCTGTCAAAGAAAGCTATCAGGTTGGTTTGAGACAATTTGACAAATCCATGATGACTGTCACTTATCACCGTATTATCTTCTAGATGTTTGCAAATTGATTGCTTAATTTGCTCCATTATCTTTAGAGGTACAAAAGTTAAGCTGACTGTAATTCCCCATTATGTTCCTTCTTATAGATTGGCACTATATTTGCCCTCTTCCAGTCTTCTGGAATCTCTCCAGTCTTCCATGACTTTTTAAAGATACACCTCTACTCCGATATAACGCCACACAATATAACACAAATTCGGATATAATACGGTAAAGCAGTGCTCCGGGGGGTGGTGGGGCAGGGCTGCATGCTCCGGCAGATTAAATCAAGTTCAGTATAATGCGGTTTCACCTTTAACGCAGTAAGATTTTTTGGGTTCCCAAGGACAGCGTTATATTGAGGTAGAGGTGTAATTGGTAATGGCTCAGATATCTCCTCACGCAACTCCTTGAGTATTCTAGGACACATTTCATCAGGACCTGGTGACTTGAAGACACCTAATTTGTTTAAGTAATTTTTAACTTGTTCTTTCCCTATTTTAGCCTCTCTGATCCTACCTCATTTTCACTGGTATTCACCATAGTAGACATCTAATCACCACCAACCTTTCTGGTGAAAACTGAAATAGAGGTCATTAAGCATCTATGCTATTTCCACATTTTCTGTTATTATTGCCCACCCACCCTTGAGTAACGGGCTTACCCTGTCCTTTGTCTTCCTCTTGCTTCTAATGTTTTGTTGTTACCCTTTATGTCTCTAGCTAGTTTGATCTCATTTTGTGCCTAGGCCTGTCAAATTCTGTCCCTACGTACTTGTGTTATTTGTTTATATTCATCCTTTATCATTTGACCTTGTTTCCATTTTTTGTAGGACTCTTTTTTATTTTTAGATCATTGAAGATCTCCTGGTTAAGCCAGGGTGGTCTCTTGTCATGCTTCCTATCTTTCCTATGCAGTGGGATAGTTTGCTCTTCTGCCCTTAATAATGTCTCTTTGAAAAACTGCCAACTGTCTTCAATCGTTTTTCCCCTTAGACTTGCTTCTACTTAGGGGTTTGATACAAAATAAAGGGTTTATGTGCTAAAAGCTGATTGGAAAAAAGTTAATCTATAATGAAGAAATGTATAGAAGACCTAAGCAAACGAGGCCCAAACTGGAGAAACACTGCACCAGAAACTGAAGGAACACAACTGAGGGACCAGACGAAGAGATCAGAGTTGGTGACAAACATTGCAGAAGACTGAAAGACTTTCCGGTGCCTTGGAATGTGGTAATTTGGTCCTTTATCAATTCTGTCTTTTATCTGCATTTATTTTTCTGGTACTAACGTATGTTCATATACTATAAATAGCAATAGTTCTGTCTGTAATTGTAAAAATAAATGCAATAATGGACTAAGCATAAATTGGGTGGACTTGTGACTACGTTTCCCACTTTAACCCATAACACATCCCTGAGGTCCTCATCAGATTATAAACCTGTCAACTGAAAACCTCAGGAGCATTTCTTCCAGAGAAACATTGTCTGGGCTTGCTATTTCTAGGGTTTGAAGTCTGAAATTCTTTGGTGCCTGTTCTGGATCAGGAAAGAGGCCGTCTGATGCCATTCATGGGTTATGTAGGTTTATATGGTAAATGTTCTTTCTTTGTTTTGTTTATCATGATGCAGAATTTCATAGTCCTCTGGACTTATCCACCCCACCACCTCCATGTTTTTGGGAATGCTTCATCATAGAGACACATTACATCCTGGTGACTAATTTCCAAGTCCATAAAGCATGCTTTCAATATAAATATATCATTCCTTAAATATTATCCACACATACATGTGGGAAATGATTGAGTCTTGAAAAGTTGTGAGCTTTCTGTAGATATCTTATATGTTACTCTTTATGGATACATATTCTGTAATACATGTGTTTGGTATAGTGAGTTTATCAGGTCTGAGGTGAGAGCTGTTTGCAAAGAATAAGGGACCTTTTTCCAGGGGGTTTCTGTGTCATTCTTTCATATCATTATTTAAAGGCTTGCTTAAACCATTCAACCAGCCTATCATTCTGAGAGTGGTGGAGAGCAGTCTGAAGTGGCTACATTTTCAAAAAGTCTCTGATCCATTGTAAAAGTGAGACATAAACATAATGCCCTGGTCAGTAAAAATAACAGAGGGCAAAAACTCACTCTTGATAAAACCGGAATTAACTGTTTGACAATCATTAGTGTCCTGGCTTTGCAGCATCAAATGTTTTCAAGATATCTGGTACCATTGTTAATTGTTAACAAAAGAATTTGAAACATGAGTGCTCTTAACCGGTGGATCTATTAAATCAATTCTAATTTTCTTGAAATATATAGTGATCAGAGACATAGGCACTATGGGACCCTGAATATTCCCTTTCAGGGCAATCCTCTGACATTCAGGACAAGATGCGCAGATATTTACATTTTTCTGGCATACAAAGGGCCAGTAGAAGGATAACAGCACCTTCTCAATGATCTTCTCCTTTCCCAGATGTCCGTGGAGGGTATCAAGTAGATCAGTCTTAGCAGCATGGGTACAGGAATCTTTTGTCTGGGTCAGGAGAGGAACTGATCTATCTAAACTCAGGTTTTGTAGCTCTTTCTGAGTGATGATCCCATTAACTATTGCTAGTGCCTATACGCTTCCCATCACATCAATGAAGTCAATGGAACTACACCAATATACACCAGCATAGGATCTGGCCCTAAGTGTTAAATACACATTCTACAGCTAGACAATCATTTAAAAATAAAGTACAAATGCTTATGCAGATCCAAAATTATCAAATTTGTCCAAATCTGAAAGTATAATATATTTCACCTCTATGTGTGCATCCTCAGTGGACTGAGTAGCTTCTCATGTGCACAGAAATTATGAAGTAGTTTTTTTCACCATTCCTCCAAAAAATTTGCTTCCTTTGCATTCCTAATTGTCTTTAGATCTTTCAGAACACACAGTTAAACCTGGGGGCAGTTTCACCATATGGACATTTTCAGGTAAAAGGAGGAGTAATGAAGTAGGTTCCTGACAACTTTAATTCAGAAATAATGACCTTTACATAAATCTATATTCCTTTGAATATTCATAAGACATTTTCAGTAGAAAAAAAATGAATGGTATCCACACTGAAGGGAAACAAGTACAACGGATTACCAATAATGTTGCTTTGAATTTTGAAGTGGACATTGAAGTGGAGTCTTTATTTTGAATGAATATTTGTGAATGAGTTTTCCAGGATTTGTCCAGCTCTAATGTGTATATCTTTTGCCTGAATCTTTACTTAATTTGCACACATTAATACATATTTGCACTGTGTGCAGACCTTTGCTTCCACTTTGCCAAATTTGACTCTTTGGTCTAATTGAAATAATCAGGTATCTTTCCAATCACTTCAGTGGGGCTTGGATCAGGTCCTTAGGAACAAACACTGCTGTTAATCTGTATAAGCAATACGCACTGATATCATTGGGAGTTCCACAGCAGATTGAGACCTGCATATGGCCCTTACAGCTATTTTCATATGGTCTTTTCTCGTTAACTTCCTTCCTCTTTTTTTATGTCAGTGTGAAAATTCTGATAGATATCAAAAGATAAAACAGATTTTGATCTTTATTCTCTGTGCTACATAAAATGTATTTGACATTATGTTGGATCTAATTCTTTGTTTGTAGGCAGCTAATCTGTACTTTTAACTGTCAAGTGCTGACTGCTTAAATTACCCATCATATTAATCTCCCTTAGCAATTACAGAAACTAAGCTTCAAACGAGACTCTCTGTCCCTATCTTCAAAATAAGGGTAAGTATATTACAGTATACTCAAGTGTCATAAGCACAATACAGAACGAAACATCTTGTTCACCACTTCATTCTTATTGACCTTAAATTTCTAGAGACCTAAGGTTTGAAGAATAACTAATCACCTTAGATCTTGAAAGCCTGGTTTTTACTTACATTTTCAAAAACTGCCTTAGATGATGGGTTTTGTACTAAGTCTGAAAAAATCAATACAAAATGTCTCCTTTGATTTTTTTTTTTTAGATTTTTTTTCATATGGCATTCCTACTTTTTAGATAAGAAAAGTCTGACAGTCAGATTCAACTAAAAAAATTACTGCTCAACTCTCAGTAATTTCATTCCCCTCCATAAAAGGAGCCAAGATAGTCCATTGCGTAAGTAAGAACCAAAAATGTTCAAAGAATGAGGTGACCTAAAGTCCTACTTGTTGAAAAATAGTCTTCTTTCTGGCTGAGTTTTCGCCTCTATTTAGCAGTTCATCTGGATTTTTTTTTTTTTTATGATGCATGTGCTGTGAAGTGATGAAATTGCTGACTTAGGTGATGACAGTCTGAACAATGATTGCTGTCAGAGAAAGAATACCTTTTATCTACAAACTTCTGAAATATTAAAGCACAGCCAACCACAAGCAATTTCACTTCTTTTTTAAAAGGCCTTCCAATTATCTTTCCTTTGAGCTCCATTTTCTTTGCACAAAAGGAAGCCAAAAATGTGTGTTTGTGACAATCCCATTTTCTGATTAAAGATTTCTTCTCTGTTGTGTGTAAAAAATCATCTTTGAATTAGAACTTCACAATGATAGACAATATGCTTAGCATAATGGGCTACTAATGCTGTAACTGTAAATCTGGACGTGGAACAGGATGAAAAGAAGTTCCTCTTTGATATAAAGTTGCTGTATGTATCAGTATTCCTGTATGACAAAACGAGCAAAGTAAATGATGCAATTTAAACAATAAGGATTGACAATAATAAACAGACTATGAGCAACAAGAAGTCAGAGGCAGAGAATAGCTTCTATATATAACTGATTATTTGTCTTTTAAATGGTTGCAGGTAGATACACATTTAATTTTTAGTAAGTCGCACTGGTGAAAATACTATATGGAATGTTATTTGACGTTATTCTAGGGACACAGTTATCAAATAAAAAGTAATAGGTCATCCCAAAAGTCTATTTCTGTGGGTAGCTATTTAAAGAAGGCTGAGGGTTGGATGGTGATATGGATCTCTATTCAGGGCACAAGAATTTACAGGAACCGAGATGAAGAAAGTTTGTTTTTTTAGAGCTGGCTTCTTTTGTTCAGAGAAAGGTTACTGATTTGATACTTTTTTTTCCAAGTTGGATTGTTTTAAATTATGTTTTCAGGGTACCTAGAACCTGGCATAGGAGTTCTTTTTATATTTATATGTTGAAATCAAAATACCTAAAAAGTGAATTGTTAAATCAAGCCTGCTCCTGACAAAAATGTCTGTTTTTATGTAAATGCCAGGTAATCAGAAACGTAGTCAGTACAGTGATGTTTAGTGTGAAAATATGTTTAGAAGCAGGTGGCACTTGTAACATGGGTAGGTACAACAGTAATTGGCTTAAAACTTGTAGGTGCTTGCTGTAGAGAGTTTATTACTTGTACAATACAGTTGTGATACACAGATGTATAAAGAGGTAATTTGTGGCATGTGTAAGTCACCAGTATGTAAATCAGAAAATAGATGTAGTTCAAGTAGTGGTTCTCAACCTATTTACCATTGTGGGCTGCATATGTTGCCCACAATTTGTTATGTTGGTCGCATCCAATACTACCTGTATGGCCTGGAGGATGCCAGCAGCTGAGTGCTGACTGGGCCACAAGTTGAGAACTACTGAGTTAAAGGAGGTTTCAGTTCAGGACCTCAATTTTCTTTATATATTTAGGGCCTACCAAAACTGTATTCATGATTATAATTAGCTTCAGTGGGACAAAAAGGATGAGTAATTATTACTCAACCATATTAAGGAGTATAGGAGTTATTTTTAAAATTTAAGTGTTGTGATTAGTATATCTTTTTATGGCTATTTCTTCTTTTACCCTTTCTCTGATCAGAGCAGTAATTTGTTTACATCTGCTAACTTTTGTTCAGATATATTATATTATTATTACAGTTAGATAAAGGGTTTGTGTGTGTGTGTGTATATGTGTAGGTATATTTGAGCCCTAGTATAGTGTGGCATTTCCTGGCAGATATTGTTAACATTTTGAATAGACCTTAATTTCTATTGTTTTGGTGGTGTCACCCAAATTATAATAAATTATGTTTTCTACAAAGGGCATGAAGAAGTATATGTTATGTGCATTTTGAAACAGAGAGTTTCATAAGTTGTCTGAATGGGGATCAATTTGTCTGCACTCTCTCTAACAAGGATTCAGAGTGTTACAGTTAATTTTGTTAATGACAACTGGTGTGTGGAAAATACATGTGGTCATTTTTCATTGACATTTGGGCCAGGAGGTATAGTGCTTCCAGAGGATGTCTGCTCAGGTGTCTTCCTTTATTGGGCTTTGAAACTCTATTTTTTTTCTCTTTTATATGACATGAATCAATGACTTATCTGCTCTGCATGATTTAGGGCTGCATAGAACTTGGCTTAGTACTTTACTTCTGCCTGTTTAATTCATCTCAATTAATCTTCATGTTTGGAAATTAGTTGACATATTTGCGCAGTCTTTACAAGATGGAGGTGATATTACAGCTGAAGATTTTATGGAAATTTGATCTCTCCCTTCTGTGTTGTTAGATTAGTTATTCAATAGTGAAAGCTACAGCATTGAAAATATTCTATTGGATTGGCAATTAAGATCTCAGGATATATTCCCCTATTTAAATCAAAGACAGAAATATCCTTCAAAATTGCCAGGGAAAAGCTGCTTCCAACTTGAGCTGAAGAAAAGTTACACAAAGTATGCTGTGTGAAGGAACACAGCAGTTGGCTTAGCTTCAAACATGAAGATCATCTCCCAACATGCAGAAATGAGTAACATCCACTCCTCCTATTCACTATTGGACTCGGTCACTAAGCTGTAGATGCTTGTTGGAATTTCATATCCTGTATCAAGACAGAATTCTGGGATAAAAAGAAGCCAGGTATGCTGAAGCATGTGATCAGGAATGCAGATACTGTAATAGTCACTAACACTAATTGGAAACTTACAGTATGTTAGAAATGATCATTTAGGAAGTCTGTTGTAAGTGTAAAATAACACCAAATGTTCACCTAATATAGGCAGGCAGGCAGGTAGGAGCAAAGTGAACTGAGAGAGAGTGACACAGAAGGTAAAAATGGTTTTAAAACATGCACGATCATTCTCCCTAGCGGTGAAAAGCCTCATTGCATGATTGTTTCACAGTCAAAGGCCCATGGGCAATGAGAGAGTGACTAGCTGAAGATAAAATGGAGCAGCCACTACACAACATGTTTCATGTGATATAAATCCCGGAGTAAATATCTGAAGTTGTTAATAATGGGTGATTTTTTTATACCCACCAATGGAAGGGGTAGAAATTTATGCTAAATATTCAGGAGTAACACAGATTTACAAGACTGTTAATGGGGAGGGGAAGCCTGGTAGCTGTACAGAGGGCTTTGATTTGTGGATCTTGGCTTTGAATTTCCTACAAATCAACAAACTATATAGCCCTAGCCCTCTACCTGCAAAATCACTATCAGTCTTTACCTAAGGAAAGTTTTACTGCTTGAGATAACTTTGATTTTCTTTGTAAGTCCCCCTCCGCCCCCAATCTATTTTCCATAGACATATGATATGGTCTAGTTTTAGGAATGTACTGCCCCTTATCTAGGAGCAGGTTCTGATACACTTACTACACTGGGTAATGCCTTACTCCACCTGTAGTCCCACTGAAGTAAATAGGAATATTTATGGAGTAAGATACCGACTGTCCTGCACCGAAAGCAGGGCCATTGTCCAGGCTTGCTTGCTGGAGGAAGGCAGTAATGCTTTATGGTGGGGGAGGAGGGGAACAAGGTCAGAAACTGCGGCAAGGTGAGTGGGTGTTGGTCAGCTTTGCAGCACTGACTCACCCCCTTAGAATGTGAGGGCGGAAGGCTTTAAAGGTGCAAGCCCTGGCATTGGAAAAGCTAATTGCTGGCATCTCCTTGTGGCAGATATCCAGTGCAGGTGCTCCATAGGGAAGGCATCTAGTGACCAGATAAATGGCCTGGTAAAGGACTTAAAAAGGGGGTGCTGGTTAAAGGAATGGAATGATGTCGGGTTTGGGACTCCTATGGTTGGAACAGCAGGGAGTCAACCCCCATTTCTGATAACCCACATTACCCCTCCTATGAGGAGGGGTAGATGGTAAGGTCCTGGCAATGGATTTGCTGGAGGGACCTGATGGAAAAAGAGGGGGAACTGGTTTATTCTGCAACCCCCAGGTAATTGCATAATAAACAGGGGTTACCTGCACTTTATGCTTTTTTCTGCTGGGTAGTCCCAGACATCTAATAATAAAGTTGCAGCTTGATTAAATCCATATTGAGTGTCTCCCGTCCTTCTTTCGGTATAGCTGGACAATATGCAGTATGAGCAAACATATCAGAATCTAGCTTCCAGAATTGATAACTCTTATTGAAAGAAGTGAAATAGAAACCACAGGAATACTGCTACAGTTAAGGCATATATAAGGCTCACTAATCTGTGAATTGTTTGAAAGGGGAAGAAGGTGTCTGAGCAACATTAATTGTTCTCTGTGTCAAGAACAGAATTGTCACCCTACTTCCACCTCACATAAAGTACAGATCACTTGAAAGGTGATCTCCTAAGAGACTGAAGACCAAGCCTTCATCCTGACCTAATTTCTTCTTCAGATCTCATTTGTAGACTCATAGAGTGGTTAAGTAATATTTCTTTTTCTCTTTTTTTTTATAGCCTCCCATCTTCAAATTCTTCCAGTTGATGCCAATCTTTTTATTGTAAAAGTTAGAGCTGTATTAGGAAATCAGATTCCAGGCTATCATTTTTTTTTATTAATTTCTTCAGGTATTCTGATAAGATTAAGTATTCTGCATGTACAGTAAATGAAAGTTTAATATGTATGCAGCTAAGTCTGTGAAGAAGGAGGTTTTCACTGAGTATTGATTAATGTACATGAAACATTTGTATGACAATAATTCATTGTAGTAATTGAAGTTTTTAAGCTAATGAGGATTGGAAAACACTAGTAGCTGGAATTTTAATTATGTTAGAACTTTTTCAAAATCATATAATAGGCAACATTTTCTTCTCAAGTGTGAAGGGGGCATCTTGTCTTTGCATTCATGGAAACTCCCATTTCAACAGAAATTCTGGGTATTTAACATAGATTATCTAAATCAAGATCCAGCCTGGGATCCAAGAGGAAAATGCTTACTTTAGATGTGTTATAAAATATTTGCCCAGTTTCCCATCGGATTTTTTATTTATGTATTTATTTTGGATTCATCTTTGTCACAGCAGACACTCAGCAATGAATCCAGTGAAGCTGCACAAATGAGTCATGATACTGAACTAATAATGAGTTCTATTAGCAGGGTGCTTTGTTTATGCTGCCACTCTGCCTTTCATGCAAACAAGCGTTCATGCTATGATCCTAGTATCATTGTATCTTCTTCACTCCCCATTGGGCTAGGCACCTGTATCTCAGGAACTATAAGCAAAATTATGTAAGTGAGTATGCCCTTGGGCAGAGGGATCACTTCCCAAGCCCCAGGTCCAAAGTATGGTCCATGAGAGAAGAGGCTTAGTAGCACTGGTCCATGGGAAAGGCAAGTGGGTAGGAAGAGTGATAAAGTTGAGGAGCCTTAAGCCCAAAACCATTTGGGGACAAGGGGTGGGCAAGATATCCCAGGGCCAAAGCAGTTTGTTGAAAAGAGAGACATAGGAACAGAGTAAGAGACGGTGCCTCTTGTTGCCAACATTTTTCTTGAAAGGTTTTATGGACTTGAAACATAAACAATTTACCACTTAAAAAAGGAAAGTTAGATAAACCTAAAATATCAAAGAATAAAAGTTTACGCTGGTGGGGATCTAATTTATCTCAAAAAGGTAGGTTTCCACTGCTCAAATCCCTGCCACAATGCCATGGAGGTGCACTAAAATGTCATGGCTAGGTGGTGGACAGCTAGACCTAGTCATCAGAGCCAGAGTCAAGAGTCAGCTGGGTCAGAATACCTGGATGTCAGAAGCAGAAGGCAAACTGGAGATCAGAACCATGAGTTAGGAACCAGAATCAAGGTGGGTCAGCATACCACGGGGTGAGAGGAAGAAGACAAACTGGAGGCTGGGAACCACAAGTCAGATGCCAGGAATCAAGCTGAATGGGGATGTCAGGAAATCAAGTCATAAGAGCAGTCCAGTTGATCAGGCAGTTTTCTGTTTCTCCTGCTGACTTAAGTAAGGCCAGAAGGACAAACAGCTATTCTGAGACACCACTAATCAGATCCTCACATTGTGCCAGGGTGTGATGGGGTGTACCTACATTGCACCAGTACCAAAGCGTTAACTGTACTTTGCAGGCAAAGGAAGCCCTGCCCCTCCGACTCTGCTGGGCATGCTCAGCCTGGAGGCAGAGTATAAACAGAAGCAGCCCAACTCAATATGGGCAGGCTGCTGAAAGGGAAGGATGCAGACTGCAGGCTCTCTCCAGGGAGCTGCTTCAGGCCCTGACTATAGAGTCTTGGCATGCAGAGCTCCAGATGGATTGCAGGCTGCCTGAGAAGCCTGGAGAGGATACCACGCCAGCAGGAGCTGTGCCACTTGAATTTCCAGATACCCCAGGCTGTGCCACTTGAATTTCTAGATACCCGGGGAACCGTGGAGAGTCGCTAAGGGAGAAAAGATAGGAAGCAGCCCAAGGGACTTAGACTTTTCTCTGGTGAGCAAACTGAGGAACCAGTCAGAGTGTTTTGGGAGGATCCCGGCTGACTCAGTGGTGTGCCCCCGCCTTCTCCCCCCAT
Source organism: Gopherus evgoodei (assembly GCF_007399415.2). Lineage (NCBI taxonomy): Eukaryota > Metazoa > Chordata > Testudines > Testudinidae > Gopherus > Gopherus evgoodei. Next base: position 200,916,227 of record NC_044323.1, read on the forward strand.
GCACCTGGGCCCTGGGCTGAGACTTGGAGGAGCAGGGAAGGCTCGAGTCCCCCTACCTTGGGTGACACACACCCCTAGGTAGTGCCCCACTTCCCCAACAGCCCCATAGGCTACACAGTACCCCAGAAGTGGGCGCCCTTATTGACTCTGGCCATTAGACTATGCTGCCCTGAGTGGAAAGGCGGCTTTATTGACTCTGTCCTTTATTGCTCTGCAACTGTGGGGACTCTTTCTGGTTTTCCCTAGTGTCATGCTTCCAGGCAGAGTACCACTGGGCAGCATCTGCTGGCTCCCTAGGTGCCTTTGAGGAGCAGTGGGTGCTGTCTGGGATCCTCTGCTCAGTGTCCCCATCTGGATCCCTCATTTTGAACTTCTGACCACTACTTCTGACCTTGTTTTTCATTAGTTGTCCATTTGGAACCCGGGTTCAGTGGTCCCTCCTGCTAGGCTGGGGGAGGGGCCTTTAGAAGTGGGTGGGCTTGTGCTTCCTCACCTCCCAGGTTTTCCAATGGGGGGGGGCAACTCTGGCCATTAGGCCATGATGCTCTAAGAGGAAAGGACGCTTTATTGACTCCAGCCACCAGGCCAGACTACCACATTTTATAGTCAGGGTCATGAACACAGGACCTAACTAGCATCTATACAGTTTTTTTCCCTTCTTCTCACAGTACGAGACCTGGCACCTGGGAAGGTGTGTACTTACCCTATGACACGGGGCTTCATGGATCTTAGATAAGCTTTTGCTAACATCCAGGTGGATGGCTGGAGTATGGCTGCACCCATGCACCTTTCAGGACTGGGTTCTAGACCTGTGTGTCATGACACCTAGCCCTCCAACAGCCTTACTATGGAATGACAGAAGATTACCACGCTAACAATACTGTCTATAGCATGGCCACATGAGTGGTAAATAGTGTGAAAATAAATCACCATAATATCTGAGCTTGTTTCCAATATCACGCTGACCATGTGGCACATGTGGTCACCATGATTTAAGCACTGGAGCATTCTTAGAGGAGAGTCCCTGCTGGTGAAGGGCTTACCCAGCTTGGGACTTGCAAGTGCTGTTTTGTCAGGAGAAGGAAACATGCCCAGGGAAACAAGGGAATATTCTGATTCATGGCATCCCTAAACAGCCTCCATGAACAAGGTGCCTGTCGACGCACAAGCTGGAATTAGAATGATCTTCCCCAGAAGAAAGAGAGTTTTGTGCAACAGTGAAAGACTGTCTTCCCTCCCCAAAATTGAATACCTGCAAGAGGGTGTAAGTTGCACCTTTGTGCCAGAGGTGGCAAATAAAGCAGCACTGTTCATCTCAAAAATAGTAACTCCTCATCAGAGCATCTGTCAAGTTCAATTATTTCACTTTTGACCCGTTTTTAATCAGCATCCACATTGTTTTGCAATCAACACTCCCAGGATTTATGGGGCTAACTCCTATTAATGCTAATAAGAGTTATGCAGGGCTATTCCCTATCCACTGATAGGTCACCAGAGCAAATAACATCTGGATAAAAAGCTACAATGTTCTACGTAATGACATATTCACCATTTTTATCTTCATGGTTTTCCCTTTTGCTACTTCGTTCACCAAGAGCTAAAAACATGATTACTAATGCAGCATCTCCATGAAAGGAGGATATTCATCACATAAAAAACACCCACTTTCTGAGTAATTTGTGCTATCAAAAGAGGAATTTTTTTTCCTTGATAGCTTGGGACAAGTTGGGGGGCAGTAGCACTATTGTTAAGAACAGTAAACAGGTTTATTAAAGCGATCAAATGGAAATTTCACAATCTGCTCAATCCTTAATTACCTAACAATATAAATCCCTGCCTTATTGGAAGTATCAGGTGCTGTAGTCAAAATCTATATTAAAATGCAAATGGGTCATTACATAATTGAAGTTATTTAAATAGTGTGTATTCTCTATACCTAGTCCATCCTGTCATGAGATTGTAAAGACTTGGATTATTTACCCTGAAAAGGAGATGAATTAGAGGTGATTTCACTGAGTCTTATAAAATTAAGAAAAGCATGTGAAAGACTGATCAATTCTTTTTTTTTTCTTTACACCACAGGAGAAAAAGGGAATTCTCTGTAAAATTAAAGGATAACATATGTTATGCCAATAGAAGGAAATAGAATTTTATGTGATGGACAGTCCATCACTAGATTTCCCAGCCTCAGGAGGTTCTTGAGACAATGCTGTGGCTGATTTTTTTTTTAAATGGACTGGTTTCGTAAGCATGCAAGTTAGTGGCCCAATTCTGCAAGGTGCAGCATCCACAGTGTGATGCGCTGAGCATTCACATCTGTCACATACTTCAATGGGAGCAGGATCATGCCCCAAAAGCCAAATTGTGAGAGCTATTGAGCTTCTGAGTCCCATCATTGAAGAAATTCAGGGCCTTCAACAGTGTCTTAGATATTTGTATTGCCAATGCAAAGCAGCATTGTAGAACACATAATTGGGAAAATGGCCATTTTAGTGCCCAGGTCAGAAAGCTGGGATTATTGGAAAATCACAGAAGAGATGGGTTTGAATTGTGAGAAAGAACGTGAAGAGTATGGCTAAGTGCTAACTTGCTTAAGGTTGTGACAATTAAGATCAATAGGAACTGAAGTCCCATGGCTGTCCCACCTTGAGCATCTCATGATTTGATCCTAAATGATAAATAGTGAGATGGTTAAAGCTGACATTTAAGGTTGGGATTTTTGAAGCACCCTAAGGGAAACAGATGGTGAACCCCCAATGGCTCCTTTGAAAATACGAGCTTAAACTGTTATATTTAAGAGCTGGAGGCCAAGACCTCTGGGAAACCCTTGCTCAGAGGTTTAGCCATTACTTGGAAATCAGGAAGATACCATCTAGCTGGAAGGAGTCCAACACCATTCTGCTGTACAAGAAGGGTGATTGTGAAGATCTAAAAAACTATCATCCAATACGCCTGCTCTCACATGTCTACAAGCTGTTCACCAAAATAATAACAAACCAACTCACAGAGTTTGGACAAGCAGCAGCCAAGAGAGCAGGTAGGCTTTTGAAGGAATTTCAACACAATGGAACATATTTTCACTATAAACCAGCTTGCCTTCGTCAAGTATGAAAAACCATTTGACAGTATATAGTTCAATGCAGTGTTGAAAACTCTTGCAGAGCAGGGCATTGACACAAACTATATCAAACTGTAAAGGAAGCAAATTGTGACTGCTCTACAGATATAACTTTATTTGATTCTCCCCTTCGCATCCCAGTAAAGAAAGGTGTGAAACAAGCAGACACGGTTTCACCAAAACACTTCACAGCCTGCCTCGAAATGGTAATGAGGTGGATGAATTGGAAGGGTGGAATCAATATTAACAAATTAATTAAACCATTCAGATTCGTGGATGATGTTGTATTGATCGCTGAAAACACTATCACGCTACAGAAAATGCTGCGAGAACTCAGCACAAAAAGCTGCGAAGTCGGACTGAAAATTAACCACTCCAAAACAAAGTTTATGCAGTCTGATACCTTGCCAAAAGCCCAAATAACAATCAAGGGAGAACAAACAGAAGAAGTTGAGCAATATGTCTGTTTGGGCCAAGAAATGAAACTATGTCAAGATCAGAAAGGTGAACTGTCATGAAGAAAGAAGCAGGTTGGTGCGCATTCAGTTCTATCAAGGATGTCCTCCAAGTTAAAATCAACAAGGCAACACGCTCCAGCCTCTTCAACTCAACAGTACTGCCAGCAATGTTGTATGGCAGTGAAACATGGGTGCTGATAAAGACAGAAGAGCAGCAACTGTCTGTGATGGAGAGGGCGATGGAGAGAAGAATTCTGGACATTTCAATCCACGACCAAGTCTCCAATGAAGTGATCAGACAGCAGAGTAGAATAAAGGTCGTCACTGTTGAGAGCAGGAATAAGAAAATGTAATGGGCCAGGCATATAGTGAGGCTCACTGACAATTGAGGGACTGCAGCTGTCGCCGAGTGGTACCCACGGGAATTGAAATGATGACTCAGCCGACCTCCAAAGAGATGGGAAGATTTTATCGTGAAAAGACATGACCGTACATGAAGAAGAAAGGCCAGGATACAAGAAGAATGGAAGACGTGTTGTGATCGGCGCAATCAATACAAGGGCTGAAGGACCAATTGATCAAGGTGATTTAAGTTCCATTCATCCACGTGGGATGAATGGGACCAATTCACACCTTTTTTAAGTGTATTTATACATGTTCTCTGCTTTGGATACACTTGGATCACTTTGGGGTGAGCTTTTTTAGCACCAAAAGGCTTTTATTTTATTTTATTATTGAAGAAAGCTTAGATTTTTCAACACAATACTACAGAAAGGGATAGATTCCTCTTCAAATTCCCTGGCTATGTTACCATAGAGTGTACAAGAATTTGGGCATAAAGCAAAAGGAGAGAAGAAAGGCAGGAACACAATTAGGGCCTTGTCTACACTATAGAGTTAAGTCTACTTAAGTTACATTGACGACCGTCTGCCATTGTAATTACATCAGTTGTGCACATTCACACAATGCTCCTTGTGTTGGTGTAGTGCAACCACAGCTGGTGATCTTGCATCGACATAGAGAGCATTGCATCGTGGATAACTATCCTATGATGCAACATGCTACCCGCTGCCACTGGAAGTTCTGGGGACAGATTGCAGTGCATCAGGGGAGCATGCTCACTATACCATGATACAGTTCTTTCCATCCCATCATTCAATGAGCTTCTGACTTCATTTTGTACTTTTTTTAACAGCCCCTGTAAACTGTACACCCTCCATCTAGGCCTGAAAGCATGGATACTGAACTGCTGACCCATCTTTTATTGAGCGTTATGAACCCAATGCAGCTGGTCATGCAATATTTCATGAGCTGGGAAACAGAAAGTGAATCTGTAGTGCCTGCCCTGCTGTGTGCAATGAAACAAAACAATTCAATATTGCTGCTGGCATTCATGAAGCAGCTGCACATGGGGGACAGTGGGTTCTAGGGAAACAAACACCGATTGGTGGGATTGCAGCATGATGCATGTATGATATGATGAGCAGTGGCTGCAGAACTTTCAGATGCGCAAAGCCAACTTCCTGCAACTGTGTGTGGAGCTAACCCCTGCCTTGCAGCACAAGGACACTAAAATATGAGCTGCCCTCACAGTGAAAAAGCGAGTGGTGATCGCTATGTTGAAGCTGACAAATCCAGACTACTACTGCTCAGTCACAAATCAATTTGGAGTTGGAAACTCCATCATGACACAAGTATGCAGGGCTATTAATCACCTCCTGCTTTAAAGGACTGTGACTCTAGGTAATGTACAGGAAATAATTGATAGCTTTGTGGCAATGGGATTCCCTAACTGTGGTGGGGACATATATGGCATGCTAATCCCAGTTTTGGCCCCAGATCATCCCGCAACAGAGTACATCATGGTTGATCACTGGGGCCATTTCACTGATATCGATGTAAACTGGTCACAGAAAGTTCATGACGCATGTATCTTTAGGAACACTGGACAGAATAGAAAGCTGTATCCTGAGACCTTCTTTCCTGACCAGAAGATTCGAATGGGGGATGTGCAAATGCTAATAAATCCTCTGACTTTTCCTGCTCTCACTTTTTCCTGTTCTTTAGCTACCACTTTTTCCTTGTTCATTACTCTCAACTGGGGTGCCTTGTGAGTCCCCAGATCTTGATCTCAACTCTGATAGTTTCTGAAGTTGGTCAAGCCCCAAAATCCCTGAGTCCTTTTGCCTCCAGGGAATGCTTTTGTAATGCTTCTTTCCCTTCTCTCCCTCATCCGCAAGAGTGCCTAATACAGAAAACCTGTTATCCATTTGAACTGTGAAAATGCTGTATGGTTCAGACAGTTGTAGGTCACTCTCAGTTACTATAACCCCAGCAAATTCCTAGTATCCTTTTTCCCTTTCTGATTTCAAGAAACTCTTCCATTTCTGAAGTTGAGCACATCAAAACTCACTCCCCAACTAAAGGGCCTGCTGTACCCATAGTCTGCCAATCCCTTACTGGTGACTTGGATTCCTACATAATCAATTGTGGCTACAGATGTTCCTTCCTCAGTTTCTTTTTTTCCTTGTCCACATCTCAGATATTCGTCCCCATATTACCAATGCTTGTGTCCTCATCCTGGCTCTCAGTGGTCCCCACTCCCTCATCCTGACCTCTTCCCTATCCTGTATTAGTAAAGTTCTGTCCTTCCCCTCAAAAGTAGAGAGGCCTGCCTTGTCATTCAAAATAGGGCTTTCATTAGTTCTTGACAGGCTGCTTAGAATCCTCTGATCCCCTGGCACAGGCAAGCAGAAAGGGTCCTTGTGAGGTTGGGAATGATGTTTTCCCCTATTGTGTTATGCCTCTGGGAACTGCCTGTAAACATGTCCAATTTTCCGCACACATGTTACATCTAATGAAGCCCCTACAGACCTCAGTCTTGTGTGCATCAGAACCACAGTACATTCACTTCCTCACACCGCTGCTCATACTAAAATGTTCTATAGAGCAGCAGGTAAAACGTGTGTGGCTGCCTGGGATACCAACATTAGCTCTGCTTAGAACCTACATCAAATATATTGAGATGTTACACTGTATTATTTGCCTGAAAATGGTCCCTTTAAATTCACCATTCCAAACTTTAAATTGATCATAAACTTCAACTGGAAGCTGCAACATTTAGCATAATATGGAACCCAATGCAGAACATCCTCTTCATGTATATTTTCATTGCAAAAGAAGATAGTCATAGACTTAATAGCAGGTTGGAATAGAGGAACAGCTACTACATCATCCCACTCCCTAGACCCTGTTCTACTTGCAAAATGCTGATCACAAATTCTCTGCTGCCTGGCTGGTGTATCACAGCTTTCAGTGAGAATCCTAAAGATTTTATCAAAAGAGTCCCAGCAACAAAATCCTTAGTGGGACATTTGTCTGTGCCCCATAGGTAGGGCAGTCAAATCACATATTTCTTCTGAATCATCCTAAGATAGTGCTTCTATTGTGAAGAGTACTGCCCAGAGTACTGTGACAGCTACCTAGGATTTTTTCTTAGCTGGCCCTTGAGAAGACCATGGCTAGAAACAGGCACATCGAGTCCTTCCTTATTGTTATTGTTATTCGGTTGCTCACTTATAACAGGACTTTGTATTCTCACATCACCACTAGAGTTTCCCTTTGTGTTGCTGGGAAAATCAAGATAAAACAAAACAAGAGCCCCCCTCCCACACACACACACACTGCTTCAGATTCTAAAAAATGCCTCTTTTGATCCTCTTTTCCCTCTGGTTAGCTTTTACCCTCAATAATACACAAATGGAATCACTTAAAGTGAATGGAGCTCCTGTAACAGAAGAAAACCCAGTACTACTCCCCTCTCCACTTTCAGGAGAAGGGGAGGCCACACATGTGGCTGCTAAACTGTCCTTCACATTTCTGATACAGCTGACTGTTCCAAAGCTGTACTGTATTCCTGCCCTTGCTTAAATATCCCATGCAGAGTTTGAAAAGGAAGACACATGCTGAAAAATAATTTCCTTGAGTAAGGGGACCTAGCCCCAGCCCCTGCATTCCTGGAGCTCCTTCTAGCAATCGCTTCCCAACATCAGGGACCTACAAAGAAAACTTTTTTTTCCTTTTGAACACATACTCATATTGCCTATCCATTCATCCCAAATACTTCCCCACCTGGGAGTATCCTTCCCAAATCAGCTTCCCCGCAGCTATCTTCAGCTTAGGGTGGAAGGGGCACAACCCCCCACGCACCTCAGGTACAAGGCTCATAACATCGGCTGATAGCACCACAGGATCCACCAGTCTGTGGACAGAAACTTCTGCTTCAGTCTCCAAATAAACAGAATCTTCCATTATCAAGTCCAGAGACCTTACTGGAGGAACAAAGCCTCTTTCCGCCCCACCATCTGAGGCTGTAGTCATCCTGGCAGGATGATAACATGAGAACAAACTCTCTTCTGTCAGAGCTGTTCCACTTTATAGAAGCAATTACATTTTAATTAGGCAACAGAGAGAGAGACTGGTCATAAAGCCCAGTAGTTATGGCACCCAGATGGGACATGGGAGTCATGTGGTCACTTGAATGTGGGTGTCCAATATCTCAAAGGCCTCTCTCTTTCTCTTGTTGAAAAAAAAAATGAAGTCTTATAATTTGATTCCAATGTGGAACAGAATCAAATGTCAAAACCTCTATTTCTTCATAAAAGAGAATTCTTGTTTTCCAGCTAGCCCTAATTATTATCTCCAATTTTACAGGGGGAGGAATGAGACAAGGTGGTTAAATGACTTGTTCAAGTCTAGGAGATCAAGTCATTTTCAGACCTAAGATAAGAAATATGCAGTTATGTACCCAATATGCAGTTATGTATCAAGACTACTAGGATCCTTTCAGAAAATCATTGGTCCTCAACCTTTTCCTTACTAGAACCTCTTCTTTCAAGCTGAAGCCCACTCATGTAACCAAGATCTTCCTCTTAGTCATACAGGAAGGGCAAGTCAAGACCTCAAAGTTGAAAATTTATATACTAGACCAGGGATCAGCAACCTTTGGCACACGGTTCGCCAGGTTAAGCACCCTGGTGGGCCGGGCTGGTTTGTTTACCTGCCATGTCCTCAGGTTCGTCCGATCACGGCTCTAACTGGTTGCTGTTCGCCGATCCAGGCCAATGAGGGTGACAGGAAGTGAACTGCGGCCAGTGGGAGCCACGATCGGCTGAACCTGTGAACGCAGCAGGTAGACAAACCGGCCCGGCCCACCAGGGTGCTTACCCTGGTGGATCGCATGCCAAAGGTTGCCAATGTCTATACTAGACTATGAAAAGACATATAGGGCATGGTTCTTATTTCTTTCACATTGATGTAAATCAGGAATAACTCAATTGAAATGGAAACCCTTCCTGGAACAAAATTGGGACCTTTTGAAACTTTTTGAAATTAATGGAGTTATTTTAATTTCACATCAGTTTAAGAGAGATCAGAATCAGGACAATAGGCTTCCTCCTCTATAATGAACTGGATGAATTGCTATCCATTGGGACTGTGGGGAAAGTTTTGGCTGCTCCCACTGTTTCATAGTTCCCTTCAAAAATCACAATAATAGGTTATGCAGTGAGACAGTATTATCCTTTAGAAAATGTTTGGAGAAAGCTCTTTTTCCCAACTGCTGGTTCTGTGTTTAGTATTTCAAGCATGCCAGGTATTTGCCAGACATTTATTTAATAGAGAACATTACAAGGGCTCTGCTGGCACAGCAGCAGTCATTCATTATACAACTTAGACAGAAACACAGGGACTCAGAATAATACTGCATCAGAACATGTGGCTAACCTCTGCTCTGAGGCTGCTCCTGAAGGGACTGAATGGTAATAGAGGATATCATACTGCAGAAGTAAATATCACCAATAACTGTAATAAGAACTAGGTTTTTTTTTCATGTGGAATTTGGTCTGAGAAATGTCCTTATTTAAGGACAAAATAATAAAAAAGCACTATCCTATAGCAAAGGTGCAAAGCATTATAGCATATAATCGTGTTACTACAGTGTATTAATCATTACAGTGGAATATAGAAAAGTAAAACGACCTTTGGACCATGAAAAAGAGCTTATGGCAATGGGGGAAGGGAAGTAGGAAGTTGCTGTTCTTGAGAATGAATAACATTATGATCCTGCAGTAATCGATTTTTTTCTATTTCATTTTTTTATTTTTTTATTTATTCTCACTCTTTCATTGTCTCTCTCTTAGCCAGCAGGAAAAAACAAACTGTATTCTGACTATGAGTCATGCTTCTTGCAGAGTCTCTGTCTCTCTCTCTCACACACATACATACACACTTGGTGTTCATCATTCAGTCTGCATTAGAATACTGGATGATAGTTTTCCATCCTCTATTCAGCCACTGTTACTAAGTAATTACTCTGTTTTAGAATTCAGTGTGAAAAAAGACTGGCCCTGAGTTCATAGGGCCTGATTCATGAATAATTAGATTTTCATGCATTTCCCTGATAAAGAAACTACATAAGTGTACTGTAATACCTTTTTCAGGAAGGATGAAATTACTCTTCTTTAAAGATTTATCAGATGCCTGAATTCCCCACAGAGTGGGTCAAAGCATTTCAGTTGGGGCTCTGGGGCTGAGGAATGCAAAAGCCTAAGAAAGGTATAATGCCACTCAGGATGTAAAAATGAGAAGTGATTTTTATCTTTCTTAATAAACAGTTGAACATGAGAAATTCTTGGACTTCCTTTTTCTCTCCCTCCCCTATTGGTTCTCCTGGGCCCTTAACCCCTTTTACCTAGTTTTTTATTCTGCAAATATGCACCAAAGGCATCAATTATCAGGTTGATTTTTGCTTCTGAAATGACTCAGCTGATGGTGAATTTGCAAAGGAGAGAGTCACAGGACTAGCAATCTGTGGTTTTTATCAATTTATCCAACTATGGGTATTGGAAATGTCCAAATGTTTTATTTTGACATTTTTTTATAAATAATCTGGATATTTGAAATTTTAAAACAAAAAATATTTTGATGGTCACAAAATTGAAATGTTTTGTTTCATTTTGTTGAACTGACCTGAAATGTTTCATTTCAGGTCAGTTCAACATTGAACTGCATTTTCCCATTGCTCCATGGGGGTTCTAGTTCTGGAGTCTTGTGCCACCATTCACTTCTATGGCACAGGCTCTGGCCAAATTACATCTCCCATTTTGCATCCGGAATCATATTGTCCCTCAGATGCACCATACAGCTTGATCAGCATTGCACTGTGGGAAATGCAGTCCTCAAAATGGTGCTTGATCTGCAACTCTCTTAAAGCAATGCATTGTTAGGGAAATGCTGTTTAATGTGTTGAACTGATTTGAAACAAAACACTGAGTGTTTTGAGTCTAAACTGACCCAAACCAAAATATGTCATTTCAATTTTCCTGACAGAAAATCCTTTCTTTTTTTTCTTTGGTAAAACTGAAACGTCAGTTTTGCAGAAACTGCATTTTCCATTGGGGAAATTGTTCTCACAGAAAATGCCCAATTCGCTCTAGTTTGTACACTGCCTAACACAAAGGAGCCTCTAGACACTATCATCATAAAAATAATAAATAACTGCTTTAAGGGTCACAGAAATTGGAAGGGTGAGTAACTGAGCATTGCGGGCCTTAGCGCTGGGTCTGAAATTTACTCCTGGTTTTCTTCCTTTCTAGCAGCATTGGATCCCAATGTTTATCGAGTTAGCTGTGCTTGTGTGTATCATTCTTTGACATTTTAGCTTTTAAGCATAAGGATATTGTTTTATGAAATAAAAGGCAGAATTTGTTAATGAACAGATAAGAATATAGGATTGTTTTAAAAAGTAAACAAACAAAAGGTATCAAAGTAAAAACATCTGAACAAAGTTTGACATAGTAGGAAAAGGACTTCAGAGCAATTTGCTATAATACCCTAGAGCAAATGTAGTTTTCTATTTCTAATTACTATTATATTTACTTCATAGCAGCAGCTTTGATGGGAATTGAGTAGTTATGAATGGCAGGAAGAACAGGAAGATGTTGGTTACTTGTAATATAGGGCTAGATCCTGCAAAGCTTTACTCACTCAAGTAGTCCAAATTGTGAGTGGGACTATCCACTTGACTGAGGATTCCTTGAATGAATGAAGCTTTGCAGACCAGGCCCAGATATTTTTAAATGAGTTCCTAATGTCTGAATATTTAAAAAAAATATAAACATTTGGATAGCAAAGGCCCCAATCACTTGGCTATAGTGGACAGTTTTAGTCCCAGAGAACAGGTTGCGATTCCAGGATCTTTGGACACCCAACCTACTCTAATCTCCTTCATTGGAATAAACTCCACCATGCACCATCCTGCTACCAACATGCCAACAATACCCAAAGAGACTCCCAATTACATTACAGTTGTGGAGACAGCTGGCATAGGAGATGGTTGTGACGTCTCAGCCATCTTTATACTAGCGGTGAAGAGTGTCCTGGCACAGCAGGAATTTACATATGTGAAACTGATGAAGTAGCAATCTGGCCCAAAAACTTATAGAATAAAATAAGTATTTGGCACATGGATAAGGTAGACAGGGCATCCAGCGTGAAATGCCAGGAAGTCAGCACTGCCAATGGTATCCGATGGCAACACTATCGGACATCATACAAGAGTGAGTAATACCAGGCAGCCAGCTAGAGAGAAAAGCAGCAGGATTGTAACATCAGGACGTAGACAGTCATAAATCGTTCAATCTGCAGATGGGAATGGAAGCAAGAGGGTATTGCCAAACAATCCATGGGTGGGGGGGGGGCAGGGCAGAAGGAAGTCAACATTACTTGACACAGTGTGCTATATTAATTACTCTGGAGGAGCAATCTGGTTTAGTGAGAATTTGAGGCAGGTGAGGAATGCTGGAAAGACATATGTTGAGATTGTTTATTTTAATTGTATATTTATTTCAGTTCCAAATGAAAAAAAAATCATTATTTGTAAACCAAGTGCTATCTTAATAAAGTCAATGAAATCCATCATGACGATCAGAATGACTCCTCCATGTAAAATGCTAAGGTCTGAGTGTTCAAAATTGTTGACATCAATGAGCTTTGGAGCAGGTCAAAAGGCCGGAATTTTGATACTTAAAGGAACACAAGTAAAACCTTCATGGAAAGCAAAGAAACTTTGAGAAATCCTAGTATTTACCATGGGTGTCCATCATGTGATGATATTATAGAATACGTGAAAATTAAAAAAGAGAAAATTAGACAAATGCACTTTTTTGTATGATAAAGGAGTAGAATCCATTAGACTTGTCTTTGACCCTGCCAGCAGGTAGGGGATCTTGGGAGACAACTACTGCACTGGTGGGGTGCAAAATAAACTTTATTAAGAAAATGCAAAAACAGGGAAAATTCAATAGTGAGGGGTATGGGGTTTGTTAAGGTAGACAATTGGGGAGGGGTTTCAATAGTGGGGTACAATACAGTGGGGTACAATACAGTTGGTAACCAATTAACACTAAAGTATAAATGTAACAGGTAGCTAACAATTTCTATGTAAAGGGTGTGTCACAGCAGCATATAACCAACTAACAGTTAAGGGTAAAATGTGTTAAATAACGAACAACTCTAGGTAAAAATGTGTCACAGTGCTGTAAATGTAAAATGTGAGGTGTGTAGGGAGAAAAAAGGTAACCAATGGGGCTTTATGCTAGACTTCAGTAATACAATTGAGGTTTGGCAACAGTAGGAACGGGGTGAACACGTGGGGGAAGGGATTAAAAGAGAGAGAGAGGGAGAAAGGCAGTGGTAGAGGAATGAGGTTGGGGGATGGGGGAAGAGGAGCACGTGGTGGAGCAGAGACCAAAGGCAGAGGCGCTGCGGAGGGAGATTTAAACTCAGGGAGACACAGAGAGCAGACAGGCTGCAATTTTAAACAGCAGAGAAACTGCAACGAGTGACTGGGGAGCTCGGGGGGAGACATGGGCAAGCTTGGGGCAGGGGTTTAGGGCAGCAGGAAGACAGACTTAACCACAATTATACAGAACACAGCAAAATCTTATTTATGATCTAACTTAACCAAGACTACGCAAATTAGCAAGTAACAGAACACAATGCAACAATTCTTTTTTAAACCTAACTTACAGAGCACAATACAAACAATTCTTTAAACTTAACCACAGCTATGCAAAATGAAATTACAATTTATCTAGACTAAGAACCTGATTCTAATAGGTGCACCTTACACTATGCCAATTCTTTGATCGGGAGGGGGAGCTGTTCTAGAGGGCAGAGTGGTGTATGCCCAGGGTACAGCCCCTGGGGGGGGGGGAGTGGCTGCAGCAGTGGGGCGGCTGCAAGCCGGCAGCCCAGGATACAGTCCAGGAAGGCACAGCTTAGCAGCGGCACAGGCTTATTTTTAGCGGCAAAGTGCTGTGGAGTTTAAGAGAGGTTTTAAGACACAGACCAAGGTTTAGCTTGAGTCTGTGTGCTGGGGAAACAGAGCCAGCAGCTAAAATAATAAAATAAAAGTATAGAAAGTTTCACAGAGGGATTCTTACCAGTCCCCAAGGTAGCAGCAAAGGCAGAAGCAGCAACAACATCAGAAGAAGCAAGGAGGGCTCGGTACGGTCTCGATAATCAGGAGATCTCTCAGGCAGCAATTCGTTCTTCGTGGGGGGGGTTTAAAAAACGAGGGTATGTTCAAAAATAAAACAAGAGCAGAGAAAGGACCCCCCAGAACCCCTGGCTGATCAGACCAGGCAGCAATGCAGGAACCTTTCCGATGTTTGTTTTAAAAATGCCTGTTTTTAAAGGCAGACTCAGGCAGTTTCCCGCCAGTAATCCTGATAGGCTCCCTCTGTCACAGGGGAGGAGACACAGGGAAAAACTGCAGGTGAGCACAGAGACGTGCCTGGGCAGAGTCCTGAACAATAGGTGTGAGTTCACATCTCAGGACTCAAAAGCACATGAGGCCTATGACTCATGCTCAGGATCTTAAAAACACATTTGGTCTTGCAGCTCTGGACATTGCTTACCCTACACAAAGACCAGGTTTAACAAAATGATAACAGGACCAACCCTTTGAACAGGGCAGTGGTCCCACTTAGCACGCAGCACAAGTGGCCATCCCTTTGAGAAGAGCAATGGCTCTTGGTAAACAACTTAAGGGGCCCTCCCTTTGAGAAGGGCAGTGGCCCTGGTAAACAACTTAACAGCCAGGGAGGGGCGGCCACAGGAGGAGAACAAAAACAAAATGGAGTATGGGGACAGCTGTAAGAAACAAAATGGAGTAGGGGGATAGCTGTAACAGACAGTCTTAATTTAAGATTATTATTGGATGTTTTTCTATAATTGATTAATAATAAAAAAGAATTGAATAATAGTCCAAATAGGTTGAAACAATCATTAAAAATTGCTATAAAATTGGTTTCATTTTTTAAAAGATCGTATTAAAGAATTCTCTGATTTATGATTTTAGGAACTCACTGATTTTGCATTTCTGGAAAATTTATGCACCATAGTTAGATTTTGTGTGTTTGCTGACCACTTTAATGATTCATTGGAAGTGTTTTTTAAAAAAACAATCTGTAAATGTCTTCTTGTCCAGAGGCTGATGATGATGAGGGACATGTTTATTTCACGTGTTTATAAGCTTTTTTCTGAGTACCTGGGCATCCCTAAAACATTTAACTAATCATCCTTGCAACACCCCTGTAATGTGGGAAAGTATTTTTATCTCTAGTTTACAGATAAAGAACTGAAGTGCAGAATGATTACGGCTCCAGCCGTGCAACTGCATGTTCATAGAAATACCTCAGTGCTGAACAGAGTCCTACTGAAGTTAATGGGGCATCGTGCAGGCACATGTCTCCACCCACATGTGTGCAGTTGCAGGACTGAAAACAAAGGGTTTGCCCGAAGTCATACAGAAAGTTAATTGAGCCCAGCAAAAAATGAACCCAGTTATTCCAAATCTCAGGCCTGTGCTTTACCCACAAGACTGCTTTGCACTCACATTAGTACCATTTGGTGGACATGCCTTTTAAAGAGAGCAATGTTTCCTTTTAAATGTATGCAAAACCAATCTATGCATAAGCTTCTATTCAGCCACTTGGGGCTTTGTGGGCTTCACTTGGGGCTTTGTCAAGTCCAGCTTGTTGGCCCCCTCAACCTCTCTTAGTCACAATTTTTTCTCATCTTACACTCTCACTTTTCTCTTCCCAGCAAAGTTATGATGCAGAGAAAAATGCATGTGCTGGGCATGAGCAAAATCATGTTCACCTTACTCAATTTTTTCTATTGATTTTAGGGGGAAAACCTGTGTGAATAAGATGAAAGATTTGACCTCCCTCTCATGATTGAATTTTCACTTGATGGAAGAATAGAAGAGTTCCTCCTCCTTTCATATGTGACTTCCACAACTAGTTCCACCTGTCACAAAAATGACTTTGAGTGGAGCAAGACAATCCTGTCCTATCAGCTTGTTTTGTGTTTGACCTCGGACGAGATGCTTCTCAGAAAATGGATGTGCAATGAACAATCTTACTGTAGTCCTGAAAACCAAAACCACTTCCTCTCCTCTGGACATTTGTCTTCTCATCCTGCCTTCCTACCAATTCTTGCTGTAGGAAAATAGTAGGAAATACTTTCTCTTAAGTACAGAGAGCACCACAATACCCCACGTGCCCTGAACTTCTTTCTTCCTTGTTGAGAAAATGTTAGCACTTGACATAGAGCCCCCCACTTGTGTCAGAAATTGTAATATTTTGAATTAAAATCATACTGATCACATCACGGATGCCTTTCTGGAATGTACTTTATTCAAATACAAAGTTATTGGGCTCACTTTAGAGAGGAACTGTGATATGCACAAGGTCAGACTAGATGGTCAAGTTATCCCCTTGGGTATTAAAATATATGAATATGTGTAAAAGCTATGAATAACATGTAGAACTTGGTATGAAAATAGTGAATATTTTCCATGAAAAATTATGAAAGAAATGGAAAAAAATATTTGTGTGTGCAAATGTTCCTTTTTTTTCAAAGAAAAACCTAGAATATTTATTTTTGTTGAAAAACTTGAAACAAAGCAGTGTTTTCAAAGTATTCTCTTTTAGAAAAGAGATAATTTGTCATAACCACATAACATTATTTTCTTGTTTTCATCTTATTCATTTTTTCTAAGGCATATGCAATATTCAGCTATTTTGTGAATAATCAGACCTAACTGATTTGGACTTATTCTTTGTGGCTTCAGTGGAAGTCAGTGAGATGAGTTGCTGATAGTGAAGAGAAATAAGCCTTTCAAATTCTTAGCAGCAACCTTTCACCTTTTCCCTTTGCTCCCATGACAAAGTGAGAGATTGAAACAAACTAGCTCTTTTCAGTGCAAAATAACCCCAAACTACAGATCTGCTCTTAGAATCCAATGCAGCGTCAGTCAGAAGGCAGACTCCTTAACACCAAGCGGGGAAAAGGACTTGTATTTAGAGCATCACAAGAGCCTTATTGTTGCTGATTGCTAGCAAAGAAAAAAATAAAAAGAAAAGAAAAACCTTCAGAGGCTTTTAAGGAGCTTTGGACTTTGAAAAATGAATAAAACATTGCATTTGAAATCCCTTTGTGCACTACAAGAAAGAGAGAAAAGTTTATCATGAAATAGAGGTTTGGCAACTTCAGCAAATAGGTCCAAGGAAATGGAACTTACAAAGTTTTGTAAATAAATAAAATTTAAAAAACCCCACAAACAAACCTACTAAAGAGAAGTTTGCCAGCTGGGTTTGAAGGTTATTAGAATGTTCTTTGTTGAAAGATGAGCTTTTTCAATTAATGACTATGTAGATTTAGATCAGTAATTCCTTTAGTAATTATACTTTGTGTAAAGAAGGAATTATATGCCTTGTAAGCATGTTCACTTCTGTCAACACAGATTTGTGCAAAAACTGAATTAAAAAGATAGTTTATCGGTAGTAGTTCACATAATAGATATGTCAGTCGTATCTTGGGAATCACAGGCAGAATGCAGACTTGATTTTTACCTAATTATTAGAAGAATTCACTGCTATAAGCATATTTTCCATACTTGTCAAAATGTTGTTTATCATTTTATTTATTTGGGTGGAGAGGCAAGTGTGACTTGGTGACTATGTTTACCACTGAAATTGCTACAACTTTAGGATTTGTATTTTTATTGCAAGCATTTTCAGACTGGAATGCATTCCTATCCTCAGCATACTTCCCCACTTAGCACTTCAGTCTCAAATAATGTTTTGGAAAAGACTCAGCTAGATATTATAATTTAATTTTTTGTTGTTTTGGGGTGAATGAACATGTTTCAAATAACTGTTTTCTGAAAAACTGAAGCAACTCGTATTTATTCATCTTACAAAGTTGGCATTTGCTTCACTCAGATGACTTTACTGTGACTAAAAATGAAATACCAGGCCATTAATTCAGCAAAGAAAGAAATTATTCTAAAATATTTACAGTAGAAGATAACAGGGACTACAAAATGAAATTTCTTCGTACCTCATCTACTGGGACTTATTTCTTAGTCTCTTCCACAAAAAGGATTTATGTGAAAGCTTATTGTAAATCTGTTCCCATTGATTTCAGCCATTGTTAATGGTGCCAAAAAATAAGCTAACATGAATTGTTTCTGAAAACAAATGATTACAATAAAAGTCTGGCTGAACTGAAATGGAGCAATGGAAACTACAAATGTAATAGGAAACAAGGTGCCTTTAAATTTAATATTGATTTCATTGATTTTTTCTTAATAATGCTTCCTTTCTTCTTGAAATTTATTTTTTTTTCATTTGGAGAATTTACTGCTTGTAAAATCTTCTGGATTAAGGCATGGAGACCAAACTCTTTTTTTATTCATTGATCAGGTACAGGTAGACATGGTCAAGCAGATAGGGCACTGAGCAGTTGGTCAAGAGGCAAGAATTCTATTTCTAACGGTGCCTCTGACCTTCTGAATGGCCTTGGGCAAGTAACTGAACCTCTCTGGCTTTCTGTTTCCCCTCACCTTCTTTGCCCATCTTGTTTATTTAGATTGTAAACTCTTCCAGGTTAGGATCTGCCTGTCACTATGTGATTGTATGACATCTAGCATAATGGATCACAAATCTTGGTTGGGGCACTTAGGTGCCATTATAATACAAATAAATAATACCAGTGCCAATTAGACATACAGCAGCATATTGTATTATCTTGCATTAATATATTGCCTTTTCTTGCAAGCAATCGTTTATTGGTTTTCTCCATATCACTTCACATTTCAGTACATTGTTCTATATACAAATGGTGGGAAACCACAATATTATAACAGCTTCAGGATAGACACTACCTATGCTGATGGGAGGGATTCTCCCACTGACATAGGTAATTCATCTCCTCAAGAGGTGAGAGCAAGGTTAACTGAAGAATTCTTCTATTGACCTAGTGCAGTCTACCTGGGGTTAGGGATGTGGATTTTTCACACCCTTAAGAGACAGCTATTCCAATGTGAAAGCCTAGTGTAGAACCCCGGCCTGTTTTTTAATCTGTTACAATATTGTGATCTTCCACCATTTGTGTATCAAACAATGTACTGAAATATGTAGTGATATGAATACAATTATTAAAGGATTGCTTTTCAGAAAAGACCTCTTAACGAGGTCACTACATTAAAACTGACACTTCCCTGTTTTGTCTCTGTACCTTTTGATTCTCTCTCATACTCTTTGATATCCGCTCTGTCTCTTCAACTCATCCATGTTATTTCTTTTAATGGCCAAGCCTGCCAATGTATTCCATATGTTAACTATCCCAGGAATTAAACAATTCTTCCTAAATGCCTCATTTACTTGGAAAAAACAATGAGGAGTCCTTGCAGCACCTTAGAGACTAACAGATTTATTTGGGCATAAGCTTTCATGGGCTAGAACCCACTTCATCAGAAGTCCAAGAAAGCAGATTTCACAAACAAATAACTGGAATTGTACAAGGAAAGAAATGTGTGTATCAGTTAGGGTACGCCTAGCATTTGTTTAATCTAACATTTTATCTTTGCTCTCATAACATCCTTCCCTGGGAATGAAATTAAATATAATGATAACAAAACAGCAGGGTGCGTATATTTTTTGTGTCTAGCTAAATGTCTTTACTCACATACATTATACATACATGCATGTGTGTGTGTAAATATAGATAAGTATAAACAGTGAGAAGAGATTCTGGTGATTGTGAGATACTTCAGGCTATGTCTAGCCTATGTCAACACAACGTATGTGGCTTAGGGGTGTGAATATTCCACCTCCCTGAACGACATAAATTACTCTGACATAGGCACTTGTGCGCACATGGAGAAGCATCAGATGCACTGCAGCGGTGCAGCTGTATCAGTACAGTTTCAGTGGAAGAAATTCAACTTGACAGCTAGATATGTCTATATATCTCTGTGTGTGTGTGAATGCCAGAATATTTTTTACAATTTCATTTTCTACTAAACTAGTTCATATGTAAGGGACCACTCCTGCAAACAAATAGCAGTGTAAGTAATGTTATTCAAGTAAGTAGTCCACTAACTAGCGCTCCAGGACTATGTAGTAATACAAATAAATAATAATAATCATAATATAAAATGTCAATGGGATTATACACATGAATTAAAGTACTCATGCTTGTTTTTTTCCAGGTTCAGGTCTTGAATGATTATTACAATACACATAATTTGTTTAGAGAATGAGTCAATAGTAAATTTTTCAATTCATGTATTCACTGGCCCCTTTTGGTGGACAAAATATTGGGATGTGCTTTCTATCAATGGCCACAGCATAATTCAGAAATCCATCCTCTGAAATCCTGCTATAATTTCAGGGACTTTGGTTATGGCAGCCACCAATGGGTAGATTACAGTATTGATAGCCTGGCAAACCTGAGGAACCATCATCCCAACAGCTTCCAGTATGACTTCCCAACCCCAAACTGGTTTGCAATTGACCAGTAGCGGTCAGGTGTTGGCAGCTTGCAAGGAGCAATAGCCACTTGTGTATGTTTACAAAAATCATGACTGGTTGCAGCAAACTATTCACAACATGAAAAGGGATTTATTCCTAATAGTTTGACCAACCCTAGAAACAGCATGCTGAATGTTGAATTTTGCATACAACATAATTAAGTCCTTTTTGTCCATGTGATGATTGATATAATGAAATACATGACTAAAACTTCCTTGCCTCTGTTTCAGTAAATATCAGTTCAAGATTTTTTATTTTTATTTTTTACTTTCTTTGGAAATTAAACAAAATAGAAATTGTGAGTATTTTAAAAATTATCCTCAACTTGGGTGAAGTCTGCTCAGACTAGTATTTGCATTTTCTCCTTAAAAAGATGATTTACCTCAATTCTTCCTATCCATTATTAATTTCATTTGTATTTACTTACTAACCAATAGTAAATGAACTAGGCTCTTTTAACACTAAATAAAAACTGTCTGATATGCTATGGGTACAACTGATCTCTTTAACACTGCAGGATATTCTAGGTCCTGAACATTCAGGAAATCCCACTTTATAGTCCCATGCCACTATTACGAATGTAGCTGGTGTGGCCAAATGCATCATGTATATCTACAGATGTACTATAAGCAAAACTCACCGAGGGAACCAACACAAAATTCACTTAAGGACCACATTTCTTAACTGTCACTGCAGCTAAGAAGGAAAAGGTGGGGCATCACAAAGACATTTTTCTCTTTCCTTCAGCCATGCTTGGGGAATTTGCATAGGCCCCTAAAGGGCTAGATTAAGATCCCTTTGTGATACTGTCATAAACACATAGTTAAGAGTTAATGGAACAGAAGTACTTTATATCTCTTTTGCCTGTAAAGGGTTAACAAGATCAGTGAGCCAGGCTGTCACCTGACCAGAGGACCAATCAGGGGACAGGATACTTTCAAATCTTGAGGGAGGGAAGTTTGTGTGTGCTGTTAGTTTTTGGTTGTTTTTCACTCTGGGGCTCAGAGGGACCAGAGGTGCAACCAGGTTTCTCTCCAATCTCTCCAATACAGGCTCTTATAAGTTCAGAATGGTGAGTACTAGGTAGATAAAGCGAGTTAGGCTTATGTTTGTTTTCTTTATTTGCAAATGTGTATTTGGCTGGAAGGAGTTCAAATTTGTATTTGGCTGGGAGGAGTTCAAATGTGTATTTGGCTGGAAGGATTTCAAATTTGTATTTTGCTGAAAGGATTTTAATTTTTACTAGTATACTTAGGCTGGGAGGGTATTCCCAGTGTCTATAGCTGAAAGACCCTGTAACATATTCCATCTTAAATTTACAAAGATAATTTTTACTGTTTTTCTCTCTTTAATTAAAAGTTTCTTGTTTAAGAATCTGATTGTTTTTTTTTATTCTAGTGAGACCCCAGGGGACTGGGTCTGGATCCACCAGGAAATTGGTGGGGAGAAAGGAGGGAAGGGGGAGAGAAGGATTGATTTTTCTCTCTGTGTTAGGATTACTTTCTCTCTCAGGGAGAGTCTGGCAGGGGAAGAGAAAAGGAGGGGGGAAGGTGCATTTTCCTCTCTGTTTAGGATTCAAGGAGTTTGAATCACAGTGATCTTCCAGGATAACCCAGGAAGGGGAAGCCTGGGAGAGGCAATGGTGAGGGAAAGGGTTTACTTTCCTTGTGTTGAGATCCAGAGGGACTGGGTCTTGGGGTCCATGGGTGAGGTTTTTGGGGGACCAAAGTGTACCAGGCACTGGAATTCCTGGTTGGTGGCAGCACTACATGTTCTAAGCTGGTAATTGAGCTTAGAGGAATTCATGCTGGTACCCCATCTTTTGGACGCTAAGGTTCAGAGTGGTGAATTATACCATGACAGATACAAAAAGACTTCAGCAGTGGCTGGAAATTTGTCCCTAAACTTTTAACACAGAATTTAAGTGGTGATTTGGCCCTTGTGTGGACCAGTGCACCAATGCTGAAAACCACCCTATATAAATGCAATATATCATTATAATTAATTATTAACATTTTAATATTAACTTAAACAATCTTATGTCTGAAGTATTCCCAAGATATAAGTATGCCTGGAAACAGTGGAATGGGAATGAGAGAGTTTAAATGAGGTTACATTTATTTCAAAATATTCTGGTTTACAACTTAGATTATTATATAGGTACAATCTGCTGTCAGAAAAAAATTAGTTTAT
Source organism: Gopherus evgoodei (assembly GCF_007399415.2). Taxonomy (NCBI): domain Eukaryota; kingdom Metazoa; phylum Chordata; order Testudines; family Testudinidae; genus Gopherus; species Gopherus evgoodei. The sequence continues at coordinate 200,938,948 of NC_044323.1, forward strand.
CTGAAAGGGGGCATATGGAGCAAAATGTTAGATGAAAGTGCTCAGTGCCCTAAAGTTTAATAGAATTTCCCATAACCACCCTAGATTTATGTTAATCCAGTGCTAAAGTTATTGGTATATTATACAGTACCTTATCTATTGTCAACAACACAGTTTAGACATTTATACACCAAATATAAAAATTATAGCTCACTTAGTCTATGCAGGGAAAGCAGATTGGATTGCTGTATGTGCATAATCAGATCATGGAAAGATACATCAGGAGCAACCTATTTATACATGTCTGGCGTTTTTTTGTTTTCTTTCTTTTTGGATCAGTATTTTTCAGTAATACATGAACTGTGCAGTAAAGAGTGTTTAAAATTTCTGCAAATTAAAACAGTGCTGGCCTTGCTGTCTAAGGGCCTGTTTCTGTACCATGGAATTGTACAATGACTTGGATGAGCTCAGAGTTGAGCATTAAGAGTTTGTCTTGTAATGTATGGTGACCCCCTTGAGTTGTGCTGGGCAATTAAAATTCTACTGAGGTCAGTGAGCCAAACCCTGAGGCCTGTACCAGTTCTTTGTGATGTGAATTTCCCGTTGTTTTCAATGGGACTGTCACCTGTGTGATGACTGAGTATAAAAAGCAAAAATACAATGTAAAGGGCTCAGGGTTTGGTCCATTACAAGTTAAGGACACTCAGCACCTATCAGGAAGTGCCTAGTATGGCTGCTCAGTAATAATTCATGAATAGTGTATGTTGACCTGATTATTGAGATGTTTACTATCTGATATTGTATTGAGTTAAATCAACTGGGCTGCTGGGAAACAAACAGGAAGACAAAATAATAACTCAGAATAAGAGTCCCCGCAACAAATATTTGGGGGTTGTTACAAGACAATGGAAAAAGCCATTGGCCATGAGGAGAATTTCTCCATCTCTTACTGAGTCTACCAAACAGAACAGCAGGCCAAACACATGCAAACTGAGAGAACAAAGAACCTGGCTGCATAAAAAGTGACTCTCTCTCTAAGTTGTCAGAGAAGCTGTTATAAGAAGACTGACTCCTGAACCCCAAGAGGGTGAGGGTGACTGGACTCTAGCCAAGGGCACAAGGACTCTGGGTAAGATAAACATGCGTGTACACCATTTTTTAAATTTAAAATCCTTTTTCAAGATTCTGTTTTATTCCTACTGTTATGTTTAAACAAGACTTTGGTTTGGGAAGGGTTTTTTGGTCATTATATGCCCCTCGTAACAGATTCCATAAGGAAAGAACTACAGATGCAAACCGCAGTTAGATCTGCTGGGTAAGCATGGTCAATACACAGAGTACTGTAGCCCAGAACCTGGCCTAAATTTGGAAGAACAGTGAAATTCCATTTCAGTTGAGGTAAAGGCACGAGGTCTGACATATGAGAGGGTGACCAGAGAGACCAGAAAAGGTACAACCAGCCCTATAACCATGACCCTGAGTATCTTGCAAGATCAGGCCTTGAAAAGCTGCTATTTCCATCCAAGAACTGTGAGCATTTTAAAGCCGTCTATTGTACAATGTTGGAAATTAGTACATTTGTTTTCTATCAGAAGCAGCGTAACAGCTCTCAATCATGAAGAAGTGCTATATTCTGCATTTTACAAAATAACTCCGGTATTAAAAGCAGAACACAACATAATTATTATTTTTCTTTTGCCATTTACATCAATTTCAACTTTTTGTACTACAATGATTTAGACACTGCTGATAACAGTACTGTTCTGTTATTACTATAAATAAAAAACAGTGTTCTACAGCAGATAGCATTGCAATATTCTTTGCCTGGAGCACTTTACTTCTGATGTCAGACATTAGAAATGGCAATATACAAAAACCTGTAGGAGAGCACTTCAACCTCCCTGGCCACACTATAGCAGACCTTAAGGTGGCCATCCTGCAGCAAAAAAACTTCAGGACCAGACTTCAAAGAGAAACTGCTGAGCTTCAGTTCATCTGCAAATTTGACACCATCAGCTCAGGATTGAACAAAGACTGTGAATGGCTTGCCAACTACAGAACCAGTTTCTCCTCTCTTGGTTTTCACACCTCAACTGCTAGAACAGGGCCTCATCCTCCCTGATTGAACTGACCTCGTTATCTCTAGCTTGCTTGCTAGCATATATATACCTGCCCCTGGAAATTTCCACTACATGCATCTGAGGAAGTGGGTATTCACCCACGAAAGCTCATGCTCCAAAACGTCTGTTAGTCTATAAGGTGCCACAGGATTCTTTGCTACTTTTACAGATCCAGACTAACACGGCTACCTCTCTGATACTTGACACCATGCAAGGCACTGCATTTAGCCGTATGGAGTGGAAATCCATCAACCTCATGAAGAAACTTGCACAAATACAGACAGATATCATCTTCCTTTCCAAATGCAAATGGATGGACATCATACCAAATGGACTAAAGGTAAAAAATCCACTGCTATCTACATACTACACAGACCACAGTGAGAGATTATGCCATACTCTATCAAAAAAACTGAGGAACCATCTGATCAGCATCCTATACAGCAAACAGGACAACATCAAAAAAGAGCTCTCCAACCTGGAGACTCTCATTAATAACCAAACTTCTATACAAACGGACTTCACTAAAATAAGACAGGAGATCTACATTACTCACTTCACCTCTCTACAAAGGAAAAAAGGACTGTAAGCTGTCTAAACTCCTACCTGCCACATGGGGCCACAACCGTGGTACCCCTAACCCACCCAGCAATATCGTCAATCTATCCAACTACACACTCAGCCCAGAAGAAAAATCTGTCCTATCTCGGGGACTCTCTTTCTGCCCTGCTACCCCCACCAACATGATACAGTTCTGTGGCGATCTGGAAGCCTACTTTCGCCGTCTCCGACTCAAAGAATACTTCCAGGACAACACTGAACAGTGCACTGATACACAGGTGCCCTCCCACCAACAGCACAAGAAGAAGAACTCCACATGGACTCCTCCTGAGGGTCAAAATGACAGTCTGGACCTATACATTGAATGCTTCCGCCGGCGTGCACAGGCAGAAATCGTGGAACAACAACATCGCTTGCCTCACAACCTAAGTCGTGCAGAACGCAATGCCATCCACAGCCTCAGAAACCACCCAGACATTATCATCAAAGAGGCTGATAAAGGAGGTGCCGTTGTCATCATGAACAGGTCTGACTACCAAAAGGAGGCCGCCAGACAACTCTCCAATACCAAATTCTACAGGCCACTTCCCTCAATTCCCACTGAGGAATACACTAAGAAACTACAGCATCTACTCAGGACACTCCCTACACTAACACCAGAAGAAATCAATATACCCCTAGAGCCCCGACCAGGGTTATTCTATCTACTAGAGCCCCGACCAGGGTTATTCTATCTACTACCCAAGATCCACAAACCCGGAAATCCTGGACGCCCCATCATCTCGGGCATTGGCACTCTCACTGAAGGACTGTCTGGATATATGGACTCTCTACTCAGACCCTATGCCACCAGCACTCCCAGCTATCTCTGTGACACCACTGATTTCCTGAGGAAACTACAATGCATTGGTCACCTCCCAGAAAACACCATCCTAGCCACCATGGATGTAGAGGCTCTCTACACAAACATCCGACACACAGATGGAATACAAGCTGTCAGGAACACTATCCCTGATGATGTCACAGCACAACTGGCTGCTGAGCTCTGTGCCTTTATACTTACACACAACTATTTCAAATTTGATGACAATATATCTCTCCAGATCAGTGGCACTGCTATGGGCACCCGCATGGCCCCACAATATGCCAATATCTTTATGGCTGACCTGGAACAACGCTTCCTCAGCTCTCGTCCACTCACGCCCCTTCTCTACCTATGCTACATTGATGACATCTTCATCATCTGGACCCATGGGAAGGAGACTCTGGAAAAATTCCACCACGATTTCAACAGCTTCCACCCCACCATCAACCTCAGCCTGGACCAATCTACACGGGAGGTCCACTTTCTAGACATCATGGTGCAAATATGCACATTAACACCACCCTATATCAAAAACCTACCGACCGCTATGCCTACCTTCATGCCTCCAGCTTCCATCCTGGACACATCACACAATCCATTGTCTACAGCCAAGCACTGAGGTACAACCGCATCTGCTCTAACCCCTCAGACAGAGACCAACACCTACAAAATCTCCACCAAGCATTCTCAAAACTACAATACCTGCATCAGGAAATAAGGAAACAGATCAGCAGAGCCAGACGTGTACCAGAAGCCTCCTACTGCAAGACAAACGCAAGAAAGAAACCAACAGAACTCCACTGGCCATCACATACAGCCCCCAGCTAAAACCCCTCCAACACATCATCAAGGATCTACAACCCATCCTGGACAATGATCCCACACGTTCACAGGCCTTGCGTGGCAGGCCAGTCCTTGCCCACAGACAACCTGCCAACCTGAAACATATTCTCACCAGTAACTGCACACCGCACCATAATAACTCTAACTCAGGAACCAATCCATGCAACAAACCTCGATGCCAACTCTGCCCACATATCTACACCAGCGACACCATCACAGGACCTAACCAGATCAGCCACACCATCACCGGATCATTCATGTGCACATCCACCAATGTAATATACGCCATCATATGCCAGCAATGCCCCTCTGCTATGTACATCGGCCAAACTGGACAGTCTCTACGGAAAAGGATAAATGGACACAAATCAGACACTAGGAATGGCAATATACAAAAACCTGTAGGAGAGTACTTCAACCTCCCTGGCCACACTATAGCAGACCTTAAGGTGGCCACCCTGCAGCAAAAAAAAACTTCAGGACCAGACTTCAAAGAGAAACTGCTGAGCTTCAGTTCATCTGCAAATTTGACACCATCAGCTCAGGATTGAACAAAGACTGTGAATGGCTTGCCAACTACAGAACCAGTTTCTCCTCTCTTGGTTTTCACACCTCAACTGCTAGAACAGGGCCTCATCCTCCCTGATTGAACTGACCTCGTTATCTCTAGCTTGCTTGCTAGCATATATATACCTGCCCCTGGAAATTTCCACTACATGCATCTGAGGAAGTGGGTACTCACCCACGAAAGCTCATGCTCCAAAATGTCTGTTAGTCTATAAGGTGCCACAGGATTCTTTGCTGCTTTTACTTGTGATGTTAGTAAGTGATAATCCTGCATCTGAAAGAGAGAGAGCATTAGATGGAGCACTCTGATTATGGCATGCTAGTACTTTTTACATGAAACCATTTGTGATTTTTCCCCCCTTCTAAAACTTCTTTATAAAAGGCTGTGAAATAGATGGAGATGTGTGGCCATTGTACCTCTGCTAGTTTATGGACACTGTGGAAATCCCCAGTTTCTTTCAGTTAACATGAACCCAATTACTTTCACTTAAGCACCTAAATTAAGTAAATACAACAGAAGGGGCTAAGTGCTCAGCACTTTTGAACCTCTGGCCACTCATTTAGGTGTCTGAATGATACCAATAAAATGTCTTCTATTTCAGTATGCAAGACTGAAAATAAGAGAAAAGCATCAGATAAAATAAAGAAAGACATGTTATTTGGAATATTATCAAAACAATAGTAGAAGTGTTTAACAAGTTTTCATTATAGTGATTGAATTATAATCTGATGGCTAGGCTCTTCAAGGGACCGTCTAAGGGCAAAAATCGACCCATGTCCTGTGATGCATTCATATCACGGTACATTTGTGTATCAATTCTGCATCAAGAATTTGTTAATTGGTGTTCAATATATTTAAACAGGCAGTTTAATGATGTCACTAGATCCCATGCATGAGAGTCTGAGGGCAGACTTTGGCCCTTCAGAAACATTATATGCCATTTAAAACAAGATATAATATTGAACATTTTGAGGTATAAATGCTTTTAGGACCCTAAGGGCACTATTTTAAAAAATACATATGCACTTGTGGCTAACTTGTGTGTGCAGTTACCATGTTTATGTGCACAAATGGCTGTCTAGGCAACTAAATGATTATTTGTCTGTGCAAACACCCTGTTTCAATGTACAAATATCCAGTCTGCATGAGACCCAAGAGGAGATAGAAACATTATCTGACTTCCCCCCAGGATTAAGCCCCACTGTAGCACAACATGCCAGGCTGGCATACAAAAGTGCAATTTTCAATTGCCTTCCCATCCACAATTAATCTGACTTAATTTCTTTTAGATAAAACATAAAACTGAATTTCTAGCAATATCTTTTAATTCAAACTTTCATGACATTTTTCATAAAGTATGGGGCACTAATTCTAACGTTCTATGCAAATTGCAACTAAGTTACATTCTGCCTATTTAAATTCCTGCAGCTTTAATTGAACATGGTATTATTTTTTTCACATCCTGTCTCAATTGTTTTTATAGTGCTGCTGTGAATTTTTAAAGAGTCATCACAGAGATAGATCAACTTCAGTGGGGTAGTGAGGAATTGAGTGATTCCTGTTTCTCCCTTATGTACATCTTGAGGATGTTGTGAAGCTTACTTCATTCATGTTTGTAAAGCATTTTGAGATCATCAGATGAAAGGTGATATAAAAATGAAAAGTGCCATTTTATTAGTTTATAAATCCAAAGTCCCTCAAGGAGAGTCACAAATCAACATGCTAGACTTGCACTGGAACCTCTGGATCAGCTGTAAATTTCTAATATTTGGACCTCTGATCTGGCTGTATAAATTGATAAGTAGGCAGACAGCTCCTTTTCTGAGCATCTGAGTCTTGTTTATTCCCATATGTGTTTGGAATAATTTCTATCAAGAATTGGGTTCCTGGTACACATGCTTGATCCCTAAGGATATGAATAACTAAGGCCTTGTCGACACTACTGGGATAAATTGGCCTAAATTATGCTACTCCAGCTATGTGAATAACATAGCTGGAGTTGACGTAACTTGGGTCGACTTACTGCAGTGTCTACACCGCGCTGCATCAATGGGAGACATTCTCCCATTGACTTACCTTACTCTTCTCATTCTGATGCCAACCAGAGAGCTCTGCAGTCGATTTAGCAGGTCTTCACTAGACCCGCTAAATTAACCCCCACTGCATCGATTGCAGCAGCATCGATCCCCAGTAAGTGTAGACATGGCCTAAGGCACAATATAATAGAACATAATTCCTGTGTAGCACCTTGCATCTGAGAATCTCAAAGGGCTTTAGCAACATCAATATTTAATTTTACATATATAGAAATTGAGACACAAAGAGGTTAAGTTACTTAAAGAAGGTCACTCAGGGAGTCTGTGGAATTGAAAACCAAATATCATCAAGAGCAATTAAGCATTACAACATAATTCCTTCTAGCACAGAGTTAAGATATCACTTTTGGTCAGACCATTTCATATTTATTCTAGTACTGGTGTAGATGATATACATAGTTGTCCTAGCACACAGTTTAGAATACAGTTGAACTAAAAATTATCATTATTCCTGGGAGAATTCTGTGCCACTGCGTGCACACAGAATTCATGGCCTCAACAGATTTCTATGCTTCCCTGCAGAAAAATGACTTCTGATGGGGAAGCAAAGAAAAGCCCAAAGAGTGGTTTGCACCCCCTCCAGCAGCATGGGTGTATTGTTTTGGGAACCCAGAGCAGCCAGTGGAGAGGTAAATCACTGCGAGATGTGGTGGGAGCCAATGACTCCTACCCTGTCCTGGGCTGAGCTGCTAGTCCCAGCTAGGCTGGGGGCGATGGAGAATGGGACTTCCTCTTCTCCTCAGACACACCCCCAGAAACCTCACAACTTCACACGGCCCTGCAGTTCCTGCCCCTATCACTCCTCAGCTACAGGGGGGGGGTCACTATCCAGAAAATTTCTCCACCGTCTATCCAACCCTCAGGCATCCAGATGCCCGCCATACTCAGACACTCTGCCTAGCCTCAATCTCCGCTTAGACCACCCCATTCCCCCTCTGCACCCAGATCCTACTTAGCTGCCCACACCCACATTTCACCACACAGAACCCTTTCACCCCATACCTGGATCCCCCCACACTAGGCCCCTCCACACTTGGATCCTATAGGGCTGAGCCTGCCTACCCCACACCTGGATCAGGGGTCAGAGGTAGGTGTGCATGCAAGACTCTTTCCCTCTCATTTGCTATCTTGGTGCACCTGGTGTGAAGGCATAGGGCTCTGGGGTGGCCTGGCCCTTGCATTGTGTCAAGGTCAGTTGCAGCCTCACCGCCAAGTCCATGTCCCAGGGAGGTCTGCAGTGTCCCACCCCTGTGCAGCCAGCGGCCTGTGCTTCTCACTGCCATGCTGGAGGCGCCACATTTATTTATTGACAAATAAAATATGTAGTATTTTACAGTATTTTAAAATCTTGTACATGGATTTTTTTTTTTGGCACAGAATTCCCTCAAGAGTATATCAGGTAGGATGCCATATGCCCCTTTACATCCATAGATTAATTCCTCTTTTGGTGATGCATATGGCTTTATCATAGCTGATAAACTCCACTACCAAACTCCACAAAGCGTAATTTCTGCGTTTTGTCCAGTGATACATTGATAAGCAATTATAAAAACAAGAGAAATAAAGCTTAGTGAAATAGATCTAGGATCTGGATATTCTGGACACAAAACACTGCTTGCACCCCCTATTACAGGAAATTGTCAAGTCAGATCTCCTTTGTGAAATGTACTTTGCTTGTTTCTGTTTGTTTTAGGATATTAGCTAATTCAGAGGATTTGCTGTTTTCCAATCAGATATAAGATGTGATTGCCATTTCACTTGGATATTTTTCTATTACTAATTTAAGTGTAATTTCTCAGAAATAAATAGACAGCATAACAGAGACATTATTTATTGTATTATTGGATGGTACATAAAAACATGCAAATAAACAAAGCCCATTTCAATTATGCCAGGGACATAATTTTGACTGTTGCAATGCCTTCTATAATTAGCCTTGGAAGCAAATGCTGTTATATTCAGCCATGAAATGAAGTGGAAGAATCAAGCTTATTGGAGATTAATAAAGTCTCAGTGAATGTTTCTAAAAAGCTGTTGAACCCTTAAATAGAGATTATAGGTCAGAACGCTCTGCCAGAACTTCCTCTGAGAGTAACAAATCAAGTAAAATATGTCTATTAACTACAGAGAGAAAGGAGGGATGTCTAATGAGGGAAAACTTTAACATATTATAACAGAGCAAAGGATTGAAAAGGCAATTTTAACCCTATTATAATTAAGAAGTTTGGACACACAGTAGTGCAACAGGTGCCATTTATGCAACAAAAAAAGGGCATGTGCAAAAAAAAATATAGGCCTGGCCTGGGGAAAAGATTTGAACCATATATTCCTTGCTGTATGAATTAGAAAACTGATCATTTCAGGTAAAAATTAGAACCCTTACACCTCATCTTGCCAGCTGGTCCTTCCAACTTGTCTTGTCCCAGAATATTCTTCCATCCAGTGGTGATGCACTATCCCCATGCTTGAATGCAGGCCATCTTTCCTCATACCTCATCCTCCTTCCCACTACCAGTTCCCACCCCTTTCCAATGCCTTGTCCTCTTCCTTCCTTCCAAATGACTTCATCCAGGCATCTCTCATCTGCCTTCATGTTGGCTCATCTTTCACAGTCCCTTTTCCTGCTTCACTCCAGCAGCCTGTCTCTTTTCTATCCCGCCCCTGGTGTCTTTCCATCTTCACTCTGGGCCCACTCTTCACACCATTCACTGCTACTTCCCTTTGTTCCACTGGTGTTTTTCCCTCTCATATGTTCATCCCACCCTCCCTCTTTTCCGTGCAGTCTCTCCACCAATGGCTGAAATTCACCCTGCGAGAATGGTGTATGAAGGGTGTGTGTGTGAGAACTCTTGACTTAGGCACCAATCAGCAGTGTTAAAAATAGGAATGAGTAAACTAACCTAAATTAAACTTCATATTCCCTGAATGAATTTACTTGAGTTTACCCTTGAATACACTGTTGCCAATCGGCCTTGTGTAGCTTTGTGGTCTCTTTTCTAGATTTCTTTTAGAAAGCAGAAGTGGAGCCAACTGAAATGGGTCATGTTTTCTTAGAGTTGATCAATAAATAATATTGAATTTCTAAAGCACTCTCCATGGACTCAAGCACTGTACGGGTGTTCAAAAGATCAGGAAAGAAAATAAACAAAGAAACAAAAAACATAGGCGCAATGGAAAAGCTAATATATTAACAAAATATCTGGTAAGATTTTTAAATGCTGCAATTTTCTACAGGCATAATAGGGGTCATCAATAAATTCTCCGTCTTACAGAGTAACCCAGTATAGGAATAAAGCTCTTAGAGTAAAGTGCCATAGTCTTTCCTAAGGTATCATTTGTCTGTTACTTACTCGTAGTCTATGTAGCTTGTGCTGATACACTGAAGTCAGTATGGATGAATGACTGCACGTACCAAAGTAAATAGATCTCATTTTGAAAGATTCAGACTTCTACTATTTGTAAATTGTTTTTGTTCTGCTTGGATACAGGTGAACTTTAAAATGAGAAATCAATTCTAGAATAAGAAAACCTCACCAAAGTGAAAAAGAAATATTATTCTCCATCCCTACATCCCCAAGAGACAGCTTTAAAAAGACAAGTTGATAACAGGAAAATTGAATAAGTGGTAAAGATTAAACTGTAATGGGGAGAAATCATTGTCCTTGGTGCTTATACCACTGGGACTTTAATTTACCACTGTATTATCAACACTTAACCTTTATCACCTGGAGTCGCTGGACAAGAACCTCCCTTACTTCCAAGAATACTTATTAAAAATGAGACTATGGAATGAATTCTCAGGTCATGTAAATCAGTGTAGCTCCATTGACTTTAGTGGAGATATCTTATTTATGACACTTAAGTATCTGGCCCATATATTACACAGAAAATCTGTAGGATATATTATTTAGTATGGAAACTGATAAAATATGACTTATCTTATAGATTATTCTGTCGATATTGCTACTTTTTGCTTAATTCTTAATTCATAAAATATATTTTTTGAATAGTCAACCAACTGTATGTAATATTCCATGCAAAATTCTAGCCTCATTACAAAGGCTGAGAAATCTAGCTCCCAAAATACAGAATAATGTTGCAAGCTGAATTTTAAAACTCTGCTCCTTTGTACTTTATAACTGTATAGAACAGCTTGTATTTACACAACCAATTTTAGTTGTATAATTCGGCATATGTTTAAAATTTGGTCTCCCTTTATAACATTTTATATAATGTTTCTGATAATACAATATATACTATAAGATGGTACCTTGTACTGCAGTTGACAGAAGATAAATTATTTTCCATTGGTATAAATATGTCATAACTCCATTCACTTCCATTGATCAACATTGGATTTACATTTGTATAACTGAGCGAATATGGCCCACAGTCTTCAGAGTAGACTTGATCCTTAAATCTCTAGAGATTTACCAAATGAGCCACAATTTGAATAAAACTGGTTCAGTAGCTTTAAAATTCAAGGTATTGTCCCATGAAATACTTTTTCTTGTTTTGTTTGTGCTATTCTTTTTTTCTTATTGTTTTTATTTTGCACTTTCCCCACATATACAAACATCCCACAATCAAAGTCTCATTGATAATTAAAAATACAGGCAAGATGTCAGATGCTGATCTCAGTTACATAATCCAGGAATAATTCCCTTGAACTCTGGCTCAGAGTCCTTGTTACACAGTACTGCAACATGGTACACACAGTGGGCAAATTCAGCAAAAGGTAAATTACATGCTGTCTATAAACTGGCTAGGAAATGGGCATCGCTGGATGAAAGTGTTATTACAGAGTCACTTATATTCATCTGGCCTTCAATGGGTGCATTTAACATGTGGCTGGGTGTTTTAGAGTGGCATAGAGCAATCCCATTGGATAAATCCAAATGCAGTACTTTGAACAAATGTCTCTGCTGTCAGAGCAATTCTTTGTGAAATCAATGTTGCTATGCTGTTGGACAAATTCACATGAATTATTGCATATAGGGACTTTTGTGTTTGCTATGAGACTGATTCAAGCATTTGGTTCTACTTCCAAATTCTGAACACACAAACATCAGTCGCAGATACACACTTAAAGTCTCCTTAGCTTATATGGGGGTGGAGTGCATATTGCTAACAACAGGGTTTAAACAGCAGGTTGTGCCAGGAAATTATATTAGCTGAGTCTGTTTCAGCAGTGCAGAAGTGTAATATGTGGTTGACTTAGATTTTCTTACAGGATGTTTTATTTTTAGAGTAGGTATTGAACCAGTGAACATTCATTAAGATATGCATTTCAGTATTAGGATTACACTCTTATCATCCCCTTGTGATTGAATTACAAATAATAGACATAGAGTGATACAGTGATGTATGAAAGTCCATATTTTCTACAATGGCACATTGCTGCCATTGGTCCATATATACACGCAAGATTCATTTCAAGTGGAAATATTTGTAGACTGTGAATTACCGACTCTCACCCATAAATCAGGTGGTATTTACACTTCTATCTTCTAGTCTTTGTGCTCACAGCTCAATGCAGGTGCAAGGTTGTGAGTACAGTTATTTGTGGGTGGAAAAAATGTGCCTTCAAAGACCGACTGTGATGAGAGATGAAAATTAGGCCTTGAAAATGCATAAACGGGTACATATATTTTTGTCTCAAACCCAAAACACTAGGGCCTTTAACTCTGGCACAACCCTTACAGGCAATGCTAACAAAACACAGAAGCTGATAAAACAGTAAAGACCACAGTCATTAGCACTCTTTTGCCACTTAGCCTATCACAGTATTTACTAAAATACCACCATTTGATTTATCTCTGAGGGCTTGTCTATGCTGGCATTTTAGAGCGCTGCAACTTTCTCGCTCAGGGGTGTGAAAAAACACCCACCAGAGCATTGCAAGTTTCAGCGCTGTAAAACACCAGTGTAGACAGTGTAGCTACGCCCCTGTGGAATTGAGTTTTTTAGAGCGCTGGGAGAGCTCTCTCCCAGCACTCTGCTGCGATTACATAAGCCACGTTAAAGCACTGTTGCAGCAGCACTTTAACGTTGCCAGTGTAGACTAGCCCTGAGAGATTTAAATAGGCAGCATAGGATGTGGAACACAGAAGAAGATTGATACCTTTCTGGCAGGCTAAATTTAATCCCTATAATCAAATATTTTAAGTTTGTAAGTATATATTTATTATCATGTAATTCTGCATGACCAACACTATGCATCTGGATGAGTTTAGTAATCAACAAAACAGTAAAGAGAATCAACAAAAGAACACACAAACTATGGGCCAGATCTCTGGTACGTGACAAGTCCCATCTAAGTCACTAGGATGGTTCATGAAGAGCTAGATTGCTATTGTATTATCTGCCCTAAGTAAGGGGAAATATGTAGATGCACTACCCCTGGAGCTGACCAGAGAATGAACTGGGCCTCTGACACTTGGAACTGAGGGTGTGAGTCACACCTCAAATAAACATATTTGCACACATTGTCTTTGAGCTAGCACACTAAAATGAATCATGTAGCCACGGTAGAATGATCAGTGGTTTCTGGTGGCATAGGCTAGCCATGCTGAATATGTACCCATGTGATCCAGGCAGGTTCGCACTCGGCGTGGCTAGCCCATGCTGCTGTTCGCTGCTCATGCTACTGTGGCTACACTACTATTTTTAGACTACTAGCTTGATGAAAGCTAGTAAAAGTTTACCTGAGTGCTGGGAATCACATCTCCAGCACCAAGAGTAGATGTAGCCTAACTGCCCCAATTATTCTCCTACTCTCCCTTTTTTTCTAAGTAGACTGTAAGTTTTGTAGGCCAGCTTTGGGTCTCCCACATGGCAGAAGCATGCCCTAGCTCTTTCCTGATGAAGCTGTTTCAGTGTGAATAAATAAAGAGTCATGGGAGCAGGGGTATGAACTTGGGTCTCCTTTCACCCATCTGAGTGCCCTGAGCACCGGGCTATAGAGTCATTTTTACACACTCTTTCTGGAACGGTGGACATTCAACTATTTTATACAACGGGGGACACTTCAGCAACAGAAATAGAGTGTGAATGGCACAAGAATGTATGAAAGCCCAGTGGCTAAAGCCCACTTCTGTAAGTGGGAGAAACAAGTTCGACTCCTTTCTCAACATTTTGGCAGGGTCTGGGAGAAATGAATCCATGTCTCCCACAGCCCAGATAATTCTGCCAGCTGGTGGGCTGCAAGTTACAAAAGAAACACCTGCTCCCGCCAGTTTGTGAATGGCACCTAAGTCCTAGGCTGAAACTATTCTATCAGTTCATGAATAGTTTGAGGTCAATCAAAACTGCACTTTTTAGCAAATAAACTATTTGGCCAATTTTTTTTGCACAGCTCTAGTAATGGTCGGGAAGTCCCTGGAGTCGCTATTAACCAGATTCTGATCCCTTTACTCACACGGAATAGTAATTTATTCTATAATTAGTTCCACTAAAGTCAACGGGACCAACCATGGAGTAAATATGACACTCAACAAGAGGAAAGGATATTAGAATCTATCTTGATATGACATAATAAGAACCAACTCTAAATCTCCAATCATATGTAAGATTGAGTAAGATTACAACTGCATGGCAGAAAACATCACCCTTTGTTAGAGTATAGGATTGGATTCCAACAAAAATCATAGGAATGCAGAACACAATCCTGTTCTCTACCTACCCCCAGGGATGATGCAAAAAATAGTTGGAGATTGATCATACGTGGAACGTGAAATTATTAATTGTAATACAATATATATTTGAGCAAAATGAAAATTAGGTTGGATATGAAATTAATAATGCCTCCTCCTAAGTGAATGCCTATTTGTGCTTCACAAGAGTGGCCAAATTGTTCAAGAACAGTTCATCTTTGTCAAAAGATCAGGCCCATTATGCCTCTGAGGTCAGTGTCTGCATGATCTTTGTAAGTGCTGTTGAATAAGTTAAAGAGACCAAAGGGCAACACTAAATTGGGCACCTGACTTTTCAGAAAATAGGCTATTTTTTTCCATTCATAGATTGCCATCCTTTGCTCATTCATGCTTACACCACAACTTTTCACTTCGTTTGTGGCCCATTTTAGCCACGTACTGACATAGATAACAATTAAGTTACCTGTGTGCTAAACTAGTATTAATGAGATTTGATTTTAGATGTCATCTAATACTGGCTGTCTTGCAAACACATGAAGTTTGAAAGTTAATGCATTTAAAATTCTTACTTTTTCTTGCCATTAGCACTCTGCTACTCTGCCTTTGTTTGCTTTGCAAAACATGTTCCTGAAAGTCTTTTATCATTCTTAAAGGGTAATTAAAATGCTATGCTGGTGGGCCATTATAATAATCATTTTGTGCAATGTTCTGTTTGAGTTTATATCAGCATTCTCTAAACTTTGAATATGCTATATTTATTGCACTGAAATCTATTGTTGGTCCGTGTACTCATCACACAAGTGATGTGACAATTGAGGCCCTCTGAGTGCAGCTTACTTAACTGCTGCATGTGGCAAAGGTTAATTTCATTTTTTTAATGGTGACAACTGTACCTTTGTAACAAGGTGTCTGTTTTCAGTTTCTGCAGCTATTTGTAAGCTTTCCTGCTTTCTGGGTATACCCCCAAGCAACCTTATTCAAAAGCCATAATGAATTTGCCAGAATGGACCAACAATAGACATCTCTCCATTAGGACAATCTGTTTCTCAACAGCTAGATTGTGATTTGGACTACATACCTGTTCAGGGAAGTAAGTCCTCCATTTGGGTTTGCATCCTTGGAACACCAACTTACTGCATCCCTCACCCTACGAGTTGGTGGGCGAGAAGTAGGAAATGAACAGAAACAAAGATGGTCAAAGATGGGTGGGGACATAGTGGAGAAGGGGCAAAGCCTTGGTTCCACTTATCTAGGCCAACACAATAAGTAAAGACCAGCAACAATACTTATTTGGGTGCTAAACATGGATGTAGGAGCCAAATATAGGCACCCACTTTTGAGAATCTTGAGCAAGGTGACTTGTTCTAGGTCACAGAGGAAGTTTCAGCAGAGCTAATAACTGAACCCAGTTCTTGAGTTCCATGTGAGTGCCTAAGCCACAAGACTAACTACTTATCAGTCTGTGTGTAATTTAAGGGGTTCTCTATTTAGCAACCTTGGACATTTCTTTACAAGTTTTCTAATCAATTCTTGAAGAGCTTTTCAAAATTCATGTAGTGTATGTGAATTGATCAGAGACTACTAAAAGTGAATAGTATGAGATCAAGTTCACATTTATAACTGTTTAATTACCATATCAGCTGTTTAAAATATGAGTTCTGCATAATGTGTACAAACAGTCCTTGAAGCTGTGTCCTACCATCTGTCCTCAGGAAATATCTATTTTAATTTTGTTGTTATGTCATATTAATGTTGGTGAAAAAATATTGCCTAAATTCTGTGGAAAAGATATTTGATGGTCATTAATGAAACAGAAAGCTCTTTGGAAATAAGTAATCAGATTTATTTAAAATGTCAGAAGTCCTCTGAGGGATCTTTCTTGTTATGGAAAATCAAACTGACTATTTGATTTACTTTTTAGTGAATTGGATGATTCCAAAACCAATCTAAAAAAAATGATGTGTCAACTTGATTTGAGCTGATACAGCCTTGATAAACATGGGTATTTGTGATACAAGTCTACTTGTTTCATATCATCCAAAGATTGCCAATATTTGTTTCCAAGTCTGGACATTTAATAATCGAAGGCTTGAGACAGTTAATTATAACACTTCACATTTTCAAAGAGCTATTCATTTGGAATTCTTTATGTTCAATGAATGCACTCCAACAATTTGAAGTATAATCAATTTAAAAAGAAAATAGCTCCAGACAATTTTTTTTTTGTCACAATGACATGTTTTTTTTTATTTTTGCAATCACATAGTTCCATTTTCTTTTTTTTTTCCCCTCCATTTTGCTCACACACATGAACGTCAAGGACAACTGACTACGGCCTGGGTCGAAAGACCAGTGAATTTAATGGAAGTATTGCCATGACTTCAATGAGTATTGGATCTACCTTGACAGAAAATAACAAATTAATATAATTTATTATTAATATTTCAGGAGTGCCTACAATTTGCTAAGTGCTTACCAAACATAAAGGAATACACAGTCCCGGCCCCAAATAATGTACATTCTAATGGCACAGATGACTCAGCAAGAGAGAGCTACAGAAATTCCCTGGATGGCAGTTATAGGAATGAAAGGAATGTAAGTATTTAATTGTTATGCACAAATTTTATTACAAAATATATTCCCCAACATCAAAAAATAACTCCATACTCCCTATTAATATCCCATTCGAGAGCAAAGTGACCTATCTTTTAAGCCATCCTATCCATTTCTCTTTCTTTTTCCACCCCATCCACACTGATATTCAATCATCCTTTCCTTTCCTGATATCCAACTCTCTCTCCACCTCCCAAACCTTTCCCGCTCTATTCTCATAACAACCTGTGAGCCTGACAATTTACCCTGGGCAAGTCACCCCCTGACAACTAGTCCTTTTCATGCATAAGTTGTCCCCATATCTCCTTAGCATCACTCATGCTATCAGAGGCTCCAAAGGCTGTCAAGGTTATTCCCATTCTCCCACTTAGAATCAAATAAATATGATTTAATCTTTCAGATTTTCAAGTAAAAATCTTAACTATCTCACGAAAAGACCATTTCCCTTAAGAGATCACTTTTTATTGGTCTCTTGTATGATAATTAATACAGATTTCCTTGTACTTAGCTTCTCGTGTTAATTTTTGCTCTCGTATCTCTGTAGTAGACTTCCATTGTTTGATCCTTACCTGATTACAAATTGTACTGGTGACATCCTAGATGCAGCTAAACTGGCAGAGAATAAATGGCTGGTATTGGACATTCTATTGTATGTCACTGGCAGTTGTGATTCTTCCTTTAGAATACTTGGGGTACACTTATAGCCAGAAAATAAGAAAATAAAACTTTCCCACACACTCTCATACAAACTTTTAGCCACATTCTATGTACCATTATAGCAGTTAGATGAGCAGCATAACGTTTCCATCTTTGAGATGAAGGATTGATGCCAGGTCAGCTGCTCAAATGCTTTAAACTGTATTGAAGGCTCCAATGAAGCAGCAGGAGTTCAGGAAAGGTACCTGTACTTCATGCAACCATCTGGGAATGACAGCAGAAGGCTGAGAGATCATGTCCCTGCCTCTGTTACCATGCAGTCCTAGTTGATAGTGGTATTGATGCAATTCGACTGTGCCACAAAGAAGAATTTAGATGTGCAGACAAGGGGTCAGATATAGAGTTGGTTGAACATTTTTGAAATGGATTTTCTAAATTTACATTATGATTTGGGGACAAGTACTGAAAATATTTAATTTTTTTCCCTATCTTTTAAAAACTAATTTATTATAAATTAGAAATTTCAGTAAAAAAAAATTTTGTAAATATTTCCCCTCTAAAATTATAAGAGTGTTTCTGCATTTGTTAAAAAGCTCTGTTATGGTGAGGGCAGTATTTTCCCAATCATTGAAATTATAAGGGGTGTTGAAATTTATGGGCGGGGGTGTTGGCAAAGGACTAAATTGGTAACACTGCTTAACTAGGTTACCACTGTGAGGGGGATAGGAGAGTTCAGGGGAGTGTACACTCTAAGATGACATGGAAAGGTGGGCAGCAGGCTAGAGTTGTGGCTGGATGATAACTGGCTCCTGCATCCGACGAAGTGGATATTCACCCATGAAAGCTCATGTTCCAGTACGTCTGTTAGTCTATAAGGTGCCACAGGACTCTTTGCTGCTTTTACAGATCCAGACAAACATGGCTACCCCTCTGATACTTGGCTCCTATGATAATTCACTTTCCCCACCCTCCTCTGCATGAACTTATTAGGAGCTATGAAAGATACTTGAGGCTAAGGCCTGTTTGAGAATCCTTTCCTCTCCTTCTCCCTCCACAACCTCTCATTTCAGTACAGTACGTGGAAGTGGACTAAGCGCCACCTAAAAACTGAGCTCAAGCTATCATTGGTCATTCACCCTCTTTTATCTTATATTTATTGCTTGAATTCTGTATTATAGTTATTGCATATTTAATTAAGGAAGCAGCACAGAGGCGCCACAAAACAATTTTTGGGCCTGTCACTCATATCCCCACCAATATAGGTTAACTGGGACATAATTGGCAGATCAATTAATTGAGTAGAACTATAGGTGAGGGGCTAATTTGAAGGGGAAGCAACAGCAGCAGCAAGGAGCATATACATTGAGAGGAAGGAAGTGCTAAGAGCCTGAAGGAAGATAGAGGTAGGAAAGACTAGCTTCTGTTAGTTCAGTTTCCTTACCCATAAATAAGTGGAGGAACAGTAAATATATGTAAATAGCACTACAGGTGCTAGAACAAAACAGTAAAACATAGTGGAGGGTGAAGGACACCTGACATGGGATGGTCTGTGATTAAGGCCTGAAAGGTCTCTCAAGGGGACCATCCTGAGACTCTCCTCAAGTAGAAAGAGAATTTCCTTGCCCATTCATTGTTACTTCAGATAGTTTTTTGGTCATAATCCTGCTAAGTTCTGAGCAATCCTTTCATATACTAATCATTTTCAGCTCCTGTGGAAGTTAGCACTTTGAGCTTCAACCCCTGTCTACATAGATCCTGATTCAAATCACAATGAAGTTAATGGGAGTCTTTCCAATGGGCTTTGAACCAGGCCCATAGAGAGATGTAAGTACAATTCTACTATGTTTGCTGGTCCATGGTTAATTATTAGTAAAATATTTTCCTTAATGTATATACAAATACTAAATCCACAAAACAGTTACCTGTTATGAGTTGTATTTTTTTATGGCAAGGGGAATGGCAAATTGGAACATAAGCCTAATATTGTGTTCACAGAAATAACAAGGACAGTGGAAATAATGAGGTGACATTCTTGTCTTGGGCCTTTATATTTTTAATTCTTGTTTAACAAGGAGGTTTAAGATGAAAAGCCTGCCTGGAACAGTGGGACATGGTAGCTTACTCATGACTTCATCAGAAGGTCATGTCCAAAGATGCCGAGAGGATAGGGGAGTGCTACTGTTTAAATGAAATTTTCCTAGAGGTTTTTCTGCATGGAAGAAATCTTTTGCTTTAGTACAGTACCAGTCATCATTTCCAGCCATAATGAGCTATTTTACCTAGTATCCTGTTGTTCAAGCCTTTTTATTACAGTCTCTGCTCTTCCATATGGGTAAGTATTTTATGATTTCCATTCTTTATTGACTTAAAGGTCATTATCAATTATGGTTATTTCCCCCATAGCTCTTCTTGTTTTCATGCAACTTTCCAGCCCTTCACTGACCTTTCAAAAACTTATGAAAGTTACGGTAATTTTTATCTGAATTCATAGTCTTTGAAGCATAGCAGTTTTCCATCACACACATACGTAACTTAGCCTTTAGGAACTGTGAATCAAACATTTTCCTGTTTAAAACAAGTTTAATGCAGAAATGCAATTATTAAAGAAATGTGAACTAATTTAAACCTAGTTTGAGGCATTAACCTTCCCATTCGTTCAGCCACTTTGACTGGATAAGTCCTGACTTAATTTTTTTGTTGCCTGTCAGTAAAGTATCCCATCAATATGCAATATCTTGAAGAAAAGATTGATGTACTGTGCTGTTGGGCAGAAACAATAGAGATTGCTCTCTCTGAATTCAAATTATTGAGCAGTTTCTGTATTGTGCTGCCCATTAGCTTAAATGAGGACATTTTGTAATGCCAAGTACATAATACCAGCCTTCATATTCATTGTGCGCGAACCTGGTTTACATTCTTGTTTTGAAAACTGTCAGAGTTTGGGATTTCCATTCACTAATATTTTTATTACATATATAAGCATGGAATCATTTGAATTTTCAGTTCAATGGCAGCTCTGTGTTTAGTTTTTGTGATTTAGGATCAATGTTGCAATCCAGAATGATTTACAACAGTGTTTTTTGTTTGTATACCAGAGAGAAAGTGATAACCATCATCTAATGAGTTATTGAATTATGAATACCCCAGACATCATAAAACATTTACTTCCCTTTTTTTCCTTAACCTCTTAACTCTGAGTTCCCAAGTCTATAATGCCTCATGAAACAAATTCTGCCCTTAGTTACATCCCTGAAAACCAACTAGGTGTAACTGATTAAAGAATTAGACTGCATAGGTCTGTTTAGATATGAGCCAGGCGGTTGTGCCCTGATGAAAGGAGACTATTGTTCCTAACATTTTAGGTTCATTCTCTCTCTTTAATGTTGAATGCAAAACACTTATGGGAAATCCAGTTAATCACAAAAATGACACATTACCTTCTGCTGTTTGGTGCGGAGGGTAACAAATTGTGGCCAGGAATGAAGGAAACTTGCAAATTAAGGGACAATTTTTGCTACATAATACCCCAAGTTTTGTGCAGCTTTGGGCAGATGGGCCTAAGGAGAGGGAAGAATGGGAAAGTAACCATTCTGTGTGGAATATCTTCCTTTGTTCCAGGAGGATTTCTAATGAGATTTCTGGTTGGACTGGAAATAACTGCCACTCCCAACAGTGTAATCTCAGGCTGTTTCCACCTCTTGAAGTGGAACTCTTAAGCAGCTACCTTTAAGGAGCTTGGGAAATTGACAGATTTAGGGTGAATTAACTCTCAGTAACACTTTTATAATGGTGCTGAGAATAATTTTGTCCTGCATACATTAGCACTTAGCCCATTTTCATAATGAGTTATGGGAACTTGATGTTGTTAACAGTTGTAGTAGTGTGTCTGTTTCCAAGTGCAGATAGGGCTATGAAGAGGCATTTCTGGTATACCAGTGGACAAGGAAAGGATTGTCAGAATTGTATGACCTCCAACTCATTGTGATGAGATATCCTTGCTAGAAGTAAAGATTCCACATACTATGAGGATTTACATAACAAGGGTGTTGAAACATCTTAAACTTTCAAAATATATATATTGGGACTAGAACTGGCAGAAAATTTGACAAAAATGCCTTTTCAATTGAATAAAAATGTCATGAGAGAATTTCTATTTTTCTTTAAAAAAATTTGTGTGGAAGTTATAGAAAAACTGAAAACCAAAAATGATTCAGTTTTCAAAAGTTGAATTTGTTGGCTACTGGATTATATCGTGAAAACCTGAAAATTGCTCAATCCTGTCTATGAAGACAAGAGTTTGTATTTTCTTTTAAAGTTTTCGCAGGAAATAAAATATATTTCCAAACCTGATCTAGTTTTAACTAGATACAAACAAAGAACAATGGAACCAATCCGGACCTCAGTGAACTTGATGGAGACAGGATGGTACCACTAATATGTAGAGTTACTGTTACTGCCATAGAAGTAGTACCAAAAGGTTATGTGCTCACAGTCCTTACTTGATAACACAAGATGTCATAAACAGATAGCTAAGGGTTAATGTTATTTTACCTGTAAAGGGTTAACACAGGGAACCAAACACCTGACTAGAGGACCAATCAGGAAACAAGACTTTTTCAAATCTGGGTGGAGGGGAGTTTTGGGTGTGAGTTCGTTCTTCTTTGTCTTGTGTCTGTGTTCTCTCGGCTCTGAGAGTGATTTTTCTGTCTCCAGGCTTTCTAATCTTCTGTTTCCAAGCTGTAAGTACAAGGATAGTAAGACAATAGGTTTATATTGTTTTTTTTTTGTATGTACATGTGTGTCGTTGCTGGAATGTTTTAAATTGTATTCTTTTTGGATAAGGCTGTTTATTCATTTTTTTCCTTTAAGCAATTGACCCTGTATATTGTCACCTTAATACAGAGCCTATTTTTAATGTTTTTTCTTTCTTTTTATATAAAGCTTTCTTTTTAAGACCTGTTGGAGTTTTTCTTTAGTGGGGACTCCAGGGAATTGAGTCTGCAGCTCACCAGGGAATTGGTGGGAGGAAGACGTCGGGGGAAAATCTCTTTGTGTTAGATTTACTAAGCCTGACTTTGCATACCCTCTGGGTGAGGGGGAAGAGAGATTAGCTCTCTCGGTACTTGTGTTTCCAGGACTTGAAACACGGAGGGTAGAATCCCTTTGTTTAGATTCACAGAGCTTGCTTCTGTATATCTCTCCAGGAACCCAGGGAGGGAACACTTGGAGGGGAGGAGGGGGAAGGGAAATGGTTTATTCCCCTTTGTTGTGAGACTCAAGGAATCTGAGTCTTGGGGTCCCCCAGGGAAGGTTTTGGGGAGACCACAGTGAGCTAGGCACTGTATAATTCTTGGCTGGTGGCAGCAATTACCAGGTCCAAGCTGGTAACTAAGCTTGGAGGTTTTCATGCTAACACTCATATTTTGGACGCTAAGGTCCAGACCTGGGAAAAAATGTTATGACACAAGAAGTTAGAGGAGTAAGGCTCCTGTATCACTGTGCTCACATCTGAAGCTGACCAAAGGGAAGAGAACAGAGGTTACCTTCTCATACTCCCCTCTGTGAGTAAGGAGGGGGGTGGATGTGAAAAGGATAAGAGACCGGGGAAGCCCTGGCTCCAGTCCCCAGAGTAGATGACCAGAGAGAAAGCCAGAGGAACAAGGGCAGGTGTAGAAAAGGAGTTATAGCTCTACATCACGATCTGAGCTGGACAAAATTTTTACCCCGAAGTTTTTTGTTCTTTGTCCGAAAAATGAGATTTAGGTCAACCAAAACGCTTTGTGAATTTCGGTTGAATTTGCTGAATTGTTTTGGTTGGTGGCGCGGGGAGGGGGGGGGAAGAAAAGAAATAAAAACAAATCCAAAAACATCTAAACTTTTGTTTTGAAATGTTTGGAATGAAAGATTTTTATTTCTTCAGTTGAAAATGCCATTTCCTTTCGAATTATATTGTAATTTTACTTTATAAAATAAAGTTAAAAAAATCTGAAAATGAGATGGAACCTTTTTGATTTGGGTTGAATTAAATGTTTCAGTTGAACTAAAACTATTTTTTCTCAATTTTTTTAATTCAGCCTCCAAATTAAAACATCCGTTGTACACACAGCTTTAATAATCATTCATTCCCTGGTTTGGTCCCCAGGTACAACAGCTGTATACCACCTTACTATATTAAAGGACAGATTGTAAAGCTACTAGGTAGGACAAAATATTCTAAGTCATAACTTTTCATGGTTCCTCCTCAGACAATTACAAAGGCATGTCCGTTTGAGAAAAATGGAACACTTTTTTCCATCGGCCTGAATAACAGAACTTTGATTTTTGGTGACCACATCCTTCATATTAAAAATGAATGTATACTCACAGTTACCACAGAAGGGGACAGATTCTAAGTTGATGTAGATCAACATAACTTAATTTAAGTCAATGGAGCTACATAAGAAGTGTACCAGCTTGGATCCAGACTTAAAGTTTCTAAATCACAGCAGCTATTCCTATTCCAAGATAATCATATATTGTATATGGTAACTCTAGATAAATATGGACTGTTAAATGGCATCCACTGTGAGTTCTAGCTAGGTTTATCAAAGGAGCCTGAAGCTGTTTAGGCACTCAAATCCCAGTTCAAGTAATTAGGAACTGGAAATCTGGGTAGCCAGTGCAAGGTGCAATGCAAGGTGCATTATTTATTAAATAAAACATTACTTCTCTTGTGTACTGACTACCCTGATCACACGTAGCAACACAGGGTGGAGAACAGTCTCCCCAAGGCTGCTACTACCCTCTTTCCCATGCAGGTGGAAGAGATGGGATGAGAAGTGGTTGGAGGATTTTCTCTGTCCCTAGTGTGCATTG
This sequence comes from Gopherus evgoodei, assembly GCF_007399415.2. Classification (NCBI taxonomy): domain Eukaryota; kingdom Metazoa; phylum Chordata; order Testudines; family Testudinidae; genus Gopherus; species Gopherus evgoodei. Next base: position 200,963,760 of record NC_044323.1, read on the forward strand.
GCTAGTGTTGCTAAAACAGTGTGCTGGCTAAAGTATACTGGTGGAGGATACTTGCCTCTCAGAACAAAGGGAAACCCAACAAACAGAGTGTGACAATCAGCTTCACACTCTGCCTTCCTATCTGATGCAATGCAACAGTGCTCTTAACCTTTGGTCAGGGCTTATGGCAGAGCTACAACTGAGCCCACGACTGTTACAAAATATAAATATATAAATACTCCCACAATCTCAAATTCAGTCTCTGACTTATATTTTACTTTCTTTATCGCTTTGCATTACTAGTTGCACTATCACTTTATTATGTATGAATGAGTAATAAGATACTTGACAAAGTTTTGACAGGTTCTATTTTTTAAGAAAAATTAGGCATATAAATATTTAATTTAAACCTTATTTACTAAATTAAGTACATTGAATTATAGTCAAATACATAGCCATAGGACCGGGGAAAATGTTTTTGCATTGTATTTACATAAATACAGAGCTGCTGCCTCAAGAAACTTTAAAAGAACACATAAAGTATTAATATTTGTACTTAAAATAACATTAAAAATGTATGTGTCTTTATTACATTGGTTCATTAATATTTTCAATTTATTCAAACTTTACTCCCTATTTCAGTTTTTTTAGCTTTCATTTTATTTTACTACTCCATATTGAAACTAAAGTTTATTCTTTGCAGATATAAAATTTAATGCAATAGAAGTATTGTTCAGTGGTCTGATTTTTTCTTCTTAAAATGCACCTATTGTTCTCCAAGCTCATGTACACATTCAAACTATAAATTTGTAATACAATGAAGTTAAATGTGTAAATTAGATTAATTATGAGTATCATAGTTCAGCAGAGTATAGAAATCTTTATTATTAGTCAGTAAGAAAAGCACAAACATAAAGAGCCAGATTCTCACCTGGTGTAAATCACTGAAGAATTAATCCATTCAGTGGCTCTATGCCAATCCACCTGCTGAAGGGAGATAATGAAGATGTACAGAGCGTTTATGCGGACAACAATGGCCCTTCTTTCTGATCTCCTGGGATCCACAGAGTTCACAGGAGATCTGTGGGATTTGGGATGGATCCCATGACGCTCTTTAGGATGGGGAAAACATACCCTGCCTCCTCAATAGAACAGTATAGGTCAAATCTTTACTCAGAAAAACATTTCAGATATTTTCTTCCCTTTAGCCCTCTTTTATTTGCAGAAGTGAGTGCGCATACTGTGCAGAGTCGCAGCGATTGCAAATGAAGAGTGACATGTATTGGCAGAATTATATAGGGCCCATTTGCAGAATAATAGGACATAGTCTTTTGGGCCGTAAAGTATTCACCATCTTTCAGTTTCTTTAGCATTAAAATGTAAAATGTTTAAGGGAAAATAATAAAATAGTAAGAGAACATCTGGCAAAATTACACCTGAAAAATTCTGCCCTAATCCTATGGTGCACTTGCATGAACTGCTGGCATTTCATACCAGCCCTGTGTGGAATAATTGTCTCTAAATAAGAACCCTGATTCCCTGAGTGACTGGCTGTCTCCAGAATGGTGCTGAAACCTTTCACCTCCAATTGAACTTGGGCCCAATGTGTTCTAAAAAGGAAAATGAATCTGCACGGTTTTATATACTTGTTCTCACAGGGCCTGATTTCAGGTTACTCTAGGCTCCTATTCAGGCCTAGACTTTCAGCACTTCACAGAATCAAAGTCATTCTGAGCAAATATGTTGACATTTGTACATTATGGAAGCAAGGTTGAGATGAATTGTTCATTCGAAGCAGGTTTCAACCACTTTGTTAAGTACATCTTTTTAATATATGAAAAATACATTACAACATTTACTCTTTGACTAGAGAGAAAATTTTTAGAGAACTTGCAAGTAAACATGTTAATTCACTGTAGTGAAAATGAAACATCTTCAACAATCATGTTTATCTCAGATAGTCAAAAATACAATAATGCCTTTGTCATAATCATATGGATATCTCAGTGTCACCACAGGGCAGAGAAAAGGTTTCTTTGTGTACCTTATTCTGAATTGCCTGAGTTTTTAATGCTTGATTTTAGGAAAATTATAACATCCCTGTAATGTATTTTACTATAGATTACTGATACACGCTCAACTTTACAATTGTCTGAAAATTATATTGCCTTTCATTCACAAGGCATACAGGAACACGTTCTTGTAACATCATGAATCAATATCTTCAGTGTTTGTATATATTTAAAGTGTATTTGGACATCAAAGCAGTTACATTATTCATCTCTCTTTGCAGCCTATTGTTACTTCTGTTTTGGTCTCCAGGGATACTACACAGTGGCCATCCTTTTGCTAACTGCTTCCTAGCTCTTATTAGTTATTATGTCATGCTAACATTTCTTGCCTTCCAAGACTCCCTGTTTTGCCTGCAGCATTGATTTTCATGGCCATGTTCTTCCAGATTTTCTGGTTTTGTATAAATTCACCTTCACATTTTAATCTCCAGCTGCTTTCCATATTTCATCAGTGATTATGACAGTAGTTTCTTAGGTTGCAATTTTTTATTTCTTGTTTTACTTGTGACTTTCTGCTTGCTGACGGTGTACCTTTTTGCTATTTGCTTTATAACCAATTAGAACAATCTGTGTTTATGTAATCACAGGTAGGGAAATAATTAAAGAAAAATGTTGCTTTTAAATTAATCTTTAGAAATGAGGTAAAAACATTCAAAATCCCTGAATTTGTATCTATATCATCCAGTTTATTTTTTTCACATGTATGCCTGATACATACAAAATGGAATGTAATAAATATAATAAATCTCACACTTCAGTCTATAGCTGGAAAATTAAGCATTTAATAGTTATTAAATAGTCTAAATATCTTTTGTTATTTTCATATAGCTTTTAATCAAATGCTTTTTTTTGCTCCATACATTGCTTTTAAACTAATACCTAAACAGAGTACACTGTGATTGAGATGATAGTGAAATAGTTTGAAATGTGCTTTCTGAAACATGATGCATTGAAAAGTAAAATGAAACATTTTAGTCACATTTGCACAGGGGCTAGATCCTCAGCTAGTAATTTGACATAACACCACTAGGGTCAAAGGAGCTTATTTGATTTACTCTGACGATCTGGCCCTGGATTTTCATCTTTGTCATCTCTCATCTGTGCTAGGGTATTAGACATTTTCCTATCACTGTTAACACCAGAACAAGCTGACTATGATTTTGGGAGTGCTGAGTCAGCTCACAGGGGCTCTGAGACTTGGTGCTGCAGTTTTTTTATTGCACTGTAGACGTAGGTAACCCAGTGTTTAAAATGCCACTAGCTGTCTAGAGACCTTAAACTTCCCATTACCATGGTGATTACTGTTACCATACATTATCTTAGCTTTTGTTTCCCTCTGCACTGCACACCAAAGGGGAGCATTTGAGCTTCTGATTGGATTCATACCCTCCTGACAAACAGTGAACCATCATTAAGGACTTTCACGAAGATAATGAATCAGCAAGTGAAAGAGCTTAGCATGAAAGTGTCTATGCACTTAACTACCACTGTCAATTATAAATTCAATTACATGGTGCCGAAAATTGAGGAAAAGAAGATATTGTTAAACTGTGAATCAAACTGGAGAAAACAAATTTGATTTTGGCCCATGATATAGGCCTGGTCTACACTACGCGTTTAAACCGATTTTAGCAGCGTTAAACCGATTTAACAGCGCATCCGTCCACACTACGAGGCCCTTTATATCGATATAAAGGGCTCTTTAAATCGGTTTCTGTACTCCTCCCCAATGAGAGCAGTAGCACTAAAATCGGTATTACCATATCGGATTAGGGTTAGTGTGGCCGCAAATCGATGGTATTGGCCTCCAGGCAGTATCCCACAGTGCACCACTGTGACTGCTCTGGACAGCAATCTGAACTCGGATGTAGTGGCCAGGTAAACAGGAAAAGCCTTGTTAACTTTTGAATTACATTTCCTGTTTGCCCAGCGTGGAGCTCTGATCAGCATGGGTAGCGATGCAGTCCCAAATCCAAAAAGAGCTCCAGCATGGACCGTATGGGAGATATTGGAACGGATCGCTGTATGGGGAGACAAATCTGTTATATCAGAGCTCCGTTACAGAAGACGAAATGCCAAAGCGTTCGAAAAATATCTCCAGGCTACACAGTGCTGTGTGACAAGCGTAACGGAAAGCCAAAGAATCAAATGGACGCTCATAGAGGGAGGGAGGGGGTATTTAGGCCTCCAGCTATCCCACAGTCCACAGCAGTCTCTGAAAAGTATTTGCATTCTTGGCTGAGCTCCCAGTGCCTGTAGGTTCAAACACATTGTCCGACGTGGTTCAGGGTATAGCTCACCAATTTACTCCCTCCCTCCACCATGTGAAAGAAAAGGGAAAGAAAACATGACTTTCTTTCTTGACTTTTTTCAGAGTCACCTTATGTCTACTGAATGCAGGTGGTAGACGCGATGCTGCAGCAGTAAGAGCAGTATCCGCTCCTCTCCCCTCCCCGGTGGCAGACCGTACAATATAACTGCTATCCGTCATCACCATCAGCCCGTGAGTGCTCCTGGCTGGCCTCAGGGGAGGCTGGCCAGGGGCGCCTGGGTAAAAATAGGAATGATTCCTGGTCATTCCCTGTAGATGGTACAGAATGGCTGGTAACCATCCTCATCATAGCAACTGGGGGCTGAGCTCCAGCAGCCCCCTCTCTTTTATGTGTAAAGAAAAGATTCTGTACTGCCTGGACTATCATAGCAGTGGAATGCTGGGCTCCTCTCCCCCGCACCGCTTAATGTCCTGCCTGGACTGTCATAGCAGCGGAAGGCGGCCTCCCCCTCATTTTATCTCACTAACAAGTCACTGTTTCTTATTACTGCATTCTTTATAACTTCATGACACAAATGGGGGGGGGGACACTGCCACGGTAGCCCAGGAAGGTTGCGGGAGAAGGGAAGCAATGGGTGGGGTTGTTGCAGGGGCACCCCCTGTGAATGGTATGCAGCTCATCATTTCTGCGGGATCTGACACGGACCAGCTGTGCTCTCTGATACACTGCTTCTCTAGTACACTTGCCCCATATTCTAGGAAGGACTAACTATTTTTAGAAACCATAAAGGAGGGATTGACTCAGGGAGTCATTCCCATTTTTGCCTTTGCACCCCCAGCCGACCTCAGCCAGGGGCACCCATGATAGCAGCAGACAGTACAAAACGACAGATAACCGTCATCTTATTGCCAATTTACAATGGCAGCAGACAGTACAGAACAACTGATAACCGTCTCTGCTATCATGCAAAGGCAAATGAATGCTGCTGTGTAGCACTGCAGTACCGCGTCTGTTAGCAACATCCAGTAGACATACGGTGACAGTAAAAAAAGGCTGAACGGGCTCCATGGTTGCTATGCTATGGCGTCTGCCAGGGCAATCCAGGGAAAAAGGGCACAAAATGATTGTCTACCGTTGTTTTCCCGAGGAAGGAATGAGTGACGACATTTACCCAGAACCTCTCGCACAATGATTTTTGCCCCTTCAGGCACTGGGATCTCAACCCAGAATTCCAAGGGGCGGGGGAGACTATGGGAACTATGGGATAGCTACAGAATAGCTACCCACAGTGCAACGCTCCAGAAATCAATGCTAGCCTCAGACCATGGACGCACACCGCCGAATTAATGTGCTTAGTGTGGCCGCGTGCAGTCAACTTTATACAATCTGTTTTACAAAACCGGTTTATGTAAAATCAGACTAATCCCGTAGTGTAGATGTACCCATAGTCTTGAAAACACTCAAGACCAAAAATTAACTCTTTAAAGTTACCTGACAAGAAAAAAAGGGATGGTTTGGGCAGATGGAAAAGTAAATCTTATTTTAGACTCTTATTAAGGCCTGGAAGAGTCATTGTCATCATATTTCTTTCTTTACCTTGGATACATCAAGAATGTCAAATCTCTTCTTTCTGTCTAGGTATTGTTACAAGACTCTTTGGACATCTGTCTTATAGATGAAAGGCAGTATAGTCCGGAGTCGTTGAGCAAGCCACTTCACTTCCCAGTGCTTCTCTTTCATCTTCCAGCCTCTGTCTTGTCTATTTCAACTGTAAGCTCTTCAAGGCAGAGACTGCCTCTTATCATATTTATATGTAGAGTCCCTTACACAATGTGGTGACTGGGGCCTCTAGACACTACCTTAATATAAAAAAAACTATTTTTTTAAAATGTTGAACTTTTTTTATCCCTTAATTAAAGGATTGTTGTGCATTTGAATTAAATATGTATTAACAAATAACAAAAAAAGTGAATAAAAATCACATCCTCTTTCACTTAAGGCTTTAATTTGTCCTAAAAAGCTGTGAAATGGGGATAGATTTACATCCTATTATCTCCTTACCCCCATGTAGACGAGCGGACTCACCCCTGCGGCGCCTCCTGGTGGTTACTTCCAGGAATTAGCTCATCACCAGCCCAGAGCACCCTCTGCAGGCGGTGATCCACCTGTCCTCTGGCCCCCGTTTCCCTCCCAGGACCCTGGTGCCCCTTTAACTGGGTCTCCTCCTTCCAGGGGAACCCCCCACCCCACTATCCCCACTTTGCCTCAGTATTGGCTACTACCCAGTAGCCCCCGTTCCCTGGGGCAGACTGCAGTATTAGCCACTCATCATCAGCAAAGGGGTTTGGACCTGCTGGCTTTGCCTACCCCTGGGCTGCCCCCTGCAACCCCCAGTAACTCTTGACCTAATGCTAGGCCGCAGCCTGGGGCTTTCCAGGCTAGAGATCCCAGCTCCTCTGCCTTTCCTCAGCCCTGCTTCACGCAGGTACCTTATCTCCAGCTCCCTGCAGCCAGGTCCATCTCCCTCTATAGCTAGAGAGAGACTCTTGAGCTCCTGGCTCCCAGCCTCTTTATACAGGCCAGCTGTGGCCTGATCGGGGCATGGCCCAGCTGCAGCCACTTTCCAGTCAGCCCAGCTTAGTAGCTCTGAACCACAACCTTCCCACAGAGCTGTTTTCATCCCTTCAGGGCAGGACCTATTGGGTGTCTGGGAAGTGGGCGGGCGAAGCCCGCCCACTCCTAAAGGATCCTCCCCCAGCCTAAGGGGAGGAACCACAGGGCCACAGAACCCACTGAGTGCGGGGGACAACTAATAAAAGAACAGGGACAGGAGTGAGGTCAAAGGGTCAGAAGGAGGGAACCTAACGGGGACACCGAGCAGAGAACCCCGGACAGCGCCCACTGCTCCTCGAAGGCGTCAAGGGAGCCAGTGGACGCCGCCCAGAGGAACTCCGCCCGGATGTGTGATCGGACCATGGAGCGGAAGCAAGCCCCACAGTCACCGGAGTCTCCGTCGGCCAACCTCCCCTCCCTGGTCGCGTGGATGGCCTTTTTCGCCAGGGCGAGGAGGAGGTTGACCAGGAGGTCTCGGGACTTCGTGGGGCCACGGATAGGGAGTGCATACAAAAGGAGGTGAGGGGAAAAGTGTAACCAAAAACGTAAGAGGATGGCTGTGAGGAGCCGGTGTAGGGGCTGCAACCTGGCACACTCTAAATACACGTGCGCCAGGGTCTCCCTCACGCCGCAGAAGGGGCAGGTGTCTGGGACAGGGGTAAACCGCGCCAAGTGCACACCCGTGCTCACGGCCCCATGGAGGAGCTGCCAACTGATATCCCCAGTGGGCCTTGGGACCAGGGTGGAGTAGAGGCTGGCCCACCGGGGCTCCTCACCCTCCAAAGGTGGCAGGAGGTCCCGCCACTTCGTATCAGGGCGGGACACGAGGGTGAGGAAGTGAAGGGTGTGGAGCACGAGCATGTAGAGCTGTTTCCTCGGCGCGGTTTGGAAACGGACCGGCTGCAGGTCGTGCAGCCGGCTTGCGGAGAAGGGACGGGGGGGCCGGTCGGGCCTACGGGGCAGAGGCCCGATGAAAAGGTCCGGAGGGCTTGGGGTGGGGGGTGGGCGGGGCGTGCCCTCCCGCAGGACCCAGTCGAGATAGGCCCGAGCAGCGGGCGGCAAAGCGGCCTCCACCTCCTGAAGTACGCGCCGGGGAGTGCAAGGTCTGGAGAGCCCCATGTGGTGAGCGAGCGTCAGGGGATCCAGCCAGCCTCCCCGGTCGTAGTCCAGGAGGTCTCCGACCCTGGTGGCTCCCGCCAGGACCAGCCTCTGGCGCACCGCGGGGGACTCCGCCACCTGCACACGAAGCTGGGGATTGTGTAGCAGGGGCTCCGCGAGGAGGTCGGCCCCCTCGGTGGCCGCCACGGACCTGGTCGCGGAGAACAGCTTCCAGGTCCGGAGGAGGTCCTGGTAGAAGACCGGCAGCCCGGAGAGGTCTCGCGGAAGACCCCTCGGGTCGAGATAAAGGAGCTGCCGGTCGTATCGGAGCCCTCGGAAGCGGCGCAGGAAGGCGTGCGCCAGGGCTCTCCACGCTGGACTACCCGCATCATAAAGGAGCCTCTGCAGTGCCTGGAGGCGGAAGACATGGACCTGAGCGCGCAGGCACTTCAGGCCCTGCCCTCCCTCCTCCAGGGGCAGGTGGAGTACCCCTGCAGGGACCCAGTGCAGTCCTGGCCAAAAGAACTCCAGAACCACCTTCCGGAGGTGTCATAAACAGATAGCTAAGGGTTAATGTCTCTTTCACCTGAAACACCTGACCAGAGAACCAATCAGGAAATCGGATTTTTTCAACCTTGGGTGGAGGGAAGTGTGTCTCTAAGTCTTTTGTCTGTCTGCCTGCTCCTCTGAGCTTTGGAGAAGTAGTTCTATTTTCTAGTCTTCTGTTTCTAAGTGTAAGGACAAAGAGATCAGATAGTAAGTTCTATGGTTTCTTTTCTTTGGTATTTGCATGAATATAAGTGCTGAAATGCTTTGATTTGTATTCTTTTTGAATAAGGCTGTTTATTCAATATTCTTTTAAGCAATTGACCCTGTGTTGTATCATCTTAATACAGAGAGAACATTTGTATTTTTTCTTTCTTTTTTATATAAAGTTTTCTTTTAAGACCTGTTGGAGTTTTTCTTTACTTCAGGGAAATTAAGTCTGTACTCACCAGGGAATTGGTGGGAGGAAGAAATCAAGGGGAGAGCTGTGTGTTGGATTGCTAGCCTGATTTGGCATTTCCTCTGGGTGAAGAGGAAAGTGCTTTTGTTCCAGGATTGGGAACGGAGAGGGGGAATCACTCTGCGTAGTTTCACAGAGCTTGTGTCTGGGTATCTCTCCAGGAGCATCTGGAGGGGGGAAGGGAAAAAGGATTATTTCCCTTTGTTGTGAGACTCAAGGGATTTGGGTCTTGGGTCCCCAGGGAAGGTTTTTCAGTGGGACCAGAGTGCCCCAAAACACTCTAATTTTTTGGGTGGTGGCAGCAGTATCAGGTCCAAGCTGGTAACTAAGCTTGGAGGTTTTCATGCTAACCCCCAAATTTTGGACGCTAAGGTCCAGAATCTGGGAATAAGGTTATAACATGGTGGCAGCGGTGGGATATAGACAGAATCCAGAAGCCAGTAGGAATATTATATTTTCTTTTCTCTGCTAAGGGCTTTTTAGCAGAGAGAAACAGTTTGGTTTTAAAAGGGAACCAGAGAGAATTTTTTTTTTCTGCTCTCTCTAGCAGTTTGTGGTTTGCATGTTAAGCGAGAAGACTGTTGAGGGTCTTTTGTCATGCAATAGCCCTCCCATTAGCAGGCAAGTACCAGCACTTATATGCATGCAAATAAAGTGGTTTTTCTGGTTTCCCTTAATTGAACATTAGCTAGAGAGAGAAAAGGAGCCATCCTCTTACGTTTTTGGTTACACTTTTCCCCTCACCTCCTTTTGTATGCACTCCCTATCCGTGGCCCCACGAAGTCCCGGGACCTCCTGGTCAACCTCCTCCTCGCCCTGGCGAAAAAGGCCATCCACGCGACCAGGGAGGGGAGGTTGGCCGACGGAGACTCCGGTGACTGTGGGGCTTGCTTCCGCTCCATGGTCCGATCACGCATCCGGGCGGAGTTCCTCTGGGCGGCGTCCACTGGCTCCCTTGACGCCTTCGAGGAGCAGTGGGCGCTGTCCGGGGTTCTCTGCTCGGTGTCCCCGTTAGGTTCCCTCCTTCTGACCCTTTGACCTCACTCCTGTCCCTGTTCTTTTATTAGTTGTCCCCCGCACTCAGTGGGTTCTGTGGCCCTGGGGTTCCTCCCGTTAGGGTTCGCCCGCCCACTTCCCACACACCCAATAGGTACCGGGAGCGCTCTGTGTCTGCTTGGGCTGCCCTGCTGGCTGGAGTGCTCCCCCTTTTCTGGCTGCCTTTCTGGCTGGAGCCCCTTCTCCCTTCCTGGGCTGCTGCTGCTGGCTGGAGTGCTCCTTTGCTGGACTGCTGCTGCTGCTGCTGCTTGCTGCCCCTGCTGCTAGGTGGGGTGGGGGGGCCTTGCTGGCCAGCCCCCACTCCTCCACCTCCGGGGGGAGAAGCCAGGGCCCCATCACCACCACCACCACTGCTGCTACCACCTACGTGGGGTGCTTCCTGCCTGGCCACCAGGGTTGCTGGAGAAGGAGCTGCTGCTGCTGCTGCTGCTGGAGCTGTGTTTGCCTGGGAGCTGCTGGAGCCTGGAGGAAGGTGAGGACTGAGAAGACCACCGGCTGCTGCTGGGGGAGTACACAGGAAGACTCTGGAGACCACTGTGGAGGGGGCCCTCAGGAACTGAGTAACTCTTTGACTGTGCTCTAGTGGTGGGGGTGTAGACTGTGTTTGTGGGGGCACACAGGGTGTGGCGTGGAGCCTGCCCCTTGGTCCATCTGTGTCCCCCCCAACCCCCACCACCACCGCTGCCCCCTCCACCACCCCCACAGACTGCTTGCCACCTGCCTTGGTCCTGGCCTCTGGGACTCAGCTGCTTGCCTGGCTTGCCATGCCCTATTGCCACTGTTTGGGCCTCCAGCAGCAGCCAGCCACCCATATTGACTTTGCACAAGTGCTCGTGGGTGCACGCACCCCCCCCCACCCCTGGACTGACCCCTTCCCCTCTGCAACCGGCCCCCTAGCTTTGCCCCTTGTTGCCTGCCCCACTGCCTCTTGTAGCTTTTCCCTGCCCCCCCCAACTTCAGTTTGTTTGCCTGCCCCACCCGTCTCCCTTTGCAGCTTTGTTTGTCCTGCCCCAGCCCTGCAGCTAGGAACCCCCCCAGCTGGCAGAAAGGGCCAGGGCAAGAAGAAGGGGAAGGGTCCCGCTCGGCAGACTAAGTCCTCCATGGCAGTGGCTGCCACCGCTGCCGCGGCTCCGCCACCGGCCGCGGCGCCCCTCCCCGCTGTTCCCTCCACCAGCTCTGCGGGTGCCCCTCCCCCGGCCCCCAGGGCATACGCCCAGGTGGTGGCGGCCCCCCAGCCCGCCGCTACGTCATCTCCCCTGACCGCCACCTCCAGTACCACCTACGGCGGCCGGGGCCCGTTCCCCACCTTGACCAGGAAGCATGGCGTCCGTTGCCTCTTGGTGCCCGCCTCGCCCCACGTGGAGACCTACGTGCGGGCGTTGGCAAGGGTGGTGGGGCCCACGGCCATTGTGGCGGCCTCCAAGATGTTTGGCAAGGTGGTCTTCTTCCTTGCCTCGGAGGCTGCCGCCCAGGAGGCGGTGGAGAAGGGCCTGGCGGTGGGGGGCGTGTTCGTCCCCCTGGAGCCGCTGGAGGACCTGGGTGTCCGTGTTGTTCTGACGTCTGCCCCTCCATTCCTTCCCAATGCCGCCCTGCTACCCGCCCTCTCGACTCTGGGGAAGCCCATCTCTATAGTGAGCCCTCTCCCCTTGGGCTGCAAGGACCCCGCCCTCCGTCACGTCCTCTCGTTCCGCCGGCAGGTGCAGCTTCAACTGCCGCCGGTGGCGCGTGGCTTAGAGGCACTCGAGGGGTCCTTCCTGGTCCCCTATCAGGGGGCCCATTACCCGGTGCACTATTCTACGGGGGAGGCCCGGTGTTACCTCTGCCGGGCGACGGGGCACGTCCGGAGAGACTGCCCCTTGGCCCAGCTCGGAGGAGCACCCGGGACCCCCGAGCCCCGGCAGACTGCCAGCCCCGTCATCGCCGGCGCGCCTGGCTGCCCGGAGCCCAGGACCGCACCTCCTCCTCTTAAGTCCATCACTGCTCCCGCTCAGGCTGCAGGGGTACCTCCCTCGGCATGCCCAGACGAGCGGGAGAGCTCCGCCTCCGATGCCTGCGCCCTGGCGGGGCCTGGGGAGGAGGGTGCGGCAGGGGTACTGCCGGGCGTGGGAGAGGGCCCTCCCCAGGGGGTATCTTCCCTTCCTCCGGCTGTCCCACCAGTGCCCCTCCAAGTCCACAAACCACCATCCCTGCCCTCCGACCCAACCCCTGTCGATCAGCCCACAGGTGACGCCATGGAGGGCTGGACCTTAGCACAGGGTAGGCGGGGCAAGCGGAAGGCTCGGGCTCTGCCCGCGCCATCTGATGCGGAAGCCCCCCGTAAGACCAGGAAGGGGGCCGCAAACCCCGAGCCTTCCGCCATGCCCCCGGGATCGGAACATATGTCAGTCCCAGCTGGGGAAGACGTGGCAGCACTGGAGAGTACCACCGTCCCTCCTCCGCAGTCCCTCCCGGCGGAGGCCCCTGATGAGTCCCCTCCTCTCCCCGTGCCGCCTGTGCCCCCTACAACACCCGTGGTGAGCGTCACCTCGGGCGCGAGTGGGGACGACCCCGGGGTGGTGGGCGGTGAGCTCCCCTCCCTCTTTGAGGAGATCGAGGCCCTGGGGCTGACCCCAGTTACCCTGGGGGAGAACGACCCTCTGTCAGCGGGCCCCGACCTAGCCAACCTCACCCTGGATTCCCCCTCCCTGTGTCCTATTGCCCCGACTGCTGCGTCCACTCCCGCCTCCGGGGGCCTCCTGGACTCTTCTGCCTGCCCGGCCGCGGAGGGCACCTCGCTGACGGCTGCCGAGCCTGTTGAGGCGGGGGCCGGTGCCTCACGGCCGGGAGGCGAGCCACCAGGGGGATCCCTCGGTGGCGCGGGGCAACCGGTTTCCTTCCCGGGCGGGGGCCCCACTGAGGGTTCTGCATCCCTCACCGCTGAGGCTGCCCTGCCAGCGGTTGAGCCTGAACCCGGTGTCCCCGGGGACCCCCTCCCTGCCCCTCAAACCCCTGCGCCTGGCCGCGAGGAGCCGCCTCCTGACGTTTCAGCTCTTGCGGCCCAGAGTCCCATGTCTGCCCCTCCTCCCGACCCTGCTCTTGAGCCCAGCCCTGCCCTTACTCCTGACCCCGTCCCTGTCCCCTCCACCTCCCACGCTGTTATTGCCGCCCCTGGGGCTGTCTCCTTCCCTTTCCCGCAGGGAGACCCCCAGGGAGCGGCCTTTACGTTTCACAGCCCCGACCCCCTCGGGGTTGCACTATTCCCTCCACCGCCCCCCATCGGGCCGGGGTCTGAGGCGGAGCGCGTGGCGTCGGCCCATCGGGCGCCACGTCGGGGGTCCGCCCCTGGCCTCCTCATCCCCGTGGGCCACGGGACTGTCCCAGAGGCCCCACTGGTGGGTCACCAGGGGCCAGTGACCCCACCCCCCCACGTGCTGCGAGAGGAGCTGCAGGAGTTCCTGGAAGACGTCAGGGGCTCCCGCAACAAGGTGGCGCTTGCTCTCCAGCGCTGGGGGGATTTCCATCAGATCCTCCGGGCCGCGAGGGCCCTCATGGGGGAGGGCAAGAGGACCGGGAAGCAGGGTGCCACGACTTACAACCGGGTCCGCAGCTTCCGTGACTCCTTGCTCACCTTCGGGGTGGGTCACGGATTGCTGCACGGCCCACTGGGAGCCGTGGGCGTCCCTGCTGGCGAGGATCCCCCCCAGCCCTCCTCATGGCGCCCATCATCTTTGCCACGTTGAACACCCGGAGCCGTAGGGTGGGTTTCCGCAGGAGCCAGGTGCTCTCCTTCCTTCGGGAGGGGGGGTACTCTGTGATTTTCCTGCAGGAGACCCACATGGATCTGGCCGCCGAAGCCAGCTGGCGGCTGGAGTGGGGGGACGGGGTCTACTTCAGCCACCTTACCACCAGTAGTGCTGGAGTGGCTACCCTGTTCTCCCCCGACCTACGGCCGGAGGTGCTGGGGGTTGCCGAGGCTGTGCCGGGTCACCTGCTGCACCTCCGGGTCCGCTTGGAGGGGCTCGTGGTGAACCTCGTGAACGTCTATGCCCCGACATCGGCCGCGGAGCGGTTGCCGTTCTATCAGCAGGCGTCCGCCTTCCTCGGCTCCCTGGATCCTCGTGAGTGCCTGGTCCTGGGCGGGGATTTTAACGTCATCCTGGAGGAGCGGGACCGCTCCGGGACGGAGCAGAGGCAGGCCGCCGCGGACGTCCTCCGGGGGATCGTCAACCATCACTCCCTGGTGGACGTCTGGCGCGACCACCACCCAGACGATGTCTCTACGTTCACCTATGTCCGGGTGTGGGCCCATCGGTCGTGCCACTCCCGGTTGGACCGCATCTACATGTTGCGATTCCACCTTTCACGGGCCCAGTCCTCCAGCGTCCGGCTGGCCCCTTTTTCCGATCACCACCTCGTCACCGTAACGGCCTCCCTCAGTGCGGAGAGGCCGGGGCCGGCCTATTGGCACTTCAACAACAGCTTGCTGGAGGATGCGGGCTTCGTGGCGTCCTTCCGGGAGTTCTGGCTGGCCTGGCGAGGGCAGCGGCGTGCCTTTCCCTCGGCATGGCGCTGGTGGGATGTGGGGAAGGTGCGAGCCCGGCTCTTCTGCCGGGACTACACCCGGGGCGTCAGCCGACGGAGGGATGCGGCGATAGGGCAGTTGGAACGGGAGGTCTTAGGGCTGGAGAGGCGTCTGGCGCCAGCCCCAAGGATCCATCCCTTTGCAGAGCGTGCCAGGAGAAGCGGGAGGAGCTCCGGGTCCTCGAGGACCATCGGGCTCGGGGTGCCTTTGTTCGCTCCCGCATCTGCCTCCTGCGGGAGATGGATCGCGGCTCCCGCTTCTTCTACACCCTGGAGAAACGGAGGGGGGCCCAGAAGCACGTCACCTGCCTTCTGGCGGAGGATGGCACCCCCTCACGGATCCGGCGGAGCTGTGCGAGAGGGCCCGGACCTTCTATGCGCGCCTTTTCTCCCCGGATCCGACCGATCCTGCCGCTCGCAGAGTGCTTTGGGACGAGCTCCCAACGCTCAGCGCAGGCGCCCGGGACCGGCTAGAGCTGCCTCTCTCTCTGGCCGAGTTCTCGAACGCCCTCCGTCGCATGCCCACCAACAAGTCTCCGGGCATGGACGGGCTGACCGTGGAGTTCTACCGCGTGTTCTGGGACGTCCTCGGCCCAGACCTGTCCAGCGTCTGGGCCGAGTCCTTGCAGGGCGGGGTGCTCCCTCTCTCGTCCAGGCGAGCTGTGCTCGCCTTATTGCCGAAGAAGGGGGACCTCCGCGATTTACGGAATTGGCGTCCAGTCTCGCTCCTCAGCACGGACTACAAGATCATCGCCAAGGCCATCTCACTGTGGCTGGGGTCCGTGCTGGAGAACGTGATCCACCCAGACCAGACCTACACCGTCCCGGGCCGTAGCATCTTCGATAACCTCTATCTGGTCCGGGATCTCTTAGAGCTTGGGTGCAGGGATGGTCTGTCGTTCGCCCTCCTGTCCCTGGATCAGGAGAAGGGGTTCGACAGGGTGGACCACGGGTACCTCCTGGGCACTCTGCGAGCGTTGGGCTTCGGGTCCCAGTTTGTGGGTTTTCTCCAGGTGCTGTACGCTTCCGCAGAGTGTCTGGTCAGGCTCAACTGGACCCTGACCGAACCGGTCAGCTTCGGGCGGGGAGTGCGGCAGGGGTGCCCCCTCTCGGGCCAGCTGTACGCTCTGGCCATCGAGCCCTTCCTCTGTCTCCTCCGCAGGAGGTTGACGGGGTTGGTGCTTCGGGAGCCGGAGCTGCGGCTGGTCCTGTCGGCGTACGCCGACGATGTGCTCCTCGTGGTCCAGGACCCGGGCGACTTGGCGCGGGTGGAGGCCTGCCAGGCGGTGTACTCGGCGGCCTCCTCCGCCCGGGTCAACTGGGTCAAGAGCTCTGGCCTGGTGGTCGGGGACGGGTGGCAGGCAGGCTCCCTCCCACCCGTGCTCCACGCCATCCGGTGGAGCGCGGGTCCGCTGCTCTACGCCATCCGGTGGAGCGCGGGTCCGCTGCTCTATCTCGGCGTTTCCCTTTCCGCCACGCATCCGTCTCCGCTGGAGAACTGGCTCAGTTTGCAGGTCAGGGTGACGGAGCGGCTCCGGAAATGGACAGGACTCCTCCGGTGCCTTTCCCTTCGGGGGAGGGCACTGGTGCTCAACCAACTGGTCCTGTCCATGCTCTGGTACCGGCTCAACACCCTGGTCCCGGCCCCGGGTCTCCTGGCCGACCTCCGGAAGGTGGTTCTGGAGTTCTTTTGGCCAGGACTGCACTGGGTCCCTGCAGGGGTACTCCGTCTGCCCCTGGAGGAGGGAGGGCAGGGCCTGAAGTGCCTGCGCGCTCAGGTCCACGTCTTTCGCCTCCAGGCACTGCAGAGGCTCCTTTATGGTGCGGGTAGTCCAGCGTGGAGAGCCCTGGCGCACGCCTTCCTGCACCGCTTCCGAGGGCTCCGATACGACCGGCAGCTCCTTTATCTCGACCCGAGCGGTCTTCCGCGAGACCTCTCCGGGCTGCCGGTCTTCTACCAGGACCTCCTCCGGACCTGGAAGCTGTTCTCAGCGACCAGGTCCGTGGCGGCCACCGAGGGGGCCGACCTCCTCGTGGAGCCCCTGCTACACAATCCCCAGCTTCGTACGCAGTTGGCGGAGTCCCCCGCGGTGCGCCAGAGGCTGGACCTGGCGGGAGCCACCAGGGTCGGAGACCTCCTGGACTACGACCGGGGAGGCTGGCTGGATCCCCTGACGCTCGCTCACCACATGGGGCTCTCCAGACCTTGCACTCCCCGGCGCGTACTTCAGGAGGTGGAGGCCGCTTTGCCGCCCGCTGCTCGGGCCTATCTCGACCGGGTCCTGCGGGAGGGCACGCCCCGCCCACCCCCCACCCCAAGCCCTCCGGACCTTTTCATCGGGCCTCTGCCCCGTAGGCCCGACCGGCCCCCCCGTCCCTTCTCCGCAAGCCGCCTGCACGACCTGCAGCCGGTCCGTTTCCAAACCGCGCCGAGGAAACAGCTCTACACGCTCGTGCTCCACACCCTTCACTTCCTCACCCTCGTGTCCCACCCTGATACGAAGTGGCGGGACCTCCTGCCACCTTTGGAGGGTGAGGAGCCCCGGTGGGCCAGCCTCTACTCCACCCTGGTCCCAAGGCCCACTGGGGATATCAGTTGGCGGCTCCTCCATGGGGCCGTGAGCACGGGCGTGTACTTGGCGCGGTTTACCCGTCCCGGACACCTGCCCCTTCTGCGGCGTGAGGGAGACCCTGGCGCACGTGTACTTAGAGTGTGCCAGGTTGCAGCCCCTACACCGGCTCCTCACAGCCATCCTCTTACGTTTTTGGTTACACTTTTCCCCTCACCTCCTTTTGTATGCACTCCCTATCCGTGGCCCGACGAAGTCCCGGGACCTCCTGGTCAACCTCCTCCTCGCCCTGACGAAAAAGGCCATCCACGCGACCAGGGAGGGGAGGTTGGCCGACGGAGACTCTGGTGACTGTGGGGCTTGCTTCCGCTCCATGGTCCGATCACGCATCCGGGCGGAGTTCCTCTGGGCGGCGTCCACTGGCTCCCTTGATGCCTTCGAGGAGCAGTGGGCGCTGTCCGGGGTTCTCTGCTCGGTGTCCCCGTTAGGTTCCCTCCTTCTGACCCTTTGACCTCACTCCTGTCCCTGTTCTTTTATTAGTTGTCCCCTGCACTCAGTGGGTTCTGTGGCCCTGTGGTTCCTCCCCTTAGGCTAGGGGAGGATCCTTTAGCAGTGGACGGGCTTCGCCCGCCCACTTCCCAGACACCCAATAGGTACCGGGAGCGCTCTGTGTCTGCTTGGGCTGCCCTGCTGGCTGGAGTGCTCCCTCTTTTCTGGCTGCGTTGCTGGCTGGAGCCCCTTCTCCCTTCCTGGGCTGCTGCTGCTGGCTGGAGTGCTCCTTTGCTGGACTGCTGCTGCTGCTGCTGCTGCTTGCTGCCACTGCTGCTAGGTGGGGTGGGGGGGCCTTGCTGGCCAGCCCCCACTCCTCCACCTCCGGGGGGAGAAGCCGGGGCCCCATCACCACCACCACCACTGCTGCTACCACCTACGTGGGGTCCTTCCTTCCTGGCCACCAGGGTTGCTGGAGAAGGAGCTGCTGCTGCTGCTGCTGCTGGAGCTGTGTTTGCCTGGGAGCTGCTGGAGCCTGGAGGAAGGTGAGGACTGAGAAGACCACCGGCTGCTGGGGGAGTACACAGGAAGACTCTGGAGACCACTGTGGAGGGGGCCCTCAGGAACTGAGTAACTCTTTGACTGTGCTCTAGTGGTGGGGGTGTAGACTGTGTTTGTGGGGGCACACAGGGTGTGGCGTGGAGCCTGCCCCTTGGTCCATCTGTGTCCCCCCCAACCCCCACCACCACCGCTGCCCCCTCCACCACCCCCACAGACTGCTTGCCACCTGCCTTGGTCCTTGCCTCTGGGACTCAGCTGCTTGCCTGGCTTGCCACGCCCTATTGCCACTGTTTGGGCCTCCAGCAGCAGCCAGCCACCCATATTGACTTTGCACAAGTGCTCGTGGGTTCACGCACCCCCCCAACCCTGGACAGACCCCTTACCCTCTGCAACTGGCCCCCTAGCTTTGCCCCTTGTTGCCTGCCCCACTGCCTCTTGTAGCTTTTCCCTGCCCCCCCCAGCTTCAGTTTGTTTGCCTGCCCCGCCCGTCTCCCTTTGCAGCTTTGTTTGTCCTGCCCCAGCCCTGCAGCTAGGACCCCCCCCAGCTGGCAGAAAGGGCCAGGGCAAGAAGAAGGGGAAGGGTCCCGCTCGGCAGACTAAGTCTTCCATGGCAGTGGCTGCCACCGCTGCCGCGGCTCCGCCACCGGCCGCGGCGCCCCTCCCCGCTGTTCCCTCCACCAGCTCTGCGGGTGCCCCTCCCCCGGCCCCCAGGGCATATGCCCAGGTGGTGGCGGCCCCCCAGCCCGCCACTACGTCAGCTCCCCCGACCGCCGCCTCCAGTACCACCTACGGCGGCCGGGGCCCGTTCCCCACCTTGACCAGGAAGCATGGTGTCCGTTGCCTCTTGGTGCCCGCCTCACCCCACGTGGAGACCTACGTGCGGGCATTCGCAAGGGTGGTGGGGCCCACAGCCATCGTGGCAGCCTCCAAGATGTTTGGCAAGGTGGTCTTCTTCCTTGCCTCGGAGGCTGCCGCCCAGGAGGCGGTGGAGAAGGGCCTGGCGGTGGGGGGCGTGTTCGTCCCCCTGGAGCCACTGGAGGACCTCGGTGTCCGTGTTGTTCTGACGTCCATCCCTCCATTCCTTCCCAATGCCGCCCTGCTACCCGCCCTCTCGACTCTGGGGAAGCCCATCTCTATAGTGGGCCCTCTCCCCTTGGGCTGCAAGGACCCCGCCCTCCGTCACGTCCTCTCGTTCCGCCGGCAGGTGCAGCTTCAACTGCCGCCGGTGGCGCGTGGCGGAGAGGCACTCGAGGGGTCCTTCCTGGTCCCCTATCAGGGGGCCCATTACCGGGTGCACTATTCTACGGGGGAGGCCCGTTGTTACCTCTTCCAGGCGACGGGGCACGTCCGGAGGGACTGCCCCTTGGCCCAGCTCGGAGGAGCACCCGGGACCCCCGAGCCCCGGCATACTGCCAGCCCCGTCATCGCCGGTGCGCCTGGCTGCCCGGAGCCCAGGGCCGCCCCTCCTCCTCTTTAATCCAGCACTGCTCCCACTCAGGCTGCAGGGGTACCTCCCTCGGCATGCCCAGACGAGCGGGAGAGCCCCGCCTCCGATGCCTGCGCCCTGGCGGGGCCTGGGGAGGAGGGTGCGGCAGGGGTACTGCCGGGCGTGGGAGAGGGCCCTCCCCAGGGGGTATCTTCCCTTCCTCCGGCTGTCCCACCAGTTCCCCTCCAAGTCCACGAACCACCATCCCTGCCCTCCGACCCAACCCCTGTCGACCAGCCCACAGGTGACGCCATGGAGGGCTGGACCTTAGCACAGGGTAGGCGGGGCAAGCGGAAGGCTCGGGCTCCGCCCGCGCCATCTGATGCGGAAGCCCCCCGTAAGACCAGGAAGGGGGCCGCAAACCCCGAGCCTTCCGCCATGCCCCCGGGATCGGAACATATGTCAGTCCCAGCTGGGGAAGACGTGGCAGCACTGGAGAGTACCACCGTCCCTCCTCCGCAGTCCCTCCCGGCGGAGGCCCCTGATGAGTCCCCTCCTCTCCCCGTGCCGCCTGTGCCCCCTACAACACCCGTGGTGAGCGTCACCTCGGGCGCGAGTGGGGACGACCCCGGGGTGGTGGGCGGTGAGCTCCCCTCCCTCTTTGAGGAGATCGAGGCCCTGGGGCTGACCCCAGTTACCCTGGGGGAGAACGACCCTCTGTCAGCGGGCCCCGACCTAGCCAACCTCACCCCGGATTCCCCCTCCCTGTGTCCTATTGCCCCGACTGCTGCGTCCACTCCCGCCTCCGGGGGCCCCCTGGACTCTTCTGCCTGCCCGGCCGCGGAGGGCACCTCCCTGATGGCTGCCGAGCCTGTTGAGGCGGGGGCCGGTGCCTCACGGCCGGGAGGCGAGCCACCAGGGGGATCCCTCGGTGGCGCGGGGCAACCGGTTTCCTTCCCGGGCGGGGGCCCCACTGAGGGTTCTGCATCCCTCACCGCTGAGGCTGCCCTGCCAGCGGTTGAGACTGAACCCGGTGTCCCCGGGGACCCCCTCCCTGCCCCTCAAACCCCTGCGCCTGGCCGCGAGGAGCCGCCTCCTGACGTTTCAGCTCTTGTGGCCCAGAGTCCCATGTCTGCCCCTCCTCCCGACTCTGCTCCTGAGCCCAGCCCTGCCCTTACTCCTGACCCCGTCCCTGTCCCCTCCACCTCCCACGCTGTTATTGCCGCCCCTGGGGCTGTCTCCTTCCCTTTCCCGCAGGGAGACCCCCAGGGAGCGGCCTTTACGTTTCACAGCCCCGACCCCCTCGGGGTTGCACTATTCCCTCCACCGCCCCCCATCGGGCCGGGGTCTGAGGCGGAGCGCGTGGCGTCGGCCCATCGGGCGCCACGTCAGGGGTCGGCCCCTTGCCTCCTCATCCCCGCGGGCCACGGGGCTGTCCCAGAGGCCCCACTGGTGGGTCACCAGGGGCCAGTGACCCCACCCCCCCACGTGCTGCGAGAGGAGCTGCGGGAGTTCCTGGAAGATGTCAGGGGCTCCCGCAACAAGGTGGCGCTTGCTCTCCAGCACTGGGGGGATTTCCATCAGATCCTCCGGGCCGCGAGGGCCCTCATGGGGAAGGGCAAGAGGACCGGGAAGCAGGGTGCCACGACTTACAACCGGGTCAGCAGCTTCCGTGACTCCTTGCTCACCTTCGGGGTGGGTCACGGATTGCTGCGCGGCCCACTGGGAGCCGTGGGCGTCCCTGCTGGCGAGGATCCCCCCCAGCCCTCCTCATGGCGCCCATCATCTTTGCCACGTTGAACACCCGGAGCTGTAGGGTGGGTTTCCACAGGAGCCAGGTGCTCTCCTTCCTTTGGGAGGGGGGATACTCTGTGATTTTCCTGCAGGAGACCCACATGGATCTGGCCGCCGAAGCCAGCTGGCGGCTGGAGTGGGGGGACGGGGTCTACTTCAGCCACCTTTCCACCCGTAGTGCTGGAGTGGCTACCCTGTTCTCCCCCGACCTACGGCCGGAGGTGCTGGGGGTTGCCGAGGCTGTGCCGGGTCGCCTGCTGCACCTCCGGGTCCGCTCGGAGGGGCTCGTGGTGAACCTCGTGAACGTCTATGCCCCGACATCGGCCGCGGAGCGGTTGCCGTTCTATCAGCAGGCGTCCGCCTTCCTCGGCTCCCTGGATCCTCGTGAGTGCCTGGTCCTGGGCGGGGATTTTAACGTCATCCTGGAGGAGCGGGACCGCTCGGGGACCGAGCAGAGGTAGGCCGCCGCGGACGTCCTCCGGGAAATTGTCAACCATCACTCCCTGGTTGACGTCTGGCGCGACCACCACCCAGACGATGTCTCTACGTTCACCTATGTCCGGGTGGGGGCCCATCGGTCGTGCCACTCCCGGTTGGACCGCATCTACATGTCGCGATTCCACCTTTCACGGGCCCAGTCCTCCAGCGTCCAGCCGGCCCCTTTTTCCGATCACCACCTCGTCACCGTAACGGTCTCCCTCAGTGCGGAGAGGCCGGGGCCGGCCTATTGGCACTTCAACAACAGCTTGCTGGAGGATGCGGGCTTCGTGGCGTCCTTCCGGGAGTTCTGGCTGGCCTGGCGAGGGCAGCGGTGCGTCTTTCCCTCGGCACGGCGCTGGTGGGATGTGGGGAAAGTGCGCGCCCGGCTCTTCTGCCGGGACTACACCCGGGGCGTCAGCCGACGGAGGGATGCGGCGATAGGGCAGTTGGAACGGGAGGTCTTACAGCTGGAGAGGCGTGTGGCCGCCAGCCCCGAGGATCCATCCCTTCGTGGAGCGTGCCAGGAGAAGCGGGAGGAGCTCCGGGTCCTCGAGGACCATCGGGCTCGGGGTGCCTTTGTTCATTCCCGCATCCGCCTCCTGCGGGAGATGGATCGCGGCTCCCGCTTCTTCTACGCCCTGGAGAAACGGAGGGGGGCCAAGAAGCACGTCACCTGCCTTCTGGCGGAGGACGGCACCCCCCTCACGGATCCGGCGGAGATGTGCCAGACGGCCCGGACCTTCTACGCGCACCTTTTCTCTCCGGATCCGACCGATCCTGCCGCTCGCAGAGTGCTTTGGGACGGGCTCCAGATGCTCAGCGCAGGCGCCCGGGACTGGCTAGAGCTGCCTCTCTCTCTGGCCGAGTTCTCGGACGCCCTCCGTCGCATGCCCACCAACAAGTCTCCGGGCATGGACGGGCTGACCGTGGGGTTCTACCGCGTGTTCTGGGACGTCCTCGGCCCAGACCTGGCCAGCGTCTGGGCCGAGTCCTTGCAGGGCGGGGTCCTCCCTCTCTCGTGCAGGCGAGCTGTGCTCGCCTTATTGCCGAAGAAGGGGGACCTCTGCGATTTACGGAATTGGCGTCCGGTCTCGCTCCTCAGCACGGACTATAAAATCATCGCCAAGGCCATCTCGCTGCGGCTGGGGTCTGTGCTGGAGGACGTGATCCACCCAGACCAGACCTACACCGTCCCGGGCCATAGCATCTTCGATAACCTCTATCTGGTCCGGGATCTCTTGGAGCTTGGGTGCAGGGATGGTCTGTCGTTCGCCCTCCTGTCCCTGGATCAGGAGAAGGCGTTCGACAGGGTGGACCACGGGTAACTCCTGGGCACTTTGCGAGCGTTGGGCTTCGGGTCCCAGTTTGTGGGTTTTCTCCAGGTGCTGTACGCTTCCGCAGAGTGTCTGGTCAGGCTCAACTGGACCCTGACCGAGCCGGTCAGCTTCGGGCGGGGAGTGCGGCAGGGGTGCCCCCTCTCGGGCCAGCTGTACGCCCTGGCCATCAAGCCCTTCCTCTGTCTCCTCCGCAGGAGGTTGACGGGGTTGGTGCTTCGGGAGCCGGAGCTGCGGCTAGTCCTGTCGGCGTACGCCGACGATGTGCTCCTCGTGGTCCAGGACCCGGGCGACTTGGCGCGGGTGGAGGCCTGCCAGGCGGTGTACTCGGCGGCCTCCTCCGCCCGGGTCAACTGGGTCAAGAGCTCTGGCCTGGTGGTCGGGGACGGGTGGCAGGCAGGCTCCCTCCCACCCGCGCTTCAGGCCATCCGGTGGAGCGCGGGTCCGCTGCTCTATCTCGGCGTTTATCTTTCCGCCACGCATCCGTCTCCGCCGGAGAACTGGCACAATTTGCAGGTCAGGGTGACGGAGCGGCTCCGGAAATGGACAGGACTCCTCCGGTGCCTTTCCCTCCGAGGGAGGGCACTGGTGCTCAACCAATTGGTCCTGTCCATGCTCTGGTACCGGCTCAACACCCTGGTCCCGGCCCCGGGTCTCCTGGCCGACCTCCGGAAGGTGGTTCTGGAATTCTTTTGGCCAGGACCTCACTGGGTCCCTGCAGGGGTACTTCACCTGCCCCTGGAGGAGGGAGGGCCGGGCCTGAAGTGCCTGCGCACTCAGGTTCACGTCTTCCGCCTCCAGGCACTGCAGAGGCTCCTTTACAGTGGGGGTAGTCCAGCGTGGAGAGCCCTGGCGCACGCCTTCCTGCGCCGCTTCCGAGGGCTCCAATACGACCGGCAGCTCCTTTATCTCGAACCGAGGGGTCTTCCGCGATACCTCTCCGGGCTGCCGGTCTTCTACCAGGAACTCCTCCAGACCTGGAAGCTGTTCTCTGCGACCAGGTCCGTGGCAGCCACCGAGGGGGCCGACCTCCTCGCGGAGCCCCTGCTACACAATCCCCAGCTTCGTGTGCAGGTGGCGGAGTCCCCCGTGGTGCGCCGGAGGTTGGTCCTGGCGGAAGCTACCAGGGTCGGAGATCTCCTGGACTATGACCGGGGAGGCTGGCTGGATCCTCTGACGCTCGCTCAACGCATGGGGCTCTCCAGACCTTGTACTCCCCGGCGCATACTCCAGGAGGTGGAGGCAGCTTTGCCTCCCGCTGCTCGGGCCTACCTCGACCGGGTCCTGCGGGAGGGCACGCCCCGCCCACCCCCTACCCCAAGCCCTCCGGACCTTTTCATCGGGCCCCTGCCCCGTAGGCCCAACCGGCCCCCCCGCCCCTTCTCCGCAAGCCGGCTGCACGACCTGCAGCCGGTCCGTTTCCAAACCGCGCCTAGGAAGCAGCTCTACGCACCCGTGCTCCACACCCTTCACTTCCTCACCCTCGTGTCCCGTCCCGATACGAAGTGGAGGGACCTCCTGCCACCTCTGGAGGGTGAGGAGCCCCGGTGGGTCAGCCTCTACTCCACCTTGGTCCCAAGGCCCACTGGGGATATCAGTTGGCGGCTCCTCCATGGGGCCGTGAGCACGGGCGTGTACTTGGCGCAGTTTATTCCTGTCCCGGACACCTGCCCCTTCTGCGGCGTGAGGGAGACCCTGGCGCATATTTACTTATAGTGCGCCCGGCTGCAGCCCCTACACCGGCTACTCATTAACATCCTTTTACGTTTCTGGCTGCGCTTTTCCCCTCACCTCCTTCTCTACGCACTCCCTATCCGTGGCCCCACGAAGTCCCGGGACCTCCTGGTCAACTTCCTCCTCGCCCTGGCTAAAAAGGCCATCCACGCGACCAGAGAGAGGAGGTTGGCCGATGGAGACCCCGGCGACTGTGGGGTTTGTTTCCGATCCATGGTCCGTTCACGCATCCGGGCGGAGTTCCTCTGGGCGGCGTCCACTGGCTCCCTTGACGCCTTCGAGGAGCAGTGGGCGCTGTCCGGGGTTCTCTGCTCGGTGTCCCCGTCAGGTTCCCTTCTTATGACCCTTTGACCTCACTCCTGTCCCTGTTATTCTATTGGTTGTCCCCCGAACTCAGTGGGTTCTGTGGTCCTGTGGGTCCTCCCCTTAGGCTGGGGGGGGATCCTTTAGCAGTGGGCGGTCTTTGCCCGCCCACTTCCCAGACACCCAATAGATATCGGGAGCGCTCTGTGTCTGCTTGGGCTGCCCTGCTGGCTGGAGCTCCTTCTCCCTTCCTGAGCTGCTGCTGTTGGCTGAAGTGCTCCCCTCCTGGACTGCTGCTACTGCTGCTGAGCGAGGGGTGGGGGGGGCCCTGTGGGCCAGCCCCCACTCCTCCACCTCCGGAGGGAGAAGCGAGGACCCCACCACCACCGCCACCACCACCGCTGCTACCACCTGCGTGGGGTCCTTCCTGTCTGGCCACCTGGGTTGTTGGAGGAGGAGCCGCTGCTGCTGGAGCTGTGTTTGCCTGGGGAGCTGCTGGAGCCTGGAGGCACGTGAGGCCTGAGAGGACCACCGGCTGCTGGGGGAGCGCACAGGAAGACCCTGAAGACCACTGTGGAGGGGGCCCTCAGAAACTGAGTAACACTTTGACTGTGCTCTAGTAGTGGGGGTGTAGACTGTGTTTGTGGGGGCACAGGGGGTGTGGCGTGGAGCCTGCCCCCTGGTCCATCTGTGCCCCCCCAACCCCCACCACCACTGTTGCCCCCTCCACCACCCCAAAGGACTGCTTACCATCTGCCTCGGTCCCCACCTCTGGGACTCAGCTGCTTGCCTGGCCAGCCACGCCCTTTTTCCACCGTTTGGGCCTCCAGCAGCAGCCAGCCACACCTTTAGCCCCTGCACAAGTGCTCGTGGGTGCACGCACCCCCCCAGCCCCCTCCGCAAACTGACCCCTTACCCTCTGTGACAGGCCCCCCAGCCTTTCCCCTTGTTTCCTGCCCCATTGTCCCTTGTAGCCTTTTGCCCATCCACTCCCAGCTTCAGTTTGTTTGCCTGCCCCGCCCGTCCCCCTTTGTAGCCTTGTTTGTCCTGCCTGAGCCCCACAACCGGCCCCTTTGTCCCTCCGCCCCACTCCCAGCCTTGTTGAGCCCCTTCCCTACTGCCCCTTCGCCCTGTTCGGCCCCCCCCCGTGCACCTGTACCCCTCTCGTGCGCTTATGCCCCCCCATTTGAGTTTTCCCCTCTGGCACTGCACCCCCCAATTGCTTTTGTATCCCTTCCCTCCCCTAGTGTGACTAGAGGAGCCGGTTTTCCCTCCCGTGTCCGGTGACTGATCCCCGCCCCCAAGTCCTTGCTTGGCCCATTATCTGCCCCCCCCATTTTTGCACCCTCCTCCCCTGCCTGCAGCCTAGCGGGGAGGGGTGGTTGCCCTGCTTCCCCTCCACTCCCTTTCTCTGGTGTTTCCCCTCCCTCCCTACTCGTCATGGCGGGGGATGCAGCGGATGGGACCCCTGGGACGACCCCTGTCCCCCCCGCCCACCCTGCTCCCTCAACGACCCCCCTAGTCTCCACCGCTGCCGCTGCTGCCGGACCGCCTGCCACCACTCTCGCTGCAGCATCGGCAGCGGCGGGTGCAGGGGTGTCCTCTGCTGCCGCCACGTCCCTCGCCCCCTCTGCTTCTGGGGGAACCCCTCCGGCTGGCGGGAAGGGCCAGGGCAAGAAGAAGGGAAAGGGCCCCGCTAGGAAACCTAAGCCCTCCATGGCGGAGCCTGTCACCTCTGTCGCGGCCCCACCACCGGCCACGGCGCCCCTCCCTGCTGTTCCCTCCACCAGCTCTGCGGGTGCCCCTCCCCCAGCCCCCAGGGCATACGCCCAGGTGGCGGCGGCCCCCCCGCCTGCCGCTTCGTCATCTCCCCAGGCCGCCGCCTCCGCTACCATCTATAGCGGCCGGGGCCCCTTCCCCACCTTGACCAGGAAGCACGGCGTCCGTTGCCTCCTGGTGCCCGCCTCGCCCCACGTGGAGACCTACGTGCGGGCGTTGGCCAAGGTGGTGGGGCCCACGGCCATCGTGGCGGCCTCCAAAATGTATGGCAAGGTCGTCTTCTTCCTTGCCTCGGAGGCCGCCGCCCAGGAGGCGGTGGAGAAGGGCCTGGCGGTGGGGGGTGTGTTCGTCCCCCTGGAGCCGCTGGAGGACCTGAGGGTCCGTATTACCCTGACCTCTGTCCCCCCCTTCCTCCCCAATGCCGCCCTATTGCCTGTCCTCTCATCTCTAGGGAAGCCCATTTCAGTGGTGAGCCCTCTCCCCTTGGGCTGCAAGGATCCCGCCCTCCGTCACGTCCTCTCATTCCGTCGGCAGGTGCAGCTTCAACTGCCGCCGGCGGCACGTGGCGGAGAGGCGCTCGATGGGTCCTTCCTGGTCCCCTATCAGGGGGCCCATTACCGGGTGCACTATTCCACGGGGGAGGCCCGGTGCTACCTCTGCCGGGCGGCGGGGCACGTCCGGAGGGACTGCCCCTTGGCTCGGCTTGGAGGAGCGCCCGGGACCCCCGCGCCCCGGCAGGGTGCCGGCCCCGTCATCGCCGGCACCCCTGACCGCCCGGTGCCCAGGGCCGCGCCTCCTCCTCCTCCATCCATCAGTGCTCCCGCTCGGGCTGCAGAGGTACCTCTCTCGGCATGCCCAGACGAGCGGGTGGGCCCTGCCTCCGCTGCCTGCACTCTGGCGGGGCCTGTGGAGGAGGGTGTGGCAGGGGTATTGCCGGGCGTGGGAGAGGGCCCTCCCCAAGGGGTATCTTCCCTTCCTCCCGCTGTCCCACCAGTGCCCCTCCAGGTCCGCGACCCACCAACCCTGCCCTCTGACCCGACCCCTTACACCCAGCCCGTGAGTGACGCCATGGAGGGCTGGACCCTGGTCCAGGGTAGGCGGGGCAAACGGAAGGCTCGAGCTCCGCTCTTACCACCTGATGCGGGAGCCCCCTGTAAGACCAGAAAGGGGGCCACGGATGCCGAACCTTCCGCTGTGCCCTCGGGGTCGGCCCGTCCGCCAGTTCCGGCCAGGGAAGCCGTGGCGGCACCAGAGGGTTCCACCGTCCCTCCTCTGCAAGCCCCCTCTGTGGCGGCCTTGGGTTTGGTCCCCCCTGCTCCATTGCCGCCTGCGCCTCCTGCAACAGTCGGGGCGCTTATTGCCTCCAGCTCCAGCGGGGAGGACCCCGGGGTGGTGGGAGGTGAGCACCCCTCCATATTTGAGGATATCGAGGCCCTGGGTCTGACCCCGGTTACCCAGGGGGAGGATGACCCTCCGCCAGCGGGCCTCGACTTAGCTGTCCTCACCCCAGCTCCCCTCTCCCCGTGTTCCCTCCTCCTGGCCGCTTCATCCGCTCCCGCCTCCGGGGGTCCCCTGGACTCCCTGCCCTGCCTGGCCATGGTTGGCGCCCCGCTGACGGCCGCTGAGCCCGTTGAGGCGACGGCCGGTGCCCCACGGCCCGGAGACGGGCTCCCAGGGGTATCCCCCGGTGGTGCGGGGCACCTGACTTCCTTCCCGGGCGGGGGCCCCACCGACGGTGTTACATCTCCCGATGCCGTGGCTAGCGCGCCTACCACCGAGCCTGAGCCCGGCATCGCTGGGGACCCCCTCCCTGCCCCTCTGAGCTCCGCGCCTGGCCGTGAGGAGCACACTCCTGACGGCTCAGCTCCTGCGGTCCAGGATCCCATCTCTGTCCCTATCCCTGACCTCGGCCCCGCCCTTGCCCTTGACCCCGTCCCTGTCCCCTCCACTGCCCCTGCTGTTATTGCCGCCCCTGGGGCTGTCCCCTTCCCTTTTCCGGAGAGTGACCCCCAGAGGGCGGCCTTTACATTTCGCTGTCCCAACCCCCTAGGGGCTGCACTCTTTCCTCCGCCGCCCCCCGTCGAGCCGGGCTCTGTGGCGGACCGTGTGGCGCCGGCCCATCGGGCGCCACGTCGGGGGTCCGCCCCTTGCCTTCCTGTCCCCATGGGCCACGAGGTTGTCCCAGAGGCCCCACTAGTGGGTCACCAGGGGCCAGGGGCCCCAACCCCCCACGCGCTGCGAGAGGAGCTGCGGGAGTTCCTGGAAGACGTCAGGGGCTCCCACAACAAGTTGGCGCTTGCTCTCCAGCGCTGGGGGGATTTCCATCAGATCCTCCGGGCCGCGAGGGCCCTCATGGGGGAGGGCAAGAGGACCGGGAAGCAGGGTGCCACGACTTACCAGCGGGTCCGCGGCTTCCGTGACTCCTTGCTCACCTTCGGGGTGGGTCACGGTTTGCTGCGCGGCCCACTGGGGGCCGTGGGCGTCCCTGCCGGCGAGAATCCCCCCAGCCCTCCTCATGGCGCCCATCATCTTTGCCACATTGAACACCCGGAGCTGTAGGGTGGGTTTCCGCAGGAGCCAGGTGCTCTCCTTCCTTCGGGAGGGGGGGTACTCTGTGATTTTCCTGCAGGAGACCCACACGGATCCGGCCACCAAAGCCAGCTGGCGGCTGGAGTGGGGGGACGGGGTCTACTTCAGCCACCTTACCACCCATAGTGCTGGAGTGGCTACCCTGTTCTCCCCCGACCTACGGCCGGAGGTGCTGGGGGTTGCCGAGGCTGTGCAGGGCCGCCTGCTGCACCTCCGGGTCCGCTTGGAGGGGCTCGTGGTGAACCTCGTGAACGTCTATGCCCCGACATCGGCCGCGGAGCGGTTGCCGTTCTATCAGCAGGCGTCCGCCTTCCTCGGCTCCCTGGATCCTCGTGAGTGCCTGGTCCTGGGCGGGGACTTCAACATCATCCTGGAGGAGCGGCACCGCTCGGGGACCGAGCAGAGCCAGGCCGCCGCGGACGTCCTCCGGGAGACTGTCAACCATCACTCCCTGGTGGACGTCTGGCGCGACCACCACCCGGACGATGTCACCACGTTCACCTATGTCCGGGTAGGA
This sequence comes from Gopherus evgoodei, assembly GCF_007399415.2. Classification (NCBI taxonomy): domain Eukaryota; kingdom Metazoa; phylum Chordata; order Testudines; family Testudinidae; genus Gopherus; species Gopherus evgoodei. The sequence goes on from NC_044323.1 coordinate 200,993,993, forward strand.
GCCCATCAGTCGTGCCACTCCCGGTTGGACCGCATCTACATGTCACGATTCCAGCTTTCACGGGCCCTGTCCTCCAGCGTCCGGCCGGCCCCTTTTTCCGACCACCACCTCGTCACCGTGACGGCCTCTCTCAGTGCGGAGAGGCCGGGGCCGGCCTACTGGCACTTCAACAACAGCTTGCTGGAGGATGCGGGCTTCGTGGCGTCCTTCCGGGAGTTCTGGCTGGCCTGGCGAGGGCAGCGGCGTGCCTTTCCCTCGGCACGGCGCTGGTGGGATGTGGGGAAGGTGCGCGCCCGGCTCTTCCGCCGCGACTACACCCGGGGCGTCAGCCGACGGAGGGATGCGGCGATAGGACAGTTGGAACGGGAGGTCTTAGAGCTGGAGAGGCGTCTGGCCGCCAGCCCCAAGGATCCATCCCTTTGTAGAGCGTGCCAGGAGAAGCGGGAGGAGCTCCGGGTCCTCGAGGACCATCGGGCTCGGGGCGCCTTTGTTCGCTCCCGCATCCGCCTCCTTCGGGAGATGGATCGCGGCTCCCGCTTCTTCTACGCCCTGAAGAAATGGAGGGGGGCCCAGAAGCACGTCACCTGCCTTCTGGCGGAGGACGGCACCCCCCTCACGGATCCGGCGGAGCTGTGCGAGAGGGCCCGGACCTTCTACGCGCGCCTTTTCTCCCCGGATCCGACCGATCCTGCCGCTCGCAGAGTGCTTTGGGACGAGCTCCCGACGCTCAGCGCGGGCGCCCGGGACCGGCTAGAGCTGCCTCTCTCTCTGGCCGAGTTCTCGGACGCCCTCCGTCACATGCCCACCAACAAGTCTCCGGGCATGGACGGGCTGACCGTGGAGTTCTACCGCGTGTTCTGGGACGTCCTCGGCGCGGATCTGGCCAGCGTCTGGGCCGAGTCCTTGCAGGGCGGGGTCCTCCCTCTCTCGTGCAGGCGAGCTGTGCTCGCCTTATTGCCGAAGAAGGGGGACCTCCGCGATTTACGGAATTGGCGTCCCGTCTCGCTCCTCAGCACGGACTACAAGATCATCGCCAAGGCCATCTCGCTGCAGCTGGGGTCCGTGCTGGAGGACGTTATCCACCCAGACCAGACCTACACCGTCCCGGGCCGTAGCATCTTCGATAACCTCTATCTGGTCCGGGATCTCTTAGAGCTTGGGTGCAGGGATGGTCTGTCGTTCGCCCTCCTGTCCCTGGATCAGGAGAAGGGGTTCGACAGGGTGGACCACGGGTACCTCCTGGGCACTCTGCGAGCGTTGGGCTTCGGGTCCCAGTTTGTGGGTTTTCTCCAGGTGCTGTACGCTTCCGCAGAGTGTCTGGTCAGGCTCAACTGGACCCTGACCGAACCGGTCAGCTTCGGGCGGGGAGTGTGGCAGGGGTGCCCCCTCTCGGGCCAGCTGTACGCTCTGGCCATCGAGCCCTTCCTCTGTCTCCTCCGCAGGAGGTTGACAGGGTTGGTGCTTCGGGAGCCGGAGCTGCGGCTGGTCCTGTCGGCGTACGCCGACGATGTGCTCCTCGTGGTCCAGGACCCGGGCGACTTGGCGCGGGTGGAGGCCTGCCAGGCGGTGTACTCGGCGGCCTCCTCCGCCCGTGTCAACTGGGTTAAGAGCTCTGGCCTGGTGGTCGGGGATGGGTGGCAGGCAGGCTCCCTCCCACCCGCGCTCCAGGCCATCCGGTGGAGCGCGGGTCCGCTGCTCTATCTCGGCATTTACCTTTCCGCCACGCATCCGTCTCCGCCGGAGAACTGGCACAGTTTGCAGGTCAGGGTGACGGAGCGGCTCCGGAAATGGACAGGACTCCTCCGGTGCCTTTCCCTTCGAGGGAGGGCACTGGTGCTCAACCAACTGGTCCTGTCCATGCTCTGGTACCGGCTCAACACCCTGGTCCCGGCCCCGGGTCTCCTGGCCGACCTCCGGAAGGTGGTTCTGGAGTTCTTTTGGCCAGGACTGCACTGGGTCCCTGCAGGGGTACTCCACCTGCCCCTGGAGGAGGGAGGGCAGGGCCTGAAGTGCCTGCGCACTCAGGTCCACGTCTTCCGCCTCCAGGCACTGCAGAGGCTCCTTTATGGTGCGGGTAGTCCAGCGTGGAGAGCCCTGGCGCACGCCTTTCTGCGCTGCTTCCGAGGGCTCCGATACGACCCTCAGCTCCTTTATCTCATATCGAGGGGTCTTCCGCGATACCTCTCCGGGCTGCCGGTCTTCTACCAGGACCTCCTCTGGACCTGGCAGCTGTTCTCTGCGACCAGGTCCGTGGCGGCCACCGAGGGGGCCGACCTCCTCGCGGAAAACCTGCTACACAATCCCCAGCTTCGTACACAGGTGGCGGAGTCCCCCGCGGTGCGCCAGAGGCTGGTCCTGGCGGGAGCCACCAGGGTCGGAGACCTCCTGGACTACGACCGGGGAGGCTGGCTGGATCCCCTGACGCTCACTCACCGCATGGGTCTCTCCAGACCTTGCACTCCCCGGCGCGTACTCCAGGAGGTGGAGGCCGCTTTGCCGCCTGCTGCTCGGGCCTATCTCGACCGGGTCCTGCGGGAAGGCACGCCCTGCCCACCCCCCACCCCAAGCCCTCCGGACCTTTTCATCGGGCCTCTGCCCCGTAGGCCCGACCGGCCCCCCCCGTCCCTTCTCCGCAAGCCGGCTGCACGACCTGCAGCCGGTCCGTTTCCAAACCGCGCCGAGGAAACAGCTCTACACGCTCGTGCTCCACACCCTTCACTTCCTCACCCTCATGTCCCGCCCTGATACGAAGTGGCGGGACCTCCTGCCACCTCTGGAGGGTGAGGAGCCCCGGTGGGCCAGCCTCTACTCCACCCTGGTCCCAAGGCCCACTGGGGATATCAGTTGGCGGCTCCTCCATGGGGCCGTGAGCACGGGCGTGTACTTGGTGCGGTTTACCCGTCCCGGACACCTGCCCCTTCTGCAGCGTGAGGGAGACCCTGGCGCACGTGTACTTAGAGTGCGCCAGGTTGCAGCCCCTACACCGGCTCCTCACAGCCATCCTCTTACGTTTTTGGTTACACTTTTCCCCTCACCTCCTTTTGTATGCACTTCCTATCCGTGGCCCCACGAAGTCCCGGGACCTCCTGGTCAACCTCCTCCTCGCCCTGGCGAAAAAGGCCATCCACGCGACCAGGGAGGGGAGGTTGGCCGATGGAGGCTCCGGTGACTGTGGGGCTTGCTTCCGCTCCATGGTCCGATCACGCATTCGGGCGGAGTTCCTCTGGGCGGCGTCCACTGGCTCCCTTGACGCCTTCGAGGAGCAGTGGGCGCTGTCCGGGGTTCTCTGCTCGGTGTCCCCGTTAGGTTCCCTCCTTCTGACCCTTTGAGCTCACTCCTGTCCCTGTTCTTTTATTAGTTGTCCCCCGCACTCAGTGGGTTCTGTGGCCCTGTGGTTCCTCCCTTAAGCTGGGGGAAGATCCTTTAGCTTCGCCCGCCCACTTCCCAGACACCCAATAGGTACACTGCCCCTTCCCAGCACCACCCTTAGCACTTCCCCCTTTAGGCTTTGAGCCCATACCTAGTATTCCACTGCACCAGAGCTTGCAGAGGAAGCCTCTACAGGCAGTAGGTTGCCGACTAACTCAGTTCTCACACTAACAGATATTAAACCTGTCACTTAATGCTCTGCTGCACAGCACTCAGATACCACGATGATCATTGCTGAGGGCAGTATGAACCAGAAGAGAAGAGGAATTTTCTTCTCGTCAGAATCCAAGTTTTTAATGGTCCCTATGCTATAACAATATAATGGTACTATAGCAGGAGGGAGACTGCCTCCCCAGATGTGCAGTGATGGAAAGTTAATGCCAGTTTAAATAGTCTCACATTCATTTGTTTATGAACTGAGGATGAGTAAATCAGACTGGATGAGTTTAGAATCAATCTGCATCTTTGTGCAAAATCTGAATGAACAAAACTCTTCAAATATTTAAAACTAGACTTGACTGAGTAATAATAATCAAGTAGTTCATTCAATAAATGTTATATTTTAATAACTTCTTTATCCAATATTTTCTTCATCATTCACTGTTTCACTGAAAACAAATTGTTCGTATTTTTTATTTGAAAAATGTATATATATTTAAAAATTCATGAATTGCTGTATTTACAATAAATAGGGATAAAAATATGGTAGAAGAGAGTACTTCCAGTTTGATTTCTCTCCCAAATATTTGTTCTTGATGCTTTTCTTTTTTTCTGAATCTACTGCAAAGCCTCACTCAGCTAAATGTTTGTGAGCATGAGAATAAAAAAGCGTAAAGCTATCAGTGAGGCAGACTGGCAGATTTTAGATTCAAGAATATTCACTAAGACTTTGATTGAGCAAAGCACTTAAGCATGGACTGAACTTTAAGCATCCACAGAACTGCCCACATGACCTCTCTCAGTGTATTCACAATGTGCCCAGCCACTTGATGCCAGATGGAAAGCCAGCAGCCCACCATCAAAATATGTCAGTGGGCATTGTTGTGGATATGCAACATAGCCTGAAGTTGACCACAGCTGTATCACAGGTAATTAGAAAAAACCCATTTAAAGAGACCGGCTGCACAGTTGCCTTGTCCTGTTCAAAACCAGTTCAGAGATTACCACAGGTACATTGGCAGATCAAAACCTGGTGGACAGATGGTTGGGTCCCTGATGATAGAATGATTAACAACTGTTGTCGCTGACCACTCATTGCACCAAACAGATTCCACTCTCATGTTATGTGGTGGCATAAATGCCATCAAAGGTGTCTAGAAGACAAGTGAGCTGGCAGGTGGTTGAAGAGCTCTGCATAAAAAGGCAGGTCAGTGTTCTCATGGATCTTGGCCAGCAGCATGACAGAGGCCTTCTCACAGTAAATACAGGGTGGTGCTATGTTACTAAGGGTATGTCTACACTACCCACTGGATCGGCTGCTTTATTGCTCCCTGTTTCATACACATGTACAGTAGTGCTGGCAGGCTGTACAATCTTTATATATAATTCACTTGCATACATGGGGATTTGTCATAAGTGGAGAAATACTTCTCTTACCTTTACCTCACTATAGATTATTTCTTTATATTGTAATGGGAGCTTCTATTCTTCATGTAAGAAGAGTTAATGATGCCTTTGACACCTTGACATCTTTGTCTCAAAATCCTCGCATTCTCAAGTACAATTGGTTTCTATTTGCATAACAATATTATCTGTCTGTTCACTGGCAATTAAGTGACCACTTATTTGGTTTTATTACTTTCCTGTGTTTAACTGGCATCAACTTTGAGGTCATCTAAAGAAAAACTGATTTGAGCAAATGTCATCTTTTTTTGTTAAGCCATCTAAAATTCCATAACCCATTTAGATAATGTCATCTGATTTATTTTACTGAAACATAGACATTAAAGATAGCAAAGATCTATTAGGTTACTTATGCCATGTCCTGTCCGGTGAACCATTAATCCCAACTAATCCTTATGTCCAGTACAGTTTTAAATATGCTCTCAATGATGGGGATAACATTACCATCCCTTAGGAAGTGATTTTTTAAAATGTCAGCGATTAAAGGCTCAGTCTTTGGTAATGAGATACAAAGCCTTTCACTTTTATGTCCCTATTAAAGTTATGGCATAGGTCCAAATCCTGGTAGCTAAAGCTCCAGAACAGCAAAATTTTAAGCATGTGCCTATCTTTAAACATGCTAGACTGCTGCTTTAGTTAATAGGAACTGGACTAGGAACATAACTTTAAAATATCTACCTGTGGTAATTCTATGGTATCCATTACTATTGTATCTAAGGATCTCACTAACTTTTTAATGTACTGATGCTCCCATCTCCCCCATGAGGTAGGAAAATGTTATCCCCATTTTACAGATGGGGAACTGAGCAGACACACAGTGACTTTCCAATGGTCACACAGGAAGTCTGTGACAGAGCAAGGAATTGAATTCAGGTATCCTTAGTCCCAGGCTAGCACTGTAAACACTAGACCATGCTCCATCTGCTTAACTTTTTTGCACGTTTCAGTGATTCATAGTGGAAATCTGAGAACAGAATTTAGCCTTTAGGCTCAATATTCATTGCATTCGCAAACCTCAACGCAAACCTCAGCTTTGTTTGCCAAAACTGTCAGAGAGCACACAACATATGAGTAGAGATTGTTCTTGCAGCTGTGGAATTGTCAAACATCTATACAACCAGTCTCCTTTGATTCCACCAATATCTTCCATCTCCTCTGTAATACAGCCTGCAAACCTTAGATTTTTGTTTTTCCTTTTGGTATCTTCAGAGGGGCTCCTGTGGAGGGGAGTCTGGCTTTGTAGGGGAAATTCACTTCTTAAGAAGTTGGTTCCCTTCTAAATCCCATGGACCATACTGCAAGGTTTGCAAAGCTTTAATTGCAATGTGACTTAAAATGTGTCACCTTGATTCTGGTGTGGCAACACTTCATTCTGTCTTGTGTATTTACACACATTGTAAAAACTCAGTTCAATAAAGCTCTTTTGTTTTCTCCCAGAACTATGGAGGGGTCAGGCTTGCAATTTTTCCTTCTGTGCTTTAAATTCAAAGGTTAAAATATGATGATCAAAATGGTGATAGAGAGGTCTAAATGAAGAAATTGGGGTCTTTGACCTCAATCTCTACTTGGGGGTGGGTCGGGGGTGGAGGGAATCACTCTGTATTTTCTAGTTCAACCAGAGAAACCTGCATCTGAAAATTTAACCTATTAGTTTTTGAGCATTTTCAAATCAGATCAAAATCACCATCTGTGTAAGATAGTAAGGTTTTATTTTTAGTAAATTCTCACATAAAAACCCTTCAAAATTGTATTATTGAAAGCTCATGTTTTGCTTTATTTAATTTTTTATTTGGTCAATCAGAATTAAAATATCCTGGGTGAATCTCGTTGCATTTCCATATTAGCTTTGATTTTACTTGCCTGTGGCTAAATGGATATGAGAAACAGCAGCACTTGATATCATTAAAGTGACCAAGTCTGAAAATGGGAAAAAAGAAATAACATGAGATTGAGGTCTCAAGAAGAAAAGAAGATTTATAAAATATGCTGTAGTCGGAAGAGGGCCTGAAACATAAGCCCATGTATCAGAGCCTGGTGTGAGGCTTGAGTTGCTAGGCACAAAGCACTTACACAAGCACAGTCCATAAGGATGGTACCAGAACACCCTGATACCAAACACATTCCCCAAAGACAACAGGAACATGCTGACCCATCTTAAGGATAAGGTCAGGATGACAGCATGATGAACAGAGGTGTTTTGATCGAACCTACAGGTACAAGGCATTGGGTGGAGCCCTAATTCATCAGAGGGGGGCATCCTGATATGTAAAGGGTGACATGTAACATGATTGTATTGATGTATAAAGATGTATCTCAGAGGGAGTGTCTTTGTCCAGCCAAGGGGGGCAATGGAAATTCCTGCCACTAACTGATCTGCATCCATAGTCATGGGCATATATGTGTTAGTGTAACTATAGACATTGATCCAGGGAGCTAGTACCGTGCTTTGCTGACAATAAACCTGACCAAGCACCTTCACACCTTAATGGATTTTGAGGTCATTGGGTGGTTTGCTCGAGATCTGCTGTGCTGGCTATCTGCACAGAGCTGGGAGAACACACACACACATGCAGCCGAACTTCTGATGACATACACTGCTGAACAGAAAGCTATTTAAAAATCCAAATAAATTAGGTAAATGAAAATATTGAAACTACTGTAATAAAACAAATTATCTGATCACTAGAAATGAATCTGTGTATTTTCAGAAATCTTCAATAGCTTATGTTTTCATTATATGTACCATCAAATTACAACATACATACTTTTAGAAGGGAATTAATGGACTAATTTTCAGTAAGAAAAACCAAAGCTTTGCGCATAACTGTGCAACTAGATTTGATAGATCTGTAAATGCAAAAGAGAACATTTTAATAGTTAACTAGGCAAATATACATATGGATGTTTAAAACCACTGTCTTCTATTTAGTAATTATGAGTGTCCTCATGTTCAAATGAAAGCCAATTACTGTACATTTTTAAAAGGTGGAAGAATCTGGTCTGCTGTTTTACTTAGACCTTACTCAGGTAAAATAAAAAATGATGATGATTGATGATTGACAATATAGTGAAATGCCAGATTTGACCACTACTAAACTTGGTTCTAAATGTACATCCAGATCCAGTTCTGAATTTTGCAACTCTAGAATATTTCTCCTTCTAACAACTGTACAAAATTAATAGAGTCATTCATTTTAGTCTTACTTCACTATATTAAGGGAGATATTGAAAAAGCTTTAATTAGGAAATAAATTACCCAAAGACTCTATAAATATATAGATCAAATTTACAAAAGAGGGACGTAGAGTTACACTCAGAAAATTGCAAACACATTTACTGATTGTGGGGAAAATTGTTTATGCAGAACAGGTGTCTTATCTCAGGTGTAATATCTGCATGCACATTTTTTGTGCACATAATGCATTGAAAATTTAGCCCCATTTGAATTAATCTTTTAATGAAATCTCATAGTTCATGCTAATTTTTGAAGTTTTCTAACATCAAGTATAATTAGTAAGTACTCTACAAAAATATACATTATTTTGTCTAACATATTTTAGCAATGTAGTTATGTATTGTGCAAGATTATAAGTGGATCTTGTAAAATAAGATGATGTGGGGTTTCTTTAAGATATGAAAGCAGAGGCTCACAGGTGAAATACAGATATGCAAATATTAATTTGATCAGTATTGGGTTTAATTTTGCTCACTACAGAAGCAGAAAGGTCAGAGTATAGAGGGACAGGATAAAGAGGTGAATCCACAATGGAGCAGCATTAAAAGGAGAGACTGTGAAGTATATCCTATAGCTCAGTGTTTGTTTGTTTACCTGCTGTGTCCCAGGTTCGGCTGATTGTGGCTCCCACTGGCAGCGGTTCACTCATCCAGGCCAATGGGGGCAGCGAGAAGCGGCGCAGGCTGAGGGACATACTGGCTGCCGCTTCCAGCAGCTCCCATTAGCCTGGAGCAGCAAACCGCAACCAGTGGCAGCTGTGATCGGCCGAACCTGTAGATGGGACAGGTAAACAAACCGGCCCAGCCTGCCAGGGGCTTTCCCTACAGAAGTGGCGTCCCAAGTTTGGGAAACACTGCTATAGCTTACTGGTTCGGGCACTCAGTGGAGAGGTGGTAGATTGCTGCTCAAATTAATTCTTCCATTCAGGCAGAGCGAGGACTTGAACTAGAGTTTTCCCCCATCACAAATCAGTACCCTAACTACTGGGCTAAAAGGTGAGGGAGAGCCTCCTCTCGCACCCCCCTCCCTCCAGCTTTTTCCAAAAAACTATTACCTAATGCCAAGACAGAGTTTATAGCGAGAATCTAGGTGCCTACCTCTAGCCAGGGCCGGCGCTTCCATTTAGGCGACCTAGGCGGTCACCTAGGGCGCCAGGATTTGGGGGGGCAACATTTTCCCGGGAGGGCAGCAGGCTGCTCCGGTGGACCTCCTGCAGGCGTGCCTGTGGAGGGTCCGCTGGTCCTGCAGCTCTGGTGGAGCATCCGCAGGCACGCCTGTGGCAGGTCCACCGGAGTCGCGGGACCAGCGGACCCTCCACAGGGACGGCTGTGGCAGGTCCACTGGAGCCGTGGGACCGGCGAGCGGCAGAGCGCCCCCCGCGGCGTGCCGCCATGCTTGGGGTGGCGAAATGGCTAGAGCCAGCCCTGCACCTAGGGTGCCAAAAACCCTGGCGCCGCTTCTGCCTCTAGCCCTAGCTTAATGAGTGTCTGCATCAGAGGAGTGGGGCTTAAACACAGCCCTTTCCTCGCATTTACTATTGCCTAGCTTAGGTGGGAACTTGCAAAGCATGCTGGCTTTTGTGAATCCGATTCTAAGGGCTTGTCTACACTGGCATATTACAGCACTGCAACTTTCTTGCTCAGAGTGTGAAAAAACACCCCCCTAAGCACTGCAAGTTTCAACACTATAACATGCCAGTATAGACAGTGCACAAGCACTGGTAGCTACGCCCCCTTATGGAGGCTGGTTTTTCAGAGCGCTGGGAGAGCTCTCTCTCAGCCCTAGGCCACAACTACACTTTAACAATGCCAGTGAAGATGTGCCCTAAAATGCATATCTCTCTCCATTCACCCTATAGGGGACCTGGATGTCTAAGTCAGGTTTTGTAAACTTCAGTGCTTTTCTAGGTGCAAAACGTCAGGTGTGAGAATGCTCAGCATCACCCTGCCTATGTTTTGTTGTGAATCTATCCTTAAAGGGAAGTATGTAAAAATAAGAAAACAACTTATAAAAAGAGAAGAAATATGAAAATGGACAGAGGACATATAAGACAATGAAAGGGATAAACAAAAGAACAGAAGGGCTGAGAAAAGGACAAAAGCTGCTTGTTGAGGAGAAGGTCAGAATTTGCTGGGAAAGAGGCAATTTCCCCTGAAGCTTTATCATGTATGAATTCATAGCAAAATACAACATATGTTTTCAATCAAAATTCACTGTAGTCACAAAAGTACTGAGTGCTCAAAAGGATTTAGATGCCTAAATAGAAACATAACCTCCATTAGAATCAATGGAAATTAGGATCCTAAATAAAAGTTAGAAGCCTAACTTATTTTAGGCATTCAGGCTGAAATTCCTGCTTCTCTATTCTTACTAAAAAAATCTCACTATTCCCTGGGAATTGCTAACTACAACTGCACTTTTCATCTAATAAAGTGTGCATGTTAGTCACTGCATGGGGTAGTTGTGTTAGAAGGAGCTATATATTCCATTCATATTCCTGTTACCGAGAGCCAAACAAAAATAAAATGTGAGGTCACTGAAATTTCTAGAGCTTATGTGATGAAATGGAAGACCCAGTTTTGTGCTGCTTCAGTTCTGTCATGCCATATTCCACCCAGGAATCAGGTCAAGAAGCAAAATTATTCTCTAGAGTTCAGGGGTGACTGGACACAGAGGTCTGATTTAGCTCATTGTAAAGCCTAGGGCCAGCACTGACATTTAGAACCTCAGAATTTCAGGGTATTCAGATCTGAGCTATTGTGTTGGATCCTTTTCTACTTCCAACCAATTCTGCCTCTGACAGAACAGCAAAAGGGACAGAACAGAGGGGGGGAATCTGAAAGATAAAGATGGAAGTGTTATCCATGACAATGAACAAACTCCAAGCAGCCTATTTTACATATGGAACCATATATAATTCTAAAAACGTAAAACACATTAATTCCCAACATCCTTGGCACGGTTTCCCTAATTAGCTAAACAGCTATTTACCATTTTTGAAAATGTTTCTGCAAAACATTGAACAAAATTATTTCAGTTTAGGCAAGATATTCTAGTGGCATTGGTTATCATGTGTTGTAGAGTAGGGGCTTATTTAAACTCCTTAGCAGAGGAGGAGGAAGAATACAATAACGAGGAAAAGGTATTTAGACCATGAATCACACACATTGACAAAAGAATTGATTAATACAGTCAATAGTTCTACGTAGACATCGCTTCTTTGACCAGGTACAATATACTATCTGAGCAACCGGTGAGTGGTGACAGCTCTGAAGACGGTAACCAATGCACTGCTTGCATTATGTATTGAGTTATTTCAAAGAGAGGCAGACAGCATTACTGGAATCAGACAAATGACCTTAACAGAATGCTATCCACATATTCCAGATGCCATTGCTATCACACTGATACATAATTTGCTCTTTCAGAAATTCCCCTTTGACAACGTAAAGGAAAAAAAAAGGACATTTTTGGTGCTGCCTAATTTACCCAATGTGTAAAGATCCATTAACTGCACTTGTGTATTAATTGCAGCTATTTAATTAACAAGAAAGCATGTAGATATAGGAAATTCTGTCAGTGCACAAATATACAAGCAGCCTTTTGAGCCACTGTGATCAATATTGTTATATAGTGTCAAGAGCCTTGCAACAATGTGTTTTCCAGTTGTGCCAATTAGAAATGAATTTGATTGAGCCATTTCAACCAGTTGAAAGCATATCTAATAAGCAGATGGTGACTTCAGATAAGTGAAATATCAAGATGTATTGACCTCAGAGGTAAATAAGGTGAATGCAGGATCATGATCTTCAGTATTGCAAAAGATAATAAACCTTGAGAGTTCTGTAGGAGCCGTTCTTGTGCATTGTGGAAAAACATGAGCTGGGATTTTGTAAATGCATTTTTGAATAAGCTACCACTTAAATATAGGGCAGATTCTGCTTTCAGTGGGACTACTCATTAGAATAAAGATGGCAGAACCAGGTGTACATTTAATTAAGAGACTCATCTCAATGCTTTATTCTGGGGGTTGTCTTTTTGTTTTTAAAATTTGTTTTTAGTTAATGAAGAATATTATAGAGTAGTACAATATGGCACAAATATCATGAATATATATCACTTTATAAGAAATTCCAGGTTATGCTAAACAATATTCAATAACATAAACAGAGATACTATTTTAAAGTAAAAGCATAAGGAGCAGAATTAAGGGTGATTATTCCACCTTAAATTTCCTTGCCAACATTTATGTGCTTGATTTTTCAACTTTAATGTTACATTAATATTACAAACAGCTTTCATATAATATGAAGGGTCGACGCTTCTGTAGGGAAAGCCCCTGGAGGGCCAGGCCAGTGTGTTTACCTGCCCCGTCCGCAGGTCCAGCTGATTGCGGCTCCCACTGGCTGCGGATCTCTGCTTCCAGCCAATGGGAGCTGCTGGAAGTAGCGTGGGCCAAGGGACTTATTGTCTGCTGCTTCCAGCAGCTCCTATTGGCCCGGAGCAGCAAACCACAGCCAGTGGGAGCTGTGATCAGCTGGACCTGCAGACGGGGCAGGTAAACACATCACCCTGGCCCGCCAGGGGCTTTCCTTACAGAATTGGTGACCCCTGTTTGAGAAACCCTGTAATATATATTACAGAAAAAAATGTCTGAACATAAGTATTTGGGTCAGATCTTCAACTGGTTTAAAATGGAATAGCTTCCATGGAGCCACATAAGCATGGGCCCAGTTCTTCAATCCTTGTACACCCAAAACTCCCATTAAAGCTAATGAGAGTTTTTTAACGCAAGGGGACTTACTTGCAGAATTGGGGACAAATCATGGGTTAGAGTAACATCTTCTAATATAATTCCATCTCTTCTATCTCCATGCTCACCTCAGGCCTACTGCTCGGATTTTTCTCCATTGTCAATATGTTTTGTATCATCTTTAATTCTGAAATCACCATTTCTTGCCTCAGGACCTATGTCTACAGTCTGATTAGCAAAAAGTCTATGTGATTGTTGGTGTAATACACCGTCACAATTCCACCTCCCAATTGTCTATGCTTTCATCTCTTCTTTGCAAATGAAAACTTCCTCCTGTATATATAAGGTCTACTCAAGACTGAGCCATCTAGAATACAGCATATTCAGAATGTTGTTGTTTGTCTTCAACAATGTATAAAGAGGTACAAACTTCTCCACAATCCTGAAAACAAGAAAAAAAATCTAATTCAAACTATTCAGTGAATTTCCCCCCATGCCACCTCCTCCTTCATAGAATGTAGAGTGTACATAAAATCTCACTAAGGAAATCATCAGTTGTCTAGTTCACGACATGCTTAAAATTATACGTTAATTCATTTTCTAGAAACCTTACCATGCTTGTATGCTATTAAATGGCCTAATGAAAATATTAACATTGTAGGCATTTTATCCATTAAGCAGCCATATGGGGATTATTTAATGTAGTGAAACACATCCTGTATACATCTCTTCAGACAACTAGCAGTGTGTTTATAAAATAAATTAGAAAGAATTCCATTGTCATAGTCTTTACATGAATACACTAACACTTATTTGACAAATTATTCATGAAATCTGGTGGCTTTGAGTAAATTTAAGATTACATATTAAGTACAATAAGTCAAAAAACAATAGTTGGAATAGATCATCTCTGACATAGATCAATTGGTGTTGCTCATTACTGCCATTTGTGAAATGTAGTGCATCTAATATTGAGCAATTCAACAAACAGTATGAAAGCTGAGGATCTAATTAGAATAAACAAATCATATTATTCTATTTTTAATCTCTTATTCTTAAAGCCCATGTGTGAGTTGTCATCCTTCTGACTGATCAAATTAAATTTCATCCTTACCTTGTATATACTATCCCTCTTCTCGTTTCCCCATTTTTACATTTATATTAAACAGTGATGTGTGTGTGTGTGTGTGTGTGCGCGCGTGTGCCTGAACATAGTAGATGACAACTTTCAACCATGACCTTCTGCATCACAAATTGCCCCCTTTTCCTCTTTCATCACAGAATGGTATGTAAGAGGGTAATGACATAGACGTGCTCATGCACCTCGGGGTGAGGGTGAAGGTAGCTTCTATTTCTCTCCCAAGAGTTCCAACTCCCAATCATTGTCTCCTACTAGGCTAATCACTTAGGGCCTGGTTCTGACACAATTTACAAGTGTTGACCTTTGACCCTTGGCCTGATCTTGGAAGGTTTGTGCTTATATTTAAGTTAGAAACAAGGTGCTTAAAGATGTTAATATTAAAGTTGGAATAAATGTATAAATAATGAAATAGACTTGGCAATAAGTTTAAGGCCTAAAAGACCCTGGCAATTACCATAAGGCTAGCATTAGTATTTAACCTAGGGTTACAAGATTTTGTAATATCTATCTTGTGATAACCAAATACATTACAAAAGAACAAAATTCTAACAAAATTGTAGGAGATTTTTGGTAAGCGTAACCATGAGGTTAATCACATTAATGTATTGAAATATTGGAAAATAAATTAATGGAACACACATGCAAATAGCTTATGTCCACAATTGGAACCCCAATTATGGCTCACCGTATTACCACACATGCACAGTGGGCTAGAACTCAGTCTAAATTTGGCCTGAGGCATCTGTAGGTGTACAGAAAAGATGTATTAAACAAGGTGTATGTACAGCCTCTGATCGGACATTGAGATGGCAGAAGCCTGGTGCTTATAGTGCTTCCTCTGCTAACTATTCTTTTCATCTTCACTTCTGATGGTCTCTATAAAGTTGTTCATATGCACACTACAGAGGGTAATTTTGCTGTACTTATCTTATTCCTTTTACATTTTACAACTCCAATTCTATTTTTTGTATTTAAGTAATAAATACAGATTTCATATTTCTATGTGTGGCTCACTGATCTCACCCTTAATAATAATCTCATGTAGCTGTCTGCATAAAGAACCTGTGTTTAGTAACCTGTACATTTTGCACCCAAATCAATGAAAAGGCTACACAAGTAATCTCAGAGCAGTCACTGAGTCAGACATTCTTCTCCTATGACAGACAGTGTCATAAAGTCACATTTGTTCATGCTCACTAGACAGAAAGCAAAAAGAGAGATCGCAAAGAGGTAGGACGAATAAAGTGTGTAAGCAGAGGTGTGTGTGTGTATGTGTGTAAAAAGAGACACATTAGGGAGGGGCTAATAATAGGAATTCTAGGTTCACAATTCAGAAGTTGCTTAGACGAAGCCATCAAAATGGTGATAATATCTGATTCCCTCTCCTCATGTGTTCCAGTCATACCTTTCAGAATTAAGAAAATGGCCCACGAGAGGGATACTAAATCTCTAGGTCGCTGCATTTTGTGGTGGTGGTGGTGTCAATCACATTTGTTAATGTTGATGATGTGGATCGTCATGGTGGTGGTGGTGATGATGCTGCCTGAGGAAAGAAAAGAGGTCCAGAAGAGGTGGCAACTAAAGGCTTAGTCAGAAAACAGATTTTCCATCCTGTGACATATTATGATTTAAATAACAACAAAGTCCAGAATCCAGATGAAAAGCTAGAATGTTGAAAATTTTCACAAAAACAAATTTCTGAAAAAAATCTTGCCAGGTTAATCAAAATGTTTCATTTTGATGAATTCAAAACATTTCACTTCAACTTTGATCCTTTCATTTTTAAAAATACGTTAAAAATGAAACTAATTTTTTAACTAAAAGTTGTTTCAAAACAAAAGATCAAAATTTTCCATTTAGGATTTTTTGACATTTTCAATTTTTTCCCCCAATTTTTTCTAAATGCAATTTTGTTTAAATTGAAACTTTTTCACAAAAAACTTTAGTTTCATTGAAAATATTTTCAACCAACTCTAGTGGTAACTTTGTCTCTTTAGGAGTGTCCAATCAAAACAAGATTTCAGTAATTTATATATTCATACTTTGTTTCATCTTAAGAAAAGTATGGCCCATTGCTACAACAATCCTCAGCTTCTGCAGAAGCCTTGACAGCCCATAATCAATAAACACATTGGTCCACAAAAATCAGATCAAGCTTCCTTTAAAAAAATTCAAAACCAATTAAAATACATTAAAATGGCAACTTGGCACCTTTCACTTTAATCATATTAAGATTTTAACCAAGGATTGGTTTAATCACGACCCCCGCTAAAACACTGAACTGTCAATGCCACTTTCAGGTTCACCAACATTTTTGTTGGGCCTACCTCCCATCCAACTGCTGAGCAGACCCAGCCAGGCAGGTCATAGCTGAAAGCAACATGGCTACATTTCTTACTCATAATGAGATGCTCTGATCAAACTTGTTTCTTCACCCTATAGCTTTTTATATTCTGCTGTTGAGAAAATGGAGTTAAAATAGTCTTACTTAATTATTATTATTAAATATCACTAATTAAAAACATCCAAATATAATATGAATGCACATGTTCATTATATTATGAATATAGTGTAGAATCTTTTAAACTGTGAGGTGTACCTCCCTGGAGAAGCTCTGATCTCTTCCAAGACAGGCTGAAATAACCTATAAATACATGAACAAAAGAATATTTTTTCTTCCCTACTTAATCATTTTTACTTAGGAATCAGCAAAAACATACCTGTTCATTATACATTGAATATTTGATAGGCAGTTTAGCTTTTGCTGGTTACATTGAAATGAGCCAATGAGAAAATGCACATTCCACTTATTTAAATTATGCTGTTGGAGTGCACCTTTCTCTTCATTTTATTCTACGAAGGAAGAAAGCTAAGGGGCAGGGGTATTGCCTTAAACATACACTGAAGGTTAACATTAAAGCTTATTTCCAGAATTTCACAATTGTTTCCTACTTTTTTTCAAAAACAATTTTATTGGAATTTACTTTAAAACATGGAATACAAGTTAACAATAAAACTTAGAACATGGAGGCTGCCATCTTGCTGCTGATTTAAATTAAAACAGGAGTAAACCAACTTATTGTTTTCTAGAATCAATGAAAAATAAGGAAATCTGAATTCAGATTGTAAGTAAATTAGGGTCCTTGCATGCCACAAACCTCTTTTTTGCTACAGATCAAAAATTAGATTTTCCCTGTTGTTGTCCTAACTTTTCCCCTGCTCATTTAATCTGTTGCAAGTCATCTGTATGCCACAATGACTCTGCATGATGACAAAATGAAATTCTAAGAGATATTATACAAATGATCAGGGACAAACAAGATGATAGTCATATCAGGTAACTGATAGTTCAAACCAGCAGCCTAAGGGTATTCTGGGCCAATCAGTTACTGTGAGAAGATCAATAGTGTATGTCCTCCACATTTCTAATATTCTTTCTATTCATATATTTCATATAGCCACAAAACTTATGAATTTTCACATTATTATACAATAAATTAAAATCCACCCAAAGACAAATTTAATTGAACTACACATCAAGAAATATTTTAAATATTCCCCAAAGGATATATTTTCATGTCAAAAATAGAGTATGAATGCATGTGACCATCCTTTACACCTTCAAATGAAGTAATAGTTTTCATCATATATGCTCTGTCACTCAAAAATCACTTTACTGAGATTCAATGTAGAACTGCCCCATAAGTCTGTGCAAAGACATTGCTGCTTTGATATATGTGTCAGTACGATGCATGTTGAATGGAGAGGGGTAATCTAAATGGACAGAAAGGACTTAATTTAGTCCTCTTTCAGTATGTGGAAAAGACAAATGAGAACACTAAATTTAGTATTAATGGGAATTATGCATGTAAATCAATAGCATACTGAAATGAGTATGGATTCCCACATAATGAGAGGAGAGTAGATACTTTGGCCATGTGAGAACATGGATAAGGTACTGAGGCCTAGCAATGGTAGTGCTGAGGGGACCAAGACTAAATATGATGGCTTCCTGGTCTGTCAACGTAACTAGTTAACAGGGCATCAAAAAATTTTAAGCCGGTTGAAAATTTTCAGATGGAACATCTTTTTCATTGGAAAAGGCCATTTTATCAAAATTTCTTCAGTTTTTTCCATGGGAATGTGAATTTCATGAAATGTCATTTTGGAAAAAAATTCTTCTGACACTTTTGGAACTGAATATTTCATTGCTTCATTCCCAAATGGCTTTTTTTGCTTGTTTGGATGTGTATATTAAAATCAAAACAAAACATTGAGATTTCATCAAAATGGAATATTTGATTGAACTATTTATTTAAAAACATGTGTCATGGGAAATTTCAAAAATCAATGTGGTGTTCTGATTTGGAACCAAAAGAAATTTCAAATTAGTGGAATTCACCACAAAAATGGATATTCCAGTTCACACATAGCACTACAAAGAATCATCAAATGGACAAATAGATTAAAAGGGAAGTAGAAAGGACCCCAAAGGAGAGGCAATTACTATTCTCAGAAATTGTCATTCAAAATCCGCCTGTAACCATGCTGCACAGTCCATAATGCTATAAAACAATTTAGCTTCTTTTCACCAGAAATCAACATTTTCATTCATGAAACTATAATGAAACTACCATGTCAATAACAAGAAAATTGTTTTTGTTTTTCATTTGTATCAAATCTGTGAAAAGCTTACTGATTTTGCTTAAGTGAAATTTTTTTTTTCATTCTTCATGCATGTAAATGGCTGCACAAGAGGAATTCATTGAAAAATCAGATCCGCCATCTTCAGTTCCACTCACGAGAGTGCAGTAAGGTGATGTTTTCCCAACCATAGCTTTCATCCTTCCTGAATTTTGAGTGCTTAACTTACCATTGAGTGATTACAGTTTGTTTCATTGAATTTGCAATTAACTTATGTAAAACATTAAGTAATGAACTGGGCAAGAGGAGAAGACTTATTTCAGAGTCCATCAAAATAAGTGGTTTATAGCTATATTTTTCAGAAGAACAATGTAATGTCCTTTCTAAATGGCATCTTAGTATTATTAACTTAGAATACAGCACATTAGAAAATCTGCTCTTTCCTTCTTTGGGAAATGTCTTTTAATGTGCATCCCAGATAGTCAAGTCCATTGGACTTGCAATTTAGTAATATGCAGGTAACACTGTCAATGTATTTAAATGTATAAAAGGTATCTTATAGCTTCCTACAGGCTATATTCATATTACATGAATGTTGATGGCCTCATTACTCATGAGTGCCATGGGCATGAAACATCAACCAGGGCCAAAAATGTATTTTAAACTTTTTAAATAATTCTTTGAACACCATTTTAGCATTTTAACAAAATTTTTTTGTACTGTCACCCATCGGTATGAGTTTCAAAAAAACATTCAGGGAATGGATGAATACAGGTGGAATTTTGAAATTAGAGTTAGATAGAAAAGACCTTCTTTAAAATCAGATTTCAATCCTGCTGTTGGAACAAATCTTGCAAACCCTACTCCAGTAAATCTCCATGACTTTATAGGCATTTACCGAATGAAAACATAAATTTAGATAGTGTTTTCTACAGTTATATATATATATATATTAAGGCTGAGCTCAAATTTACTCTTTCAGTTTTGACTGATTGGACCCCTGTATTCACTCTACCCACTACCTCAATAATCTTGGTACAAACTATGCCTTGTGAAAATGATTTGAAAACTAATAACTCACTGGTCAATAATATCATGATGAAATCTGTGTAGCAATTTTAGATGTAAAGCTATAAACATAAGCTGAAATGTGTTTAAAAACCAAGTCTAGGTAAACCAGTTTCTCAAAGACAAGCCTAGTGTCATCAAAACTGATAGGCAACCACCTGTAAATTGGCCATTCTTTGGCAATGAAAGGAGACAAGAACAAACTGATCTTCATTTCTTCATTTTAACAAACAACAGCATGAAACCTCTTTCACCACAAGATTCCCTGTCTCTGTCCTCAAAGCAGGAATGAAGTTTATCTAGGAGTAACCCTCAGAAAAATGTATTTCAAAGGGCGACTGGACTATAAAAGTGAGGGGCAAAAAGATCTTAAGGTATATCTCCCTAACCATATCTCTCTCTCTCTCTCTCTCTCACCTAAGAAGAAAAGAGAAATAGCCTTTGGGAGCAGATCCTGGCTTGAGAATTTGATCAGCAATGTTACTGGGAACATGTGGTAAAGGATTTCACCTTGAACCGTATCTAGTTAAAGTTTTAGTACTAGGAAGCATTTTATCTTTATTTCTCTTCTAAGCATTTCTGACTTTAATACCTCATATTTGTATTTACTTAAACCCTATTTCACTCTTTGAAGTTAAATAAACATGTTTTATACTTTAACCAAAACTAATCCAGTGTTGTGTTTAAACTGAATTGTATGGCTAACTCCATTTAAAGTAGCAAACTGTAGGATATTCATATGCTTAGAGTGGCAACTGACCCAAACTATCTGGACTGTCCAGGAGAGGGCTGGACAGTGCAGAAGAAAAACACGTTTTTAGAGGAAATTCAGGACTAAGAGTGTGTTCGGATCACCCTGAAAATACAGTAAAAGCTGTGTTATCTGGCACTTTATCAACTGGAAAGTTCTATTAACCAGAATTTCTGATATCTCCCAATACAAACCTTCAATCTAGTAACCGGGACTAGTATATGCCCAGGAGGTTATGCAATTGCATATTCTGCACTCTACTTTTTATGCAAAAGACAAGTAAGCAAGCTGATATCAGGGATTTATTCAAAAAAGCAGCTTCCAGGGTGCGTCATAGGGTCATTACAGATTCAGCCAGATCTCCTACACCTTCTACATCTACAATGTTAACTGATGTTGCTAATGATGATCCTGAAGCACTGCAAAATCCAGAAGTGTCTTATGAATCATCAAAGAGAGATTAAACTATGTTCAGTATAGTTTTAGTGCTCAGTGTAGTTTTAGTGATCTGGGTGTACGACATGCGCTGCACATAGTAATATGTAGTGTCATAAGATAACCTACTGTATAGAAAACTTTACCTGTGTACACCTAAGCGCTTCAAAAAACCAACCACTCTGCAGTACAGTACTACTACTGGACTGGTGAATACTTATATACTGTACTACTGTATTTTACTCTTTATAAATTTTATTGTATTCTAATTCATTTTATAACTCTCAGTTAACCGGAATATTTGATTAACCACACCCCCGATTCCTCCAGCATGCTGGATAACCAAGCTTTTACTATAGTAACCAACGCTGCTGGAAGCAAAAGTGTACTTGTTGTGTTGCTGACAGGTGGCTGGGGTCATAGTAGCTGGACCAGGGTTGTGGCTGTACACAGACACTCAGGGTGTGACCTGCATGCTGATTGTGAGTCATCCAAGTTGGAAGATAGAACAGCAAAGCATTGTGAGGCATCCCAGGTTGCAAGGCCTGGGTGACACAGCCCTTCACTTGTCTGGATTGCACCCCAGCATATCACAATTCTATACTATGTGGGACCTAATCCTGCAATGTGAGCCACTGCAATGGATCCCTGCACCTAAGCCCAACAGAATTCAATGGGATGTCACACTAGGGCATGAGTACTTGACAGAAGCTCATGCTTCGGGGGTAGTGCCAGGAACACTATTTATATATGACACATAACATCAAACTATCTGTCTCTTTTATGTGGTAATGTTATTTCGGTTTTGTAATATTTAGGTTACCTAAGACTAATCCGATTTTATAAAGTTTGGAAAATTGTCAGTCATTCTTTATTTAAAAGTGTAACTTAGAAAATGTAGTTATTGATTTTTGTCAACATACCACTCTAGGAAAGCCTTGTAGTAATTAGTAAATTTACATAACAATCTGTTTTCATTCTGTAATCCCATTACAGAAAACATTCCCCCTTTATATTTTCTTATCTTTCATACTCCTTCATGCATAGCATAGTGGCATACTGTGCATTGAAAGATTATTGGAAAAATTATAATTACGTTTCAGAATTTAATTTTTGCCAACAAATGCTTCTTAGAGCTACATTTTTTCATGCTGTTTAAATATATCTGAATAAAATCCCTGGACAACATTCATCATGAACCAAGCTCATTAAGAACTTAACTTTCCAGTAATTGGAATTAAAAATAAAAAGTGGTAGAAGGTGTCTTACTTTTTAAGTGGTATTAATAAGTATAAAGCTAGCATGTCACATGCTGTCATATTCTCACCAGATTTCTGAACAGGATATACTGTAAACACCAACCATTAAAGATAGACAGTGTTAGCATTAGCATCTGAATTGTACAAAACAATATGCATATACAATCTAAGATGCTGTACAACTACATAACTGATACTTTTTCTTTCTACCTCTTCGTGACTTAGGGACTTCTTGGTGCCACCTGGTGGTGGGGCACAGAGGGTGCATAGTGTTTTACAGGGATTCTTGGGTCAGCTATATGCATAATAATGGACTCATGTGGTATGTGAGGCTCTACTGAGAGCCAGTAGCCCACTGGACATCATAATCACTGTGAAATGTATGCATATATACTACTTATGGAGTTAGGTATCTATATTGAAAATTATGTTCTTAAGGCAGGTAAGCAGGAGGTGACATGTCTTGGACAGGTTCCTTTCTGCCAGGGGTAACATATGCTTATTTCCTGTCAGGTCAGTGTGTATTGTGCAGAATATATGCTTATTTGCACAATAAACCAGATGCTGCCTGAGGGATCACAAAATATACAGGAAAGGTGTATACAGGAAAAAACAACCAGCAGGAAGGTGTCCTGTTTATGAATAAGGGCAGTATAAAAAACAGACACCAAGATTCTTTCATCGAGGAGTCAAACTGGTAGAGTGACTTGTCTCATGATTGGAAGACCACACCCAAGACTGACCACAAAATGTTGGAAGGACTTTGCGTGAGCATTGTTCTGTGAGACATGAAAGTATCTAGTTAAATAAGTCTAGGTTCTAGAATGTAAATTATTATTTTATTTTATATGTTACCTTTTGTTTCTAATACAGCTACTTGCTATCACTTGAATCTCTATACGTGTTAAATAAACTTCTACTTGTTTTCACTCTAAACTTTTCTTAGTGTTGTGTGTCAAGTGGAGTAGTGATCTGAAGTGAAACTGGTAAGGTGCATGTACACAGCAGTGATCTGAACACTGTCAGTGTCCAGTGGAACAGAGGCTGGATACTCCAGGGAGATAATCACAGGGCTGGGGGGTCGGAGTATGCCTATAACTCAACTGGAGAGAGAGAGCGGCCTAGAAGGCAGTGCTTGTGTTGCCCGGGGCTAATGAAGTTGGGGAACTGATCCACGATAGGTACAGACAAAACTTCCTCACACTAAAGGCTGGTGATAGAGAGAAGCCTCCCAGTTCTACGTACCCCCAGGAAACATCACACTATTACATTAAAGGTAAAGTAATCTGATCATTTAAAAAAAAAAAAACAGCTACTGAATTTTCTCCCTTTACTTAAGCTAGGAAACAGCTGTGGTAACTATGAAAATTGCATGGCACTTGTTAACAAATGTTGACTTATTAATGATTACTGTTTAATGCATGTATAATCATTTACACCACTGCTAAATGAATCCAAAGTAGGTGTGAAAAGCGACTAAAACAGAATGTTTTACACTTATTTTCTATTAATTGGCAATGGAGAATCAGGCCCACATTAATTAAATTTTAAAAATCTGATTCTTATTTACACTGTCTCCCTCTTTACATCATTCTGGCAGTGTAATGAGGCCAAATTATATTTACACTACTTTACATAGCCTGAATGTAGCCTTAGTGTAAAGGAGAACCAGGCTCTAAATTGCTTGCGTCTGTGAAGTATCTTTTATTTCCCTATGGCACTAATTTGGGGACTCATTTGCCCTCAATGTGCATGTCAGTGATTTTAGTGGATGTTACTTGGCATAACAAGAAGAGAATGAAGTGCTCAGATCTCAGACTGATATGCATAGCAATGGTTTCAAACCTGAAGCTTAGACACATAACTCCCCCTACCACAGTACAGTACAAAATACAATACAAACTGCTTTAAACAAGAATAAACTGGCATTGTGAGGAGACTGAAAATAAGAGACATACAACAAGCCTGAATGGAACAATTTGTGTATTTAATTAAATGCACTGTGACGGGGTGTACCAGCCCCGCATTGGGCCACCAGTGACAGACCAATCATTGTGGGTCCAAGAGGCCACCCTTCTTTTCCCTGCTGCACATGCTCCAAGTGGAGAACTCAGATAAAAGGAGGCAGCCCAGACCAGTCTGTAGGGTGGGAGAGGGGTGGGGAAGGGGAGTGAGTGAGTACACTGCAGGCTCCTGAAGAGGTACCTGCAGCACCACCGAGGGTAAAGTCCGGGACCGGACTACCTGCCAGGTGACTCTGCCAGCTCCAGAGACATCCGTGGAAGCCAGGCTCCTCTCCATTGAGGAAGCTGCCTAAACTATGCCCCAGCCCCAAGAGATATGAGGCCTATAGACTCATTGCCTGCTTGCTGATTTACCCTGCCCAGGAGGCTAATTCCCCAGGCTGTTTGATTGTTTGCTGCCCCAGCCACAAGACTGCTGGGTTATGGACTAATTGTTTACTCTGTCCCACCCAGGGGTTGCAGTCTGCTTGCTGCTTCACCCTGACCAGAGGCTAATTCCCCAGACAGATTTGTTTTGCTGTTCAGAATCCACAGATTATCTGGTTAGGTGAAACCATCCAGGGGCTGGGCAACAGTTGGCAGAAATACTCACTTAATGGGGAAGCCCATGACTGAGTGGAGGAGCGGACCACCCCCATACTGGACTGACGGAGGTGCCCCAGCTTGACCAGCAAGGCACCACCTGCCACATACCTGCATTGAATTGGTCATGCAACACAATGTAATTTTTAAATGCCTTGACTTTGGTTTTGAAAAGTATAACCTTTTCAGCATTCTAGATGTTAGTGGAATTGCACTGGCTATTTCAGCTTCAATTTTGGCACAATCAACAGACTAGCATCTTGAGATCTTAGCACTCAACCAGAATATGAAGAGAGAACAGCTTATTAAGGTGAGAGACTCCAAGGACATACAAAGTCCTCTAAAGCAGAAGGCATATTTTAAAATCAATATAAAATCTGACTGGGTGTCAATGGAGAGGATTGAGCTCTCAGGAAATATGCTGAGTTTATCTAAATCATATCAATAATATTCTCACCATAACTGGGTCATAGATTGTTCATAATGGCATCAAGAGGACCAAAACCCAGAAGTCACAATAGCAAACTATGGACCTGAACCACTGGAGTCAATGGATGTACTTGTGTATTTAAACTTAAATATGTACTTTAATGTACTCTGCTAGACCAGTGCCTATAGTCTTACAAATAATAAGACACAACAAATATCTAGGAAGCAATCTAGATGAATATAATAATTACTAATTGTCTGTTACAGCTATCCCCCTATTCCATTTTGTTTCTTACAGCTGTCCCCATACTCCATTTTGTTTTTGTTCTCCTCCTGTGGCCGTCCTTCCCTGGCTGTTAAGTTGTTTACCAGGGCCACTGCCCTTCTCAAAGGGAGGGCCCCTTAAGTTGTTTACCAAGAGCCATTGCCCTTCTCAAAGGGATGGCCACTTGTGCTGTGTGCTAAGTGGGACCACTGCCCTGTTTAAAGGGTTAGTCCTGTTATCACCTTGTTGAACCTGGGCTTGGTGTAGAGCAGGCAATGTTCAGAGCTGCAAGACCTATTGTGTTTTTAAGATCCTGGGCATGAGTCATAGGCCTCATGTGCTTTTGAGTCACCTATTGCACAGGACTCTGCCCAGGCATGTCTCTGTGCTCACCTGCAGTTTTCCCCAGTGCCTCCTCCCCTGTGACAGAGGGAGCCTATCAGGATTACTGGCGGGAAACTGCCTAAGTTTGCCTTTAAAAACAGACATTTTTGAAACAAACATCAGAAAGGTTCCTGCATTGCTGCCTGGTCTGATCAGCCAGGGGTTTTGGGGTTTCTCCACTCTCGTTTTATTTTTTGAGCGTACCCCGGTTTTTAAAACCCCCCCCAAGAACGAATTGCTGCCTGAGAGATCTCCTGATTATCAAGACCCTACTGAGCCCTCCTTGCTTCTTCTGATGTTGCTGCTGCTTCTGCCTTTGCTGCTGCCTTGGGGACTGGTAAGAATCCCTCTGTGAAACTTTCCATACTTTTATTTTATTACTTTAGCTGCTGGCTCTGTTTCCCTAGCACACAGACTCAAGCTAAACCTTGGTCTGTGTCTTAAAACCTCTTTTAAACTCCACCACGCTTAGCTGCTAAAAATAAGCTTGTACCGCTGCAAAACTCTGCTTCCTGCTTTCAGCTGTATCCACTGCTGCAGCCACCATCCCTTGGCTTCCTTGGGGGCTACCTTGGGAGCTGTATCCTGGGCACATACCACTCTGCCCTCTGTGACTTCCCCATAGCATAAGGTGCACCATAGGTTTTGCTTTTTAGTTTAAGAAGTCATAGTTTGCTAAGATTGTAGAGCTTGTAAGTTTCACCTTCCTTGTTATAGTTTGCTGTTTTGTTGCTCTGTATAGTTGCTTGTTATAGTTTGCTTAGAATTGTGATATTTGTTGTTTTGCCTAGTCGTTGATTAAGATAGATTTAAAAAAGCCATTGCCTGGTTGTATTCTGTACCTGTTTTATTACTTTGTATAAGCTGCTTGTAATTTATATAAGTTTAATTAAGTTAGAGGATAGATAAGGTTTTTACTGCTTGAATTCGTCTTCCTGCTGTCCCAATCTTTCCCTGAACTTTCCCGTGTCTGTTTTTCCCCCGCTCCACTCTCCCCCTCTGTGTACTTCTCCGTGTCTCCCTGTTGTAACCCTTTGCTGCTCCCCCCCCCCCCCGTGTAACTTCCCAAACCCTTTGCCGATTCTTTCCTTTTTTTTTTGGGTGTCCCTCTAGCCCTTCTTTTCACCTCTCTGCTGCCTCTCCCTGTATCCCCTGTGTTCGTGCCCCCGCTCCTCCGCTGCCCTTCTCCTGCCGAAGATCACCATCACACTGCTCCGTTTGTCATCACCCCGCTGCTCCGCAACTTCCCTGAAGTGCTCTCCGCTGCTGCAGCCTGTTTCTTCCCTCAGCCGTCTCCCCCATTCCCCACGTGCCTTCCCATTGCGTACACGTTCAGCGCCCTCCCCTCTTGCTGCTCCCAGACTCCCCTTAAGTGCGCTCCAGCTACTCTTGTCTCCCGTACCTCCAGCCCACAGGCTCCCGAAGACTGCTGCTCTGGGCTTCAGAGTCTCTCGCTGCTTGCAACTGCACTCTCCTCTCGTCAGATATCACTAATCACTCACTCCCCTCCCCCCTCCTGTTTCTTGACCCAGCTTTTAGGTACACTCTTGCTATCACAGGCCACATCCACACTACAGAGTAAAATCGAAATTAATAAAATCGATTTTATAAAACAGGTTTTATAAAATCGATTTTACGCGTCCACACTAGGGCACATTACTTCGGTGGTGTGCGTCCATGGTCCCAGGCTACCATCGATTTCTGGAGCGGTGCACTCTGGGTAGCTCAGTAAAAGAATGGGACCAATAACTTCGATTTCCGTCCACACTAACCCTAAATCGATATAGTAATATCGATTTTAGGGTTACTCCTCTCGTTAAGCAGGAGTACAGAAATCGATTTTAAGTGCCTTGTAGTGTGGACGGGTACAGCGTTAAATCGATTTAACGCTGTTTATATCGATTTAACGCTGTAGTGTGGACCAGGCCACAGCCTCACAAATTAAGTCAGTAATTTTCTACATTGCATAATTTCACTTATCACCCATATTGTATTATTGCACTGTGACTCACATTTTACTTGTGGTTATAACACCCCATTAGTTGCCTCCATTTCTCTAATATACTTTGTATACCATTTTTATATAGAAGCTACCATTTTATTTTGCATTTTCTTTTGGGTAAGTTTTGCATTCCACACTGTATCTAGAGTTGTTCCTATATAAAGTTAAGTTGCTTATTGACTGTACTGTATCCCATTGTGCTGAACCCCACTTACTGTACCCCACTGTCAAAACTCCCAACACTGTTCAATAAGAAGAACCCCCCCCATCATTGTCTGTTATAAACACCTTATACACCCCATCCCATTGCATTTCTTCGTTAAATTCCCACCACTTCCTTTTTCCTTTAATAAAGAAATTAATTGGCACCCCACCTGTGTGGTAATTGCTCCCCAAGATCCCATATACGTGCAGGCAGGGACACTAATTAGATTGCAATATGCATCCTGTTTATGATCTTGTGACTATCATCACTTGTGTGTCAATTCTGTGTCCTTGGCATCACTAGATTCCTAATCCTAGATACTGTTAAAACATTACTAATTAAAGACCCTTTCATATAAGTGCCAACCAAATGATGCTAAGAACACAACTGGCATCGTTTCATTCCTTTCAGTGTTGTTTTCCCTTCAGCTAATCCAACTAGTACTACTGGACATATAAAAGACATTAGGACAATAACAGGGCTATAAGATATTGGAAGATTCATGTAAATTGGTGTTTCTTCTGGATAGCAATGAAAGCCTGGATTACATAGACAAATTAGTGTAGCTAAATGCAGCACACAGATAACAAAGAACAGGAGATTTGTGACAGTACCCGTGGGACACCCCAATGCATATTAGACATGGCACAGAAGGCCAAATGCAGTCTGCATAAGCCAAGATTTAAACCTCTCTAAATCACTGCCTAGGAACAATTCATCTCCTGTGATGACCTCTAAAATTGGTCAGGGAATCCTATTGCTGAATGGATGGTAAATAAGTGAGTTAAAAAATATCATCTGACAGTGGATGGAGGTTTGGGAATTTGAATCCTTTTGAAGAATGATCATGTGTAGGAGGTTTGCCTGAGAATAATGCAATGTAAACAGGATGCCCCCAACCAATCCAGGAGAGGAAAACTAAATGTATTTTCAGAAGTTAAGACTGAACTTAAAGAAACAAAAAAAAAATGGCATTTGCCTATGTTCTTGTAAGAGCCATTTACAGTAATGTGCATAAATTTAACACTAATGTGGATATATTTTAACTAAATGTAATTCTGTTAACAGTTTCGTATGCTTCAGAGAAATGATATGTTCCAAACAACATTAATAGTACATTTTTTATAGGGTGAGATTTTTCCTCAACCATTTTTTCTTTCATAGTTTATTTTTTTAAAAGACATGAAAGTGAGTAGCTGGGAATGCTTTTGAATTTTGTGTGTAGCCTGTGTGCTCTAACCGGCTGCTAATCCCTCTTCCTAGCAAATCTTTGTAAAAGACAATACACAGAGCCAAAACTATAGGAGGCCTTTCGTAGCCTAGCTACCCCCCCATTACAGCAGGCCACTTACCAGGGGTCGTGCTGGAAATGCTGTGGTGGCAGCAGCAGCAGGACAATGCAGAGGGTCCCCATAATGAGACAACACAGACTGATCCTGGCCAGGAAATGTGAAAGTTACCTACTCGCCTTTACTAGAAGACTAGGCTGGAGAGATCACCTTAGGTATTAGGCCTGAGGAACCCTCACCTTTGATTGGATGCTCTCAGTGCTCAAGATAGGAATTTTCATGTTTTATTTTGAAATGTAGCTGCTTAAACTGATGCAGCTAATGTATTTACAGTCTTTTCCTTTTCTGTCAACCTAGTAAAGTATCTCTTTACTTTAGCTATGGGTCTAAGTGCTTGTTGAACACAACAGGGTGAGAACCACTTGGGCTAGCAGTTGAAGTGCCTTAAGTGCTTACCTCTGAGTCATGCTGTTTGTGCTGCTTAAGAGGTTTGGTGTACCACAGCACTGAGCAATCATATAATTACAATGTCCTTCAATGTATACACATATACATCAACTATCTCTCCTCTTCCTAGAAAGTGTTTAACCAACAGCACCAGGACGAGGTGGAATCAAAGGCCACACATTCTGAAAGGAGTGTAAAACTCCTGGCCTCAAAGAGAGGAGCCCTAATCCAAAGGCAGAGAACTAAGGCTGAATGTAAATGATTGACCACAGAGACGCTCAACTAGAAGGATTCCCTAGATGCAGATGAAGCCACGAGAACTGAGAGGGCCAATTACCTCAAATATGATACCCTAACAGATCTGAAGACTTCACTGTCATTCTATGGGAGCTACCTTCACACAATTCAAGGGTAAATGGAACTACAGTGGTGCTGCCCTACATAAAAAGTAAGCTAGAACTAGGGCAGTTTTTCAATAGGGGAATGATTTGGACCCAAGGACCATTGCAAATCCACAGATAATTCCTGCTCCAGAATCTGTAGTGGTCTTGAAAAAGACTCTTTTGAAAAAGGAAGCTCTGAAGTCCTTCAGCACTCACTGAGGGTGTGGTGCCTCATACTTCAAGATGATCTACTCTCTGCAGCCTCAATAGGATCCAAAGAAGCACTGGTGCTAGGGTATAAATACATTGAACTCTGCAGAACAAGGAGAAAAATATGCAGTGGCTTTCTCCTTTTACACCCTGAGTTCTAGAGAATTTGTATCTATGGTTGATGACTAAGCCCACGTCCACACTACAGGGTAAAATCGATGTTATTAAAATCGATTTTATAAAGCAGGCTTTATAAAATCGATTTTGCGCGTCCACACTAGGACTACTTACATCGATGTTGAGCGTCCATGTTCCCTGGCATCCATCTTTTCCCTGAGCGTTGCACTCTGGGTGCCTATCCCACAGTTCCTGCACGGGTCCCTGGCCTTTGGAATTATGGGTTACTACCCCAGTGCATGATGGGGCCAAAATCCCCATCGTGGGTGGTTCTGGGTACAGCCTCACCCCCTCCCTTCCTGTCAGCGGAACACAGTCATTTCGCGCGGTTTTTACTGGCTGCAGTGAGAAAACGCCATTTTGCAGCAAGCATGGATCCAGGAGTGCTCTTATCCTTGATCGCGAATGCTGTAAATAGTTCACGCATTCTCGTGCTATCCATGCTGAACCATGAGTCAGAAATGCAAGAGAGAATGCTTGACTGCGGGGACGACAGTAATGAGGACTTGGAGAATGAGTTTTCCGACACCCCGGGCCCCTGCACTTTGGAGCTCCTGACGGTTATGGGGGAGGTTCTACCCGTTCCGCGCCGCTTTTGGGCACGGGAAACAAGCACGGACTGGTGGGACTGCATAGTCCTGCAGGTGTGGGACGATTCGCAGTGGCTGCGGAACTTTCGCATGCGTAAGAGCACTTTCTTTGAACTTTGTGACTCGCTTTCTCCTGTCCTGAAACGGCATAATACCAGGATGAGACCAGCCCTCACAGTGGAAAAGCGAGTGGCAATAGCCATCTGGAAGCTTGCAACGCCAGACAGCTACTGGTCAGTCGGTAATCAATTTGGAGTGGGAAAATCTACTGTGGGGGCTGCTGTGCTGGCAGTATCCAAAGCAATCATTAAGCTGCTGCTTCGAAAGGTTGTGACTCTGGGAAACGTGCAGGCCATTGTGGATGGCTTTGCTGCAATGGGATTCCCTAACTGTGGGGGGGCCATAGATGGAACCCATATCCCTGTCTTGGCACCGGAGCACCAGGGCGCCCAGTACATAAACCGCAAGGGGTACTTTTCAATGGTGCTGCAAGCCCTGGTGGATCACAAGGGACGTTTCACCAACATCCACGTGGGATGGCCAGGAAGGGTTCATGACGCACGTGTCTTCAGAAGCACTACACTGTTTAAACGGCTGCAGCAAGGAACCTACTTCCCTGACCAGAGAATAACAGTTGGAGATGTTGAAATGCCTATAGTTATCCTTGGGGACCCAGCCTACCCCTTGATGCCCTGGCTAATGAAGCCATACACAGGCAGCCTTGACAGTGCTCAGGAGTTGTTTAATTACAGGCTGAGCAAGTGCAGAATGGTGGTAGAATGTGCATTTGGCAGATTGAAGGGAAGATGGCGAACGCTTCTTACTCGCTCAGATCTTAGCCAAACCAATATCCCCTTTGTCATTGCTGCGTGTTGTGTGCTCCACAATCTCTGTGAGAGTAAGGGGGAGACCTTTATAGCGGGGTGGGAGGCTGAGGCAAACCACCTGGCCGCTGATTATGCGCAGCCAGACACCAGGGCAATTAGAAGATCACACCAGGATGCTGTGCGCATCAGAGAAGCCCTGAAAAGTAGCTTCCTCATGGGCCAGGGTACAGTTTGAATGCTGAGTTTCTTTTCCATTGATTACCACCCTCCCCGTGTATTCAGTCCTGCTGCTGCAAGCTGCATTCCCTGCACCCTTCCACAACTGCTTGCTTACGGTAATTAAAATATCCGTCTGTGTCTGTGGAAAACATTGAATTCTTTATTAAAAGACAGTCACTGTAAGCAGCGCACCCTCCCTCTTGCATTTAGAAGCCTGCGAATAGAATTACAGTAATAGGGTTTTTTTGGGAGGAGAATAGTAAATGGCTAGGGTTAGGGAGGGATGTAGGAAGGAAAGACAAAGTCAGTTAAGGGAGCCCAGAAGTGGCTTCATGGACCAGGGAACGGTGTGATTGGTATGTTTATTTCCCTGTTATTACCTACCTCCCCATGTCTTGACTCTGGCTGCTGCAAACGAGCTTCCCTGCACCCTTCCTTAACTGCTTGCTTATTGAAAATAAAGTTACTGGTATTTGTTAAAGAAATTGAGTTCTTTATTAAAAATCAGACCCTTTCAGCAATCAATCATCATGCTTGCTGTTACAATCCTGTGCATGACATTTCATAACTCGGGGTTCTCCGGGGAAGGGAGTGAGGGAGGTTTGGAGGAAGGGGGAGGGAGGTTGGTAAGAAGAAGGCGCATCAGAGAAGACATAACAAGATTTATCATGGACCATGGTACGGTATGACTGCTTTGTTTATTTTCCCTGTATTACCCACCTTCCCATGTGTTTACTCCTGATGCTGAAAACTAGCTTCCCTGAAGCTTTGCAAAGCTGCATGCTTTATTTCTTTAACAACCCACCCTCACACTGCCTTTGCATAGCATGTCCTGAGAGTAAAGTAAGTAAATGGTGCCAAGGGAGAGGTTTGGGAGGAGTACAGGAGGGAAGAAACATAACATTAAGGGGTTTTCAATGTAATGACAGCCTTCTGGTTGGACTGTCCACAGGGGTGTAGTTGGCTGGTGCAGATAGCCTTCCCCCACGCGTTCTTACACGCCTGGTTCTGGAAGGTGTGGGACAGGGTGAGTACTGAGGGAGGTTATACATGGGCTGCAGAGGCAACCTGAGACCATGCAGCTCTTCCAGCATATCGCGGAGTATGTCAGTCTGATCACGAAGAAGATCCAGCGTTGCTGCCCGCCAGCGCTGATCTTCCTGCCACCTGAAATCATTTTTAGCATCCCTCCTGTCTTCGCGTTGACTCCCAGTACTTTGCGACCAATTGTTTCCAGTCCCCCTGCTGAGCTCTCTCAGTACGGGTTACTGCCATAATTTCTGTGAACATCTCCTCACGCGTCCTCTTTTTTCTTAGCCTTCTTATGTGACCTCCCCGTCGGACAGGAGAAGGGAGAGGGAGGCTGGAGAAATGTGCAGCTGTTTGGGGGGGTGGGGGTGGAAAGAGTGATAGAAGAATCATAAGAGACACATTTCACAGAACAATGGATACAGTCTTTCTCAGTGAACTGCGCTATTCACCGTACCTTGAGCATGTAACTTTACCACAAGGTCGCCTTAGGATTCTTTTAATACTTATTGCTTGTGGCTGAGGACTGAGATTTCAGGTCAGCCGCAGGTCAGGGGAGCACACAGACCGTGTCCGGAGACAATGGTAAGTTATTTGGTAGTGAACCGTGCAGTGGCTTGTAGTACCCTGCACCCCCTGCTATTATCAGGTAGCATGAACAGTAGTGAGGCAAAGCGCTTTAAGGAACAACACTGGTTTCTTAAGCCATGGAAAAGGTGCAGCACAGGGAAATACAAGTTCCCTCCCACAATCATCTGTGCTGCACTTTGGAGTTAGCTTTAATGCCATCTACCTAATCCCATCCCCCCTCTGCCATGGCAGTTAATAGGGATGATTCATGCTGGCCAAGTGCTAGGGGACACCACCCCGTAGGAATGAACAGCTTTCTAACAACTACCACCTGGGTCATTGTTTTAGGAAAGATTTTTCATTTGCTGGCTCAGCACAGAAGAAAGGAATGAATGGTCATCTCTGTTCCCAGACATGTTAACAGACTGTTCCAGTAACTCTAATTCCAGCTACTGCATGCAAGCACTCATGGCAAATCACTCACTAAAAAAGGCTTGCATTCATTCAGCCTACGCTTTTAATAAAAAAAAGTGCACTCACCAGAGGACAATTCCACAGCATCATTTTCTGTGCTACTGGCTTGAGAGGGCTGGCAGGGTACTTCTGTAAGGGTTAGGAAAAGATCCTGGCTGTTAGTGGGAATTGAATGCTCTGTGCTCTCTGCTGTTTCGTCCTCCTCTTGGTCCTCATCGTGATCTTCACTGTCCTCTAAATCTTCGGCAGTGGCAGAGATCACTACCCCCACCTCTGAATCCACAGACAAGGGGGGGTTTGTCGTTGCACAGTTCCCCAATATTGCGTTCAGCTCCTCGTAGAAGCGGCATGTTTTGGGGCCATATCCTGACCTGCCCTTTGCTGCTTTGGTCTTCTGATACGCCTGTCTGAGCTCCTTCACTTTCACCCTGCACTGCAACGAGTCTCTACTGTGTCCTCTCTGTCTCATGGCATTAGAAATCTTTTCAAAGGTTTTCTCATTTCATCTGCTCGAGCGCAGTTCTGAAAGCACTGACTCTTCTCCCCATACAGCTATCAGATCCTGTAACTCCTGTGTGTTCCATGCTGGAGCTCTTTTCCTATTTTCAGGAGATTGCATTGTTATCTCTGCTGCTGAGAGCTCCACGCTGGGCAAACAGGAACTGAAATTTCAAAGTTCCCGGGGCTTTTCCTGTTTACCTGGCCAGCAGTAGAGTTCCTTTCCCTGTGCAGAGCGGCCACTGGTGCACTATGGGATACCTCCCGGAGGCCATTAACTTCTGTTTCCGTCCACACTAGCATAAAATCGATTTTATAAAATTGATTTTAGGGTTACTCTGCTCGTTTAGGTGGAGTACAGAAATCGATTTTAGGGACCCTTAAAATCGATTTTCTGTACTCTGTAGTGTGGACAGTTACAGCTTTAAATCATTTAAACATCTCGCCATTTTTTACTACAGCAGTAAATGACTTCAGTATGTGTAAGGGGTATTACATTACCTGCAGGTTTTCCCCATCCAACTAATTCCTGTGGTTGGGTCATTTGAAAATAATGGGATATTGGGTGGTTCCTCTCATTGAAGGAGTGCTTTTCAACTTGTATTACTTTCTTCATATTCAGTGTTCTACGTGAGAGACAAATACGGCCAGACTCTATTCTCACACCATATAACCCTACTGATGTTAAGGGAAACTGTTCCTGATTTATATTGGTGGAACTGGCAGCAGAATCAGGATTTTAGGCTTCAGAAGGGGAAAATGCAAGACTTCTTACAAACCATAAAATAATAATAAAATAATAATAATAAATACATTAATTAAATTGTTAATTTTTTTTCATACAAGAACAAGTTGAAATTACTTGGAGACTGGCAATAAAAGGATGGTTCTTTAGTTAACCGTCTGAGAGAAGAACATTTTCTGCATGACTTATATAGGCCATTAATGGCAAATATGATGCTTATGTATTTTCAAAGTAGTGTACAAATCTTGGCAAACTAATCCATTTATGCTAATCCATTTAATGAAAGCAGTGGAAGGGCAGATATGGAGCCAATATTCCTCAGAGTACTCAGAAGAGAAGGCAAGTGGGCTCCTAAAGAGACCAAAGGAGCTGAGACCAAAGGAGAAATATTTTACTGATTTCTCTTGGTAGATATTCGATTTGGTAAGCATGCATGGCAACCCCCAAAACTAATGTCAGGCCATAATTTCTAAGAAGGTGTTCTCATAAACTTTCTTCATCTTATTTTATCCTTTCCTGTAGAAAAGCCTCCCAATAGCAAGAACATATCTACTAGATCATTTTAAAGTATGCATTCTCTGTATATCCAATTTTCATTTCATGTTTCCTATGCTGTATGACTTTCACCTTGTAACCAGTGATAATAAATGCTATAATCCCATTTGACTGCATCATATTTCAGGATGCATCCTCTGAGAGCATCTCTCCGAAGCACATTACTAGTCCATTATGGACAGATCTGTTATGACTCCATTAGCCTGGGCAGAGGTGGGAATAAAACCAGACCCTAGAGCACAGTAAAACCATTGTCTTATTCGAAGACAAACTAAAAAGATAGTACCACTGAGTTGCAGCCTTGGATGTTCCTTAGAGATTCAGGGTAAGAGCTAAATGGACAAGGTGTCTAGGAGAGAGGTATGTGACTCTATTCAAGAATGCAAATACTGTTATATCAGTGACAATAGTTTTGAAGTTTTCTCGCATACTTTCAATCGGTGCCTAAATTGCATTCACTCCTGCATAATACCCCTGTAGGTTTTTTTAATAATATAGTATTAGACTGCTTCATTCTGATGATGTGTTACAGTGATAAATCATCAGAGTGTGCTGCGGCTCTGATGAGCTGTTGCTTCAGTACACCATTGAAGCTGTCATGGCAGTGATGTATTAGTAAGGCATACTGATGGTGTGTTACGCAAAAGATGGCGCTGCCCAGGGAACAAAAGGTTTAGGAGCAGCTTCAAGAAACAATTACAAGATAAAAGTCAGCAAGCACACAATATGCTATAAGGATGTCTACACTAAATCACCTTCTCTTTCTGTGCTATTTCTGGTATGATTGCCTTTCTTTTGCAACCATGAATTTGTGATAAAGAGGGGGAAATATAGTTTTGG
Source organism: Gopherus evgoodei (assembly GCF_007399415.2). NCBI lineage: Eukaryota > Metazoa > Chordata > Testudines > Testudinidae > Gopherus > Gopherus evgoodei. Next base: position 201,031,075 of record NC_044323.1, read on the forward strand.
AAAGAATTATTTCAGCTGACGCAAAAGCACTAAAGTAACAAAACAGCTGCTTTCTTCACAGTCTTAACCAAACTACAGATGTTAAGTTTAGATTTAATCTATAGGGCAAAGTCACAATACAGAAGGTAGCATTTACAATTGTAGTGCTTTTGTCCTGAGATGTAGCTAGATGAAGGAGCAGAAACATAATTTTATAGATTTGGGCCCTAGTGCGTAAGACTTAAGCACATGCTTAACTTTATGCAGGATAGGAGATTTAATTACTATATATATATATATATATACATATTTCAATGGTCTTTAATAGAGGTGGAATATTACCTTAAAAAGAATAGATAACTAATCACAGAACTGACTCTGCAGTCAAAATGCAGTCCTTGCTAGGACTGAACAGAGAAGTAGATTCTCATGACATGAAAAGTCACAACATTTTACAATTTTAATTTCTCCTCTTTTTCTGTTGGCAAGATTTCATCTTTGTATTTCAGGGATATGTGGATTTGAAATATTTTGAACTATATGTTCTTTAATGGACATACTAATATATTCATACAGATAAAATAGCAAAATACAAGTTCTAAAAATTGCAAATATTGATCCCAAATTGGCACATTTCATCTCAAATTGGGCAAATTTCTCCTCCATATTCAAGAAAATAATGGAAGTACTGAAGTAAATGAAAGTTTACCTGAAGTCAATGGGAGGTTTGCCTGAATAAATTGTATGTTAAGAGGACTACAGGATTTCTGTCAAATTCCTTTTCCAGTAAAAAGGTAAGATATAGAGATGTTTCCCCTCATTCACCTTAAAAATAATGTTTCAAAAATTATCATGAAAAAGAAATTTGAACAAAATTAGTATTTTTATTATTTTTTGTTGAAAAAGCATCTTATGGTTAAAAAAAGCATTAAATGGAGAATTTTCAGGAATATCATTTGAATACTTGTATTAAGTAACAGGCCAGATCAAGCTATCATTGATGCAGGTGCCTCATTTGGAGTTACATGCACACATGCAAACACACACACTTCAGGATAAGTAGTATTTCTTTCAGTATAATTCCTGCATTTGAAGGATGAAAATTCAGAGAAAGACAATACAGGCTACATCTAATAAAACTGACATCCAACTACCATGGTCTCTTTTTTTTAACTTCATACTTATTGTCTTTTTTTATATATGATTGCTTGTTTTCTCTATTTTATTTTTATTTGGCTGCCTTTAATCCTTGTCCACATTCTCTGTTTTCCTCCCATTTGTAACTACCTAGCGGTGTTCAAATAATATGATAGTCTACTTTCATGTGGGTTGTAATATTTTGTTGAAATTTGCATAGTTGGGCTGAGTGGGTGGCTTGCAGGAGACTGGGTTAGATGACCTCTCAAGGTCCCTTCCAGTCCTATGATTCTATGTTTCTGGACTACAAATAGTAACTATTTTAAGGTAATAATTAAGATTACTCTGTACCAGGTTAGGATATGGTTTGACTAGATAACAATAATCCTCTTTGTAAACCTATAACCTATAAATATTGAATGGCACCTTTACTAATGTTGATCGTTCTGGGTGTGATTCCTTTTCTACCTGAACCTATTTTTGAATTCTGAAAAGGAAATCAATGCCAGTTTGAGAATAAAGACATCAGATCCGCAAAAAACATATTAGATGAATAATGTAGGGGTTACACAAGTAATTTGTTGTAGAAATTTTCAAATTACAGCCTTCCTGGATTTACTCTTGTCTAGAAATCTGAAGCCATAAACCCCAAAGAACAGAACTATCAGAAACGCCTACAGTCTATGGCCATGTCTACATCTAAAATTTTTCAGCGCTGCTTGTTACAGCTGTATTAGTACAGCTGTATAGGGCCAGCGCTGCAGAGTGGCCACACTTACAGCAACCAGCGCTGCAAGTGGTATTAGATGTGGCCACACTGCAGCGCTGTTGGGCGGCTTCAAGGGGGGTTCGGGGAACGCGAGAGCAAACCAGGAAAGGAGACCAGCTTCGCCGCGGTTTGCTCTCACGTTCCCCGAACCACCCTGCAAACCTCAGGGAAGGAGACCTGCTTGCTCGGGGTTCGGGGAACACGAGAGCAAGCCGGGGAAGGAGACCAGCTTGATTACCAGAGGCTTTCTCAGGTATGCTGGGATACCTGCTTATTCCACGGAGGTCAAGAAAAGCGCTGGTAAGTGTCTATACTTGATTACCAGCGCTGGATCACCAGCGCTGGATCCTCTACACCCGAGACAAAACGGGAGTACGGCCAGCGCTGCAAACAGGGAGTTGCAGCGCTGGTGGTGCCCTGCAGATGTGTACACCTCCTAAGTTGCAGCGCTGTAACTCCCTCACCAGCGCTGCAACTTTCTGATGTAGACAAGCCCTATAATGGCATTCTAACTGAAAGGGAGGGAGATTAGATTTCCCTCTCTTTCTGATGGAGCTCATCGCTCCATGCTCTTGTCCTTCCCCAGTAGTATTTACCCATCCTTGCTACAGACAATTGTCATCCCTGGTTTATAAAGATATTACTGAAGAGGGTTTGTTTGTTTGTTTGTTTTGCCTCCGGCATGAGCCGGATCACACCAAAATGTGTTTTCAAATGCCCTTCCTAAGGAAGAAACCCTTAGACACCCAAGTTTGCCATCCCCTCTCTGAAAATTATCTAGGGACAAATTCTATCTGTTCTTTACATAGATGCATAGTGATTCAGGGCAGGGGATAGCTAGTAGTAGGCACACTATCTCTTTATGCATGAGGTAGTATGCTTTGTGCTGCTTCCGCAAAAGCAATGCATCTTCACATCAATCTCCAGCAATGTGCCCTGTGTGACACAATCAAGCCCATTATTTGTATTCTTATACGCCCATGGCACTGCTTAAGGAGGGCAAAGGAGTCTTTATGCTACTTGTACTTCCCCCGGACCCTATGGTCAGCTAGGGGCCACTTGAGCCCCAGGCATAACTTGTTAGCAATGTTAGGGATGTTCTAAATTGTGCCCAGTGGCAAAAGCTCCCTAATGGGCCATTCTAGCAGCTGGGTATTGCTAGGGTACAGCAGTGCTGCAGTCAACCTGGCTGAGATTCTGACATACCCCTCACACCCATCTCCATGCCAGGAAAACAAAAGGGGCTGGCAAACAGTAGCTATGCTACTTCTTCACTCAAGGATATCCCACTTTCTCCAAGAGAATAACCAGGTAACTGCAGGATTAGCACAACGCAACTGGAGAAGGAACTAGTTTTCAGTATAAATTTTAGGAGAAGAGTAGAAAGATATAAAAGAGCCATACCACTGGGAGAACAATGCAGAGATAGGAATTTTGTTGGATGCTCAAACTTATTCATTACAAGGGACCTCTAAAATCCGAAAACCACATCTGATTGTATTAACTAGAACTGGTCAAAACTCCGAATATCTCTTCTACGAAAAATTTAGAAATTTTGAAATTAAAAAAACCTGTTCCATTTCAGAATGAAGAATAGAAACTGAGATTTCACACACATAAGGGAAATTCTGGAATACGTGTTTAAAAATAATTGATTTTTTTAAAAAAATGTTTGAAATAAAATTGCACCTGGAAGCCAAAGCTCTTAGCTTCTGGTTCAGCCATTGTTTTCAGGGCTTCTAGGTTCTTGGCTTGCTGATGGAGACCTGGGAGCTGACAAGTCCTGGGAGCCAGGGTGAGCTGTGAGGATGGGAGCCAGCACTGCCATACGCCTGGCTCACTGTTAGGGAGGCTGGAAGCCACGGAGCACCTGATCCTGGAGCAGTCCGCATAGAGGATTGCTTTTGAGCCAGGGAATCTGGAAGGTCCTGACTCTGAGGCAGTTGGTCAGTTGGGCTGCCAAGGAGCTCAGCAGGTGAGGTGGCAGGAAACCAGGCAGATTTCTGATGGAAACTGTCCAGCAGGAAAGTTTCTAAATCTGCCTATGTTCCATTGAAGGATTAGTCAGAAAATTTCCAACCAGTTCTAGTACTGAGGTTCAGTTTGGCCCTAATGTTCCCTTGAGACTGTTACATTCATAATCCATGAAAAGTGTTATGATAGAAAGCAGCATATACAGAGCTTCATGCACTGATTCAATAACAAACACAAATTGTGCATGAAATTCCTACACAACACTTTAAAATTGTGTCACAGATATTTCTTTGCAAAATTCTAGCCAGCATAAACAGATGTGAATTTTCCAGGGTAACATGCAGAGCAAACACTTCAGTATCAGCATGATGTTCATTTTTATTGTGCTAATCCTCCCCCAAAATAGAGATGGAACAATTTTCAAGTATCTATTCAAATACAGGGAATCCTCGGGCTAAGACGCCTAACTTACGTGGAATGCCATTTAGGATGTTTTTCAATTGACTGCCAGTTTCCCCCTTGTTGTATACACTCTTATGATGCTTGATTTGCATAAAGTACGCTTGACATCACTTCCTGGTTCCGTTATATTGGTATGGAGCTTGAAAGGGTTGCTTCTGATTGGCTACAAGGCAGCAGGGTAGCTTGTTGCCGGGTAGAGTTGCCACTTGTTTTTGATTGGCTCCTGGCACCGACCAATCAAACAGTTGAGGCTCAGCATGTGTGCCATTGTACGTGGCTTTCTGAGCCTGTGTTGCCAGCATTCTGAGCAGCATGTCTCAGTTTATATGTTTATTTAAATGCTATTTACAAAATACGGTGTACAGTAAGTACATTGATGTTGCCACACAAGTCATCTATAATTATTCATTTAGTACAAAAATCTGGGTTATTGTGGTGAAAATAGTGCATCAAGCCTTGGTTCAGGAACCAATCCCCCCTTCATATCATTGATTCCTATGGGAAAAACGGTTTTGACTTACAAACTTTCGACTTACAATCCAATTCCGAAGAACACATTATGTTGTAAGTCCAAGGACTCCCTGTAGAATGAAGAGACTCTTTAAATATTTTCTGTAAGAGGAGGAAAAAATACAAGATTTTCAATAAAGAAACTACATATCTGTACCTCACTTGGAGAATTTAACCTACCCAACCTTCATTTATACAGCATCACATTCAATATGATTCTGACTGTATATTTACAAGTAGTTCTCAGTTATTAATCATGTCTCTTTATGGACACAACCTAACCTCATGCCTATGTATGAAAGAGAACTCCAATTGTCTTATAGAAAATAAGCAAATGCTTTGCACACATGCTGCAGGCATAATGCTAAGTCACCAATCTGCTTCCAGCAATTTTATTGCATGGATCTTTGTCTGCAGCTTGGCAAATCTCCCTTGTTTTATGGCATGTGGTGTTCTGGCATATAGTATTCACTCTTTTGCGGACACACTGTGAAATCTTTCAATAGTTTCTCAGTAAAGATTTCTTTTACTATAGATCTAATAAAAGTGACTCATTTACATAAATGCTATTTTGTTGCCAAGGGTAAAATTCCCACTCTGTTTCCCTTACTGTGTGTGTGATGGGCTATCTTAAATGATGTTGCATATGCAGAAATATACCCAAGTTTTGGAATGGACATCAAGATCCCAGTGATATTATTGTTTGAAAAAAGACCTTGGGATGAATATTACTCAGGACTCAGAGGCTTAGCATGTGGTCACTAAGAAATCCATTGTTGATCCACTGCTCAAGACTGAGGCAATCATATGCAATGCAATCCACAAAGTGTTCAGAACTCAGTTGCATCATATGAGTATAATGCAACAGATAATATGCTGTAAGTGTGGGGGAAATACATAACCTTAGATTACCGTATAGTATGACTTTTTGGGGGTTACTATTGTGAGACTAAACCTTATGACACGTAGGTTCACTATGGAATTGATTTATTAGCACTCCTCTTTATTCAGACTTTCTTTAAATTCTCTGTGTGGAGACACACCTTTGGCAAACACTGTTTGTCTGTTCTCTAAGCCAAAGTGAAAAGAGATACTTCCTAAGCAATGGCTGTCAAAAGAATAAACTGAAAAAAAATGGAAACTCAAGTCAACGCTCTAAAGAGCCAGATCCTCAAGTAGACCTAGACTATTTTATCCCAACTAGAGATATGGCTTATGTTTTAGTAAGGTTACATACTGCATTAGATATTGTTATATGTGAGAAGTCAGAACAAAAAAGATTTCTATAGTCTGGTCAGTTCGGAACAGAGACCTTGTCTATATGTTTTTCTGTAAAATATCTAGCACACTTCTGGCACAAGAACTGAAATTAACACTCCTGTGAAGTGGGCAAAGACAAGGTCTGTGCACCATTTAAGTCTGAGTCCTTGCTTATCTGGGTGGTGCATTGGTCTCTTTCTGGATCTCTACACCACTGTTAAATTTTACCCTATATAAGTAAACATAATAAATATATAAATAAATAAAAATTAAATTGGTGCCCTATTAATTAATTAACTTGATGAAATTGCATCCTACTTATCCTCCACTTGTGGGTGAGTTATGTCAAAGTCTATAGATGAAGATTTATACACACACGCACACGCACACACACACATTTTAACACTCTCTCTATCTTTTGAAAGGCAAAGTCTGGTGATATAGTATTAGCTCACAGACATTAAACAACTGTGAAATGTCTACATTAGATGATCTATTATTTGCATTTTATAGCTGCACTGCGTAAGAATATTCCTATAAAATAAATGCATTTTATTTAGCATATGTTAAAATATTAATTATATAAATAAATACAATGTCCTCTTTAGCGGGCTGATGCTCCTCAATGGAAAATACATTCCCTTTGATTGATTGCTACTGCAAGGCTTGATTCCAAGTCTTCATCCTCTGCCTCCACTCTGAACTCCCTTCTTTTAAATTCTGGTGATGTTAAAGTTATTAGCATGATGCTGACAGTGATGCTGACATGTAGTGTTTAAAACAAAAGTTTTTGAATTATTAACGAAATTACAAGGGCAGAATCAGATGATTCGGTGGAAGCTGGGAATCTTAAAAAGACCAGTAGCTGATACGAAATTTTAATGAGGTCCAGAGTATCACTGAAATGCACCATTTCATTTGCCATTAACCTTTTTGATGTGCTGCTCTGAGGTCTTTATTGTCTTCAGACAGGTGCCCTTTAATGACAAAAACAGGTGACTGTTCCATTTAAGTGAATATGCTTAACAGAAACATGGCAGTGGAGTGAAAAACTTTGGGGGAGGGGTAAATATGAAGGAATATAGAAGGTTTGCAGATCACTGAGGACAGAAGGTTGGACTCCTTGGCAGAACTGCTTGTGGAGTAGAATAAATTGCTTGAAATTAAAGATAACAAAGGGACTAATGATCTATTTCTGGGAGAGACTGAGCATTCTCAGCTCCTACAGTTCCCTATAAAAACCATGTCTGACAATAATGTAGGCGAGAACATGATGTGGTCAAGTGACCTCAAAGTTGGGTGCTGACAGGTCCTGAATTCTAACTCTTGCTTTGTTCTTGCCTGTCTGTGATCCTTGGGCGAGTCATTAAGTCCCAGATAATCAATGTATTTTCAGCATGTGACTCCTTTAAAGCATGTAAGAAGTCCTATTTGTCACATTTCACTTCACTGGCTTTAGTGAGACTAAGAGAGAGATGGTGGATGTTCCCTCCATTGTAAGGGAGTCTCAACTACTCCACATAAAGGCCAGATGCTCACCACCATGTGTATGTGCAGCCATCAGTCCCAGAGGCAGCTGTTCTCACTGCTTAATATTTGACATCAACAAGGCTGCCCTAATCTCATATTGGTCTATCTCCAAACTTCCATAGAATCTCATTTTGTATTCATTCTGTTTCTGTTTAGGACACTGGCTCCCAAGTCTTTTTGGTGGAGCCCCTTAGGAGGAATTGCTGCATGGGCATGCCTTCCCTTATCCCTTCCCACCATCTCCTGACACATTTGCCACCATCTGTCTTATTCTGTCCTTTTTCTCTCTTGATTCTTTTTTATTGTTTTTTCTTTTTTCTTCTTTCTTCCTTTTCACCCCATTGTCCTTTATTGCACATTATTATTTAATGGCACAGTCTTCCCCCAATGCTCTTGGAAGATTATTTCACAGTCAACTACTGAGAAACTTGTTCAACCTACACTTTTATTTTCTCAGTTTCATTCTATAACTCCATGTTACATCACCTTGGGCCACCATAAACACTAGCTCGCTTTCCTTAACTTTTACACCTTTCATCTTCTTTTAGATGGGATCGGGGACCTTAATTACTCAAAAAAAGGACAGAATCATTAAATCGATATTTTTTTAGAGCAGAGGTTATTCAGAGGGAATCTCAGTTGTTACACATAGATTAGTTGTCAGATGGAATCAATGATCAAAAAGCAGCAATAGGAACAATTAGTAAAAAAACCACAAGTGTGCAGTAGAGTTAGGTGCAGTATTTGGAAGAGAACAAATTATTGTGGAGAATAAGTATTAACTCCAGGGAAGCAATCAAAAAAAGATGTGCTTTCTGCCTTTCTCATTTCTTAAAACCTTATATGCCCCTATGTGATAATAATTGCTGACTTAATTGCTTGGAGTTTCAGTGTCTAACTGAGGTCAGAACTTGTGTGCTTTGTATTAGTTTATTTATGGAATGATTTGAAAGGTCTTTGTGAAGGTGATTTTTCCAGACTCGTTAAATATTTAAAAATGAAGAGATTTAGAAAGTTGGCTACATTTCTATGAGCACAGAATCAAATAATTTACTACTTAAGGACCAGAAGTCAATTAAAGTAATAGAAGAAGGGAAACTACTAAACAAATCAAGGTTAAGAGGCACTATATATTAGTGAAGGACTAGATAGGTGACAATTATTAATGGGCATTGGCTCTGTTTGGTCAGTGATTATAAACCAAGCCATACAAAATAATCTCAATAAAAATAAATGACCAGCTGTCAAACATGAATGGGTTGATGGAGAATCTGGTAAACCCTCAGACCATGAGGACACCCATCACAATGCTTACTGTATGTGCTTTAATTCAGTAGACACTTACATTAATATTACTTGCCAGAAATTTCTGACTCCATTCAGGAATCTTTCCATAACACATTGAAAGCTGTTAGCTGCTTTACAAGAACATGCATATATTTTATACTATTGAAAGCTGTTAGCTGCTTTACAAGAACATGCATATATTTTATACTATTGTTGCAGACTATGAATATTAAATAGGTCACCTGGAACATTTTGGAGGAGACTCAACAGTTTCAAAAATGGTGAACATTTATGATATATGTATATATGAATGAAATGTCTATGGTTGGATTAACAATAGGAGGAACAATAGTCCTGTGCTTTTGTCTCCAGCTCCTGGAGTCGTGATTATATCAGACTAAGCTTTCATTTAGAAAAATAACATTTCTAGCCCACATGGCTGCAAAGAAAAGCTTCAAAAAGTGAAACCATGCTGCCTGTGACATCTGTTTGAGTCTGTAAACCATCTTCAACTGAGGAAGGCACAATGGCTTTTAGAACCAGGGAAGAATCCACACCCATGATCAAGAGCAAACAGGGCCAGCTGCAGCTCTAGGGATACCACTGTGCTGTTGCTTGTGGGGCCATGCTGTCTCTCCTGCCACTGGCCCATGCTATGCTGAGGTAATGATGGTGGGAACCCACACAATCTTCTGTTTGAGTGAGTGAGGGATCTGTCTTCACTCCTGAACTGAACCCAGCTAGCTTGAAAGGCAGGGAGCACTGGTGTGATAGGGAGAGAATCTCCAGCCTGCCCAAAAAAGGAGCAGTTGCAAGCCACTTACAAATTTAGCATATGGATATTGTGTGGATATATGCCAAAATCTTCCAAAGCAGGGATGGGGGTAGAGCTGGGCAGAAGGCAGTGAAGGGTGGGAGTCTTGGGGTTCAGATTTCTTTAATCCATTTCTGAGGACTTGCTTTTTATGAAGAGAACCTTTTGATAATGTTAGCTATGTAAGTGGCAACAAAACAAATGCTTTTAATGCCTGTTTAAAATTGAATATGTTTAGGTATGTCATTTTTTAATAATAACTGAATGTGCTTAATATACTGTATAGCTATCCAGACAAGGCAACTTATTAAAAGATGCACTCAGAATTAATGCTTCTCAGTAGGTAAATTCAGGCCCATTCCTGATTAAAAAGATGGGCAATACAAGCCTTCCCTTCCCCATATCTCCTTTCATCTCATTTTCTACTTGGGCTCCAAATGACAATAAATTTACTGGTGCTCACATAATGAAAGTGAAAATGCACCTATATGCACGTGTCAAAGATTCTAATATTTGCATGCAGGCTTAACATGTTTATATCTTGGTTTGCACACATGCTAAAATTTGCACCAACCAATGTCAATAAAGAGGCATGTTTTCCTGTAGACTTTAAATTATTTACGGTGTTTGTACAGGTCTTTGCACCTGCTTGCTGCAGTCACAAGTGCATGGACAAGTACAGTATATCCACATGGTAAAGGAAGCTGGGCCTTTGAAAATGTACACCTGAAACAGAGAAACTGGAAATTGAGGAGAAAAAGCAAAAGCCAAGACGTTAAACATTAGGTTTCTAAATGCATATTTAGTTGACTAAATGAATGGCCTGATTTTCACAAGTGCTAAAAAAACATCATTTTCCACTGACTTTAGAGGGGGAGAAAGAGGAAACATCATTATCCAGTCATTCCCAATCCCTCTAAATCCCAGTATAGGTGTCAGCTCTCTTAGCTTTATATCTGCAGAGGCTCAGACCTGGTCTACACTACGCGTTTAAACCAATTACAGCAGCGTTAAACCGATTTAACGCTGTACCCATCCACACAACAAGGCCCTTTATATCGATATAAAGGGCTCTTTAAATCAGTTTCTGTACTCCTCCCTGAGAGGAGTAGCGCTAAAATCGGTATTACCATATCGGATTAGGGTTAGTGTGGCCGCAAATCGACGGTATTGGCCTCCGGGCGGTATCCCACAGTGCTCTACTGTGACTGCTCTGGACAGCAATCTGAACTCGGATGCAGTGGCCAGGTAGACAGGAAAAGCCCCGCGAACTTTTGAATTTCATTTCCTGTTTGCCCAGCGTGGAGCTCTGATCAGCACGGGTTGCGATGCAGTCCCAAATCCAAAAGAGCTCCAGCATGGACTGTACGGGAGATACTGGATCTGACCACTGTATGGGGAGACAAATCTGCTCTATCAGAGCTCCGTTACAGAAGACGAAATGCCAAACCATTTGAAAAAAATCTCCAGGCTATGATACAGAGTCCACAGCACAGTGCTGCCTGACATGCATAATGGAAAGCCAAAGAATCAAATGGACGCTCATGGAGGGAGGGAGGGGGTACTGAGGACTCCAGCTATTCCACAGTCCCTGCAGTCGCCGAAAATCATTTGCATTCTTGGCTGAGCTCCTAATGCCTGTAGGGTCAGAGACATTGTCCGGGGTGGTTCAGGGTCTATCTCCTCAATTTAACCCCCCTCCCCCTCTGTGATAGAAAGGGGGAAAAAATTGTTTCTTCACTTTTTTATATGTCACCCTATGTATACTGCATGCTGCTGGTACACACGGTGCTGCAGCAGTAAACAGTAGCATCCTCTCTCCACCCTTCCCCTGTGGCAGACGGTATAGTGCAGAAGGACTGATAGCTGTCCTCGTCATGAGCCCGTGAGTGCTCCTGGCTGGCCTCAGGTGGGGCGCCTGGGTAAAAATAGGAATGATTCCTGGTCATTCCCAGTAGATGGTACAGAACGGCTGGTAACCATCCTCATCATAGCAACTGGAGGCTGAGCTCCATCAGCCCCCTCCCTTTCATGTGTAAAGAAAAGATTCTGTACTGCCTGGACTATCATAGCAGCGGGGTGCTGAGCTCCTCTTCCCCACACTGCTTAATTTCCTGCCTGGACTGTCATAGCAGCTGGAGGCTGCCTCCCCCTCATTTTATCTCACTAACAAGTCACTGTTTCTTATTCCTGCATTCTTTATTACTTCATCACACAAATGGGGGGGACACTGCCATGGTAGCCCAGGAAGGTTGGGGGAGGAGGGAAGCAACAGGTGGAGTTGTTGCAGGGGCACCCCCCATGAATGGTATGCAGCTCATCATTTATGCGGGATCTGATGCAGAGCGGCTGTGCTCTCTGGTTCTCTGTTACACTGGTTCTCTAGTACACTAGTACACTTGTCCCATATTCTAGGCAGGACTGACTCTATTTTTAGATACTATAAAGGAGGGATTGACTCGGGGAGTCATTCCCATTTTTGTCTTTGCGCCCCCGGCCGACCTCAGCCAGGGGCACCCATGACAGCAGCAGACGGTACAGAATGACAGATAACCGTCATCTCATTGCCAATTTACAATGGCACAACAGACGGTACAGAACAACTGATAACCGTCTCTGCTATCATGCAAAGGCAAATGAATGCTGCTGTGTAGCACTGCAGTATCGCGTCTGTTAGCAACATCCAGTAGATATACGGTGACAGTAAAAAAAAGCTTAAAGGGCTCCATGGTTGCCATGCTATGGCATCTCCCAGGGCAATCCAGGGAAAAAGGGCGCGAAATGGTTGTCTGCCGTTGCTTTCCCGGAGGAAGGAATGACTGACGACATTTACCCAGAACCACCCGCGACAATGATTTTTGCCCCTTCAGGCACTGGGATCTCAACCCAGAATTCCAAAGGGCGGGGGAGACTGCGGGAACTATGGGGTAGCTATGGAATAGCTACCCACAGTGCAATGCTCCAGAAATCGACGCTAGCCTCGGACCATGGATGCACACTGCCGAATTAATGTGCTTAGTGTGGCCGCGTGCACTCGACTTTATACAATCTGTTATACAAAACCAGTTTATGTAAAAATCGGAATAATCCCGTAGTGTAGACGTACCCTCACAGACTTTAAGGTCAGAAGGGACCATTATGATCATCTAGTCTGACCTCCTGCACAACGCAAGCCACAGAATCTCACCCACCCACTCCTGTAACAAACCCCTAACCTATGTCTGAGTTACTGAAGTCCTCAAATTGTGGTTTAAAGACCTCAAAGTGCAGAGAATCCTCCAGCAAGTGACCCATGCCCCATGCTGGAGAGGAAAGTGAAAAACCTCCAGGAACTCTGTCAATCTGCCATGGAGGAAAATTCCTTCCCAACCCCAAATATGGCAATCAGCTAAACCCTGAGTACGTGGGCAAGACTCACCAGCCAGCACCCAGGAAAGAATTCTCTGTAGTAACTCAGATCCCACCCCATGTAACATCTCATCACAGACCACTGGGTATATTTACTGCTAATAATCAAAGATCAATTAATTGCCAGAATTCAGCTATCCTATCATACCATCTCCTCCATAAACTTATCAAGCTTAGTCTTGAGGCCAGATATGTCTTTTGCCCCCACTACACTCTTGGAAGGCTATTCCAGAACTTCACTCCTCTAATGGTTAGAAACCTTCGTCTAATTTCAAGTCTAAACTTCCTGATGGCCATTGTATATCCATTTGGTCTTGTGTCCACATTGGTACTGAGCTCTTCCTCCCTGATATTTATCCCTGTGATATATTTATAAAGAGCAATCATATCTCTCCTCAGCCTTCTTTTGGTTAGGCTAATCAAGCCAAGCTGTTTGAGTCTCCTTTCATAATACAGTTTTCCATTCCTTTGATCATCCTAGTAGTCCTACCTGTTCCAGTTAGAATTAATCCTTCTTAAACATGGGAGACTAGAACTACACACAGTATTCCAAATGAGGTCTCACCAGTGCTGCTCCTTGCTGGGGGGTATCCCAAGCAGGTTAGAGGAGGTTTGCATTTCCCTTGTACCTCATGAATGAAGTGGATAAGGACACAGAGTCAGCCCCATAAATTTATTTTGTTTATATACATTTATCTTGAAAAAACAAATATTTTGGGGTGAGGTTTCAGGGTTTGTTTGTTTGCTCACTTGCTTGTTTCTTCCCATTTTAGAATATTTTTGCTCCACTTTTCAGAAGTTTCAGAGAAGACAAAGGACTCTCTGAAAAGTTGTAGTACTTTAGAACTTAAAACTTGTGGTGGTATATCAAGTCCTTGGCAGGAGCGGCGTAAGGGTTTTTGCCGGTCCCACGGCTCTGGTGGACCTGCCACAGGAGTGCCTGCGGATGCTCCACTGGAGCCGCGGGACCAGCGGACCTTCCGCAGGCACGCCGGCTGCAGGTTCACTGGAGCAGTCTGCCACTCTTCCAAATCTTGGCGCCCTAGGGGACCGCCTAGGTCACCTAAATGGAAGCGCCGGCCCTGGTCCTTGGAGATATTTCTGCATGGTAGAGAGAGCATTAAAAAGTTAAGAAAACAGTAAGAGGAAGAGAAAGATGAGCAAGAGTTAATAGGAGCTCAAAATATGGTACACAATATACTGTTTGAATTGCTTCCCTATTTATAGCATCTTTAAAGTATGAAGTTCCCATGTCTGACAGAGAGAGAAAGCACAAGAAAATCAATAGCTCATTACGAAAATGGTTGGGATGTCAGTTAGCTTCCCAAAGGAAGATTCTTTACAAAAGATCTGTAAAGGAAAGCTTCCCCTGTCACCATTAACTGATGAAACCGAGGTAACTGCTAGCAAAGCAGTAATGAAACCATGAGGGTCAAAGGATGAAAGTGTGTGAAAATAGATACTATCATTACTGGAGATGGGGAGTGAAAAAACGCACTAATTTTCTCTGCCTCCACTTTTCACAGTAAACTATATTTCTTTGTTGTTTTAAGAGAGAAGGAACTTCAACAATGCAGGGAAATGTAGCAGGTTGAAAGTGTGAAAAACTGTGGGTGCACTTGGCAAAATTTAATGTAAAAATGAATAACCAATAAAAATACAAACACTTAAAGAACATTTTCTTGCCATGTTTCTTCCAGAGAGCTAGAGCCAAATTCACCTCTGGCACAAGCAAATCTTTGTTGACTTCATTACAATTGTGCTTGTTTATGTCAGTGATGAATTTAACCCATAAAGTTTGGTCAATACCCTATGAAGTCAAGGAGAGCTCAAGAGTGGTGCTCAGTGGGCTTTAAATCAGACCCATAATGAGGAAAGCTATTCCTCATTCCAAAGCCCAGCATTGTGTGATCCAAAAACCCTAATAGGGAAACCCGCCCCCTTGACCCTACCTTACCCAAGGCCCCAGGCTTTTTGCTGAGAATAGAATAAGAGTAGGCCCAAAAGCCTTTAGCTAAGAGCAAGAGTTTTAACTTTTGCTAAACTTGTTTTTCTGTACAAAGGGCATGCTGAGGCAGAAAGATGTGGTCAGGGCCCCAAAAAGGGGAACTAGAATTGGATAAAGGGGAACCAGAATATCTGTTAAGTTACAACAGCTGAGCCTGCTGTCAGGACTACAGAAAAGGTGCTAGAACGGTCAAACCGCAGACTTGACTGGCAAAGACAATAACAGGAAAAGCCATAGATGGAGAATTAATTGGTCAGCTTGCTTATCATCAACATTATATTCCAAATAAGGCAAATAACATGTATAACAAGCGTGCTACATTTTGCGGTTTTAACCTTTATAAGCTTGGTAAAATTTGTAAAGGCCAGAGCAGCCGACCCTCTGCGTAGGCAACCGCTGTTTCTCCCTGTGTGCACACTTGTAATCAATAAAAGAGCCTTGGGCTGTCTGATCTAAAATCAACGGTGTGGTCGATTTTCCACAACAAACCCCTTAGTGCCAACTGGCATGAGAGTTACAGGAATGTCCTGATTTTGGTGTGTACATTCTGTTCCACCAAAGAATGTCACGTGAAGTATCAAATGAAAGCCAGGATCACGCTGGTCATTAATATTATTGTGAAATGTTTGTTCAGATATTATATAAAATCTACTGTAAATGAAGGTTTTATCAGACTTTTCTATCAAAACGTGACAGCTAGTAACTTTCACTCAACTTCTGATTTTATTATGAACATGCACCTCTCTCTCTCAGTGGTTCACCAAGTTTCAGAGAAACTCACTGAAATTTGGGGAATTTAGGTGTAGAATTCCAACTAGGACATTTTTGCCTTTTTGAGCATATCATTTTGCCCCCCCACCAGTAGCCAAATACCACTTTAAAGGATTATTCATCAGAAGACATTGGATAGCAGATCACTGAGCTATCTGGATAAAATGGGGAAAGTCAGAATGGGTAAGATAATTGCTTTTGAAAATAGACTTTAGATGTAAGATGGGATCTTGCATGATGAGAGCTCCATCCTGTCAAACTCCAAATTCAAAACAGAATTTAACGGGTGTAAACCTGTGGGAACTGAAACAAAGATCCACTGAACCTACACCAGTCAGAAGCTCTGGTATGATCTCTCATTGTATGGATGCAAATTATAGTAATACAAGAAATGCAAAATGTTTACACTGGAATTATAGTTGAATGTTCAAGAGCTCAACTGCTACAGTGATGAGCATGGTATAAGAATCAATGTAGAACAGAACAGAAACTGTACCACAAAAAAAGCCACTTTATTTCTTCCTATGAGCCCCAACATTATTTGGTGTTGGGTCTTTGTTCAAACTGGTTCTCAGGTGATGCCAGAAGTGTGGGTGCCTGTAGCTCATGACCAGTAGTCAACACAGTAGAAGCTGGGGTTGGAGGGAAAGGAAATGGAGTAAATGAGCTAAGATCAAACATGCAAAGGAGGATGAAACAGAAGGATGTGGGCAGGCTAAAATGTTGTGGGGAGCTGAAGCTCACCTGCGGGAAGTCAGGTCACTGGTTTTCACATGGCAAGAAAACCAAGAGGTAGAAAGATGAAAATTGATGTGGAGATGGTTGGATAATCAGAGGAAGACTGAACCTGGGACAGTTACAGTATGTGGGTGGGTGGTGGGTCCAAGAAACTGGTGCCCAATTCCCTATATGATTCTTCTATGATGGTTGCCATCTTGACCAATGCCAGGGTTCAACAGTGGATCTCCACAACTAACAGTGTTAATTTCTTCAGCTTCAGCTAAAGACACAGCTCTATTTAGCCACTGCTGTAACAGACTCATATTATCTGTAGATCAGGCACAGCGGGTGACTGTAACCCACACCGTCAGTGGGTTATAGTTGTACTTTGTCTAAAAATGTATACGACTAGCTCTGACCTTTATTATACATTGAGGCCTGGTCTACACTACAGGTTTAGGTCGAATTTAGCAGCATTAAATTGAATTAACCCTGCATCCATCCACACAATGAAGCCATTTTTGTTGACATAAAGGGCTCTTAAAATCGATTTCTGTACTCCTCCCCAAGGAGGGGATTAGCGCTGAAATCGACATTGCCAGTTCGAATTAGGGTTAGTGTGGATGCAATTTGATGGTATTGGCCTCCGGGAGCTATACCACAGTGCACAATTGTGACAACTCTGGACAGCAATCTGAACTTGGATGCATTGGCCAGGTAGACAGGAAAAGCCCCGCGAATATTTGAATTTTATTTCCTGTTTGCCCAGCGTGGAGAGCTGATCAGCACAGGTAACCATGCAGAGCTCATCATCACAGGTGATCATGCAGTCCCAGAATCGAAAAAGAGCTTCAACATGGACCATATGGGAGGATCTGATTGCTGTATGGGGAGACGAATCCGTGCTATCAGAACTCAGTTTCAAAAGACGGAATGCCAAAACATTTGAAAAAAATCTCCAAGGCCATAATGGACAGAGACCACAACAGGGACTCAACTCAGTGCCACGTGAAACTTAAGGAACTGAGACAAGCATACCAGAAAGCCAAAGAATCAAATGGATGCTCCGGGACAGAGCCACAGACATGGCCCTTCTACGCTGAGCTGAAGGCAATTGGGGAGAGGGGACACCACCACTACCCCACCCCTGTCCGTGGACTCCGATGATGGGATACTCTGAGTAGCCATGCCTGAGGACTTTGCGGACAGGGAAGATGATGATGAGGAGGAGGACGCTGAGGTTGAGGAGATCACACAGCACACCATTCTCCCCAACAGTCAGGATCTTTTTCTCACCCTGACTGAAATACCCTCCCAACCCTCCCAAGGCAGTACCCCGGACCTTGAAGCAGTAGAAGAGACCTCTGGTGAGTGTACCTTTATAAATATAAAATATGGTTTAAAAGCAAGCATTTTTTAATAATTAATTTGCCCTGAGGACTTGAGATGTATTCATGGCCAGTACAGGTACTGGAACAGTCTGTTAATGTGCCTGGGGATGGAATGGAAATCCTCCAGTGACATCTCCATGAAGTTCTCCTGCAGGTACTCTTTGCAGAAGGTTTCTGGGGAGAGCAGCCATATTCCATCCTCCATGGTAGGACACTTTACCACACCATGCTAGTAGCAAGTAATCTGGTATCATCACATGACAAAGCCTGGCAGCATATGGTCCCGGTGTTTGCTGGCATTCAAGCAACATCCCTTCTTTATATTTCTGTGTTATCCTCAGGCTGTTTGCCTGTGGCTGAAAAGTAATCCTCCCCACAGTTATCCAAGGGGGGTGGGCATTGGCGCTGAGCTGTTCTCGTTTGGCTAGCAGGGATCTTCCCTGATACCAGCCACGTGGTGTGGGGAGGGTTAAAGCAGTCATCCCACAGAAAAGGAATGCGGGGGGGGGGGTGTTAGTTTGGTTTCTGCTGCTGCACATTAACACAAAAATCGCAGCCCTAAATGGAAAACTCAACAGGCTTTGCTTGGTATGGGAAAAAAGGGAGCTACTGTTTTGAAGGTTGCAGAAGCCGAAAGACTATAGCTTACCATGGCCGCCTACGAGCCAAATTCTGTTGCCCGGTGTGTTTGATGTCTAAACACCAAATCCGCAGGCACTTGATATAAGATGCAAAAAATGACCTTGTACCAAAATCATATGTGCTATGTAATGTGAATAGTGTTGTTCACTGTGAAAGAGTATACCCATTGTTCTGTAAAATGTATCTTTTAAAATACTTCTCTCCCTTTTTTTCCTCCTGAAGCTGCAAATGTTTCAAGCCTCCCTCCTCTGTCCCAAAGGCTATCTCAGATAAGGTGGTGAAAAAAACGCACGTGCAATGAAATGTTCTCTGAGCTCATGCAGGCCACCCACACTGAAAGAGCTCAGCAGAAAGGGTGGAGGGACACAATAGCAGAGAACAGGTCAGCGGCCAGTGAACATGAGGAGAGGTAGTGGCAGGAAGATCAGAGGATGCATGAAGCAACTCTGCGGCTACTGCAGGAACAAACAGACATGATACGGTGTCTGGTGGAGGTTCAGGAATGTCAGCTGGAGAGACTGCCACTTCCTGTTTAACCGCTCTCCTTCCTCCCCATGTTCCATAGCCGCCTCCTCACCCAGATACCCAAGAACGCGGGGGAGGGGTAGGCTCCAGGCACCCAACCATTCCCTCCCCAATGGACAGAAGGTTGTCATTCAACAAGTATTGAAGTGGCCTCTTCCTTCCCTCCTATTCTCCCTCCCCACCCCACCTGGGCTACCATGTGAGTTATCTCCCTATTTTTTATAATCAATTAACAAAGAATACATGGTTTTTAAACAATAGTGACTTTATTTCCTATCTGTGATTGAAGGGGGGAGGGCGGTTTGCTGACAGGGAATTTTCGAGCCAACCAAGAGGGTGGGTTTTCATCAAGGAGAAACAAATAGAACTGTCACATGATACCTTGGCCAGTCATGAAACTGATTTTCAAAGCTTCTCTGATCCGCAGCACTTCCTGATGTGCTCTTCTAATCACCCTGGTGTCTGGCTGCATGTAATCGGCCACCCAGCGATTTGCCTCAACCTCCCACCCCACTATAAACATCTCCCCCTTACTCTCACAGAGATTGTGGAGCACACAGCAAGCAGCAATAACAATGGGGATATTGATTACACTGAGGTCTGAGTGAGTCACTAAACTGTGCCAGCGACCCTTCAAACGTCCAAAGACACACTCTATCACCATCTGCACTTGCTCAGCCTATAGTTGAACAGCTCCTTACTACTGTCCAGGGCTTCATGAGCCAGGGCATTAATGGGTAGGCTGGGTCCCCAAGGATAGCTATAGGCATTTCAACATCCCCAACAGTTATTTTCTGGCCTCGGAAGTAAATCCCTTCCTGCAGCCATTTAAACAGACCAGAGTTCCTGAAAATGCGAGCGTCATGAACCTTTCCCAGCCATCCCATGTTGATGTTGGTGAAACATCCCTTGCAAACCACCGGTGCTTGCAGCACCATTGAAAAGTACCCCTTGCGGTTTATGTACTGGCTGCCTTGGTGGTCTGGTCCCAAGATAGGGATATGCATTCCATCTATCACCCCACTACAGTTAGGGAATCCCATTGCAGCAAAGCCATCTACTATGACTTGCACATTTCCCAGAGTCACTACCTTTGATAGCAGCAGCTCAATGATTGCGTTGGCTACTTGCATGACAGCAACCCTCACGGTAGATTTGCCCATTCCAAATTGATTCCCAACTGACCAGTAGCTGTCTGGCATTGCACTCGCTTGTGAACTGTAAGGGCTGCTCTCATCTTGGTATTCTTGCGCTTCAGGGCAGGGGAAAGCAAGTCACAAAGTTCCATGAAAGTTCTCTTATGCATGCAAAAGTTTCGGAGCCACTGGGAATCATCCCAGACCCGAAACACTATGTGGTCCCACCAGTCTGTGCTTGTTTCCTGGGCTCAAAATCGGTGTTCCACGGCATGAACCTGCCCCATTAACACCACAATGTCCACATTGCCGGTGCCAGCACTTTGAGAGAAGTCTGTGTCCATGTCACGGAGTCCCCAGGCGATGCTCTGGAACTGCTCCCCACCAAGCCAGTCAGGACTTCAGGGAGCCTCCTCTCCCTTGGAGCAGACTTGTTCAGGGCAAGAAGCTCACACGGCTTCACCTCCTGGGTCTCTCCTTGGAGCATTCAGCATCCTCTGCCCCTCCGTGCGCTTCCCACAGCGAGTCCACCCCAGCGGAGTCCTGGGGAAGCCACCGGGTTCTGCACCCCCACTTTGCAGTCAGACGTGACTCTCAGCCAGCCAGTAAAACAGAGGTTTATTCGATGACAGGAACAGGGTCTAAAACAGAGCTTGTAGATACAGCGAAGCGGACCCCTCGGCTGGGTCCATTCTGAGGGGCAGTGAGCCAGACCCCCAGGTCTGCCCTCCACCCTTGACCCCAGCCAGCTCCAGACTAACAACCCCTCCCAGCCCCTCCTCTCTCCTCAGCCCCTTTCCTGGGCCAGGAGGTCACCTGATCCCTTTGTCTCCAACACCTTCAGCTGGCACCTTTGCAGGGGAGGGACCCAGGCCATCAGTTGCTAAGAGACAGAGTGTCAGGCATTTAGGTGCACTGGCCCTTTGCTCTGCCAGATACTTAAGAACTGCCTAGGGTACACTGAGGCACCAACACAGTATTCAGAGAAAACATTAAGAACTTTCCCAGTTCGTCACAGTCCATGTCCTCATCACTCTCGTCACTGCACTGCCGTCGCCTCCTCACCTGGTTCTGCATAAACTGCACAATAATGCGTGAGGTGTTTACAGTGCTCATAACTGCTGCGATGAGCTGAACAGGCTCCGTGCTTGCCATGCTATGGCATCTGTTTGGAAAAAAGGCGCGAAACGATTGTCTGCAGTTGTTCTCATGGAGGGAGGGGCAACTGACAACTGTAGCCATCCCACACTTCCCACAGTCTCCACCAACCATTTGAATTCTGGGTTGAGCTCCCAATGCCTGGTGCGTCAAAAACATTTTCGCGGGTGGTTCTGGGTACATGTCGTCAGCACCCCTCCACCCCATCCCTTGAAAACAACAGGAAAAAATTGTTTCTCACCTTTCTTCACTGTCACCGTATGTCTACTGGATGCTGCTGGCAGACATGGTCCTGCAGTGCTACACAGCAGCATCCTCTTGCCTTCTCTTGCGGATGGCAGATGGTGCAGTATGATTGGTATCCGTTATTGTCGTCCCGTGGATGCTCCTGGCTGGCCTCGATGAGGTCAGTCAGGGGCGCCTGGAAAATAAAGAGAATGACTTCAGGTCATTCTCTCTTTAAGTTCTGTGTAATGGAGATTCAGTCCTGCCTGGAATATCATGCCAGCTGGAGGCTTCTGCCTCAGGCTGCTCTCGTAGTCGGCAGCACTGTGAAGTCACACCTACCTCTGCCTACCCCTTGCTCCCAGGGCTCATGAAGCCTGGACAGTAGTAAGGAGCAGTCCAACTATAGGCTGAGTGAGTGCAGAATGGTGGTTCACTCTACTTCCCTGTAAGCCAACCGCCCTCCCCTCCCCTTTTTGATCTCCATTTGCAGAGGCAATAAAGTTGTTTCAAATTCATGCATTCTTTATTACTTCATCACACAAATGGGGGGATAACTGCCAAGGTAACCTAGGAGGGGTGGGGAGGAAGGAAGCAATGGGTGTGGTTGTTGTACGGGCACCCCCTAGAATGGCATGCAGCTCATCATTTCTGCAGGATGTCTGGGGTCTGACCCGGAGTGGCCGCTTGTATCTGTGGTCCTTTAGTAGGCTTGCCTGATATTCTAGGCAGCATTGAATCTCCATTAGACAAAACTTAAAGAAGAGAATGACCTGGGGGGTTATTCCTATTTTTGTCCAGGCGCCCCAACTGACCTCATGGAGGCCAACCAGGAGCACCCATGACAGCAGCAGATAGTACAGTATGACTGGAAACCATCTTTGCTAACTTGCAGAGGCAAGGAGATACTGCTGTGTAGAGCTGCAGTACTGCGTCTGTCAGCAATATCCAGTAGACATACGGTGATAGTGAAAAAAGGTTGAACGGGCTCCATGGTTGCCATGCTATGGCGTCTGCTCGGGCAATCCAGGGAAAAGGGCGCAAAATGATTGTCTGCCATTGCTTTCACAGAGGGAGGGTTGACTGATGACATTTACCCACAACCACCCGTGACAAATTTTTGGCCTCATCAGGCATTGGGAGCTCAACCCAGAATTCCAATGGGCAGCAGAGACTACGGAAACTGTAAGATAGCTACCACAGTGCACCGCTCTGAAAGTCAACGCGTGCCATGGTACTATGGACACACTCCAGTGAATTAATGTGCTTAGTGTGGACGCGTGCAGTCGACTTTATACAATCTGTTCCCCAAAATTGACTTCTATAAAATTGGAGTAATTTTGTAGTGTAGACATACCCTAAGAAAGATTGTGCCATACATTTAGGTTTCATAGCATTGAAATCTATGCTGACTAAAGCACCTGTTAATGTGACTGTATATTCCTAGTACACCAAGAGGAGGAGAGAAAAGTCACTGATTCAAAATGAAGTTCAGGAAATAAATTAAAGGAAATAAAGGGATTGGGGCAAAGTAGTTTACTTAAGGGAAGACCTGATGAGACAGCAAATTTCCTAAAGAGAAAATTCTCTTACTGAGCTGTGAAAAATGAAGACATAAAGGCTAAGATGTAAAGAGCG
The DNA here is from genome assembly GCF_007399415.2 of Gopherus evgoodei. Lineage (NCBI taxonomy): Eukaryota > Metazoa > Chordata > Testudines > Testudinidae > Gopherus > Gopherus evgoodei. Next base: position 201,054,419 of record NC_044323.1, read on the forward strand.
TTACACATTTTTTTGCTAGTGCAAACATAACGTTAACCATAGAGTGTAAGAGAAGATACTGACTATAGAAGAATCTGGGAAAACTGATATCACCCACGTCTAGTAAGATGTTGGCCTAGACCCAGATTTGCTGGACACATGAAGAGAGGTTAAAAATAATACTCGGTCAAAGTTTTTCAATTAAAAGTTTATTCACTGGAAAACATTTTTGTATAAAACGATTTTCATCTAAATTTTTCATATCTCCATTTTAAAACCCCAAAAGTCAAAACAAAACAAAACAAAAATAGTTTTCAGTTGCTGAGTGCCCAAAAGATTTCAGTTTTTGGCAACTGGTAAATTTTGGTTTTTGGTTACTAAAAAGAGGAAATGGTACTGGGACCAGATTAATTAGGTGAGTAGCTGACAGCAACCTTCCACCAGGTGGAGCAGATTACAATGGCACTAAGAATAGAGTTTCTGTGGGAGACTGGCCTGACAGAAGACAGGTCATTTTGTTCTTTGCAGGTGTAGACTTGATTTTTGAGTGATATTGTTCCAGGGATGGACCTTATTTAGTATTTGCAGGGAATACTGGGATTGGTAATGTGATGCTGGCATACCAGATCCAGCTAATGCCAAGACCCTGGGCATCATGGAACAATGCATAGCTGGAAACCAGTCTGGCTCACCTGTTAGTATAATTAAAATAGATATTCATGTTATAAAAACGTATTTAGTGTTTAGACTTTATGAAATGTGTATAGTATGCTGCATGTAATAAGCCTACATATAATAGCTGTATCCAGTGCTACAAGGTAATATTTAAGTGTTTGCTCTATAACTGTAAAATGTTTGTTCTAAAAGTCTGTAACTCACCAAAGAGTGCGAGGGGTGGTAGGGGTGGGAACTGCAACTAATGCAAAATGCTGGATTCCTAGAGAAGCTGTTATCTCCAGCCAATCAGGAAGGACTATTGAACACAAATAGGCTATTGTGGAACAAAGATTTTGTTGATTGTGCCACCCACTCACCCATGAAGAAGTTATGTGCAGAAGCATTCATCCAATCAACTTGGACTCTAGGAAGACAGGGAATTTTTATGTTGTTTGGACTCTAATGGGCAAAGATTCCTAAATGTAAGCAACCAATCTCCAAGCTGCTTGGCTTGGGCTAGCCCCAAAGGGCATTAAAGCTTGCCTATTATAGACGCTTCTATTACCTTTTGAACTTAAAATTGTATCTTATTTGTGTGTGTGTGCTTACCAGCTTTAACCTTGTAAATAATTATCTTATTTCTTTTTCCTAGTTGATAAACCTTTAGTTAGTTTGTTAGAGGACTGTCTACAAGCATTGTTGTTGGTGGGAGATTTAAGGTGCAAATTGACCTGGTGTAAGTGACTGATCGTTTTGGTCTGGGAGTAGCCTAAATATTTTGTGAATCTTGATGTAAAGTGACCATCTATCAGAGAATCAAGCTTGTCTGGTTGGCAAAATAGATCAGAATATCCAAGGGGACTGTTTGTGACTCTATGATATGTCTGTATAGTGCCTGAGGTGTTTATATTTGTTGGTTGAATCTAGGTATAGCACTCACAACCAGTTTAGGGTTTGTGCACTGTTTCTAAACAGTCTGCCCTGTGACTGCTTTTCTCTTTCATGAGCCACTCCAGACAGCCTGACATTTGGCATAGTCTTGGCAGGACTCACATGCCACAGGTCGATTAGATTTATAGATCATAATCCAGAGTTGTTAAAATTTTAAACTTGATATTGAGAGTTTTTAAATGTCAAAGAATAGACCCAAAGAGTGAACCACAGTCATATGATGGTCTTGAGACAAAAGACCTTGAGAAGCTATGTAAGGAGAGGAGAATATTTTTTAAAAAGAAACCTCCTGAACGTAGATCATCACAGGAACATTGAAAACTAAAGATACTTTACCAGGGCAATGAATGAATAGGATATGTTACTCCCTGATTTGTTATTCACATATAGATATGATCCCCAAGAATCTATTGGCTTTGCTCCCTTTGAGCTCCTCTATTGAAGACATGTGATTTGAATCAAGGCTCTTGTGAGGATAGTACAGAAGAGATAGGTCAACCTGTAGGGGAGTATGTCACTTGCTTTAATAAGTCAGGTGGTTCAAAAAGTTTGATATGAGAGACATACTGAAGAAAGATTTTTTGACATAGACGATTTGGTGTTAGTTTTGATTCCAGCAAGGAAGAACAAAATGCAAGATTGTTGAGAAGGACCTTTTGAGGTCACAGAGTGAATGAGATCACTTATGCTATATGAAAGCCCCATGTACATGTCAGTAACTGAAAGCTTACCATGAACGGGAGATGGCAGTGAATATGCTTTGTTGTACTGATGAGGGAATGTTTACTGCCCCCTTAATTGCTTCACTCAGGGAACATAAATAAGGGGTTTACACTTTTTACTTGGCTGGTGAACTCTAAGTATAGAATTCACAACTGGTTTGGAGTTAGTGCCCTGCCCTGAGGTTGGTATTCTTCCTTATGACCCTCTCCGAACAATGGTATATCTGGTTCCCTCCTGTTCTCTGCCTGCAGTACACAATAGTTTAGTCTCCTGAGGGCTAAATCTGGTTGTTTGGCCTGGAGTGTATTGGATGGCTTATAGCGGCCTATGGTATGCAGAAGGTCAGACTGGATGATCTGGAGATCCCTTTTGACCTTAAATCTCTGACAATAGACAGAATGAGCTGCACTTGATGAGATTTTGCCAGATAGTCTCCAGATATGTTACTTAATAAAGTTGTCATCTAGTTGAATCACATTCCCGGTGCCTGTCTTTCTTTCTGCTGTTCCCAAGACAATGTCACCTCACAGCCTCAGGAACTTTATCTGGGCCAGCAAAGAAAAGAAAACGCTTAGTCCCTTTTCAGGAGTAGACCCCAGGCACACCCCTCAGCCTCCTTAAGGAGGAGAGCTCTGGGATGATTGGCAGGTCACAGGGCTCTTGGCTCCCACATAAGTAACGGAAGGGTTTATAAGCTCTTCTTCCAGTCATGGGGGCTATTTTTTTGGAACAAAAAGCTATCCCTCTCCCCTCCCTTGAGATTAGAGTAGCAGTGAGAAACTGGCCTGAAAAGTTTATAATCTAAATACATTGAGGGTGGGAGAGGAAACAGGAGGGAGAAGTGAAGGGACTAATGAAAGGTCATGCCGCAGGTAAGTGTTTGAGCCAGAAATAGAACACAGTTTTCCTAACTCATAGTTCAGTGCCCTATCCACTGGGTATGCTTCCTCCTGAGTTTATTAAAATTTTTACAGTGGTGCACATGAGAGGAGAATCTTGCCTAATAATGTCACTTGCTCCAGGAACAACAAAGATAAGAAGAATGAAAACAAGTAGACCACTGACACTGTTAGACCTGGATCCATAACTTGTTTTCAGTCTGTGCATGAGTTGACTGCAACTGTAATGTCAAAATTAAACAAACATCAATAGGGAACAAGAAGATGGGAGTGAGTTATTTAATGATTTTTAATTAATTTTAATTGCTGACATTTTCAACGGTAGTTTAGCATCCTGAATTCTTCTCCTTACCCTTTCCTGATGACATTGGGATTTCTGCCAATTTTTTATTGCTTTGGGTTCCCCCGGTGCTTTTTAAAAATGAAGCGATTGAACAAGTGAAAAGTTTAAAAACTCGGGGGAACCCAAGTGACTACAGAGAAACAGACTAATAGTTTAAACCTTAACCCTTTATTTAGTCCAGGTGGTGGAAATGGGTTGATACATCAGCTGGAAGCTGCAATCTATTTTGCAGGATTTGTGTAGACGTATTATATAACGTAGCTCCAACTGCATGGAGAACTGTATGCAAATGCTATCTAGAAAGACTTAAGAACCATTAGGATTAACTAAAAGAAACAGTTTTTCTAACATAAACAGTTTTTTGCTGGTTGCTGGGTTGTTGGGGTATTTTTTATTTATTTATTTATTTATTGGTCAAAAGGGGCACACATTTTAAGGTAAATCTTATTAGCCAAGATGGAAAAAAGATTCAATCCTGCAACAAGCAGCTGGCATATAACAGCATGTTTTTTTTTTACATATTATAATCCATTTATAGGTAGAGTCATTTTTAGATGAATATTTCTTAAGAAGCTGCTTGCAAACATTTTCACAACTCCCTGACGTTCTCAGCTGGATTGCTCCCAGACACTCTCATTGCCTTCAATGTGTTGATGCTGACCCAGGGCTGCTTTTGCCCTGAATCCGCAATGCATTAATTACTGACAATATTCTCACTACAGGTGCTTAATTTGACCAACACACTTTCAAAGTTAAGCACAGTATTTTATTTCAAGGGTGCTGTTGTTTTAAAAATATAATTGAAATGCTCCATCTATCCTGCATTAGTATGTGTGTTCTGTGCTAGATGTGTAGCTTCTTCACATCACTGATGGGCTGCTTGATGCCATCATTTTCATGATTGGTCACAATATGCTCATCAATTATGCTAGTAGGTATATTAGCCAGACTAGCCAGAAACTCTACAGATCTGCTAATTTCCTATCAAGATAGCCCATACTGCAACTGACCTCCAGGTCAAAAGCCCAGAATGCTTTCATTGTTGGTCAATGAAAATGCCAGTGTCTTATATTGGTGTTCCTGATAAGCTATGTTCATAGGAATTTAAATAAATAAATAAATAAATAATCATTGGCATTCCTATAACAGATCTACTTTGTATTTTAACAAACAGTTAAATATTTCTACAGAAGTTCTATATTTATAGAAAAGGGTCACATACTGTACGTAGATAAAAGCACAGCTCGATATTTATGAAGGCATGAGATTTTTATAAATATAGAAATTCAGTAATTATCACTGTTGTGCCATAGTAATAAGCACAGCTGGGGAATGCTGCTGCTGCTTCTGTTTTTTTGGCTGTGAACCTAAATTCAGACTTAGAAGTCCCTACTGTCTCATCTTCATCTTTGTACTGTGCTGTGGAAACAACCTAGGGACACCACAGCTAAATATACGGCTCCTTCTGCCAGCTAATGATCAGTGTCATGATCAAATGCCCTTTGAAGACAATGTAATAACTTCCACTGACTCTGGATCAGGCCCAACGCCTTCTGCTGAGTCATGTAATCAAGCCACCACGGGGGTTAAACAAAAAATAGGAACTGAAAACAGCAAGATTTTGGGAGCTGTCCAATGAACTAAAAATGATGTTTCACAGTTGAGTTATCAGAGAACTCAGCTTAGTGGTTGTTAGCTCATAGCTGTTAAGTATTACTTTTATTTATTTCTTGTTTAAAAAAGAAAGAAAAAAGGAGGAAAAACAACCATTAGAGTGTTTAAACTAATGTTCGGGGTGGAAATGAACAGTGATATTAACAATACAGTGACCAGCCTCCCAATAGTCAGATGATCAACATTATTTTGAAAATTAGACTGTAAATTTAGGCAGCTTGTTGTTAACATTCCAAACAGCTGCCTACTCATTAATCTGTGCAATTTTCACTCACACTCCACGTGAAGTTTATAGAGTTCACAATGGGGAAAATTGATGATAAATTGTCAAATGAAGCTACTGGACACAATAGGGAATGTATTATATAATTGTTTGTTTGTTTGTTTTTTAAACACAACTAAATGAAATTTTCTTTGTATTCCACTTGTGGACTTCCTGCATTAATATCAGGACAATAATTCTTTGATTTGTTTGTTCAGCACGTGTTGTACTACTTTGTTAGGGGCTGATTTGCATTTGCCTGTTCTGCAGATGTACAAAATGAGGCTGGGGCAAAGAATATCTCCCAGATATACCTTTTCTAAACTGACAAACCTGCCTTTTGAAGCTCAGAAGCTGCTTTCTCTTTGCAGCTTGACCACTGGAACACAAGATACCTCAAAAGTTGCCAGGAAGACTCTCCCACACTGCCTCTCTTCACTGGCCAGTGGTGGAGCTATTTGACTGTGCAAGTGCAGCAGGGAGTGTATTCTGCCCTGGGAGGCATTCTGCCCCTTTGCAATTTATCAAAGCATAACTGAATCCTAGATTAATATTGTTTAATTATTAAGCAATTTATAGCGATGCACCAGACCTCTGTCCCATATGCACTAGGAGGGAATAAAGAGTCCTGTGGCAGCTTATAGACTAACAGACGTTTTGTAGCATCAGCTTTTGTGGGTGAATACCCACTTCGTCAGATGCATGTAGTGGAAATTTCCAGCGGCAGTTATATATATGCAGGCAAGCTAGAGATAATGAGGTAGTTCTGAGCTCTGTGCCTTTATCCTCACACACAACTATTTCAAATTTGATGACAATATATATCTCCAGATCAGTGGCACAGCTATGGGCACCCGCATGGCCCCACAATATGCCAATATTTTTATGGCCGACCTGGAACTACGCTTCCTCAGCTCTCGTCCACTCATGCCCCTTCTCTACCTACGCTACATTGATGACATCTTCATCATCTGGACCCATGGGAAGGAGTTTCTGGAAAAATTCCACCACGATTTCAACAGCTTCCACCCTACCATCAATCTCAGCCTGGACCAATCTACACGGGAGGTCCACTTCCTAGACACCACGGTGTAAATAAGTGATGGTCACATTACCATCACCCTATACCAAAAACCTACCGACCGCTATGCCTACCTTCATGCCTCCAGCTTCCATCCCAGGCACATCACACGATCCATTGTCTATAGCCAAGCACTGAGGTACAACCGCATCTGCTCTAACCCCTCAGACAGAGACCAACACCTACAAAATCTCCACCAAGCATTCTCAAAACTACAATACCTGCCTCAGGAAATAAGGAAACAGATCAACAGAGCCAGACGTGTACCCAGAAGCCTCCTACTGCAAGACAAACCCAAGAAAGAAACCAACAGGACTCCACTGGCCATCACATACAGTCCCTAGCTAAAACCTCTCCAATGCATCATCAAGGACCTACAACCCATCCTGGACAATGATCCTACACTTTCACAGGCCTTGGGTGGCAGGCCAGTCCTCGCCCACAGGCAACCTGCCAACCTGAAACATATTCTCACCGGTAACTGCACACCGCACCATAGTAACTCTAGCTCAGGAACCAATCCATGCAACAAACCTTGATGCCAACTCTGCCCACATATCTGCACCAGTGACACCATCACAGGACCTAACCAGATCAGCCACACCATCACTGGTTCATTCACCTACACGTCCACCAATGTAATATATGCCATCATATGCCAGCAATGCCCCTCTGCTAGGTACATTGGCCAAACTGGACAGTCGCTACGGAAAAGGATAAACGGACACAAATCAGATATTAGGAATGGCAATATACAAAAACTTGTAGGAGAACACTTCAACCTCCCTGGCCACACTATAGCAGACCTTAAGGTGGCCATCCTGCAGCAAAAAAACTTCAGGACCAGACTTCAAAGAGAAACTGCTGAGCTTCAGTTCATCTGCAAATTTGACACCATGAGCTCAGGATTAAACAAAGACTGTGAATGGCTTGCCAATTACAGAACCAGTTTCTCCTCCCTTGGTTTTCACACCTCAACTGCTAGAACAGGGCCTCATCCTCCCTGATTGAACTACCTCATTATCTCTAGCTTGTCTGCATATATATATACCTGCCCCTGGAAATTTCCACTACATGCCTCTGACAAAGTGGGTATTTACCCATGAAAGCTCATGCTCCAAAACGTCTGTTATCTATAAGGTGCCAGAGGACCCTTTGCTGCTTTTACAGATCCAGACTAACACGGCTACCCCTCTGATACTAGGAGGGAATAGACACTTTCTGTACACTCCACACAATTCCCAAAATTGGAGCTCTGTAGGGAGTTGGGTCTGCAAGGTGTCAGAGACAGAACTTGAGTGAGTGGTGGTGTATTGTCCTACTTAAGCCCCTCCTTAAGTCCCTTACAATACAGCATTCCTCCTGTGACCATCCAAAATGTCTTCAGGGCCATAATCTGCCGGGGTGAAATATACATTATGGATGATGGCTCTGAGCCATAGTGTTCAAATACAGCAAATTAAACAGCCTTTGGCTGAAGGCCTCTCTTTTGAATTTATGAAGGAAGATTATGAGTAAGAATGAGAAACAAATAGTCAATCATGTCTGTAAAAGCCTTGTTTGGGACTATTTCACCATGTACAAGAATAATCCCACAAAGGCTGTTTAAATTGCAAAACCACAATCTCTTGTGGTAAAGCAGCCTCAGGGTATATGACAAATTAACTGAGTTATGTGCAGCAAGATAAACAAAGGGACTATATAAAGGATTAATAAGGAAATATTGTATGTTGACTGCATACGTTGTTGGATTTTTTAGTCCACCAGCGCTTTGAATGACATAGTAATAGGCATACTACGGAATCCTGAAAGTAATAACAATATTGTTTTCTCAATTAGTGCATATTTAAAATAGATTTCTGCAGAGACAATTATATGACCTTTGATAATGATATGTTATGAAATATATTTGCAAATAGCTTTTAATACATTGGTATCCTACTAGAAGATTTTACGCAATTTGAATATTTCTTACAATTATTCACCTTCATACGTAATTATTATTTTATGAATATTATTGCAAGCACTGAATAGAAAGTAAAGATCTATGGAAATGTGTTTGTTCATCCTTGTCCTAGTTTTTGTCCCTGTAACATGAATGGGGTTGATTCTCCATTTCCTTATGTAATCATTTTTATCTGTGCAAAAAGGAGTCACGTAGAAATCAGAATGGTAGAACTTTACACCCACTTTGTACAAGTATAAATGACTGCACAAGCTAAAAGACTGTGATGAGGTCTACACTACAGGCACTCCAGCACCATAGATACAACGCGACAGCTATGCCACTGTAATCCTGGAGTTTGGGTTTAGATACAGTGATGGAAGGGGTTTTTCATTGCTGTAGGAACCCCACCTCCCCAAGTGGTGGTATATAGGTCAACAGAAGCATTTTTCCATTGTCCTAGCTGTGTTTTTACACCACTGACACTGTTGCTCCGTCAGCCTAAGTTTCAAGTATAGATCAGGCTTTAGACGCACTGCCTCCTGCAGCTTGTTCAAAACTGGAATCCTGTTCCTAGGTGATTGTCCAGTTTTGCAAAATCAGAGGATTTACAAAATGGTTGACAGACAAGCACTTCAAAATTGTTACACAGCAGAGCTCCAGGTGAATCCTCACCTGGTTCCTTGACTTTCCTTTCTTCTCAGACTCTTTTTGTTTTTTTTCCGGTACTGGCGGCTAATGACTTACTTTAGCTTAGATTATGCAGAAAGAAACAGAGATGAAGACAGCCAGAAGTTTGATAGTTTACCGTTGTATCTCTGAGAGGGAATTGTGCACAGTATGTATATAAAGGTCTATGATTGAAAAAAAAAATCAACTAAAATAACTAATTGGTATTAGAGATGTTGTGGCTACGAGCGTCTTTCTGCATCCCTTGAAAGTTACAGCTCCTTTTGGGAATGACAGTTCAGAGCGGTACATTGTGTTACCTCGGAAACAGCAGCGGCAGCATATGTATATTTAGATCAAAAGTATTTATTTTTCTGCACATTTCTATCTAATACAGCCTTGACTATTGTTTAAATTCTTAATGCAGTCAGTCCTTTGCTATGACAGCCGCTCCTATCTACTCTTTGGTCAACCACTGTTGCCATGTGAGCAAAGGGCTTTTTTTGGTTTTTTTTTTTACTGATTCACATGCACTGATGCATCTTTCTTAAATCAGAATGGTTTACAGGAGAAAAAATCAAAGAAAATGATTTACACCTTTAGGCCCAGAAAGGTAAAATCCGTGCAGCATTGTCATGACGTGTCAACCCTATGGCCTATACATTGGGGTAATCTGACCTGTGGGTGGGTGTGGTTTCTAAAGCAGACTAACATCCTGAGCATTAATTGGTTCATGTAGACGCCGCTGGCATGCACTAAAGGTTCCCTACTGGGCTTTAACATACTACTCTTTGAAAAAGTACTATGTTAAAGCATACTGTGGAACTTTTAATGCACACCAGCAAGGTCTGTACCACCCAATGAATAGGCAGCATATTAGTGCACTTTAGAAATCATACCCTATTGAGTGCATTATACCAGCATGTAGACAAGCCCTAATAAAACCATAGAAGGCGGACTCCATTTCCTCTTATTTCACATCAACACTAAGCAGTAGGATATTTGTCTACAAGAAAGATGCTTGGCAGGAAAGAGGGGACAAGGAGCAAGGAATCTTGGGTTCTAATTTATGGTTCTGCAAATGAATTGCTGTGTGGCCTTTGGCAAGTCATTTAAACATTTAACATTGCCCAGTTTCTGGTGGGGTAATAAGACACTAAGACTGGGTTAGGGGAAGCTTGCAAAGTGCTTTGAAATCCTTAGAGAAAAAACTCAATATAAATGTACAGTATTATGATCTTAATTCTCATTAATTCTCATTAATTCTTATATTAGCATTTCCCTGATGAAGGGAAACTATTACATTATGGTTTTAAAATATAGCATGATTCATCTGTCAGAGAAATAATTTTTATATTCCAAGGTATTAGCTTTTCTCCTTTCCTTAGATGAATGGCTTTACCCACAATAAATTATTTTTGGTAAAAAACTATTATGTACAAATTAATGAACACTTGCTCAAAGTCAAAAATATTATTTAAAAAAAGCAATTAAAGGTAGAACAAATTCCCTGACTACCATGCATATCAGAATATATCAGGAAAAGATACTGGAAAAATAAAAACAACCCCCCCCCAAAATCAAACAAGGGCATCTGTATAGGTGGTCCAGACCTGCCTATACTGGCACACCAAAAAGCCTTGGGGAAAAAACAATACAAAAATTGCAATAAAATTCTAATGGATCCCAACTATACAAATCTCCTCTCCAACTCTACGCCCATATCCAACTCTATGCTTAGATCCAACTCAACGCCCAGATCCAAATCAACAGCCAGAGTCACATTTCCTCTTTCCTTATTCTCAGTCTATCAGTTTTTCCTACCCCCATAGATCCTCTGCCCTTGCTTTCACTGCTGCTTGCCTGCCCTTCTGCAGCACCAGAGGAAGAGGAGGGGTTGGAGTTGTGCCAGTCACTGCTGCATGATATCATATACAAAAGGAGCTCATTTCTCTTCAACACCTCCAATTCCACAATGAGCTTTGGAGCAGGAGCAAGTATAGCTGAGAAGTAGAGACTCCCATGCAGAGCTGTGAAAAGGAAGATACTGCCAGGATGACCTATTTCTTGCCTATCAGCTGCAGGGAGTGTGGCCTTCTGTGGCAGGCAGAAAGTGAACAATAACAAAAAAAAGTTTCTGACAGCCAGCCAGGAAAGCTGGAGGTAGTGAGAAATGAGCCAAAATGTGTGTAAAGACAGAGGAAAAGGCCAGCATTTCTGGCCAAAAGCCAGGGACTTGGCAGATATGGTTATATGCAGCCTTCAACTAACTATAATAGCCAGAATATTATTCTTTCACGTCCTAACTTTTGCAATTTCACACGTTTCATGGCTGTGCAAATGAATTTCCCAGGGCAACAAAATAGAATACAAGGGCCTGATTCTGATTTTGATCCTAGGCAATATTTATATCAGTTTAACTCCATTAACTTCAGCGGAGTTACTCACTATAAACTTCAGAATGACAAAGGTAAGTAAGACTGGAATCAGGCCCCCAAAGATTTAAAGGGTCTCTACACCCTACAGATCCACAGATATTATCAGTATTGTCTAGTGGCTAAAGCACAAAAATGGGAGTCAGAGAATCCAAGATACATTTCCTGTTCTAACATTGATTTGGTGTCTTTGCATAGATCAGTCAACTTATTAGTATGTTTCAACATCTGCAAAATAAACTCAGCAGCCTTGGCAGTGTTTGACATCCCTGTTGTTTGGTTGGTAAGTTGATCAACAAAGTTTATATGTAATGTACACTCACAGCTGAATACACCCTGAACATCTGCAGTTTTTGTAAGTTGAGGTACAAAGCTATAAAAACCAGAGAATGCTGGAATTTTAGCCAACTGTAATAATGTTGTATTGTTTTTTAAAAGTGAAATGGGTCCTTGGCATGAATGCTAGTGATAACTTGAGGCCTGCCTTAGAACATAATTGCTGGAGGTTTTGAAAGTTAAGCATGATGGCTGACTAAATATCAGAAGAGCTTTTATAAGTGACCATAACTTAGCGTTGAATTGTCTTAGCCTACTCAGCTGTTTTACTTCCCTTGTTTTTGCATTGCTCATGAAAGATGTTGAATTTACCATCCTTTATCGTCAGAAGTCTTATGTTGCTCTCCACCAGCATGGCTCAAAAATGAGCTGGAGGGAACAGTTCTAGGGGTGAGAAGATAGTTTAGTCTCCGTATCAATTCCGTACTCTCCTTCTATGCTGAAACTGCCAAAAAGGGTGCAAGTTTCATGGTCAAGTTGAAATGGGGACATTTGTCCTCTATGAACTGGACTCCTACAACAAACATTTCACACAGAGCACACAATAACCCCCAGAAGATAATGCAGTTCAGAGACTATTGACCAGTGCCCCATTCAAATGAACATGTTATTGTACAAGGGAAGTGTTCTTAGGTAATTATAATTCTGCTGAGTCATAACCTCCTGTTAGACTGTTAATCATTTCTTCTACAAAGCAGATCTATTTTTGAAAGCCTTTAGGGTACAAAGATATGAAAAAAGGCAAGAGTAGATTGGGATGTATTTCTTAAAAATCTTGTCTCAATCTTCCTGGGCCAAATTCTCTCTTGAGTTATACCAAATACAACCCACATGTGCAAATCTGTGAAGAATTTGGTTCTAAACAACCCTAAGAGAATACAGTACTTCCAGAGGCACTGATTAAAGGGCCCAGGACTGCAATCTAATTCTGCAGCCCAAGGATTTTGTTTCTGTGTTAACAAGTACGCCTGGTAAATCTTAACCTTTATAAAACTGAGCGTATGTACAATAAAATCAATTTATTAGGGGAAAAGCAAAGTGGAATGAAGAGAGGGTGAAGGTGTGCAAGAGCAAAGGAAGTCTAAGAGATCATGTGCTAGCTATTTATTTTCAAGCCACCAAGGTGGTAACCCTATAAAATACTGATGGACTACCACAATGATTGACCTCTAAATTGTCTGCTCACATTACACTGGGTATTTATACCTATTTGAGAACTGGGAGAAGGTTAGATTTATTTGCCTGCAGAATACAATTTATACTCTCAGTCTCCTGTGCTCCGTTTTACATTTTCTAAAGTGCACTAAATTTAATACTTTCCAGTTAAGAGCTCTCTGATGAATACAGACAGATGTAAACAAGACATCCTGTTTCTGGGCTGGTGAAGGTTGTAGCCTCATATTCTAACATCATGTCACTCTGTTCATGACTCGCAGTTCTGCCTGTTGGATGTAAATGACGTGTCACTCTGACTTCTAAGATATGTATAAAAGCACTTAAGTCACTTTGTGTCTTGAAATGTAAAAGTCAGCAAAAATAAAAGCACTCATTTATAAACAACAGCAAAAAACACCCCCAACAAAACAAAAATAACCCACAACATTACATGGGATGGTTGATGAGAAATAATCATATACTGTACACTTCTAAACCTAGTCAGCTCATTATTCTTCTAAACCAGAAAGATGTTTGATGTTAAAATTTGGCTCACATTGTATGTCAAAGTGACTAGATTTATAAAAACTGCAAATAAGAAAGAGAGAAGATGTAGTATTTGACCTACCATATGTCTCCTCAGCAGCTGCTGGAGAAGGGAAGCAGGGCAACTGAAAAATAATTAGAAATCATAAAAGTTTTCTATGTAAGCTATCAAAGATCCCCAAGTAAAATCAAGGGAGAGTCTTCAAAAGAATTTTAGGTTATGTGGCTTCAGAGGGAATTGTGCAGCTGAAAACTCACGCAATGCCTTGGACATATAAGGATAAAAGTCTGATACGATTTGTTTCACTATAATAACATAACATGAAAAGGTGAAGATTGCACATGACCTCCCTTTCTTCTACAGTCAGATCTCCTCATACTGAGAATCTTGCCACATTTAATAGAGTAGGCAAAGTTAGACTTAGTCAATATTTCTTTGGAAGCGTTCTAGGGAGTGTCGGTGATACTCCCCAGAGCTATTGGCTATTTAGTGGTTGGTGGCACTCTGCCTTCTGAGTCAGTATTAAACAATTGCCCCAGCACACTATTAAATAATGGTATCGAACTACTAAGGGTGTGTTCTGCTGGATGAGATATAAAACCAAGACCTTGTCCCCTTGTGGTTACTAAAAATCCTGCTGGACTTTGTGAAAGAGCAGGGCTGTTAACCACCTGTATCCTAACCTCAATTCCTCTTGCATTTTGTTTGGATATAATTTTCTATAGAGCAGAGCTTATAACAGAAAGCATGTCTTTATGGACAGTCATTTTGATTTGAAAATAATTTTATTTCCAATACTTTTGAGTTCTATTTCAACCAATATTTGAGCACTTGAGCTTCACCAGCATGAATCCTCATGAAAAGCCATTTTTTACCTAGAAAATTTTCCTCAAATTGTATATCTGACTGTAACATTCACAATTTGAAACATCTGATGTATTGGCCAGTTACATATATTGTCAAATCAGAAAACAGAAATAAGAAAGCAGAACTGTTTTTATAACTTATCATTATGTTAACTTACCCAAGATGTTTTAGCTGACTGAACTGTTTTCCCCTGTGTTTCCCAAAGCATGGATCATGTTTTCTTTAGGAGTGAGGCATGAAGAAGTACCCAGTTTGGGGGCAAACAACAGCATTCATGTAAGTTTGCCTCATGCTGCTTGCTAACATGACTTGTGGGCCCCAGGTACAATAGAGTTTCTTTTTCTGGAGGGATTCAGCTTCCAAAATTGGGGAATTGCTGATTTATATGACTGAACTGCAGGAAGGATTAAATTATTTTCCTCTGATGCAGTTGCCCCCTCCCTGAATCTTTAATTTATTCCCCTCTGAGATTAATTCAACCGGGGATTCACAAAAAATACTTCTGAAGAGCAAATATTTTGGTTTTGGAATGACTTAGAACAAGTGTCAGATATTACCACCACCACCACTCCCTCCAAAAAAAAAATGGCAGAGGAGGATACACTCAAACCCTTCCCTGGTCATACAGGAAGATATGTTTGCATTCACTGGTTTAGATCACCAATTTAATATTGGGTTTTGTTTATTCATATACTCAGCTTATAGACTCATAGACTCATAGACTCTAGGACTGGAAGGGACCTCGAGAGGTCATCGAGTCCAGTCCTCTGCCCTCATGGCAGGACCAAATACTGTCTAGACCATCCCTAATAGACATTTATCTAACCTACTCTTAAATATCTCCAGAGATGGAGATTCCACAACTTCCCTAGGCAATCTATTCCAGTGTTTAACTACCCTGACAGTTAGGAACTTTTTCCTAATGTCCAACCTAAATCTCCCTTGCTGCAGTTTAAGCCCATTGCTTCTTGTTCTATCATTGGAGGCTAAGGTAAACAAGTTTTCTCCCTCCTCCTGATGACACCCTTTTAGATACCTGAAAACTGCTATCATGTCCCCTCTCAGTCTTCTCTTTTCCAAACTAAACAAACCCAATTCCTTCAGCCTTCCTTTTTAGGTCATGTTCTCAAGACCTTTAATAATTCTTGTTGCTCTTCTCTGGACCCTCTCCAATTTCTCCACATCTTTCTTGAAATGCGGTGCCCAGAACTGGATACAATACTCCAACTGAGGCCTAACCAGCGCAGAGTAAAGCGGAAGAATGACTTCTCGTGTCTTGTTTACAACACACCTGTTAATGCATCCCAGAATCACGTTTGCTTTTTTTGCAACAGTATCACACTGTTGACTCATATTCAGCTTGTGGTCCACTATGACCCCTAGATCTCTTTCTGCCATACTCCTTCCTAGACAGTCTCTTCCCATTCTGTATGTGTGAAACTGATTGTTCCTTCCTAAGTGGAGCACTTTGCATTTATCTTTATTGAACTTCATCCTGTTTACCTCAGACCATTTCTCCAATTTGTTCAGATCATTTTGAATTTTGACCCTGTCCTCCAAAGCAGTTGCAATCCCTCTCAGTTTGGTATCGTCCTCAAACTTAATAAGCGTACTTTCTATGCCAACATCTAAATCGTTGATGAAGATATTGAACAGAGCCAGTCCCAAAACAGACCCCTGCGGAACCCCACTTGTTATACCTTTCCAGCAGGATTGGGAGCCATTAATAACTACTCTCTGAGTACGGTTATCCAGCCAGTTATGCACCCACCTTATAGTAGCCCCATCTAAATTGTACTTTCCTAGTTTATCTATAAGAATATCATGCAAGACCCTATCAAATGCCTTACTAAAGTCTAGGTATATCACATCCACCGCTTCTCCCTTATCCACAAGGCTTGTTATCCTATCAAAGAATGCTATCAGATTAGTTTGACACGATTTGTTCTTTACAAATCCATGCTGGCTATTCCCTATCACCTTACCACCTTCCAAGTGATTTCTTTAATTACTTGCTCCATTATCTTCCCTGGCACAGAAGTTAAACTAACTGGTCTGTAGTTTCCTGGGTTGTTTTTATTTCCCTTTTTATAGATGGACACTATATTTGCCCTTTTCCAGTCTTCTGGAATCTCCCCCATCTCTTGAAAAAGCTTGTTTCTTTTTTTCAGGAACAAAGTATAAACTCTTCTTTAAAACTGCCTGTATCAGCTCTGTTCAATTATCAGGCCCAGCTGGGAAAGGATTAGACTGATCCCTATAAAGGTCTGAGGGAGCTCAGCTGAAGGGAGATCTGGGGGAGGGGGCTAGGCTAGGCTAGACTAGGAAAGTAAAGTAAAGTAAAATAAAGTAAGACTTGAAGCAGGGTTCTGGGCTGGCTTCACCTTCTTTCAAGGTTGAGAGGCAAAGGATAAAGCCTCTGGGAGTCGTAGCTAGTGTGGATATAAGACCTGCTTTTTAATTGTTAAAACATAAAATGTAGGCAAAAGATCAAAACACTGTATCCTGGGGCAGGGACCTGAAAGACTTGGGGCTTAGCATTGTATCCAACTCCGTTGAGCAGATAGGCTAGCAGCAGACATTGGCCTGTATACTTCTGGGGGCCCAGTGGTGTTGTTTTTTTGGTTAGGGACTTGAAAAAGCACTTGAAAGAGAAAACAAATGAGTAGCTATCTCAGCCTCCCACCTTTCCCCTCTGAAAGTGTATGGGACATGGGTATATCAAAGCAGAGGGAATTGTTTTGCAGGAACTTCTGAAATAGCTAAAGCACCTCCTTGCTCCTGTTACTTGTTTTTCCCACTACGTCCCTTGGCATGTAAGTTGCATTCATTTTGAACACAGCCTAAATACCAGATCACTTCAAGCTATGCACCTTTGCCACTTACACACATTTGCTGCCCTATACCCAACTTCTAAAGGAGACTGTTGCCGAATTTGACCCTGAAACTGCATACTCCAGCCTTATACTAGGGCTGAATTTTACCCATTATTATGTCCAGTGGCTTCAGTTAAAAACTTGACAAACATTGTTTATTTGAGGGTACAAAGCCATAGTATTTGAGGTGTTGTAACTAGAATTAGAACACTAATTCATATACAGAACTCTCTCTGTAGATTTGAATATGGAAGACACAGAGGAGGGGACGTGCCCAAGGTCCTGCAGCAGGTAAATGGTAGGGCTGGGAATAGAGTTCAGGTTTTTTTACTCCAAGCCCGAGGCCTTGCCACTTGACCATTTTATTAATTGCTGTTTACCTGGGAGCCCTAGACATGGACCGGGACTCCATTGTACTAGGCACTGTACAAACACAAAAATAAAAAGATGTTCCATGCTCCAATGAGCATATAAAATAGAGACAACAGGTGGATACAGACAGATGGGAATAGGTTGTGAAGGGCCTTCAAAGTGAAGCCAAACAGCTTATGTTTGATGCAATAGAGAAGGGGGAACCAAGGGAGGGTTGCAAAATGAAAGGTGACATAGTCAAAGCAGTGAGCTAGGGAAATGACCTTTTCAGCAGCATTCTGAATGAGTACGAGCAGAGCAAGAATGCATATGTCAAGGCCAGAGAAAAAGATGTTGCAGTAACTGAGACATGAGATGATAAAAGTGTGGACAAGAGTTTTAGCTGTGTGGATGGAGGAAAGGCCTTACCTTACAGAAGAATTGACAAGATTTAGACACAGCCACACATTGTCTCAACAAAGAATAACTACAGATATGCATTTATGTGCATACAGAAATAGTAGACCCACTACAGTTGTTACCTTTACCTGTAAAATGTTGCAGCAGGTCTTCAGTTGCTGTAAACCTGTGAACCTGTAAACCTGAACTCAATGCTTGCTGATATACACCAGCAGAGGACACAATCATGTTGACATGTTGTGAACCTTGGTGGGCCTAATGACCTTTATTCATGTACTATATTAAACATTTCTTACCTGTTACATTTTATTACTGTTTTCTAAAATGTCCATGACAATTTATTTTTCTCTGTCCTTCTAACATATCATCACAGCGCAGTGAATCATCCCCCTTTCATTGTGAGGCTGATGACTTTTTCCACTGTAGCATCATTCACTATTACAATACAATTCCTCTTCCAGCCTACAGAGGTTCTTTACAATGCTGTTCAACTAATCATACAGTTGTAGCAATGCACGCAGGGTCAGATTTTGCTCTTAAATATAGATGTGCACAGCTGCCATTGAATTCAACCCCTTACCTCCAACTCCATATGAAACTATTTTCCACCCTCAAGGAAAATGGAAATCCTAAGGCTGCTGCCTATCTCAGGATCTTTCCATGACTTTGTAGCACTTTGCGTTTTGATTCATCACCAGGTCTGCTGCTCGCTATTTGCAGGGCCGGCTCCAGGCACCAGCTTACCAAGCAGGTGCTTGGGGCGGCCACTCCTGAGAGGTGTGGCACTTCCAGCTATTTGGCGGCAATTTGGCGGAGGGTCCTTCACTCCCGCTCGGAGCGAAGGACCTCCCACTGAATTGCTGCAGATCGTGATCGCTTATTTTTTTTTTTAGCTGCTTGGGGCGGCAAAACCCCTGGAGCTGGCCCTGGCTATTTGAATATAAGTCACTTCATACAAGTGATGGAGCATCTAGACCAGAATGTCTAGGTTAAACTTTGGCTTCCAGTTATTGGTGTTGATATTTGGTTCTTATCATTGGTATTGAGTTTTGCCATGTTATAAGAATTGGATTATGGTTTATTCATCTATTTTTATGATTAATTATTCACCATTATTAATTTTTATTATTATATTTTTCTATTGTTGTAGGATAATTGTCCCTACTGGAAATATGAACATTTCATTTCCTTGCAACCAGTTTGCCAGCATCATTCAATAGTGAAGAGGAAGAAAATGTTAAATCCCCTTTCTTATTTGCAAGCTTCAACTGTGTTGCCTGCTTATTCTACATTCACCCTCTACACATTCACTGCAAGGGAGAATAAATGAATAAGTACCCAAAGACGAAAAATGATATCTAACAAAAACCTCAATCATATTGTGTCTTTGGGGCCAACAGGAATTGTACAAAAAGAACCCAGAAACACACATCTTTCCACTAGCCTATTTAGTTCACATGAGAGGAAGCATTTTTAACCTCATACATTGCATGAATCCTTGCAGTGTCCTTGGATGTACCATATACCATCAGAGGAGGGACACCTTTTCATCCCTGTAGGTGTTTGCTTTATGCTACAGTCAAACATTGCTAGGAATTGAAGGGGGAAAAAAAACAAACACATCAAAAGACATGTAGCTATTCCCTACTAAACATATGAACAGCATGAACAAAATGCATTTCTTCTGAGCACTTCATTCATAGATAAGGATCAGTGTGGGTAAATATCCATTGGCAAGAACTTGTTGCTTTTGGGAATTTCGTATTTCCCATTAAGCTTGCTATCTTGTATCATTCCTATTATTATCCACTATTAAGACTGGAAGTTTTTACTCCATAGGGCAATTTCATTTTCCATTGGGGAATTTTACTCCTGCAACACTACTCCCTTTTACCACTGGATCATTTTTGAAGCAATGAAAGCACCAAGGCAAAACGTTTTGGTTTCATGTCTCTGTCCTCCTCTCTTCACCCTCTTTTGTTTATTTCATTTCATTTAATTTATTAGAACAAAAATGACAAAGTTACCCCACACACACATGCACAGAAAGGGGCAGCTTATGATACACTTGAATAGTACCTTACCCCACTGGTAGTCCCACTGAAGTAAATGGAATTTACTCAGTGCAAGTAAGGACATCAGAATCTGGTCCTACATGAAGATCTCTTACAGCATCACAAGGCACATTTTCTGGATTTTAGAAAACACTGAACTGCTATTTTCCCAGTTAGTATTGTACATCATGCAAAAATATAAACCTCTTGCAACACTATTCATATTTAGTGTGTGCGGAGATATCAATCTTCACAAATGACCTGTGAGAGCAAGTGTGTTGTCTGTAACAGCAAGGTTAAGTGTACTCTGTTGAAAGCAACTAGATTATGCCATTAAAAACATTCTAGTAAGATAGGTGTAGTATCATAAAATATGTGGATGATGCTTGGCTGATGGCAGGACAAAAAAAAGTGACTCCTAACAGAGGAAGGAGAGTAAAGAGATGACAGAAAGGAGAGAGCATCAAACCTGACCAACTATCCTTTCTCCTGCCACTTTCAATGGTCATTTTATCACTCTCCCTTTACTATCTTTCAGTGAGGGTGATTTTACCCTTCATCTTTTGTGTCTTAATGGACACTTCTTTCTTCCTACCACCACCTCATCAATGTGATATTATTTTTCATGTAGTAGGTTTTTTTCAAATCACTAAGGAAATAAAAAGACTTAAAAATTCATACTGCCCAATCTTGTCAGACTCGAACGGTCTAATGTGGCTTGAATGTCTAGTTTGATATCACACTTATGCCTGACTGATGAGTAGTTAGTCTCAATAAGAGGAAAAGGAGAGTACTGAGGCAAAGCAATAATTAGAGGAAGGCAATAAATGTCAGCGTACATATGGCATTTTGCACGTGCTGGTTCGGTTTAATTTTATATCTTTTTTTTCTCTTTCTGCACATAGCTAAAGTGAATGCTATAAATGCTAGTGAAGAACCTAAGTTAAAGGTAATGAACCTCAAAAAATCCTAAGGTTTAGTTTTGCTAAACACCTAAAAATTATTAATAAAACTAGTAGAAATGACACTGTTCTGAAAGTGAACTATTAGCCCTAGAGTACCATAAGAATGGTGATGTTAATGACAGTTTAACCTTAACAATGGTCACTATAACACCTTCTCATCTGATGCTCCTTTGTATATAGGTCTTTCTCCCCAGCCCGTTAGATGAGAGAAGGAGGTGCCTTTCCTCTGACTTCCACAAGAGGAAGGATGGTTCTTGTGGTTATGGAACAAGACTAGTATTGGGAATTTAAATTTAGGATCTGCCACAGAATCAGCATGCCGCTTTAGTTACTCAGTGCCTCCTGTCCCCATCCATAAACTAGTGTTAAAACTTAACTCGCTCCTAGAGATGTTGTAAGAATAAGTTCACTAATGTTTATGAGGCAGAAAAGTAGCTGGAGGAGCTATGCTGACTCATGATCTTTCCCTGGGAACCAGTAGAGAAGTGGGGGTTGGGTTGGTTCTTCTCTTTCCCTCATCCCTTATAGTTGGGAGGAGTGAGGGGCCCAGCAACTTACAAGCTGTTCAGTCTTGTAACTAAGGAGAGCTAGGATCTGTTAGGCAATTAGCATTGTGGTTTCTGGAAGAGTGACAGGGTTCAAACCAAATCCCGGTTGCTTCTTCCTGCTTATAATTCTCTTGTAACTTAAACTGTGGCACGTTGCTGGGTGTAAAGTAAAATAGCTAAATCATTCCATCTCAGAAGAACTTCACAATCATGGTGGGTAAAGTGAACTACTCTGTGTTCTTAGTTTGAGACTACAGCAAGTATGCAACAACACAAATGGACTATAAATCTCCTGGGAATAGGAGTTCTGCAAATATTTCCAACACTTCCCGAATTTCATTTGTGTCAAAAATATTATAAACATAGCTGATTTTCCTGTCAAAGCCAATCTTAGCATTTCTGAGATAGGCCTGAGATGTAATCATTTACATGTGTTGGTGATTGTTCTTCACTGCTATCACAACATTACGCATAGGGATGGCCTAAGGTTTTAGGGAAGATTTTTTTGAACTGATTTTTTGCGGTACACACTGATGCTGGGTCCTTTTACATAAAAGAAAAGTGTATGGGATGGTTAAATGCACATTTCATTGCACATTCCATTAGCTTCTGGTTCTTTAGAACAATCTGTATACATAGATTAAGAAATATTTTCAATATATTTTATTTGACAGCAAATATTCCACTGATTTGAGAGTTTATAGAGAGCAATATCTATGTTTACAATCTTTGTTCTTTCTTGTGATTTCCACATATCCCTTTCTTTTGTTGCAGAATCTTCATAATAATTAGGTACGTTGATTTCTTCAGGCAATACATGTCCAGTTGTTCTCTGACAGTAACAATATGATCTAAGAGTTCGCAGATTTTATGTAACATCTCTCAGGTATTTTCAAGTATCCCACTCATCTTGTAGATAATGATCCCCTAGCAAGCCAAAACATAATTTAAACTATGACATTTTTGCCTAGCCAGCATGCTTTACTACACACACTGGTTGGTAAGCTTGTCTCAAACAGTGAATTGATCCATTAGAGGACATTCTGGATAAGGCAGACTCCTGCTTTGGTCTCTGACTCTTGTATCTCAGAGAACAAAAGGACAATTAGTTATCCTTAAAACCATTTTTGTGAACAGTGCTGAATGTTACCTGCTGCACTTGTGATGAATCTGAATTAGACTGTTGTTTATATGCAAGACTGATATATGCACTGAGATGGACAGTGTGGGAGGGGATGTGATGTCATGGCCAGGGCTCTGAACTGGGACTCAGCAGACCTGCATTCTATTCCTGGCTTTGTCATTGACTTTCCTCATCTGTAAAATTGGGGTAATGATGTTTCACTCCTTTGCAAAGCATTTTGAGCTTGATGGATGCTATATTACAATTAGCTAAAATAACGATCACACATAAACAATACCTATCTGTGCTGATGTGAATGTGAAGCTGCTTAGCATTCCTCAGATCAGTATAACTATGAACAGATTTTTAAAATGGGCATAGCCCTTCAAGGACAAGTGCTCTATACAAAAAATCAGCCATGTGATCAGCTACAATCATGAATTTGATAACAGATTTGCTGGAAACCACAGTCAACAGCAATGTGTGTTCCCATTTCAGCTCTGCAATATTCTTACAAGTGCATACAACTATGTGGTTTAGAGTGTATTTGCTTTTCATGATGACCAGGTCAGAAAATACCACTTGACTTTGTGTTATCCAGTGTTGGATACTTTGGAAACATAAGTGATTGGTATTTTATGTTGAACAATATGGCTTCACCCAGAATCTGTACAAGAAAAGAGGATGAGAAACATTTTGATATTGACAAGTGTGCATACACAGAAAATCAATAAAGAAAAGTAATTTAGAAGGGAAACATTGATTCAAGAAAGAAATCTGTAAAGAAAAAAGTCTCAGACAGTGAAAAAGAACAAACACAACAGAAGCAATAATATCTTTGATCCTGAATAATCTGTTTTTGTCACAACTGATGTCATGACACCTGGTAAGAGTACTGGAGTGATCACATCAATCCATCAAACAGGATCATATATTTCAAGAAGGACTGAGATCTATCTTGAACATTAGTGCTGTGTAGACTGACCTTATTCCTTTGGTAATAAGAAACATAGGGTCAGATTACTCACTCCATTACATCAGTTTTACACCAGAGTAAATCCACTGATTACAGTGGATGTACATGTTCATAGCAGAGTGAAGATCCTGGCCCATAATCTCACCTGAGTGTGACAGCTTGACTCAGACTTTGTCAGTAGTCCTGCTAGACCAGGGATCGGCAAACTTTGGCATGTGGCCTGCCAGGGTAAGCACCCTGGCAGGCCAGGCCAGCTTGTTTACCTGCTGCATCCACAGGTTTGGCTGAATGCGGTTCCCACTGGCCGCGGTTCTCTTCCCACTGCCCCCATTGGCCTGGAGTGGCCACGTGCCAAACGTTGCCGATCCCTGTAGTAGAATATTGTAGAAGCCTCATGGAATTTCAGTTAGGCATAACCATCATACAACTCAGTTGTGACTTGGTGGGAACAGGAAGGAGTTAAATTTTAATTATGAGTGGCTGGTTGGTTGATATTCTGCCAAATGAGGACTTCAGTGAATTCTCATTAACTACAAGAGCTAGTTAGAAATTTTCAAAATTTTCATGAAAAGTTTGTAAAAAATTGTGAAGGAAAGTCCGTTCAAAGGAGCTGTTTAGGAATGTTCCTTTGTCCTTGTGGGACACACAAAAAGAAGTAATACCCTTTACTTTCACCATTTAGAACTGGAAAAGTATAGAGGGGAAACAAACATGAATAGGATTATCGAACAGCTTCTGTATGAGGAGAGAGTAAAAAGATTGGGACTGTTAAGCTTAGAAAGGAGATGATTAAGCAGGGGATACAATAGAGGTTTATAAAATCATGAATGGTGAGGAGAAAATGAATAAGGAAATGTTATTTAGCCCTTCACATAACACAAGAACCAGAGGTCAACCAATGAAATTAATAGGCAACAGGTTTAAAACAAACAAAAAGAAGTACTTCTTCACACAAGTCAATCTGGGTTGTCATGAAGGCCAGAAGTATAACTGGGTTAGAAAAAAATAGATAAGTTTATGGAGGATAGATTCATCAATGGCTATTGGCTAAGATGGTTAGGGATGAAATTCCATGTTCTGGATGCCCTAAACTTCCAACTGCCAGAAGCTGAGACTGGATATCAGGGGATGGGTCACTCGAAATTGCCCTCTTCTATTCATTCCCACTTCAGCATTTGGCTCCGGTCACCGTCAACAGACAATGAGCTAGATGGACCATAGGTCTGATCCATTTTAGCCATTTTTATGATCTTATATTTAGTCAGCCACTTAGCCTCTTATAAGGTGTTCAACATCAGGCCCCATAAGAACAACAACAAACCCCCCTAAAATAAAGAATTGTAATCCAATGAAAAGCTCTGAAACACCATAATTTGATACTCTGAAGAATCCTTTGAAAAACTGCATTATATGTACTATAGTAACTTTTTAAATGTAATAATTTTTATACCCAGGAGACAAATGTGTGTAGTATAACAACAGAGTTTCACGACCATCTTCAAATTGTGTAATGAAAAATGAATACATGCAAGAATTTTCAGTGCATTAAATAAAGTGGAACAGATTTCTTCCAATAGCAAAAGCAAGGCAAAGCTGACACATTTTTATGAGAAAGGGGATATACTTTGTTTTTATAAATATAAAACAGGAAAAAAGCAAGACAGTTGTGCTGTTTACTTAAATAACACTGAAATCTCCTTTGAGTGATATGTGCTAAAATCAGCATTTTGACTTCATAATCCAAGTGCATGAATTATTTTATCATCTCACCAACAAGGAGATTATTATAAAATTGTTCTCCCATCACCTTGTTCATTTAACACCAACATAACACATTACTTTTATTGAACTGCACACGTTTGCTACTTTTTTCACTTTCTTTTATTGAAAATCTTACATATGTGACTAAAAGTCATGGGTAATTATCTTTCAGTTCCATTACAAAATCGGTCATCTATCTATCTATCTATATATCTATATATATAGATTTAATACAACTATAAGCAAATCTACTGAATCATGAAGCAATGATTGTCTACACAAATGTTATCCAAATTAAATAACTGTTTGCAGATGATCAAAATTATGTTTTGAATGAGGCTGAAGGCCACTTTCACATAGTTAATTGATAATGCTGGATTGCAAGAATTACAAAACCTTGAGGATATTTTCCCCCATCCCCATGTGCAATCCATACATTAGAATTCCACTTTAAGGGTCCTCTTTTCAGAAAGAAGCACTTTCAGGGTGAACCTCATCCACTATGGAGTGACTACTCGCTGCATACTTAGGCCCTAACCCTTCAACACTTATGCATGCCTCTGAAGTCCTAGCGGAGTCAAGTCATTGGAATTTAACACATGAATAATGTTTGTAAGGTCAGGGCCTTATTTAGGAACTCATCTACATATGCTTCCAAAAGAAAAAAAATGGAAAGAATATTAAAAGAAAACGTTATTGTTACTTGAATATATGCCTTATTTTCTAATAATAAATCATGAAAGATGAAGTATAAATATTGTCAGAATTATAAAAAAAAGTTTTATTCTAAGAAACCCTACTTCAAAATTGTACAATATTTTAAGCTACTGCAATTGTCCTTCTATTTTGGCACTCCTGAATCAGTGTAGAAAGTATGTGTTGTGAAGTTAATTCCTCTGGGGAAAATACTTATGTGAGTCAGGATCAAAAGATGGATTCTGGAGTTTATAGCATTACATTGCTTAACATATGAAAGAAAATTTTAACTGTCTTTTACTGTGATTCATTAACAGCAAAAAAGAAGGGGAGAAAAAAGCATGGTCTTTAAAGTCTTCCAAGCTCATAGGACATGTGACCTTGAAAACTAAATCTCGCACTAAGGACACTCCCAACTACCTCTGAGGCTTCTTTCGAGAATGCAATGTACAAATATTTTATTCAAATGCCTCAGACATGGTAATAGCTCAGAAGAATGACTGTGTGTCCTTGTAGCTGTGCTCCTTTCTGAGAGATGAATGGCAGGCTTGATTGCTTTAGTGTAATTTCGCCATTTCCATGCTTCATTTCCTTCATGTATCTGAGACTGGAGAAAAATCAGCATGTTCTGACAAGTCTAATACCACAAGGCAATAAAATGGACCTGAATTTAGCAGAGACTGGAGCTCCAAAATAAATATAACTCTATATGACAAATTAAAAAAAAAAAGATAAATTCTCCTGTACAAATCAGAAGAGATAATAAAAAATAACAAATAGACAGCAACTTTTTGCGTACCTACACAGGCATCACAAGACCGTTTTCAACTTTAAGAATCCCTTTCCATGTTTTTTATTTTATCTGGATTGTAAATTATTTCAATAAGTTGATGACAAACATTGCAGGTTTTCTTAGCATGGTTTGCAATTATTTTTGTTTGTTTTGATAGCCTAGGTATTTACATTTCTGATTAAACAGCCCTTTTAACCATCATCACCACCAATAAAAATATTCTGCTGGGTTTGGATTTTTGTTTGTTTGGTTTTGTTTTTTTGAGCAAACAAGCTGCATGCAACACTGTAAATAAAATTTGCCAAAAGATTTTGTATCAGAAAAGTACAATATATATTGTAAGACTGTTCTGAGTGGAAGATTGTGTTTGTTTGTTTCCTCTTCTACTTATCCCTTATTAGAGACTTTACAATCTAAACACGGCAGTACTGTGAAGGCATCTATAGGGTATCATTGGCTCACTGAAGTCACAGTGCACTACATATTCTTAGAAGTTAATTGCCTCTGCAGGTATATGAGGGTTGCTATCTATTTGGATATGGCTGAGCATCTCATTTTATCAAAAATGCCATCAAATGCTCAGGTTCTGTGTGGTCAGTGCAGTCCCTAGGACAAGTCTAATGAAAATATGCTTCACCAAGGCAAAAAAAACCCTAAAAGGTTAAAAATGGAAAAATATTTACAACTTGCCTTAGTCCAGATGTTGAGTTTTTGTTTTTGTTTTTCTTCAGTTCATTTACATAGAAAGGCTCCAAGGCTATGAGTAGAAGCTGTCAGGTCCAGTTCCGTACATATCTGCAAGTCGTTTAAAACGAGGCCCCCAGTCACTGAGGTAATCATAATTCTGATCAGAGTTTGAACTGATGGAATCTAAAGAGCTGAGTGACTCAGCCACTGAGCCATTTCCCTCAAAGGCATATGTCTGCAAGGAATCATATGGTGGAGCACAGGGATCCACATCAGCCTCTTTTAGTCTCTCCCAGATAAATTCCCTAAAAATGACATTATCTGGGATACTTTTAAAAGTTGGTCGGCTCAAGAACTGAATCTCGGGAGTCACATCCCTTCTGGTCTTGGTGTCTCGGATGATGTTGAGGTTTCTCAAGGCAGCCATATCAAAAGCCTCCGTGTCTTCTTCTCCACCACCTTCATCATCATATCTGACTATGTTTTCCCTGATATCTCTCTCCTCATCAAAAATTAGTGGCTCTTTTTTCCGCCGTCTCATGGTGACAATCAGCAAGACCAGCACTGGAACACAAAAGACCAAAGTTTTAGTGAAGCTGAAGTTTGAATTTATCCTCCACTCAGATCTTTCCCAGTAGTGGAACTATTCCTTAGTTTACACCATACAGATCCTTTCCTTATCCATGGAACACAATGTCCACATCATGCAGTTAGATTTCGAATCACCAGTAGGTTCTAAAATGGCTTTTAAACAAAGACCTTTTAGATATTAAAGAATCTATTTCTATTTCCACAGTAATTCTTCATCTTTAATGCTATATCCCACACTACCTGCTAAACATAAATTTAAGAGCCAGTTGAGGCTGATTATTACCATCTTACAGTCACAAAATGAAAAAAGAGACCTTTTTCTGAACTCCTAATTGCCCAAGCGGTAAAAGCACATTCATAAAGATACTGAATGGAGTTTAACAACCGTAGTTTGAGAATGGACTGAAATAAAGTATGTCACCATAGTTTCATTGATAAAATACCTGTTCCTTGATTGGGAAACTCTGAGTAGTTAAGTAATGTCTAATACAAGCCTGTTTTGAGTTCATGGATTAAAAGCATCTCTATATTAGACTGCATTTTGCTTTAATGTGCAAAATACTATAGTTGGTGCCTGTGAATTATGTTTAATGAGAATTGCAAAGGCAGCTTGTAAACACAACCCCTAAAGGTAATGCTTTAAAAAATTCTGATACTTCAGGTTTCTTTTTTTAAGCTTAAAAGCCAAGATTAATTTATAGAGACTGAGCCAAAGTACAAGGAGGAGATTCACTCAAGGCATATAATATACTTCCAACCATTTACAGTTTAAATACGTTTTTGGTAAACAAACAGGTACTATTCATAAACATAATTTGAAGGGACTAATGTGAATACTATATTCAAGTTTGAGAGATGACAGACTGTTACTCATCCTCCTAAAAATGATTATTTTATTTTAACATTGAAGCATCTGAATAACTTTGATGGGATTAGTGGGAGCTATAATTATACTTAAGGTTGTAAAAATCAAAAGACATTCAGTAGTAAAGCTGCTCTTCCACACTATCTCATAGCATTGTGCCTTGGTGCTATTTTAAAACTCTCCTACGAATATATTTTTATAAAAAAAATACATGATCCAAGGTTATATTCTTTGCTCCACAGCACTCATGTACTTCTGTTGGAGGTTACACAGACTTCCTGAAGGGAAAAATTCCTGAAAGCTAATTTAGATCAGTTTTGATTTAAAGGAACTCAGTTCTTCTTTAGGCTGATTCTTTGCATGCCATGCTTCTTCATGGACTGAACTTTTGTTTCAGAATTCAAAACACTGAATATAAAGTTTTATAATATAAGCAGAAGCACAACCAGATATATAGCGATATTAGGGCATACCACAATAAGAGTAGTTGAACTGAGATATTACATAATGAAATATAAATTAGACACCATTAACCCAAAAACATATTATGGGCATTAAATACATAAATAACTACCTTGGAACACTCCTCAACTACGTGAACTGTCCCCAGATATTCTCAAGTGTGACATCAATTCAGTACATAACGCAATATGGTAATCCTCATGAGAACATCTTTTCAGGGAGGTATTTTCTACAAAGATGTCAATATACACACAGGGCATAATTTAAGATGTGGGTCAAGTGGTAAAAATACCTAAGCAACTCAAAGCCATTCAGACTTCTATTCTGTTTAGAAGTACCACACCATCCTTCTTATGTAGCTTTTCCAGTCCAGTATCAAACTGGCCTACAGCACAATCAGACTTCAAAGACAAGTTTTTGCAGTTCCTTCCTGGACGCATTGTGTGCCTTCTAAAAGTAAGACTGAAACAAGTTTTCTTCCTGAAGTTTTCTCTTTTTGACAAATATAGTAAGCAATACATTATTTTTCATGTAGTAGCTACAGGGCATGCATCTAATGATCCATCTATTAGCAGATGCCTTGTGATTGTGAATTATTGCTGCACCAGCCTATATTTTTTGCATGACATCTACTGGCACAAGAAAGACATACATTACTTTAAGGCGGCACTGGTTTGATGAACACTATTCTGAGTCACATTTACATCAGTTTTAAATATTAGGAGTTTGACCTTTAAAAGGGATTTGAGTCATTTCCAAACATTTTTGTGTTAGCAGAATATATGTTTTGTTGTAAATTACGGTATGGTGAACATAATATGTACACTCCCTCTCTCCCTATACACGTATCTATCTATCTATCTATCTATCTATCTATCTATCTATCTATCTATCTATCTATCTATCTATCTATCTATCTCCTAGACACAATGGCTAAATTTCACTCATAACAGGTTTTCTTACTAAAAGTGATATTTTTAAATGAAAGACAAATTATGTCACTATCAGTGATAAATTTGTGATTTAATTTAAGATCACTATAGACAGAACTAAGGGTTTTCTCCATCTTTTAGTTCTTCTTTTATATTTTTTACCATGTCAGTGTGACAATTTTTATTGCCATGTAACAAGCACCTAATCACTTCTTTTACTCAAGTGTAAATGTGTTTTCACCCTCCTGTCATGCTGAGCAGACTTCATTTTAAGATTTAAATACCTGTTAATAAGTGAAAAATATGAAACTTAGTAGATATGCCTGCCTAGAGGTACAATAAAAATCAAGATAAAATGAATGTTTTATGTAGTATGCTTTGTACATCCCACTCTTGCTTGAAGCCAAGAAAAATATGAAGTCTTTCAAAAGGTTAAACATTTTAGCATTTAGATGGCTTTAAAAGATTATTAATTTCTAACTACTTCAGCAGCCATGAACAATAATGTTTAACCTCTAAATGAACAAAGCCTTAGCTGCATTGCAGGGACTGTGGAGATTATTACAGACCAAAACCAAACATCTGTGGTACCTAAAGCAAGCACGTCTGATTTAAAACGTAGTCTATTTCCCATTATGGCCTCTTTCCTTTCCCATGTTCATCACAGAACCAGTGATCAAGTGGTAAAGTGTGCCTGACTGACTAGAAAAGCTAATTTTATAGATTGTACAGTGGAAATAAAAGTACAGTACAAGCATTAGGTATAGATATTAACACTAAACAACCACACAGACAATAACATCACTGGTTGTTATATTTAATAAGCAAAGCAGCTAATACCAATTGTTACAAACAACTAAGCCATGAATAACCAGAACAAATAATGGCTGGGACTACACTTGGATTTTGTATCAATTCAACTAGCTTGGTAGAAAAAAGCCATTGAGTTAAATCATTACAATGCCCTTATGTGGATGCAGTTATACAGATATAAATATATTTATATCAGCACAGCTTGTTTGGGTACATTTTGTCAAAATCAGCTATGCTGATAATTGACACCTTTCTGTCACTGCAACCATAGTAAGGGTTATAACCGTTTACCTTAATCTGTTTCTGAACAAATATAGTTCAGTCAGTGGAAAAACTGTGCGTAGACCAGTCCCAAGTATATTCCTTTGTAAATCAGTGCCTCTCAAAGCCATTGTGAAATGTGTGTAAATTTGAAGTTCTCACTTACCTTAGTAGGCTGTCACCTAGCATGTCTCCCTGTCTCTGTTTTTGTTCTAGACTTTCATTTTGTACTCAAGACAATTGCTGTATCATTGTAAAGATGCAGTAATAGCCAACAGACAACCCAGAAGAGAGGACCACAAACAGGGCTATAAAGAACGGCATGCAGCTAATACCCACTGTCATACAATAGTCCCTTAAGCATGTTCTCTAATATAGCAATAAACCACACCAGGCTTTGAATTAGTTGAATTGGTTCATGCCTTGGATGTGTTATGAATCGTGAAGGTAAAGGCTGGATATCTTCAGCCATCTAAGAAATGCCTCAGTAGCATTCTAATTCATATACTCCTATGGCTAGTGCAATCAGATAGCTCTTGTGGCTAAAGTAGATTGGGACTAGGAGATCTGTTCCCAGATCTGCACAGGTTTTCTGGGTGACCTTGAGTAAATCAACCTGGCTTAAATTTTCAAAAGTGACTGGTAATGTTGTATGCCCAATTTGAGAGATCTTAGCAGGGGATGATTTTCAGAGAGCAGGTTCTTAGCACTAATCAGTCCCCCTTCAAGGTATCTCAGGTCGGGTATCCCAATATTGACTCACTCCAAAACACCATTTACTTAAAAAAATATAGGCCATAATCTCTTCATGAGTCAGTTTCACATCCTGTGTCCATCTTATCTATTTAGAATATAAGCTCTTTAGGACAGGGACTGTTTCTTACTATGTATTTGTACCAAAATTGCACAAAGAGTCGCATATCTCATTAGGACCCATGCATGGTACAATAATATTAACAATCAATAAACAATTTGTATCTACTTTTATTTTAATTTTTAAATCTACTTTTGGAAGTTTAATCATATTATTATATAATATAGCACATAGCAGTGTATATAATGAGGTACAAATACCTTTTTTTTTGTATGGGTTAGGAAAATGGGTGCTGATGGTGGGTTACCATTTCAAGTATGGAAGCTAAAAGTAGAAAAAGCACATTACTAACCAGACTCTGATTCTACTGCACTGCTGTTTCAACGTAATGGAAATTCCTGAGCTCTGGAAATAAGTTATGTGTAACTTTATGTACAAATAGTTCTTTTTGTGAGCTTTTACATATACATATTAAGTGCTTATTATAAAAACAATTATTATTGCATCTGTGAGATGTTAACTGAAAAATAAATTACACTGAATGAAATTACCATATAATTTTCAAAGGAGTTAAAGATTTCCTCTCTTATTTCTTAAAAGAATTATGTACAGTATAAAGTGAATGACACCCAGCATGGAACTTTTCATATGCTCTTCGTAGCATAAATTACAGCCATGTTTTTGTTGAAAACAACAGCTCTGCTGCAGAGTTGATACTGTGCAGCTTTTCTAAGTAATTGATTGACTATTGGAACTTTCTTGTGGAACACAGTTTAGAAATCAATCTTCATTAGTCAAACTAGAGGGAGAAAAGCTCACCCCTTTGGCCCCTCCACTTTGAGGCTCCAACTCTGACATTCACACAGGACTACATCTTCAAAGCCAGCTGTTTAACATGTACCTGCAGCTTTCCATGTAAGTATCAAAATGTGACTTTGTAGGCAGAAAGTGGTAATGGGCTCAGCTATGCAAATGTCCATTTGGACAAGCAAAAGTGAGCTTTGTGGGGATATTCAGATGGCCAGTTTTGAAACCCCACAAAATGCAGTTACTGCCAATTCTTTTGACACCTAACATCAACAGCCAGGCAGCAAGCAGCCATGTCCTTCATATGCCGCAGAACAAATTATTTAGATAATATGTTCTGAGATTCTCTCCTCTTCTCTTTGCCAGTGCTTATGAACAGTCTCCAAGGGATGAGAAGGAGCACTGTGGTGCCACAAGTTATCTGCTGCATTCCAATCTCGTTGCACTGAAGAGAATAAACAAGTTACTACCTGACAACTTGACAACTAACAAGTTGGGTCTCTGTTGAATGATTTCCCTAAGAAACACTGTCTTCTGTTTAAGAAACACACACACATACACACACACACAACAATCCTGTACACCATGAAATATTTTTTACAGGTCTTTGAAAATAACTGTCTCATTTATTTATATGCCAGAAATGATGGTATGTCAGTGTTGGGTGAAATGGCTTTCTATGAGTACAGAAATTGTATTTCTGTAAAGTACTTTGAGACAGATCCCAAATTGTGCAAACTTGTATTACTCTGTCAACTTCAACCAAGCAATGCCAATTTATACCAGATAAGGATCTGGCCCTTAGTCACTGATCCAAGTGTGCAAATATGGCAGGGCATGTGTTCAGGAACTTTCTTGAGTCATGCTGATGATCAGGGCAGTAATAATTTTTTCCATATGGCTCGATTCCATTTTTAACCTTATTAACCTTACATACTGTTCTTAAGTATTGACCAAGCAATTTAAGTACAGCAAAATAAGTAAAGAACAAACTTGAAAAGCTCCCTGCTTTGTCTGTCACAGGCTTAAAACACCAGAAACAAGAAACACTGCAACCTGTGTACAACCACTGTGTAAATTGATTGGGTTCTCCATACTGTTGTTGTTTTATTGTTCCGTTAACAGTGATCCAGGCAGTCTCTGCCTGTTAGTTTTGAGCCTGTCTGGGCAGTCCAGAGTACCAGAAGATATGATGTCTCAGGGAGGCACAAGGCATTCTTTGGGGAGGTGTGGCCTGCTCTCCACCAATGCATCAAATTAACTATGCAGGCTCCTGCAGGGAAGGAGAGGCAATAGACTTCACTTAGGCCATGTCTACATCTAAAATTTTGCAGCGCTGGTTGTTACAGCTCTATTAGTACAGCTGTATAGGGCCAGCGCTGCAGAGTGGCCGCACTTACAGCAACCAGCGCTGCAAGTGGTGTTAGATGTGGCCACACTGCAGCGCTGTTGGGCGGCTTCAAGGGGGGTTCGGGGAACGCGAGAGCAAACCGGGAAAGGAGACCAGCTTCGCCGCGGTTTGCTCTCGCGTTCCCCGAACCACCCTGCAAACCGCAGGGAAGGAGACCTGCTTGCTCGGGGGTTCGGGGAACGCGAGAGCAAACCGGGAAAGGAGACCAGCTTCGCTGCGGTTTGCTCTCGCGTTCCCCGAACCCCCCTGCAAACCGCAGGGAAGGAGACCTGCTTGCACGGGGGTTCGGGGAACGCGAGAGCAAACCGGGAAAGGAGACCAGCTTCGCCGCGGTTTGCTCTCGCGTTCCCCGAACCACCCTGCAAACCGCAGGGAAGGAGACCTGCTTGCACGGAGGTTCGGGGAACGCGAGAGCAAACTGGGAAAGGAGACCAGCTTCGCTGCGGTTTGCTCTCGCGTTCCCCGAACCCCCCTGCAAACTGCAGGGAAGGAGACCTGCTTGCATGGGGGTTCGGGGAACGAGAGAGCAAACCGGGAAAGGAGACCAGCTTCGCCGCGGTTTGCTCTCGCGTTCCCCGAACCACCCTGCAAACCGCAGGGAAGGAGACCTGCTTGTTCGGGGAACGAGAGAGCAAACCGGGAAAGGAGACCAGCTTCGCCGCGGTTTGCTCTCGCGTTCCCGGAACCACCCAGCAAACCTCAGGGAAGGAGACCTGCTTGCTCGGGGTTCGGGGAACGCGAGAGCAAGCCGGGGAAGGAGACCAGCTTGATTACCAGAGACTTCCTCAGGTATGCTGCGATACCTGCTTATTCCACGGAGGTCAAGAAAAGCGCTGGTAAGTGTCTATACTTGATTACCAGCGCTGGATCACCAGCGCTGGATCCTCTACACCCAAGACAAAACGGGAGTACGGCCAGCGCTGCAAACAGGGAGTTGCAGCGCTGGTGGTGCCCTGCAGATGTGTACACCTCCTAAGTTGCAGCGCTGTAACTCCCTCACCAGCGCTGCAACTTTCTGATGTAGACAAGCCCTTAGAGACTTCAAAGTAGCCAACCCCAGGAAGGGCACTGGATCCAATTGTTGTACACACAGTGGAGGAAACTACAGTAAAAGCCTATTGATTGGAAACACCTAAACTGATTCTGTATTTTAGCTACCTCTGCGGCTACGATACTAAACTGTGGACATTACAATCTCCCTACGCCTTTTGGGATAAAACGTTCACCAAGAATATTCATACAAACCTTGATCCAGCAAAGCACTTAAATATGTGCTCAGCTGGGGCCTCAAGAACACTGGGACTGCACCAGAATCTTGCACTGGGTGTGAAAAGATTAGGGAAGTTTAGTTTCCCTTTCTATTCCACAACCTTGAGTTTTTAACACTGTCACTGCCTAGTCAATTTCACTTCAGTCTCCACAGGGAAGTGAGAAATCCTGATACAACTAAGCTTCTAGTGTGATTTCACAATTTCAAAATCAGTTTTTCTCCCTCTTATCAAGTTTCAGTTTTGCCACGGAATGTAAAGTGCAACTGTGCTAACAGCTGCAGGTATAACAAAAGGACAGTGTGCAAATGCTATTCAATTAAATATGCTAATTCTCATCAAGAAATTAATTTGTGGCATTTGCTGTGTCTTTTGCTCTTTGCAAATCAATAAATATTATAAATGAGTATCTTTACAAGAAACAAACTATTGCTTATAAATATGCATATTATATATTCAGTAAGTAATGTGAATGCTACCAGCTATATTATGTTCAACAAGAGAGAGATTTCCATAAATCCATTTTTTCACCTGCAATGTCTATCTATAACTATTGTATTAGATGCAACTGATAATATTCCTTCTACCAGTACTTTCTGGCAGATTACCTTTGACATTATTTACCCAAATGTGAATAGCCAAACTAAATGGCTTTGTGTGGCTCATGTTATAAAATGCCTCTGTTGCTGGATTACTAGCTTTTTTTGCCTAAAGAAAACTGAAGATATAAAGAATAAACAAAGTGTGTGTGTGTGGGGGGGGGTTGTTTGTTGTTACTACTGTACTTTGTGTGTAAATGAACAAAACACCAAGGACATACCTAATAATGTCAGTACACAAGCAAGTATTGCTATAAGTGCGCCAGTGCTAAGTCCTGCAGGCAAGATGTATGCTTCCGCATTGCATGTTTGGGCTATGCCGTCGGCATCACAGTCACACACTCTGATAGTGAGGGTATTGGTGCTACTAAGTGAAGGTGAGCCACTGTCCACAATGAATATTGGCAAGTAGAAAACAGACTGTTCCTGCCTCCGGAATCCATTTCTCCTGGTTAGCACAGATGCGGTGTTGTCTACAGGAAGAAAAAGACAAGTGTAAGAAACTCAGAATTTTTAGAGGAATAGTCCACAGTAAAAATGCATTTTTTTCTGATGGACTTTAAGTTTTATATTATTTTATTAACCTCTATTTCCTGGTCCTCCACCATAAGGACCTGCAATGATATGATCTGCTTGAGGTTCTAGTTCTAGCTCATGCAAACACCATTAAAGCCTATATTTACCAGTAAAACTTATGCTGGAATTGTGGAGACCTATAAACTTTAGTCACACTTGCAGTGCCACATTCACGAAGCAAAATCCCAGAACGGGTGGGACACTGTAAATGAGATGAAAAAGTTTGTGCTTCACTTGTTACTTTAGGTAGCTATACGGTGTATCAACACACATTTCACTTCTAATTTTACAGGCTCTGTTTCCCCACCCTAAATGTGCACTGATATTAATGGAAGTTAGATTCACACAGGAAGAGGAGACAAGGAGAATAAGCCTCTGAAATCCACATTGTCACAGCTTGGGTCACTGTGTATGACTACCACAGGCACCCCCCACCCCTCCACAAAAAACAAACAAAAAAACGATGGCAACCACACACACAAACACATATTTGTGTGTGCAAATGCACAATTAGGTAATAGCACATCTAATTATTTGTCTGCATGCACAAAGACCCATTAGTGTACACAAATAATGCAAGAATCTGCACGTATAATGGGAGTCTGCACTTTTTTCAGGCTTACTCGGTGTACAGGAGTTTAAAACTGATCTAGAAATGACAATTAGTTTATATATTCAAGGTTACAAGTGAACTCCTCAAAATGGTGCACCGAGTAGCTTAAAGACATATGCAATGGAATCAATCACTTCAAAATCCATAATCACATCTCAGGTATCTTTCATAAGAAAATGAAAAGCTATATAGCCTCTAGTGACAATAAAATAGTAGAATAGCTGAGATTTAATTAACAGCTCACAAGCACTCAAAGATAGGTTTTTA
This sequence comes from Gopherus evgoodei, assembly GCF_007399415.2. NCBI lineage: Eukaryota > Metazoa > Chordata > Testudines > Testudinidae > Gopherus > Gopherus evgoodei. The sequence goes on from NC_044323.1 coordinate 201,092,471, forward strand.
AAACTTAATTAAGCTGCTCAAATAGATATGGCGGTCACAACTGATCTGTAATGTTTAGTACTACGTTTTAAAAGATATAAATAATAATTTTTCCTCCTGAATAAAGACAGTGAGAAATGACTATTTGCTGACGGTTCCTACTGCACTCAACAAATAAATGGATAATAAAGAATCAAACCTGTATATTTGGCAGGTATTTAAATTTTAAAATATTTTTTATTAAACGTGTTCTAAAATATATTAAAACAACTGAATAGCGTATTAGTGACTTGTTTTGTGACTTTTTCTTTTTCTTCCCCATTTTAAAGTTTCAGTAGTTCAGAATAACACATAATTAATTTACTTTTCCTAATAAACAACAAAATGAACACTTTGTGATCAGTAAATACTTGTACCCATGCTTAACTGTTCCACTGAATTCAACAAGGCTACCAACATACTTAAACTTAAGCATATGCTTAAGTGCTTTGCTGAATTGGAGCTTAAAGGCCCAGATGTTCCAAGAGTGATGCACAAAAGTGTGTGTGTTTGTGCAAATCCTGACATGCAGGTATTATTGTCTCTCTGTGGTACATATGAAAAAGTACATATACACTTTTGCCCACACCCATTAGAAAATATGAGCAATTATTTCTGAGCACCCAAGTCTGGTAAGTACAAAGTTAGATAATCAAAAAGGGACAACTTCTGCCCTAACACCTCTGTTGACTTTATTGCTGTGGCATGGGGTGTATTGATCTAGATTGTATGTTCTCTGGGGAAGAGACTGTATTTTTACAATATTATGGCACTTAGCACAATGTGTCCCAGAATCCTGCCTAGAATCTCAGAGGGCTAATGTATTCTAAGTAATAATATTAATAATAATAATAAATGCATTCAAGTCTTTAGGTCATGATCTAGAAAATCACTTCAGCATATGCTTACTTGACTTCACTATTATTGTTAATATAAGTAAAGTTTAGCACATTGGAGAAACAAACTATGGACAGCTGAATAAGGTTCTTTATCAACAGACTGATTTTTTGTATTGTGGTCCAGGAAAGACACTTCATTTCATTTTATATTTAGTTTGTATTCTTATTTTTATTCAGGACAAAAGGTGAATCAAAGTGTGGATACAGTTTGAAAAATAGTCCATACCAATAGTGCTTTTTCACTCAGCATATGTTTAATCATTTATTTTATTAACAAGAGCAACTTTTTTACTCCATTTCACATTGCAGAGCAAATAGAGCAATGCAGCAGTGAGATGGCTATTTTATTCTATTTGCTTCAACTATTAGCTAAGCAGACTGACAATGTCCAGCTGCCATACATATATAGCAACTAATGAGAACGCCAATTAGGAGTGTGTTCTCATCTATTTTCAGTGGAAATGTGATGTCAATGATGGTCCTTTGTGTAGATCTTCAGGGAAATACAGTCCTAGACAGTATGTGTAAATATTGTAGGCAGCCTAAAAATTGAGCACTCAGCCTTCTCCTCTAAAAACATCATTCAGTTGCTGAAAAGGTGGAGGGGTTTTTTTCCAAAGGAATTCTCATTTTGCCATGTCTTTGGGGCTCATTTCTTTATGCCCTGAGTTATATTAATAAAACATGAGGCCCAGGACATTTTTCAGTCACTGCTCCCAAAGTAATATCTAATTTGGATAAAGACCTAGAATACAGAAAAAAAGTGAAAAAAGGCACTTGGAAAAAAAAAAAAGATTTGAAGCCCCGCGGTTTAGCTCAAGGCTCAAAATTATTTAAATAAAAGTTTTTTCCTCTTGACAGATAATCTCTAGATAAAAGCTATTTTGCAGGGTTGATTGCTCTTAATTAATGTCCTCACTGGCAGGGAAGTTCACCCAAATGATAATCACCATGTGTCTGAAAATAGGGTGGTGGTCACCAAAGGCATCTAAGTCAGTGCTCACCAAAGGCACCTACTAAGTCAGTGCTCACCTACGGCACCCAACCACATTTATATTTTTACCTTTGTTGTCTTGCAGAGTAAAGTTGTGGTTATTTGCTGCTTCTGCTGTCAAACTGAAGTAGAACTGGTGACCGCTGGGTGGATCATCTTTATCAACAGCACTGATTTTCTGGATCACCTGAAACGAGAGAGTTAGTTTGAAGTTACATTGGGTTTTATATTTTATATAATACAAAGAAATAATACACACATGCCTTATACATACAGTGCTCATGGTCAAGTGATAAATTGCATTTGTCATGCACCTTCAGCCACCTGACTTGCATTCTGCCCCCAACACCTTGTTCTAACATTTCAACCTCGTAAGCAATTTTAGACACCATTAACTTTCGTCTCCCATCTCCCCACTGAAAATGGTGCAAGATAAATACTTTTCCTTTCCTTCCTCTACCCCAAACTGCACTGGCCTGAGGCATTATGTGGCCAATATTCATCCAGTTACAGGTTAAGATCTACTACATCACCACTCATTAGGGCTAGGAATAAGAGTTTTATAGTGTTGGAAAGGGGACACCTTATGTGTGAAAATAACAGTGGATATAATCTAGCACTAGAGAAAGAGAGACAAGCCTCTCACAGTTATTTGTGGGTGCAATTAATGCCACATTGTGTCTGCAAACCACAGGTGTAAAAGTAAAGGCCAGATTTTAGAGTTAATTTAGGATGAGTAAAACAGAATTGAGTATTAACTTAATCAACATATTCTGAAACATGACAAACCATACAAAATATAACAGACTAGACCACGGATCGGCAAACTTTGGCACGCGGCCCGCCAGGGTAAGCAGTCTGGTGGGTCGGGCTGGTTTGTTTACCTGCCGCGTCCGTAGGTTCAGCCGATCGCAGCTCGCACTGGCCGCGATTCACCACTCCAGGCCAATGGGGACAGCGGGAAATGGCAGTCAGCACATCCCTTGCCTCACACTGCTTCCTGCATCCCCCATTGGCCTGGAGTGGTGAACCCCAGCCAGTGGGAGCCGTGATGGGCTGATCCTGCGGATGCGGCAGGCAAACAAACAGGCCTAGCTCACCAGGGTACTTACCCTGGCAAGCCGCGTGCCAAAGATTGCCAATCCCTGGACTAGATTTGGGCTGCGAAACATTTTGCTGACGTTGACTGACGTCTGCAGGCCCGGCCCCCGGCAGCTCCCAGTGGCCATGGTTTACTGTTCCCAGCCAATGGGAGCCAAAGGAAGTGGCAGGCCACAGGGATATGCTGGCCACCACTTCCTGCAGTGCCTATAGGCTAGGAACAGCGAACCATGGACATTAGGAGCTGCAGGGGGGTGTGCCTGTGGATGGTCAATGTCAGCAAAATGTCTCATGGCCCGCGATCAGATTATCTTGATAGGTTGCATGCGGCCCATGGGCCACAGGTTGCCCACCACTGGACTAGATTCATGTCGTTGATGTTTATAATTTGTGAGTATGTGGTCATGAGTATCTGGACTAATTATTTAGAGCCAGGAACAGTGTGAGCAGATACTCATATGTAATTTGGTCAGTCCATCTTAATTCTCATGGCTTACAAGACCCACGCTGGGTTCAGTTCTAGGTTTCTTTTGAGCAAATGCGGCTAATTATGCTAATTTCTGTTGTAATTTTAAATTTTGTTGTAATTTTGAAAAATGGACAGAACAGTGATGTCTTTCATGAAAGAGGTGGAAGGCTGAGACTCTGGGAGATAGCACAGAGGTGGAAGTACTTCATGCAGAATAAAACTACTTCCAGTTTTTTAGGGGGTAAGAGGTTGGAGCAATGTGAATGGATCTCTTTGGGTCTGATTTTCAGAGGTACTTAGAACAAACAAATCCAGTTGAAGTCAATGTGTGCAAGGGGTGCTCAGAACCTCTGAAAGTCAGGCCTTGTGAGGGCAACCTTGTGCAAGTTCTAATACAAGAGAACTGTCATAGGGGATATTGTGGCCCTGAGACCCCTTTTTTCTAACTCAGCCAAACTTGTGCCACCCACATTTAAGTTTTAGGAGTGCTAGAGGATATAGGACTCAGTCATGTGAACTGCTGAGCACTCTTACTTCATAGTGGGAATTAAGGGTGCTCATCCTTGCACAGAATCAAGCTCGCATAGCATCATTTTGCTATGCAAGGACATCTGGAGTTTTACACGGCTTGTGCACATCTAATTTTTATTTCTGCAGCTCTTTCACCGTAGCCAGTATGGTGGAGTTTTTAGACTTTGTTTAATATTTGTTTATGCTGTGCAGCCATTCCAAAGTGTCGTTTGTATTGCAATAAGCTAACTGTCTTTTATCTTAAAGCTGGCATCATTTCAAAAGAAATTACTGTCTAACCAATGTGAATAAACATCTGGAAGTACTGATCTGCACCTGGCCAGGCTGAGCATTTTCACAGACAGTGGTCTCGTACTCCATGGCAAACTCGGGGGCATTATCATTGATGTCAAGGATAGTGATGGCCACATATCCTCTCCCAATCTGTGCTGGGTTCTCTGTGGAAAACAAACAAAGGCATAAACAAACACATAAACAAACAGCCTTTACAAGTTCTTTTTTTTTTGATCAATATGCCTTTCATTTGCATTTTTTCTTGTGCACAAACCTGTCAAAATGAATTAAAATACCCCCTAGAAATATAATGAAAAATAAACTCTAGGGTAGAAATCTGGCCTTTTTTCTGACAATGGGAGTTTTGCCATTTACTTCAGTGGGATAGTATTTCACCGTAGGGGTCAAATTCAAATTCCAATGTATAAACCTCAGGAGCAAAAAGTCCCTGGGGTGATGGGAATAAGGTGACATAAAAACCCTGCCATCTCCTGTGGGCTCACAGCCAGTCAGCATAGTACCATTCACCTAGGATGGGGCATGATTTGAATGGATATGAGATGCATTTATTCAGTTAATTCCCCTCAGTAATTGAGGGGAGCCCATGACAGAATGTATGGCTTCCCTGTAACTGTGGGAAGCATAAAAAAGTACCATCTACCCACCCAAGTCAATCTCCTTGCAATTCCATTACTATTAAGGGTGAATCTAGCTCTAGGATTTAGCACTTTTACTTGCAGACATGGTGTAATTCATCTCAAATCTGAATTACATCCCCAAATTGAAGCAATCATGGATTTTAGCAATACGGACCTATACTTTCTACTGGTATACAGGACAATTGCTAATCTATGGCAAAAGGGGTATTGCACAGTAAACTGATAATCAGAGTTGAGAGGACATGTGTCTTAATAAATAAAACACCTGTCTGCAGTGAGACAGGCCTAAATGACTGCACAAAGTGTGAAGCAGAGCAGGTGTTAGGTAGGTATCTATCTATCTATTTATCTATCTATTGCTTATTCATAACACAGTCCTCATCACAGTATCTATAATAAGATCTAAGATCTCAATTTTCATATTTTTATTCAATGCCATCAAGCAATTATTATGATTGAACCTGAAGCTTTTGTTTCTTCTATGTATAAAACCTTTAAATTGTAACTTACGACTCTCCATAGCCAAGACAGTGATGTTATGAACAGCATTAGTTTCTCTATCCAAAGACTTGGCAGTTGTAATGACTCCAGTGTTGGCATCAATATTGAAATATCTCTCCAGGTCTGTGTTTCGGTCGATTGAGTACCTAGGTGAAAGATTAAAGAAAACTTTTGATTTATGTTCAACTATAGTTTGTTAAAATGTTTCACTAATTTCTCACTAGATAAAAAGAGCACTCATTGTTTCCCTCTTTTTAGATGCTTTTTCTCCAATATCGCTCAGGTTTCCTGGAAGAAACAAAGCTGTATATGCAGCCTCTCAATGCTACAAAGTGAACGGTGCTGAGAGATGCTGGCTCTGTTCCCATACACATTGCCTTCTTAAGTTAGGTTACAGATATTGCCTTCTTTTTTCTTACTTTCTTCCTTAAGGTAGCCATTCATTTATTCATGGAATAGCATATTCCTGAACCCAACCTAATGTGAATGACAATCGGAAGCTTGCCATAGGGCTGTATCAAATTCATGCAGCTCCCAGCAGAGCTGGCACTGAGGGTATGTCTACATCTACAATTTTGCAGCGCTGGTTGTTACAGCTGTATTAGTACAGCTGTATAGGGCCAGCACTGCAGAGTGGTCACACTTACAGCAACCAGCGCTGCAAGTGGTGTTAGATGTGGCCACACTGCAGCGCTGTTGGGCGGCTTCAAGGGGGGTTAGGGGAACGCGAGAGCAAACCGCGGGGAAGCAGGTCTCCTTCCCCGCGGTTTGCTCCAGTGTTCCCCGAACACACACCCCCCCAAGCAGGTCTCCTTCCCCGCGGTTTGTTCTCGCGTTCCCCGAACCCCCGTGCAAGCAGGTCTCCTTCCCAGCGGTTTGCTCCGGTGTTCCCCGAACCCCCGTGCAAGCAGGTCTCCTTCCCAGCGGTGTGCTGTCGCGTTCCCCGAACTCCCGTGCAAGCAGGTCTCCTTCCCCGCGGTGTGTTGTCGCGTTCCCCGAACCCCCCTGCAAACCGCGGGGAAGGAGATCTGCTTGCACGGGAGTTAGGGGAACGCGAGAGCAAACCGCGGGGAAGGAGACCTGCTTCCCCGCGGTTTGCTCTCGCGTTCCCCGAACCCCCCTGCAAACCGCGGGGAAGGAGACCTGCTTGATTACCAGAGAGGCTTCCTCTGGTATGCTGGGATACCTGTTTATTCCACGGAAGTCAAGAAAAACGCTGGTGAGTGTTTACATCTGATGACCAGCGCTGGATCACCAGCGGTGGATCCTCTACACCCGAATTTCAACGGGTGTACGGCCAACACTGCAAACAGGGAGTTGCAGCGCTGGTGATGCCCTGCAGATGTGTACACCTCCTAAGTTGCATAACACCCTCACCAGTGCTGCAACTTTGTGGTGTAGACAAGGCCAGAGAGGAACAGAACTTCTGTCAGTAGTGGAAGAGCTCCTGTCTTCTCTGTGCGACAAGGCTGGGGAAAAAATGCATGGAGGAGTTCAGGGGATTACATGTTCAACTGCCAGCTCCTGGTGCTTTATTGTCATTAGACAAACACATTGAGTTTCTTGGCTTAACATATTGTTTGCTAGGAAGGGAGAGACAGCTCAGCAACAAACAGAAAACAACACAGAGGAAAGGGAGAACCTGTCCACTGTTTACTTTTTCTGTGTAAAAATGGGAGATGGGATTATGCAGGTTTAGGTTTGCTAACAATGATGCCTTGACATACCATTTTTATTTACTACTCAGTGTGAGTTAAAGAATCATCATCTTTTCAAATGTTAAAATTACTGTCATGACAATGCAACTACTTAACTTTTGGTATACAACTGATCAAACCTTTTAAAAATGTGGAAGGTCAAATTACAGTAGCTATCTCAAAGAGATCACTTGCCAGATATAATGAAAATATACCATTATGCATTTGTATTATATTGTACTATGCCAGTTAGTTCTGTGCTGTAGTACATTGCTTTCATTTGTCCCTTTAGATTGCAAGTTGCCTGGAGCAGAGACTTGTTATACACTTGGTGTTGCTTTACTATATAATATTATTGACTGAGGGTGCTACGTCAACAGAAGCACTAATGAAAACTTTTTGACTTCCATCATTTAGAACTTTCCCTCTCTCATCAGTAAACACTCCTTTTTATTTGATTGTATTTCCTGTCTTTTCTATTTCAATTTTTCCTTTTCTCCATGCCAGAACTGCTGTGTATTTGGTCAGCAGTGCTCATCAACTGTTTCATGGCTGGCATGTTATCCCTAGAGAGTATGCTGTACCTGTCACTTTTGCAATGCAGTCAGTCTTCCCCAGTAGCAGGGAGTCAGTCCCCTGCTAAACTCCAGGTTTTCCAGTTATTAAAACTATCACTAAGCAATCTGATGAGCCAAAGATTTACTGTTTTAAAAACAATGGATTACATAAATTGCAACACATATGTGTAGAACAAGAAGAAAAATGAATGTTCTATAAACATTCTGAAAAAGAGAGTAACATTTACTTACAAGTACTGCATCCATACTCAAATTCTAAAAATCTATTTCAATGTGATTTAATCTTTTAATTCCTGACTATCAGCTGTATTTGAAAATTAGTCAGGCAGGTCCTTTGTCAAAAATATTTCAAACCTCAATAATTCCTATTACCTTTTGAGATAACCCCTGCTTTTCTTACCGCATCCTCTATTTTTCTTAGATGTCAAGGTTTAGAAGTGTCTACTCTTATAAGCATACTATCCCACCCAAAATTTCAAGACATTTCCAGCCAATTCAGTTCTTTAGTCAAGATCAATTTTCCTTCTTGGAACATATATTGTTGAAATAATCATCTAAACTTACTAAATGGCTGTTTTATGCTCTTCCAATCCTGGTGAGTCTGATCCTTGATGTAAATTATAGCAGACTCAGGACAGATCTAATTTATATCAGAAGTTTCTCATGGCGTGATTTTGTCACCCAGGGATTATGATGTCATTGGCACACCCTGGCTATTTCCGTATTGTTTTCTCCAATCACACCCCCTCTGTGGAGCTGAGCTAATACCTGATTTTTTGGTTCACATGTAATTCTGAAAAGCTGAAAAAAAAATTGTTTCGGGACAAATTTTCAGAAAATTGAAATATCAAATAATAAAATTTAATTTTCATTGTGAACAGTATTTAAACATTTTTATTTAATTAATAAAATTAAAGGAAATTTCAAGAGGAAAACTCATTTTGAATCGAAAAATCAAAAAAAAGTTTTGTAAATGTTGAAACAAAATGTTTCAAAGAAAGGGTGGTATTTTTTTTTACACAAGCAATCTGGTGAAACAAATGAATAAAGAACAGGAGTACTTGTGGCACCTTAGAGACTAACAAATTTATTTGAGTATAAGCTGTCGTGGGCTACAGCCCACTTCATCGGATGCATGCAGTGGATAATACTGTATTTTCCACTGCATGCATCCGATGAAGTGGGCTGTAGCCCACGACAGCTTATGCTCAAATAAATTTGTTAGTCTCTAAGGTGTCACAAGTACTCTTGTTCTTTCTGAGGACACAGACTAACATGGCTGCTACTCTGAAAACTGAAATGAATAAGTGGACCATTTTGATATCGCTGAATCTGCTTCTTTTTGCAGAAAAAAGTTTTATCTGAAAAATTTTGGCCTGATCTACCCTTGAGTCCTACACAACCTTGAGATGCCTGGAGAGATCATCAAGATGCCAATTAAGCTAGTTTTATGGCTGCTTTGTGCTGCTGGAGTGGTGCAAATTGACAAAAGTGAGATCAAGAATTTGACCGTCACCTTTTTACAGGAAAAAAGAATGCAGTGAGGATGGATTGTATATAGATGGAAGTTGGAACTAACACTAACACTTGCAGTTCTGCTAAAACCAAATTTTATAAACCAGATGCTAACAACACTGCCAGAAAACACTGCCAAGGCAGAGAGAGCTTAGTGAAGATAAATTTCAGCCATAAATCCATGCCAACTCATCCATCTAGTACTTGTTTGTACATGTATTTTGAATTTGTTGCTAATCTATATTGAGGAAGAGAGAACACATATGTCACCTCTTTAAGTGAGATACATGCTTTATTTGTACATATTAGGGTTGCTGCATTGTAAATTACAGAGCCACAAGACAGTGACAAAATCACCTTTAATAAGTGTAAATAAAATTAGATAACAGAAAAGGTGAAATAATTAATTAGCACCATATAAGGTTTTCAGTGTGTATGCCAAATGAATAATATTAACAATAATAACATTTAGTAGCAACTTTCTCTTAAATAAATTGCCCTATTTTCCACGGACCTTGAATAGGTTAGAATTTTTGTGGGACAGAAATATTACATAAAACTGTTATTTATACTGTCTGTATCCTGTGGATGTCATTCTGACATCTAGTATTAACACCTATACAGTACTTAGAAAATGAATTACAGTGATCTGGCTGTGTTTTAACTTATGTGATCATTTTCTGTCACTGTCCCTCTCTCCCCACACAACCACAGACATAAAATTCACTCTTTTTATATGAGGTTCCTTGTCATATGTTCATAATACTTGGATCCCAAGCATGATATTATGGAAGAATGGCAGATTCTCCACCTAACCATGCAAGGGAAATACCTGAAATAGATGTTTCATTCTCTCCTTCGTAGAAGGGAAATGTGATCACATCTTTCCCTGTGGTGATGGCAGATATTTGACCTCAATGAGACCAGTAAAAGGCACTCAGCCAATGTATCTAAGCCATCCTCTCTATCCTGTTTAGGACATCATTATACTTATTGTAACCCCCTGCTGAATCTTCATCACCTACATGCAACCAAATATGTTTCTTGACTCTGTCCATTTCTATGATACATGGACAATTCACACTGTGGTGATGATATGGAGAAATAGTTAAAATTATTTGTGGAACCTCAGTTCCAAGTTTCTAAACTACAATATTAAAATGTTTTTGTTTTTACTGTTACTCATATATATTACTGTAGGGCTTAGTTATAAGGTTCTTTTCACTTATAGGCTGCGAGTAGGAATTTCAGAAGCACCTCAGGCTGAAAATCAATAGGACTCATGCTCCTAAATTCTTTTAAAAATCCAACTCCTTATATATATACAACCTTTATCTTAAAAATGATTTTTGCCTGGTAATTATACAGAGTGTGGGAAGTATACACATAATATATAATTAATTAATAATTATATTATAGTAGAAAGAGTAAGCCTGAAGCAGTTGAATAATAAAGCTGAAATAATGCAAACGCATATCTTTCAAACAAATAGATATAAAAATATAATTTGCTAAACAAATGAACCTCCAGTTTGTTCTTCGTGTGCATACAAATTCTACAACATACAAATTATCAATGCATACAGAAAATGCATCACATCTTTTTTGTACATAGTTTTCTCTGTAATAGGTTTGGCATAATTGATTTAATAGGGACATAAGCTATGGTTTGTAGATTCTTCCCAACCGCTGCTGAACTTGGATAATCAAGTGATTTTTTGTTTCAGAATCCTGAATATACATATATTTTAAAGAGATTTAAATAAATTGTTTGATCAAAGCTACTGCAACAATGGAGACAAAATAAGAAAACTTTTCAAACAGCACAGACATATGCCGCAAGAGAAAAAACTAAATAATCCCTTCTGGTACAAATGAATAATCCTGCAATATAGTGGACAAAATGACATGAAAGGACAACATACATACATATGTACGTATGTACTTACATACATAAACAAAGCCTTATAATTACCTAACAGGGCTGTTCGAGACATCAGGGTCATGGGCTGCAACTGTTCCAATGATGGTGCCAACCTTTGCTGCTTCAGACACTACCATGGAATACAAACGGGAGGTAAATACAGGGGGCTCATCCACATCCTCCACAATTATCTTCACTGTTGTCATATCGCTAAAGGGTCCCAGGCTTTGAAAGTGAGAGTCAACATGCTTATTTGCTGCTTCTATTCTCAGTGTATAGCTTGTCTTAGCTTCGAAATCCAGCTCCTAGAAAGAGAAAGTTATTTTGAAATGTAATTACTAATTAAAGAGATGGTGCAGCAAAGCTCTTTCATTTACAAATGTCAGTATGTATATAAAGAACTTTGCCCCTGGTATTCAGGCAGCATTTTTGACTGGCAGATCATAGAAAACTACTGATTTTTACCATTTAGCTTGCCATTATTTGCAGTTTCTCCTTCCATCTAATCCAAGATATTTTGATTGACTCCAAGGCTGCCAATTAAATGCTAAAGTTATTTTCCATCAGTGCATTAATTTAGTAGTTATAAAACAATATGCAACTGCCAAGGGAAAGAGCAAAAATTCAACAGGAGAAGCCAGTTCTGCTTAACCAAAATGGAGTGAGAGTACAAGCCGAAAAGCAAAACTTTACCATGTGGTTTTAATGAATCCTTGTTGTAGCATATAAAGGCAAATGAGATGTATTGTCTGAAGGGGATTTTCAAAAATGCCCGGTATTGGCCTAACTCTGCTCCCACTGAAGCTGATGGCTAGTGATGATTATTTTTGAAAATCCCTCTCTACAGATGAAATCCCCTTGGTTTCCCAGGGCCAGAATTTCACCCAATGTTTTTAATGTGTGTGAATCCTTCATTTTGTATTATGAATATTTACCATTAATATAATATCACCTTATAATTTCCTTTTTACTGCACCATGTAGGGCTACATGTTTGGCAGAGGAGTTACTCATTAGAAATTCACATTTAAAAGACTACAACAGTTGGACAGAATTTTGAGACAGTGTTAGAAAGATACTGACCAATGGGATTGTCCAAATGCAGAAGCAGTTTGGATACAATGCACTGCAGCAAATCAGCATCACATTGCATTGTCTGCATCATAGCATATTGCATCTGGATGTAGTACAGAGAACATTTGATCTAGACTATTTATCAAACAGTCTATGCAAAAGTTGCTTCGCTTGGTTTTGCCTCATTAATATCCACTATATAAATATATTTTTGCAGACAATTAATACTATATTAGAAGTCAATAAGAAACACACAGTACTCAATATTCCAGACCCAATAATCTTTTCTAGAACAGAAGGGTATGATTTGGAGAGTAGCCCCCTTGAAACTAGAGGACAAATTTTACTGATGTTGATATGACATCCTGCTGCAATAGAAGTCCCTGAAAGAAAGAAGTGAATTACCATCAGGGATATGCCCATACTCTACAATGTAATGTCTCTGGCTACCATGAAGGTCTAAACCTGATGCACTGAGTGCCTAGCTACCTAGCTACCTTCTACATTGCAGAAGTATTCATTTACAGAAAACAATGAAGGGACTGAAGCCTTGCTAAGCCTGCAGCTGGGTTAATCAGCTACACTTTCAAACTATGTTCATGAGACTATAAAATACTTACAGAAAATTGGTTTGATTGTACAGATACTGAAAAAAATGGTTAGCATCTGAAATGCCCTGCCACAATAATCTGCTGTTTTCTGCAAAACATTTTTATACACGCTTGGAGGAACAGTGTTTATGGGAATTATTAGCTAAATCAGAACCAAAACACAAATTGCTAACCTGCATACACTGTGGGCCAAGCTCTCCTCTCAGTTACACTGATACAGATAGATAGATATATATCTCCAAAGTAAGTCCATCAAAATCAATGATGTTTACATTAATTTTGCTGTACAACCTGTAACAGTGTATTACCTGCATAAATAAGAGAAGAATTTGGCTCATTGTGTTCAAAAGAAGCTGAACTTTTCTAAACCCCACTTGGAAGTTCACTGCTTTGCTGAAGAGGGATGGTCTTAACGTGTGCTTTAAGTTATGCACTTAAAGAACTGGTAGGGGAAGTAGAAGTGGGTGGCAACCTGGGCAGCAGTGACAATGGGATGGTCGAGTTCAGGATCCTCACAAAAAGAAAAAAGGAGAGCAGCAGAATAAGGACCCTGGACTTCAGAAAAGCAGACTTTGACTCCCTCAGGGAACTGATGGGCAGGATCCCTTGGGAGGCTAATATGAGGGGGAAAGGAGTCAAGGACAGATGGCTCTATTTTAAAGAAGCCTTATTGAGGGTCCAGGAACAAATCACCCTGATGTGGAGAAAGAATAGCAAATATGGCTTAAACATAAAAAAGAAGCTTACAAGAAGTGGAAATTTGGTCAGATGACTAGGGAGGAGTATAAAAATATTGCTCGAGCATGCAGGGATGTAATCAGGAAGGCCAAAGCACAAATGGAGTTGCAGCTAGCAAGAGATGTTACAAGAAGAAGGTCAGGAAAAGTGTGGGACCCTTACTGAATGGGGGAAGCAATCTAGTGACAGATGATGTGGAAAAGCTGAAGTAGACAATGCTTTTTTTGCCTCGGTCTTCAAGACAAGGTCAGTTCCCAAACTGTTGCACTGGGCAGCACAGTATGGGGAGGAGGTGAGCAGTCCTCAGCCAGGGTCGGCTTCAAGTTTTTTGCCACCCCAAGCAAAAAAATTTTCCCGCGTCCCCTTGGCCCTGCCCCAACTCCGCCCCTCCCCCAGGCGTGCTGCATTTACCCTCCTATCTCTCCCTCCCAGGCTTGTCTGGGAGGGAGAGGGAAGAAGTGGAGCGGCGGCGCATTCGGGGGAGGAGGTGGAGGTGAGCTGGGAGGGGAGCGGTTGGCTAAGCTGCAGTTCTGCAGAAAAGGGCCTGGGGATTACAGTGGATGAGAAGCTGGATATGAGTCAACAGTGTGCCCTTGTTGCCAAGAAGACTAACAGCATTGGGCTGCATTACTAGGAGCATTACCAGCAGATCGAGGGAAGTCATTAATCCCCTTTATTCGGCACTGGTGAAGCCACATCTGGAATATTGCGCCCAGTTTTGGGCCCCGCACTACAGAAAGGATGTGGACATATTGGAGAGAGTCCAGCGGAGAGCAATGGAAATTATTAGGGGGCTAGGGCACATGACTTATGAGGAGAGGCTGAGCGAACTGGGCTTATTTAATCTGCAGAAGAGAAGAGTGAGGCAGGATTTGATAGCAGCCTTCAACTAGCTGAAAGGGGGGTTCCAAAAAGGATGGAGCTAGGCTGTTCTCAATGGAGGCAGATGACAGAACAAGGAGCAATTGTCTCAAGTTGCAGTGGGAGAGATCTAGGTTGGATATTAGGGAAACTATTTCACTAGGAGGGTTACCTAGGGAGGTGGTAGAACCTCCTTGGAGTTTTTTAAGGCCCATCTTGACAAAGGCCTGGTTGGGATGATTTAATTGGGATTGGTCCTGCTTTGAGCAGGGGATTGGAGTAGATGACCTCCTGAGGTCTCTTCCAACCCTAATCTTCTATGATTCCATGATTCTATGTTTAATGATTTGGGCCTAAAGCATTCAAAAATCATGTCCAAGACAGTCATTCTGAGCAGTTCAAGTATTAAAATAAAGCAGATTCTCTTGATCTACTGTAATTTTGATATATGAGTGGACTATTTTTTAAATTTTTATTACAGAAACAAATACAGTTAGTTTGAATTTCAACCTCTATTTGGTTTTACATCTGAAATACAACAATCTGAGGAACCCACTTCAATCAGCCATTAAGTATCAGTATGCATGGTGCTAGCAGGGCCGGCTCCAGGCACCGGTGAAGAAGCAGGTGCTTGTGGTGGCCAATGGGAAGGGGAGGCACCTCCGGGTCTTCAGCGGCAGTTTGGCAGCAGCTCCCTCAGCCGCTCTTGGACCAAAGGACCCTCCCCCGAATTGCAGCTGAGGAATTAAGCAGCGTGGTTGAGCTACCACCAAAGTGCCGCTGATCGCTGCTTTTTTTTTTTTTCCTTCACCTCTTGGGGTGACAAAGAAGCCTGAGCCGGCCCTGGGTGCTAGCATGGTGTAGCCTGGCAGGAATTGTGGTATGTATAGTATCTAAAAGATGTTACAGAAATGGCAATGAAGCAATTGATATGATATGCTGTGCATCAGGCTTACAGAGAGAACAAGAAACCTGCAATGTGTTAAGGCTATTCTTATTTTCTAGCGCAACTACCCATACAAGTGAAATAAATTAGGTTCCAAACAATGTCATAGAGAGGAGGGGAAAATATTAAAGATGAAAAGATGATATGTTTTGAACAAAGCCTGGGAACTCTGAGGCAAAGTGCACACAAATTCTGTAGCCAAGTGTCTGAATTCTGTGGCACTGTGCTCTGGCAGTGGAAGCTTCATTTAAAATTAGAAAATTGAGGTTTTAATGAGCTAGCTGTGCAAATAAATAATACAGTCAGTGCACTAGCCCCGTTCTGTTTATTTTTATATTAATTTCAGTTTAATATGTACTGTCCCAACATTTTCAGTCTACAGCTGGTGATTGTACTGACAAGGTTTAACTGAATCATAAAAATTATCATGGGAGTAGCTGAAGCTTGGGGCAGCTTGGCAAAGGTTGCATATTTCTGCTAAAATGCTCAGAAATAAAAGAGTTAACATTGCTGCTATTTAACATATTAAGATTTCAGAGTTTAAAAACCATAAAGATGAATAGGTCAGCTCACATCCCTTCGAGCTACTATTTTAGGCTGTCTGAAGATTTAGGAAAATGTTGATCTGTTGGTTTGCACTTGGTTCACATTTTCAAGCCTATGTTCCCTCACAATTATGAGGCCAGAAACACAACTTCAAAAAGGAAAGAAAAGATTTTATTCTGGAACATACATCTGTGGGTTTTAAGGCTAGAAGAGACCACTGTGATTATCCATTCTGACCTTCTTATAACACAGCCATACAATTTCCCTGTATTTATTCCTGCTTCAAGTCTAATAGTGGTGCATGAACTAAAGCATAGCTTCTAGGGAAAAAAATCCAATCTTGACTTAAAATATCCAGTTATGGAAATCCCTCACAACCCTTGGTTTTTAAAAAAGTGCTTTCTTTCTAGTTTGAATTTATTTAATTTCAACTTCCAGTCTCTGATTCTTGTTACTCCTTTGTCTGATAGATTGAGAAGCCCTCTGTCACAGTTCCAGGGTTAACTGGACTTCTGCTGCTTCTGGGATCAGCTCAAGGGCTCTCCTATAGGTCTCATACTTCCAGCCATCACCTCTCTGAGTGGGGACCTTCTTCCCTCTTCCTCCAGACTAGGGATTTAGCCTTACTGCCCTCTTGCAAATCACTATGATTATCCCAGGGGTCTGACCTTAGTCCAGCACCTGCTATTCTGCTCTTCCAGTGACCAGAGAGCTTTCAGAGCACAGTACATTTACTTAGGAAAAAAATCATTATAGAGAAAATATATCAGAAACAGAAAACAGTCTATACACATATTAGCTTACCAGGTGTTACCCATCTTCCACTTGGAGATCCTGGTACATTGGCAGTACTTTAAAACCTTCCAGGAGGGTTTTGCCCTCTGGTTTACAAATTCATATCAATTTGAGGATTAAATGAGAGGCCCTTAGACAGTTCAGAGTGACCCTTTATACACAAAGCTCTTTCTTTGACTCCTGGACCTCTTGAACGTGGTCAGAACCAGTATATGCAATTACCCCTAGGGGGTGGTAGTTCTTTGGAGTTGTTTACCTGTCCTGAGATTTGCAGTAATTACACCTCACTGATTGTAATTCCTGGAGGAGCTTGGTAAATCTCACCTATAGAGCTAGAATACAATTCCTAGCTCACAAATGTTTATAAATATTCCCTGTGACAGAGTTTGGCACATCTCAATATAAGTCTTTTGAAGTTTCCATGCTTCCCAGGTCTCACATTTGGTACACACATACCCTTATCAGATTTCTTTTCTTTCTCACAGATGCTGAAAAAGTCATCCTTTTACCTTCTCTTTGTTATGCTAAATACAGTGAGACTTCCTTAAGTCTTTTATTATAAGGCATATTTTCCAATGAATTCATTCTGTTGGTTCTTCTCTATACCCTCTCCAATTTTTCAACATCCTTCTTGAAAGTAAGAACTCCAGAACTGGGCATGGTGTTCCATTAGCAGTCACAATGTGGCAGTTTCAAACACAGAGGTAATTTAACATCTGACTCTATAATTCTGCAACAACCAATACATTCTGTGGGTGAAATTCTGGCTTTATTGGAGACAATGTCAAAACATCCACTGACTCAAGCAGGGCCAGGTTTTCACCCTATGTCAAATTCTGATGCTGCAGAATCAAGTAATACACAGGGCCATAATATGAGCTAGAAACACTGGACACAAAATTTATATTAGAGGTTTCTTAGTATACTATATGCAAACTATTGCTAACTCTCTGCTGGATGATACTGGTAGCAGTTATTTAAAAAAATACATTGGTTTTATGTTTCAAATGTCCCTTTGATTTTAGAATTTTAGGCTGATTTTAGGTGGTTACAGTACTTAAACAATGGTTTATGTTGAAGTAAGATGTTTTAGATTACAGGAGGATTTCATCACATATGTAGAAATATATTACCAGGATGCAGAGTAAAATATCTTTTTATTAGACATTAGTGACCAGCTAACATCACTGCCAAAGTTGGCACTCCAAAGGAAAAAAGTTCATAAGGAATTCCATTTTAAAAGAAAATGTGTAAACAGTACAATATACTGCATCAGATAAACTCTGCAAAGCCTAATTCAAATAGGGAAGGGCACAACAAGTTAAAAAAAAGGTATGATTCAATGGTCAATTTTTATAGTTATTCCTGTTATTATGTGCAGTTCATAAAATGATTTAAATTAAAATTTCTGGTAAGTTTAAAAATTAAAACACATCTGAGCCTTTGGTTTGCTTACCACATACTAATATTCATTTGACACACTGACATGCACCTTTAATTTTTTACCATTTATTGGCCTCTTTTTCTAAGGGCAGAAATTGACTTCTCTTTTAGTTTGTAATTCAAGGATACACGAGTGATAGAGGATGCAATGTGAAATAATAAAGGGCAAATAAAATACATATTCATAAGAGGGAGGTATTTCATTACTGAGACGGATGGATGAATAAGATCATGTAGTTTACATATGTTTTACAAGCTGGCTTACTAGGGTATCTGAAGGGCAGTGAGACTGCAGTATGGGACATTCAGTGCTACTAATAGTTTCCTAAACCTACAGGGACCCTTGCTAAAGAAATATGGTCCAAAAACTGGTAAAATACATTTTTGATGGGGAAATATATTTAGTAATATAGTATAGACTTTGTTCACAAAAATAATTATACATTTTTAAGAAAAAAATTGGACTCATCATTAATTCTTGTGAATTGCCAGTCTTGGAGGGTGTTGGTAACCTCAGATAAGATGATGGAAGCCTTCAACTCTCAAATAAATCAGTGGTAACTAAGCACCCTGCAGAGGGTGTTCAGCACTAGACCTGGACAGAAAAGGGCATTTCTCTCCGGTTAAAATTTAGATTTTTTTTTTTTAAAAAATCATCCCAAATCCAGAGAAAAGCTCAAACGTTCAAAATTTTTCACAGGAGCAAAAAAAGTGAAAACTTCTGTTTCAGAAGAACTGAATTAAAATATTTCAGCTTACTGGACAGCCTGCCTCCCTGCCTAGTTTTGCATCAAAATTTTCAACAGAATCAACATCTTTCCGCGGAATGATTCAGTTCCCTCGAATCAGTATTTTTTGACTGAATAGTGTTCTGTCAGAAAATTTTCAACCACTATACTCACTACCTTTTAGGAACAGAATCTTATTTTTCAAAACTAATCACTGATATCAAGAGGTGGAAAGAGAAAACATTACATTGTGGAAGAGAAGTGGTGACTGCAGGAGACATCTTAAGTCTGTCTAGAACAGGAGTAGCCAACCTATGGCACGCGTGCCAAAGGTGGCACACAAGCTGATTTTCAGTGGCATTCACACTGCCCGGGTCCTGGCCACCGGTCCGGGGGGCTCTGCATTTTAATTTAATTTTAAATGAAGTTTCTTAAACATTTAAAGAACCTTATTTACTTTACATACAACAATAGTTTAGTTATATATTATAGACTTATAGAAAGAGACCTTCTAAAAATTTTAAAATGTATTACTGGCACACAAAACCTTAAATCAGAGTGAATAAATGAAGACTTGGCACACTAATTCTGAAAGGTTGCCGACTTCTGGTCTAGAATTACAGTTCTTCATTCCACCATTCTTTCAGGAGCCCCAGTTGAGTAAAACATTTAAATGCACACATTCCAAGTCAATGGGACTAGTTGACCCAAAGTTCACAGAAGTCAAAGGAAGGAACCCCATTGAATACAATGGACTTCGGATCAGGCCATTGCTGAACAGAGATGGGATAACTAATCTGATTAAAATTAAATGTGTGTATAAGTGTTTTGCTGAACTGGGACCCAGATCTCTGCAGAAAGTAACAAATGAATCATTGGCCTCATAAGATAAAGAAAAAATCATACAGTATATAATCCCCCTGACACCTCTGCAGGTACAAACTCAGGACATATGGGGTGTACTTTACCTCCTGAGATCCTGGGTCTTTCTGCCAATTTGTGTCTCTCTGATGAACTCATGACTCCCCTCCCCCGGTGATATGGATTAGTCAAACTGCAACCCTAATGGTGGTACCTCCTGGGAAATAATGGATGATCCATCCTAACTGTGAGTACTGAATTCCCTTCATAAATAAGTATAAAATTTTCAATTTACCAAGCAACTCCAATAAGCTTTGTATAAACAACAGAAATTATGAACACAAAAAATGCCAGGGACAAGTTATATTAAATAAATATATATTAATATGACTGGATTTTTAAAATATATAAACAGGTATCCATAGAGGACACCATAAATCTCTTCTTTTTTTTTCTTCTTTAGTCACTTAACACAACCACTCAAAGTTTCCCTGATTCTTAGTTGTTAAGTCATCCTGTGATGTTGCACTCCATATGTTTATGGAAATATGCTTAAGAGTGTGAATATATTGTAACTGAAATACGCTTTATGCAAAAGGTCTCTTTTAAGGTATCATTGCAAAGCTTATAATCTACTGAGGGTGTTCATCCTATTTGTGTGAATGTATCATTCCTGTATTTGAAGCTAGAAATATGAAATATTACTTTGAAATCCTATTGTAACTGCAAAGTGTGGGCCATTAATGATGGCTTGGAATCCTGATGGCTCCCATTAACTAGGACAATTATTTGTAAATGGCTCTGTTTACTTCTAAGCCTTCATGTATACGTGTGTGCCAGCCAGTGAGTAATGAAGTCTCAAAGGACATGTGAACATGTCACCTGATACTGGAATCCATCTTAAACCTGATGCTTTTCCATTTAGAAGGAAGGGTGGGAACACAGAGAGAGACAAAGGATTCCCGCCTTGTGCCAAAGATATAAAGGACGTGGAACTGGACAAAGGGGGCTGAAGTCATGAGAAATCCCCTAGTCACCACCTGAGCTGGAACTAACAAGAACTGTACCAGGGAAAGGATTGGGCCCAGAGTAGGAAGGAGTCTAGTCTGTGAAAGAAGCTTATTGGAACATCTCTGAGTGTGAGATTTACCTGTATTCAGTTTCTTAATGTATTAGGCTTAGACTTGTATGTTTCGTTTTATTTTGCTTGGTAACTTACTTTGCTCTGTCTGTTATTACTTGAAACCACTTAAATCCTACTTTTATACATAATAAAATCATTTTTGTTTATTAATTAACCCAGAGTAAGTGATTAATACCTGGGGGAGCAAATAGCTGTGCATATCTCTCTATCAGTGTTATAGAGAATGGACAATTTATGAGTTTACCCTTTATAAGCTTTATACAGAGTAACATGGATTTATTTGGGGTTTGGATCCCATTGGGAGCTGGGTGTTTCGATGCTAGAGACAGGAATGCCTGCTGAGTGGTTTTCAGTCAAATCTTGCAGCTTTGGGAACATGGACCAGACTTGGGTCCGTGTTGCAGCACGCCGGCATGTCTAGCTCAACAAGCAGGGTTCTGGAGTCCCAAGCCATCAGAGAAAACAGGCTCAGAGGTAGTTTCAGTACATCAAGTGACAGTCCCAAGTGGGTCTCTGTGACTGAACCCATCACACATCCCTCTAACATGGAAGTCCCACGTGCAGGTACTTATTCGTGGTGCAACTCGAGATGCTACAGGCACTATGGTCTAATGTGTATTTTGACTGAGAGATTGGATGATCTGCAGAGTCTTAGAAATAGCTTTTCAGCTCTAAACCCTCCTCACTCTGGGTGACAAGCATACCTATAAGCTTTCTGCTTTTTCTTCTGCTAGGCTGTGGCAGCTGTGGAGCAACTGAAAAAAAATTCGTCAATCTTCTGAGGGGAGCTGGACGCTCCCTTCCTCTCTGGCTCTCTCCATCGCTCTCTCTTTCTTTTCCTTTTCAAGTGACCCCAGAAGGAGGGGCTACTTCCTCTCTCCTAGGCATCTGGTCCCTGGGTAAAGAATTAATCAGACCTCCCCTCTTACAGGACATCTGGGATTGCTGCTTTATTTCCTTCCCTCCAGCCTCCTCTCTAAGAGAGTGTTCCCTGGCAACAGGATAGTAAACCTTCTGGGATGCAATCTTCACCCCTGGCTGGTCCCAGGTAAATTTCATGGGCTCCCTTATGGTATGGGAGTTGAAGATTTTTTTTTTCCAGGTTTTTTTTTTACTTCAGTAGTATATCCCAGTATACTATAGTATATGAAGCTACTGGCATTTCCTGTCTGTATTAGATCACAACTCAAAGAAAGTACTATTGAATGCATGTTCCACGTGCTCATATAATACATAAATAAAAAGGTCTACCATTTAGCACTTGATCATTATTTATATCTTTTAAATTGCTCATGCTCATAATAGTAATAGTGGAATCTGCCTGCATAAATTATTTTATGAAGAATATTTATTTTTGAGAAGAATATATTTCCTTGATTAAAGAAAATAATCCTTAAAAAAATTACTGATATTTTTCTAAAATACAATCCAGTGGCCTTGTGAAAACAATGTGAACTCAATCCAAATATTTATACATTGCAAAATAATCAGCAATTGTTCAACAATGGAGGAAATGTGATTGTTGATTGAATTACTAATTAGCTATCAGGAAATGATGAGAACAGATTTTCAAACCCATTTTCAAGCCAGTTACTAGGACAGCTAATTCAGCAAGGTTGTAGTTTTCTGCTAAAGGAGGATCCAATCTTACAAATACTTTCTAACAAAAGTAATGATGAATACTAAGTACAATTCAGTCCTGAACAGGTGCCAGCAGAGGAATGTGTTCTACTCTACTGTGAGCAGTGCCACACAGACTTCAATGGAACTACTTAGAGTAGAGGTTAAGATGTCCTGTTTTTCAGGCAATGTCTGGGGTTTAATTCCTGACTATCACTTCATGTCTAACTATGGCAAGTCACTTAATATCTCTGTTCCTCATTTTCCCATCTGTAATATGGAGGTAATAATAACTCTAGTATGGGTATTATATAGGGATAATAATATTGTCTGCCTTGTCTTTTTAGATTATAAATTCTTTGGAGCAGAGACTGTCTCTTAGCATATACGTGTACAATATCCAGCAAAATGATACCCTAATAATAAGATGAAGCAGCAGTAGGATCTAGCCATAAGAGTTTGATTCTGACATAGGATATAGTTCCCAAACTTCATAAATAGGACACTTGTGCCTTCTATGGCAGGCTTTAAATCAGAAAATCAAGCTACACACTTTAGGTAATCTGGGAGGATGGAAAACCCTTTCTCAATTATGATATAAGCAATATATATTACTGAGCTGGAAGAAATGTGTGTTGAAAAAAAGGTTAACTTTCAATATAGAAAATTACAAAGATACTGCACATTACAGACACTAATAAAAGGAAGAAAAGTACACTGGAAAGATCTGCAGATTTTGTTTTTTTTCCCTCTCTATCAATCTAATTAGCACTGATGCTTACATTATACAGAGTGTCATTTAACTGGTCTTCAGATTATCCTCTCATTACGAATACTATAACAGAAGCACAGTTTCCAGTAAAAGAATACCAAGCCAAAAGCTTACAAATCACCACATCAGTGTTGAAGGTTAAAAGGACAATGTATACTTTAGTTCTTTCTTCAGTACAGTGAATAGAGCTTGACAGCTTCATTAATATCTGTGCATTAGTGTTATCTGATTAGATCCTGTACAGGATCCATTCATCTTGTCTTTTTTTTTCCTTTCTTTCTTTTTTGGGGATAGGGATTTTGTCCTATCTGAAGGAAATTACAAAACAAGTCATCCATAGCACAGAAGCTGGATATTCAGTTATCCTTCACAGTAAGCCCATTTTTGTAATGTTCATTTTTTACTGTACGGTAACTTTGTAATAATGTACTTTACAGAGGTGAAAATTCCATTTTTAAGCCCAGTTGAGGTCTCATATTGAAAACCACAGTACATCAAACAAATGCACATTATATCTCAAAGGAACCAAGAACAGCTCAAGTTCTTACATTGTAAACTCTGATACAGAATTGAAAGCAAGTTTTCTAGCTGGAAAAAATGGAATGTTAACACTCAAAGGCTCACTCATAAAAGCCCTCTTTTTATAATTGCCAATATTACTCTTAGAAGCCAGCTCAGGTTTTAAAATAATCACTCAACAGCAACACACACACACACAAGTTTGCATCACTTGTTTTCAATTTTTTTCATATAACATTCAAATTGGGTGGTGATATTGGTGATGGAGGTGTATATGAGAGGAAAATGAAGACAAACTCAACAGCAGCTCTACAGGATCTTGCTTCTTGATACTTGTTACTAGACAAAAATTAAGTATGACCATCTTCCAACTGCTTTTCAGGATTTCTCACTGCAGTAAAGGTCTGTTCTGAAGTCCACTGAAGTCATTCCATTGACTTCAAAGGGCTTTGGATCTAGCTCTATCACTTTTAAGGACTTTATTATATATCCAATTTAAATAAAATAAGATATGCACAACCTACCTACTACTACCATTACCACTTTAAAAGCTGTGTATTTCACAAGACTTCTGGGGAAGGCAAACTTTTAGATGGAGTGGGATGGGATGGATATAAGAGACTTTGTTATCTATCAAATGCCTTGTACAATCATTTTCTTAATGTATTGTGTTATGGGGTGATGTTTTTGTGACTGTAAGATTAACTGTCGCCTACAACCTGGGTACAGACACTCTTTTAAATAAAACTGAAATCAGTATACATGATTCTCTTCTCCTATTACCCTTGGGTGTAAATGCTTAAGAACGCATATACAATATGGCCTGTGCAAAATTGTGGGTATGCTTTTTCATACAGAAAGAGAAGCATGTTCAAAACATCAGATGTGTGTACACCAGTCAGGATTGTGCAAATGGCCAGTGCAAATTTGTTTTGCAATTGTCCAAGCACATTTCTGTACAGACACTTTGAAAAAGTAAGTTTCCTCTATTGTAATTGGGGGTAATAATTGATCAAACCATGATTACACTTCCACATATCCTATTTCAACTCCAAAACTACTTCAGGGGGGAAGAATGTGATATAATTTCTACAATTACTTTATCAGTAGGGAAATTACTCTTCCCTTCAAAATGCTGCTAACTACAGTGTGTAAGTAATTTATATGGGTCCTTACTAAATAAAATATTAATAGCTAAATGTTGATAAGGCTCATTCAAGAACACCAAAATCAAAAAATAGAAAGAACAGTCACAGGGCAGGTCTACACTATGGGGCGAAGTCGATCTAAGTTACATAACTCCAGCTATGTTAATAATGCAACTGGAGTCAACGTACCTTAGGTCAACTTACTTTGGTGTCTACACCACTCTGGGTCGATGGGAGAAACTCTCCTGTTACCTTATGCTTCTCATTCCGGTGAAGTACCGGAGTTGACAGGAGAGCGATTAGTGGTCGATTTAGCGGGTCTTCACTAGACCTGCTAAATCGACCCCCGGTGGATCAATCATCACGGGTCGATCCTCTGATAAGAGGAGACAAGCCCATAGTCATGCTCCCTCTGTCCATTCTGAAATTGCTACAGTCATGTTCCCTCCATTGTCTCTTCAGCTCACTCTTCCAGCAAATAAAACCCACAATGTCAACAAAGTCATATCCCTTTTTTAAAAAATATAATGAATTTGAAGCATTCATACTTTAAAAATAAAGTGAATTTTAAACATTCATATTTCAAAAAAAAACAGCTAAAAGGTTAGAGAGACTAACACAGAGAATGACAGGCAAAGTTTTAAAACTCCATGTACGACTGGTAAGTACAGTTGGCACTTTTTCTTGTGAGTGGTGAGTGGTATACACATCTGTAGATTTTAAGCTTTAAAAAAAATTTTCTATCAATCATAGTTATTGATAATGCCCCCTTCCATGCCTCACCACTTAAAATATGTACACACACAACACCCCTGTGAGGTAAGAAAAAGCTATTGTCCCCACTTTAGAGATGGAGAACTGAGGCACAGAGAGACCAAGGGTAAAAATTTCAAAAGCACCTAAGGGACTTAAATCCCATTTTCAAAAATTACGTAGGGCCAGATATTTAAAGGAATTTAGGCCCCTAAAGATACATACAAGTGCCTAGCAGGGTTTACAAAAGCACCTAAGTAGGTGAGTTGCCTAACTCCTATTGATTTTACTTAGCTATTCACTAATGGTAGGAAAAATAGAACCTGAGGCTAGAGGACACACAGAGAAGCAAAAAAAACTCTCCTTCCATTTGAAGCAGCCAAGGGAGTAGTGAAGAGATAGTTGTGAAGATATGCCCTTACAAAGTTCAGGAAGTCAGTTTTGTGCTAGGAGAAAAAATAAAGCTAGCATACTCTTTCCCCCTTCCAGCAGCAAGAAGAATTGTTTTGTTTTGTTGTTTTTTGGTGAGGGAGGGGGGGAATCATGGTGGAGAGAGGAAGGGGCTCCAAACTGATCAGATAACTACAAGCCAGGAGTTGCTATGAAAGATGGACACCCTAAGCAGGTTACTAGGACAGCACCCTGCTACTAGTCCCAGGACTTTCCATCCTTCCAGTAGCTGGGAATAGGTATGGGCTGGGTTTTTCATGAGGCCACTGCCTCTGGGATGTTGATAGTGGGTCCTCATTCATTCATTATTTGTACTTGCTTCTGACCAGTAGGTTTTGTCTTCTGACTCATACAAATCTGGTAAATTTCTCAAGTCCTGATTTCAGGCAGTAAATGAAAACTGACATGCTAGGAACAATGTATCAATATATTGGTATGTGTATTTCTAAATATATGCAGATAAAATGTTTGCTCATACGAACAGTGCATGCATTATTAGGTAAGGAACAGATTAGTAACTCAAATGCATAATATGTGCCATGTGATATAGAAAGGATTTAATTTGCTGGTTGGTTGGGTTTTTTAAAATGCCAATAGCAACGTAAATGGCTCATTTCTATAATTATTATTATTTACTAGATAGATTAAACTTGGTCAATAGAAAAACTCCCATTGATTTCAATTTTCCAAGATTTCACCCATTACTATTATTTAATCTCCAACAGAGTGTTCTGCTTTGTAGAAGACATGACTCTTAACCCAAGGAATGATCTCCAAAATCAAAAGAAAATAAAAACAATTAATTTATGTGACATGAATTTGAAGCAAATTTAAATATCGACTGTTTCTCCTTTTCATCCAGTCCAATCCTAGTTTGCCTGGCATGGAGTTGGGTAAAGCATCACAAGCACATGCACACAATCAAAAGATGGGTCTTGTTCCCACCTCTTCCATTAACTGAGGGAAGGATTCTTCCAAAATGTTCAGGGAAAAGAGAGTTCTGGAATCTCTACTGATCTATATGCAAGACTTCTACATGGCCCTGCATAGCAATGCTGACTAAGATATTACTGGCCAAATCCTGCTCTTTATTGTGTTGCCAGGGAACAGTGGGAAGATGTAGGGATCCTATCTTCCCTTTGCTAAGTCCCTCCTAATGCTCAGGGGAATGCAAGTAGAGGGCAAAGCTACTGTCACATCAGGCAAATATTGCCTCAAATGGGGCCTCAACTAACAGTTATGAAATGTGACTAGGAGTCCAGTCAGTTATTGTGCATTGTCATTAGGCACTAGGCAGCAGCAGTACAGCATTCTCAACACCACGTCCTCCCAGGTCCTGTCATGGCAACATGAACCATGAGAACAGCAGATCCACTTTTCTTCCCTGTGGATCTCTCACCACTAAAAGATTTCATCCAAAATCAGCCTTCATGGAGCCCCCAGTTATACCTGTGCAACTCCACTGAATTAAGCAGGAATGAAAAGGTGTAAATAAGGGCAGAATATACCCCATTACCTTTATTTTTATTAATAATGTATTGGACACTTTAGAGTACAGCTACAAAGACTACAACTCCTTGTTTTGGAACATGTGCCCCTAAGATACAGATGTGTATCTTTCTAAAACCCTCCCAAAGTTCATACTTCAATCTCAACCTCAGCAAAGACACTAGCCATATTAAACGGGCAAGATATATTAGATACAAATAATCTCACTGAATACACAACTATAAATTAGCTTCTGAGTCTTAATATCAGCATCCCTGTGTCTGGCCCTTTCCAAACATCCGCTCAGCTCTTTCCTGAATAGATTATTTTACAATACATTATTTACATCTTTTGCTGACTTGGATAGTTTCTTTCATTTTCCCATTCAGTCTTAATATACACAAGTTCTGCTTTATTTGCTAATATCCCTAAATCTCAATCTATATCATTGATATCTTCATTTTAGGAAATCTTATCTTCATTTGTTTTAACTAATGATTCTATTAGATCTGTGTATGATTTGTAATTAAGCAAAATTAAGTTCTTTTAGCAATGGGACCAAAATTTTAATTATCTCTAAATTTGTGCCCTACTAAAGCCAGAATGTAAAATCATAATTTCTAAGAGAAAACCAAGTAGCAAGAAGCCAAAAATTAAACAGAGAGGCAAGTGTAACTGTGCTCCTATATTTATTCTAACAGCAAGTGGTCCTTTGCATGCCTGTTTGCTTGATTTGCACAGATGACTGTAGTAACTGTGCAAAAGCCAAGAGGCACAGTTACACATGCATTTTTGTACACTGAACACAAGCCTCCTTGTTCAGAAGTGTTTCCCATGACATCTAATTGCTTGATGTATGCACACAAATGACATCTGCACACACAAACAGATTACATATTAAATTATGGGCAAAAAATTTGGAGGCTGGGTTGAGGCTTCTTTGAAATTTTGTTCCTTAATACACACTCTGATTTTTGGGAAGAAGGCAATGAATTACTGACACTTGTGTAGAATACTTCCTGCAGTTGGTAGTACAGAATTGCTATTAGGTAAGTTCCAAGTTACGCTCATTCTCTTACACTTCTATGCAGAGCTCAGTCACGTTACCATGCAGTGACACCCTCTGGCTGATTCAGTTGTGAGCTAGCATGTTCGTCATTATAGTTGAAATCCACTCCACCTGCATACAGAACCCGTAATTGAATTCTGTATAAGTGGACTGCAGAGAAAGGGAATTGGGAAATGAAATCCTAGCCGCAAGCCTGGGATCAGTCCTGGAATCTTCCACTGTCAATCCCTCTCCCCCTCACTCAATGTTGTCTGCAATGGGATATACAAGCGTAGCAAGGAGGCTATTTCAACTGTTCACAGGCACCCCTACATACCCATCCCACTGTGTTCCCTTGTGCAACTCCAGTGTGGAGCTTATGTACTGTGGAGGGTCTTAAGCTTGCCATGTGCTTCAAGGGTAGATTTTAGTGTGTGAGGGTATTGCAAATAAGGCCAGGCTGCTAAAGGCAGGAAAATGGATGGGATGCTGGAAGCACCCCTATATGAGAAAAAAAGTCTGACTTTCCATTTTAAAAGATTACCATATTTCTGAGGCACTATTTTTTGTCCCAAAAAAGGTTTCAAATGTTTAACAGAATGGAGTAGTAGAGTGAGTCAAAATTTGATAACCTTCTTTTTAATGTGGTTCACCAGACATTTCATGAAACACTTTTCAGACCAAATTTTCACCACTGAAAAAGACAGGTCAAAACCCAACAACAAATATAACAATGACAACAGAGATAATAATAATAATGAATGGCAGTTATTTACCCCACTCTGCACAACACTGAAATTGAGATTCTCTGAGTCTAAGTTCCATGCCTACAGGCTGATAGCAAAATTAAAACATATGCATCAGCTCCTGACTTGGATCATAAGAGACCCCAGACTGATTCAATATTGTTCAGTGTGACACTGACAAATGTTCTCCCTCTAGGACACGTATAATTCTTCCAGAGCTGTACTTGGAGACATTAAATGAGCAAGCTGAAGAAGCCACACTGAATTTGGCTGCTGAACAAAGAAAAGGCTAACTTTTCACAAGCTATATTTCAAATATGTGTTAAGTAGAAATCAGCACAGTATTCAGGAAGTATGCTTGATCACTTCTGCCTTGAAAGAGGATATTTGCAAATCATGTTGCAGTGTTAGGAACTGATTCTGGGGGAAGCTGAACATTCTCACATTGCTCTGACTTCAGGGGAGTTCAGCAGCTCTCAGGAGGTACTCAGTACCTTCACAGGATCAGGCAGTACATTGCAATATCATGCAGAAATCACCTCTTCAGCATGTCAAGAATTTGTGGAATTTCCCACAGAACGGAAATTCTGGATCCTACACAGCTCTAATTGTGAATTCAGGGCCTTAAAAATTATGAGAATGGCTTAAAAATCATGAGATTTAAAAAAAAATAAACTTGGGATCCTTTTTATTTGCCTTGTGGCTTTTCTCTGCAATCTTGAGGGCTAGAAATCTACATGTTTATATATGAAAGCTGAGATTCTCAGATAATTCTATATGTGCTGGGACTTAAAAAAATTACACCAAAGATCATTGGCTCATGATAAAATCATAAGAGTTTTCAGTACAAATGATGTTCAGGCATTTTTTTAAAAAACTGAAATCAAAATGACATCTGCTAACATGACCCAGTAACAGCAGGTGAGGATCCTTCTCATCTTAACCATACAGTCTCATCCTTATACCTACTACGTTGGTCTTATTCCACCACAAATATAAAAAAAAAGAGTCAGTGTTACCTTCTGAATTGTAATGATTCCCTCCTGTGTATCTTTGTCAACAGAAATTTTGAAAACTCCAAGGCCATCACCATCCACAATCTTATATTCCATTTCAGCATTAGGTCCCACATCAGCATCTGCAGCTTTTATTCTGGCTACTACTGAAGCCACAGGCAAGGACTCTGGGACATTATACTGATATGACCCTGTGAAATTTAAAACAATCATTGAACCTGAGGTCATGACTTATATTAACTTGACAACTCTGTTGAAGATACCACATAAAAATTTTAGTTGAAAAACAGAACAACTGCCCTTTCAGGTGAAAGACAGTGGATATCATTTCTCCATCCTCTACTCTCTCCCACCAGGTTTGTAGGACTATTTAGACAGCATTTCTCTAAAGTAAGGTGTGAGGAAATAAGATGAACTGTTATTAAAAAGTTCAAGAGAACAGGATATTTTTGGTATATTTCCTATAATATCAGGGGAATAAAGTAAAAGCCAATAGAATGAGTATTAGCCCTAACTTTTATAACTGTAAATCTCAAAGAAGCCCTGCCCGTACTTGACTTGGTTGGATCTTGAGATGTACTCAGTTTCTGACCCTTTAATAAGTGCATCTCCCTCTCCCTTGAAAATTTCAACCTTGTAATTCAAGAAGAAGGTGATATACAATGCAGCTAGAAGAGATTTCTGAGTGTAGTGTGCAGCCAATACCATTCGCACCTCCAGAAATAGATTCACTGTTGTTCTATTAATACCACAAGCAATTGGTGGCAGGAAATCTAATTCTCCTTCTCTTTGGACATATTTGTTTTTCATATACACTTGAGAAGAGGCCAGAGTGGGCACGAATACATTCTGCATGCTATTCTAATTTCCCATAGCAATGAAAGACCATTGGAAGAAAGAAAAGGGATGAGATAAAATGTAATTTATAAACAGGGTGCCTCGAATTTGGTAATATACTTGTTTCTTTCCTCTTCTTGTTTAAGTCAAGAACCATTTTGGTCAACACAAGTAAATTGAGGGCAGATGGTTTTCTGGTTCTTCCAAGATTGATTTCTTATGAAACACTGAGTGTCTGCACAAGAAAGATCTTGCTGAATTTCCAAAGGAATGTGAACCGTATGCAAGAAAGAAAAAAATATGCATCTTGAAACCCAAGAAGTAAATGCTGCACTATAAATCTTTTATCTTTCCTTTGTCAGGGAAAGAGCAGAAGATATTAATACATGTATATAGTTTGCATCACTTTACTTAAACTGATCTGAAAAATATTTTTGTGTAGACTCATAAACAAGATAGATTTTTACAATATAATAATACTAATACTACTAATAATATAACCTAGCTGTGATATAACAATTTTTATCCAGAGATCCCAAAGCACTTAAAAGAAGAGATAAGTATTATAAGCTCCATTTTAAAGATGGCATGTACAGCATGCAAGAACATTTAGAAATGGTAGCAGTTGTTATAAAGTACCGGTAACTTACTCCGTGGAAAACGTGGTGGGTTATCATTGACATCGGTCAGGGTGACAGTTACAGATGTGGTCCCGGACAGTCCACCATTTTGTCCAACCATATCCTTTGCTTGAATAACAAGTAAATACTGGTCTTTGGCCTCCCTATCCATGTTCGGAAGTGCAGTCTTGATAATACCTGGAGAACAAAACACACAATGTCACTGGTTGCATTTATTATTGGTAAATATATTGATATAAACATTATGTTTGCCTTATAACATAACAATGATGACTTGACCCAGTATCTCCATGTCTATAATATATTGTCAGGTACAATGGTGAAAATCCTTGTTAGGTCTATCTGAGACAGCATCAACATTTATAGATTTATCTTTCCTATTGTGAAATTAGTGATCAAGAAAAGTAGTTTATTCATAGAAATCTTTTACATAGGCATCAGCCATGTAGTGTAAGCTCCTGCTAATTGTTTGAAGCTTGGTCTGAAATAACTACCTCTGGGTCAGTTTCCATGTCCATTCAATCCTTTGCATCTCTGCTGAGAGTGACAAGAAAGGGGGTAATTAGTATCAATTTTGTCATGGCACCTTTTCACTGGGAACTGAACTGAACCCACACACTCATTTCAAATTGTCCACCATTCACTGCTGTCAGAAGTTAACAATTTTCAACCAATGGTACCATGGGCTTACAGCTCTCTCTTCCTTATGGTTTTATACTGCCACCCACTACTGTATTATGAGAGCCTTCTATGAAAAATCAATAGCAATATCAAAGTCCCTAGTGTACTTCATGTAGTTGCTGGCATTTATACATTTTTTGGGTCCTCAACCATCCAGTCTCTCATATACCTTCATTTCCCCACTATTTTGGTGATACGGAGAAGGACATATTTGTTATTGTTTTTCAAGATTCCAAGCTGAGCGAACAATTTAACAAATGTCTTGAAATTGTCATTGACCAAATGGATTCTTAGTATTATTAATCTCATATCCTACTAATGCATTCAAATGATGCTATTTTGTATTGGCTACTATTTATTTAAACAGTAGCCACTTCTAAAGCATTCCATGCAATGAGGTGGCTTTGATGTATTAACTGAAATACTCTAATATATGAAATAATATTATTGTTATATCCACTCAGTCATTTACATATAATTTGTAATTATGGTTTGAAATTATTATTATTTTTTAAAAAGCAGCAAAAAATCCACTGCTTTACCCATTCTGCTCTGTCGATACATATCAGATAAATAAATATTCCTTCTCAAACCATGATGACTATATGAATATTTCATGTTTGGTACATTATACAGTTGCTAACTGATTTCCAGAGAAGCAGGCATTTACTCTACCAATGCTTAGTGTCACCAACAAAGGAAACAAATAACCGAAATAAAGGAGAGGCACACTGGGGCCCGTATCTCTTCATCGGAGATTTGTCAAATGTTTAGTTACACTTCTATTTATCTTCTCTTCTTTTGAAGGCAGGGCTCTGCATTAAACTTTTCAGTGCAAAAATATTTGCTTTACAAATAGATTTCATGGTACAACAAATGTGTGGAAAAAATGAATACTTAATTTCACAACATATTTGTTTTTAATTGTTTCTAAATGTTCTGATTTGCTTGCTTTTTGTCATTTATAGCTATTGTCATAACTCTTCCAATGCTAGTCATCCTTTCTGGAAGATGATTGTCATGTACATAGAGGACTGTGGCATCACAACAAATAAAAACATAACAAAACATTTCAGTCTCATTCTTCAAAGATTTTGATTGAGCAGAAGTTACCATGCCACTATTCAAGAGGCTGGTCTACACAAATTTTAGATATCAGTATATCGACTTAGAAACAGGTACAAAACCCCTGATGTGAATGCAGTTATACCAAAATATAGCTCATTTCCATAAATTCAGGCATTATTAAAGTGCTGGAGAAAGAATGGCCACATGGTTTAAGCTCTGCACTGGACTCAGCAGAGTTACATTTCCACCACTGCCACAGACTTCTTAAGTTGCCTTGGGTAAATCATTTTATTTTTTTGTGCCTCAGTTTGTGTTAACAGGGATAGTATTATTTCACAGGAACATTGTGAGGGTAAATTCACTATGACTGTTAAGTACTCAGATACTACATGGTAGGGGCCAGATACATACTTAAAGAAAAAAGGGCAAAAGTTGCTAATTTTGTCTTCATAAGAACTGATGCAATAAAATGGATAATGTTCACAAACTTCACGAAGACTGTAAGGACACGTGCATGATGTTTGGCTGTAAAAGTTCGTAAATTCCTGTGAAACATACAGAAAATTGTTTTTAAAAATATTTCTTTTTGGTAGTGGCTGGAAGAAAAGTGACAAGTGATTATTGGCATTCAAAAGCACAATGCCTTGTTTTTAGCCCTGGTCAAAGGGAAAAAAAGAAAAACATTTTCTATTAATTTTTTTCAATAACATTTAAAAAGAATTGTCCGACATTTCTCACAGAATTTTCATTTTCACTCTCTGAAGAGGAAATCTGGAGTCAGAAGACATCCCAAAGGAGACAACATTTACAAAATGGGAGAAGAGAATAAAAACACAGAACCGAGAGGAGTACAAAATAAAATCAGGCAGGAGGCAAGTCTTAATCTGTATTTCTTGTACAGAATATCATGAATGCTTAAATGTAAATAATAATGATAACAGTAACTGCAGCAGCTATGCAGCAGCTGGTGGCAAATGTTTACCAATATCACAATGATGAGTACAATATGCGGATCAAAGCAGAATGGAATAGAATAATGGATTCTTCTGCACAAAATGCTTGCAGGCCCACATTGTAAACCATAGAGTTTGTTACAGTCTACTTTTAAGTAAAATAAATGACACCGATTTGTCATGTGTGAAGAACATCTTGGAAATTTGTGCCAAAAATTACTTTCTCTGATGCTCAATCTCATTGTGTTGCTACAGATGTGTACTGAGATGGTGGAAAGTGGGAACAGGCTTCAGGTGGAGATGTTGAAATTTTGATAATTTCATCAAGAAATGTCTGAATTTTTTAACCATTTTTCATCCAAATCCACAACCCTACACCAACCTAAACGCCCAGATTTAAACCTGGACCCTAGCTGGTTTATGGCTTTGTATTGGTTCTGAGCTGGCTACTTGCATGTTGATGGGACTTCTTAAACAGGCACATCCGGAGAATTATGCTCATCTGAGAATGCCTAGAGACAATCCAGAAATGTTCAAAGTTTCAAAGGAACAATCTAGGCCAGGCCCCATACAGATATGGAGACTGGTTGAGACCCACAGTGAAGTTTTTGGCAGCAAAGATAAGTTTAGAAAGGTGGTCATATAGAAGAGGAATCTCAGGTAGCCTGAAGAAGGTTGGTGTGTGTAGGGGCAATGGACAAGGAAGCTGGTGAGATCACAGTGAGGGACAACACAGATAAAATATTTTCAAGTAGTTATATATTTCAAATGTATGTTGTTAATTTACAAACTAAACATGTTCTTGACATATGGAAATAAGATTGCTAAAACCACAATTAATTTTCTAACAACACACTGTACTAGCAGGTATCCCGTCTGAGTTTCAAACAAATGTGGTATAAACTATATTTCAGCATTATTGCGGACTTATCTGTGGGGGAACCTGAAAAAGTTACCTGTCTTTGGCTCCACAGAAAAGTAAGGTTGTCCTTGCAGAATACTGTACACCACTCTGGCACTGTTGCCGTAAGTAGGGTCATCTGCATCAGTAGCTGTTACCTGAACCACAGAAGTTCCTATAAAAGGTTTAAGACACTACTTTAGTTAAATGTCCCACAGTTCTGAATTACATTAATGCAATAAACTAGACTTACAAACAACATTATATTTTTTCCATCCCTCTGCTTCCACATAGCATAGCAGGTGACTGCCCACCCTACATTTCCACACTGATCCCACTCAGAATGTTAGCTCACCTTTCTAAATGACTACTACAGGCTACTAAGATACAAGTTTGCAACATCAGTACAGATTAACAGCTGCCCTTTAAAACCTCCTCACCAAATGTATAAACAGTACATAATCTTATTGAATATTGTAATATTTTGCCTTTACAGTTATTTTTCATTCTGATGAAAGAGCTGGCTTGGTTGTTTTTGTGACGTACGTACTTTAGTAGTCCACAAGATAGGTACACCACAGTAAATGGTAGTGAGAACCACCCCACATTGCCCCATCAATGTAGCTCAGTCCTGACCTGGAGGGACCAGATTTAAGTATGAGGGACATTCATTCCCTATGACCACTTAATGTTTGACCGCAGTGATCAGACTACCAATAAGGGAATGCATTAGGGCCCCTGTGATGGTAATTTGCTATGTAAACACTTGACCACCCAGAAATGGGTTGACACCCCAACTCATTATTAGCTATGGCAACAACTCTATACATGCCTCATCCCCACCACCCTTCCCTGTCTGGGGCCAACTGGGGAAAGAAAACTTTTAGCCCCTTTAAGGACTGCCTCTCCTCATTTTCCTCTCCTCTTTCTGGGCCCTCAGCCTCCTCATTGGCTTGGGGAGGGGAGGCTGGCTGGCTGGAAGGGTTCAGCAAAAGCCCATTGGCTCCCATGCAACTGATGAGAGGATTAATAAGACGCTTCCTTTGCCTGAGGTATCATTCTGCATCTGGGATGAACAACTCCCACTCTGCCCCTTTTTGGGATTAGAGAACAACTGGGTTTCTGGGCGTTGGGGCTTGCATCAGGCTAGTCAGCTTTTGGGAGCTGGGAAAGAATTTTTCTCTGTCAGATCAGACAGGGAATGGTGGGTTTTTGTCACCTTCCTCTCAGCAACCTACAGACCTGGTAGGTACTTAAGACCTTTGATTCAGTACTTTAAATTGGTTTTACAGCGTGATCTACAATGAAAGCTAATACGGAGGCCTAGTTTAACCCTGCCAGAATCCTTAAATTTGGCATGTATGAATATTATAACTATTATTCAATATTCTGTGCTCCTTGTGAATGCCAGGCTTACTATGTTGGAATTTACAATGTCTCTAAGCATTGCCAGTGGAGCTTACAAGGTCTGCAAATATTGCAAGTGATGCTTACAACATCTTCAGACGGTAAGGTCTTTGTTCACTGCTCATGGTTTTTTCAAGGTCTACAAACAAGTGTCTGCAAGGAAATGATAAGCTCTGCAGACACAACACAGGGAGCTTGTAAATTCTTCAAATCTAACTGTGCTTGTATACTTTCAAACTCCAATGATGAAGCCAAATGAGCTTCTAAACTTCATGAGAGGAAAAGATCAGGGACTTATTAAATTATTAAACCATTCTTTAGTGCACTTGGATCTCCTCTGGAGTGAAGATAAGTCCCTTCATACAAATATCTCCCGCAGAAAACTTTCTAGGTAGGAAACCTTTCATATAGAAATCTTTCTACCATGTGTGTTTCTGAGCAGATATTCTATAAAGGACTTTTTTACAAAAGAAATGTTGTGCGCAACCTACTTATTTATGTATATGATATTTAGCATGTAGAAGCCTTTGTGTAGCAAATTTTCAGCATAAAATCACCTCAGATAGAAAGTTTTCTATGTGACGGTTGTGTATAGAAAATTACCCCTGGGAGGAAGATGTGTTCTAAGGGAAGTACAAGACAAGGTTTGGAGAGTAAGTACTGGTAGCTCTCAGAAAATGCAGCTAGTGACAAAAAGACCTGATAGTCTTGCTTTTGGGTCTCTCAAGGAACAGAACATGCATGCCTCCACCCCCCACCCCTACTCCACTGTTGTAACCTTATATAAGTTAACAAGATTTTTATTTCATTCTCTTCCAAAAGTTTATTAAAATAATTTAAAATAGCAGTGGAAAGAAATGGAAGTGCTTGGAAGTTTTACTTAACAAAAGAAAAGACAAGAAAAATCTCATTGCCAAAAGTTTGTTAAAACAGATTTAAAGACAACTATCTGTATTACTTAAAAACACTAATAGATTTTTCTATTGTAGTTACAATTCAAAACCAACACTTTTAAGTGAGGAAATTGGAAGTTAAGATTCCTACATCAACTTTAAAGCTACCTGTTACTTCTGACCAATTTTCCTCATATAATATTCAAATATATGCTATATAACCTCACTAGCCCATGGACAGTTCTACATATTAGCTTGTAAGGTATGAACCCACCTACTACTTATAGACCACAGACCCAA